>NC_091831.1:132946908-134325702 GCF_037783145.1 Equus przewalskii
CCTGCCCCCTGAGAGTTGGTTTTGGTTGCTCTGTTGGAGACTCAGGCGTTAGTATGTTCTGAAAGTTCCCCAGCTGAATCTCATGCAACTAGAGTTACTTGAAATGTAGCATCATTTTCACTAATCTTTCTTTCTGCCCGTCAGTTTGAAAATTGTTTTACATACTTTACAGTCTTCAAAAAACGTTCATATTGCTTTGCTTCTCACAACAGTGCTGAGGGTTAATCAGTAGTATTCTCTTTTTACTGACAGAATGGAAAAGTAACCCATTAAGAACCCAGTTACATTTTTACTACCTGTTAAAATCTGTGTGTGTGTGTGTGTTTAGTTTGGTTGTCTCTAGATGACAAAGTTGAGATTTTTAAAAATGTACTTCTGATATTTTCAGATTTAGTATAATGAGTGTGAATTATCTTTAGTGTAGATTTTTAAAAAATTATAAAATGATGTTGGATGACTGCTATGTTTAAGACAATGTACAAGGCCTTTTAGAAAAATGATTTTGTTAGTAAAATATCAGTTTAATTGAAGAGAGGTTAAGACATGTACAAACAATTAACACAAGGCATAGTGTATTATTCTGTTAAGAATACTGTGTGCACCTGGGGAGAACTTTTTGCTGGAAACATTAATGTTTTTGGTTAGGCTTATGCTCTAAATCTTCCCCTCTCTTCTCCAATAGAAGTTTTGTGACTGAACATTTTCTATATTTCATAGCTTATGTAAATGTTTAAGAGGAAAAGTTACTCAGCCACCAAGTTTTTGGGCAAAATTACTTTAATGTTTACTTAAGTGGATTTTTTTTGTTTTTGTTTTGGAAGTATTTCTGAACTTGGAGAGGAAAGTTGCAAACCCTTATAAAGACCAGTTTGCTGTTGGAGGAGAAAACCAATTTACGACCCAGAATCTTTTGTTGATAATTCTGAAATAGAAAATTTCTGAAAACAGATAGTTTTTTCTTTAGTTTGGTGGTAAACATGAGGCTATTTACAATGTTGTTTTATCCCATTTGATGTGAATATGGATATATTTCATTGCACAAATATTTCTGTGATTGATTGAGAGATGCTGTTCCAGAAGCCGCTGGGAGGTTTAAATTAATAAATAGTATCTACACCATTGTACTCTTAAAATCTGAAATTTCTGAATTCTGAAACATGTCTGGCCCCAGCAGTTTCATTAAGGATCTGTGGACCTATACAAATCCATGTTGCTTGAATAAGGAGCTGTTTCTAACATCGTCTTCCTTGGTGTATACATTTTTACTTTGCCATTTTACTTTAGACTCTGAAATCATGACAAGAACATTGCAGTATACTTTATGTAATTTTAAAATAGCCATATGTTACTACAATAATAGTTTAAGATATGTTAATTTTGCTTCCTTTTTTTGTTTTGTTATTCAGCCTATCTTTGCTGCTCAATTTATTTTCTAGTTTTTTTCCTCAAAGCATTAAAGTGAGGCTTCAGTCTCCATTAAACGTTGAGTTAGCTCCCTCATCCTTGTTATGCTGCTTTCCTTTGGACCAGTTCACATTTCTGTGGCACATCCCAGGTTCCCTGAGGGATGAAAGATCAGTTGAGTAATTTGCTGAAGGAGCTTTGATAGCACAGGCTCAAATGGGAGATGGGGACAGAAATGGTTATTGACTGTGCAAAACTGTGTCCAAGGTGGTGTTGCTTGTTGGAATTGAAGGGGGATTTGGTGGTTCTTTCAAGTTATTTCTCTTCTGTGACATCATAAAAGTTAGGAATCTGTAGATTTACTTTGTAGCGTCATTAAAGTTGGAGTTTACAGTTCTTTCTGATGGGATGGGGTTGTACCCGATGCTGGTTTGACTGGCATGTCACTTCTTACCTGTGTCCCAGTGAGGGCCGAGTAGAAATCCAGACCTTGTTTACTACTAACGTCCACCCTAGAACTTACTCCGTTATCAGCCAGGAAATATGTAATGCTTGAGAACCTGCTCATTGTATAGCATGGTACTAGGTTCTGGGGTGAATACTGAACATCATAGCTTTTTAAAATGTGAGTTATATTTTGTATGGGGAAGGGATAATACTTTTTTCATAAAGGAAGAAATTACAATAAAGTTTCTAATTCAACATGTGTAAAACAAGCCCAGAGTTACAGACTGTGCAAGGAGTCAAAGCTAGTGTGTAAAATTTCAGTTTCTTAAATACTGTGTACCTATTAGGTTATTGCTACAGTTTTACCACTATGTTTGAAAATCCTGTCCTTGTGGTTTTTATGTTTCCAAGAGGATGACACATTAAATGTCCAGTGCTTTCATGGGATACAGCTATTAAACACAGTAAGAGAGGGCAAAGGTGGGCCTTCTTGTGTACCTCCGCCTCTTATTGCCTTTGTCATGGGACAAGTTATGTAATCTCTGTGAGTCTCTCATTTTAAAATTTTATAGATGTGGCTTTTAGAGCCTCTGTTTACACTAAAAGAACGTTTTTAAAACTGGCACATTGGAGCTAGGTTTTGAGGAGTGGGAATTGGCGTAGGTTTCAGTCGAAGCACTGCTTTTACTAGCTTGGTAATCTGATTAACTTTTCAGCATCAGTTTCCTCTTTTGCAAAATGGGAATAATAGTTTGAGTAGTTATGAGGATAAAAATAAATAAATACATTAATGTCTGATGCATTTATCCTAGTGCCTGGACCACAGAAGCCACTCAGGCAGTGGTAGTGACTGTTGGTGGTGTTTTTGTTGCTATAATGTAATTTGACTTTCCTTTAAGTAAGCTCATGCAAGTGAAATTCACCATGGAGTGTACATAGTTTGTCCTTATGCTGAGGGCTGTCCTTTCAAAGACAGTATCTTTAAATTGAGTTAATGAACCACTCCTTACTAGAATAATGTCTTTTAAGTAGGTCATAGTAAGATGTAGTGGAAAGAATTTAGGATGGGAAATGAGAAACCTTGGCTTCCAGTTCTGACAACGTCATTTGGGCAAGCTATTTAACCTCTCAGACTCATTTTCCCTTTTGTAAAATTATGATTACCTGTCCCTGGAAAAATCAGTTGGGTTTTTTTTTAAGTGCTTTGCAAATTGTAAAGCAGTTTATAGTTGTAAGGAGAAGACAGTATTTACAAAAGATCTGAGGGAATTCTCCCCAAAGCTCTACTCTTAAGGGTTTATGGTGGGTAGGTTAGGGGGCAGAATCCTGTATTTTTAAAAGGCTTATTTCTCCCAAAAGACAGCATCTTGAAGGTTTTTGTATTATGGAACTTTCTCTCTCAGAATGTGATAGAAGAATTTAGTGAGCTCTTTCTCATCTGATACTGTTTTCTTTTTCAGGGAAGGAGCATCTTTACTTACTATTTTTTTTTAGTAGATTAATAAACACTTCCTGATGAACAGGCTTTCTTAGTTGTTGCCCTTCTAGTAACTTCTAATTTCTATTTTCCTTAAAATGCAAACACTGCATTCTACACAGGAAGTGAACACCACACACAGCCCCTCAGGGACAGGGACAAGCAAGCTCTCTGACCTCAGTG
Organism: Equus przewalskii; assembly: GCF_037783145.1. Classification (NCBI taxonomy): domain Eukaryota; kingdom Metazoa; phylum Chordata; class Mammalia; order Perissodactyla; family Equidae; genus Equus; species Equus przewalskii. Next base: position 132,950,420 of record NC_091831.1, read on the forward strand.
GGTAAAAGAAAAATCTCCACTCTTAATCTTGTTTTTTCATGCCTGGAAGGAGCGGGATCTGGTTTCTTTTTTTATCCCTCGTTCGAGGAAAGGGTTTTGAACTGGAAGTAGATGAAAGACAGGGGCTAGTGAGGAGACTAGGTTAAGGGAGGTGTCCCAACTTTTTTTTGCCATTACCTCGCAGCTTTAGCCTCTACGCTGGGGGTTGTGGAAGCTTCAGATGGATACATGGCAGTTCCTGTTTTAGACCAAGGGAAAACTTGATTAGTTGGCCTCAGGAAAGAACATCCATTCACATTTCAAAATAAATGAATTAAAGAAACATTTTTTTTGATACTAAAGGTTCAGCAGCTGTGTTTTTTACAGCATTTCTGATACATTATGGGTTATTAAAAGTAGGTTTTTGTGGACTAGCCTGAAAACATAAACTTTTAACATTGGCTCTGTGGAAAACTTTTTTTTTGATGTGGAGAACATTTTTAATGTTTCAACTACCAATTTGCAAAGTTTCGAAGATGAGGGTTGGGTTGGGGAGGCCTGTAGTCTGTCTGGAAGCTAGTAACAGTTTTCAGTCTAAAGTAATTTCTAGTTGCTTTAAATCATTTAAATCACTCATTATGTTAAGTGCCCAGCACTGTTTATATTTAGGCCTTTGGAGAAATATAAAATAAGCATAAAAGCAATCACTGTACTTAAGGAATTTATTTTCTAAAATGGTGAAGCAAGATGTACTTGAGAGTACAAGGCAATGTATAATGAACCGATGGGTTGTAAGGTGTAGATTCAAGTGTGAGGATTGTATTTCAGAGAAAGCTTTTTGAAGAGGAGAACTTAGGAGAGGTTTTGTGGGGGATATGAATCTTGAAAATAGCTATCAGACGTCTGGTTATATAAACAGAATACTGTTGAAAGGTGTTGCTACTTCTGGGACAATTGAGGATAGAGGATTTTAATGGTGTAAAGAAAAACGGATCATACATGTCAAGTCAGTTAGATGATGAGTTTGTGTGGAAGACTAATTATTTGTACAGTTTATTTTAGTGAAACAGCATGACATTATTAATAAAGCTTTTCAGTTGGGGACAGCTGTGACTGGCTGGTTTATAAGCAGTTGTTATTAGCTTTGTTAGATGATTTGGGCGTGGAGACTAATACTGTGGGGTAAAAGTCTCTGAATGTTTCTTTGCTCTTGAAGTCATAAAGGATCGGTTGTTAGCCCATTTTCCTTCTTTCGCAGGTAAAAAACAGGAAGCAGATGAGTTGAGTGGAGATGCTTCTGTGGAAGATGATTCTTTTGTCAAGGTAAAGTGTTAATTACTTAGGTTAAGATGTTTATTTTGAGCCTAGTATTTTGCATGATGAATTCATGCATTTTACCTCAACAATAGATAACTGAAGTCTGTAGGTAAAATAAAGAGAGAGACTTATGTAATGTTGTCAATCCCATTAATTCTTATAGTTGAGAAATATAAGAAATAACTTTATCTTTAGTTAAATGAGACATAAAGCTAAAAATAATAATGTTTGTCCAGGCCTTTAAGTGGGAATCTGAGACGCGGGCCAGAGGAACTGCTAAAGGACAGTCGTCGTGTTAGCTCCTGGACAAGGTGCTGCGATGAAGGATATTGATAATTTATTTTTCATTGCCCATTGCATTTGGCTTTTGTATGTAATATGCAGAATTTAGATTACTGTAGTCCTTAAAACGGAGAGAAAAAATTGCTGATGTATTGCTACTTGATAAAGATCAAATTAAGAAATTTGTTTTGCCCTTTAAAGATAAATAAGCTAAGTCTTTTTTGGCTAAAAGATAATGTATTTCAAAACTGACCAGCCAGAAAAATAAAGTATGTAATTTTAATTGGGGTTGTGGCAGTTCCGTATACTAAGTTATTTTTAATCATAGTTAGAGGTTTTTTCGTTTCATTTTCATTTTAAGGAAATGTGATCTGCTACTTACTGATCATTTAGGTCTTAAGCATTGTGGCATTTGCAGGAATTATTTAATGAGCAGAGTTCTTAAATTATGTACATTATACCCCCATATGTTCCATTTTCTATGTCCAGTTAGTCCACATTGTCATAACGTCTCTGGATGTCTGTGTGCTCCACCGTGAAGTCAGCTCATGTCCATTCACCCACCCATCTCTCTTACTGCCTTGCTCTCTACCCTCCCCATATTACACACACAGCACAGAACCACACACCCCGTACTTTGTTCCTTGCACTTTGAGGGTAGGCATAGAGAGAAAGAAATGTTTGGTTGAAGAGTTAACCCTGAAATCAGATAATTTTAGGAAATATATGCCCAGGGATCCATTAAAATTGATGATTGCATGCCTGTAGTCAGTTTTTGTTTGAGCCTTTAAGAACTCTTCAGTCTCAGTATTCTGTCATCCTTGTGGTGTATCTTCTATTAGGTGTGTTCCTTTATTCTTATTTTCTCTAGTTGTCTTCATTCGTGAGTGTATAATTAAGCAAAAATTATCCATAAGCTGGAAAAACATTGTGACTTGGGGAAAAAACCTTTTAATTTTCAAATGTCTAACTTTCTTTTAGCTCTTCAATTCATAAAAATGTTATAGTCATTTGAAATGTTATGAGGAGATATATATTTCTATTCAGCATAATAGTACTGTCTCTTATATGTGCTGCAAAGGATGCCTTTTTCTTTTTAAATGAATCTGCTCATAATGTCAAGCAGAACAAAAGAGCTTTTTGTAAAAATCCTATTTAAATTTATCTTTAGTTTCTTCTTCTTCTTCTTTTTTTCAGTTTCTTCTTTATATTTCTCTTCAGCTTTGGAAGTATCAGCATATGTGATGTATTTGATAGATATTAAGTGAATATACTTTCCTTGTCTCCCAGAGTTGGTAATTTGGGAATTTACACAATAGTGGTGGGTAAATGTCACCTATTGCCTAGATATGTGAATAGTATAGGAATTGCTTCCATTTATGAGTGAGGAGACTAGTCAAAATGGCACTGAAGACTAGATGAAATTCCCTCAGTGACTTCCCTTGATTGTTTTTTGCATCTATTCTTCTCCCGTCATACAACCACCTACTCCATTTTCAATCCCGAGTGTTCCCCGACTCATACGTGGTGAGGTTGGGCAAAGCTCCTGTCACAGAGAAGCCCTCCTCCCCAAGCACTCCTGATTCCAAAACAATCATGTTCCTTCCTGTACCCACCTCTCAGAAACTTCTTTTCCCTCACTGCAGCTCCGGTATGAGTGATTAATAGTCATGCCCCCGCCCTTTCCCCCTTTTAACCCAGAAGTCTTTTCTTAAATCTGCTAGATTTACTATAAGAATAGGAAAGGAGGAAGGAATGTTCATTGCTTTCACCTCTTTCTCTGCAGTTAATCAAAGAGGAAACTCCGCAGATGGCTGCTTTTCTTAGTTTCCACTGAAGTACTATGTATCCATAGACTTTGAAGGGCAAACAGACATTCCTTCACAGAGACTAAATTAATTATTTGCATATTTTTCAAGAACAGACATTGGTGTAACAGTTGGGATTCCTTATTATTAATTAGAAGTAAACTTTGTGTTATAATGTATAAGACTTCCAGGGTCTTTGACGTAAAATCAAACACTTGGAGAAATCAAGTCATTTCTTTGAAGCCACATCTTCTAGGACAGCTCCTTGGATGTGACTTGGTAAATATTAAATAACTGCAACTTGAGAGCATCTCCGGTAGCAATCCAATTAGTGGGAACTTCAGTGTGAGAGATTTGGGAACTCAGATGTGTGGTTTAATGGCATTGATATTGGATCCCCTTTATTTTTAAAGACAGTTAATATGTAAGGTAAAATGATTGAACTTTGACTTTGGGAATATTGTCAAACTATGATAAAATTAAAACATTTAGAGATGTAAATTACCAAAAAACATTTGGTGGATAAGCCTACACTCCTTTGCGTCTAGTTGTACCAAATTTTCTTACCATTAAAAGGACTGTGAATTGGAGAATCAAGAGGCACATGAACAAGATGGAAATGACGAACTAAAGGACTCTGAAGAATCTGGTGAAAATGAAGAAGAAAATGTGCATTCCCAGGAGTTACTTTCTGCAGAAGAGAACAAGAGAGCTCATGAATTAATAGAGGCAGAAGCAATAGAAGATGTAGAAAAAGAGGACATCGAAAGTCAGGTCTTTAGCCAGTTTCTTTAAAACATGACACAGATAAATTTAAGTACTAAATAATAAGAAGTGTTTTTTCTAGTTCAATGTGGAAGTCTCAGAATTTTCAAAAAAAGTATTTTTAAAGTTATTTATAAATCACCCATAATCCTACCACCTAAGAGGACCTTTTTAATTTTTGCTTATTATCTTCCACATGTGTTTATATTTTTTCATAGTAGTTATTGTGCCATAAATTGCTATTTATTCTATAAATATTTTCACATAACATATTATAATGACTTTACAGTCTGTGTGTTATACTGTAACTTATTAGACTGCTTTCTGTGTGTCTAATAGCCACTACTTTAATTTGGGACGTTGAAGTTATAAGTTGTTTGCTATCCCACTGCGAATGAGTGTACCAATTTTCCTATGACCTTGTCAACATTACCTGGTGGTAGTTTTTTTTTTTCCTTTTGCTACGTTAGTAGATATAAAAAGATTAATTTGCATTTCTTTGGTTATTATCAAAGGTGAGGAAATTACTTATGAAAGTTTAATTTAAAACCATATAATTTCAGAAATCTTTTCTTTAAGTGAAATAGGTCATTTGTCGTGCTTTGAACTATGTTAGTATGTCTTAAGAAAATCAGTGGATTGGGGAGTTAGTATTTGTTAGTATTCATGCTTGGAACACTTTTGTTCTACCTAGCTTGATAAATGAAGGGCTCAAGGAAGAGATTTTTCTAATTATCAATGTGACTAAGTCTTATGTTGACATAAAAAATATAGTCTGAATTATTAAGCATTGCCTTAGTACCCACAGTATCATAGACACTACAGAACATGAGGCAAGTGATAATCGGGTATAGCATAAAAGCATTCTCGTGTTACCCAGATGTTTTGTAAAGCAAAGCTATTGTATACCCTTTTACTTAGGAAATTGAAGCTCAAGAAGCTGAAGATGATACCTTTCTAACAGCCCAAGTAAGTTTATATTTAGTCCTATGAATTTAATATTGTGGGTGGAAAGGCTTGGAAAAGGAATCTTATTTTGATTTCATCATTCTTTAATTCATAAAACTGCCTTAAATTTAATGCTCCGTTTTTTGTGTGGTGTGTACAAAATACTTAAAATTGGCGGCTGAAATTTCTGTTGCCGCAAAGGTAATTAGAAGTTACTATAAAATCTACCATTTTCAGAATAAAAATAAAAACAGTCCATCCTTTCTGTAAAACATAACTCTTTTTTCTTTTTGAGAAGTCTATACTCTCCTTGACTTTTTTTCTGTCACTTTGGTATAAAGTAAAGCATTTTTAGAAAGTTCTAATCTAATATCCTTGTCAAAGCTTTATGTAAATTTTTGTTAATTTAACACTCCTAGAATGGGCATAGTATTTATAAAAAGTACAAAAATCTCTGTTCTTGAAGTTTACTTGCAGGGTGTATGTAGAAAATGACTGCTCTTCTGTTGTGTGTTAAATTTTGTTTTTGGTATATGTGATATACATAGTGACATTTTAAAGCATAACTTACAGATGCTATAAACAAACATTTATAACTCAATTTCTGGAGTATTATTGGGTTTTAAAAAAGATTATCCTTTGTCTCATATCCGTATTCAGGAACCCCTTGTTCATGCACCCTCTTAGTGGATACTTTCAAATAGTATACTTTCAAATAGAGATAGGAGGTCCCTCTGTTTACTAGATTTAGAAAAAATGGTGATCAGGTCTGTTATTTCCTCAGTGTTATATTTACTAGAAGAATATATAGTGGGGCTTTATTCATGGACTGCTTAGCTGATTGCCTCTGCTCATGCTTTCTTTCCTGCAGCTCTCTTGCCTTTGAAATGCTGGTGAGCCATAAATGCTGGTGAGACTCTGCATTGGCTCTCTGTGTTTATTGCTGAGGGGGAGAAATTACATTTCAGGGAGAAATGTTTCTGATAATTTGGAATATTCAGGAAGGAAATGTTAGAACTGTGAAAGTCTATCCCCAAGTATGTTCATTTCTGAGTGATAAAGAATAAGATGAGGAAGATTAACTCTCAAACAGGGGGAGTTCTTTTCTAGATTACTAATTTGCAAAAAAGTTGGAGTTGAGCTCGTCATGTTCTTGGCAGCTAGCTTTTTAATTTCCATCTAGGGCCACTCCTACAGTTTTGCAGGTTATGAGTTGTGTGAAGCCTTCATATCTAAGGGTCCCCATTCACATAATATGTTTGCAGTATGTTTATTGCAAAATTTAACACATGGAAGTAAACTATCTTAAGAAATGGGTGCTTCTTTCTAATTTTCACAAATTTTTATGGGCTAGAGATGGCCTTGCTCCCATTCCATCCTGAGAGTGAAAGAACAGTTATTTATTTCTCATCAAGGGGCAAGTTTTGCCTTATTCTATCAAAAGATAGGGAGATTACCTCTTCAGAGACGGTTTCTTTAAGTGAAATAACCTTTACGTCTTGTGAATAATGTATAAGGGAACATCTAGAAACATGTGTAGATGTATGTGGGTTCCATCGTGATCTAATGCTTCTAAACATGCCTACTGAATCTGTCGTCTTACTGTGTGCATCAAGGAACACTACATAGTCACTATTGCCCAGCTTCAGCTACTGTCTGCTCATGGGGAGTCTTGTTTCATCTGTATCTCCATTCACTTTCCCCTTTCTGCATTGTTTTGAAACAAATTCCAGACACCATATTTTGCTTAAAAAATTTGAGTATATATCTCTAAAAGAGAAATCTTTCATTTTTTACACTCACTCCTAATATAAAATTTTTAATATCAGATATACAGTTGGTTGTGAAATGTTCAATTGTCTATAGTTCTTTTTGTTTTTATAGGTTTTATTTGAATCCAGATATAAATGTGATCTATACATCGTGATTCATTGAAGTGTCTTTTAATCTATACATTTTCCTTCCATCTTTTTTCCCCCACTATTTTATTCATTGAAGAAATGGAATTGTTTATCCTATAGAGCAAGTGTTGGCAAAGTTTTTCTTAAAGTACCAGGTAGAATATATTTTAGTCACAATGGGCCATATGGTCTGTGTCACAGATATTCAACTCTACTGTTGTACTGTGAAAGCAGCCACAGATAGTAGGTAAATGAATGGACATGGCCGTTTCAATGAAAATATTTACAAAAAGAGGCATCTAGTGGAGTTTGCCACCCCTTGCTGTAGAGCTCCCAAAGTCTCTATTTTGCTGATTACATTCTTGTGGAGTCATTGGACGTGTTCCTCTGTTTACTGTATTTCCTGTAAATTGGTAAGTTGGTTTTAGGATCTGGAGGCTTGCCGTCCAATTCAGGGCACCCTCCTACTCCCCCCAAACACTCACACCTACTTCATAGGTAGTATTGTATTCTTCCATTTGGATATATATAATGTCTGGTTGTATCTTCTTAGTGGTGGTACCAATTATTGATGAGCCATACCCCATTGATTATGGTGATCAAAGTGGTGATATTCTATCATTTCCCTTTTATTTATTAGCTGGCGTGTTACTAGAAAGAGAAACTTCTGCTCATTTACTATTTGATTACCCAATGGTACTGTTTAGAAAGGAAAGTCAGGATATATGTTTGATTCTTTTCCTTTTATTTACCAATTTTCAGAATAATGAGCTGGTTCATTAGCATCTCCAACAGTGATAATAAAGTTTTTAATTTTTCCTTTTTTCTCCCTTAGTTTCATTTTGAACTTGTGGATTTAAACATGTTTAATGTATTTCAGTCCATCGTAGTTATTATTCTTATTAATGCTCAAATTGTCCCTCTGTAGTTAGTTAGAGCCTCTTCAAGTTGGCTCTTGAGTTCTTTCAACATAATCTTAGTAGTCTTTGATTGCTCCATTGCTTTCTGGAATGTAATGATGTTCCATTCCTGCTCCAGACCTGTAATGAGCTGTTTTTTCCTTTTAGGGGTAGATGGTATTTCAAGATGACAATCTCAGTGGTAGGGATGTTCGTGTTTTCTAGGCCTTTTCAGTATACAGTGCTAGGGAATGTGTATGGGGTTTTTTTGTTTGTTTTTGTTTTTACTTTTAAGGTAAAATAGATTTTGAGTTCATAGGGCTACTTCTAAGTTATTTCCTTTATCTCACAGTACACAGACAACAGTCTTAGAATGATAATACCAATACCACCACCAATATGATTACTGAAAATAATTTAAGATTTTCTTTCCCCAGTTATGTCTGTCCTACCGATATACCCCTCTAGGAATGAACAAATTACTGTGTTTTAGACTAGTTCTGCTCCGTACGGTTATTTCACCAACTAATACATATTTACGTTGCCTTTCACTTTATTTTCAATATTTAAGTATTACTTTAAAAAATTTTAATCTGCAACTTTTTGTGAGTCTATAACTATTTCAAAATAAAAAGTTAGAAAATTTAATCTAATTTTGTAATTATTTAAAATATTTACATGGTTCCAAAGTCAAAGCTACAAGATAAGATATATTCAAAAAAGTCCCTTTGACCCATTCTCTTATTGGTAAACTTTTTAAAATTCGTGATTTATCCTTCTATTACTTGCTTTAAGAAATACAAGCAAATAGGCAATATTTTTGTATAAGGATGTATTTCTTTAAAGCCAGTCTTCAGGCCTTCATGTGATGCTTAAATCTTTAGCCTTTAGGCGTTAGCCTCTAGGCAGTTTGTCATACTAGACAGAATTTGGTTCAAATTTTACTTCTGTTACTTACAATATTGTGACTTGGGCAGGTTCTCTTAGTCAATTTCTATGTTTATAAAATGAACATTATAATTCTTACCTGCTAGATTGATGTGAGGATTAATTATAGGTCCTGGCACATGGTACATGTGCAATTAATGGTTATTTGTAGAATTGCTTTACCAGCTGGAAGATACCAGTTACTTGAGAATTTTCTCAGAAATGTTTGTATTTGCTAATGCTTTACTTCTGTACGATTTCCTCTAGTCTCAGTCTCCTCAGTCATCTTTGATCACGTCATGTATGTTCCTTTTTCTTTTTCCCTTTGCCCCTAAGGTTTCGCTAACTTGAAGGGCCTCCCCTTTTTATGTTGTATGAAGTCTGTATACCTGTCAAAGCCAGATTTATCTTTCTCCTCATAAAGTTTCCTCTATTCTCTCTCTCTCATGTAGTGCTTTGCTGTTGACAGAGAACTTTACACCCATCGTCTTATTTAATCCTGTACTTCCTATTTAGGTCATATGCGATCTCTACTTTATAGGTAAAATTCATATAGATGGATGACAACACCACAGAGTAAAACTGTTTCCGTAGAAAAGACAGGATAAATACCTAGGTGTCATGCTGCCTAGTCTGGTATTCTGTAAGTACTCCACGCTGGTGAATGTGGTTCTCTGAATTGCGTCATTCTTACGCAGTGCTGCAGTTAAGTCCTTTACAGTATATACAAACGCCCTGTAAAACAGCAGTGTCTTAGACTACCTTTATTCAGTAGATTTACTCAACAGATTTTTATTGAGTGCTTATTATGTGCCAGGTATTTTGTATTTCCCACCATCTTTAGCATATTGCCAGATAGCAGGCAGTTAGTAGTTTAGGGTTATTTTGAAGGTTTGTAATCAGTCAGGTTGAATACAGTATTTACATACAATTCAGGAGAAAGGAGGCCTTGCAGAAGAGATCTTCTTAGCATATATGTGTATCTGTATCACAAGGTTAACCTAGAGAAGGTAGTAGAATGGATATATAATAAACATTTTGTTAAGTGAAAAATAAGTCCTTGGCTTGTCTTTGTCTCTTCCTAGCCGTTGATGCTCCTAGGATGAAACAAAAATAGAAACTTTGTATGTGACTTTCGCCGTTTGACTAACAGTTGTAGATCCCACTACAAAGATGAGTAACATGAGTACCTACCTTACAGAGCATTTGCTTCATTTTCATATGTGAAATATTATATTTTTTCAAGACAAACTGAAAAAGTAGTTAATTTAAAAGGATGCTTTACATTGTATTACTTATTTACTATATTCCTCATTCTGAAAAATACCTGTTTTCAGTGGAGGAAAATTATTTTCAAATAAGGTATATGTCATGTCTGTACAGATAAATCGTTTAGACAGGAAAAATTTTCCATTGTCTTTCTTGTATTTCCTGGTTTGTTTCTTTATTGCGAGGATATGTAGGCTTGTTTAGGAGTTGTGGTTTAACCTTAGTAGTGCTGTATTTACTGCACACACTGAGCAGTAAAACAAACATGCGCTGTGTGGCTCGGCTTTCCTACGTTACCCTAGTTGTTTTCGTGCTTCACCTCCGTTGTAATCACTTTGTTTTCCAGAAGCTGGGTCAGACTGTTTTCCCATTTCAGTCTATGTGATAAGGCTGCTGTTAGCACTATTTTGAGGAACTAAAGTTATGAAACCCTTCAGAAGACGTGTTGAATAATTAGGAGAAATAACTAAAAGCTCTTCAGCAAAATAAGGCAAAGCCTTACCAATTATTTTAGCAGCTAGAAATAACATTTCTAATTGGCAGGAACTACACAGCAGAAAGGATTTTGTTTTTTACACCACAGTACTTTTTAAAATAGCAAATAATTTGGCCATTTTTTTCTTGAACCTATTGATACTGCATCTCTAAAAGAATGACTTGAAAGTGGTGTGCTGTTGGCATCACAGGTAGACAAGGGAGAGGCAAGTTGTGTTCTTGAAGTTCATTTGTTCTGCTTTTAAGTAAAAGTTAAGGTATTCCACTTTACCCCTCCAAGATACATTACTAAACTAAAAGAGTTTGGAAGAAAAAGCTTTATCGATCCTTCTAGGCTAACACATTGTTTCTGTGCTGCCGCTGCCTACCACTCCACTCAAGTTAAAGCATTTTCTTTCCTTTCCAAATATTGCAGGTTAGAAATGTAATGACTAAAACTAAACTCCAGTACAAACAGTTTGTTCCAGGACAACAATTAAGAGATTATTAGAGCACAGTTTAATGGATTTATGTGATAATAGGATTCACATTGCTATCAATCCATTAATCTACTTGTTTTGGACTATTTTTCTTCCTAAGCTTGTGGCTCTGTTGTTTCAATGTTTTTAGTTTCCTTCGTAGTACTTTAGTGTGTAAAACAATTGGTCAAACCCTAATTGGGGCACTTGCATGTTAACTTAAAGTTGAAAAATCTTCTAAAGTGATTTCTTAAAAATATGATTGTTATCCAAATGTAATTTTGAGCATATAGTAAAATATTTGATATTTTTAAGGAATGCATGCTTTTATGTGAATCTAAAATTGTGTTATAAATATGCTATTTATAGTTTTGTTTACAGTTCAATTTTGCTTCACTGCTAGGCTCTCACTCTAAGGCAGTAGTTCTTTTTTTTTTTTTTATTTTTTTTGAGGAAGATTAGCCCTGAGCTAACTACTGCCAATCCTCCTCCTTTTGCTGAGGAAGACTGGCCCTGAGCTAACATCCGTGCCCATCTTCCTCTACTTTATATGTGGGATGCCTACCACAGCATGGCTTTTGCCAAGCAGTGCCATGTCCACACCCGGGATCCGAACTGGTGAACCCTGGGCTGCCGAGAAGTGGAACGTGCGAACTTAACTGCTGTGCCACCGGGCCGGCCCCATGAGGCAGTAGTTCTTATAGTGTAGTCCCTGGACCACAGCATCAGCATCACCTGGAAACTTGTTAGAGATGCAAATTCTCAAGCCCCTCTCCAGACCTGAATCAGAAACTCTGGGGTTGGTGCTCAGCAATCTGTATTTTAACAAGCCCTTCAGAATACAGGACTGTATTCTGATACAGTCTCAGAGTTTGAGAGCCACTACTGTAAAGCCCCGTACTGTAAAACTCACACCACCTTGACTGAAAATGGTCTATTTTTACTTAGTTTTTATTTTAAACTATTATAAACGAAAACATCCATTATTGAAATCATCATGTGTATTATTTTGCTTATTTGTTATGATCTTTAATTTAGGGAAATGTTGGTTCTTTCTTGATGTGATTACTTCAGTGATTTTTGCAGTATTTGCTTGGTAGAATAAATACAGGTTTTTCCCTTTGCGATATTGCTGTTTTTGGGCTAGCACATGCTTAATTTTAGACTAGGTGAAGATATTCATATTTTTAAATCAAAATAATTTTTTAAAAGTGTGTGAGTTGCTTGTTTTGATTACCTATAGCACAAGTACCATTTTTAAAGTGGCTGCCCACCAGTGTCTATGTGACAGCTATGAATTCATTTTCAACAGATAAAAAGGAGTGAATAATTTGAAACTAATTACTTTGATAACCATTCTTCTTACTTCTGGGATGCCTAAAAAGGGAGTGTTTTTTTGGGTTTTTTTTTTTGCTTATAATATGCATTCAAGCCTTTGAAAGTGTATGTCTTTAGGTTATACTTTCGGGTCCTGTTTTGAATAGTACGCCCTAACAGTGCCATTGAACTTAGCCACATAAAATAATCAGGTCAGTCTTTTTATTGGCAGCTCTTTGATATGGGTAAAATTCAGTTTGTGTAAGCTAGTTTTGAAAACTGAAACTAAATAATCCAGTTTGTTGTTGATCTAATCATTGAAAGATTTAACTGTTTTCTTTTCTAAAATTGTATATACCAGACATGTGCCACATTTCTCTCAAAGGGCTCTGGTTCTGATTGGAATATCCTATATTTGTTAGTGATAGATATCCCTAATTATTATTAACTTACACACCAATTTAACCTGACTGATTTTGTACTATTACTAAAATCCAGTTTTAAATGAATTCATTTTACATTTGATTATTCTTTGAATTTCAGGATGGTGAGGAAGAAGAAAATGAGAAAGGTATGTTTGATGCTAAGTAGAGTTTAAAAATTGCTGACATTTGGAAAAACAGTAAATTATGTAAAAAAAAAAAAGCATTCCTTATTTGAAGGCTTATTTTTGAAATGAGTTCATTTTCAAATTTATCAATTTAGTGAATTGAGTTAGCATCTTGATTTTATTTTTCAATTGGTTTTAATTTTTCTTTTTTAACACTTGCGATATGTTCTAACCTAATGGTACATATCAGTTACTGTAGTGGACAATGCCATTTTAATTTAACCCAGTTTTTAATCTTATTTTTTAAAATAACTTCTAGCATACGGTAAGTTGATTACATCCTTAAGACTGGCACTGCAGTAACTCATACGTGCTTATTGGAGTCCTGGTGTGTAATGGATAATTAACTTTAAAACTAGTCCTAAAAATGGTGGGTGATCAGGAGACTGACTTTTTGTTTGCTGCTCAGAGAAACTTTCATACAGTCTTCTGACAGTTTTAGTAGTTTAGGAGACCTGTCTCATCCAATACAATTCCAGGGACATCAGTAGCAATATATATGGTCTGTATGAGGTTATGGAAGAGTTCTTGGACAGAAGTGAAAGGATCCTACCTTGGACTAGCAAGGACGTGGAGCAGGTTCTAAGCAAGGCAGAATAAAAAGCCTAGAAGCCATGATGAAGTCAAGCTACTGACTGCAAATCTCACATGCCCGAAGCCTTTCTATCCTGGGGGAACGCAAGATATCTTTGAAAATGGTAATTGCGGGACTGACTGGACAGGATGAAGACTGGAAATAACCAATTTCCCGAATGTTATGGAGCAGGCCACCTTTGGAACCTTCTGTAGCAGTTTTCCATCCGATTCTGGACTACTCAGGAATTGAATAAGAAGAGCGAAAAAGATGGGTCCCTGAAACACGTTGAAGACTGATTGATAGCCTCAGACTGTGACCTTTCAAGACGTCACCATGGGAATTCTGAAGGTCATGAGGGTTAACTCCCGAGATGATTGGAACATTGAATAACAAATCTGCACATTTGTCACTATCTCATGGAGGAAAAAAATCTTCCATATGCCATTAACTTATAACCAGAAATGAAGAGCTGGTATCCTCAGGATGGAACCATTTCCTCACTTTTGTTGTTTGGTATTTATATGTAGAAATCATTTTTTCCATGAAGAATAAGTGATCCTGGGTAAAGGATTGTTTATGTTAGTTAATACCCTTGTGTTTTTTTCCTAACCTTCCATCAGTGCTAATAACTGGCTTTATATTTTCTAGGTCCTATTCTAGCTTATGAATATGAAATTGTTTAAACTTCTTGTTTTGCCATATTTATTCCTGTTAAATCCTCTTAGATATAGCAGGTTCTGGTGATGGTACACAAGAAGTATCTAAACCTCTTCCTTCAGAAGGGAACCTAGCTGAGGCTGATCACACAGCTCATGAAGAGATGGAAGCTAATGCGACTGTGAAAGAAGCTGAGGATGACAACATCTCGGTCACAATCCAGGCTGAAGATGCCATCACTCTGGATTTTGATGGTGATGACCTCCTAGAAACAGGTAAAAATGTGAAAATTACAGATTCTGAAGCAAGTAAGCCAAAAGATGGGCAGGACGCCATTGCACAGAGCCCGGAGAAGGAAAGCAAGGATTATGAGATGAATGCGAACCATAAAGATGGTAAGAAGGAAGACTGCGTGAAGGGTGATCCTGTCGAGAAGGAAGCCAGAGAAAGTTCTAAGAAAGCAGAATCTGGAGACAAAGAAAAGGATACTTTGAAGAAAGGGCCCTCGTCTACTGGGGCCTCTGGTCAAGCAAAGAGGTTTGTTTTTCTATGTCAGTTCTTTACGATACTGAATTCCAGCATTCAATAAGATCACTCTACATTAAGGGGGTGGCTTCAAGACCATGTACAGTAATTAGTACTTATGATCCTGCCTATAAATATTTTTGACCGTCATAAGTTACTTTAAAAAAATTTTCAAGATCTTCGTATTATGCAGTGTGTCCTACTGATTGCATTGTCGAATTGTCAGCATATATTTGGTTTTTTTTGTTGTTTTTTGTTTTTTTTTTCAAATTGACAATTTTTTTGTGTTTTATTTTTAAAAATCCTTGTGATGATGGTTAATGAACAACTGTCAGTCCTAAGAACACAAAATGAAGTCAAGTCCCAGTCCTGAAATCTGGAGAAGATGGCCATGAATAGAATTTTCAGAAAATCTAGATCTTCAGGCATCTTGGGGAGAATCAGTGCAAGAATCCTAAGGGAATCATTTGTTCAAATAACCTAATCTAGGCCTTTGGAATTGTTAATTTGTATGAATAGCACTAGTTTGAAATATAGTCAATATCAAGCTGTTCGATTTTTGTGTTTTTTTTGTTTTTTGTTTTCAATTTTCTTCTGGTGATTTGCTTCTTTAGCTCTTCCAAGGAATCTAAAGACAGCAAGACATCATCCAAAGATGACAAAGGTAATGGATTTTTTCCTATTTATTTCAGTAATAAATTGCATATTTTCATTAAAAAGTAATATTTGCCTGGGGTTTTCTTTGACATTTAGTCCTTAAGAATTGATGCACTAAAAATTTTGGATGGCCTTTGTGTAAACTGTGAAGTTAGATTACAGTAAACTCTCAGTGTGATTGAAGCATTACCCTTTAATTACTGACTTTGTAAACTGGGCTGCGTATGCTGAAAACCCATTTGGTATGTCTTTTTATCATTGTGTGGAAGCAACTATGTTGAATGTTCATAGAGAGATTTCATTTTCTTAGATTATAATTTCAGAAGTATTTTTTCTTTAGTCGCAGTCATTTGTGACTCCTACATATCATCGCCACCTTTTCCCTGTTCTGTTTAGTAGAATGTGTGCTCTAAATGATACTTGTGTATAGTTGTGGAGTCCAGTAGTTAAAAGAAAATCAGTCTGTAACATTTGGTTTTACTTTTTTCATTATTTAAATCAGGGCACACTTCTAGTAATGTAGCCAGCATACAGTGTTGTAGTTCCTCAGAATTTGCATTTTAGTTTGACTTATTTTGGGTTAATGGGTGTCTTATGTAGGAAAGTAATTTTATTTGAAATTCTTGTAAGCTTAAAGGTGCAGTATTTGATTGCTTTCTGTACTGAGAAGTCTCTAATTATCCTGTGGCCATGCACTATAGTTTCTTCTTGTACTATGCTGTTTACTTGAAAAATATTTCTTGTTTTCTAAAAAAGCATTTTAAGGAAAAATAACACTATTAAGGTACTGCAAAGTCTTCAAATGCCTCTTCACTGCCTAAAAAAGAAGTGTTATATATCCTCTGGTTGATTTAGTGTATTTTGTTGATATATTTTAGTAGTTGGAAATTTTGGTGATTGATTTTGTAATTGACAATTAATTGCAATACCCACATCCCTTAAAGTTTTGGTTAATGGATTGGATATAATAAATTTATTAAATACAATCCTTTAAATTTAGAAGATTAGTAGTCGTAATGTTTTCCTGTTAAGATTTTCTTTTTCTGTAGTTAGAGAAATAACTGGGCCCAAATGTTACTGGTAACATAAAAAAGAGACACATTTCTAGTTAACATTCCATAAAGTAAAGCAGACCCTTTGAGAAATGTGTTTCTTAAGAACAGAAATGCAGCACCCATTAATACTTATCGATCTCTGAGTCAGGTATGTGTCGTCTCCTCGTAAGTCTGCCCTGACAGTAGTTTCTCAACTAAAACTTGTGGCATGTAATTTTTTTAAAGCTTTGACAGTTTTACTCTTTGTACATATAATAACTTGAAGTTATAAAAAGTGTTACCTTTAATTGCTTATGTACAGTTTTTCTTAAAGTGGGTAAGAATTCTTTTCCAAATAAAACCAAATGAATGAAAATTTCTCTTTTCTAAAAGCGCATTTGAAGAAAAGCACTGAAGAGTGACTGGCTAGGCCTATATTCTAAGGAGCGGCATCTATATGTATGAAACTGTGATTTGTGTATGGAAATAGTACAGAAATGATGCATATAACCATTTGCCTATTCTAAAGGATTTCCAAGTCTCTGGTCTTATTCTTGTAATTGATTTGTTTTAGAAGATTTTTTTTTTTTAATTAAATCCAGAGTTCCCCAGCTGCATGTAATCCCGTTTTCTCTCCCCCTTTCTCTAATAGAGAATGAAGATGAGCTGGTTGGTTAGTCTTTGTTATTAAACATTTAAATTCTTGGAAACAGTTTCTCTCTTGCTTTGACTTTTCCCTCTTGCACTCCTAATTTCTCAGGATCTAAAGCCCACAACAGCTGTAGGTAATTAAGCAGTCTGCCTCCTGGTTGCCTTCTGTTCAGTGCAGTGGGAGAGTATAAAGTATTAACAGCAAAAGTTCAAGACACATAATTGATTTTTTTATCCACTTTGACTTAAAACTCATGCAGTAGGAAGTGTACAAATGTTCAGACTTTTTTCCTTGTTAGTTGTATTGTCTGTTTTTGTGTTTGATTTTAATCATAGAGAATTCATAGGGTTTTGATATAGTAAGGTCATACTATCAAAATTAAGTGAAAGGATTTTATGATTTTGAGAGAATGTGGCCCTAATAATTTTGTTAAAAAACAATTCCGATTGAGATACTTAACCATCTGCTGTAAATGTGTTCTAGGAAGTACGAGCAGTACTAGTGGTAGCAGTGGAAGCTCGACCAAAAATATCTGGGTTAGTGGACTTTCTTCTAATACCAAAGCTGCTGACTTGAAGAACCTCTTTGGCAAATATGGAAAGGTACATTCTTTTTACCTTTTTATCCATCTTTCTAGTATCTCCATTTGAAACAGGGATTGTATTCAAGACAGTATTATATAAAATCATCTAATTTCTTGTTTCTCTCAGGGATGTTATAGGCATAATTTTTGAGTTTTGTGGTAATGGTAAGTTTCATAATATAGTCTCCCTTTGAGCCCTGGGGATCTTTGTATTAAAAGCTCATATTCTGAGCCCATTTAAGCCAAGGACTGAGTTTTATTCATCACATTCTTCATGACTCTTCTAGGACCTAGAATTGCTGAGGCTGATCTGGTCATCTGGAAAATATAGTCAGACTAACATTAGACAATGACATAGAGAATCACAGGAAACCAACACTGATGTGGTTCACGTCATGTATAGATTCCAGTACAGTGGTGGAGAAAAATGTAAAACTGATGAAAATATGCTTAATCAGAAGTTGTGATATGTGCTGCAAAGGAAGAGTGCACAGTACCAAGAAAGCAAAAGCAGAGGCTTTGCTGTGGTTGGTTCATAGGAAAAGTTTCTCTGGCGTATGAGGGAAGACCTAACAGAAGAGAATAGTCAATAATTAAATGAATTGAATATTGAGTGAATAGCTGTCGAAATGAATTGTAGCTGATCTGTATCCCTTAGAGCACTCACTAATTCCTCCCTTACATTTTAGTTTTCAGTATTCATTATATATAATCTACTTTAGTGTTTTTTCTTTAGCTCTTTGATAGCAGGGACCTTATCTACTATACTTTGCAAATGGTAGGCTTTCAAATACTTATTAAATTAATGACCAGTATTGGTAAATAGTCATTAATGAGTGTTACAAAAATCTATCTTGTTGATTTTAGGAGTTGTTTTTTCTTCTCATTTAATTAGAGAGTTGCTTGAGTGTTAAGGAGGTTTTTGTAGGTGTCAGATACAGAACACTGAGAACTCTAGTCCTGTAATCAGCTGTGGCATATTTTTTGTTCTATTTTCAATAATTTATTGTTAGAGATATAAAAACAATATTTTAATGTTCGTATTTATTAGGACTAAAGCTGTATAGGGGTACCACTCAGTTGATAATAAGACTTTAGGCTTAAAAATTGAATGGCTAGGGGCTGGCCCGGTGGCATAGTGGTTAAGTTGGTGCATTCTACTTCAGTGGCTCGGGGTTCGCAGGTTCGGATCCTGGCACGGAGCTACACAGTGCTCATCAAGCCATGCTGTGGCAGCGTCTCACATACAAAATACAGGAAGATGGGCACAGATGTTGGCTCAGGAACAATCTTTCTCACGCAAAAAATAAATAAATAAATTGAATGGCTGTTGGGGCAAGTCAGCCTCTCCAGAGTTGAGACAAAAGCTGGTAGTTTATAGCCACCCATACCATAACCTCTTGAATTCCCTGTTGACCTCTTCCTGGCCTTATGTCTGTGTTCCTCTTTGTTCAGCTCTAGATTGTTCTCTCTCACTTTTCTTCTCATGCACCCATCCTTGTCTCTCTTAACTATTCATTTCATAGTTGAAATTGTCACTTTAATATTGGTGTGAATTTTAAAAGTATATAGATAGAAAGCGGTTTCTTTACGGTGTATTTTTTAGGGTGCTTTTTTACATGCAGCAGATTCTTTCCTCAGTTTTGAAAATTTCTTAGAGTGACCCAGTATAGAAAAGTGTTAATACTCATCTAGAAACTTTCTAAAAACTTATCCTTTTTTCTTCTCTAAGAGATTCAAGGTAGACCTGTGATAGGGAAATTTTGGCCAAAGTCTAAGTGAGAATATTATTTCTTTGCTTTGGTTAGTTGTGCCATTACTTCATTGATGTGACTAATCGTATTTTGGCTATGTATTTGAAAAAACAAAAAGAAAAACTGAAAGTATGTTAAATTGCTTTTTGACACTTTAAATTATTCCTCTAAATATTTACTAAGTCCTTACAGGCAAAGTAGATGGTGATCACAAGACTATGAAACAGAATAGTATATATCCTAAATTTGTGCTTTATCCTGAATAGATCCTTTAATTTGAATAGTCTCAGTTTCACCTATTTAGAAATATAAGTAGTTGTAAAACTTTCTAAAGTATAATTTCATCTCACAGGTTCTGAGTGCGAAGGTGGTTACGAATGCTCGAAGTCCCGGTGCAAAGTGCTATGGCATTGTAACTATGTCCTCAAGCACAGAGGTGTCCAGATGTATTGCACATCTGCATCGCACTGAGCTGCATGGACAGCTGATTTCTGTTGAAAAAGTAAGCTTGCTTAACTGTTTATAAAAGGAATTTCCTTTAGGGCTAGTAATTCTCAATTTAAAGATGTCACACTGGGAGGGAGAAGAATTAAGAATGATTTTTATTTTTATGTATTCATTTTTATTTTTTTACTTCTATGTTTTCCAAATTTTCTATCATCAACGTACTTTTTGTAATCATAAAAATGTAAACTTAGGGGCTGGCCTGGTGGCGCAGCGGTTAAGTGCGCACGTTCTTGCTTTGGCGGCCCGGGATTCGCCAGTTCAGATCCCGGGTGCAGACATGGCACCGCTTGGCAAGCCATGCTGTGGCAGGCGTCCCACATATAAAGTAGGGGAAGATGGGCACGAATGTTAGCTCCGGACCAGTCTTCCTCAGCAAAAAGAGGAGGATTGGCAGCAGATGTTAGCTCAGGGCTAATCTTCCTCAAAAAAAAAACAAAAAAAAGAAAAGTAACCTTAAGGGCTGGCCCGGTGGTCGAGTGGTTAAGTTTGTGCTCAGCTTCGGTGGCCCAGGGTTTCGCCAGTTTGGATTCTGGGCGTGGACCTAGTACTGCTCATCAGGCCACGCTGAGGCAGCGTCCTACATAGCAGAGCCGAAAGCACCTACAACTAGAATATACAACTGTGTATGGGGGTGCTTTGGGGAGAAGAAGGGAAAAAAAATGTAACCTTAAAACTTACAGACTTTTTTCCTGGCTTAAACTTTTCAGGTTAAAGGTGATCCTTCTAAGAAAGAATTGAAGAAAGAAAATGATGAAAAGAGTAGTTCAAGAAGCTCTGGAGACAAAAAAAATATGAGTGATAGAAGTAGCAAGTAAGGATCTATTCTTTTGATAAGCACACAGACTTTTTTTAGTACACTGATGAAGTAGTTCTCATTCTGTTGTTTTCTTGTGCGGGGTGGTATGGTCAGGACACAAGCCTCTGTTAAAAAAGAAGAGAAAAGGTCGTCTGAGAAATCCGAAAAAAAAGAAAGCAAGGATACTAAGAAAATAGAAGGTAAAGATGAGAAGAATGATAATGGATCAAGTGGCCAAACTTCAGAATCGATTAAAAAGAGTGAAGAAAAGAAACGAATAAGTATGCTATGTATCTTTCTTCTCAATCCCTTTCTAATGCATTCTATGACTTAACTTTCACTGTGGAAGGGAAAACTTGAGATCACCATCTAGATAAATATTTAAGCTTCATGCTTAGATGTCACTCATAGAAAAGGAGGTCTAACAGGACTAATCGTCTTCTCCTTTTCTGCTCTTGGGAACAGACGTGCTCTTCCAGCTAAGCCTGTTTACTGTTAAATCTGGGCTGACTTCAAACGGTCATTGACTTATAGCTGTGTAAATGAGCTGGGATCTTTTGGTATCACTGAAAGTATTTATGTTAGTGGATTTGAGTTATTTTTTAAAAACTCTTTGCATTTAGGTTCTCATAGAAAAAGGGTTTTTATTTCGTTTATTCGTTTGTGAATGTCTATGAATTCAGCATTTTTATATTACATTTTCCTTTTTAACTTTTTAAATATTTTGGAAATATTTTTTGGACATTTGTGTATCTAATTTTTTTTTTCCTCTTAGGTTCAAAGAGTCCAGGACATATGGTAATACTAGACCAAACTAAAGGAGATCACTGTAGGCCATCAAGAAGAGGAAGATATGAGAAAGTAAGTCTCTGAGAGGCATGCTGTATACTATGCCACCTATTTCCCAAAGAAGATAATTCGGTATCTCTATAACCATTTTTGCCTACTTCTATGCTAGGAAATCTAAGAAAAAGGGAATGTTGTTACTTATTTAAGCTTTTTAAATGACCAGCTGAACTTGAAAAAGAAAACCCAAAATTATTTTAACTTCTAGTCCTTTTATAATTTTTTTCTATAGATTCATGGAAGAAGCAAGGAAAAAGAGAGAGCCAGCCTAGATAAAAAAAGGGATAAAGACTACAGAAGGAAGGACATCTTGCCTTTTGAAAAGATGAAGGAACAAAGATTGAGAGAACACTTAGTTCGTTTTGAAAGATTGCGACGAGCAGTGGAACTTCGAAGGTAGGAAGAGAGCCTCTTTTCTACCTGTCTTTAACTATCAGTACATCTTTAACACTAGTTATAAATCAGATTCCTGGAAATTGTAGTCCCACAGAAAGCTTTTTGCCACGTTTAAGAAGTGCAGTAAAAGCTAATGATTTAAGTTTGCATAGTATTTTAGTTTACACAGGACCTTTCCATCTAGTATCCTTATCAACAGTTCCCTAAGGTTAGTTATGCCCATTCTATAACTGAAAAAACAGAGGCCCAGAGAGGCTAAATGACTCCTCCAATGCCACATGGCTCATGAGTGGCAGAGTCGGGACTCAGACCCAAGTCTTCTGACTCCAAGTCCGATGCTCTTTCCTCTTCTCCAAAGCTGCCGCCATAAAAAACATGACTTTAAAGGAAAAATTGGTTTTGAGATAAGATAGTCTCAATGTGTAAGCTACAGTGTTCAAATAGTATGTTGACATTTTAGGAAAAATTCGTTGTACTTTGGATTAGAGCCCAAGTGGAGGAAGATTTGCCCTGTGAACCTTACTGTGTTCAAGCTCTATCCCAAGGCAAGCATTCTCTTTAAAACAGAGAGCAAAACAGACATTTCTGTTCTCAGTGGCAGCGCCTCAGCAGTTCATTATGAGGACCAGTTTGCTTTCGTATGTCAATTTGTGGATGCCACTTAAACTATTCTTGTGAAAATATTTTATAATAGAAATTTGCAAATATTAACCCATCTTGTCGAGAGGGCACATCATGGGATCTCATCTGTTCACTCACAAGAGTGTTAGGAACTACTAGAGATACTTTACCAACTTAAAGAATACTATAATTGCCACATACTTTAATAAAAGGAAATCATCCTTGCATTACTCAGAACCCATTTTCTCTTTTTCTGATGAAGTCCCAATATGCTGAGCTTTCTGTTTAGATGACAAGTTGGGAGGAGAGTGAGAGTGGGAGCTACTGGAGCAGCGATTCTCAAACCTACCAGACCAACACTCCTTTTATATAAAAAAAGTTGCAGTACCCTCTTTACTATTCTGAAGTGAAACTGATGACGTAATACACCTTCCCATACAAATAATTTCCAAAAAATCGATATAATACCTTAACTCTGATATAAAGGAGAAGTAAAAGTAATTTATATTGAAGCATGTATTCCAGATATGAATGTTTAGGCATGACTCTCTGGAAGACCTCATGACGTAGGCAGATGTTTGCACCCCTCTTTAGACTCAATGAGAAGGTGACAGCTACAAACACAGACTGATACTGGTGTGTCGTATTGGTGAGTCAAATACCAGGAGTGGTGTTGACATTATGACGTGATTTCTGAAATGGTGAACAACTCTTGATGAAGTTCTCAAGGAAGTATAATTTTCCCTCTGTTTACATGGGGTTGCATTCCTGGAAATTTTAGTGTATATAAAACCATGCCAAAGCAAACAAACCAAGCAGCATTTATAAAAAATGAGTTAAGTTCTAGGCTCAGGTTTTTTTTTTTTTAAAGATGATTTTGTTTTGTTTTAATGATAGGCATGTCCATTATGGCGTTTGAAAGGAATTAGGAGCATTGGACAGTTTTTTGTTGTGCAGGACTATCCTGACTATTCCATGTATCATAAGATACCTAGACTCCTTGGTCCCCACTCACTAAGTGCTGGTCACAGCCCCATGGTCATTGTGATCATTAAAAATGCCCCTCAGATTTCCATGGGGGCAGGACTGACCCATTGAGAACCACTGGGTTGCTAGAGGAAGGTACACTGACAGACAAACTGCACTGAGTGCCTTAGAGTGAGGAAGTGACAAAGACACCGATAGAAGCCTAATACAACAACTTAATTGAGCAGACATTTGAACTACCTCCTGACTCAAAAAAGCATGTTACCTGGAGCCATCTATTATGAGCCAGTGAACACTCCAAAAAACCCTTAAGGGCAACCATTTTATTATTATAGCCTTTGGTATAATTCACCTTGATGTGTATGATCCCAAGTCATCAAAATAAAGTATACCTTGTTTAAGGAGATAGAATATATACCTGATATAGAAATTTTTCTATCAAAAACAATAGAAGTTGTAGTTTTGTAAATTCATACATTAGTAGAATATCTCCTTTTTAAAATGTCAGTCAATCAATGGGCTATTATAGTGGGATTTTTATTTAAACAGGAATCATCTAAGAGGCAACTACTCTATAAAATTCAGCTGCTCAGTGGACAGTCAATAAATAAGTGACAGTACTGGAATCTGTTTAAAGTTTTATTTTGAGTTCTTTTTCCAATTATTTTAAAACTACTTAGATTAAATTGAAGTTTAAAATTGCCAACCTCAAGGAAAAATTCAAATTCAAAGCTATTCTCTTTCACACAGTGCTAGCATAATTTAAGTATTTCTAAATACTGATTTTTGTTAGACGAAGAGAGATTGCAGAAAGAGAGCGTCGAGAGCGCGAACGCATTAGAATAATCCGTGAACGGGAAGAACGGGAACGCTTACAGAGAGAGAGAGAGCGCCTAGAAATTGAAAGGCAGAAACTAGAGAGAGAGAGAATGGAACGCGAACGCTTGGAAAGGGAACGCATTCGTATTGAACAGGTGCAGTCAGAAAATCTTTTCATCTTAAATAACTGACCTTTCTCCAACCCTGTGATTTTTGCCCTAAAATTTGCTTTACTTGTTGTAAAGCTATAGAATGAGTTCAGCTAATGCACATTTATTAAGTGTCCCTGAAAGACAACAATGAATTAGGTGCTAGTTAAAAATATGTTTTGTAGTGACTGTGTTCTAGCCAATTGGTAATAATAACTTGAACTCTGCAATATGATGGCAGCCTAATAGTCTGAGCATAGGACTATGAGTCCAGAGTAGTTGTAATCCAGGCTCTGTCACTATCCCAACCTTAGAAAATCATAACTATTTCCTTACATGTTACAGTGGGAATGATTTCCCAAGGCTGGAAGGAAATAATGCCTCTCTTTGCAGAATTGCATCCAGGGTTTTAAGGCACTTGGTCTCTATACATATGAACTCTGTTTCTAATTCCCTTGAGGTGCTTTTGTTTCAGTCAAATGATTACACTAAATCCTACCTCCCCAATTACTTGCCAGCTTGCACCACCCAAGCTCTGTTATTTTTAATGTGGCAGAACAATAGCCATAGCCTAGATTACTGATCACAGAAGTCACATTTGTTTATTTATTTGTCCCAGGTATGTGTTTTGCCTGGTGTTTGCCTATGATGGTTTCTTAATGACAGGATTAAAACAAGGTCGCACATATACTTACCTTATGTTTTCATTTTGCATTGCTTGGTTCTTCCTTCTGTGTTGTCTGAAGGAACGTCGTAAAGAAGCTGAACGTATTGCTCGAGAACGAGAGGAACTGAGACGGCAACAGCAGCAGCTCCGTTATGAACAAGAAAAAAGGAATTCTTTGAAACGCCCACGGGATGTAGATCATAGGTAGTTGCTTGCTTTCTTCTTTAACAGTTACACTTGCTATCTTACTCCCTTTAAGCTAAGACTAACGAGAATTAGAAAGTACAGGCAACCATCACTGGAATAAAAGGTCATGGTCAACAGGGATGGGAATGACTGCAATGCTGGAGTGGACCCAGTGCATTGTCAAGTAGGGAGAGTCTGCTCTTCTTTCCCTTCTTCCTTTCCTAGTGCCAAATGCTTGTCCATTATTATGACTGGAAATACATGGTCATAGTAGGCTTCAATGATGGCTCTTAACTCAGACCCATTTTGAAAATTCTTGTAGGGTAGTGCAGATAGCACAAGAATGGAAGTCATAAACTTGGGGAAACGAGGATAGAGATTCTGTTGTGTGTTTGCGTTCATACTTCTTAATAGATTTCAAAACTATGGTATAGTCTTTTAATTTTCTTAATATAAATTCTGTGAGATTTAGTTGACTGTGTGGAGAAATAGGTGGAATGAATGAATTGTGCTTGAGACTTACTTCTAACCTTTCTAAAGTATAGCTGAAAAGGTTGTATACTGCTGGTTGGAATTTTATTATAAAATGGTATCAAGTATTATATCTTATTTGTCTTTTCCATTTAATAATTTTAAAACATAATTTTTCAACTATTTTCTCTCCTGTGAAATTCCTCTAACACTATATGGCTTTATGTATTTATTACTTCATTCTTTGCTAGCTTGTTCTTGTAACAGAATGTTTTGTGTCTTGAGTTTATTAGCCCTCTGTATCCACAGTTCCTAGCATGTGGTATGTATAACTCCAACTAAGTGTTATTTGATTATTGTCAAACTAATTTATATAAATGAGCAAATATTTCTCTTCAAGGCGAGATGACCCTTACTGGAGTGAGAATAAAAAGTTGTCTCTAGATACAGATGCACGATTCGGCCACGGATCTGACTACTCTCGCCAACAGAATAGATTTAATGACTTTGATCACCGAGAGAGGGGCAGGTTTCCTGAGAGTTCAACAGTACAGTCTTCATCTTTTGAAAGGTAAATAGATTGGTTGAAAATGGTTGTATTTGGTATATGAGCCTTGCTAGTGATAAGTTTGGTTCTCTATTAAAATCTTAATTAAGGTGTACAGGTCAGAACTGAGTGTTCAGAAGTCATATGTTTGGTTTTGGCTTTTGTTAATGGAAATGTGATTCAGTATTCAAAATTAGTTTAATAGGCCACCATAACAAGGTTGAGTAGGTTGGCTTTATCGTCTTAACTTTTAAAACTAAGTGGGAGGGCTATTGGCTTTGGATGTGCCTCACTGTTCAGAGCAGTGAAACATCCTTCGGGTTGGTCGTGACTTGAGTGTTTGATGTAATTCCTCCTGGATGCTA
Source organism: Equus przewalskii (assembly GCF_037783145.1). Taxonomy (NCBI): domain Eukaryota; kingdom Metazoa; phylum Chordata; class Mammalia; order Perissodactyla; family Equidae; genus Equus; species Equus przewalskii. The sequence goes on from NC_091831.1 coordinate 132,977,191, forward strand.
AAAGCCCAATCTTCATGCCAGACATTTAGCTCAATTTAAAAAAATATTATAATCAAGAATTGTAGGGGCTGGCCCCATGGCCGAGTGGTTAAGTTCGCGTGCTCTGCTTCAGCAGCCCAGGGTTTCGCCAGTTCAGATCCTGGGCGTGGACATGGCACCGCTCATCAAGCCATGCTGAAGTGGCATCCCACAGGCCACAACTAGAAGGACCCACAACTAAATATACACAACTATGTACTGGGGGGCTTTGGGGAAAAAAAGGAAAAATAAAATCTTTAAGAAATAGGGCTGGTCCCGTGGTCAAGTGGTTAAGTTCGCATGCTCTGCTTTGGTGGCCCAGGGTTTCCCCGGTTCGGATCCTGGCCGCTGACATGGCACCACTTGTCAGGCCACATTGAGGCAATGTCCCACATGCCACAACTAGCAGGATCCACGGCTAAAATATATTACTACGTACTGGGGGCATTTGGGGAGAAAAAGCAAAAAAAAAAAAAGATTGGCAACAGATGTTAGCTCAGGTGCCAATCTTTTAAAAAAAAAAACTTTAAAAAAAAGAATGGTGGCTTTTTTGGTGGCTTTGCCTTAAGTTAATTTTTAAAGAAGGTGTCATTATTGTAGGTTATGCAAATAAAGTTAAGCGGAATAAGGCCAAGTAAGTACTTCTCAGGACATTTGTTCTTTGTTTTCGATAATCAATAGGCGAGAACGCTTTGTGGGTCAAAGTGAAGGGAAAAAAACACGCCCTACTGCACGAAGAGAAGATCCAGGTTTTGAAAGGTATCCCAAAAATTTTAGTGATTCCAGAAGAAATGAGCCTCCACCACCAAGAAATGAACTTAGAGAAACAGACAGGCGAGGGGAGCGAGATGAAAGGAGAACCGTGATCATCCATGACAGGCCTGATATGACTCACCCTAGACATCCTCGAGAAGCAGGGCCCAACCCATCTAGACCAACCTCCTGGAAAAGTGAAGGAGGCATGTCCACCGACAAACGGGAAACAAGGTATGTGTGTAGTCTCTCATGCCCAGCTCCTAGGAAATAATACATTTGGGTTTAAAAAAAGTTATAATAGAGTTCTGATCGTATATGTTTTGGGGTTTTGTTGAAGAGTTGAAAGGCCAGAACGATCTGGGAGAGAAGTCTCAGGACACAGTGTGAGAGGGGCGCCCCCTGGAAATCGCAGTAATGCTTCAGGCTATGGCAGCAGAGAAGGAGACAGAGGGGTGATCACAGACCGAGGGAGTGGAGCCCAGGTAAGTGCTGGTGAAGGGTTAGTGTCAACTCTTTAGAAATAGAGTTAGAGGACTTATCCTTTTGATGTGGCCTAGATTAGTTAGACTAACTAAGGAGACTAGCTTCTTGTGAAAGATCTGACTGTTTCCCATGTTTTGCTGTGAGTGTTGAACATCAGTAGTCCAAAGAAGTAAGATACTAGGCTTGGAATTCCTACTCCGTTTCTGTTCAACTTCCTGCTGACATCTGAGAACTGTTAGATTTGGTAGATGAGCCTTCCTAATGATCATTTTGGTTTTATTCCCTGTGAAGAAATTGAGGCTTTCAAACTAGCTGGGAAGTCTTTGGCCCCTACTTGGGTTTCCCTTTCCCTTTTTCCTTTTTTTTTTAATACTCTCATTGCTCTTCTACTTTATTAAAGAGCTTAAATGTGTAGAACTGAAATAAAACTTTTATCTCTTTTTTGTTCTTTTATTTTTAAAGGTAGGCAAGTGGAATGTTTTATATTTTTTAATTGCTTTTTACTCTTGTGACACTTTATTGACTTGACTGTTTTGTAAGTTAATGAACCTGGACAGAGGAAATTGTCTTCATCTCTTAGCAATTCAAAGGAACAAAAACCTTTCACCTAATTTGGAAGCATTCTCTTGATGAAATACTGCCATGTGGGTTGATGGTAGCACAGATAGAATATCCTCTTAAGTATTAATCAAAAAAGAATTCTGAATTGGGTGTCTATGTCCATCCTTCCACTTGCATTATACTTGGGTGCTCTGTTTTGTATTTGAATACATATTTAGGTTTTTTAGCAACATTTTTTACTAGAAAATCTTTTAATCCCTTGGCATTCTAGCTAATATCAATGTACATTTTCCATTTCATCCAGAGCATTTATGAAACAGATCGGGCCTGATGGCATTATGAGCTTTAATGTTTCTAATAAATAGAAATGTTCAGTAGATCAGTTCATTGAGCTGTTTACCCTGAACAGAACTTTGAAGACTGGGTGTATAATCCGGATAGTCTGCCTTATTTGGAGTAAAACTTAAGGCAGTTTTATAGACTAGCTACTGCATTCAGATATCCTTTTAGGAAAGGTGTCCTGAGCAGGAGATCCTGTTCCTCCCTTGAAAATTCTGTTTTTCATAATGTAAGTCTATAAGAGGTTCTGCCAGTATTATATCTCTGTGGGGTCCCTTCAGCTTTATTTCCTGTAGGCTGAGTTTCATAACTTCTGACTTTCTTTCCTCAGATCCTTAGTTCTATGGCTTTTGTTTTTTTATGTTCACTACCCTGTTTTTTGTAGTCATGGACGTAAGACCTTGTAAGAGCCACTGCACCAACTAGTACTATGTAAAATGAGGTGACAACTCCTGTTTCCATGTGCTGTTTGCATGCTGATCAAATACCCAACATTAATTTGTCTTAAGGTTTTGACCTCTCGCTATGCCTTCTTACATATATATAGATCCAGACATTATATATAGATCTGGAAATACTCAAGGGTCAAAAAGAACACGGGTGCTAAAAGGTGTAGAAATAGAAGTTACAGTGCTGAATCATTTCCCCATAGCCTATCCTGAAGCCCAAGTAGCTTCTCAGTACAAAATAGATGGACACCGTTTTCATATGCTGTTGTGTTAGTCATCCTTTTATCTTCTCGGACATTTTATTAATTTGCTTCTCACATGAAAAGCACAGCAGCATAAGTAAATTGGCATGAGGCTGAGGGTGTCACGACTTCTCTTTTAATAAACTACGCTTTAGCACTATCCTGAAGAACGACATGTGGTTGAACGGCATGGACGGGACACAAGTGGACCAAGGAAAGAGTGGCATGGTCCACCTTCTCAAGGGCCTGGCTACCATGATGCAAGGAGAATGGGTGATGGACGGACAGGAGCAGGCATGATATCTCAACATGCAAGGTAAGTAGTTAATCAGTTAAGACTCTTTTGCCAGCATGCAACCATACCTTTATCTTTTCCTTAAAGGTCATTATAGTTTCTAGAGATTGATTGCAAATAGTTAACAACTCTAGGTCTGCCCAAACATGTCCCCATATTAACTAAAAATCTCTAGGAGATTATATGCAGGCAGCTGATGTTAATTTATTGGTTTACATTCCTCATTGTAAGTTAACTGATTGGCATTCTGGCATAGATATAAGTATCTCAGAATCCGGAAGATAATGAACGTTAACTTCATGTTGGACCCATCTTCTTGATCACTGCCTATCGTTCCTAAAATTCCTAGAAAGGAAGAAGAAACTGAAAGTATGTTCTGCTTCGTTCCTTTTCAAATAACTCTAGCAAAACTTTTGGATATTTAATCCAAAGCCTGTTCATGCGCTAAGAGACGAGCTTCCTTTCCTCTTCCCACCAACATCCATTGTGGCCCTTCAGCTGGCAAGTCTTTGGCCTCTCCCTTCCTGCTTTCCCATTCCCTGTCTTAGAAGAGATATTGGCTTGGCTTAGTCACCTAAGTTACTACTATTCTATTGGTCTCATCTACCATCAGACTGAAGTGAGTGTTTTTTATACTTGTGCCTGTACAGCCTCATCACTCATTCTGCCTTTGGTTTTTAAATGTCACCAATGCCTTTTTTCTTGATAAATACAGATTCCTTTATTTTCTTAGTTCTCAGGCTTCTTGGTGGTTAAGCACTGTATCCCACTGTTGCTTTTCCTTTTTTTGAAACACTTATTTTCTTTTCTTTCTTTTTTTTTAAAGATTGGCTCCTGGGCTAACATCTGTTGCCCATCGTTTTTTTTTTTTTTTCCTTCTTCTTCTTCTCCCCAAAGCCCCCAAGTACATAGTTGTGTATTCCAGTTGGAGGTCCTTCTAGTTGTGCTATGTGGGACGTCACCCCAGTGTGACTTGGCGAGTGGTGCCATGTCTGCACCCAGGATCCGAACCAGTGAAACCCTGGGCCACTGAAGCGGAGGGCGCAAACCCAACCACACAGCCATGGGGCTGGCCCCAGAAACAGTCCTGTTTTCTAATGCACCATAATTTTCTTTCTACCTTTTTGATTTCCTTTGCTGGCTCCTTCAAATGGTTGAACTTTAGACATTACCCTTTGTTTTAGCTCTATATTGTGATCTCCATGTAAATGCCTTGCTGTCTCCATAAATTCAAGGTCACAGGCAAACTCATTCCTCTCCTGCTTCAAACCTTCATGTCCCATTTGTTGCCTCCAGCTTCTTTTAATTTGCCAGTGCCACTAGACATCTCATTCACCCAGACAGGGAAAGCATGGGCCTCATCTTTTTCTTTCTTCATTCCTACTATAAATTTCTAAGTGTGGTTCAGTTTTTTAGAAAAATATTTATAATAGATATTCTGCCTTCTTCCTCATTTCAGCTTCTATCTGATCTTCCCAGATTAGTCTTTTTCCTGCTCCGTTATTCACACTTTCTCTAAACTAAACTTTTGGAATTGTTCTGTTATACCATTGACCTTCTCCAAAACCACAAGCAGCTTCTCTAGGTCACAGATATAATCCAGATTCCTCAGCCTGGCATTCACACCTTTCCGTAATCTGATTTTATTCTACTTGAACCACTCCACTTCCGTAATCTGATTTTATTCTACTTGAACCACTCCACTATGGGTTTTTATCTCCCAAATTTGTTATAGCATTTTTTGGTGGGTCTTTTCTCTGTGTCACTCATTAGTGCCTACTATGTTGCATTATACATATAAAAATTCCAGAAATGTTTCTTGAATGGTGTCCTCTAGCTCAGAGGTTCAAGTTCTTAGTTGATGCTGATGCTGCTGATCTGGGGACCACACTTTGAGAGCCACTGCTCCAGTCTATTCATGTGTGTACCATTAAATGGCTTACTAAGAGACAGGGGCTTTGAAACAAGACTGCCTAAGTTCAATTCCTCGCTCCACCATTTATTAGCCCTGTGATCTTCGGCAAGTTACTTGATCTCCAGATCTCAATTTTCTCATCAGTAGAGTGGGCTTAGTAATAGTGCTATCTCACAGGACTGTTGAAAAGAGTAAATTATCTAGTGTGGGTAATGTGCAAAGAACAGTGCCTGATGAATGATAAGCACTTTGTAGGTATTAGCTAGAATTATTTGTTCTTTTGATCTCTGACATTTTTTTTCTTTTAAACCTTTTTCAGTAATGCATCCCCAATTAATAGAATTGTACAAATCAGTGGCAATTCCATGCCAAGAGGAAGTGGCTCCGGATTTAAGCCATTTAAGGGTGGACCTCCACGACGATTCTGAAAATTAGCTCTCTGCCATGGTTTCAAGATAATTTATTGAAATCTCCTGTAAACTTTACTTGACTACTTATGAAGAGGACCTCTGACTTGCTTGAGAGTTCTGTCAGACTTTTCCTTTTTTCTCTTTTTTTAAAATTTAACATGATTGCTTTTCTCAATTTTGGAGAAGATGTTTAAATAGTTCTGTTTTAACTTTTAATAGTTTTGTGTATCATTCAACTTTTTTTCTTGCAGCACTGAGACACATTTGAAAAGATTGGAATCAAGACCATTTTAACGCAGTGTGAATATGCATAGTTTGCAGCCGTGTGGTAGTAGTTTAATTTGCAGCATTAGCTCTGTGGTGTCAGGCTCTAGAGTTACTTCTTGTCACCAAGCCTTTTCAGCCTCCATTTTGAAGGCTGTCTAAGCTTAAAAAGTCTGCTGTCTAATTTTTAGAGAATAAGATTGTTCCTTGCATTTCTGAGTATTATGTAACCTATTTTTGCAGAAGGTACTGTTACATTAAGTGCATCTGTGTATCCTGGTTTAAAAAAATGTACTCTTTTTTGAAATAAACCTTCATATTCTGTATAGTTGCTAAAGCGTTGAGAACCTTTTTAATTGTAAAATGAGAACCGATTTTCAGTTTAGTGTAGCAGCACACTTGTTCAGGTTTGCATGGTATGAAACCAAATAGATTAATGAAACCTTGGCCATGAGGTTTGTATCACTGAGGTTCTTAGACTGAGTTGTGCAGGTAAGTGCACTTTTAGGTAATCTGCACTGTTTGATGGATAAATTCCATCTCTGGGAATTGTGTGGGTATTAATGTTTCCATGTTCCCAACTATGTTGAGAAGTGGAAAAAACCCAGGTTCTAGATTGGTGAATCAGTTGGGTTTTGTAAATACTTGTATGTGTGGGAAGGCATTGTTGTCTCTTTGTGAAAATAAAAATCCACACCTGGAAGTGTATGTGTCTTTGTTTCCAGCGTTTTAGGTGGTAGTCCTCCAGCCCTTTCTGAAGGTAAACCCAAAGTACTGACTAGGGTTAGAGCTATAAAGGCAGCCTTTTGGTCTTTGTTCTTGGGAAAGAAGTCTGACTTTGACAGTTCACCTCAGTAGCTGGACAGCACAATCCGTTGAAGTGTTGGAGACTTAACCACTAAACTTAGAGCTTGCCCCCACACCCCTCTTTTTAAGGCATCTTTTCTAGGAAAGCCCTTCAAGGTAAATAGTGAATACCACCTCTTAAAGCCTCCCATATTCCTTCATATAGACTAGTGGTGAATAATCCAAACGGTCCAATTCTTGGTAAATGCAGCAGTCTCTGTGCTCAAACAAAGTGAAAGGTGCGAGTAAGGGCTTGCCCTGTGGCCACCTTTCGATGTGAGAATGAGTCTTTATAGAAGTTCTTGTAAATGTCCCTAGTGGATCTGGTCGTGCCGATGAGATGGCTCAGACTTCTGAGGGCTGTGGGCAGCCATAGTACCCTGGTCTTTGGTTCTTTGGGGAACTGGCACTTTTTGTGTTGCTCTGGATTTCGTAGTCTTTTCTGCCCTTCCCAGCCCTAAAACTGTGGGAACAGTTGGTATGTGTGTGGGGGTCTACTTAATTTCCTGGTTCCCCCTACACTTTGTAGAATGGCACAATAGAAGCCTTAGTGTATATCAGGGTGAACGCACTTCAGCTCCGCCACTCTGTGACTCTGGGTCATTACTTTGCTTCCAGTCTGTCTTCATTTGTGGAGTGGATCTGTACTTAGCACAAGGGATTACACAGTTGCTAACTTTTGCTGAGCAGTTGCTGTGCTGGGCAATGTGCTAGGCATTTTAAGTGCATTTGCTTGCCTAATACTCAGAGGAATCCAAGTCGTAGCTAACAAGTCCTCTCCTACCCATTTTTCAGATGGGGATCTGAGACGGCATCTGCTCTGTAAAAATTAGATCTTTGACTTGTTCTAATCTTTTTTACACTTAACCTAAAGGGTACAGCAGTCCATAGACAGTGTAGGTAATTATTTTATCCTCAGGTTGCCATGGTGTAGTTTTTTCAAGTTGAGAAAATCTGATAAAACTGCCTTCTGAAGTTTTGGCATTGAGTTTAGGAGTAGCCCTCAAGGTTCAAGGGCACAAGTCCGTAGAGCTCTGGTTGGCTAAGTGGTCAATAGTGAAAACCAAATTTAGAGATTTTATAAAGGAAGCTGGGTTCCTCAAAACCAAGAGAAAGGAGGAAAATGTGCTCTTCTCCATATGCTTGATGAGCAGTCCAATGTTTCATCATAATGTCGAAGGTTTCAGTGATCTAGGAGCAATAGGTAGTTTACGGTGGTTCAAGAAAGAGCCAGTATTAACAAGCTTGGGCAAGACACTCAAGTCAGAAGCTACACATGCCAAAAATAATTGTAAAAGAAAAACTTGAAGAATTATACAGGAACAAAATTCTAAGCCCTTAAATACATGAAGTAAGGAAAAATTTAGAAACCCTTCTGCCTATATTTGTATCCCTTGCTAGGTTGTCACCTAACTCAGGTCCTCCATACTTAAGCCAGTTCCAGCAATTAAATGCATACTGAATCCTTACTGAAAAAATGTTAAATTACTTTGCATTTTTTGTAAAGACCCTCATCCAAACCAACTCTTTCCCGAAAGATAAATCTTTTCCAGTACCTCCAATAAATGCTTCGTTAGTGTTCCTCTCAAGCACCCTTGATTTAATATGTTCAGTTACCCCTCACTAACTAATCCTCACAGATGTTTAGTCACTGCCTTCAAGTGAATAAAGTCACTGCCATACATAACATTCTCTTTCCTACATCACTTAAAATGCATCAGGCAACAAATGCTGCTCTTTTTTTTTCTTTTTTTTAAGGAAGATTAGCCCTGATCTAATATCTGCCACCAATCCTCCTCTTTTTGCGAGGAAGATTGACCCTGAGCTAACATCTGTGCCCATCTTCTTCTGGTTTATATGTGGGACGCCTGCCACAGCATGGCTTGATAAGCGGTGCGTGGGTCTGTGCCTGGGATCTGAACCAACAAACCCCAGGCTGCCAAAGTGGAGCACATGAACTTAACCAGTACACCACCGGTCTGGCCCCTAAACTGCTTATTTTTACCTGAAACATTGTTTTTCTGAAATCCTTAAGTGCATCGTGCAAGATAAGCTGCTTTCCTTTCTCTCTCTCTATACTCAGCCATTCCAACCAAACTTAAGGGTCAGGTTTCATACACTTAATTCTCACCTGTGTATTCTGTGCCAATCACCTTGACCTCACATCTCCCCCACCACACATCGTATGTTTTTCTCTGCTCTGCTTTAAACTCTCTGATATCTCCTTTGGAATACATCCTGTCTTTTGAGTGGCCTCCTTCTCTCACCTTATTTCCTACTGCTCTCCTTGCTCACTTTGTTTCAGTCACCTTGGCCTCTTCCTGAGTTTTGAATACAGTATCCTATCTCCAGCCTTGTGTCCTTGATGATTCCTTCATCTGGAATGCTCTTCTCCCAGATATCCACACATCTCCCTTCGGGTCTTTGCTAAAATGTTGTTTTCTCTGTGATGCCTTCCCTGATATTTAAATCTGCTGCACCCTTAGCCCATCCTTGTCTTGCCCCCTCCCTTCCGGTCTGACATAGTTTATCTGTCTCTTCCTACTCAGATGTTAGTGCCAGGAGGGCAGCAATTTTTGTCTTTTTTCCCCTCACTGCTGTATTCCCAGCACCTGGCATGTAGTAGCCACTCAATAAATATTTGTTGAATAAATAACCATGCGCAGGATTCAGAATTTTTATAGTATGCGCTTAGAGGCAGCCAACTGGTTGGAATGGAGGATCTAGGCTTTGTCTTAAAATTGCAGAGGTGTAACACACTATTCTAAGGTTGAAATACTTATGGGTAACTTTGAGAGTTTCTGGTGAAAATTAAGGTAGGGGCTTGAGGAGGGCCAAAAGCCTCTCCTAAGCCACCCCTTGGTGCAGCCACAGTAAGAAATGGGGCTGTTTAGGGACAGGCTGCCCAAACCACCAGACCTAAGCTGGGTGCTCACGCTCCCTGAGAGGGGACACCTACCTGAGGCAAGAGCATTAGCTGTGAAGTCATCATTGCTCCAGCTCTGTGCTCACGTCGTATATTTTGCCTCCCACTTGGATTTGCCAACAGGGTTAGGCAACAAGAGTATGAGATCTGCTCAATAGTTAAATTTTAATCAGCTTTTTAGAGACTGACTAAGCACATCAAAAGCTCAAGCAGTACCCAGTCAGTTGGATAGAGACAGTTTTCTTAATGTTTCTAGTGATAGTCATCAGCACATGTTAATTCAGTAATTCACTCATCATACTCTGCCAAGCATTTGGGAGGCAGAGTGGAGGGGAAACAGGTCAGATACCATGACAAGTAAGATATGGTACATCCCTCAAGTATATGATAATATAATCATAAGAATAAAAATTCTGATTCCGTAAGATAAGAAAGAGCCCTTCTAAAATATCCTAATTTTCCTAAAATCATCATATACCTATTAGCTTATTTCTTGACTTTCTCTCTATTCCCCAATTGATCTGCCATCCTCGGTCCCTGTTGTTCCTAGCTCTCTGGCCTCAGGGGAAGCAGCCTGACTGGGTCGGTTTCCCCTTGTCTGTGTTTCCTCACCACCACTGAACTGCTCTGATAATCCACATTGGGCAAGATTGTATCACAGGGAAGGCCCTCACTTCTGGGACAACTTGGAGCGAGTCCAGTCTAGAGACCATAGGCTTAGGAATACGCAGGAATTAGAGGTTCAAGGGCCAGTTGTGCCACTTACTAGCTGTGTGCAATTATGGGCAATTTATCTGTAGGTCCAGGATGCTATGATCGACTTGGCTTACCTGACTGCTGCTGTAAAGGTTTCATGGGAAAATACGTGTGGAACACTGAACAAATCTACTCATTATTTCTCTTGTTCTAGCAAAGCCATGTTATGCTCTCTGTAAGACAAAAGAGAAAAACTTCCGTTGTAAAGGTTGCTAGTTAAATAGAGAACTGAAGTGGTACAGCTGCCGATTGGACAAAATCTGAGGTTGAACCGGGTGAGATAAGGCAGTAGTTCTCAAGCCTGGGTTCTACCTGCAGACAGCCATGAGTGGGGCCTAGGCATGTTTTCCCGCAAAAGTTCCCCCAAAGGATTCATGTGTGCTGCCAAGGTTGAGAATCAATTGCGATAGAACTCAGAGTAGATAAGACCAAAAGCTCTTTGAAGAGCAATTGGCCTTTTTATGGGTAGTAGAGTTTTCCTCATCACTGCTCCAACACGTGTCATTTTAGTTTAAGAAACTCCATCTTTTGCCTGCCAGTGGGCTGAGATGCTCTGAGTAATATAATTTTCTAGTTAACTGATGATTAATAACTTTATATAGTTGAACCACTCGGGGTCAGGGAAGGGGAACTTCTGCATCAGCTTTAGGAGCTTTTGTGCAGAACTTCCAGAGCCATCCTGGTTGAGCTGTGAAATGTAATCTTATGTATTATTTAGATACCAGTACTTTGTTGTCATTCCATTGACTAGAGAGTCACGATTGAAAAGGGTTTAAAAGGGCTGTATCCAGATCCCAAGATTAAGAGACTAGATTGAGAGGTAGAAGCTGTGGAGTCCAGTTCTGGTCCTACTAGTTGAAGCATATAATTAACCTTTATGGACCCCAATTTCTTTATCCATAGATTTATGACCTTTATGATTCCTACTGTCTAACTTCTATTATAAAAATAAGTTTAAATATAGGCAACTCTGACCATTCTAACCAATTACAGGAAATTAAGGGGAAGAAAAACCTTGTCACACAGTAAGTAACTGATATTTCAAGCTTACTACTGTGTTAATGTTAAATGTGTTATAAGCATGATTGTCATCACGGAAGTTATTTATCAAGCGTTTACTGTGTGCTAGGCATGGTACTAGGTAATTTACATGCATTAATTCATTTAATTCCCATAGCAAACTTATGATTTAGGTGTAGGCACTGTTGTTACTCCTGTTTTATGTGTGTGGAAACCAAGGAACAGCTTGCCCAAGATTGTAAAGATAGCAAGTGGTGGGACCAAGATTCAAACACAGGCACATACTTGTAAGAACATCGCTTCAAGTCATTGTTGGCAGATATGACCAGTGACATATGTAATATATTTGACACCACAAATATTTTCTTCACACCACAAATAATTTCTTAACACCCCCTCCTCTATATGACAAAGTTATTTTCCATAATAAGCATTTCCCTTATTCTTTAGTTTTAAAATAACAATTAAGAATTTTCAGTTTAAAAGGTATTACAGTTTAGTAAAATATTTTTTGATTCAACTAAAATTTGCACTTACCAAGGAAAAATGTTACACTTTCTCGTTCTCACTCTGTTAGCTATTTTTAGAATTTAAACATAAAAATTGCAAGTGGACATGTAGAATTACAGAAATGAAGTAACTCAAGTTATGGTTTTCAACATATAGGTCTTGCACATATTTTGTTAAATTTATATCTGAGTAGTATTTTGTGTGACGCTATTATGAATGGAATTTTTAAAATTTCAATCGTTCATTGCTAATATATAGAAATACAATTTAATTTTTTTGAAGTAAAATTTACAAATAGTATCACACACATTTTCAGTGTACAGTTTAATGAGTTTTGACAAATGTATACACCCAAGTAACCCCTGCCATGATCAAGGTGTGGAATATTACCATTGCTAAAAGTTTTCCTTGTGCCCTTTCCTCATCGTCACTATCCACATCTTCAGCACAACCACTTATTTGCTTTCTGTCACTACAGATTTTATGTTTCTTACAGTTTCATATAAACAGAATTATACAGTAATGTCTTTTGTATCTGCCTCCTTTTGTTCAGCATAATGTTTTTGCAATTCATCCATGTTGCTTAGTATATCAGTAGTTCCTTCTTTTTGTTGCTGTGTAGTATTCCACTGCCTGGATATACCACAATTTTTTATGCATTCATCTATTGAAAATTTGAGTTGTTGACAGTTTTTGGCTGTTATGAATAAAACTGCTATGAATATTTGTGTACAAGTCTATGTGTGTACATGTGTTTTCATTTCTCTTGAGTAAATATCTAGGAGTGGGAATTGCTGGAATATATGTATATTATTATATGTTATTATCTACATTATATATATAATATGTATATATAGTAAGTGTAAGTTTAATTTTACAGGAAGCTGCCAGAGAGCTTTCTAAAGTGGTTGTACCATTTTGCATCAGCAATGTAAAGGGTCCAAATTGCTCCACAGACTTACTAACACTTAGTATTGTCAGTCTTTTTAATTTTAGCCATTTTAGTGGAGGTAGAGAACTATCTCACTGTGGTTTTAGTTTACATTTCCCTGCTGACTAATGATGTTGAGTGTGTAATGTGCTTATTGACTACTGATATATCTGTTTGTGAAATATCTGTTCAGACTTTATCCCGTGTTTAATTGTGCTTTTTTGTCTTGAGTTGTAAGACCTCTTTATGTTTTATGGATATCAGGCCTTTATCAGATACACATTGGGCCTTTTCATTTTTTTAGTGGTATCTTTTGAAGAATAGTTTTTAGTTTTGATGAACTTCAGTTTATCTATTTTTACTTTCAAGATTCACAGGTATTTTTTGTCCTATCTAAGAAATTTTTCCCTACTCCAAGATCACATAGGTTTTTCTCCTGTGTTTTCTTCTAGAACTTTTATAGTTTTAGCTTTTACATTTAGATAAAATCAATTTCAAGTTGATTTATATGTAGCACAAGTTAAGAGTTGAGGTACTTCTTTTTTCTATATGGATATCTAGTTTTTCCAGTATAATTTGTTGAAAAGACTATTTTTTCCCCACAAATTACCTTAGCACTTTTGTAAAAATAAAAATCAATTTACTCTATATATGTGAATCTTCTTCTAGCCTTTATTCTCTTCCATTGATCTGTGTGTTTATACTTTCACCAAACTTTCACACTGCTTTGACTACTGTAGCTTCATACTGTCTTCAAATCAAGTCAAACAACTCCTTTAATGTTGTTATTTATGTTTTTCAAAATTATTTGGCTGATGTCACTCCTTTACATTTAATTACATTAAAATTAGCTTACCAATGTCTACCAGAAAAAGGCCTGCTGGGATTTCGAATGAAATTGTTTTGAATATATAGATAAATTTGGAGAGAACTGACATATTAACAAACAATCTATAAATAGTGTATCCTTTCATTTAGTAGGTATTCTTTAATATTTCTCAGCAATGTGTTAGAATTTTTATTGTTTAGGTCTTACACATTTTTTTAAAATTTATCCTTAAGTATTTAATATTTTTGATGCTATTGTCAGTGGTATTTAAATTGTTTGATTTTTGTATATCGACCCTTGGATCTTGTGACCTTGCTAAATTTACTTATTCTGCCAGCTGTGTTGTAGGTGCCTCAGGGTTTTCCACGTACACCATCTTGTCTCCTGGAAACGAAAGCAGCATTATATCTTCCTTACCAATCTAAATGCCTTTTTTCCCCCTTGCCTTATTGCAGTGGCTAGTATCTCCAATAGAATGTTGAATAGGGGTAGTGAGGGCAGACATTCTTGCATAGTTCCCTATTCTGGGGGAAAAGCATTGAGTCTTTAACCGTTAAGTGTGATGTCAGCTGTGAGTTTTTCATTTATACCCTTTATGAGGTTGATAGGAAGTTACCTTCTATTTCTAATATGCTAAGAGTTTTCATTACAGTTGGATATTGAATTCTGTCGAATACTTTTTCTGTGTCTATTGAAATGATCATATGGGTTTTCCCCTTCATTCTGTTAATAGGGTGAATTACATTGACTGATATTAAAATGTTAAATCAACCTTGCACACCAAGGAAAATTCATACTTGGTTATGGTAAAATTTGTATAATTAATATTTTATTATTGTAATAATATTGTCATTTTTGATATATTTAATTATATATATTGCTGAATTTGATTTGCTAAAATTTTGTTAAGCATTTTTTTCAAAACTGCTTTGTTGAGATATAATTCATATACCAGACAGTTCACCACTTAAAGTGTACAACTCAGTGATTTTAGTACATTCATGGATATGTGCCAGAACCTGATTGGCACAATTAAACCCCCAACTGAGGGTGGCCAAATCTAAAAACTCCCAACAGCCCAAGGTTTTGCCCAGATGGGTGAGGAGAGTGTTTCCGCAGCCAATAGGTTTTAAATCGTATGGCCTGATATAGGTGCATGTTGTTAATAGGCTGTCAAGTTGTCAATCAAAATATCTGTGGCCGAGGTTGTTGGAGCTCCAGCATTAAACTGTAGGCAGGCCCTCGAATTTAGCCAGTTATTATGGGCCTTTTGTTCTATGTGTTGGTTTGATTGTTGGCAGGCAAGCTGCCAGGGCCTTTGGGCTGCAGAGCTTGCATTAGCCACACTCGATGGCATGTGAGCCTCAACATTTGCCATGTTTGGTTGAAATAATGACTTATGTAGAGGATTTGGGCCTATGAATTACAAACCAATGAAAGTACCCAGACCAGTAGTAACAAGAGCGATGGTAACATGACTAATAGCCAGTGGAATGGTGTGCAGCTGCACTTGACAGGCTTTTGTTGCTTGATGTTGATTTTCCTCCAGCATGGATTATTATCAAGGAGGGGCTGTCTGGTTTCATCATTATGGGATATGGTATTGATTTTATTATCATCTGTGAATGTACTTTTCATTTACTAAGTGGTATTTTCCATCCCTTCTCTTGGTAGTCCACACTCTCTGTGGGAATGGCCCTGGACAACTAATTTTTTTTTTTTTAATTGAGTTAATGATAGGTTACAATCTTGTGAAATTTCAGTTGTACATTAATGTTTGTCAGTCGTGTTGTAGGTGCACCACTTCACCCTTTGTGCCCACCACCCACCCCACCTTTCCCCTGGTATCCACTAAACTGTTCTTAGTCCATAATTTTAAATTCCTCATATGAGTGGAGTCATACAGAGATTATCCTTCTCTCGCTGGCTTATTTCACTTAACATAATTCCCTCAAGGTCCATCCATGTTATTGCAAATGGAATGATTTTGTTGTTTTACAGCTGAGTAGTATTCCATTGTATATATGTACCACATCTTCTTTATCCATTCGTCTGTTGCTGGGCACTTAGGTTGCTTCCATGTCTTTGCTATTGTAAATAATGCTGCAATAAACATTGGGGTGCATAGGACTTTTGGGATTGCTGACTTCAAGCTCTTTGGATAAATACCCAGTAGTGGGATGGCTGGATCATATGGTAGTTCTATTTTTAATTTTTTGAGGAATCTCCATACTGTTTTCCATAGTGGCTGCACCAGTTTGCATTCCCACCAGCAGTGTATGAGGGTTCCTTTTTCTCCGCAACCTCTCCAACATTTGTTGCTATTAGTTTTAGATATTTTTGTCATTCTAACGGGTGTAAGGTGATATCTTAGTGTAGTTTTGATTTGCATTTCCCTGATGATCAGCGATGA
This sequence comes from Equus przewalskii, assembly GCF_037783145.1. NCBI lineage: Eukaryota > Metazoa > Chordata > Mammalia > Perissodactyla > Equidae > Equus > Equus przewalskii. The sequence goes on from NC_091831.1 coordinate 132,993,154, forward strand.
TGAGCATCTTTTCATGTGCTTATTGGCCATCAGTATATCTTCTTTGGAGAAATGTCTGTTCATGTCTCCAGCCCATTTTTTGATTGGGTTGTTTGATGTTTTGTTGTTGAGTTGCGAGAGTTCTTTATATATTATGGATATTAAGCCTTTGTCAGATATGTGACTTGCAAATATTTTTTCCCAGTTAGTGGGTTGTTTTTTTGTTTCAATCCTGTTTTCATTTGCCTTGAAGAAGCTCTTTAGTCTGAGGAAGTCCCATTTGTTTATTCTTTCTATTGTTTCCCTTCTCTGAGAAGGCATGGTGTCCAAAAAGATCCTTTTAATACTGATGTCAAAGAGTGTACTGCCTACGTTTTCTTCCAGAAGCCTTATGGTTTCAGGTCTCACCTTTAGGTCTTTGATCCATTTTGAGTTTATTTTGGTGAATGGTGAAAAAGAATGGTCAATTTTCATTCTTTTACATGTGGCTTTCCAGTTTTCCCAGCACCATTTGTTGAAAAGACTTTCTTTTCTCCATTGTAGGCCCTCAGCTCCTTTGTCAAAGATAAGCTGTCCATAGATGTGTGGTTTTATTTCTGGGCTTTCAATTCTGTTCCATTGATCTGTGCACCTGTTTTTGTACCAGTACCATGCTGTTTTGATTACTGTAGCTTTGTAGTATGTTTTGAAGTCAGGGATTGTGATGCCTCCCGTTTTGTTCTTTTTTCTCAGGATTGCTTTAGAAATTCGGGGTCTTTTGTTGCCCCATATGAATTTTAGGATTCTTTGTTCTAATTCTGTAAAGAATGTCATTGGGATTCTGATTGGGATGGCGTTGAATCTGTAGATTGCTTTAGGTAGAATCGACATTTTAACTATGTTTATTCTTCCAGTCCATGTACATGGAATGTCTTTCCATCTCCTTATGTCGTCATCCAATTCTCTCAGAAAGGCCTTGTAATTTTCATTATATAGGTCCTTCACTTCCTTAGTTAAATTTACCCCAAGGTATTTTATTCTTCTTGTTGCGATTGTGATTAGTATTGTATTCTTGAGTTCTTTTTCTGTTGGTTCATTACTGGAGTATAGAAATGCTACTGATTTATGCAAATTGATTTTATACCCTGCAACTTTGCTGTAGTTGTTGATTACTTCTAACAGTTTTCCAATGGATTCTTTGGGGTTTTCTATATATAAGATCATGTCGTCTGCAAACAGCGAGAGTTTCACTTCTTCCCTCCCTATTTGGATTCCTTTTATTCCTTTTTCTTGCCTGATTGCTCTGGCCAGGACCTCCAGTACTATGTTAAATAAGAGTGGTGATAGAGGGCATCCTTGTCTCGTTCCTGTTTTCAGGGGGATGGTGTTCAGTTTTTGCCCATTGAGTATGATGTTGGCTATGGGTTTGTCATATATGGCCTTTATTATGTTGAGGTAGTTTCCTTCTATGCCCATTTTGTTCAGAGTTTTTATCATAAATGGCTGTTGGATCTTGTCAAATGCCTTCTCTGCATCTATTGAGATGATCATGTGGTTTTTATTCCTCAGTTTGTTGATGTGGTGTATCACGTTGATTGTTTTGCGGATGTTGAACCATCCCTGTGTCCTGGACAACTAATTTTTATTTCCTTGAGGGGATTGGAGGGAGAGCGCAGAAGATTATCCACCCCTTTATAATCTGAATATTGAAGAAGGTTTTTTGGGTAGTAGAAGTTCGTGCTTAAATAGGTCCCATATTAGATGGGCAGGTGCCTGGCCTGACAATCTGTGGTTAATGGGTCCCAGAAGCCTGTGTACCCTTGATCCAGCCTCCTGCCCTTATGGGATAGGTTGGACATTCATAAAGATAGGGGAGACATTATTAAAGCGTCTCATATGTAACGAGTCTTCATATACATAGCGGTAAGACATATCCTCTGTAAAGACAGGAGAGGGCATTGGAAAGTTTTTTTTAAAGTTGGTGTAAGGTGTGAGTTATCCAAGGAGACTTAAATTAAGAGAGATTAATGCCTGGGGAAAGACAGAGACCATTTAGGGGTCCATTTGCAGATTAGACTTTAAAAAGAAGTTGTTTGAAGAGACCATTATGTCTCTCATGATACTGACTGGGACCTATTGGAAAGATAAAAGTTTTGTTGGTGCCTTTTCCAAGAGCCCAGTATTGTGTTATTTTGAGAAGTGAAATGTGTGTCTTGATCACTATCAGTAATGTCTGGAACTTTGAAGAAGACAAGAAGTGTCTGGTGAGGCTTTGTATTATGGCCTTCGTATGTACAGACATGTGTAACTTTGATTTATATCTTGGGTATCTGTGATGCAAGAGATTCTGAGTTCTTTACCTTAAGGGGAGGGAACAACTCTTAGGCAGTGGCCCAAAAGTTTGTAAAAAGGTGCAGATAGGGCCGTTTGCTGACCAGGACATCCGGTGCTAAGATGATTGCCTGAAGTTTGGCCAGTTTTGCTGACCCTTGTGTCCATCCTTTATCAGCCACATCGTGATTAAGGGATGAAAGCAGCAATATTGCACTCAGCTCCCTCATGTATGGTGGTGGCAATGCTGTCTGTGTATTCTGTGAGCTCCCATTGCTATTCACTCAGTTAATCCCAGACCAAGGGGGTCTGGAGGAGGGGTGACAACTGGCAAGGAACTGAGAACAAAGGAGGCCATTTCTCCTGCAGGTGGAATATGCCAATGGGTCCAGGTTTGGTGCCATCCTGCATCCAGGAGGGCTCAGTAGCAGTGCTAGCTTGTGGGGTGCTGCTTCCATGACCCAAGGCATAATGGGCAGCTGGGTACAGAGGGTCACAGCCTCGGGGTCTGTGAAAAACTCTATTTCCAGGATATCCTAGTATGTGGCCAGCAGTTTCTTTTCTAATGGCATACTGCATGAGGCTGAGAAGGGTAGTTTCTTGCATCAGAAGCCTGTAGGCAACTTAGGTGATCCAGAGGCTCCAGGAGGCATGAGGGGAGGTTGTTAAAGCCTCTACAGCAAAGGAGTCTCTAAAGGCACGACAGGAAGTGCCCGTTGATTTTAATTGGGACAGACTCTAGGGCCTTTTGTTGAAGGGAGCTCAATTTAAGGTGGGCTGATTTGCAAGTAGTAACATCAGAGATTAAGTAAAACTTGTAAAGGAGGAATATGTTGTTTTCAGGACCCCAAAATGACTAAAAGATGTTGGACTTGTATGTCCTTCATGAGTGTGTCAAGTGAATCTCCTCAGAGGAGGTTGTCATCAGTGTAATGTAACACCTGTGCTCCTGGAGAAAGCTGAATGCAGTTAAGAGCTTGTCTGCAAAGACTGTGTGTGATGGCAAAACTGTTGAGGTACCCCATGGGTAGCCCAGCAAAAGCGTATGTGTCCCTTCAAAAGTGAAGGCACACAGCCACTGAGAGGCTGTGTAAACAGGCAGTATATAGAACATATCCGTCAAATCTATAATAGCTAAAGATTTGCCAGTTTCTGACCGGATAGCATCAGTAATTTCAATAATATTGGGTATTGGGTATGGGGACCTTCATGGATGGGACCACACAATTAAGACTGCAGTAATCCAGTGCAAGGCATCATTCATTCTTTCTAGGTTTAAGAATAGGCAAAAGTGGGCTGTCAAATATAGAAGCAGTGGGAATAATCACCCATTCATTAGGTTTTATATAGTAAGTTTCCATCCTTGAAGGCCCTGTTTTAACGATGATTGGGCCATATTAACTACTAACCAGGGGTCCATGGGTCCCATTTTGTCAAGCCAATTTGTAAGTGCCAAAGACTTAATTCAGTTTTAATTTGTTACTCATGTATCTATGCTCACTATGGAATATTTTAGGGCAATGGGTACTCTGGCTATGGAAAATTTAGGCAAGGCTGTAGTTAAAGTGAGGCATACCTATTTTTTCCTCTATTTTATATTTAGTACTCTTCTAAGATTATTAGGGTACCATGTTCAAATTTAGTGAGATCCCCAGGTATAACTGTAATTTGAGCCCCAGGATTAAGTCCATAAAGCTTTGCCAGTTGGTGCATTTTAGTGAATGTTAAAGTTAATTCAGAACCTATTTGTTGTAGAGGCACAAGAGCCAATTGGTGCCCTTTTAATCTTTTTGTTATATAAATACTTTTAGTAAATTTTGCATTTTCAATTGGTTCAAATTGTGGACCTTTGTTTCAATTTAATATGTGTGTGTGTGTGTGTGTGTGTGTATTTATTTCCTTGACCTGTATCCAGGCTTCTTTCTTTCTTCCTTCCTTTCCTTTCCTCCCTCCCTCCCTCTACCCCTTCCCTCTCGTTTTGTCACTGAATATACTGAGGGGAGGTTCTTTAGCCTCCTTATACTTAGACATTTTTTTCCTCCAGGGACCCTCAAATTGGTATTGTTAGGGTTAGGGACCTCCCCAGGGCAATGGTTGTATGGTTAAGGACCTGGGCTTAAGTTAGGTTTGAATTAATCCCTTTACCGTGCCTCAGGGGTATTTTCTCTTATAACTCTGAGAATTAGGTTTTTCCTTGCAATGCAGCAGCAAAATGCTGGCCCCACAGCCCATGGAAACTACTCTGCTACAGATCTGCTTTTTCCACATGGGAGAGGCCACAGTTTTCAGTTTCCATCTGTGCCTGATGACTCATAGTACCAACCTTGTAGGTGGGTTATGGGAAAAGGGAGGGGAGAGGCATGGCCTGCTCCTAGGTGGCTGTCTTTCCTTCCAAGGCTTTTCAGTCTACCTCTGAGGGATGTGGGTTGGGCCTTAGAGCAATAGATCCTCTCCTTGGGACGATGCACTGAACCTATGTCTGAAGCATCAGTCCCTGGGCATTTGCTGTGTGGTGGCACTTAGTAAGGCCCAAGTACACTGTCTAGGGGTCTTGCATTATTTAAGCAATTGGTAACCTCGCAGGTATTCTGGGTGGGGAGGGAGGGTGGTACAGGGATGAGATATTTCCCCTCTAGCCCCTCCCCAGCCCTTCCTACTTGCTTTAAGATTTTCTATTTATCACTGGTTTTCAGCAACTCGACTATGTGTGTTGGTATGTGCATGTTTCCTACTTGTAGTTTGTTGAGATTCTTAGCTCTGTAACTATATATATATATATATATATTTTTTTTTTTAAATGATTCAGTTTTTTTTTTTTTTCTGCTTTATCTCCCCAAGTCCCCCGGCACATAGTTGTATTATCTTAGTTGCAGGTCCTTCTCGTTGTGGCATGTGGGACACTGCCTCAATGTGGCCTGATGAGCAGTGCCATGTCCACGCCCAGGATCCAAACTGGTAAAACCCTGGGCCGCCACAGTGGAGCACTCAAACTTAACCACTCAGCCATGGGGCCAGCCCCCTGTAACTATATTTTTTTAAATCAAATTGGAAAATTTTAGCCAGTTTTCTTTCTATATTTTTTCTACACTTCCTACTCTCATTAAGAGACTTCATTTACATATATTTTCTAACTTGATGTTGCCTTACAAGACCCTGAACTTCTATTTATTTTTTTCATTCATTTAATCTTTGTGCCTTCACATTTACCAGTCTTTTTCTTCTGCAATGTCTAATCCACTGTTAATCTGATCCTGTGAAAATTTAATTTTACACTTTTTTTTATCTTTAAAGTTCTATTTGGGTTTTTTTAATGTTTGATTTTTTCTTTTCTTTTTTTTTGCTGAGGAAGATTACCCTGAACTAACAGCTGTTGCCAATCTTCCTCTTTTTTTGCTTGAGGAAGATTATCCCTAAGCTAACATCTGTGCCAGTCTTCTATTTTATGTGGGATGCTGCCACAGCGTGGCTAGACTAGCAGTCCTAGGTTCACACCTGGGATCCAAAGCTGTGAACCCCAGGCTGCTGAAGCGGAGCACATGAACTTAACCACTATGCCACAGGGCCGGTCCCTGTGGCTCCATCTTTTATTGATAAATAGTGATACACAATACATTGCATACGAACATAATAAATTTTGACATATATATATACACACACACATATGCATATATCTCCAAGAAACTACCACAATAATCAAAATTAAGAATATATCCATCGTTTCCAAGTTTCCTTATGCCCCTTTGTAATCCATCTTTATCATCCACTCCCACTCTATCCACAGACAACCACTGATATACTTTATGTCCTATAGATTAGTTTGCATTTTCTAGAATTTTATATAAGTGGAATCATAAGTATAGGCTCATTTTTATCTGCTTCTTTTACTCACCATACTTAGCAATCCATCCATGTTGTTGCTTGTATCAGTAGTCCATTCATTTACATTGATGAGTAGTACTCTATTGTATGGATGAACCATGATGTGTTTATGCATTCCCTTGATAACGCACATTTGGGTTACTTTCAGTTTTAGGCTCTTTCAAATGAAGTTGCTCTGAAGAGTGGGATAGGTGAGTTGTATGGCAGGTGTATGTTTAACTTTTTGAGAAAGCACCAAACTTTTCCAAAGTGTTGTATAATATTGTTTGTTTGATTGTATTGTTTTATATTCATACCAGTTGTGTAAGAGTTCCAAGTGTTTCACATCTTTACCAACACTTGGTATTATTAATCTTTTTAATTTTAGCCATTCTGGTGAATGTGTAGTGGTATCCCATTATGGTTTTAATTTGCATTTCCCTATGACTAATGATGTTGAGCATCTTTTCATGTACTTATTTGCTATTTGTATACATATATATTTAAGATTTTATTTTTCCTTTTTCTCCCCAAGAGCCCTGGTACATAGTTGTGTATTTTTAGTTGTGGGTCCTTCTAGTTGTGGCATGTGGGATGCCGCCTCAGCATGATTTGATGAGCGGTGCCATGTCCACGCCCAGGATTCGAACTGACGAAACCATGGGCCACCAAAGCAGAGCGCGAGAACTCAACCACTTGGTCACGGGGCCGGCCCCCTGTATATTTTCTTTGATGAAGTGCCTGTTCAATCTTTTGCCAACTTCTTATTTTTTCCTTCTTACTGAGTTGTAAGAGCTCCTTATATATTAATACAAGTCCTTTGTCAGTATGTGCTTTGGAAGTATTTTCTCTCAGTCTTTAGTTTGCCTTTCCATTTTCTTAGGTATCCTTAGGAGAGCAAAAGTTTAAAATTTTGATGAAATATAATCATGTTCATTGATTAAGAGATTAAATATTATGATGTCATTTCTTACCAAATTGATACATAGATTCAATACAATCTCATACAATCCCAATCAAAATTCATATGGCTTTTCTTGTAGAAATTGGCAGGTTGGTTTTAAAATTATATAGAAATGTAATTATATAAGAGTCAAAACAAACTTGAATAGTCCAAACAACCTTGATAAGCAGAAAAAAATCAATTATTCCTGCTACATGGTTTCAAGACTTTTTATACAGCAACATAGATCAAGATGTTACAGTACTGACATAAAGATAGAGTAATAGATCAATGAAATCCAGAAAACAAAAATCCACACATTTATGGTTAATGATTTTGACAAAGGTATCTATATAGTTAAGTGGGGAAAGGATAATCTTTTCAATAAATAGGGCTGAAATAATGGAATAGCCACATGCAAAAAAATGAATCTTGATCTTTACCCGACACCATATAGAAAAATTATCTTGAAATGGATCATAGACCTAACAGTAAGAACTAAAACCATGGCACATCCAGAAGAGGAGCAAATCTTAGTGATTCTAGGTTCAAAATTTTGATTAGATACCAGAAATGTATAAGAAAAATTTCAAAAATACAATGAGTCATTTAAAAAAGAAAGAGGTCATTGGAATATATGAGGTATGCAAATACTTAACTGAATTTTGCTGAAATATTTATGAAGGGAAATAAATCTAAAAAGCAGTGATAAATACAAACAATGCACATGTAATTTGTCCTCCAAATCCTTCTATCAGTAGAAAAACCACCTCTAGAAAGATGCAGTTTTTCAGCTTGAGTAAAACTGTTCTTTTGGTAAATCAAAAGTGTACAAAGAAAAGCTTCAGAAATTTTCAGGCCATAACCTTTGACCTTTTAATGAAAGATTTAAGTATCCCATTCCCACCCCAATGGGAAAAAAACCACCACAAAACACTGATGAGGTGAGATTTCAAATACTTAGTCCCAGAATCTGACTTTAAAGGATTTTCTTCAGCCTCCCTATGTTGAGATTAATTCCGTCGTTTAGGAGAACTGATGACCATTGTCTATATCAAAGGAGTCAAGAATGGCATGCAAATTTGTGAAAGCTTCTATAATTTTGAAGTAAAGAGAGTGGGTTTTGGAGTTAGACAGACAGGTTTGGTTTTAAATTTCAACATTGCCACTGGGAATGACCTTTTACCAGTTGCTTAATCTTTCAAGTTTCTGTTTCCTTAACTGTGACAGTATCAACCTCCTAAAATTGCTGTGAGGATGAAGTAAGAATAAGAATATAAACAGTGCAATGTCTGATACATAGTAATATCCCAATAAAGGAAGAGTATTGTTGTTATAATTATTAGTAAGCAGTCTGTTCCCTGTTTTAAGGACTAAGGTATTCGGTGAAATGCCAGTATTCAGAGGCTATCGCCTTATCATCACTTCTTTCTAGTGACTTATTTAATAAGGCTGGCAGCCCAAAGAAAAATCTTCAAAAGGATGAAGAACCCTTTGTAGGCTGTCAGCCTTTGCCTCAGTCAACTGAAGAGTAACAGAATGTGCTACCCCAAAATATGCTTCTTTGACATAGTATTATTTTAAACTGATTATTTTGAGAAACAGCAGACACAGAAGCTCTGAAAACAGAGAAGTTACCCTTTTGTAATGGAAATTTACATTTATAAAGAAAATCTTCCTTTACCAGAAAGAGGATGACTAAAGCGCAAGAGAATCTTATCAATGGAGAAGGCACCAACTAAAGACTTTGCAGAACAAATCTTTTTCTTGTTTACCATACTTTTTCTCCCCAGTTATGGGGTTACTTCCCCATAACTGGTCTCCCCACCACACTTCTTTCTTTTGTCTTTAGCTGAAATGGTATTTAAGCCTGGATTCTAAGCCACATCTCAGAGTTACTAATTTTCCCCTATCTTCCACATGTACATGAGATATACATGTTAATAAATTTGTGTTTTTTTATTAATATTGTTTTTTGTGTGAGTGTGAGGAAGATTGGCCCTGAGCTAACATCCTTTGCCAATCTTCCTCTTTTTGCATGAGGAAGATTGTTGCTGAGTGACGAATAAAAATGGCAAGCAATAGGATATATTGGAGAATATGAGGAAGCCATTTGGTATAAACCTAATTTGGCCTGAACTTGTCTTTCCAAAAGGGCCTGACCGTAGCTGTTGAGCATGCATTGTATGTCTGGTTTAGATATTCCCTATGGCAAGAACAAAGGCCCTTGAGATAAAGGTGCAACTTCCCTCCCCCTCCCAACGTTGGCATCTCCTTAAGGATTAAGCATCTTTCCTTAGGCTAGAAACTGATTGCTGCGCTCACCTGTGGCCGCCCAGCTCGAGACAATAGACTTGCCTCCTGCTAGGCCCTCTGAGATAGCAGACCCACTACCTCCTGTGTCCATCAAGCGCTGTGCTGACAGGGCAATCTTGTGACTATTGTGGGAGGGACATCTCAATCATATGTGAAACGTCCTGCTTGGGGGTATATAACCACTCTGTACACCTCACTTCTTTGGTGCCCTTTCTTCCTTTGGGAAGAAAGGCCCCGGGCCATGGTCCTCAGATTTCAGCTCAGAATAAACTCACCCAAATTTTCATTTATAGATTGGTTATGGATTATTTTCGTGGACATGAGCTAACATCTGTGCCAATCTTGTATTTTACGTGGGATGCTTTCACAGCGTGGCCTGATGAGCAGTGCTAGGTCTGCGCCTGCGATCTGAACCTGAAAACCCTGGGCCACCAAAGCAGAGCAGGCAAACTTAACCACTATGCCACTGGGCTGGCCCCTATTTGTTTTTCTCTTATTAATCTCTTTTCTGTTACATGGGTCCCAGCTGAGAAGTTAGAAGGGTAGGAGAAAAATGATTTTTTCCTCCCCAATAGGGCCTTGAATTTGTTGAAGGTGCTGCCTTTAGCCTGACTTTCTTAGTCCTATGCGCTTGACTTCTATTATACCCACTTTTAAAATTTAATGCCACAGCTTTAAATTCAGATCATTGACTGTCCAAATGTGGTCATTCCTATTAAGTCTAGCTTCCTGGGTTTCCTGGTATATTGTATTCTTGATAAGTGAGTAACCAAATTACTCTCCAAGGAGAACATGCCACAATTTCCAAAGTTATATGTGGAATTCATGATTATATTATTCTGTGTATTCTAAAGTTTTGTTTGTTCCTCATTTTTCACTCTGAGCCATTCTGAGTCCAGGTTGATCTCAGCCCTCATGGCAGGATTAACATTATAATTGGAGAAAATAGAAAAAAAAAATTTTTTTTTTAAGATTTTATTTTTCCTTTTTCTCCCCAAAGCTCCCCAGCACAAAGTTGTATGTTTTCTTTAGTCGTGGGTCTTTCTAGTTGTGGCATGTGGGATGCCGCCTCAGCATGGCTTGATGAGCAGTGCCATGTCTGCGCTCAGGATCCGAACCAGTGAAACCCTGGGCCACTGAAGCGGAGCAGGTGAACTTAACCACTGGCCACAGGGTTGGCCCCAGAAAAATGTTTACTTTTACAAGGCTTAAGTAGCCTTCTTAATCTCCTTAATCAAAGTATCTTCTCATTAGTTCCCTCTCTATATATAACTTTTATGCTAATGTGGAAAACTAATTCCATAACCCAACTTATTAGTTATCCTACTTAAAGGACAAGCAAGCAATAACTACATAATATAGGTATTTAAAAAAATTCCTCTAAATAGATATTCAAGTTCATTTGAAGTAATTATCATGTAATTTGCCAAGAAAATCAAGATGAATAAGACATGATCCCTGTCCTTAAAGGCTCACAACCTAGCTTAAGCTATGAGGAGAGGTCTGCAAAACACTATGAGGAATGACCAATTCTGCTTAGAGGGCTAGGGAGTCTAAGAAAGCTTTAGAGAAATGTCTGACATTAGCCGGTTTGGACATTAAATTGTTGGACCAAAACTTTACAGCAGGGTTGGCTTGGTGTAAAGAGAAAATGATTCCTTCTCAGCTCTTTCTTACTTAGTCCTCCAAGAGGATAGAAGTATCAGATATAATAAATCTACCACTGGGATCAGGTAGTTAACTATGATTAGGTTTAGAGTAAATTGTTTCTTTGTTCCCACTTCTGGGGGGAAAATCAGTCTTTATCAAGAGTTGGTCCAAGTGTTCTAAGAGTTAATCCTAGGTAAATGTGAATCAGTATGTCAATTCCCTAATTCCACATTCATCTTAAATTTGTAAGAAGTAGCTTACTGAGACGAATATACATAGCAGAAAGACTGTTTGGTCTAAATATCAAAGTTTATTGAAATAAAATATAATCTATAATAAAAAATACTAAAGGTGATATCACTGGTTACAGTTTTAAGTATATTAACAAAAACTCCAACATTTTAATCCAAGAATGACCTATCCTTGTAGTACAATAACAAACATGAAATTAAATGTTGAATAATACTGAATAATTCTGTTAGAAATATACTTTCCTGTCTATGTTTGATATGCCTTTTTTTAGGAATATCCTCCCAAAGTGAAACTTTTGAAACTTGTTTAAGACATAGTTTTAGAATTAAATAGTTTTAGCATAATTAGCTTTTAAAACAACTTTCTTTCACAGAAATTCAGTTCAACCCTAAGCTGGGTAGATGCTTTAAGGTGTCTTTATTAAAAAAATGTATTTCAATGCACTTCCTCAATCTCTAGGGTTGCTGTTATTCTCAAACTGGAATTTAAGCTGGTCATAAAGCAAAAGAGATGAATTATTTCAGAAGTAGAAAGGGCATTAAGACAGTAAAGGAAAGGAGGAGAAAAAATAGGCACTCATATGCAATCTATATATTTAAGCTCTTTGAAAACTCTATTTCAGTTGGCCAATTCTGGCCTGGCACAAAGAAATCTATGATATGTCATAGAAACTTCTTGACCCAAATAGTTCAACAGTAAAGTGGAGGAAGAAAATTTGTTTCTTCTTGCTATATAGCATTTCACTTGCTATTCCTCAAAATATGTGCCACAATCCAATTGTTCTGCACAATTCAAGGAAAAAGGCTCACATGCACTAACTTTAGGAAATGACTTTCAAGGTACCTCTGCCGTTTCCCAAGTGAAGATTATCCCTTTTGCTGACTGTCGTGTAGCAATCATACATCAGTCTTCTATCCTATTGTCCTACTTGTGATATGTTGATCTGTGAAAACAATAATTGTCATTTTATTGAGGAAGATAGCTTTTTAACCAAAAACTGGTGGAAGATTTTCAAACCCTCATCTTTACAAATCTGTAAAGCTAAGATATACTATGTACTCGGGGAAAAAATGGTTATTTCATACAACTAAAATACAAAAAAAGAACAACAACAAAAACCAACAAAATTGAGAGAAACACAGGACAGATCTTCAAAGATTAAATGCCAATCTTAGTCTTCAAATACATTCCCTTAGTTCAAACTGCTCTGTAGGGTATTTCAGTCATAATGCCTGTTTGGACAAGTCACTGATTTGGGAATTTAAATGGGCATTTTAGTTTCCCGACTTCCTGTTTGAAGCTGTAAATAATAGAGCCAAAGAAGCCACGATCACTTTCAGAAGAATTTTGCTTTGTGCATCCTCTAATCTAGGAGGCATCCCTGCTTCTCAAAGCAGGATATTACAGTGAGGATGGATATAACATTTTTAAAGTTAATGGTGACAAAGTAAGTGATTTGAAGAAATTCTTAGAATATCAGATGAAATAGAGAAACATTGTAGAATAATAATATAGCTTTTTGTTTTTAAAATCTACTGTCGTTATTTAAAGCTTAGGTTTTGTATTTCTGCCATGGTATTTCAACACCTTATCTGGGATAGTACCATGCCCTAAAAAATATGTTATAGGCAGACAAGTCTAAATCAGGACAATAGGATAAAGCTGAATTTGAGGCAATAGTTGAAGACTTTTACCCTGTTTTTTGAGTTTAATTTTTTTGAGATCAGAAAAGTGAAATTAGAAACTAGAATCCTTCATGTAAAAATATGTATACATACCACAATTTATTAAACTCTGATTTCTTAACGCAGAAACACCAGGATTAAGAGACGTGCACAAATTAAAATTTAGATAGATCTTCAAAATACGTTAAACTTATCAGAGTCCTGCAATTTGTCCCTCAGACTTCATTTTCTCGATTTTGAATTTATTTCGTTCAGGAAGCTTTTGATTTTAAATTTTAGTTTGTTTTAAAGAGTCACCCAAGGAGAGTAACCTCAATTCTTCATAATGTTTTCCCATTAGCTTTAGAAGTGTTAGATATCAGTGAAAAAAATACACTAAATTACCAGAGAACCTAATAACTCTGATTCCGATGAGTTCCTTTACCATTTTCACTCACTTCCTAAAAGGAAATTAACTGCACATTATCAAATAACATTTTATACTAACAGAAATAATTTAAATAGCCCTAAAAATGACAGTACTTGAGAGATCTAAATAAATTCCATCCATGCAAAAAAAGCTTACATATATGTATTAGTAATCTGATACCAGCGTACTTTGTCCCATGGAGGAAAAGGCAAAAAGAATCTAAATATTTAGATATATGGAAGATACTGGAAGAAAACAGGTCTTTAATGATTTTACACTCTCAAAATACTCTTGATTTTGACCCTATAGTCCACAAAAGCAACTACAGAACAGAAAAGCAACTGTAAAATACATTTTAGGAAGAGATGATGCCATACTCAAAGATAAGATAATTCTACAAATTTTGACAGCAGCAAAAAAACTGGCTTAAGAAATATTGTCATTGGGAAAAAAGTCTGCACATTCAAGAATAAAAGATGTACAAAATTTATGATTATTTAAATAACACTCTGTGCTTATACTAAGCCCTTTATTCAGGAGTGCAGAGCACTAAAAAAATGAGCATCCTTTACATATGTAAAGCGAGGCACAGAAAGTTTGCCCATGGCAAGATAAAAGCCCAGGTGTTTAGACATAAAACGATTCAGAATTCCACATTTCCAGTTTCTCAAAATCCAAATTATATACTATCTTTAATGCCTTCAAGTTATTTTATCAACATTGGTAAGTTTACAAGTATAGTTTAAGTTGTATGCCCAAGTATTGTGTGACAAGTAAAGCCCATAAGCTTTCCATCATGCTTTAACATAACTGGCACAGTGAATAGGAAAGTTAAGCAAAATGTAATCAATTTGCCTTTTTAAAAAAAATTTTAAACAAATGAGACTGTATGAGGACAATGCTGGAAATTCTTGCCTTGATTTTTCTCCAGCAGGATTTTATAAATATCTGCTTCATATGCCAACATTAATACAGGGACCATATTAATTCTTTCGTTAAATATCTATTTGACTTCTAGTCCTCTTTCCTCTCAAGATCTTCTGTCTCTTGGTGAACTAAGTTGGCGATTCACTGAAAACAAAATGTTAAGTGTTTGTGCAAGTACAAAATAGTTAATGTTGAGTTCAGCCAACTAATCTCTGATACTAACTTGCTTAATTAAGCTAAGATCAAGATGTATGAGGAAGAATTCAAAACATAATATGGGATAATTAGTCAAATACTAGAAATGTGAGACGATAAAACAAAATATATTCCAAAACCTAATCCTAAACTTAAATCTATGCCTCATTCAACTACTAACCTGACACCTTGAAATATGGAAGAAGTTACTTTACCTAAGTACACTGGACCAGTATATTATAGGAAGCAGCCAATGCCAATTTTAGCTGCCTCAAAGTGCTTACTGTGTCTATGTACATATGTGCATGTATATTCTTAAAATGGTGATGCTTAAATTTGAGGGAAATTTCCCAGATTCCTTTGAGAATCTAATAGAAGTCATGGATCCTTGCTTTAGAAGTACACACACACACACACACACAGACACACACAAAATAAGTACTTTTAAGTGTTGATAACCTATTGTAAATCATAGCATTGTTGATTCAGTGAGATCAGACGAAGAAAATTTTCATATTATTAATAAAGACTGGTTGCTAACCTTGAGGAATAGGCTTTGAAAGTACAAGAAAGTGCAGTGACCATATCCATTCATTCATGTGCCTCTCTTCCAAGCTCTAACAGTGTTTGATTAATGCAAATGTGTCCCTAATCTAGCCTATAAATATTAAAAACAAAAATGTTTAAGTTCTAACTTCTGCTAGTAATGTACATGTAATAATTTTCAGGTCTTACAAAATGCTGTGAAGGAAAGACTTTAATATACCTCTACCAAACTCCAATGTACCCAAACCAGCAATGAAATGTCTGAATATATAATTTGTTGCCTTGAGCAAAATATAAGGAGAAAGAGACAATAGCTGTTAATTCTTTATAGCCTTCAAGGATGGGAAACCAGTATCTCTGAGAAGTTTGTTTGTTTTAATAGAATCGAACTTTTAATTTTTTCCCCACAGTAATCAAAGCGAACATTTTATCATTATTACTCTTGGTATATCAAACTGAATTCCGGGAATGTAAGAAAGTCTGATCTGGAAATATTACATAGAAAAAAGTTGACTTAACAAACACATTACAGTTTTAGTTATTCCTTATAAGTATACATTGACATCTACTTATCTGATAGCAGCACTGCTGGTTTTGAGTGAGTTTTTTATGTTTTCTTCCAGAGGGAATGCAGAACGGCAGTATTATCTTTGGAACAAATTAAGAAGATAGTAACAAATAACAGAAGAATAACTTCTACACATATATTTTTCAAGGGCAATAAATAGATAAGTATATAATTATGGAAAAATATGCCTCAAATGTGCTTTTAAAAATTCCTCAGGTTTTATTGTTTTGTTTCTGTCTTATTAAAATATAGTGCACTGTCACTACTATCTACTCTGGGAAAAACAAACCCTGAGGTTTGAGTTTCCTCCTTCAACCAACACAGTAATACCAAGAGTAAACTTGGACTAAGGTCAACTTGTTTGAGCCAACATACAATTCTGTAGTGCATTTGATTACTTACCAAAGTACGCATATTCTGGGTTATTATCAAGAGAGTCACCAAATATTTTGTATCAAGGTCTTATACCCCAAACAGGTTCTCTGATGATTTATCATGCTAACATAGGATATTTGAAGGAATAACAAATGTATAACATAAACAGACATGCAATACAGAAGGACATTAAAGACACAGCTTGACCCTGGATTTTTCCCTTAGAATAATTTCTTCCATAAATAAGACTTTACTTTTTACACATAGACTTATGCTATAACCGGTCTTGGATCACGAAGAATGTTAAGGACATAGCTTAAGAAATCTAGACCACATTTTTTGTAGTCTATCGTCACTCCAGACCACAAAAAACATTCTCCGAGTGGATGCTCAGGTTAGATTAAGATGCTCTTAAACAAACAAATTTACCGAGGCTTAGAATATAAATCACATAACTACTTGCAGCAGCAATAGTTGTTTCAAAAATGACTAAAACAAACTTTTAAATATAAAGCATATAAAAAGGACTATTAAGTATAGTTTTCCAAACTAGATCTAGAAATACAGGAAAATATGTGTTGCCTCATAATAAAATTCAATAAATATTCTTTCTAAATCCTATAAACACTACAAGATGTTATAGGTTTATTTGGTTCCCATAAGTTAAAAAAATCTGATTGCTTTTACATAAATTCCTCCAAATTCTATCTATTCTCAAACAGATTTTTGTTAATGCTTTTTCACTAGTCTCAGAGATTATCTCTAACTTCCTTTCAGAAATGTGCTTTTTTGTTGGTTTTAATAAGTATACCTAATTTTCTAGCAAATAAACATGATTTAAGTTTTAAGGTTCAAGGTAATTCTAGAAAAAGGTAGACATCGAACTATCTGCTCTTCTACACTCCCATATTTACAAACCCTAGTGGCCTCCTATGGTTTCCTCCTTACACTCGTCACACTATCAATAAATAGTGGCCTCCTATGGTTTCCTCCTTACACTCGTCACACTATCAATAAATAGTGGCCTCCTATGGTTTCCTCCTTACACTCGTCACACTATCAATAAATAGTGGCCTCCTATGGTTTCCTCCTTACACTCGTCACACTATCAATAAATAGTGGCCTCCTATGGTTCCCTCCTTACACTCGTCACACTATCAATAAATAGTGGCCTCCTATGGTTCCCTCCTTACACTCGTCACACTATCAATAAATAGTGGCCTCCTATGGTTTCCTCCTTACACTCGTCACACTATCAATAAATAGTGGCCTCCTATGGTTTCCTCCTTACACTCGTCACACTATCAATAAATAGTAACTGTGGTCCAAGTCACCTATATTGAAATTTTCAAAATTCCTCAATATTTCACAACACTACAAAGTCATTAATATCTGATTTGGATAGGATATAAGTATTAGTATTATGTGATTTTTTTGCTATTGGAAAAGAAATACAAATTTTTTTTTCTATCTAGATTAAATCCAAACTCCACTATCAGTTCTCAAGATAGTATCTAAAATGTACATTCCTAAAGAAAGGTAAAGCTGTTCAAGGGCTGAACTAGTCCAATATACAATTAAGGGTTATTTATTCCTGTTATTTTTTTCTTTTTTTTTTCTTTTTAAATCCCTATATTAAACCCCTGGTTTCTTGTGGATTAGATCATAATCTAACATTGTAGAAATTAATTTCAGAAACTATTGTGCTAATACTTAGATTTCAGAAAGGAATCAGACAAAATCAATTACCTCCATTCATTGTTAGAACAGAAGATAAAATAGCTTACTAACTGATATGAGTTATGAATGTCACTATGACACAAAATTTGCTGTGATCTGCTTATTTGGCTACAAGTGCAGTATTTTTCATGAATGACAACACACAGCATTTCCAACTTGTAACATGAAACTCCAGCTCATAAAGAGTGTACTGTGTGACTTGAAAAAGTCTGATTGTAACTAAGTAACAACCTTTCCCCTGAAGACATGAACAAAATCCGTTGGGAAATCAGGCACAGACGGTATTTATCGGTTTTTCTTCCTTTCCTCCTGCGGTTTTGTTTCTCAAGGCTATAGATGGTTCCAACAGAATCCAACACTTGTTACAAAATTACACAGCTATTTTTTTCCTTTTCTTTTTCTTTATCTTTTTCTCGAGGTTCCTTTCGTTTACGTTCACTATTTCCAGATTGTCTTCCACTTGATGGAGATGCTTGTGCTGGCTGGCTTTGCTTTAAGAAAAATAAATAGGAAGAAATTACCTCAATTTTTCTAAGGTGCTTAATCATAGTTATCTAGAAAGAAAAGCCACAAGAGTGAAAGGAATCATTAATGGAAAAAGAAGCTATTGGTGTATAGACTTGCTATGTTACGTGGTATCTGAATAATTTTCATTCTGGAATTTCAAAAGATAATGTTTGTAGGATGATACTGCCTGAATCCTCAAATTCAAGAAATATTTATGTTAAAGTATAGAAAATATTGAAGAAAGTGACACCATTTGGTAAACTACAGTAGTTTTTAAAGACCTCATTAAATACTATACTGGAGAAAAAAAATTCTGAGAACTGAGAGTGTGGAATAAGTGTATTCTGTGAAATAGAACTTTTTAAATGAAAAGTTAATCATAACATGGTAGGTTTTAATTTTTAAGCTTGAGGTAGTCAATATTTGAGCTAGAAACAGAAATGCTATACATATTTTAGTGGAGTCTTCTATATTTAAAGTTTTATCAGACCTTTCAGAGCATCTTACTTTCTTGTACATCCAAATCAAGGAACAGTGCTGGCACAGTACAGTTAAACATAAAAGAAGGGGAATATGTTTTCCTTTAATGAAATAAGATTTAACATATAGAAACTCACTTAATAATCACATTTTCAGTGCTTAAAACATTTAACTGGGAAAAGTGAAAGGAGGAAAGGTGCTAACTTTTGTTGAATACCTAGTATATATCAGACATTGGGTTAAGTACTAACATTATTTGTTCTTAACCACAAACCTAAGTTAAGTATTATCTTCTATTTTACACATAGGGAAAATGAGGCTAAGAGAGATAGAGGACTTTGTCCAAGGTGTTGCAACTAGTAAGGGGAGACGGAAACAGGAAATGCAAATTCACATCTATCTGGCTCTGAAGTCTACACTCTTTCCAGTAGCACCTCATACTGCCCTCTAATTGATAGAAAAGACTTTGTTCAAATTGGTTTATATTCCTTGTAGCTATTAAGAACTTAAAAAATAAATCTGAGAAATCTTGCCATCAGAACCTCAGGAAAAGTAATGTCACTAAATGAGAAATATATTAAGATAATCACAAACTTAGGACCGTGTCATAAAACCCAATGGGTGCTAAAATGTTAACATAATTGAAGAGTCAATACCTAATTTAAAAATTCTTATCTCAGTAGATTTCTTCACTGCTAAAGTGATCATTGTATTTCAGAATCAGAACTCGAGTTTTCACCTGGGCCTGTGTAGCAGCAGAAGCAGCAGCTGCTGCTGCTTGTTCCTGCTCCTGATAATATTGAGAAGCTCGTCTATCTTCTTCTTCTTGGAGTTTCTTCGCTAGTTCCAAATCACTGATTCCTTCAGGTATTTGCTCCCAATTGATCTCTTGGCTCTGCTGTTCTTGTTGTAGAGATAATGCCATAAGATAGTCCTAAGAAATTAAATTATAACCATGTTTAGCCATGAGATTTTACCCAAGAACTAATGAGTATAAATATAGAGGTTATATCTATAAAACTATGAGAATGGCTTTTAAAAAACATACCAGAGCTTAAATATAAAAACGAGTTATCTAAGTATTTCTGTTTGGGAACTATAAACTTATTTCGGTGATGTTGCCATTATTCTACTATTAACAATTAATATACATTCACTTAGTTTTTCTACATTCACATACAAACTGAAATACATCTCCCAATCCCTGAAAGTATCACAATTTATTTTCTTTTCCATTTAATGTCATAAAAGTCTTCTGTTTTTTACTTTATTTATTTATGTATTTGTTTTTTCTTTTTTTGGTGAGGAAGATTGGCCCTGAGTGAACATCTGTTGCCAGTCTTCCTCATTTTGCTTGAGGAAGATTGTCACTGAGCTGTGTCAGTGACACAGGAAGCTGTCACTGTCACATCTGTGCCAGTCTTCCTCTATTTTGTATGTGGGATGTCGCCACAGCATGGCTTGATGAGCGACATGTAGGTCTGCACCCAGGATCTGAACCTGTAAACCCCTGGCCACCAAAGTGGAGCATGCAAACTTAATCACTACATCACTGGATTGGCCCTAAGTCTTCTGTTTTTTTAAAAAAATCATAAGAATTTCCCAAGATTATTTACTAAATATTCTCCCAACACATGATTTTTAAAGCCAACACAGTTGTTCATCATACAGTCATATTCAATTACTTAACCACCCCCTTCCTCTTCCCACACACATACCCAGATTATTTCCTATGAGAAAAAGTGATGCATCTTTGGTCAAAAGTCATATTATCTAGGGGCCTGCCCCACAGCCTTGTGGTTAAGTTCAGCACACTCTGCTTCGGTGGCCCAGGTTCATGGGTTTTCATCCTGGGCACAGACCTACACCGTTCATCAACAGTGTGTGGCAGTGACCCATATATAAAATAGAGGAAGACTGGCACAGATGGTAGCTCAGGGATAATCTTCCTCAAGCAAAAGAAAAAGTTATATTATCCAACTTATCCACTTTTATTAAGAATTAGTGCTGAGTGAAACTTGACTACTCTGTGCACCTCCCCCATCTACCCTCAAAATAAGAGAATTTTAAATAATAATAATAATTATTAATATTAATAAATAATAATTAAATAAGAGGACATGTAAAAGGTTGTTGCCTGTGAAGACCCTGTATTAACTAGTATGATTATCTTACTGATACCAAGATTTTGTCCTTCAAATTTTTCTCCTCAGTTCTTCAAACTCTGTTCTTCGCCAAGTCCCACAGTCTTAAATCCACTCCTTCCTTGCTACTTCCACAGACACTATTGTATATATATAACCCTAACACCTTACAATTGGACTACTGTGGCAATCAATTGCTTTACCTTTATTCCCTCTGCTCCAATATTTCTTACATATAGTGGTTAGAAAAGTCCTGCACATCGCTCTTAAGTAATATTTAAAAAACAATGCGGGGCTGGCCCCATGGCTGAGTGGTTAAGTTTGAGCGCTCCACTGCAGGTGGCCCAGTGTTTCGTTGGTTCGGATCCTGGGCGCAGACATGGCACCGCTCATCAGGCCACCGTGAGGCAGCATCCCACATGCCACAACTAGAAGGACCCACAACGAAGAATATACAACTATGTACCAGGGGGCTTTGGGAAGAAAATAAATACATAAATAAAATCTTTAAAAAAATAAAAATAAAAAAAACAAAAAACAAAGCTCCTGTATAGATGCTGAAGGAAAGTAAGTATGTTGATTATCAGGGCTGTTTGTCAAAGGAAAGCCAAGAGTCCTAGAAAGATCAACATTTGTTTGAATCAAGTATTCTGTGCACTCATAGCTTGCTATTCAGATAACCACTATAGAACTTAATATATAACATTAGTTGGTCAATTATCTGCCTCTCCTGCTAGACTGCAGAATGTTTGAGGACAGGACTGAATGATGTATCTTTGTGTCCCCAGGACCTAATTATAGGGCCAGGAATACAACTGCTCAATGAATATTAGCTAAATGAACACAGTCTTTATGCACTTAAATTATTATCAGCGAAACATGTGCCAACTGTTTAAAATAACCATATTTCTGCCTCCGTCAAGGAAGAAGTAATAAACACACTTATGGCTCCCAGCTTGCCCACCTATAGCAAGAAAAATCTCATGTGTCTCAGTTCTAAATGAGAATTCTACTCAGCAGTGCAGCTTCTGCTATAGTCTCCTCCTTATCTTGGACTCTAAGGCTTAGAATATCTACCTACTCTTTGCCCAGTGGATGGCATCTTCAAGATTCCCTCTTTTCTACTTTTTCTGACTAGCCAGAATAGATCTCTGATATGTGCTCATCTCTTCATCTCTACCATTCAAGGCTAAGCCATCATCACCTTTTGCTTGGACTGCTAATCCCTGCCTATACCTGTGTTCTTCCTATGCATTCTTCACTAGGAGCCTTTTAAAAAGGTAAAGTAGATCATGTCACTTCCATGTTTAATACTTGGCACATCTTCCCCACTATAATTAGAATAAAATTCAAACTCTTTACCATGACCTTCACATTAAATATGATCTGGCTTTCTGAACCAAAGTGTATAATTAATGTACATGTAGAGTGATCATTTACCTATTTAGGAAGTGTCAGGAAAATTTCTCAAGTATGTTAATGAATAAATCTTTAGTTCAAAAGTTTTGGATACGTGAACTCACATTTGAAAGGAATGAACATCTTAAACAATATGAAGAAGACAAAACAAACTTACCTGATCTATCTGATCTTGTTGCCCTCTGTATACAGTTTCAGGATCTGAAGGAGGCCGCAGATGAAATTCTGAGTCACAGAAATTTCCATCACCATCGACATTATGTAGGCTTTCCCAAACAACTTTTTCTTCAGTAAGAAACCCCTGGTCTGTTACCAACAAATACAGTAGACCCTTAATAAGAAATAAGCAAAGAAAGAAGACTCTTAAATTGATCAAAACTAGTTAATATTTAAGAGAAATTTTATAATCTGTATGTTTAAAGCATATTAATAACCCCCACTAGTTAGACCTGTACAACATAATAAATGTAGATTTATTATTTTCTATTTTCAAGTAGCTATCTTATTTTCTCACTGGATTAAATCTACCTGGCTCTGAATATGGTTTATAATTGGTATACTACATTATAATAACACTAGGAGCTCTTGGCATGCTTAACTAATACATGACTTTTATAAATAGCCTTTGTGGGTTTATAATCTCCTTTCACAAAATAGAAAAATACTAAATAAGCTCCTAAAAAATATATCAAGTAACAAATAAGACACAGTCACAATAAAATGATATCACATTACCTGTTTTCTTTTTTTAAATTAAGCCTATATGACTAATCCAATCCAATTTTTCCTTTCTCTGAACCATTAGCTGCTCTTCCTCATACACCAGTAGTACTTTGTATCTATTTCCATTGTAGCACTGAATCACACTTTACCATGATTGTGTTTTCCTGCCTCTTTCCCTAGCCTATATTTTTTAATCTCTGTAACTCTGGGCCTAGTGTAGGGTGTATCATCAAGTTGGAACGTAATGTTTATTGAATCAATGAACTCATGTTGTATTTATAGTCACTACCACAGAATTTAGCATTGACCTCTAATTTTTCATATGCATTAGTTCTAACTCCAATCATAAGTAAAGTGTCCATATTATACCATATAGGTTTGTAAGCCATTTTTTCTTCAGAGTTGCTGAGGATATGACTTTCATTTACTTGCTCAGAGTTCCCACTGATTAATATAGTATTTATGATTGCACAAGAATACTTTTCATGTTCTCTCTTATCAGTCACAATTAATCTTAGTAGTTAAGTATAAGAAATTCCTTTGAAGAGTTTGGTGGTGGGAGTAGAGAAATTATTGAATAAATTCTGAAGCTTGAAAAAACTAAGTAATTATTATTTTTCAACATTTACTATGTGTCCAGCACTGAGGGACACAGCTCTTCCGAAAGTACAAAGTCTTTCTTGTCTGCTACCAGTTACATTTAAGAGTTAGCTGTAGATACTGATTAATTTATATGGTCATTAAAATTGCTATAGCAACGTTTTGGTATAAAGTTTAAAGACATTGTTTTAAGCAAAACTTAAATCTAGGTTCATGCTTTTTAAAAAAAAAATCAGATATGTTCCAATTCATCAAATATTGGAATGCCTACCATAAGCTCAGCACTATGCTAAGTGCTCGAGGATTCATTTCATGGAAAGCAATGATCCCATTTCTGCTGAGATTAGGTGCTCCTTTCATGTGATTCCATAGAATCCTGCCTTACCAATATCATAGCACTTTATACGTTGAATTGTAGTTGTCTGTTTACTGACTTATCTCTCTTACTACATTCAAAGCTCCTTGAGGACCAGAGTCATCTTTTATTTACGCACGTGTCCTCATTACCTAACACGTTTTTAATACCCAGTTAGGGTCTACCTTGCCCTAGGGTAATTTAAGGGAAAAACTAAAAGTTCTTTCCAGCCAATTTTCCACCAAATAGGTCTGACCCTTCTACTTATACTTATCACAATACATTTCAACATACCATTATATTATACAAGATCTAGGTTTTACAATTTATTTTATACAGATCATATATTAGATTGGCTGCTTACTAGGGGAGGAACCATAATGATCAATAATTTTCCTCCAAACGACACTTCAGGATGGATAAATTCTGGGAGGGTCTCTAATGAAAGCATATCCATAGCAT
Source organism: Equus przewalskii (assembly GCF_037783145.1). Taxonomy (NCBI): domain Eukaryota; kingdom Metazoa; phylum Chordata; class Mammalia; order Perissodactyla; family Equidae; genus Equus; species Equus przewalskii. Next base: position 133,017,597 of record NC_091831.1, read on the forward strand.
ATGAATCATCCATATGCATCAACCATAGCATATGAATATTTATAAGTTTTAACTAAAAGGGTGTCTCTTTCTTGGTATAGCTGATCTGTCTTCTCATGGACCATCAGCCTCAATTTCTCCTTCTTTTAGATCTTGACATTTATCAAAAAAGTCTGTTAACTGGTCCACTGTCAACAATGCTGGTTATTACTCAACAGTTCCTTTATATAACTGCAGTGTGGAATAGCAAAGTATGTATTAGTATAGTACTTAACAGTTTAGGCCCATTTGTTCTTGAGAGTCTACAGTTAAATCACATCAAGAATACTTCTTGTGGGGCCGGCCCCGTGGCCAAGTGGTTGAGTTCGTGCGCTCTGCTTTGGCGGCCCAGGGTTTCACCGGTTCAAATCCTGGGTGCGGACATGGCACTGCTCATCAAGCCATGCTGAGGTGGCATCCCACATGCCACAACTAGAAGGATCCACAACTAAAAATACACAACTATGTACTGGGGGGCTTTGGGAAGAAAAAGGAAAAATAAAATCTTTAAAAAAAAAAAGAATATTTCTTGCTTTTATACCACAGCATTTTTGCTACATTGCCTAGTCAAAGTTTACTTTTCTAAGCCTTGAGTCTTCCTCCTAATTTCACTCATCAGTCTCTAAAATACTAATTTCATTAAAAAAAACACGAATGCCGAATGTATACATTAAGTTCTTAAATTATTGATATATAAAATGTATGTTATTTTTATGATATAAAAATGACAAAGAAATGAGATAGAAAATTTTTTTTAAATGTGCAATTGGATTACAAAAGAAGACTGAATGAAAACCTATTTCATCTAAAATACTCTGGTAAATCAGTTCTATATAGAGTGAGTTACTGGTATTAACAAAATACATGACAATATCATCACAATTTGTAAATTGATAAATTAGAAGAAAAGTTGTCAAATGTAATAAAAAAATAATTAAGTAATTCCAGCCTTTAAAACATGGAGGAAAGCACTACCTGAATATTTTTGGTTATCTTGGATTCAAACTACTTAACATCTTTGGACCTTAGTTTTCTTTTCTTGTAAAGTGATATAGAGGCAGGTAGACCAGAGAATTTCAAAGATATCTTATAAATTGAAAGATGAACGTCATTCCTACTTAACAAACATCAATCTCACCCATAAATAGCTTTCTTAACCACCCAGAGAGGCAGAGATGTTGAGAGTGTAGACTTGAAAGTCTGACTGGAGCTGCTCACAAGCTGAGTGATGTTGGGCAGGTTACTTAGGGCCTTTAAGCCTGTTCTCTCAGCTGTAAAGTGGAGGTAATTAAATGAGATAATGAATGTAAAGTGCTTAGCACAATACAAGGCATATAGTGCTTAATGAATATAAGATATTATATTCATGAAAATCTATCTCAGTTTCTCTATCTCCTTATCCTGCCTCCTATTTGAGAAAAAGATGACTCTCTCTGCCTATACTGAGGAATCTATCACTTTTCTTACTCTGTTTCTCTCACTACTGCCCCCATTTTAAAAAAATTTTAAAAGTGACAATTTTTGATGTATCAACCACCTTTTAAAATAACTAAATTACATGAATTTTTACTTAAACGTAGCCTTCTGTGAAAAAAAAAATTCCCACTATAATCTTAGTCAATGAGGAAAGAGAATGGACAAATTTCTTTCTTAACATGGCTTTAGTACTTATCTAGAACTGTACCTCCTTCTATACTACTTTTTACTTCTAATCCCTAAATATAAAGTAAAAAAGCAAACAAACAAAAGCCAGACTCAAAAACCTTGGTTTTGATTATACTCCAGAGAGATGTCAGTAATTTAAAACCAAGAGGGAGGGGCTGGCCCCGTGGCCAAGTGGTTAAGCTTGTGCGCTCCACCTCAGCAGCTCAGGGTTTCGCCAGTTTGGATCCTGGTTGCAGACATGGCACTGCTCATCAGGCCATGCTCAGGCAGCATCCCACATGCCACAACTAGAAGGACCCACAGCTAAGAATATACAACTGTGTACTGGGGGGCTTTGGGGAGAAAAAGGAAAAATAAAATCTTAAAAAAAATAAAATAAAAAAATAAAACCAAGAGGGAGTTATGACATGGATATAAAGGTTGATATGGGACAGGGATGATCAAGAGGGAGTAATGATGGGGAAAGAGCTAATGCAGATGTCATTATACAAACCAAAGACCCAGAAGCTAGGTGATCTAGACAGGGGCCAAGGAAACAGTAGTTTATCTTACCCAAGAGAAAGCAGAAAGTATTGGAGAAGTGGAGGAGGCTCATAAAAATAAAATGGAATAATTATGTCTTGAATAGAGAATTATATATAAGAGAATCCAAGATGTAAGATGCTATTGCAACAAACAAGAGCTGGACTTGATTATTTTAATACTAATGAAAGAAACAGCAGAGGTACTTGTCCAGAGTTTAGGTATGAAAACCCACAAAACTAGGAATGATAAGATGACTTTTCAACAACAGGAAGTCAGTTAGTGTCCGTGGTCAGAGACAATGTCATTAGAGGCTGTGTAATCAAAACCATAGAGCATACTATGTTAGACAGTGGGGAAGTATGAGGTTGACTGGTAGATATTATACAGGAAAAAAAAAAAGTCAATTTGATTAACATGTCCACTGTGACTCTGTGATGGCAGAAGGCCTAATAAAAAAGTCTATGAAGATGGAATTATAAAGTTAGTAAACAGAGAATACTTTGTCCAGGTACAAGTTTTAGAAGTATCTATAATCTTCAGTGCTTTGGTGTATAAAGAGTCACCAAAAAGTCTAACCTAAGAGAGAATTTGCCCCTGACTCTATCCAATGTCTAGAGACAGGAATTAGAACAGACATATAGTACTGGAGAAAGTTATAACAGACATATACCTCCCCTTTGGTCAAATATAAGTCAATAGCTCATACATCTCTAAAGTTCCAAAAGAATTTAGATGACAAAAAATTTTTATGCACAAGTTAAGAGTTTAGCAAATTCCTAAGGAAATTGGTACAACCAGTAAAGAAATTGAAGATAACCTTTTCTAGGCAATCCTTTTTTGTCCTGCCAACATGGACTTCTGTCTTGTTGGTCTTGGTCCTGGAATGGTATATGATATGATATGGGTACCAGAAAGCATAAAGATCCTTTCTGCAAATCATAATAAAAATAAGCCCCACTAATAAAATAACATAGTTACACATATTTATGACTGATTGCCAATTTATTATTATCATAGGCCCCTAGTTGTGGAGACCATTTATCTCTCTTAGGACGTATTCCATCCAGATGTTAAATTTATTTTTTGTTGGAATAAATCTGGATTTCTGTGGGATGAAATATATCTACACAATAGGTGTTCCAATGGGGCTGGCCCCGTGGCCGAGTGGTTAAGTTCGCGCGCTCTGCTGCAGGCGGCCCAGTGTTTCGTCGGTTCGAATCCTGGGCGCGGACATGGCACTGCTCGTCAGACCACGCTGAGGCAGCGTCCCACATGCCACAACTAGAGGAACCCACAACGAAGAATACACAACTATGTACCGGGGGGCTTTGGGGAGAAAAAGGAAAAAAGATAAAATCTTAAAAAAAAAAAAAACAAACAAACAATAGGTGTTCCAAAGAGTTCACAGGGTAGGAAGATGGAAAATACAGTGATCATTAAATGTGAACGCATAAAATGGCCCTAAAATCTCATGGGTCTTCAAAAGTGAGATGTTAGAAGGCATTAGGAAGATCTAATGTAGCATTAAAAGTGGGTTATTTTTAGCTTATTTTTCACATCTTAATCACCAAATCTGGTTGATTATATCTCCTAAATGTCTGTGGAATCTGTCTACTCTCCATTTCTTTACCATCCTAGTCCAAGTCACTATAACCTCTTACTGACCTCCCCACAATAGTCTCCTAATTAAATCCACATCGACTTTTGCCTCATAGTCCAAAGCATCTTAATATGGTACAAGGGGCTGCGAGACACACACAACTAATGATAACACTCTTTAGCCATAGAATAAGGTTTACTGAGAAAAATTTAGAAGGCAGAGAAACAGCAGGATGCACACATTCTCTGAACTATCATTATCTCACAGAAGGACATACTTAGTCCAGAAACAGACACATGACAGAAAGCGCTCCAAGACAGCCACCGTCTCCCCAACCACACAGGAACACTGGGAATACCAAGTTGACTAGTCAAGAACATCCTGGTCGGGGATATGGCCTTGATAGAAAAGGGAACATCTAGAGCTCAGTTTGGGTAGGTTGTCTAACTACAACCAATGACAGCCAGAGACCTGTTTTCCCTGTGAACTATCTCACTCCTGCTGAGCCAAAAAAAGAGAAAAAAAGAACCACTAGGCCATCAGGACACCAAGGTCTGTTTCTCCTCTTAACTCAAAACTCTACAAGATCTGGGATCTGCCTATTTCATCAGCCTTACTTCCTGTCTCTTATTTTTTATGCTTCAGCCACACAGGCCTTCTTTTAATTCCTTAAGGAGTTAAGTTTGTCCCCTCCTCAGAGCCTTTGCACACGTTCCATCTGCTTAGTTAACTCTTTTTTTGTTAACTGATTAAACTCCTAGAAGATTCATTTTTCAGGTCTCAATTTAAATGTTGCCTTCTATAGGAAGTCTTGGGGCTGGCCTGGTGGCGCAGCGGTTAAGTGCGGACATTTCGCTTCTCGGTGGCCCGGGGTTTGCTGGTTCAGATCTCAGGTGCGGACATGGTACCGCTTGGCAAAAAGCCATGCTGTGGTAGGCTTCCCACGTATAAAATAGAGGAAGATGGGCATGGATGTTAGCTCAGGGCCAGCCTTCCTCAGCAAAAAGAGGAAGATTGGCAGTAGTTAGCTCAGGGCTAATCTTCCTCAAAAAAAAAATAAAATAAAGGAAGTGTTTCCTGACATCCTCAACTAGGTTATAAGTCCTGATAGAAGCACTCACAGCATATCGTATGTACCCTTTACAGACTGTATCTCAATAGAAATAATAACTGTTTGTGCAATTATTTAACATATGTCCCTTGCCAAACTAGGAAGTCCTTAAATGGCAGGAGCTGTAGCTGCCTTGCTCAGTCTGCAGTGCTAGTACTTAGCCAAGCACCTAGACATACATCGTGCTCAATAGATATTTATTAAACTAATGAATGAAGTGTGCACTTGAAGAGATCAGGTAAACCAACACAACTTAGCAGTATTTACTATGTAGCAATAGTTCTGATTCTGAGGTTCTTTGGCCTTAGATTTCTGAGGTGTATGAATGACTCTGGGCCCATACTAGCACACATCTAGCTCAAATGTGGGAGCAATACAAACGAACCCTTGCCATAACTAATACGGGCATAGGAGAGCTAGAGCTTTAAAGTATTCTTGTAGAAGCAAACAAATCATTTTTTTTTTAAAGATTTTTTAAATTTGTTTTTTCCTTTTTCTCCCCAAAGCCCCCCCAGTACATAGTTGTATATTCTTCGTGGTGGGTCCTTCTAGTTGTGGCATGTGGGACGCTGCCTCAGCGTGGTTTGATGAGCAGTGCCATGTCCGCACCGAGGATTCGAACCAACGAAACACTGGGCCGCCTGCAGCGGAGCGCGCGAACTTAACCACTCGGCCACGGGGCCAGCCCCAACAAATCGCTATTTTAACTACTTTGTGCAATTCACTGATTAAAGTGTTGAAGGAAACATGAAGACCTGATTCCTGATTTCTATAAGCTTACTTTCCTTTAGAAAAATAAGATATTTACATGGAAAGAAAACTGGTAACAAGGTACTCATCAATAAGGGTGAAGTAAGGAGGATATGACCCATAAGAGCTGGAAGAGGACAGGTAGAGTAGCGATCCCCAGGCTTAGCTGCATATTAAAATCACCTGAAGAGCATTTAAAAAATACTGACGTTCAGGGGTCAGCCCCATGGCCGAGTGGCTGAGTTCGCGTGCTCTGCTTCAGCCGCCCAGGGTTTCACCAGTTTGGATCCTGGGCGCGGACATGGCACTGCTCATACAGGCCATGTTGAGGTGTCGTCCCACATGCCACAACTAGGAGGACCCACAACTAAAATATACAACTATATACCTAGGGGCTTTGGGGAGAAAAAGGAAAAATAAAAAATCTTAAAAAAAAAAATACTGACTTTCAGATCCCACCTCCAGAAATTCTGATTTAATTGAGTTGGTGGTGAGCTCTGGGCATTGATATTTTTTTAAAAGCTCGCCAGGTAGTTCTAATATACAATCTTGGTTTAGAACTACTAGTTTAAGGAGAGAAGGAGTAGCTTTACTGAAGAGTCAGTATTTGAAATGCTTCTTAAAGGAGTGGTGAAATTTAAATAGGCAAAAAGGAGAGAGATCTTTCCAAACAGGGATTAAGGAGTAAGAAATGGCAGTAAAGGTCTAGAAAGGAGAAAGCAATAAAATGTGTATGGGGATGATGGATTATTAATAAGTGGATAGAACATTATGGCTAAAGCAGTGTTGGAATAGGGAAACAGGAGAAAATATCTTGCATTTTTATCCTCTGGGCATTGGGTGCCACTGAACATTTTTACTACATTATTGACATAACCAGAGCAGTATTTTACCACAGAAATCTAGGGATAAGGTGATACACTTCTGAAAAGGTGGCAGCTGTAAAAACAGAAGGGATATGTGAACAGGTAACAAAAGGGATGAATTAGTAAGATTTTTTGGCAGAGCCATAAATGGCATGATAAGAATTTAAAGTCAGACTGATAACTATAACAGCAAACACTATCATAAAGACAAATCTTGATTCTTCTAAACTCTGTTAGCCATCAAATATAAACTTCCATTATTAGCAGTCACCCTGGTTCTATCTTTAGGGCTTCCCTTTTTTTTCCTTCGAAAGAAAATTATAAATATTTTTTTAATGCAGTAATCTGTGAGAAATGAGTTGAGATTTAAATAAAAACAAAAAACTGATTTGAAGTAACACTTAAATTGCCAATCCATTTCATCCTAAAGAAGTATTTAATAATTATCTTCATAATTTGATGGTTAAGGAATATTGTGCTAAAATTTTTTATTTTGAAGCATATCATAAGACATCTTTAAATCAAGCTCTTTGATTTAGAGTAACAATTAAATAGCTGTTTCTATATCATACCTTGTATTTGGTCATGGTGCTAAAATGATTATTCCGAAAGAACACACAAAGTTCTCCTTCCTGAACCGTTGAAGTTAGTTCACATAATCCATGGTATGTCAGTTGAGTGGCTGTATTATTTAGAAACTGCTCAGCTACAAAGCCTATGGAACCAACGCATAATATTAGATGGAAGAATAATTTAAAAATTAAAAAGTTTTCTATTTACATTGTGTTCCAAGTAGGAAGAAAAGCCAATCAAAATAAGATTTTTCCTACTGTAACATGATGGCCCCAAACTGGAGATTCTTCTTTCTAATTCTGCTACAGAATGTGTCTATAGACATTTCCATCCTAAAGAAACAGTTATATGAAATTCTTTTTATCAGTAAATGTACTTACTTAGACTTGAGCTACTTCCAAAAAGGATTTCAGACAGCTTGCAATAAGGGGGACACAACAAAGTTAAAACCCACTAAAACAAGACAGCAAGAGTTAGCAATTTAAAAAGTGGGTAGGAGCAAAAAATGTCTATCAACAGCTACTTCCCCAATGGATGGGTGTTTAGAAATTAAAAGTAGCCTTAACAAATTGAGTTGCTTAAGATTTTAACAAAGATCCTAGATAACTCTCAATTTATAAACTGCTCAATTCTTGCCTTGAAATTAAAGTAGAAATGAGACTGAACAGAAAATAGTGAGATAACTGATGCCATTTTTATCCAATTCTCTTCCAACATATACCACTCATTATGTAGACCTATCAAGTTCAGAAATAGAAATGATCTCTTTTGTTTTCAAAACATAATGAAATATAAAGATGTTTTCTGGAGTTTACTTTAAAAGATCTATGTAGTTGATCCTCATTATTCACATGCGTTCATATTCGCAAATTTTCCTACTATCTAAAATTTATTTATAACTCCAAAATCAATAGTTGCTGTGCTTTCAGGGTCATTCCTGGATGTGAGCAAAGTGGCAAAAAATTTGAGTCACCCAACGTGCACATTCCCCACTGAGGTCAAACAAGGCAATGCTCTGCCTTCTTGTTTCAGCTCTCATACTGTAAACAAGTGTCCTTTTCATGGTGTATTTAGTGCTACATTTTCCACATTTTTGTGCTTTTTTGGGGGTGATTTTTACCGTGTGAAATGGCCCCCAAGCACAATGCTGAAGTGCTGGCTAGTGTTCCTAAGTGCACAAAGGCTGTGATATGCCTTATGGAGAAAATACACATTTTTGCAGCTTCATTCAAGCAAGAGTTATAGTGCTCTTGGTCATGAGGTTAATGTTAAAAAATCAACAATATATATTAAATAAGGTGTCTTTAAACAGAAACACAGATAAAACATGGTTATATACTCATCAGTGGATGAAAATCTTGTGACCAGAGACTCACAGGAACCCAATCTTGTGTTTCCCCTAGGAGCAGTGGTTCAGTCTTCACAGCAACTTTATAGAACATAACTACCAGCAATAATGAGAATCAACTGCATAAATATCTTAAAAGCCTATCTTTCTCTTCTTCCCTTCTTTCTTTTCCTTCCTCCATTTGCTCCCTTCCTTTAAAAAGGAAGAAATGTCTCAGAAGCAATAAAGGGGAAGAGAATGCTCTAAAAAGCTTTATAAGTGAGCAGAGAGGTACAGATATCAGGAGTAAAGATGAACCTGTGTTAAGAAGCTGACACCTCAACAAGAAATTGAAAATAAACTTGGTAGAGCCACAGGCAGCTGGATAGTAGCGGTTTTTTCTACTCCCTCTCCATCCCTCCCACAGCACTTCAAGCTGCAAAGTGGTTGTAAAAAGTTACTAATATATCACACTATTCCAAGGAACTGGGTAAGGTAGGAGGGGAAGTGGAAAAGTTATACACAAGGCCACAGCCAAAGTAAATTTATAGCACATTTGCAACTTCTTGGGTTTATACATTTAGAAATAAGAGCTCCCCACCTCGATTATCATCATTACTTTGCTAAGTACCAAGTTACTGAGCAGAATGTATGTTATATACTAAAGCACTATTATATAGCATTTAAAGAGTAAGCATTATGCCTGTGCGGAGAATTACTACTGCTGTCTATAATATCCATGTTATTAAACACTTCCTTCAGAAAGACGTTTCTAAATGCCCCTCTCACACCTCACTGACACAACATCCTTTCTACAAATCCCTTTCAAAAAGATACAAAGTCAGTGGAGATACAGCACAATATTACTTTCATGTGTGTGCAATTCAAAACTTCAACACTAGAAAGGTCTCCCTCAGGTATTTCTTTCTATAGAACAGGACACAGGCTCAGAGAGAATAAGTGACTTGCTCAAGGACATAAAACTAGTTATGAAAAAGTGAAGACTGGAACCCAGGGCAATTGTTGGTATTAAGTTAAAAAATTTAATGCTGATTATTATAAGCGCAAACTGAATTGTATTTCTCCCCAAAACACACAGCATAGTCTAATTTAGTCTTAGAACAATGTTTCCTAATTCTTCTACCAACTCTTAAACAGTGACACTCCTGTGATTTTAGTGGAATGTTCAAATGCCTAATCTAGTTTCAACTTTTCATAACTAATTAAACAAATTTTGGTAAATGATTCTAAGTGTTACAGAGCAGTTTACTTATCTGCATTGCTTCAAATGAGAAATAGTTTATTTGCAACGTTTAGATTAAATTTCAATTTTATTGTTATATTGTTATTAATGATACTAAAGGTAAAAATTAACATAATGGTAATAAAATAACATTACTGAAAATAAATTTAAAAACTATTTTCCTGACATTAATGTATTTAAAAATATTTCTTCATTTCAGAAATTCAATACTGAATTAAGTTATCAAATTATTTTTTTCTATTACTGAAAAGTTATTAGAGAACATGAAAGTACTGAGTGCCTTAAAGGAGGTGAAAGAAGAAAGAATGTCAATAAAATTAGGCAAAAAAGGAAAAAGAGAGGGAATAGGAGAAGAGGAACCTTGGCTTATTTTACAATGTTGGCTGGATGTGGCCCTGCCTGAGATGGGTGTTGAAATTTAAACTCAGTCAGAACTTGACTTTGTCATGTGTTAGCTTTACATAAATGATCAGATTTTCTTTTTTATTTCATCTACTGTCAAGTTTCAAAACTCAAATACATTATATTTTTCCTCAAGAAGATGGGGCAAAACAATGTCCACTAATGTGACAAATGCCCAGGTTTTCTTTGAAACTTAGGGGCTCATGCGATTTGATTCCAGGGATGCAGTAGGGAGCCCAGAACCTCTTACTGTGCTAGGAAATAAGGAAGTGCTTAAGAAATGATGAGTACATGTCAAAAGAACATGGGATCCAGCTTGAGAGCATCCCACTGGCCATATTTGAGACAATTCTATGCATCAAAAAGAATAATGATAATAATGGATAATAACACACTGAATAAAAAAGAACCTATGAGTCTACATTGATAAAAATATTTTTTTAATGGAGGAGGAGGAGGAGAAGGGACAACTATTTTTTATAGAAGAATGCCAACTAATTAATGTAGGAATAAACGAAAATATCATAACCACCATAGTAATAGTTGATTCAGGTAAGAACGAATGCCAACTCTATTGGGTAAAAATTATTAGGAAATGGTATTTACACAGTTTCAAAGCATAACATCAGAGATTACTTATAAATTACAAAGGGGAAAGAGTATCTTTACAACAAAAAAATCTGGCAGGGGGCTGGCCCAGTGGCGCAGCAGTTAAGTTCACACGTTCTGCTGCTTCAGTGGCCTGGGCTTCACCAGTTCAGATCCCAGGTGTGGACTTACGTACCACTTGTCAAGCCTTGCTGTGGTAGGCATCCCACATATAAAGTAGAGGAAGATGGCTACGGATGTTAGCTCAGGGCCAGTCTTCCTCAGCAAAAAAGAGGAGGACTGGCAGGCAATGTTAGCTCGGGGCTAATCTTCCTAAAAAAAAAAATCTGGCAGATACCACCATAATCATATTTGAACATCACCAATAATGGGATAATCAGACATCACGTCTGACTTGATGCACTGGGAAAGACATGATGTCACCTATGTAGTATTCCCACCAAAAATATATAACCTAAATCTACTCAAGAGGAAATAATCAGATGAATCCAAATTGAGGACTATTACACAAAACAACTATTAAGAAAAGTCAGTATCACAGAAGACCAAAAAGGAAAAAAGAAAGGAAAAAGATTAGGGATCTGTTCTAGATTACAGGAGACTAAATTGATATGACAATTAAATGATCCTTGACTAGAGCCTAGATTGAAAAAAACTTAAAAGCTATAAGGGGCAGTATTGGGACAACTGGAGAATTTTGAATATGAACAGTATATTAGGTAATAGTATTGTATCAATGCTGAATTTCCTGAGATAATTATACCGTGATTATATAGGAGGATTCTTTGTTCTTAGGAGACAAATGTTGAAGCATTAATGGGTAAAGGGCTATGATATTTGCAACTAATTCTTACATGATTTAGGAAAAACAGTGTATGAACATAGAAAGAAAGCAAAAATTCAATATGTTAATTGGTGAATTTAGGTGAAGTGCATATATAGATATATTCATTGTGCTATTCCAACTTTTTGAGATTTCTGAAAATAAAAATGAAAGAAAAAAAGGAAATCAATATTACTTTGTCAAAAACAATGTGGATTCAAACTATAATCTTCAGTGTTTATGGCACATAATAAAGGCTCAATAAATATTTGAATAAATGAGTATTCTACAATTATTTCTTTAAGCATGTTTTTTACATAGAAACAATTGTTAGAGAAGAAATTATTCCTGAGAGAGCATCTGGATTTAAATGACTAGATCTATTGAAATTTGGCAGCTGGTACTGTGCTATTTTTTTCCTTATTGGTTTTTGCTGCCATGCTACAACCCATCATTATAACTAGATTCAAAAGGCATTAACACCCAAAAGAGGTAGCAAATAATAGTACTCTATGTAAACATAAAAGTTCTGTACTTTTACTTACAGTTATTGCCATCAAAAGAAAATGAACGTTATCTGAATGAAGTTGAAAGAATCTCTATTTGACTGTTAGCTAAATAACATTTCTTTTTCATCAAAAAAGAATGATAGTGAAAGTATTTCTTGTATTCTGCAACTTTTTTAATTTTTAAAAAATAAGTAGTTATCTAAGACCAAAGCTTAATACTTTTTAATAAATAAAGATTAGAAATAAACTACCGTTTGGATATTTTATTGATTCAGAAGGAAAGTTACAGTTGTAGGATAAATAGAAAAAAGAAAGGAGACTACTTTAGTTGAGCACTATTCCTAAGAAAATATGAAGAAAATGATGGAAGAAAGCTAATTGCTACGTTATAAGTAAAAATGTCTATTGTGGCCTTTTCTTTCCTATATGATTTCTTAGTGCCTTATAGAAGTAACCATTGGGGTTGAATAATTATTTCCAACACTGCATATTTGTAGTTTCTTATAAATAAAAAACTAGTTTAGCTTTTTTTTGTTTGTTTTTGGTGAGGAAGATTGGCCCTGAGCTAACATTTGTGCCAATCTTCCTCTTTTGTATGTGGGATGCCGGCACAGCATGGCTTGATGATTGGTGTGTAGGTCTGTGCTGGGGATCCAAACCTTCCAGCCGCAGGCCGCCAAAGCAGAGTACACAAACCTAACCACTATGCCACTAGGCCAGCTCCTAGTTTAGCTTTTTAATTGTATTGAATTCCATATATAATTATTCCTTGATATGGAATCTGATATGCAGAATTTCACCATTACAAAATTTATGTATCAAGGAATTAATCAATTCTAATATATATTACCTGAAAATTCTATACCACTAATATAATTTCTTCCTTGCTTCTACCAAGATGTTCTTATCAAGTACTCAATACTATACAAATCAGCTATAGCTTTTTGTTATGCTGGGGAATCAACATCAGAGAAATAATTATAGTTGTAACATCAGGTTGAGAAAAAGGAGAAGTGATGAAGGGACTGGTTTCTTGTTGTTGTTCTTTTTTTTTTTTTTTTTTTTTTGAGGAAGATTAGCCCTGAGCTAACTGCTGCAAATCCTCCTCTTTGTGCTGAGGAAGACTGTCCCTGAGCTAACATCCATGCCCATCTTCCTCTACTTTATATGTGGGACGCCTACCACAGCATGGTGTGCCAAGCAGTGCCATATGCGCACTCGGGATCCAAACGGGTGAACCCTGGGCTGCCTAAGCGGAACATGCAAACTTAACTGCTGTGCCACCGGGCTGGCCTCATGTTCATTTTGTTAATTAGTGTACTACCTAAGTCCTATCCTTGTTACATTGCATCCTGGCTTGGGAAAAATGCTGTTAACAGTGTTTCCTATAGCTTCTTATCCTATAAATCTATTTACCCAAATATCATATCCTGGCTATCATTCCATCTGTTAGCACTAATTGAATCCTATTGTTCCCTCAATTACTATTGAATGGTATATTGGAAATTACTGAAAAAGTAGGAATCCACAGATGGAAATTTTCTTTACAGTCTGCTTTTAGGAATGTATTTATAGTAATGAGAGCTTGGATAAGGAATGGAAAGTTCTAGTGAGTGGAATTTTGTTAATTGAGAGAAAATATTTTTTAACAGCTTTGTCCTCTCCTCCCTAAAATTTAAACTTTGCTGCCTGAGGTTGTAGTAAAAGAGTTATCATACAAATCAATGATTAATATCCCTATATATTTATGTGCTTATTGCAGGTAGAAGACTAGGATAAGCCTCAGCTAAAACATTGTATTTTCTTGCTACTTGCCTCTTGCTTAAACATGTTACACTTCTAGATAGATAATTGAGTAATATAATTAGTTGGGTTCTGATTAATCAAGATAGTAAGAGATTCATGTACACATCGTCTTTTAAATGTCCTTATATACTTTTGTACCTTTAATTTTTAAAAATATGGTGATTGTAATCAACTTTTATTATATATCATGTAAAAGAATTGTGTGTCTGAGAGAGAATGATAAAGCTTATCCCCTGCTTCTCATGATTTCTCTTTCTCTTGTTTTTCCCTCAAACAGAGAACAGTAGCCTCAGTATTTGTGCATATTTATGAAAAAGTGAAGTGGGTGGTGGGAAAGCTATATCCAAATGCTATGGCTCCAGATAGCATTCTAGTTTTAAATCAGCTCTTTCCTTTATTGACTAGAGCACAGCTGAAAATATATGAAACTTCTTCTATAATGATGAATTTTGCAATTTTAATTAGCTAAGGACTAGGAAAACTGATGATCAGAGGTATACTCTGACCCAGAAGGGGATTTCATATACTACATTGTACTGAAACATACGGCAGAGCTCTACTAAGATGAACACTTGAGCACCATAATACTCATCTCAGTCAACTGAAGCGTTCAGGACGAATTATAAAGTTCACCCAGTACTCCCCCTAAATAACACTTTTTTAAAAGAGTAATTATCAGTAACCCCTTTAATAACCATATTAAAGCTAGCAAGTGATTCCAAAGACTTTTATTAGAATTTAGGCCTGATTTTACAACTCAAGTGAAAAGGGTTCTAGGAAAAACCTTTCTGGCACCTTTATGAATAGTGACTTTTAATTCCTACAAGTAGCATCACTTGCACTTTTTAGAAGTCTTATTTAAGACATTTAAAATATATTAAATTATAAGACAAGTTATTTTGCCAAGAATAAGTCAGGTAATAGCAGCATTCACCCACCTTCACTAACCAGCTCACTATTGTCTGACTGCTTACAAGAGATGATCTTCTCCACTAGTTGGTTGTAGCTGCAGTTACCAACAGCTTTTACAATGTCATCAATCTAGAAAACAAATGACTGTCTCACTAATCATGATAAGATTAAAAACAATAACAAAGAAACCCATATCACTCTTTAGGGTTTTATTTTAATACAATACTAAATAGAAAAGTATTACTTATAAAAAAGAAAATCAGCACTAAAATCAGCACCCCAACAGTTTTCAATTTTGTTTACAGCTCACTATAACATATTATGAAAAATATTGCTTAGCTATATTTCAATTATGCAAAAACAATGAAATGGGATTATTACATGCAATTTTATTTCTTAAGGTTGTAAAGATACATTTAAGTGAATAAAAAGTAAACTATTTCAGGAGGAAAAATAAGAAAAATCTCAGGTTTTTTCCCCCTAAAAAACAAATGTTTTACATTTAAAACAAGGCAAATATGAAGATATTGATTTATGGGATTAACAAAGTTTTTCCATTTTGTTTATTATTTAGTTCCTAGCAAAGTATGGTGGAGATATGAGCAGATATAACTAATGTTATTTTCCTGAAGAAAAGTTAATATATATTAATCAGGGACAGTATTTGCCTCAAGACTCTTATTTCATCTTTGTCTTAGGAGGCAGTAGAAAAGTAAATTCAAAGTTTTAAGCTATATGAAAATAGAATTTGGCATCTCTACTCTCCCTCCATTATACTTTGACTATTGAAGAAAAAATAGGTTTCTGCTGTCTAAAGAACTTGATTGCCCTCTCATCCCTAAAATATATTTATAAATTACTTACATATACTACTGTATTAATATAATATACACATAATAAAACAAATACAAATTAATACAATGATATAAAAATAAGAGGGCCAATGTTTTCTTTCCATATCCAAATAATCTTCTTGAATACTTACTTTTTGAATACCACAAGTCTTGACATATATGTGCACAAGTAATACTCTGGACAGTGGTTCTCAAACTGGGGAGCTGGTGAAAAATATCTAAAAGAATTCCAGGCTCAAGTTGCTTCTCAATTTGTCTAAGTTTTCATTCCCCTGATTCATAGCAAAGTTTGAGAACAAGTGCTCTAGGCTATAATTTATTTTTTTTGTTCCTGCAAAATTCTAGGATAGTAAAAACCTCCTAACCATGCAAGTGGGACTCACAGTGGTTAAAAAGACCTAATAATTGAAAAAGTCAAAGCAGAGAATTATGGAAAATATTATATACATATCAAACATTTCCTGTTAACTTAAAACACATGAATGTATTCATTTGTCAATCTTTTGATGCAAAGCCTTTTAAAAAAGGACTTTTTTTTGAAAGCAGACCTTTTGGCTATGATTCTATGTAAACCAAACAAAAGAGTATGACTTCTGGTTTTGATTTATTTAAAATGAAAATTTAGACCCTTAAGAAACAATTTGAGGGCATCAATCCTTTTAGATTTTCATTATTTTTCTTAACACCTTTACTGTTTACAGCAATTTTCTTTAGTGACTCAGCTTCATTAAATCTTTCCAAAGAATCTGAATTTTCAATCCTAAGGAGTCCACAAATATATAACTAGAATAATAAACAGAAGATCAATATACAAAGATCAATTGTACTTCTATAGACTAGCAATGAAAAGTACAAAGATCTCACAGGCAGAATCTCTACATTAATATTTCACTTAGGTTCCTTTTATGGCCGATTATGTACCAGGTGCTGTTAGAGAAACTGCAGACTCATCAGTGAACAAAACTGATGGTCTATGCTTTCATAAGTTTATATTCTAGAGTAAAGACAAACAATAAACCAAATAAACAAATATATAATATGCTAGGTAGCTGTATGTAGTGGTACACAGCTACTCTTTGTTCTTTTTCATCGTACTATAGTCTTCCATCGTATGACTACACCATAATATAATTATTCATTCATCTTTTGTGTGTGTGTGTGAGAAAGATTGTCCCTGAGCTAACATCTGTGCAAATCTTCCTCTATTTTGTATGTGGGATGCCGCCACAGAATGGCTTGATGAGTGGTATAGATCCATGCCTGGGATCTGAAGCTATAAACCCTGTACCACCAAAGTGGACTGCACAAACTTAACACCTATGCCACCGTGCCAGCCCTAACAAGTTTTCAATTTTAATGTAGTCATGTTTACCAATGTTCTTCATGGTTAATGCATCTGTGTCTGGTTTTAGAAATCCTTTCCTATCATTAAGGTTAGAAATATATTCCTGAATTTTTGCAGTTTTATCTTTTACAGTTAAACATCAATGCATATGGAATAGAATTTCATGGTGTGAGTTGGGGGAAACAATTTCATTTTTTTCTAATTGGCTATCTAATTAGAAATTTGAATTGGCTATCTAGCTGGCTATCTAATTAGATATCTAATGGCTATCTAATTGTCTTAGCACTTTCTTTTGAAAGGACTGCCTTTCCCCAATTGCTCTACAGTGCCCTATTTCTATCTACAAATGCATGGTCTTTTTTGGCCTCAATTCTCTGTCATTGGTCTAATTCTTAATTACAATATTTAAAATACTTCATATCTGGAAGAGCAAGTCCTCCCTACTTGTTCTGCTTCAAGAATATCCTGGCGTCTATTCCCGGCCCTTTGTGTATATATTGTAGAATCAACTTGTCACATTCCACAACTACTCCCCACAAATCTGCTGGGATTTTTTGGGGGGTTGTCCTGAAACTATAATTTATTTTAGAGAAAACTGACATCTTTATAGATTCAGCCTTGAAACCTAAAATCTAAGAACAGAATAGAGACCTACATTTACATGGGTCTCTAATTTCTCTCAAATTTAAAATTAGCTTCATAAGAGGTCTTGCACATCTTTTTGCCAGATTTATTCTTAGGAACTTGTACCATGAAAATAACATACTTTTAAAATTTCATTTTCTGTTTGTTATTTTAGAATCCTTTTCGAAGAATTTTAGCTTTGTTAATCTTTGTTATATGTTTACTTTCAGGCTTTTTTTTTGTGAGGAAGGTTGGCCCTGAGCTAACATCTGTTGCCAATCTTCCCCTTTTCTTTTTATTCTCCCCAAAGCCACAGTACATAGTTGTATATCCTAGTTGTAGGTACTTCTAGTTCTTCTAGGTGGGACACCGCCTCACCATGGCTTGATGAGCAGTGTGTAGGTCCATGCCGAGGATCTAAACTGGCAAACCCCAGCCCACCAAAGCAGAGCACATGAACTTAAGCACTTGGCCATAGGGCCAGCCCCTATGTTTACTTTCTATTTTAATACTTTCCTGCTCTTAAGACAGATATATAGCTCATTAATTTTCAGTCTTTTTTATTCCTTAACACATGATTTTAGGGCTTTAAAAATCCCTCTAAAAGTTGTTTTAGCTAAATCTCACAAGTTTTGATATGGATTTAGTAATTGTGCAGTTTAAAATACACTCTAAATTTCATTGTGCTTTTTTGGCCCAAACAGTCTCTATTGAGTTTCTATTGATTTCCAGCTTAATTGCATTGTGGTCAGAGAATATTCTATACTCTGTATGTTTTAAATCCTTAGAAATTCGTTGAAACTTGCTTTATGGCCAGTATTAGGTCAATTTTTACAAATTTCATGAATGTATAAAGAGAATCAGGTTCATAAAAAACAAGGAATCACTGAGAAAATGTCATGGACAAGAGGATACTAGGAAGATATGATTAAATGCAATGTAATACTCTGGATTGGATTCTGGAACAACAACAAAAAAAATTAGTGGAAAAATTGGTGAAACACAAATGAAGATTATAATATAGTGAAAAGTAATGCACCAATATTAAATTTCTAAGTTTTGACACAGGAACCATGGTCAGGTAAGATTAGGGGAAACTGAGTGAAGAGTATACGGGAATTCTCTGTAACATCTTTGTAACTTTCCTGTAAACCTGAAATTATTCAAAAATAAGAAGTTTATTAAAATTTTTTAAAAGAATGGATGTTCATTAGATTTTCTTTTTTTTCTTCTTTCTGCTTCTATCAATGACAGAGAAAGGTATATTAAAATCTTCCAGTAGGGCAATCTATTTCTTCTTATAATTCTGTTAAGCTTTGCTTTATGGCTTTGAGGTTATGTTATTAGATGCACATAAATTTTGTTTTTCATTGTCAAAAACTGACCTTTATTCTTTTGGCAGTTCCCATGGGTCCAAGAAATGCATATCAATCAGGGTATTTACCTTCCAGGTGTCTCCAGGCACATACAAATTTAAAATGATTATATCTTGCTGGCAAATTAAACATTCGATCATTCAAACATTACTAAAATGCTTTTTGACTTAAAAGTCTATTCATTTTGACATTACTGTAGATACACCAGCATTCTTTTGATTAGCAATTGTATTGGATTTCTTTTCTCCCTCTTTTTACTTGTAATGTTTCTGTTTAACTTCATACTGTTTTGTATATGTCTCTTGTAAACAACAAATATATATATTTTTTAATCCAGCCTCAGAATCAATGTCTTTTAACTGGAGCATTTAGTCCTATTTATACTTACTATAATTATACATATATTTGAATTTATTAAATCCAACATTCTCTCTGTCCCACCAGTTCAACATTCCTTTACCTCTCCTTTCTTCCTTCTTTGTAGATTGATTAATTTTTCCCCCTTCTACGAATCTAGAAGTTACTCATTACGTTTTCTATTCCTCTACTCTATTCTGGCTACTCTAAAAGAGCATTATCCAATAACACATTCTGTAATAATGAAAATATTCCAAATCTGTATTGCCCAATAAAATATTCACTAGCCACATGTGACTATTGAGCAACTGAAATGTGTCTAGTGCAATTCAGGAATGAAATTTTTAATTAAATTTAAATTTAAATGGCCACACTTGGCTACTAATTTGAATAGAAAAGCCATAGAAACTATAACATCTATCCCAACCATATCAAAGTCAGAAGTTAATACCCTCTTCTGGTACAATTAACTCTTGGCTCTTAGAGTACTTTACCCTCTTCCCAACTTACATTATTATTTTTGCATATGCTAATGTTCTTTTTTTAAATCCCAAAAGATAATGTTATTATTTGACACAGTTAACAATCATTTATATTTATCCACAAATTTATCACATTATTTTCTCTCCATTCACTCTTCCTTCCACCTGGAATAACTTTCCTTCTTTTCAAAGTCCTTGTTTAGAATTTCCATTAATGATGGTCTATTGGAAGAAAACTATCTTAATTTAATTAATCTAATAAATGACTTTATTTTGCCCCATTCTTAAAGGATAATTTTTCTGGGAACAGGATTACAGGTTAGCATTTGTCCTCTTTCAACACACTGAACAGATCATTTCCACTGTCACCTGGCTTCCAAGGTTGCTCTTAAAGAGTTGTCAATTAATAACGGAGAAATATCTTTTCAGTGGCTGAATTCTGGTGCCCACTTTCTAGAGAACTGCTGATATTTATATGCAAGATAATTATTTGCAGAACACATAACTGGAATACAAAGACCTAGCCATTTCTGAGAGATAGTTCCTACAGACCTATGTATTCAAACTTTTGCCTTGTTCTTTTTCTTTCTCTGCAGCAGAATGCTTCTGTCACAAAAGAAGTGAGTAAAATAGATAAAAAGCACAGCCCCCAGGCACTTCCAAGGTTTGAAAACCACTGTGTAGAACAGAAAAGTCTGATGAACAATCTCTGTTCTACATTACAGCACATTTTTTCTTTAAGCATATAAATTCAACTGTTTATCAGACAAAATATAGCTACACATACAGTCAGAGGGATGATCAGAGTCCAAATTTTTTAAGAACTCAGGCTTAAGTTCCTCAGTTCATTCTCCTCAAGAATCTAGGCTACCTGGCATTGTCATCTGCCAGGATCCAGCATGGCTCACCTTGGATGTGTAAAATGCTGGACATGTTTAGATTTTTCAACGATATTATTAGAGACAGAGTGCCAATACAGATACAGATGCCCTGCTTACAGTAAGCCATCCTTTCATTGCCCGCAATACCAGTTGCTTTTACCAATGGACAGGGATGAAGAAACACTGCCAAGTCCTTGCTATTGTGATCTCACCTTCCCTGTAGTTAATGCATGTATGCATTCATACTTCATTCCATCAGTCAATATTTATTGAGAACCTTCTATGTGCCAGGCACTGTTCTAAACAATGAGAAATAACAGCCTAGCCCACATAAAACATTCATTCTAGTGGGAGATGACAGCCAGTCAAGTAAAGGAATAAATAAGAATTCCAGATAATGATAAGTGGTAAAGAAAATCAAATAGGGTCATGGGAGAGGAAATGACTGAGGAAAAGGAAGGTGACTAATTTCAACAAGCTGGTCAGAGAGGGCTGCTCTAAACAAGGTGATATTTGACCTAAGACCTGAATAATGAGACACCAGAAATGTGAAGATCTGAGAGAACAATGTGTTAGGGTAGTATAACAGTGTTCCACAGTGGGCAATCAGCTGGTACAAAAACTCAATGTAGGAATGAGCTTAATATGTCTGAAGAATAGGAAAGCAGTTCATGTTGCAGAAGGGTAGTAAAAAAGTGGGAGAACTACATAGGTAAAGTCGGACAGCCAGGCAGAGTCTAGATCACGCAGCATATCATGAAAACTCTCATCAGGATTCTGCATCTTATTTTAGTTACACTGGAGGCTTTTAAGGAAGGGAGGAGGCCATAGGGATAAAGGGGAGGGTTTGTTTTACAAAGATCATTCTGAGTACTAAGATAATTCAATGGGGGGAAAGAATAACCTTTACAAGAAATGGTACTAGGACAAGTGGATATCCACATGCAAAAGAACAAAATTGAATCTCTTCCTCAAATTATACACAAAAATCAACTCAAAATGGATCATAGTCCTAAATGTAAGCACTAAAACTATAAAATCCTGGGGCCGGCCCCGTGGCAGAGTGGTTAAGTTCGTGCGCTGCGCTGCAGGCGGCCCAGTGTTTCGTCAGTTCGAATCCTGGGCGCGGACATGGCACCATTCATTGAGCCACGCTGAGGCGGCATCCCACATAACACAACTAGACGGACCCACAACTAAGAATATACAACTATGTACCGGGGGGCTTTGGGGAGAAAAAGGAAAAAAATAAAATCTTTAAAAAAAAAAAACTATAAAATCCTTAGAAAAAGATATAAGAGTAAATCTTTGTGACTTTGCGTTAGGCAAAGCCATCTTAGGTAGGATACCAAAAGCATAAGCAACAAAAGGAAAAATAGATAAATTGGACTTCATCAAAATTAAAAACTTTTGTGCTTCAGAAGCTATCAAGAAAGTGAAAAGACAACCCATAAAATATTTGCAAATCATATATCTGATAAGAGACTTATACCTAGATATATAAAGAACTCTTGCAACTCAATAACAAAGAGACTAGTAAAAACAGGCAAGGGATCTACAGACACTTCTCCAAAGATATTCAAATGGCCAATAAACACGTGAAAAGATGCTCAACATCATTAGTCACCAGAGAAATGCAAACAAATCCACAATGAGATATGACTTTACACCTACTAGGATGACTATAATCAAAAAGACAGATAATAACAAGAGTTGGGGAGGATGCAGACTCAGCTTTGTATTTGGCCCCTAACTCCTTCAAGTCTTGAGCAAATTTAGCAGTCTGGAGGACTGTGCCCTTAGCTTCATAATTTGGCTAATTCCAAGTAAAAGCACAAAAAACATAAGTATAAGAAAATATAAATCTAGATTACTTTGCCAAAATAATAAACTTTTACTACATCTGTGTTTATATAATTTAAAATTTTCTACTTACCTGAGGGTCCACTAACCACCCATGGTACAAAGGAATATCAAGAAGATCAAATACTATGCATTCTGGTGTATATTCAAACACTCGAACACCAGTGAATTTTACATTTACATCCAAGCCTGTCTGTAGTTTGTGCAAGATTGCCATAGCATCACTCATATTCTGAAAACAGAAAGAGGAAGGGTAAAGATGAGAAAAATCAAGCAACAACAACAAAAAAGATACTTAAATGCAGGCACATTTACTTCTAATTTTCCATTTTATCCAATTTATTCATCCCTTCAACCAATTTTTATCACTAAGTACCTACTATGTGTCAGGCACTTTCTGAGTTCTAAAGATATAATAGCAAATAAAACAAAGTTTCTGATCTCATGTAACTAACATTCTACTATGAGAGACAAATATATAAACATAATATAATGTCAAGTATTAGTGAGAAAAACTGAACAGGACAAAGATGTACAGAGTGACAAGAGTGAGGGACCTATTTTGGACCAAGAAGCCTAAAAACAAAAGTTTTTAGTCAAAGAGGAAGGCCTCTCTCACTTCTGGGAATATATCCAAAAGAACTGAAAGCAGCATCTTGAAGAGATATTTGTATACCCATGTTCACTGCAGCATTATTCACAATAGCCTAGAGGTAGAAGCAGCCCAAATGTCCACTGACAGATAAATAGATGGAGAAAATGTAGTATATATAAAAATATATACACAATGGAATATTACTCTGCCTTAAAAAAAGAAAGAAATCCTATTACATGCTACAACATGGATGAAATTTGAGGACATTATGCTGAGTGAAATAAGGTGTCACATAAGGACAAATACTATGTGATACCACTTATATGAGATATCTATAGAGTCAAAATCATGGAAACAGAAAGTAGAATTGTGGTTGCCACGAGTTGGAGGGAGGGAGTACTAGTGAGTTGTTCAATGAGTATAGTTTCAGTTTTACAAGATGAAAATGCTGTAGAGATCTGTTACACAACAATGTGAATATTAGTTAACACTACTGAACTATACATTTAAAAATGATTGAGAGAAAATTTCATATTTTGTTTTTTAACCACAACTGAAAAAAAGAAAAGAAATGAGCTATCAAGCCATGAAAAGACATGGAGGAAATTTAAATGTATAACACTAAGTGAAAGAAGCCAATCTGAAATGGCTACATATCGTATGATTCCAATTGACATTGTGGGAAGGAAAAACAATGAGGACAGTAAAGGATTAGTAGTTGCCAGGGGTTAGGAGGAGGGAGGGATATATAGGCAGAACACAGAGGAATTTTAGGGGCAGCAAAACTATTCTGTGTGGTACTATAATGGTGGATACGTGTCATTACACATTTGTCAAAACCCATAGAATGTATAACACCAAGGGTGAACCCTAATGTAAACTATGGGCTTTGGGTGATAATTATGTATCAGTGTAGGTTCATAGATTATAACATATGTTATCACTCTGGCACAGGATGTTAATAGTGGGGGAGATTGTGGTGATGGGGGGAACCATGGGTATATGAGAACTCTCTGTACTTTCTACTCAATTTTGCTATGAATGTAAACTGCTTAAAAAAAAAAAAAAAAAGAGCCTCTTTAAAAATAACGACCAAAGCAAAATAGTGAGTCTTGGGAAGCTTGGAAAAAAAGCTTGGAAAAAAAACTCTGCTGCAGAAAGTGGTGGGAAATGAAACCTGAGAGAAAGACAGGCTTGATCAAAAAGACTTGCTGCCCAAATTAAGGAGTCATTTGGTCACATAAGACTGTAATGAAGACGATTTTAAAGCATATTTTTTCCTAACCATTTTAATACATTAAATATGGGTACATTATATAGAGGATATATTTGATAAAACAAAGAAAATCAATATATAAAATTTAATAAAATTTTACTTAATGCCTACTGTTAATCAGACACTGTGCTACATACTGTAGCTATAAAATAGAAGTAGACTACAGCCTACTGAAGGGCTTATAGTAGATAGGGTGAACATGAAATAAATCCTGTTATATTGAAACTAAGAACTCTCTCTGAAATCTGAAAAAGACAAATTCAGGTCATAAGCACAAAGTTTTGTTTGACCAAATATCTTATAAAATTCCATTCTAAGAGACAGTCTAGACTGAAAATAGAAATTATTCAAATGTTTTAAATTTATGGAAAAAGAATTTACAGGATAACATAGTTACATAATCTTTGGCTTTCATCAGTTTCAGCTCTTCCTAATAACTATGTTCCCCTAAAACAATATATTTTCTCAATCTTCCCAAAAGTTGAATCTTTGAAAACAATCAGCTCACACTTTTTCCCTTCAGTGTTAAAAAAAATTTTTTAAGGCCATAACAATGATCAACCTGAGAAGATAGTAACAACAGGGAGCAACTGTAGGATTATAATTCCACTACTACCAATTTTTTCTTCTATATTTGTTAAATTCTTGGTTGCCCAATTTTCCTTCGGGGAAGTATAATTTCTAATAGTTCCTGGGCTCATGCTTACACCTTTATATAACTTCTACATTTTTTTATAGATTACATGGTATTACAATCACTAAATCGACACCATTTGATAATATCCATAAAGATTAATAAAACTGATAAAAAATAAAATTTATAAGCAAAGGGTTAAAGAGGGTATTTTGCCATCTTGTTCCAAAATCCAAATTATGATAATTAATATTATAAAATATAAATCCTAGGGATGGTTGCTTATATCACAAGAAGGGATTACTATTGGTCCCTTTAAGGTAGTAGTTAAATTGTTTCTTAGAATTTTTCCTAAAGGTATTTCTAACATGGTGAAATATTTTAAATTTAAATATAAAATATATTTTTAAAACATATCTTCAATCATTAAAAAAAACCTGTCATAAACACAAACACATACACACAGTATTTTCTTGTGTTGTCAGGGTATCTATCATTGAGCAAAGCTGGAAAAAATATGCTGTTTACAACTTCTGGTAAAGAGGTTTTAACTAGGAGGATTGTAGCTCTACATTGGTCTTTCTAAAATTTAGGACATTTCTGCTCCCATAAAATCATACAAAAAAGAACACTACCACATCACACTTGTGAAATATTAGACCTAGCCCTGTCATCAGCTGGGTACATACTATTCTCAAAACTAATGGTAATGTAATCGTAATACCTTATAAATAATTTTAGAGCTTATTTTAAATGACAGTACTTTTTGTCTGACATGTTTATAAGAAATGCAAGTAGTTGTTAGATATTGTTTGTTTCAACTTTGAAACAAAACTTTAATTCCAATCATTTTCCAAGAGTCTAGATCACCTTAATGGAAGTGGATCTTGAGACTGCAAGATGGACTTGAAACAAACGAAATGCTTATATCATTTGCAAACACTCATCAATCAAGATTTTCTCAAAACTGTGCAACAGAAGTAAAATGAACTTCGAGGTTAATATGAAACTGCAAATATCATCCATAATTCCTAATTTCAAGTTTTTGTATTAATCAAAATAGTCTCACTAATTTCAATAAGCAATGATATAAATTTGATAAATAAACGATATAAATTGAACCTTATCACTTTATACTTATAAAATATCATTTACTGGTTTCATGTATTGGAGGTTAGAGTAAGATTTCCTTTGAAAAGAGGTTTCTATTGTGGAAAATGTTTGGAAATCACTGCTTTAAGATACAAATTCCAATAGATTTAAATGATTTAATGTACCAGTTTGGCTTTAGCTATAGATTTCCTACCTTACACAGTGCAATGAAACATGTTGGCTTCTCAATTCTATTAGGACTAGACTATCTGAACATTCAAATTCAAGAAATTTTGCATTACTTGAATACTGAAGAAAATGAAGCTCTGCTTGCTTTCTTCCAGCTCCACTAATTTTGAACCTAGTGACCCCTCCTATATTACAGAACAGAATCTCTAAAGAACATGCCAAGACATGTGGACACATTGAAAGTATGAAACAGCAGATTTTTTCCTAATGCCATACTTCAGACATCATTTGCTCAACTTTCTCCTAAATATAACTTAGTTATAAAATATAAATAAAATGAGAAAAGATGCATCAATGACAAATTCACTTCAATTTTTGAAGGAAAATACCAGGTTATCATTCTACATAGGTCTGTAGAATGATATCTATGTTTCATTCTATATAGCATAGATGCTCATATAAAACAGGGATAAAAATGTTTTTTACATTTTTAAAGAACTGTAAAAAAAGAAAACAAAGAATATGCCTGCAAAGCCACTGATAGGGACCAATGAATACATCCGTAAGTTAAAAATTATATATTTTAATGTAAAAAAAAATTGTGTCTATTACCTGCTCATAGTTTAAACGTTGAATTTCTGAAATTTCTTTTGGCTTTGCATCAAGCATGTAATCTCCTGTAAAAAGAAATTGTAAAGTTGCCTTTTTAAAATATTACTTTTTCAGATCACAAAGGTAACAGAGTTTAATTATAAATTGTAGCAAAAGGTGACATATAAAACAGACCCTCCCAATCCTATTCAGAGAAAATCGATGTTAACTGTTTGCTAAAGTCTCACATATTTTTTCAATGTACATATTGTAACGCTTTTGAACTGTCTTTTACTTTCACTTTACAATATATTTGAGCATCTTTCCATGTCACTACAACAAAAACTCTAAAAGGTTGTACCAAGTTTTACTGCTAGCAACAATATATTACCCTATTACCTTTCCAAAAATGGGTGTTACCAGTCTTCTAAATGTGTGCCATTCTGAGAAGCAAACAAATTTTTTTGCATTTAAAAAATTATCTTTTTATGCATGTATTTTTATTTGCTATCATCTTTTTAATATATGTATGACTTTTAGTATATGTGGCAACTTTCAAATATATGTGGCACCATTTTAATATATGTAGTACCTTTTAATCCATGTTTTGCCTTTTTAATTACGTATTAACTATACATACTTCTTTCCTTTGAATTGCCTGTTTAGCCAAGTATCATTTTTCTTATTGAACTGCAAAAGCTCTTTTTCAATTAAAGGAATTACAACACTTCCTGTTACATGTGTGGTAAATATTTTTTTCCCATATTGGCTTCTGACTTTACAATGACGTTTTACCTATTTTTGCCATACAGGAATATTTAATTTTAATATAGTCAAATTCTTCTATTATAGCTTATGGGTTGAATGTCATGTTTAGAAAGATCACCTCTTAAGAGTATACAAATATTTACATATGCTTTCTTAATATAATTTTATGTTTTATGTTTGTTCTTTTTAATGTTTACATATTTAATTTATGTGGAATTTATTTTGATATAAACAGTGATATACTGAACCAACTTCTCACTCAGGCTCCCAAATCACTAACTAATTGATGAAATTGTTTTTAATATAAGCTTTTTTTTTTTGAGGAGGAGGACTAGCCCTGAGCTAACTACTGCCAATCTTCCTCTTTTTGCTGAGGAAGACTGGCCCTGAGCTAACATCCACACCCATCTTCCTCTATTTTATACGTGGGACGCCTACCACAGCATGGCTTTTGCCAAGCCGTGCTATGTCTGCACCCGGGACCCGAACCAGCGAACCCCAGGTCGCCAAGAAGCGGAACGTGCACACTTAACCGCTGCACCACCGGGCCGGCCCCTTTAATATAATCTTTATTTTCTAATTCAAAATAAACTTCTAGGGGCCAGCCCTGTAGCTGAGTGGTTAAGTTTGCACGCTCTTATGAACATGAATATGTTATTATTTGTGCTTTTAATAAAAACTTCAAGATAGCAAAATCTAACCAGTAATGATTTTATTCTACATAGGTAAAAGAACTCTAAAAGCACTAAATTAATTGATTCGCAAAAATATACAAGCAACACATGATCATCTCAATAGATGCAGAGAAAGCATTCGACAAGATCCAACATCCATTTATGATAAAAACCCTCAATAAAATGCCCAGAGAAGGAAAGTATCTCAACATAATAAAGGCCGTATATGACAAGCCCACAGCCCACATCATACTCAACGGACAAAAACTGAAAGCCATCCCTCTGAGAACAGGAACAAGACAAGGGTGCCCACTTTCACCACTCCTATTCAACATAGTACTGGAGGTGTTGGCCAGAGCAATTAGGCAAGAGAAAGGAATAAAAGGAATCCAAATAGGGAGGGAAGAAGTGAAACTCTCGCTGTTTGCAGATGACATGATCTTATATATAGAAAACCCCAAAGAATCCATAGGACAACTATTAGAAACAATCAACAGCTACAGCAAAGTTGCAGGATATAAAATCAACATACATAAATCAGTAGCATTTCTATACGCTAACAATGAACTAACAGAAAAAGAACTCAAGAACTCAATCCCATTCATAATCACAACGAAAAGAATAAAATACCTTGGGATAAATTTAACCAAGGAAGTGAAAGATCTCTACAATGAAAACTACAAGACTTTCTTGAAAGAAATTGATGACGACATAAAGAGATGGAAAGACACTCCATGCACATGGACTGGAAGAATAAACATAGTTAAAATGTCCATACTACCTAAAGCAATCTGCAGATTCAACGCTATCCCAATCAGAATCCCAATGACATTCTTTACAGAAATTGAACAAAGAATGCTAAAATTCATATGGGGCAACAAAAGACCCCGAATTGCTAAAGCAATCCTGAGTAAGAAGAACAAAGCCGGAGGCATCACAATCCCTGACTTCAAAACATACTGCAGAGCTACAGTAATCAAAGCAGCATGGTACTGGTACAGAAACATGTGCACAGATCAATGGAACAGAATTGAAAGCCCAGAAATAAAACCACACATCTATGGACAGCTAATCTTCGACAAAGGAGCTGAGGGCCTACAATGGAGAAAAGAAAGTCTCTTCAACAAATGGTGCTGGGAAAACCGGACAGCCACATGTAAAAGAATGAAAATTGACCACTCTTTTTCACCATTCACAAAAATAAACTCTAAATGGATCAAAGACCTAAAGATTAGGCCTGAAACAATAAGTCTTCTAGAAGAGAATATAGGCAGTACACTCTTTGACATCAGTTCCAAAAGAATCTTTTCAGACACCATAACTCCTCAGATGAGGGAAACAACAGAAAGAATAAACAAATGGGACTTCATAAACTAAAGAGCTTCTTCAAGGCAAGGGAAAACAGGATTGAAACAAAAAAACAGCCCACTAATTGGGAATAAAATATTTACAAGTTACTTATCCGACAAAGGGTTAATCTCCATAATATATAAAGAACTCACACAGCTCAACAACAAAAAATCAAACAACCCAATCAAAAAATGGGCAGGGGACATGAACAGACATTTCTCCAAAGAAGATATAAGGATGGCCAATAGACACATGAAAAGATGCTCATCATCACTAATCATCAGGGAAATGCAAATCAAAACTACACTAAGATATCACCTTACACCTGTTAGAATGGCAAAAATATCCAAAACCAAGAGTGACAAATGTTGGAGAGGTTGTGGAGAAAAAGGAACCCTCATACGCTGTTGGTTGGAATGCAAACTGGTGCAGCCACTGTGGAAAATAGTATGGAGATTTCTCAAAAAGTTAAAAATAGAAATACCTTATAACCCAGCCAGCCCACTACTGGGTATCTATCCTAAGAACCTGAAATCAGCAATTCCAAGAGTCCCATGCACCCCTATGTTCATCGCAGCATTATTTACAATAGCCAAGACATGGAACCAACCTAAGTGCCCAGCAACTGATGATTGGATAAAGAAGATATGGTATATACACACAATGGAATACTACTCAGCCATAAAAAAGGACAAAATCGTCCCATTCACATCAATGTGGATGGACCTTGAGGGTATTATGTTAAGTGAAATAAGCCAGACAGAGAAAGACGAACTCTGTATGACTCCACTCACAGGTGGAAGTTAACATAGAGACAAGGAGATCTGATCGGTGGTTACCAGGGGAAAGGCGGGGTGGGGGGAGGGCACAAAGGGTGAAGTGGTGTACCCACAATAAGAATAACAATGATGTACAACTGAAATTTCACAAGGTTGTAAACTATCATAATCTTAATAAAAAAATCTATAAGCAAGTCTATTTAATAAATATTTTTAAGTCCTTACTATACATGGCACGTTGTATATTTTTGTGTTGAGATTTTGATGCAGCATTTAACAGAAAACTATGCTTTATTTTAAAGTAAATTCTATACCGTATTTACTCAAATAAATAAGTGCTATCCTTGTATCATATATTTAATTTAAGGTCTGTATTTATTGTGATAGAGGACTGTATATGTTCTCCTGGCGAACGTTTTAGGGGGTCAGGATGCAGAAGAAGATATAATTCAATATTAAATGACCCTGGATATGCTATCACAGATTTAAGCTTAGGTACTAGGGGTAGAATAATTATTGGGAAAGACTCAGATGAGCAACATTTCTTTTCCTGAGGCCAGGAAGGTTCTCTAGACAAGAGAAGAATAGCCTGGCTAAGGTAGGTAGCCTCTTAGATGGACCTCAGTGATCCCCATCTCCTGGTATTCACACCTTGGTATAATCCCCTTCCTGTGAGTGTGGATTGGATTTATTTTTATTTATTTATTTTTTGTTTTAAATTTTATTATTTTTTTAAGATTTTATTTTTTCCTTTTTTTCCCCAAAGCCCCCCGGTACATAGTTGTATATTCTTCGTTGTGGGTCCTTCTAGTTGTGGCACGTGGGACGCCTCCTCAGCGTGGCTTGATGAGCATTGCCATGTCTGTGCCCAGGATTCGAACCAAAGAAACACTGGGCTGCCTGCAGCGGAGCGCGCGAACTTAACCACTCGGCCACGGGGCCAGCCCTCGTGGATTGGATTTATTGATTCACTTCTAGTGAATAAAATACGACAGAAGTAATGAGATGTTACTTGCGAAATTAGAATAGAAAATATTGCGGCTTTCGTCATGGTGCTCCCTCATTTGTTCACTCTGAGGAAAGCCAGCTGCTATGATGTTCTGAGCTGCTTTATTGGGAGTCTTGTATGGCAAGGAACTGAAGGGAGCCTCTGGCCACAGCCAACGAGGAACTGGGGACCTCAGTCCAAACCTGTGAGGAACTGAATCCTGCCAACAATCATATGAGTCAGCTTGGAAGCAGACCCTCCTGAGTTGGGCCTAGAGATGAGACTGTAGCCCCGCTGCCAACCTGACTACAACCTCGTGAGAGACCTTGAGCCA
The DNA here is from genome assembly GCF_037783145.1 of Equus przewalskii. Classification (NCBI taxonomy): domain Eukaryota; kingdom Metazoa; phylum Chordata; class Mammalia; order Perissodactyla; family Equidae; genus Equus; species Equus przewalskii. The sequence goes on from NC_091831.1 coordinate 133,049,409, forward strand.
GAGCCACTCAGCTCCACTGCGCCCAGATTCCTGACCTACAGACACTGTGAAATAATAAATGTTCATTGTTTTAAGCCTCTAAATTGTGGGGTGATATGATATGAAGCAATAGATATCTATATTTTTAGGAAAGTTTGTAAAAACAGAATCAGATATTTTTAAAAGGCTGAGTTTGAGTTTCTAAAGAAACATCTTTCGGTTTTAGATAACTAAATAAATCATCTCTTAAGAGTGCTGTTTTGTCTACCTTATCTAACCTTTTATCTGAAATTGGTCAACAATACTGTTTGGGTCAAAAATCATCCATTGAGAGTCTATTATGTATTTAGCAATGGGTTAAAACAAATATTAAGAAAAGTATATTTCTCTTAAAAACTAATAATTCGGTTGGGCAAACAACATATAGGAAACAGAGAATAAGATATTGATAAAGTATAATATAGTGTAAAACATTATAAATGCCTTAAGTACCAAATGATTTTGAAAAGAGATATTGATAAAGCCTGCTGCACTCAGAAATATCCTTTGGAGAGGATAGCATCTAAACTGGATTCAGAAAAATGGGCAGAACTTGTCAAGGCAGTGAGGGAAAAAGTATTCTTTCAGGGAGAAAAAGTGATGGAAAAAGCACATTTAAGAAACATCAGGCCATATGGACAGCTTATAAGAAAGCTTATATATAAGATTTATGTTGCAAAGTGGTGGGAAATATGGCTGGATGAGTAAAATTGATCAGATCATAGAAAATCACAAATAATATGTAGATAAGTTTGGCTGTATGTAAAAGATTGTAAGGGATCTTTATGTTTTTAAGTAGGCAAGTGAAGGATGAAATTGATGCTTTGGGAAGATACTGTTATGTAGTCTAATTTGGTGGGGGGGTGAAACAATAGAGTTTGCAATAAATCATGTTGTGAAGTATCAGTATACAGAGAGAGGAAAGAATTTCAAAGAAAGAATCCATAAGACTTTGCTGCTAGTGGGATATTCTAGACAAACAGAAATCAAGAAGCAAAAACCTGAGAGCTGCATTAGGCCAAAAAGTGGAAGAGAGGGTTCGGCTGTAGTTAGCTTATCCTAGGTGAGCATCAGGAAAAGAGGAGACATGGTTATCTCTGGGCAAAATTAAAATGCTTCAACACTGACCTCCCTATATAGTATTTATATTCAAAAGATAAATTATCTTTGTAAAAATCTGACAATACTGCCATTCCAACAACTATTTTCCTTACTATAATACTATGCTAGTCTCATCATCAAATGAACTATTTTGGATGGTTAAAGCCATACTATACATTCCAGGTTGTGTTGTGTTTTTTACATTTCTTCCTACCCATTTTCTGCCTTCTTCCTACACTTCTTTCCCACCTTATTTTATTAGACCTCCTAGCACTTCCTAGGTATCCTAGGTTGTCATGTTCCTTTTTCTATGCCAAAGCCCTCCAAAAAGCCATGTCCATGTTTGGCCCTCCTCGAATACTCTAGTAACAGAAATTTTCAAATTAAAATTCACTCCTCCTCTAACCTTTGCCAATCAAAATTCCCCTTCCCTGTGCTTCCTCAGCTAGGTGCTAGGAAGGCAATTAATGGTTTCTCTAACAATCTTTCCACTAGTGTTTGCTTATTAACTCAAAAGCATCTCTGGTTCCTCCAGAGAACTGGAGTAATCTCAAGAGGAGAACGTCCAAATAGCTTAGAAAATTAAACAATTTTTTCTGGCAAGATTGGCTTGAATAAAGATTGCTTTTGGTGAGGCGGAGTCTTCAGAATCTCTTTTCTCACATCACTCTTGCTCTCTCCCCCCAATCTCCCATTAGGATTACAGTACTTTCATGCTGCCCCTAGTAGCTAAGTTCTCTCAACCAGGAGTTCCAAACCTAAAATTAATTTTAATAATAAATTTTATTTAGCCCAGTATGTTAAAAGTATTATCATTTCAACATATAACCAATATAAAAAATTACTGATATTTTATATTGGGTTTTTTTTGCACTAAGTCTTTGAAATCCAGTATATATTTTACAGTTACAGAATATCTTGATTCACACTGGCAACATTTCAAGTACTCAATAACCACATATGGCTAGTGGCTACTATACTGGACAGTGCAGGTTTAGGTGATTATGGTCATGATCTGAGAATAAAGAAAGTAGGGCAGACAGTGGTTGGATATGGAAGAAACGGATAGGAAATTGGGCTCAGAAATACATGTTCTCATCACTTAAATATATTAGGCATCCAAATATCTGTTGATATTTGACCATATCTGAACTACTATCACTATTTCCTAATTGAACTCAACCAGACCATCTTAAAAACTACATTTAACATGTTATTTACTCTACTTAAGAAATTATAATAGATTAGGTGGCCCACTATAGTAAATTCAAACTCCTCTGCCAGGCTCCCAAGACTTTTCAGTTTAGCAACAACCTACCTAATCCAATCTCCGTTCCTGTAACCATACAAAATGCAGACTTACCAACTATAGTTAAAATGTACTCATTCATCATTCCTCCAAATATGCCTTACATATTTTCACCTCTGTCTTGATCTTAAAGCAGTTCCCACCTAGCCCTGTAACATTCTTTCTACTTCTTTACAAGGGTTTAGACTCTAACTATACTTCAAAATCCAGTACAAGTCACATGTTCTCCAACAAGCTTTTTCCTAGTCCTCACCCACTTCTCATACCCATTTGCAGCCAAACTTCTTCAAGGTTATCCACACTTGAGATCTCCACCTACCCCCTAGATGCTCTTCAACTCACCACTCCATTTCCATCCCATCACTGTACTGACACTGTTTCTGTGAAGGTTACGACAACCTCCATGTTGCCAAATCCCGTGGACAGCATTCTTCAGTATTCAATGCCCCTTCCTCCTTGTGACAGTCTCCTTCTCTTGGCTTTACTGCAGCACCCTCTCTTGCCTTTTCTCCTATCCTACTGGCTACTCCTTCCCTTACTTCTCTGTCCTCTTCCCCTTGCATTTCCCCCAAGAGGGAGAAAACTGATTCTTGGTGGGAAGGGGTGAAAATATCTTAGATATTATAATGGTTAGTGGCCTCAAAAGACCACAGTACATGAAGAAACATACACTATATCTGTGGCGCTAAAATTTCCTGGAGTGAGTAATTAAGACAAAAATGTACACAAAGGCTCCTTAGGGAGCAATAATGAAGAAAAGATTGAGAAAGACTTCTCTACCCAATCTCTGCATGCTGGGAAACTTCAGGAGATAATCCTGGACCCTCTTCTCTTCTCTCTTTATACTTTCTCTCTTAATGATCTCATCAACTTCCACAGATTTAAACATAATTTTCATACTGATGATTCATAAATTCTTATCTTGAATTTCAGTGTCCTTTGGAACTCACGGTCTCTCATCAGCAAAATCTTCCAGGTACTTTCTTCTCCTAATGGTCCCTTCACCTTCTTGCCTAAGTGAAATTGGCTCTACCTTGATGACACCGCAGCCCTCTCAAGTGACAGCTCTCTTCTCTCTCATACTTCTTTACCAGTGAGGTTGGAGGTGGAATAGATATCCACTTGCTTCTTATTGTCGTCACTCTCCTCCTCCTCCTTAAAATTCCTCAGTTTTAAAACTCATGCTATCACATAATACTACCCATTATCCACTCACCTTGCTGCAGTCCTTTACCAACTTCCACGTCAATCCCCCTCATTCCTAGCTCACTCTCTCTCTCCAACACAAATCCTGCTGTAATTTTTGGAAATTTTAATACTCATACAGATGATCTATCCAATACCCTGGCCTTTCTGTTCCTTGACCTCTTTTCCAACAAAAATCTTATATTCTACCTTATCTCAGAAACTCATTCCCTATGGTCCTATGGCTTTGTCATTACCAAGCTCCAGAAATTCTTCAGCTCAATTAGGACCTGCAATCCACTAATCCCATTACATTTTCCTTCAACTTTTTATAGTCTCATTTCCTTTTTATGCAACTTAAATTCTATGGTCCATCATTATAATCACTGTCTATACACACCTTCAATTCTCTAGACTCTTTCTTCCACATACTCACTTGGCAAAAACCCAGCTCTAGTCAAATCCTCTTCCCCCATATTCAGCCTATACTCATGTGGCTGAATGTGACTGGAGAAATCATACCACCATACTGGTTGCTCTCACTAACCTCAGAGGTAATGCTCAGGAATCACACTGCATCTCCCCAATCACTTTCCCACTCCTCTAGATAATCATTTTATACCTTCCCGATTATCTTCAACAACTCCTCCTTCATTCTCACTCTCAGCTGATGACCTGGTTTCCTACTTCACTGAGAAAATAAAAGCACTCAGAAGACCTTCTATGAGCTACCACAACCACATCTACTCATCTACCTGCATCTATTTTTAATACATTCTATCTTCTCTCTTATTGCTATGGATGAACTATCTGTACTTTCTAAGACAGTTCTTATAGTTGTCTAAAGTACTCTTTCCAATTCCTTTCCTCTAATTTTCTCTTTTTAAGAATAGCTTTAGTGAGACACAATTCACATACCATACAATTAATCCATTTAAAGTGTAAAATTCAATGTATTTAAAGCGTATTAATGGGATTGTGAAATCATCATCACAATCCAATTTTGAAACATTTTTGTCCCCCCCAAAAGAAATTCTGTACCAATTAGCAGTCAATCCCTATTTCTTCCCCTGTCTCCCATTTCTAAGTAACCACTAATCTACTTTTTGTCCCTATAAATTTGCTATTCAGGACATTTCATATAAATGGAATCATACAATATGTGGTCTTTTCTGACTTGTCTTCTTTGACTTAGCATAATGTCTTTAAGTTTTATCCATATTATACCATGTATCAGTACATTCCTTTTTATGGCTGAATAATATTTCATGGTATGGATATACCACATTTTGTTTACCTACCCATCAGTTGATGTACATTTGGGTTGTTTCCATTTTTTGGCTATTACGAATAATGCTGCTATGAACATTCCTGTACAACTTTTTGTGTCGACAGGTGTTTTTACTTCCCTTGGGTGAAATTGCAGGGTCATATGGTAATTCAATGTTTAACTTATTAAGGAACTTCCCAAAGTGGCTGTATTATGTTACATTCCTATTGGCTATGTATGAGGGTTTCCAATTTTGTCTTGTACCCACCCTAATCAGGTTTTCATTCCATGCACTTGCTGAGATTACCAATGACCTCCTTATGGCTCAATCAACAGTCAATTTTTAGTCTTCATCCTGATTGACCTATTATCAGCATTTGATCCAGCTAATCTCTCTCTTCATTGAAACTCTTCTTCATTTGATTCTAGGAAATCAGTCTCCTGGTTTTCTTCTACCTGGCTGAACACATCTGTTCTTCCTTCTTCCCCAATTTCTAATCCATGGCATGTCCCAAACTCAGTCCATTGATCTCTTGCCTTCTCTATCTACATTCATTCTCTTCATGACCTCACTAAGTCTAACTAACATTTATATGTTGCCTGCTCCAAATTTACAGCTAGATCTGCACTGTCCTATACATTAGCCAGTTGCTACATGAATTTAAATTAATTAAAATTAAATTTAATATTCAGTTCCTCAGTCGTATTAGTTACATTTTAAGATCTCACGAGCCACATGCGGCTAGTGGTTACCAAATTGGATAGCATGGATTCAGAACATTTCCATCATCACAGAAAGACCTATTGTACAGTTCTGATCTAGACCTCTTCTCTAAACTCTAGATTTACATATCCAACTGCCTTCCTGATATCTCCACTTGGATGTCAAGAAATATCTCAAAACCAAAATCCTGATATTCCTCCATAAAACATGTTCCTTCCATTTTTTTTCCTGTTTCAGTTGATGTTACCTCTATCCTTCCAGTTGTTCAAGTCAAAAACCATGGGATGGGTCGGATATCAGCGTCATGGCCGAGTGAGCTTGCCCAGGACTCTCTCCCCTCCAACATACAACAAAAAGGAGCAACTATATTCCAACAACAACAGAAAATAATAATATCCTAATAGCACAGGAATCCTCGGAGACCCACAGCAGCTGAACAATGGAGGGCGGAGAGGCTGGAGGCCCCCTTGGAGGAGCTGGAAGTGGGTAAGAGAGATCTTCCCTCCCTCCCCTAAAGACTGGGATTGCTACATGGGAGGCTCCGAGAGGGGAGGAGCAGCGGAGGGGTCCTGCATCTGCAGGACCACCCACGACTCCCACGGCTGTGCAGCCCAGATGGAAGCCCTCTAATGGGGGGAAAGCTTCATGGGTTGACCTCAGCAAGCCAAGACCCCAGGAGAGCAGATAGCGAGAGCTGATTGGGAAACCGAGTCTGGGTGTGAGAGAAGGTGCCCCTCCCTCCCCCAACCCGTGCTGTGCGGGTGATCTGAGGTGAAGGCAGGGCACTCAGAATATGCGCTCTTGACCCCCATCTAGTGGTCAGGGGCTGTAACTGCAACTGAAAAATAGCACCATGGGGAAGACCCGTCATTTTTCCAGCATCCATCAATTCATCAAATCTCCAGACCAGAGGGGAAACAAGCACCCAGAATTATGCCCTGAGTACTCAGAAATAAGTAAACTAAATGAAAATGAATTTAGAATAGCTACAGTCAAAAAACTCAATGAGGTAAAGGAAAATATAGAGAAACAAGTCAATGAGTTCTGGAGTTACTTCACAAAAGAGATTGAAACTATAAAGAAGAATCAATCAGAAATACTAGAGATGAAAAATACAATGCGCAAGATAAAACAGAATATGGATTCCCTGAATGCCCATGTAGATGCCATAGAGGAGCAAATCAGCATAATCGAAGATAGACAGGTTGAATGTCTCCAGACAGAGGAAAAGAGAGAATTAAGAATAAAAAGGAATGAAGAAAATCTCTGAGAAATAGTTGACTCAATGAGGAAATGCAATATAAGAATAATTCGAATCCCCGAGGGGGACGAAAAGGAGAATGGAGCAGAAAGTGTGCTCAAAGGAATAATAGTAGAGAACTTCCCAAATCTAGAGAATGAGAGAGAAATATGTGTGGAGGAAGCTTTCGGGTCTCTTAGATATGTCAATGTAAAAAGACCTACCGCAAGGCATATAGTAGTAAAACTGGCAAAAGTGAATGACAAAGAAAGAATACTCAGGGCAGCAAGGCAGAAGAAAATAACCTACAAAGGAACCCCTATCAGACTTTCAGCAGATTTCTCTGCAGAAACCTTACAAGCTAGGAGAGATTGGAATGACATATTCAAAACTTTAAAAGATAACAATCTTCAGCCAAGAATACTCTATCCAGCAAAAATATCCTTTAGATATGAGGGAGAAATTAAATCTTTCCCAGACAAACAAAAGCTAAGGGACTTCGTAGCCACGAGACCACCCCCCCCCCCCACAAGAAATACTCAAGAAGGCCCTCATACCTGAAAAAAGAAAAAAAGGGAGAAAGGGGTCACAAAACACAGAATAAAGAGATAAGTAGATAGAATCAGAATAGGATAGCAAATATACAACTATAACATTAGGATAAAGGGAAGGAAAACACCAAAAACAAAGACAATCTTATCACTTTAACCACAAACTCACAACACAAGTTGGAATAAGAGATGACAATAATAACTTAGGAGGGAAGGAGGAAAGGGACTGAATCAGTTCAGGCTAAGGAAATAAGAGGCCACCAGAAAATGGACTATGTTATACACAAGATTGTGAATACAAACTTCAGGGTAGCCACTAACCTTAAAAACAGAAGAGAGACACAAAAAATAAGGAAGGAAATAAAAAACTGCAGATGTCAATGGGTAGGCCAAAACACACAGGACAAGAAACAAAGGTAATGCAGGAAAAGCAGAAAATGAGTGACAGAATGACAGCATTAAGCCCTCATGCATCGATAATCACCCTCAATGTAAACAGACTGAACTCTCCAATAACAAGACACAGAATGGCAAGATGGATTAAAGAACAAGATCCAACAATCTGTTGCCTCCAGGAAACACACCTCAGCTGCAACAACAAACACAGGCTCAGAGTGAAGGGGTGGGAGACGATAATCCAAGCTAATGGTAAACAAAAGAAAGCAGGTGTTGCAATACTTACATCAGACAAAGTAGATTTCAAGATAAGGCAGGTAAAGAGAGACATAGAGGATCAGTATATAATGATCAAAGGGACACTACATCAAGAAGAAATAATGCTTATAAGTATCTATGCACCTAACACAGAAGCACCAAAGTTCATAAAGCAACTATTAACAAACCTAAAAGAAGATATTAAAAATAACTCAATAATAGTAGGGAACCTCAACACCTCACTCACATCATTGGACAGATCATCCAGACAGAAAATCAACAAGGAAACGGTGGAATTAAATGAAAAGCTAAAACAGTTTGACTTAATAGACATATATAGAACACTCCAACCAAAAACAGCAGAATACACATTCTTCTCAAGTGCACATGGAACATTCTCAAGGATAGACCATATGTTGGGAAACAAGGCAAGCCTCTATAAATTTTAAAAAACTGAAGTAATAGCAAGCATCTTCTCCAATCATAATACTATAAAGCTAGAAATTAATTACAAGAAAAAAGCTGAGAAAGGGACAAAGATGTGGAGACTAGACAATATGCTATTGAACAAGCAATGGATCATTGAAGAAATCAAAAAATATCTGGAGACAAATGAAAATGATAACATGTCATACCAACTCATATGGGATACAGCAAAAGCTGTATTAAGACGGAAATTCATCGCAATACAAGCACACGTTAACAAACAAGAAAAATCCCAAATAAGCAACCTCAAATTACACCTAACTGAATTAGAGAAAGAAGAACAAACAAAGCCCAAAGTCAGCAAAAGGAGAGAAATAATAAAAATCAGAGCAGAAATAAATGCTATTGAAACAAAAAAGGCAGTAGAAAGGATCAATGAAACAAAGAGCCAGTTTGTTGAGAAGATAAATAAAATTGACAAACCCCTAGCCAGTCTTATGAAGAAAAAAAGAGAGAAAGCTCAAATAAACAAAATCTGAAATGAAAGAGGAGAAATAACAACAGACTCCGCAGAAATACAATGGGTTATAAGAGAATACTATGAAAAACTATATGCTAACAAAATGGATAACCTAGAGGAAATGGATAAATTCTTAGACTTTTACAATCTCCCAAAGCTAAGTCAAGAAGAAGCAGACAGTCTGAACAGACCAATCACAAGCAAGGAGATTGAAACAGCAATCAAAATCATCCCAAAGAATAAAACCCCAGGACCAGAGGGCTTTCCTGGGGAATTCTACCAAATTTTCAGAGGATTTAATACCTATACCTTTCAAGCTATTCCAAAAATTTAGGGAGGATGGAACACTTCCTAACACATTCTATGAGGCCAACATCACGCTCATACCAAAGCCTGACAAGGACAACACGAAAAAGGAGAACTACAGGCCAATATCGCTGATGAACATAGATTTCAAAAATTCTCAACAAAATTTTGGCAACTCGAATTCAGCAATACATCAAAAGGATCATACATCATGATCAAGTGGGATTCATACCAGGGACTCAGGGATGTTTCAACATCCGCAAGTCAATCAACGTGATACACCATATCAACAAATTGAGGAATAAAAACCACATGATCATCTCAATAGATGCAGAGAAAGCATTTAACAAGATCCAACAGCCATTTATAATAAAAACTCTGAACAAAATGGGGATGGAAGGAAATTACCACAACATAAAAAAGGCCATATATGACAAACCCACAGCCAACATCATACTCAATGGGCAAAAACTGAGCGCCATCCCCCTGAAAACAGGAACGAGACAAGGATGCCCTCTATCACCACTCTTATTTAACGTAGTACTGGAGGTTTTGGCCAGAGCAATTAGGCAAGAGAAAGGAATAAAAGGAATCCAAATAGGGAGGGAAGAAGTGAAACTCTCACTGTTTGCAGATGACATGATCTTATATATAGAAAACCCCAAAGAATCCATTGGAAAACTTTTAGAAATAATCAACAACTACAGCAAAGTTGCAGGATATAAAATCAACTTACATAAATCAGTAGCATTTCTATACTCTAATGAACTAACAGAAAAAGAACTCAAGAACACAATACCATTCACAATTGCAACAAAAAAGAATAAAATACCTCAGGGTCCTCGGGGTGAATTTAACTAAGGAACTGAAGGACCTATACAACGAAAACTACAAGGCTTTCCTGAAAGAAATGGGGATGAGGACATAAAGAGATGGAAAGACATTCCATGTACATGGATTAGAAGAATAAACATAGTTAAAATGTCCATACTACCTAAAGCAATCTACAGATTCAATGCAATCCCAAAATCCCAATGACGTTCTTTACGGAAATAGAACAAAGAATCCTAAAATTCATATGGGGCAACAAAAGACCCTGAATTGCTAACGCAATCCTGAGTAAGAAGAACAAAGCCGGAGGCATCACAATCCCTGACTTCAAAACATACTACAAAGCTACAGTAATCAAAACAGCATGGTACTGGTACAAAAACAGGTGCACAGATCAATGGAACAGAATTGAAAGCCCAGAAATAAAACCACACATCTATGGACAGCTAATCTTCGACAAAGGAGCTGAGGGCCTACAATGGAGAAAAGAAAGTCTTTTCAACAAATGGTGCTGGGAAAACTGGAAAGCCACATGTAAAAGAATGAAAATTGACCATTCACAAAAATAAACTCTAAATGGATCAAAGACCTAAAGGTCAGACCTGAAACCATAAGGCTTCTAGAGGAAAATGTAGGCAGTACACTCTTTGACATCAGTATTAAAAGGATCTTTTCAGACACCATGTCTTCTCAGAGAAGGGGAACAACAGAAAGAATAAACAAATGGGACCTCATCAAACTAAAGAGCTTCTTCAAGGCAAATGAAAACAGGATTGAAACAAAAAGACAACCCACTAATTGGGAAAAAATATTTGCAAGTCATATATCCGACAAAGGGTTAATCTCCATAATATATAAAGAACTCACACAACTCAACAACAAAAAATCAAACAACCTGATCAAAAAATGGGCAGGAGACATGAACAGACATTTCTCCAAAGAAGATATACGGACAGCCAATAGGTACATGAAAAGATGTTCATCATCACTGATCATCAGGGAAATGCAAATCAAAACTACACTAAGATATAACCTTACACCCGTTAGAATGGCAAAAATATCCAAAACAAAAAGTAACAAGTGTTGGAGAGGTTGTGGAGAAAAAGGATCCCTCATGTACTGCAGGTGGGAGTGCAAATCAGTGCAGCCACTATGGAAAACAGTATGGAGGCTTCTCAAAAAACTAAAAATAGAAATACCATATGACCCAGCCATGCCACTACTGCGTACCTATCCAAAGAACTTGAAATCAGGAATTCCAAAAGTCCCATGCATCCTTATGTTCATTGCAGCATTATTTACAATAGCTAAGATGTGGAAGCAACCTAAATGTCCATCAACAGATGATTGGATAAAGAAGATATGGTGTATAGATATACAATGGAATATTACTCGGCCATAAAAAAGAATAAAATCCTCCCATTTGCAACAACATGGATGGACCTTGAGGGAATTATGTTAAGTGAAATAAGCCAGATAGAGAAGGACAATCTCTGTACAACTCCACTCATATGAGGAATTTAAACATGTGGACAAAGAGAACAGATGAGGGGCTACCAGGGGAAAAGGGGGGTGGGGGTTGGGCACAAAGGGTGAAGGGGTGCACCTACAACACGACCGACAAACAATAATGTACAACTGAAATTTCACAAGATTGTGAACTATCATAAACTCAATAAAAAAAAATAAAAATAAAATAACCACAAAAAAACAACCATGGGATGATCCTTGACTCCCCTCTCACTCTCACCCCACATTCAACTGATAAGCAAATTCTGGCAGCTCTATGTCCAGAACTGACCACATTTTATAATCTCCACTTCTACTACCCTGTTTGAAGCCATGATCTTTTGCCAGTTGTAATAGCTTTCTAACCGATCTCTCTGCTTCTATCCTTACCCCCGCTCTAAGCTCTATTTTCAACATAAAAGCCAGAGAATTCTTGTTAAATTCAAAGTCAAATCATGTTAGTCCTCTGTTCAAAATCCTCTAATGGCTTCCCAGCTCACTCACAGCAAAAGTCAAAGTCGCTATAATAGCCTACTGGACCCTATATGATCTGACCCCATTACCTCTCTAATCTCATCTCCTACTACCTCCCCTTTGCACACTTTTTGGCAGTCAATTCTGGCTATTCCTCAAAAGCACCAAACATATTTCAGCTTTCCCCACAAAATATAATTTAGAAATCACAAAGTTTAAGAATCACTAGGCTAGACTAAAAGAGCTATAAATAGAAATTCTATTTCCAGATATCTAGGTATTCAAAGTAATCTACCCATAACTACGAAGTTCCCTAGCCAGTGAACGAGATTACATAAAGAAAAGCATCTTCCAAAAGCTGCAATCTCAATTATTTAACTAAGCCTATATCTTACAAAAAATCAGTTAGTGGGGCTGGCCCCGTGGCCAAGGGGTTAAGTTCACTTTGGTGGCCCAGGGTTTCACCAGTTCAGATCCTGGATGCCGACATGGCACCGCTCATCAAGCCATGTCGAGGTGGCGTCCCACATGCCACAAGTAGAAGGACCCACAACTATATGCTCGGGGGCTTTGGGGAGAAAAAGGAACAATAAAATCTTAAAAAAAAAAAATCAGCTAGTTGTCTGGAATGTTGTAGACAAACTAATCAGTTGGCAAGATTTTTTTTTAAATAAAAATTTAATTACTAAAAAAAGAGTAAGAATATGGATTAAGATTTCCTATTTGGTAATAGTATAAATATATAAATTCTTATTTGCTAAACTGTAAAAGACTACAGTGTGATATACAACTACCTGCTCTGTAAACAAGTTCTACTCAATGCAGCTGGTCTGCAAACTGTGTATTACTGGACTGTTTTGAAATAAGAAGCTTGCGTAAGAATGCAATTCAATACACTGCTTCCTTCATGAAGAAGATTTTGCTCTGGAAAAATTTCAGATGAACTAAACAATGTGCTTGCTAATGTAAATGTTTTACATTCTGGTACAAGCCCCTATCACACTCCAGGCTGGTTAACATTTCCTACACTGGCACAGGTCCATGAATCATACTTTGGGTAGCACTGCTCTAAATCATCTCCTGGGTCTTTAATTCAAGTCTACGTGATATTTTTTTAACACTTTCTACATGCAAGGTCAGAGTTTCTGTGCCATTTCCCATTCTGCAACTTATTGGAATTAATATGTATCTTGTTTTCTAGATATCATCCAGTCTCCTGATTTATATTACAGAATTTTAATGCTGGTCTGAAAGAAGGCTTTAAAAAAAGAAAGAAAGAAGGCTTTAACATCTAAGAACAGTAGCAAACATAAGCATTTTTAATTAAGAGATTCAAAATTATAATTTTAAAATAGATTATATAATAGCACTTCAGAAAGGTGAGATTCAGCAATATATTAGCTTTGAAAAATTTGTTTTATTTTGAAAGAGATATAAAATCATCCACTTTTCAACACTAACCTAAATATTCCATCAGCTGTTCAGCAGTTATGATTTCCATCATCGGTGGAAGTTTCACCTGAAAAACAAAGTATTTTTTCTATAAAATCAAATGTTTTAGGTGACTAAAGTGTTTCTTCAGTCAGAAACACAAGTATGTATGCATATATAGGTATCTCTTATATGTATGCATTAACATTCACATTATTAAAATCTTTATAAATAATCTTTATAAAACATAAAATCAATCCTATCAAGATAAAATTTACAGGGTGATACAAGATCTCACAGAGACATTGAGAACTCTGTTTTCAAAGCCAAGTGCTATGCCTTTCACAACCCACCATGATTATCATTAGGCACCTGCAACAGCATCCTGCATGATAGAAAATGTGGTTAAAGGACAGGAAGAGGCACTAAATGTGTTGTGACAGGTCACCCACAGAGCAGTTTTACTGAGGACAAGCTTGAATACAGCTCAATATTCCATTACTTCAGTCTACCTTGGCCATTTTTATCGTTGAATGGCTACAATGAATACAGTAGTAAAATATTAGTCATTCACTGAAGAATTCAAACTGTATGATTCCACCTGTAAAGTTTGAAAACAGGCAAAAATTAGGGGCCGGCCCCGTGGCTGAGTGGTTAAGTTTGCACACTCTGCTTTGGCAACCCACGGTTTCGCCTGTTTGGATCCTGGGTGTGGACATGACACTCCTCATGAGGCCATACTGAGGTGGCGTCCCACATGCCACAACTAGAAGGACCCACAACTAAAATATACAACTATGTACTGGGGGGATTGGGGGAGAAAAAAAGCAGAAAAAAAAAAGAAGATTGGCAACAGTTGTTAGCTCAGGTGCCAATCTCTAAAAAAAAAAAAATTGGCAAAATTAAACTATATTGTTTAGAGCTACAAACTTGGTGCTAAAACTATAAAGAAAAGTAAGGAAATGGATACTATAAAACTCAGGATTATGGTTAGCCTCAGGGGTAAGGAGTTCTAGTTGGAAAGGGGCATATAAGAGGGTTCTGGGGTGCTGGCAATGCTCTATTTCTTTCTTTCTAATTTACTTTTAAAGATTTTATTTTTCCTTTTTCTCCCCAAAACCCCCCCGTACATAGTTGTATAGTTTTAGTTGTGGGTCCTTCTAGTTGTGGCCTGTGGGATGCCATCCCAGCATGGCCTGATGAGCAATGCCATGTCCACGCCCAGGATCCGAACTGAAGAAACTCTGGGCCGCCGAAGCAGAGTGCGCGAACTTAACCACTCGGCAAGGGGGCCGGCCCCAATGCTCTATTTCTTGACTTGCATGGTAGTTCCACTGCTGTTTGCTTTATGATTTGTTAAACTGGACATATCTGTTTTATATACTTTTCTGTATGTATTATCTTTCACAATAAAAAAGTTAAAAGTAGATACATTATAATCATATTTAAGTTTGTAAAGTTAATTCAGCTGCAACACTAGTTTAAAATAATTTTTCAAATTAATTATCAGATTAGTTACAGAGATATTACAGCCGATAATTGTAAATATTTTAACAGACTTATTCAAAAGCATACTCCATGGCACATTCATAGAATAGGAGAAAAATAAATACTGTAGGATGGAAACTCAAACAAAGTAATTAGTACATCAGTGATAGGAGAATAGCAACATAACATAAATCAGCAATTTCTCCAACAATTCCCCCAAGTGTTGAAGAAGGTGCTCTGGGTGTTTGTGTTACTAAATGTGGTAATCACATGTCACAATTTTCTGTTTGTTTTAATCAATGAATAAAATAAGATCTAAAAAAGATCCCTATAAAATAAAACAGTTTGAGACCCTTGGAGAGCATACATGACAGTTGATGCTTACGACTTAGTCATCAAGCAGATTTAACACTCAGTGAAAACCAAGAGATGCCATGGAGGTTTTGATCATTACCTGATTCTAAATTATTTTTACTTTCTTTGACATGTTTTTTTGAAGTTTTAGGTTTACAGAAAAATTGAGCAGAAAGTACAGAGAGTTTCCACATATGATGTATTTTTTAATTGAAACTCATCAGCAATTTATGGTCCCCTGCTTGTTTTTCTAAGTAAAGTTTCATTGGAACACAGCCACTTTCATTTGTTTATATATTGTCTTTGGCTGCTTTTGCACTACAATAGCAGAGATGAATCTTTGCAACAGGGACCATATGGCCCAGAAGGCCTAAAATATTTACTATCTGATCCTTTACAGAAAGTTTGCTGATGCCTGCTTTAGATAATTGTAACTTACTATATAATATTTTATCAAGGTGCTTCAGTACCACTTTTGAAAGGTCTGATATTTAACCCAGTAGTTTATATTCACTGTAAATGTTTATACTTTGAACAATTGTCAGACCAATCCAGAAGTCCCATTTACACCTAATAATGTTTCTTAAACAAAATAAGACCTACACATTCTTTTATTCCAGACAGATTCACTGCAGAAATACATTCACCAGAAAATTCCATAAACAAATAGCTTATTCTCTGCTTTGGTTAATGTAGTAGGCCTACAATAAAACTGTCAAAATAAGAAGCCAAGGGACTAACAAGTATATGTTTTTGGGAAATAACATTCTACAATCCTAGATTTCTACAAACAGATGATTTCAGGGTTTAGCCTTGAAATTTCCAAATAATAACTGTCTACCATGTCTTGCTTCAAACCTTTGAAATAGGAAATGACTACTTCTATACTGATTTTAGAAGTAGGACAACAAATACACAAATATTTTAAGCGACATTCACAAGCATACTCAGTGGTATATTCGTTTCCTGAATCTTGGCCAATAAAATATTCTGGATGTTCACTAATACAAGGGACAAAAAGAGTGTAATAGTGAAGAAATGCCTGCCTCCCACTAATACTTCGGAGCCATCAACACATCTTAATTGTTTTTTAACCACAAAATGACCTTCCTGAAAGCTTGCTTCTCTTTTTGCTTTCCTCTACCACCATCACCCCAAAAGCAAGTGCCAAAGGTTTTGTTAATGATCCTAAAACTTTCACTCCTTTGTCTCTTTAGATTTTATTAAATAAGAAACAGGGCCCCGTGGCCGAGTGGTTAAGTTCGCACACTTCGCTTCGGCAGCCCAGGGTTTTGCCGGTTCAGATCCTGGGTGCAGACATGGCACTGCTCCTCAAACCATGCTGAGATGGCATCCCTCATGCCACAACTAGAAGGACCCAACCCACAACTAAAAATACACAACGATGTACCAGGGGCCTTTGTGAGAAAAAGGAAAAATAAAATCTTTAAAAAAACAACAACAAAAAAAACCCAGAGGGGGCAGGGCCTGGCAGCCTAGTGGTTAAGTTCAGTGTGCTCCACTTTGGTGGCCTGGGTTCAGTTCCCAGGCGTGGACACACACCACTCATCTGTCAATGGCCATGCTGTAGAGGCGGCTTGCAAACAAAAAGAGGAAGACTGGCAGTGGATGTTAGCTCAGGGTGAATCTTCCTCAGAAAAACAAAAACAAAAACCCAAAACCAACAACAGAAAAACCACACCAGGGTGGGCAGAGGCTGAAATGGAATGTTTGGCTCATCATCTGTTTTCCCATTTTTATAAGTAATAAACACACTTGCAAAACCTAAAAAGAGCTGTGTGCCTACTTCAGGAAAAAGGGAATATGAGAAAATTTGTGATTGTAACATTCCTACAAATCAGGAAATTAAAAACATAAAAGTAAAACCTAGTCAGAAGCAAGAAGAGATGTCTGTGAAAAGGGTACGAGAAAAGAAAAGCTATCAAGGAGGAAGGGAAAACTAGAGCAAAAACTCATTCCTGGCAAGAGGCTCACCCTCATGGTGCCTCACTCTGCAAGTGATAATGAGACAGATGGTAGGTCCACTTGAACTTCTTTGAATTTTCTGTTAATGGCCTTTTGCTCAGTTTGCTATTGAGTTTCCCATCTTTTTCTTTCTAATTTATAAAGCTCTTTGTAAATTAAGAAATTAGCCTTAGACACATAATCTGGCAAATAGTTCCCTCAGCCTGTGGTGTATGTTTGATTTAGCTCCCAGTGAGTTTTTTGGGGGGTATGCAGGGACAGGGATCTTTTTGCCCCCCCCCCCCTTTTTCCCTACAGAATCAAATGTATCAATCCTAATTTGACGTGGAGTAGGAGATGGTCTCATATCCTACTAAGCAAACAGAGAGGGAAAAAAATTTTCTACCCAAAAGGGTTAGGAGGAGCGGAGATGAGCTTATAGCATCTTAAATCAGAACAGTACATTCTTTCTTGTACTAAAATGCTATGTAATGATTACATATTACAATATTACATGTTCTGTATCACAATGTACAGTATAAATTATATACATATTTTTGAGTGTGTAGGCCTCAGAACCTATAACATATTTTCTATAAGAAAACAAAAGTATAACAAAGCAGGGACTCCCTCTATTATTAAAGTAATACCTTCATCAACATAAAAATATTAAGGCAGAAACTTTTAAAAATGTTTCATAATGCAAATAAATCTTACACAAAAGCAGAAAAATAATAGCATAGGGGCTGGCCCGGTGGCGCAGTGGTTAAGTATGCACATTCCACTTTGGCAGCCAGGGGTTCGCTGGTTCAGATCCCGGGTTCAGACATGGCTCCGCTTGGCAAGCCATGTTGTGGTAGGCTTCCCACACATAAAGTGGAGGAAGATGGGCACAGATGTTAGCTCAGGGTCAATCTTCCTCAGCAAAAAGAGGAGGATTGGCAGCAGATGTTAGCTCAGGGCTAATCTTCCTCAAAAGAAAAAAAAAGAAAAAGAAAAATAATAGCATAATGAACTTCCAGGTACCCATTACTCAACTTCAACATTTATAACCTAAGGCCAGTATCATCAGAAACTGAATTTTATATATCTTCTGACTTGTTGATTTTTATAAACACATATAATTAAATGGGTCACAGCCCTGAAATATACCTATAAATGGCATTGTTTTTGATAGATAAAATGAAAGAGAAAGGGAAAACTATAAAAAACACCAAATATAGTCTAAAGTAAAGAAGCAAAATAAAAATGTATTCCAAGACATAAATGAGGGTAAATTTACCTGGTGTCAGTAAAACAGAATTAGAAATTTGAGCTTGAATTAAATTTAATGAATAGATTTCCATCTTGATTTGTTGGATTATCACAGCTCGACTATTTTACAGATTATGAATGATCACCTACTCTCGACCAGTCCTAAACCAACTTTTAATTAAAACTCCAACAATTCCAACTTGGTACTTACCCTGTTTGATAATTTTATTTTATTTTTTAAATCTCTTTTAGAGATTGGCACCTGAGCTAACAGCTGTTGCCAATCTTTTTTTTTTTTTCTGACCAAATCCCCTCAGTACACAGTTGTATATTCTAGTTGCGGATCCTTCCAGTTGTGGCATGTGGCACACCGCCTCAACATGGCCTAATGAGCGGTGCCATGTCCACACCCAGGGTCCGAACCCTGGGCCGTGGAAGTGGAGCATGCAAACTTAACCACTCAGCCACATGGCTGGCCCCTGTTTGATCATTTTAACTGTCACCTCTCATCCAGAACCAGGGCACTTCCTTTGAATCACCCAAATCCTCCCAATATGTTCAATTTAGTGATTTTTCTCATTACTTCATCCTCCCCCCAAAGAGATGATCAACTGTTTCATTTTCAACTCTAATTCCACTGACTCTTCAGGAATCAACCCTTTAAAGCCCAATCCCCGATAACACTAACCAGCCATTCTTCCAGCTCCTATTTACAGGTATAAGAGAAATACTAGGGAAAAACCAAAAACAAAGCAAAGTTGATAGGCTAAAAGTGTTTAAAGAATACCCCAATTTATCCATTACCACTTATTACTTTCTACTCATACATGAAATTCCCAGGCACAATCTCCAATGACATTAGAACTTCTTTAAAATACAATGTACTTTTCCTACAAAACCTTCCTCTGGATGCTTTATAACTTCTCTCCTTCTTAATTACTGACAAGTTTGATAGCTATTACTGATGAGGTCAATTGTTATTCTGCCAAAAAGGAGAACGAATCCTCAAGGCTTCACCTGCCTTTCCATCTGCCTCTCTATCTTAACATGACTTTGTCTCTGTATTTTCCTTGTCCCATTCCTTCCATTACTTCAGAAAATGAGATTGTTGTTCCTTTTCTCCTAGAGAACTTTTACTACCTATCCTAAGGAGCTCATATTATTCTGACTTTTCAGTGACCTTGTCCCCACATCGGTCCTTTTTGGCAAAATCTTTCTTACTCCATGAGCTCCTTGATGCTGTTGCATTTGACAGTGGTAACTGACCACTTTTTTATCACAGTCTCTCTCCCAGACTATCATGGCATTGTCCTATTTCTAGTTCTCATTCATATCTCAAATTGTGCCTCCAATAGTTTCTTTTACACTCTCTTGTTCTTAATGCTTAGCATTCCCCTCCCCTCAGCAAGTTTAATCTTTATTCCTGTTTTCTCTATGTCTACTGGAGAACGGGGTGGAAGAGGGAGTGGGGAAATAGAGGGAGGATAGGGAGGATGTGTATGCTGGCAATTCGTAGTTTCTTACATATATTGGGATGGAAAAAAATTGAGAACTATTGCTCACCACTATCCATGGAGAATTCATTTATTCTCGTAGCTACCATACTTCTATCTATGCAGTAATTCCCCAATTCAATTTTCAATAATTTTGACCTCTTTTCTGAGACCCAGCCCATGCTTCTAAAGGCATATGAACATTTATATTTTTATGTCCCACTATCAACCATTTCCAACCGGACACAACCAAAGTTTGACATTAACTTTCCCATCTAAAGCACCTTCTCTATCTTTTGAATGAGCCAAGCAATCTCTACTACCCAGATTAGAAAAAGTGGTGTCATCTCCTTCATTTCCTATACCTAGTTAGTGATCAATTCATCATTTAGGCTGTGACATTATCCTCATCAAAAAGAAGGGGCAAAGGGGCTGGCCCCGTGGCCGAGTGGTTAAGCTCTCGCGCTCCGCTGCAGGCGGCCCAGTGTTTCGTTGGTTCGAATCCTGGGCGCGGACATGGCACTGCTCATCAGACCACGCTGAGGCAGCGTCCCACATAGCACAACTAGAAGAACCCACAACAAAGAATATACAACTATGTACCAGGGGGCTTTGGGGAGAAAAAGGAAATAATAAAATCTTTAAAAAAAAAAAAAGAAGGGGCAAAGAATTCCCCATCCAAAAGAACTATCCTCATCGATTCTTCCTGCTACACTCACAACAATCTTAGCCCTAGCCTAATCTCAAATGAAAAGACCACTTTCATCATGTCATTCCTCTGTCCAGTAATTTATAATAGCTCCCTATCATCAGCTATATACAAAGTCTAAACAATCCTAGTGATGGGTCCTCTGAAATCTGACAACTACCTTTATAGTCTATTTACTATTTTTCTCTACTATAGCATTTTTCAAACTTTTTGGTCTCAGGACCCTCTACAGTCCTAAACATTATTGAGGACCCCAAAGAGCTTTTGTCTATGTGGGTTATATCTATCGATACTTACCATACTGGAAACGAAAACTGAGAAAAATTTTAATCACAAGAATACAAAAGCACACATTCCACTAACTGTCAGAGCAATGATGTCATCACACATCATGTAGCCTAGAAAACTTCACTGACACTTGTGAGAGAATGACAGTGAAAAACGCAGATAACATAGTATTATTATGAAAATAGTTTTGACCTCTAAAACCCTTGGCTCACTTTGAGAACACTGCTCTATCCAACCTTGCTTCTCTTAAACCGTCTCCCTATCAATCATTGATGATTACTGATGAGTAATTTTTGTGTGCAGCAATAGCCTGGAGGCAGAAAGGCTAGGAAGCATAGATTTATAAAATAACCTCCAAATTCATTAGCATGTCTGCTCATTCCCAGCCTAACCCAACCTATCAATTTTATTTCCTGCTATTGCCGTTTCCTTCCCCTCCTCCTCTGCACTGCAACCAAGGCTGGAGTCCCCAGATAGAATAACCCCTTTTCTGCTTCAGCATCTTTGATTATGTACACTATTCCCTCTGCCTGGAAGGCCTTCTCTCACTCATTCTTCAGACCCAGTTCATAGGTTACCTCTTCTATGAAGCTTTCCCTTGACACATCCCATTCCCAATTACCCTTTCTCTGTAATTCTATAGCACATTTAGAACTTTTCACATTGTACTGTAATTATTGTTTATATGTCTGTCTCTCCAGTAATAGTGAACTAAATGAGGGCAGGCTTACATCTTACTCATCTTTGTATTTCTAGTACTTCGCACATAGTGGGAACCCAAATGTTTAATCATCCACTGAAGCCACTCTTTCAACGAGTCGGCTCAGTGCTCATCTAGCCCCAAATATTCCAGATCACAGTATTTGCTCCTTCCTCTGAACTTCTGGAGTACTATATAGAAACTAAGAAGACAGAAAAGCCTGAAGGAAATTATTATTCCTTCCTACAACTCTCTCTAGTCTGACATTCAAGGGTCTTCATCAAATGGCTCTTCTTCCCCTTTACAATTTTATTTTCTATTATTCTCCTATATGAACTTACCATTCCTGTCATCCAATACACACACACACACACACACACACACACACAATATCCATTCTATTTTCATCACTTTTGTTTACACCCTTCCCTCTCCCAGGGATTCCATTTTCCTATTCTTTTAAATTTTACTTTTCCTTAAAAGCTTGGTTCAAGACCCACAAATTCCATGAGGCTCTCTGGGACTATGCCAGACCAAAGGAAAATTTCCCCTTTTGGGATATCTAATGCATTTCAATCTGTTTCCTATAACCCACTATTTATAGTGTACTGTTTTGCATAGTTCTTTAATAATTTCAAGTAAAGCAATGCTGCAACCCCAAAGAGCTCGACAGCTCTTCAAGAGCAGACGCAGTCTTCCCTCAAAACATTTGAGTGCCATTAGGTACCACGTATTGGTAAGATTTCTAATCTTATTTCTTTTGCATCAGCCCTTGCTAGTAACAGGAAGACAAAAGCATGTAATAAATACTATTCCCTTTACTTGATTTTCTTCCTAACAGGTCAGAATAATCCAGATGTTTTTCCTGGGGACATTTTATGTGTAGACACAATTATCAATTTGAAAATAAAATATGTGCTATAAGATGCATCTTCTCAGCACCCTAAAACTGCAAGCTTAAATAAGACACTTCATTTACAGGCAACTCACGCTGAGGTTTCAATACACTTACTTTTGAAGGGCCCTTCTCTTTTTTGCTCCTTTACCTCGAATATATCTTATTGTAGTTGCTACAATTTCAGCTCCCTTAACACATTCTGATGAGTGGTTAATAATAATGCCAAACTACTTAAGTAGATCCAAAGAAATGAGGCAAGTAAAAATCACGCATAAAACGAAAATATAATCTTTGAAAACCAAGAAGAGATGGTAATTGAGTCTCAGACCAATGCTCTTCCTTAAATGGAATTTGTCTAAGGGGCCACATCTTCCCTATCACCATTTCCTTAAGTATCCACACCCAAATGGAGCAAGCATTAGTTGGAAAATAGAGCAAACAAAACCATCAAAACTCGCTCCCTGATATCATGGATTCATGGTATCTTCTGAAGATCATTCCCCCAAATTCTTCACTCTTCTGCATATGTGATAAAGTCAGTAAGATAGAAATAACATTCAAAATATAGTTTTTAAAAAATCGTAGGTTTTAGGATGCTCTAAGTCCTAGTTGTTTGTAAGTCTATCAACCACAACTGAATGTTGAACGCTCATTTAAACATTACAAGAGAGACCTGAGGTTGCCGGCAATTCCTTCTGATATACATATGAGAATATTCTTTCAACAAGGGAGTCCCGGAATGAATTTCGCGTAAGAAGAAAAGGGGCCTCATGACGAGGAAAGAAAGGAGGAACCCATCAGCTGACATGCAGCAGCTCCCTCACCCCGTTTTCTCCCTCCCCAAAAGTGTAGGGAATAGAAAGCTGCATAATGTACCTTCCAGGCCAGAAGCAAAACATTGAGGATGGCCAGCAAAGGGCAGGGTCCATTCTCATTCTGGGTGATGATGGGTGTGTTCTCTTCCTTCCACTGGATCCACTTGATGTGATAGACAGATTGTCCCGGGAAGCGTTCCTTGGAGGCCGCCAGCACCTGAGCTGCCTCCCCCTCCTCCTCCTCCCCCTCCTCCTCCCCTTTGCACAGAGGCACAGCCCCGGGCAACACTGCCGCGCCCTCCTCCTCCTCCTCTTCCTCGGGGACCCTGTTCTCAGCTCCCTCCTCACTATTGAACTCGGAGCTACTGGGGAAAGAATGCAGGTTCGAGAATGACTCCAGGGAGTCCAGGCTCGGCGATTCCCCAGGAGGGCTCGGGTCGCTGCAGCTGCTGCTGAGGCCGCCGGCGCTGCTGGGCTCCTCCGAGCCCGCGGCCGCCGACTCCGCCCGGCAGGTGCCGGTGGGATCCGGGCGGGCGCCCGCGTCTCCGGCCGGACCCAACCCATGGCCCGCTCCGGCCTCGGCTGTCTCGGGGGAGGCGGTCACCTTGTGCTGCCCTCCCAGCAGCGCCTTCTGGGCAGCAGGACTGGCCAAGTCGCTCTCCTTCAAGTCGGAGCCCGAGAAGGAGCTACAGGGTCCGGGAATCGGAGGAGAGCCGGCGGGAGAACCCGACTTCGGGAGGCTCCTCCTGGCGGCCGCCGCCCCCTGCCCATTCCCGCCGTCGCACTCCGCCGCCCATACTCCAGGACCATCCCCAGCGGCGAGCCTCGTCTCCTGTCTCCCTTCCTGCGGATAGCCTGTCCCTGGCGCTGGCACAGCGGCCACCCCGTTTTCTAGCGGCTGCAGGCTCTCGGGGCCGCTCTCCATACCCAGCCGCCCGCCCCTCGCTCTAAAGAGACCGCGGCGGGTTCTCCTCAGCCAGCGCCTCCGACGCCATGACAGCGGCCCTGGCAGATACGGCGCCCTTGCGCGGCCTCGGCCAGGCACGTCACGGGGGAGGGCCCCGGGAGCGCGCGCGCGCGCCGCCGCGCTGTCGGCCGGCTCTGGGCGTGCCTGCGCGCCGCCGGGCGAGGGCGAACTGCGCAGCTGCGGCCCAAACGGCCCCGCCCCCTCCTCGTGCTCGTGCGCCCGAGCTCGCGCTCGGAAGGCGGGGTGTGGCGGGCGTGGCCAGGAGGAAAACATTCTCTCCTTCTGTGGCCGGAAGTTGAACTCTGGGGCAGCCCGACCGCGCGGCTTCTTTAAAGGCTCGGCGGGCGGCGGGCAGTCGTGTTGTGCTCCTTTCGAGCTGGGTGGTGTGTGGCCCAGCCTGAGGCTCGGGGATGGGGAGTTGGCGGTAGTTGTAGTATTTGGCACAGAGCTCCTCCCCGAAGGGCTCAGGAGATTTGTTTCCCCAGCTTGTAATATGGAAAATTGAAGGAATTTCTTACGAGATACAGATGTTAAAGGCTGGGATCTACTGGAGGTGTTTGGATTACTACACTGCACAAATTCCAGTCTCCCTCGGTTTTGGCTGAGAAACACTGTGCTCCCCACCAGCTACTGGTGAAAACGCTCGCCCTACATGAGGCGTCAGTGCGGTTGTGGATATTGGCCTGCGCAGCAAAAAAAGTGGGTAATTTGGGCCAATCATAATAAATTAGCTTATGCTTGCATTAGCCAAGTCTGCGGTTTGGTTAACTTGGCCTCACCTTGCATGGAGTGGGAAGTGCCTGTTCCTGAAAAAGCGACTTTTCTAATTAGAATTGACTCCTCTTAAGGCCGTGCAGATTTCAGAGAGGACAGAGCAGGCTGGAAGTTTTATTGGTGACAAAATGGATTTAAGTCCTATTCTCATCTGTTCCCGCCAAGGGCTTTTTTTCTTTTCCTTTTTTTGCTTTTTTGTCTTTCAACATTTTCTAGTCTCCGGGGATGCAAAAGTTGACGACACTTTTTCCTTCGTAGTCAGGTATATAATACCTGATACCTAATAGAATGTGATCTTTTTGTATCTTTTGGTTAGAGAAGGTAGACACAATTACAAAGTAGTGTTTCATTCACTCAGTAGCAAGTACATTGCTGGTTACTGTGCTTGGCAGTGGAGATGTCGTGGTGACTAAGATAACAGGGCTCATACCATCATGGGGTTTACTGTCTAGTGTTTTTTGCTTATTGGTATATTTTTCATACTTGCTTGGAAACTATGGTTTCCTGAGAATGCAGAAGATGGAGCTCCTTCCACCTTTTTACATTGATAGAATATTATGATATTTATCCAACTCCTGGAAAAGAGGAAAATTAAGAAAGATAATGGAAAGCTTCTTCAGAATGTTGAATTTAGGAGTTTTGTGTATTTTTGGTCTCCATGTCAATCCATAAGCCATAAATACTATTGGTCAAATTAGAGTTTTTCCCTGAGAAAGAATTGCAAATGTTAACAGATTAAGATATATGCTGCTGGATTAAGCACTTTGGAGTATTTAAGGCCTTTAAGTGCAAATGAGAATATTATAGACTTCAAGAAATTCAGAATTTAGCGTGGTGCTTTGATTATAAAAAGATTGGTAAAGATGCATTATATGAATAGATTGAATGAATGAATCATTTACAGGCCACAAACCATAGTAGACCCCAAAATTGTGAAACACACATCTCAAATAATGGCCTTTCACCATTTTTCAAAAACTCTACTGAAATAAACCTGTACTTGCTCTGGTAGTTTTTATTGGTATATGTTTCAAATGCTCACATGCATAATTTAGTAGTTTATTTATAACAGAAAGAAACAGAACCAATTTTTCTTTTCATACGTTGTCAGTGATTATATAAGCCAAGATGAACAGCCATGAAAATGTGTGTATTTATGTAAGTTTGTGAAAATGTACATAGTTGTTTTTCCAAGGGAGGTGGGGAGTAGCATCTAGGGAGAAGAAAGTAAACTGAAAATGTCTCAGTCTTATATGACTTGTATGTATTTTTAGCTAAATGTGAGATAAGATGTATCATTTTAAAATAAAATGGTTATTATCCAAATTTTTAAAATTACTTTTCTAAGTTACAGATAGAATAGTCTTAAAAGTCAAATAATTTATATAAAAACAAAGCAGTTCCCTACTCTATCCCTCCACACTTTTGAGTGTTGTTCTTTTTTTCCTTTTTTTTTTTTTTGAGGAAGATTAGCCCTGAGCTAATGTCTGCTGCCAATCCTCCTCTTTTTGCTGAGGAAGATTGGCCCTGAGCTAACATCTGTGCCCATCTTCCTCTACTTTATATGTGGGATGCCTACCACAGCATGGCTTGATAAGTGGTACATAGGTCCGCACCTGGGGTTTGAACCAGTGAACCCCAGGCTGCAAAAGCAGAGCATGTGAACTTAATCACTGCGCCACCAAGCCAGCCTAAGTGTTTTTTAGAAGCAGTCCCATTCAACTCCTATATATTCTTTAGCTTCTATTCCTGTATTTCTGAGTAACATGATTACACTCTGCTTTCTTCATTTAGAAATTGTAGGGGCCAGCCCAGTGGCACAGTGGTTAGGTGCGCACGTTCTGCTTCAGCAGCCCGGGGTTTGCTGGTTGGGATCCCAGGTGCGGACATGGCACCGCTTGTCAAGCCATGCTGTGGTAGGCGTCCCACATATAAAGTAGAGGAAGATGGGCATGGATGTTAGCTCAGGGCTAGTCTTCGTCAGCAAAAAGAGGAGGATTGGCAGCAGTTAGCTCAGGGCTAATCTTCCTCCAAAAAAAAAAAAATTGTAGACATCATTTATTGATTTATTCCCATGAAAGATGAGGAGTTAGTTCTTTTCTCTCACACCATTCTTCCTCGCCTTGCTCCAACTTCCCAATTATTTCAAAATTTTTACTTAAATAAAGTACTCATAGTTTAAAGCATTAAAGTTATGTAAATATTATTCACCACTAAGTCAGGTATTTTACTATGACTATGATTATATTTCTTTTCCTGTTAAAGTTTTTGTTTTTCCTGGAATTAATAATTACTTCATCATTTTGTTTGCTTAACTCTTCACTTAACAGTAATTCAGCCACGGCCTTATCACACAGACTGACTCAACCATATCAGGTTACCTCTCAGACCCATTTTAATCTTGGGTACATCCTCTGGGAACACACGCTTTGCTTGCTCTGATCTGGACTTGCTGTGTTACAGGCCTGCTGCACAGCTGTCTTCCTAGGATGTCTCTTTCACTATCGTCTTAGGAATTCCTTCCTCCTCTCTTCCATGTTGATTCCTTTCTTTCTTGGATCTCCTGTCTTCCTCTTTTTTTGATTTGGTGGAACACATTCTTAGTTAACTTCCCAAGAAAGAGTGCATAGGAAGCATATTTTGTGGATTGTGTATCTCTGAAAAGAAAGATAGACCTTTATTCTATTTTTACATTTTATAGTTTGGCTGGATATAAAATTCAATGTTGGAAATACTTTTTCTTCATTTTGAAGTCATGGAGCAATTGCCTTCCAGCTTCCAGCTAATTGTAGACTAGTCTGATACTGTTAGACTCCAGAACCTTTGTGTATAACCTATTTCTTTTCTCTGAAGTTTATTTGATCTTCTTCTTCTTGGAGTTCTGACATTTTGATACTTGATATATCTTAGGGTGGGTCTTTCTTTACTCATTGGGCTGGGTACTTGGTGACTACCTTCAATGTAGAAACTTACGTTCTTTGGTTCTGGGAAATTTTCTTTTTTCATTTCTTTTATAATTCTTATCTCTTCTCTAATTTTATTTATCTTTTTTCTACTTTCTAAGAGGTTTCCTCACCTTTATCTTTCAATTCTTTTTAATACATTGTTTATTGATGCTATTTTATATTTAATTTCCAAGGGTTCTTTCTCATTTGTTTTTATTGTTCAATGTCATCCTGACTTTTCATTTCTTAGAATATTTATCATAATTTTTAATGTATCCTTTACATTTTTCAAAGGATATCTGAACCATATGCTATAAAAAAGTATACTTAGTGTGGAGTTATTGATAGTTCCAGAGAGTGAGATATGGGGGATACAGGCATAACACATTGGTTTTACTCTTTGGGAGGGCAAAATCTGTTTTGGGAAATAAGACATTCACATGAAATGATCATTGAGAATATGTCAGTTAATAATACTAAATGAGTGGTATGAACAATAACTGTGATAAAAATTCAGATGAGGAAAATAATCTTTTAATGTGAGATAATTAAGGAAGCATTAAACTCCACTCTCCTAATTAAAATCACAGGCTGATTGTTAACTCAGGTTAAGAAATCCAAAAAAACATATCTCTAACTCTTGAAATGATTATTCTTTTAAAAGTCTCTGGTTTTTTTTAGTTAGATCATAGCTTTTCTAGCCTACCATGACAGAAAAGTTGGTGCTATCTTTGACTTGTACCCTAGTTTATTTACTGGCCACCATCTCATCTATCAAGTCTTGCTGATATTATATACGCCTTTCCTCCTTCGTTCTTCTGTAGCCACCCCCTCGCTGAGTCCTTATCCATTACTACAAGAGCATCGCAGCATTGTAATTATTCCCCAGCCTATGTTTTTCTCTTCCTCAGCTTATCCTGCATAAACCTGTAAGAGCTATAATTCAGACATCTTGCTTTTATTTTGTTGATGGTTCTACTACAAATAATTTGACCATTCTTTATTGTTAGATGAATTAAGATTGGCTCTGAGCATATAAGCCTTTACTCCTCTTCACTTAGCTTTCTACTCAAGATATGGTGATAAATTTCTAAGTTAAAATCAAGGGTTTCCATGTAATTCAAATTGCCCTGGCTCTGGCTCTCAGCTGCTTATGCAGAACTCCAGCCTCCTACAAAGCACATTCCCCATTTAATTATTTCTGAGAGCCCCCATGAGGAGTCCCACACCTGTTCAGAAACAAATCCAATCCTATGATATTGAACCAGGTGCTCCTTCTACTCCATGCTGCTTCACCAGATGCTAGTCTGTCCTGGTGGTGTTAAAGATGCCTAATGGTGACTGGAGGGAAATGACCTTCTTTTCCCTTTTATTATAGCTCTAATATGCTACAGTATCAGTGAAATAGTTCTCTCAATTTTACCCATGTAGTCATTTTTAAAGGGGGACCTAAATATGGGGCCAGATAGGCTGCATCAGGAATGAATTCAAGGAATATATTCCATCACCTTCAACTCAGAATCCCTATTCCTCTGGTCTTACACCAATGGTTAAGGTTTTGTTGTTGGATCAAGTATATCATGTGTTAGGACTTCTCTCCTCAAACATACTTCTGCCCTGCCAACCTATCAGTGTGCCAGAAATCTCTCAGCTCTGGCACAGTTGTTCTCAAAGTGTAGGTTTTGGGTTAGCATATCAGCATCACCTGGTAACTTGTTAAAAATGAATATTCTGTAGTCCCACCCCAGATCTACAGAATCAGGAACTCTGGGTGTAGAGCCAAGTAACACAGAGGTCTGTGTTTTAACAAGGCCTCTAGGTGATTCTGATACACAGTAAAGTTTGAGAATTACCACTCTAGCAATAGGGGAACCCTCCCCTCCCCACCCCTATGGCAAATAAATAAAACTTAACAACAATAAAAGGCTTCTCAATTCACCCTCCATAGCCAACGTTATTTTTCATTATTCTCCCAGAACTCCACAATGCTCTAAAGTTAGTATCTTTGGCTGTGTTTTCTGTATACTCTCCCTTGAGGAGTGTGTATATTTGTGTACGTGTGTGTGTGTGTGTGTGTCACGCGCGTGCGCGCACATAGATATATATATCTATATCTCCACTGTCAAAGTCATGTCTAAAACTATATTTTATCATCCCGATCTCAAAATGCTTTTTTGTTCTCTTTCCCACATTTTTCCACGTTAATATCAGTCTCTGTCACCCAGGCTTAAAACATTCAAGTAGTTTTGTTTTAGTTTCCTCATAGTCAATGAGTCTTATTTCTAAATTTAAAATGTTTAATGTAAATAAGTAATTTTGTTTTCTTAACACAAAACCAAAACATATTCATTTTAGAAAAATTAGAAAACATAGATAAGCAAAAAGAAGAAAATGAAAACACCCCCACCACACTGTGGAATGAAGAATTAGAAGACTAGGGACACTTCACTGTATGGATATCCTTCCCCAACTTTTCTAGACATCTGAACACCTATATTTTTGTAAACAAAAATTGGACCATTCTGATAATTTTTTCAGTTATCAATATATTGTGAACATCTTTGTGCATTAGTATACATTCATCTGCAACATTCCTAGTGAATTAAGAATATGCCATTATACGGCTGGCCCCACCCCTGCTTCTTGGACATTTAGGTTGTTTCCATTGCTTAAGTATTATGAATTTCACTGCAATCAATGTCCTTGTAACTGAATCTTTATATATGTACTTGTAATTATATTCCTCAGATAAGTTTCCAGTAGTTCAAGTCAAATCAAGATTTGCCTCTTCCTTCAATGTTTTATCCAAGCCTTGCTTTCCATTCTCTCTGGTGCTCTCCTAGGTCAGTGAGTGTGTTGGAGTAAACCTGCTAACTGATTTCTCTACAGTTTCTTTTCCTTGGAGTACATTGTGTATATTGCCAGATTTAACCATGTTTTGGGCCGGCCCGGTCGCCGAGTGGTTAGGTTCGTGTGCTCCGCTTCAGAGGCCCAGGGTTTTGCCAGTTCAAATCCTGGGCGTGACATGGCACCGCCCGTCAGACCACCCTGGGGCAGCATCCCACATGCCACAACTAGAAGGACCCACAACTAAAAATACACAGCTGTGTACTGGGGGGCTTTGGGGAGAAAAAGGAAAAATAAAAAAAAATTTTTAAAAGAAATAAAATAAAAAATAGACAGTGCTTTCATTGTTTCTTTCTACCCTGAAAAACCTTTAAAGGCATTTCCTTAACCACTAAATATCTTGAATTGGCTTGGCACTCAAAGCTTTTCTTAATCTGTGCTCATTCTTATTTAACCAGCCTTATGAACTACTAAAGTGTAATAATAACCCTCTTTCTATAAGGTTTTGTTTGCTCACTGAACTAATTATACCTATGCAAATCATTGGCTCATTTTTTTCCCCCTAATTTAAAATATCCTCTTTTCTCTTAACCCCAGATTACCTTTCAAAGTCTTCTCAGATCGTATCCAACTTCTTACCTCCGAACTCTTTTGTTTTCACTACACCATTCAAAATATAATTACTGAATTTCCTCCAGTGTAAGGTTCATTTTCTTAATACTTAAAATTTTCTAAACTCAGAATTAAACATTTTTTGAACATTAATGCTCTTTTCTTCAAAAGCTATTATTAAATCAATGGCATATCTTACAATTGAGGATATCTTAGAGTCACAGGAATATATCCTCTTCTCTATTACTTTTATATGTTGACATTGACTTTCCAAGAGAACTTAGTCTTTTATGTTCACTCTATCCCTCATGTTTATGTAGAACAATGATTGTCAAGCTTCAGTGTGATTAACTCTCAAGTGGGAAGCCTGTTAAAATCCATGTTTCCGGTCCCCATCTCCAGGAATTCTGACTGAACAGAGTTAGAGAAAAGCCCAGGAATCTGCAGTTTTGACAAGAATCCTAAGTGACTCTGCTGCAGGTATTCCACTGGCCATACATTGAGAAACACTCATCTAGAACAATGTCAGGTAATAACTACTTGCATTGTTGAGAAGTAAGTATAGTTGGTAATTGTCAATATGCATATAGTAAGAATTACGACTCATTTAGCTTATAATTACAATAATGAATCTCTGTAATTATTTCTTGAATATCTACAATGTGGTGCTTTGGGGCACAGAAGAGAAGCTTAAACATGGTCACACAGAAACAACCTAATCTCGTAGAAAGGGTGATGACTGGATACTGCAAGACCTGGGAACAGAACCTGGTCCTGCCGTTGACTAATTTTACAAGCTTGGCTAGGTCAATTTACATCTTTTAACTTCAATTTTCACCTTTCATAAAAGAAAAAAGAAAGGCAGGGGAAAAATATTAATGTGAATGATTTTGCTATGGGGTTTTGTGAATGAAATGGGAACATACAGCAAAGCTCTTCAAATACGTTATTATTATGTCTGCCCTCAAACTGGTTACAATCTGTTTAGGAAGACAAAGCATAAGTGTCTACAAGTAAAATAAAAATATGACATCTGAGGCAGTGCGTAAGGGCTACTCTGAAGTGCTTCCCAGAAAGATGAGAACTAAATAACCAAATCAGTATAAAATGAATTAGATTAGCTATTTGCTATAGTTTCCTTAGAAGACAGGATTTTCCAAAAGAAGCAAAAGTAAGGCCTGGAAATTGAATCAAAGTCTGAATAATTGTAAAAACAATTATATTATTCCTGAAGCAAGCAAATTATAACAGAAAGGGAGATGGTGGTCTGCATGAGGTCTAGAGAAGATCTCAGAACATAAGGGTTTGTCACAGTGTGCTTCCATCACCATCTAGGGTGGCGGTCACCTGAACAGGTGGATGGCCTGGTACCTGTCTGGTCCCTTAATAGATTCTAATGTGGTGTAGTAAGTCGGATAGTTGGATGAATTAGCCGGTAAAATCATTCCATTAATTTTTTCTGCACTGATACCTTGCTTAGTAAACTACTTTAGATTATGATTTAGCTTCTCAGGTATTAAAGATAAAAAAGAGAATTCAGGGCTGGCCACATGGCATAGCAATTAAGTTTGGTGTGCTCAGCTTCCATAACCTGGGTTTGTGGATTCAGATCCTGGGCACGGAGCTACACCACTCATCAGCCATGCTGTGGTGGTGACCCACATAGAAAGTAGAGAAAGATTGGCACAGATGTTAGCTCAGGGCTAATCTTCCTCAGCAAAAAAAAGAAAGAAAGAAAGAAGGGAAAAAGAGAGAGAAAGAAAAAGAGAATGCATTGACTTGCTAACATGAATGTCTAACTTATAAAATAATAGTGACATTTTGATCAAGACATACATCCCTTGAGAGTTTAGTGCCTGTGAATTAGTCCTTGTTGGCTGATCAACTCAAGTTGCACTGAGAAAAATCAAGCTTCTGGACTTTCAAAGCCAAGAGGTATATTCTGGACCATAGCATTTATAATAAGGATTCACCCAGTAATTCAAAAGTCTAGACTGCAAGATTCAGAGTTTAAGATTTCATTTCTGGGAGAGCTGCAACTGTAATTAAGTTAAGTCTCAGCTTGATAACATAGGGCTTGGCCTACTTGACTGTTTTGAGCCTGGTGTCTTTTTTTTCTTTTTTTTTTGAATATAGTGTATAAGCAGAAAGGAAACAGGGGACAAAAAGCATGGAAGGAGGAAAGTTTAAGATGCTCTGGAGTTCCCAGGTAGACCAGTTTGACTGGATGGAGCAGGAGGTTCATTTAAGGGAGAAGAGAAAAAAGTTGGACAAATGAGTTTGTTTTTGGGTGAAATGCCTGGTCTAACTTCTAACCCTAAAATAACTTCCTCATTTGTGAAATGCAATATGTTTACTTCATAGCATTGTTGCAAAGAGTAAATGGGATCGTGTATATCAAGTGCTTATTATGGTGCCTGGCACTACATCAGGAATATTGTCTTGGTAGTCTGGAAATCCCCAAATCTGGAGCAGAACAAATATTTGTTGAATAAATGATCAATAATTATTATTGCGACCCAGTAAGGTTTTTTTGGGTGCCCTCTGCTTTGCCTCAAAGCCTATCTCTGCCCTCTGTGGTATCAGAATAATAATATGAGAGTTTTCATAAAGTAACACATGATTAATTACACGAGGGTTATAAATATTAGATATTTTAGACTAAAATGTGATTGAGATTAGTGGGGTGCCAGGGGTCTAGAAAAACACTTGAAGACTATTTAAAACTTGGTCTACTTCTTAAAACAGAGGTCACAAGCTGGAATATTGACAAGGACATGCAGGCTGGGGTAACATTAGACCAGCTACGTCCAAGAGCGGCAGCCTCTACTCAGTTTCAGCCAATTGATGTTTTGCAAGAACTTAAGTCTGCTTTAACCTTTCAGCTTTCACAGAAAATCTGGAATTGTTGGATATTGACACATAATGAAGAACAAAATTTTTAACTACAAGTCAAACAAAACGTGTCTGTGAATCTAATTTGGGTTATGAACTACCAGGTTGTGACCAGCACTTTAAAAGCTATGTAATACTTGTTCAAAGACAAACTGAAGCTTGTTAAAAAATTTAACAGTTTATTTGAGCAAAAATTGATTTGAATCAGACAACAAGCAATCTACCAGATAGAAAGGAGTTCTGAGGAGCTGCACAAAATGAAAGACAGAAGGGAGTGGCAGAAGGGAGTGGGAACAAGGAAGTTATGCTGAGTGAAAAAACGGGTTAGTTATTGCAAGGTCACTTTCCTTTAGGGATGGCAGGGGTCTATCAGGCAGACGACCTAACTAGGTGCTGATCGGGAGATTCCTGGTTGACTGGTTTAAGATTCCATTTCTGGGACAGCTAAAACTATAATGAGGTCTCGGTTTGGTGACATGGGGCAAAGCATAATTGACTCCATTTTAGGCCTGTTGTCTTGTTGTTGTTTTTAACAAACTCTATAAGCAGAAAGGAAGCTGCCACAGCGTAGCTTCATGGCCAGCAATGAGTAGCGTAGGTCTGTGCCCAGGAGCTGAACCTGGACCGCCAAAGTGGAGACTGCCGAAATTAACTACTAGGCCACGGGCTGGTCCCCAAAGGATATATTTTTTTAAAATATCACTCTGGCAGCAGTGGGAACAAAAGGTCGGGAACAAAAGGTCAGGGAGTGGGTAACCTGAGACAGGGAGAACAGAGCTTGGTCTGTTGAAGTAGCCATAGGTGTGGGAATTTCATACGATGGATATTAAAGATGACTTGACGATCTACTGGAATGGGAGAGGAGTTTAGATAATTGCGTAGATGTTATTGCCACTAACCAAAAGAGGGAATTTGGGAGATAAAAATGGTGTGAGTAGGTTGATGTAGGGTTTTGTTTGGTTTTGGATATGTTGAATTTGGTGTGGCTGTGTAACTTCAGAGAGGAGTTGGTTAGTAAATGTCAGGTATGTAATTAATAATAACAACACTTAAAATTTTATAATGCTTACTATGTGCCATGCAATATTCTCAGTGCTTTACATCTATTAATTATTTAACTCTCACAGCAACCCTCTGAAGTATGTATAACTCTTCTCCCCATCGTAACAATTAAGCAGCTGTGGCAAAAGTGCCTTAACTTACTCAAGGTCACAGAACTGGTCAATGGTGTAACTAGGACATAGGTCTGGGGCTTGGGACACAGGTGCAGGAAGAGGGCTATGTGCCAGGTAGTGGGGTAGAATTCAGAACCAGACAGACTCAGGCTTTGTTTTCATGGAATTTACAGCCTAGAGAGTCATTGACATTTGGGGATAGTAAAAAATAATCAGGCCACTGAAAAAGGAGAAGATAAGAAAGTCAAGGATAAAGTCCTGAGGAACACCAATATTTAAAGGATAAAAACAAGAAAAAGCCCTGAGGAAGAGACACAGCAAAAGGCGCAGCTAAAAATAAGGAGGAAAATCAGGAGAGAGCAAGGTCTTGGAAAACAGTAGAGGAGGGAATTTTGCAGAGAGAGTGTTAATTGACCAAGAGGGCTGGTTAGATAAGGAGTGAAGGTTTACAGTGGCATTGGTAACTAATGGGTCTTTCATGGCCCCAGCAAGGGTAGCTTCTTGGGAATGATGGGGAAGGAAGCAAATTGCAGTGGATTGAGGTGAAGTTTGAAAGCAGGACCAGAAGTGAGACATACAGGAGTGAGATGGGTGAGAAGTCCTGCAGCAGTCTAGGCAAGAGAAAATAATTGTGTGAATTGGAATGACAGTAGTGGGAAGGGAAGGATTAAGGGCACAAGAAAGACATTTTTAGAGAAGAATCGGGTACTTTGTAGCTGATTATCAGTAGATGATGGAAGCAAAGTCTTACATGATTCCATTCTCCATCCCAGGTTACTGGGAGAGTGATGGTGCCATTACGAGAGATAAGAACTTAAACATATTGAATTTGGCATGACAGTGAGACATCCAGCAGGCAGTTTGTTAGGAGTTGGAAATTTAAAATGCAATTGTTGAAATGTTTACCAGGATTAGTTTTAAGTTGCGCAACAAGCATTTTCCTGTTGTATTACTCATGCAATATACTGTGTATGGCCATATGCTTACTGAATTCTCTCATTCTTAAAATTTGAGGATAACTTTTATTATATATCAAAGCTGTGTATTGTTGCTAAGGAAATAATGCTATTAATTACTGCTTTCAAATGGATATTTGAGTGTTCATGGAAGGACCATGATATTTATATATTTTTACTTAACAAACACTTATATAGCAATTATTACCTGCCAGGCACTGTTCTAATCACTTTAGAAATGCTAAATAATTTAATTTAATCATCAAAACAATTCCAGGGAGGCAAATATTTTATCATTCTCATTTTACAAAAGAAATATTGAGGTTATAAAGGTGAAATAACTTGGCCAAAGCCACACAACTTATAAATGGTACAGCTGGGAGTTGAACCCAGGCAGTCTATGATGGTAAAAATGCAGATCTTATACATCCACATTTAATCTGTTTCCCATACATTTGCAAAATACCAAAGATGTAGTAAGTTAAAATTTCAAACAAAACGGTGGTCCAAACTTGTAACATTGGAATACCATTCATTATGATGCTCATATGTAATGTATTCATGTTTTGATATAAAAATAAATACAATCCTAAAGGTAATTTTCGGTGATCAACTTGGTAAAGCAAAATATGATTCTGGATTTTTCCCAGTTGAATTTAAAGAAAAAGTGCCATTTAGCATTAACCACTGGAATTAATTATGAAAAATACTTTGCAACACTAACCATGCCACAAGATGGACTAATAGCTAGAAAAACAAAACATCGTTTGTTGACAGTACCACCAAAAGAGAATAGTAATGAGCACAGGTGAGATGTAATGGAATGTTTGCATGTAACTGTTTCCTAAAATTGGATCTTTTAATAAAGGAGAAAAAACAGTCATGAAAGCCAGCACAGATGGCCTAGTAGTTAAAGTTTGGCCCACTCTGCTTCAGTGGCCTGGGTTTGGTTCCTGGGCACAGAACCACACCACGCATCTGTTGGTAGCCATGCTGTGGCAGTGGCTCACACAGAACTAGAAGGACCTACAACTAGAATATACAACTATATACTGGGGCTTTGGGAAGGAAAAAAAAAAAAAGAGAGGAAGAATGGCAACAGATGTTAGCTCAGAGTGACTCTTTCCCAGGGGAAAAAAAATTTGTGAGAGATTTTGCCATCCTTTAAGAATTCCATTTCGGAGGCTGGCCCAGTGGTGCAGCGGTTAAGTTTGCACATTCTGCTTCTTGGCAACCTGGGGTTTGCTGGTTCAGATCCCGGGTGTGGACATGGCACCCCTTGGCAAAAGCCATGCTGTGGTAGGCGTCCCACATACAAAGTAGAGGAAGATGGGCATGGATGTTAGCTCAGGGCCAGTCTTCCTCAGCAAAAAGAGGAGGATTGGCAGCAGTTAGCTCAGGGCTAATCTCCCTCAAAAAAAACGGAAAAGAAAAAAACACAGAATTCCATTTCAGGGGCTGGCCCTGTAGCTGAGTGGTTTGTTTTGTGTGCTCTGCTTTGGCAGCCCAGGGTTTTGCTGGTTCAGATCCTGGGTGTGTACATGGCACTGCTCATGAAGCCATGCTGAGGTGGCATCTCACATGCCACAACTAGAAGGATCCACAACTAAAAATATACAACTATGTACCGGGGGACTTTGGGAAGAAAAAGGAAAAATAAAATCTTTTAAAAAAGAAAAAAAAAAAGAATTCCATTCCATTATAAATGGATGCTATTAATGATGGTTTTGGAACTTCTGACTGTATTTTTGAGCTTACTAATGCTGGAGCAAAACTGTAACAATTCATTTCTCAAACTAAGAATTAAATAAGCATACTCTTGACTCACGTTAATGGTAATAAATTGTAAAAAATATACAGAGTAAAAAGAAGTATAGGAATTCCAATTTATTATTAATATTCACACTATTAATCCTGATATTCCTTAATTCAGCCTACTCAAGTAGGACGCCAAGTAGATGAAGAGTATCTAACTAAATGCTATCAAAAAGTTTTAGTTCATGAAATACAAATTTTTTTTAATTGCCATACAAATATGTTTTAGAACAAGATAATGGTGAGGGTTACATAGCACTGTGAATTTATTAAATGCCACTGAATTGTTTACTTTTATTTATTTATTTTTTCCCTGGATTTATTGAGATATAATCAATATATAACATTGTGTAAGTTTAAGGTGTACAACATGTTGATTTGATACACTTAGTTATTGCAAAATAATTACCATAGTAGGGTGAGTTAACACCTCCATCATCTCACATAATTACCATTTCTTTTTCATAGTGAGAACATTTAAGATCTACTCTCTTAGCAACTTTCAAGTATATAATACAATATTATTAACTATAGTCACCTGTTAATGTATAGTCACTCTACAGTAGATCCCCAGAACTTATTCATCTCATAACTGGAAGTTAGTACCCTTTGACCAACATCTCCCCATTTTCTCCACCTCTAGCTCCTGGTAACCATCATTCTATTCTCTGTTTCTACGAGTTTGGCTTTTTTAGATTCCACATATAAATGCAATCAATGATATTTGCCTTTCTCTGTCTGGCTTATTTAACTTAGCATAATTTTCTTAAGGTCTATCCATGATGTCAAAAATGGCAGGACTTCATTTTTCTCATGGCGGAATAATATTCCATTGTATGCATATTCCACGTCTTCTTTATCCGTTCACTTGTAGAGGGACACTTAGGTTGTTTCCATATCGTGGTTATTGTGAATAACGCTGCAACAATCATGGCAGAGCAGATATCTCTTCGAGATCCTGATTTCATTTCCTTTGGTTATATACCAAGAAGTGGGATTGATGAATCATCTGGTAGTGCTATTTTTAATTTTTTGAGGAACCTCCATACTATTTCCTGTAGTGGCTGCACCAATTTACAGTCCCACCAACAGTGCACAAGGGTTCCCTTTTCTCCATATCCTTGCTATCTTGTCTTTCTGATGATAGCCATGCTAACAGTGAGGTGATATCTTACCATGGTTCTGATTTGCGTTTTCCTGATGATTAGTGGTGTTACACATCTCTTCATGTATCTGTTAGCCATTTGGGTGTCTTCTTTGGAAAAATATCTCTTCAGTTCCTCTGCACATTTTTACATTGGATTGTTTGCTTTTCTGCTACTGAGCTGTAAAAAAGTTCCTTATGTATTTTGGACATTAACTCATCAGATATATGATTTGCAAATATTCTTTCATTCCAAAGGTTGCCTTTTCATTGTGTTGTTTCTTTTGCTGTGCAGAAGCTTTTTAGTTTGATGTAGTCCCATTTATTTATTTTTGCTTTTGTTGCTTCTGCTTTTGGTGTCATATCCAAAAAAATCATTTCCAAGACCACCGTCAAGGAGCTTTCCCCTTGTTTTCTTCTAGTTTTACGGTTTCAAGTCTTATTTTTAAGTCTTTAAACCATGGTGAACCAAAGTGAGTTACTGAGAAACCAAATATGAACTTGAAAGAATTTGAGGGAATTCGAGAGTTCTCTTCAGGGATGGGACAGAGTGGTAAAGAGAACATTTTTTGGGCTGGAACTTCACGACTGCGTGGTTTAGGCTGCACACTTTTAGAATGGCTAAGGCCTGGTCTGTGGCATAAATTTGTAAAGAACTCAGAAAAATATGCCTTAGGCTGTGTCTTTCCTTTCTGCTGCTTGAAGGTCTTTACATTCCTGTTCTGATCACTAGTGGCTGTCGCCGGTATAATTACTGCTTCTTGGGACTTTGCTTTCGTTTACTTGGTAGCTGTCGAGCACCACGAGAGGCAAAAAAGAAGAAACAAAAACCTCCGTTCCTTATGGAGTTAAGAAGTGGAAAGCTGCCCCTTAACATCCTTCACTCTCCCCTTTCAGTCCAAGGGACGGTTCTCAAGAGCTGTAAGAACCAGCTGAGACGGTCCTCAGAGATGCGCTCGCGTCCCGGGGCGGGACCAGAGCAAACCCCGCCTCCCAAGCCCAATCCCAGTTCTCCGGCGGCGGACAGGAAGCGGCGGCAGGCCCAGCAGTTCGGGAACTGGACCCCGCGCGCATGCGCGCGCCCTGGGACTCCTGGGGGAGGGGGAGGGGCGGGAGGAAGGGGTGCGGCTCCGCCCTCCGGTTGGGCATTGGCGCGTCACGTGGTGAGGAAGGAGGCGGAGGTCCCAGGCTCGGGGAGGGAGGTAGAGAAGAGGGAAGGAGCGAGGGAAGGAAAGCGGGGAAGGGAGGAAGGAAACGAACGAGGGGGAGGGAGGTCCCTGTTTTGGAGGAGCTGGGAGCGTTGCCGGCCCCCGAAGTGGAGCGAGAGGGAGGTGCTTCGCCGTTTCTCCTGCCGGGGGAGGTCCTGGCTTCCCGTGGAGGCTCCGGACCAAACCCCTTCAGCTTCTCCCTCCGGATCGATGTGCTGCTGTTAACCCGTGAGGAGGCGGCGGCCGCGGAAGATGGTGTTGCTGAGAGTGTTAATTCTTCTCCTCTCCTGGGCGGCGGGGCTGGGAGGTGAGGCACGACCCCGAGCGCCCGGGGCGCGGTGACCACGGCGGACCGCGCGGCGGCAGCGGCGGCCGGGCCGAGCGGAGCCCAGTCGCGCGGTGCTGCGGGCGCGTCAGTCAGCCCGGCCGGCCGGCGGCGCCACTCGGGCGCGCATCGCTCCCCGCTCCCTATTGTCCCCCGCACCCCGACCGCGCTCCGTGGCGGGCCGAGGAGGCTCGAGCCTCGGCGAGGCCTTCCCTGCCCCCCACCGTCCCGGCGGTAGGGGAGGCGGGGGTCGCCTCCAGAGAAGCAGAGCCGGGAGATTCGGGTGGCCGGGCGAGAGCCGGGGAGCCCAGGCCGGTGGCTCCATCCCTCCAGCCTGCTCGCCGGGCGCCGGCGGTTTTCGTAGCCCTGGCGCCGCCGCACCCTCCTCACCCTTCCGCCCGCAGCCCCTGCCTGCCCCGCGGCGGATTCCGGAGTCCGCTCGGCTGCGGAGAAGCGGCGCGCAGGCTCGCGGGGAGTTGTGAGGTGTGCGGCCGGGCGGGTGTATTGTTCTTTGCGGGTCGGGGCGATCCAGACCGCCCCGGATCCGCAGAGGGGCCGCCTGTGGAGGAGTGACTGGGGTGTGCTTGTCTGAGACGAGAGGCTGCCTCTCTCCCCAGTGCCCTGCCTGTGCCTGGTGTTTGCAGAGAGATCCCGGGAGGGTGTGTTTCTGTTCTGTGAAAACATTCTGTTGCCCAGGGGAAAGGGTTTGTGGGGAGGAAGGTAAGCCGCTTCAGGATGTTCTTGGATCTGTAGGCTGGACTGGGTCTCTTAGAGGGACGGTCCCTGGTGACCCAACTTGAAGAGTTTTCTTAAACTCTCCGGTGGAGTAGACATACAGTGTATTTAGTGGATTGTCAAAACGGTGGCAACCCCCGCACCCCGCAAGTTGGAGTTAAATTACTAAAAGCATATAATTTCTTGATTACTCGGGTTTTGTAGACGATTTTTATTTGCCGTGTGTCCTAGGACCAGCTGCATCATTTTGTTGTGTAAGTACTTTATTTTAGGTAAACTTTTTGAGTTGCTCCAAAGTATGCTTCAAGCCTCAAAGTATGTTTAAAAGCATTAGATTGAAACTTTTTCCGGAATGTTTTGGATGAGTACAACCTAATTTCATAATTCAGAAAGTATCTGAATATCTCATGTAGTGTATGTATTGGGTCGTTCTTTTTTGTGTCACTTTGACTTAGACTGCAGAGCCAAGCATATTTTTGTCCTGTGTTCTGCTTAGTCCGAGGATCATACTTCGTAGTTAGACTTCTGTTGTAGTTTCTAGTGTTCAATTTGTTACATATACATTTTAGATTAAGAGCTTCTGTTAGTTGTTTAGTTTTAAGAAGTATCATGTGCTAGAGACCCTTTTTAAGGATAGTTTCATTGAACATTTGTATTTACGTTCTAAATGTGGCTTCCAACAAACCACTTTTCTGTTTTGTTTTCACTTTTTGTGATTATAGTCGGGAGTTAGACACTGATTCCTATGAGGTTGTAAAAAGTAAGACAAACACATGAGGCTCTTCAAACTACTGATGAGTAGCAGTATGTAAAATGTACTTTGTTTTTACAGAATGAAACGGTGGGAATAGAAACTGGTGTAGTGTGATGGTTGAAGAAAAAGTAAATTAACGGCATGATCTTTGTGGGTTAAGACCCTTGTTACACAAAAATTTTCCACATTCAAAACTTGAGTCATAAAGTATCATTTTGTATTAAACATTGGTTAAAAGCCTACTTACTTTTTTGATGTTTGTTTTAAGCAGAACTTTTTCAAAAAGACACTAAGAAATCTTTCATTTTAAAATTAGCATCAAGATTGTAGCTTTTGGGTACATGGAGATATTTGTAATTTTATTATAATACGTATTTTCATCTGCTAATCTGAGTTATTTATGGTCAAGTTTGTAAGAAGTTTATATGATAATATGTAGAATACAGTACATTCAAATTGAAAATATTTGTTTTAGCATATGAGAGAATGAATATGTGTAGATCAGAAGAAGTTGAGTGGAAATATGGGTTGAACTTTAAAGTATAAATCATTCTTAGGTGCTTAATAAACCTTTTTAGTT
Organism: Equus przewalskii; assembly: GCF_037783145.1. Lineage (NCBI taxonomy): Eukaryota > Metazoa > Chordata > Mammalia > Perissodactyla > Equidae > Equus > Equus przewalskii. The sequence goes on from NC_091831.1 coordinate 133,092,654, forward strand.
GCTTCCTCCTTTCTGATTTGTCATTCACGGTTTTGCATTAATCTTTTCTTGCTCTTAATATGATGGGTGGGAAGCTGGAAGAGAGAAAGTGTTTAGAATCATAAAACTTAAACTTTCCTAATGCTGTCCATTTCTAGCACCTGTCCCAGCCTATGTTGTATTTGTAGGACGATACCATAGAATTTCTACAGTTCAGTAAGTGTCTGTATAGACGTGTACTCAAACATATACATAAAAGTGCTTTTCTTTGTTATTTGTACCACATTAGAAATTTATTGGAACTATTCTGTTTAAATGTAGCCCAAATGATTTTTATGTATGTGTGAATACTACTTTTTAATACAATTATGTTAGAGAGTTGATATCTTTTCTTCCTTTTTTTTTTTTTTAAATTCATGTGTTTGAGAGATCAAAAGGTATTTTAGCTGTAGCAGTAAATACAATCCCATAATGTTTTGGTTTGATGAAGTCACACATCAAATGAACTTTGGAGGATAACATGTTTTTTATACTTAAAATTCTGATGTAAATGCTTTGCTTTGTACCAGGCATTCTGTAGAAATAAGTCTTCTGGAAGTTTGGCTGAAAGTCTTAAAAGTATCAAAGTTTAAGCTCCAACTATTGCTCTCACTTTTACCAGCAAGTAAGGGTCTGTGAATTAATAAAAGAGGCAGACGTTTTGTCTGTGTCTTTAAGGAGCTCTGACTCTTCATCTTTTTAACTTGAGATTGATAATCCAGTTAGCTGTATCATCTTAAGAAGGCCCATTTCAAGCCATGCCCTACATTAAGAGTTGCTTCTCTGTGTATGTACAGGACATCTCTGAGGAGCAGAGGCTGAGGGAAATGGGCATGGCAGGCCCCTCTCTGTTTTCTCATGTCCTTTTTATAACTTGTTTACGATCAAGAGTGTTTATTGTCTATCTTTTAAATTTTCCTGAGGACTTTCAGGGTTGAGTAGGGAGAGTAAAGGGCATTTCTGTGATGTCTGTTGTGTAGCTGATGGAGTTTCACTTTTCAACATTTATGAGAGTGAGATGATATTTTACAGTTGAAGAAACAGGCTTGAGGAAATAATTTTTGTAGCATCATCCACCTGCTAAGTGATGAATTAGACATTCAAACCCAAGCCAGTTTACTCAAAACTGAGCTTTTTACCTATTGCCCCTTCATACCTTTTTGAATATTTTTTTCTTCTTCCCAAAGCCCCCCAGTACATAGTTGTATATTCTAGTTTTAGGTCCTGGTTCTGCTTTGTGGGATGCCGTCTCAGCATGGTTTGATGAGCAGTGCCATGTCTGCCCCCAGGATCCGAACCGGGGAAACCCTGGGCCACCAAAGTGGAGCGTGTGAACCTAACCACTCGGCCACGAGGCCTGCCCCCTTCATAACTTTATGAAAGCAGTTTTCACACATTGGCTCAAAGGTGGCCTCTGGACTGAACCACCTTAGAGATAGGTTTTGTTTGATTTGCAGTGTCTTTAAGTTTCAACTAGGGATCAACATTGAAAAATTGGGAAATTTCTCATTGAAATTCATGGATCTGGAGTATTGGGGGAAGATTTGGAAATCCAGGCGCTCCCGGGCTGCATTCCCATTGTCTGGGGCAGAATGGTAGCGCAGGAGTTGCCCTCTTTAGACTGGGCCTGTGCTTCCCAATCAGTGCAGTTCCCGTCACTCCTGCTGATGATAGCACTTGGCCTGCTTTGCTCATTTTTGTTACTTGCCTGGGTCCTGGAGGTGTGTTATTCGCATCTCTGCCTCCGCTTCATCTTGCATAGAGGACTCTAACCTTTTAAAAATGTTTTTTTGCCTGTGACCTCTTATCCCACTTTTTTTTTTTTTTAAAGATTTTATTTTTTCCTTTTTCTCCCCAAAGCCCCTCCGGTACATAGTTGTATATTCTTCGTTGTGGGTCCCTCTAGTTGTGGTATGTGGGACACTGCCTCAGTGTGGTTTGATGAGCTGTGCCATGTCCGCGCCCAGGATTCGAACCAACGAAACACTGGGCCGCCTGCAGCGGAGCGTGCGAACTTAACCACTCGACCACGGGGCCAGCCCCTCTTATCCCACTTTTAATATATTTTTTTGTAATTCTTTATTTTTTCAGTAGTCTTGAAAATTTGTTAATAAAAACTGTGGTATACACAATACTTTTTATCTATCATTAGGTTATTAGGTATTTTTTAAAATCCCTGTTTTCATGATAGTAACAATTTGAAGGTCTTAAAGAATTATGGTTATAATTTTTCCAAATCTCTTTATCTCAATGAGCAAATAGGAAACCATTTCTTTTTCTACTGGGATGAGACTCAGAAGAAAATTGGTTGTTGAAGGTCATATAAATAAAAACTGACTTAGGCTTTTTTCCTTTTAAGAATGGGTTATAAACATAAACTCTGCTTTTGAAATTAAGAAAATGAAATGGAACAATAACTTCGACAATAAGCTGCATTTTTCTAACATTATTTGAAGATGACAGGTTCAGATATGAGAAAGTTCCTGTATACCAAATCTGTGGGACCAGACTTTAACAATTGTGGTCATTTTTGATGGAAGTTTTTCTAAGATGTGTCACATATTTACTTTGTCCTTAAAATGGGCTGAATTTAATCTTTTCTTAAATGATTGAGGTTTAGTATGAGAACAACTGTTATTGTTCTGGACTCTTTTGTAGTTTCTGTTTCTATTTTTCCAGAAACAGTTGAAATGGATGTTCTAAATTTGTTCTAGGTGATTGTAATTTTTATTCTTGTATCTAGTTTTAATAACATTTCCAGCTTTTTAGTTATATTTCCTGGCTTTCTTGCAAACCGTGAGGATATCACCTTCTAATTAGTTGTTTCTAATATATTTTCTATAGGGAAGCTAATCGTATTTGGCATACTTGTATGTAAAGTGGAATAAATAAGTTCTGAGTCTTCTGTGGAATAAAGTATGTGAGCTTTAGATAAGGTTTTTTTTTGTTTTTTTTTTAGTGTATATGTTTGACTTGGTAGAGTTTAGTGTTGAGGATGCCTTGTTCTTACTTCCTGAACAATTGGGATGATTATGTGCTACTGTTTTGCTAGTTAAAGTGAGGCAAAGTGGAGCGGAGAGAAGAAACTGATGAATAACCAGGAAGACACAGCAAATAAAATGCACACTCATTTGATTGCAGATAGATCATTTCGTAGATCTGAATCATGTACTCTGGTTCCAACTAATACACTAGATTGTTGATATTAAACATACCGTATAAGGTACACTTGTAACATTCTCTACAGGAATGTAAACTATAAGTTAAGAAAAAGTATTTTCTGTATTTAAAGGAAATGTTAGGTAAAAGGTAGATGACTGAGGCTCCTGATACTGTGTTTTACTGTTAGTCTGCAGTAAGTATCTGTTGTGTGTTACAGTTGTGGTGACTTTGTGATTTCTGTACAGTTAAATTACTTGTCTGTCTTTGAATTCTATCACATTCTAATGGTTAGAAAATTTTTGCCTAAGCTGGAAGTATATTTTTGGGATGGTCTGACTTAAAATGTAGTCTGTGTGGAGTACCAAAAATGGAGTTTGTGTGTGTGGAAAGGCTTGAGGCAGGGCAAGGGCATCATTGGACATAGCTGTTAATGTGAAGTTTCGGTGAGAGGCCCATGTGGTGACATTGGGAAGACGAATTGTAGAGGTGAAAGGCTGTGGACAGAGAAACACACAGTGGTTTCTAATCTGAGCCCCAAGTCACAGGGCAGACACTCCAAATTGTAGGAATTGATGTGTATTTGGTCTGTTTTCACATGGGCAACTCTCTGTGACTTGCTTGGGTAAAGAGCTCCAGGGTTTTGTTTTTTTTTAAGGAGGAATTGATTTATTTAATGATCGTTAGTGGTTCTTCCAGGTAACTCTAAAAAGTCCGCTCGTTCTGAATAAAAATCCAGCAGTGGTAATTCTAACTAGTTTAGCTGTCAATTTTTGTACTCGGAAAAGGAAGTGGTGTTAAAGATAAGTGGAAAAACTGTGATAATCCTAGAAGTTAGATTCCTATGAGGGCGGTAACATGGTTTTCCGGCAGTTTGAAGGCTTTGCCTTAGTACTGGTAGGGACAGTCTTGTCCTAGCTGGGTTGCAGGAAACCGCAGTACTGAGAACAGTTCTTAGGGAATGTAGACTCCCTTTGATATTTGGGTGAGTTCATTCGGAAGCTACTACAGTTCCAGCTAAACCACGTAAGAATGTGTACAGTGAGAACATTGCTGTTTAGTCACCGGCGTTTATTGTATGTCTGTGGCTAGTAGGAATCATGAAGCCACAGTCTTGAGTGAAAAGAGAAGTAAACAGTGAGTTTGTCAGCATAGACGGAAATGCCGAGATATAAAAATATAGTTCCAATTATGTATTATAGTTGGGGTTGAAATAAGGATTTGTTAAGCTGGGGGGACGTCAACCAGTTGGGGAAAAGCTTTCTGAGATAGAAGGGAGTGGCATATAGTCTAGTAAAATGCTTGTAGGCTTACTTACCTTACTTGGAATGGAGAATCCATGGTGGGAAATAAGGAGAAATTCTAACTGGGCCTTAATGACCAGGATTCTAATTATTCATATTCTAGGCCATGATAACTCTGAGGTAGAGTATTATGGATTATTGGCTGGGGTCCATTGTGAGGAGTTGGGATATGTTACAATAAGGGCTAAATTAGTTGCTTGATGAATTTGGTAATTAAGTCCTGGATTAGGGTAGTGACTGTAGAAATAAATAAGGATAGAACAAGAAATCACATGGAAGAAAAACTGGTAAAACTCAGTTTTATGTAAAACTTGTTTACTGTGAAGCTAACAAAGTTTATTGAGGGCTCACTCTGTTGAATTTAGTTCCTAGAGGCTGTTGCCTTGGAGAGAGTATGGTTTTTTAAAACGTTGAGGACCTCAGTCTTTGAAGTTGAAAATGTCTAAGATTTTGTGTCTAGAGAAGGTTATAGGTTGGAATGTATGTTAGAGTCTGGAATTTTATCCTACTTGCAAGCTAATCCTTTTGTTGGAAATTGGTTAAAACTTGGCACAGTCCTTCAGTAATCTGTGGCTAGCCATTTGGGAAGCACTGTTCCAGAGAGTTGGGAGATAGAAGTCTGGTGAGTTTGGAGTAGGGGGAGAAATTAGATTTAAAGATGCATTAACAAGTACTTTTACTTTACAAATATATATTTTCTCTCTTTAAGTTGGAATTAGGCTCTTCAGTTCTAGAATATGCTTGATACTCTTGATTATATGTGAACTGTGAACTACTTCTTTCAGAGGCAAATTGGGGAAAAGAATGTGATCTTTGCATTTGAGGCAAATGTACATATATACGAGTTGTGGAGCAGAATTTTCTTTCCAGTTATCTTTGCTTGCATTGATGATGGCAAGGGACATACATATGCACGTATTTGAACTTTGAACTTTGGATTTATTTTTCAAAAGAATACAGATAGAATTCTACACTTATGAATTGAGTAGGATATTAATTTGCCACCTCTTTTCCTTGGAATTAAATGGGATAAGTTTGTAAAAATGCTGAAGAAACCGTAACATGCTACACAAATATTATTAAAATTATGTTGGTTCCAGGCCTCCTTTCATTTAGAATCTATTAGTTACAAAATATAGATGGATAAAATGTATTTTTATTTTTTATTTTTTTAATTTTTTTTAAGGATTTTATTTTTTTCCTTTTTTTCCCCAAAGCCCCCCGGTACATAGTTGTATATTCTTTGTTGTGGGTCCTTCTAGTTGTGGCATGTGGGACGCTGCCTCAGTGTGGTTTGATGAGCAGTACCATGTCTGCACCCAGGATTCGAACCAACGAAACACTGGGTCGCCTGCAGTGGAGCACGCGAACTCAACCACTCGGCCATGGGGCCAGCCCCTAAAATGTATTTTTAGAAGTTGAATACTAGCACGTCATTACTAACCATTAGAAGATAGAATTTAAGAAAATCCACAATTCCTTCTCCAATTTTATCACTTTTTAATATTAACAATTTAATCTTTTAAAATGCCTATTATTATGAATTTACATCATAGTATTTATGCAGTTTTGTATCCTTTAAAAAATTAACGTGCAGTTAAAATATATATGCAAAGCAAACACTAAAATATTTATAAGTAGTCTAAAGACAGTTTTAGTTGTCAGAACTGAAGGGATGCTACTGGCATCTAGTGGGTAGAGGCCAGAGATGCTGCTAAACATCTTACAATGCACAGGACAGCCCCCACAACAAAGGACTACCTGGCTAAAATGTCTGTAGTGCTGAGGTTGAGAAACCCTGCTGTGGAGAAAATTTGAGTCGTCTTACTTTATTTTTGTTGTTATTGTTATTCTGATAGCTTGCTGTCTTAATTGATTACTCAAGTTACGTAACCTTTTGTATTCCTATCCTTTTCAAGCCTTTTTCTCCTTCTGCTCTACGAACTGCAGTTCTGAAAAATTTATCATTTATCTTCCAGTGTTTCCTATGCTTTTCATCTTCCAGTTTGCGGTTGGGAAGAAAATCTCATTCTGTTAATTTATAACAGTGATTAAATGACTTATAGCCCATGAGGATTATTCACAAACCAAACCAAACCACTTGCTTGTTAACCCAGAATAGCCATGGATTAATAGGATTTTAGTTTCTTTGGGGAAAGGTATTTTGAGGGACTCAACCAGCAACTTATCCACAAATCTATCTTCAGAATTAGTTCTACTCAGTTTCAACTTTTCACAGTTTATTTTCTTCAGAATTTTAACTCAGAAGTCCTCAAAACCCCTCATGTCTTTTTTATAACTCCATCCTCTCCTCCCCTTATTATCATCTTTAACACTTTTGGCAGAATTGTTTTATTTGCATGTCCAGCTTTCCTGGAAGGAGTGAGGCAGATGGGTTGGGGTATAGGGAGAAGGGGAAGGTAATGAGAGTAGGTTTAGGGTGAAATGCAGGGTGTGTGTGGATATAGATCAATAGTAGGTTGTGGCTGGAGCCATTGTGTGTGTGTGTGTGTGTGTGTGTGTGTGTGTGTGTGTTATTTATGTAGGTCGAAAGTCACGGTCCCTTATGTGGGTTACTGTCTGCGCTTACTTGAAAAGGCATAAAGGCATTTCAGATCACGTCAAAATCTGAAATATGTACATGTTTCCACTTTTGGACTTTTATGTTGTATTTCCTAAGTTAGTAGTAGAAATTTAATATATTTACTAGGTTTATTCATTGATGTTTTGTGCCCTTTGTGATTGATTTAGTTTATAATTTAAAAAAGAGCTACTTACGTTCACCTCTGAGCCAACTAGCTTTATTATTTTTAATATATTAGAGACCTGCTTATCTAAAAAAGTAGGTGTATTGAAATGTGCTTATAATTCTAAACATACCCTCTTATCCTGAACTTTCACTTGTAACTGTTAGGTTTAGATGTTTGCTTGTGGAAGATGACTTTTTCACTGGTTTCTTCACTGGTTTCTAGTCAAGAAATGGATACTATGGCTTAAGTTTGAGGTCACATTGTAGAAGTAGCTTTTCCAAGACTGTTGTAAAGACACTTAAGTATATTGCTGAAATATAGGACGTGATGGTTCCTGGAAGCCTACCTTTATCGTACAAGAGAGCCGTTTTGTTAATGTATTTAGTGCTTCAAGATCAGTGTGACTACATATCAAACATAAGAAGCACTGGTCAACGCAGTATGGGGCTAAGACTCAGTTGGTGACTCAAGTTCCTTAGGAAGGAAATATACTTTTATGTTGGGGGAAAGTGCTCTTGGTACCTAATTTAAAAATTATAGAAGTGAAAAGTCTGTTGAAAACAACTTGATTACAAGTAATTTCTCTGAGGAATGGAAATCCGCCAGCCTTAGCTTATTCTTACACATCCTCTCATTTATTGTAATTAAGTTTTTCTGTAAATAGGAAGATCTGTAATGTCAAAACATTTTTGCAAGTTTTCCTCCCCCATTCTTGAGATTGTGGAATCAACTTTCTTTGCTATAGATAGGAAAAAAATTAACTTTATTTGCTATATGATATTGCTATCCCACATAAAGATGATGATATTGATCCCCATCCGTAAGACATACTCTGATTGTTTTTTCCCCGTGATATTAATGAAATTTTCATTCTATTCTTTTGTCCTATTCTTATCTTTAATTTAGATTGGAACAGAAAATTGCAGGTTTTGGATTCAGGAGCTGGGAAGGAAGCTTGGAAGCTTTTGTTTGCAGGCATTCCTGGAAAGTAAGATTGCTACCTACCCATGGAATTTGGAAAATCATTATAATGGCTAGCGATTATGGGATACTTATTATATGCCGGCCACTGTTCTTAAGGCATTTTCTGTATTAACTCGATCTTCACAATGTTTCTATTAGATAGGTTCTGTTATTCTCATGTTACAAGTCGGGGACAGGCTCAGGGAGGGTAATTTATTCAGAGTCAGAAAAGTCATATAGCTATTCATTGGGGAAGGCAGGATTTGAGTACTGTCAGTCTGGCTTCAGAATTCATGCTCTTAAACACGATGCTGCCTCTGAGAAACGTATTTCATGCTTTAAAAAGTATTGTATAGTGCGATTGTTAGATTCTGCCTTTGAATGAAGATTGGATCGTTTTACCATCAGAGCATAATTTAGGCTCTTTGGACTTATATAGTATTTGAGTCATTTGACTTTTGGTCAATCAAGCTCTTTACAAAGTATTTTTTTTTGTTTTTTGATATTAGAAAATGTTTACAGTTAAGGGGGCGTAAGTACCTTATAGGACATTTTATGCACAATTTTGTCACAAACTTCAGTTTTGTCATAGATAAATTTGTATATGTATTCATTTTTTTAAAGGCTTGAGGACAGATACTAAATCTCTGGATGGTGACATATAGGTTATGTGTTTCTGCAGTAATCCCTTTTGTAATCTGGAAAAAAGTTTTTCTTTTAAGGCAGATTATGGTTAGTAAATACCACTATCCTGGTGACTTTGAAAAGAGTTACAGGAAATAAAAATACTGTTCTCAAATTATAAAAAGGGAGAGACCTCCTAAGCTCTCCAGTGGCAAGGATACCAAGTCATGTTTTTTTCTACTTCTTAGAACCTGCTGGCCATTTTCTACCACTCTTGCATGTAGGTGATCTTTTGGTATTACTTTGCCTTTTCCCCATTTTTAAAAAAAATTTTTTGAAAATTAGTTATCTGTTTTCTCCATCTTATGAGTCCAATCCAGTTATTCTCCTACCAGTTTTACACATATGCATTTGCTTGATACACTATGTTTATTTTTTCCTAACTTATCTTTTAAAAACTTTTATACTTTCTGAAAGGTTGGAAGTATATAGAGTCCAGTTAACATTTATATACCTTTCACCTAAATTTATTAATGGTTATCTTTTGCCACATTTCCTTTATCTCTCTAATGCATATTCTTTTTTTTTTCTGAACCGTTTGAAAGTAAGCGGTACCCCTAAATACATCAGTATGCATCTCATAAGATTAAGAACATTGTCTTACAAAGCCAAGAAGATTATTTTCTCTTTTTAAGTGTAGGGATGTTCAAATTTCCCATGGAGCTTATAAATACTAGGCACTATGTAAATTTATTATATGCTTTGTTAAGGCTAGATTTCTGGCAACTACAACTAAGGGCTGGAAAGTAAAGTTCTGTTGGTATGCTTTTATGTGTAGGTAAAATAAAGTAACAGTATAGAAGGGAGGAGACATTGATGGGATAACCACACTGCAGGATGGAGCTACTTTGTGTAGGAACAATGGCACAATAGCATAATGGCCTAGAGGTTATCAGAACATTATGACCTCTTAGGTTAAAGATGTTAATCAGGATGAGCCTGGCTCAAGAAGATGATGTTAAAGTAGAGGAGAAAAATCAATAATAGTTCAAATGGAAAGAGATTTGGCACATAGGTAAACTTCAGTTATCTTTAGTGGAAGATGTCATTTTCCACTGATGTCAGATTTCTAACATCCTACTGTACTCTAGATTAAATGTATTTTGTTTTTATTGTTGTCAAGTAACAGATCTCTATCTCCATTGTTAAGGACTTTACATAAGAACATCTTCAGTCAGTATTCTGTTCTTCTTCTTTTTTTTGGTGAGGAAGATTGGCCCTGAGTGAACATCTGTTGCCAGTCTTCTCTTTTTACTTGAGGAAGATTATCCCTGAGCTAACATCTCTGCCAGTGTTCCTCCATTTTGTATGTGGGATGCTACCACAGCGTGGCTTGATGAGTGGTGTGTAGGTCTGTGCCTGGGATCTGAACCTGTGAACCCTGGGCTGTTTAAGTGGAGTGTGCAAACTCAACCACTACACCACCGGGCCAGCCCCTGAATATTCTGTTCTTTGTCAGAAGGGATAAAAGGAGTTTTAGATTGCCATACTTTGAGTCCTTTCTGTTTCCTTCCCTGTCGTTCGTCTTGCTTCCCTGTCGTTCATCATGGGTAATATATCAGCATGATGAAAGAAGCTCCAGGTCTGTATTCAGGGACAACAACAGAAAATTAGTGTTTTTTCACTGTTGTTTTGTTTTTTACTCCTAAATTTGTAGGCTATGTTTTCTTTTGTACAACTCTATTTCATGTAAATAGAGGATTTAAATTAAGGAAGAAAATAGTCTGTTATGGGCCACAAATCACATGTTAATTTAAATGACAACAAACTTTGGAAGAAATAGTTTCTGTGCCTGTACTTGCTTATTAGTTATTTTAAATAACCCCTAATATGGTGATGACCCCCATGTTTGTATCTCTAGGCCAGACCTCTTCCTTGAATTCCACGCTCCTGTATCCCAACTGTATCTCCAGTTAGATGTCTAGTGGGCATCTCAATCTTAACATGTCCAAAACCAAACCTGAATCGCCTCACTCCCAGCCTTTTCTCCTGTAGTTTTTCCTGTCTCAGTGAATGGGAAGTCCATTCTTCAGTTGCTCAGGCCAAAAACTTTGAGTTATACTTTGTTCCTCTCTTCCTTGTACAGCCTACGTAGAGTCCTTCAGCAAATCCTGTCAGCTCCTCTTTCCAAGTTTATGCAGATTTTGACAACTTCCCAGCAGCTCCACTTCTCCTACCTTGATTGATACAAGCCAACATTCATCTCACCTTTATTACTGTAAAACTTTCTAACTGTTCTGCTTGTTGTCTTGTTCTCCCAGTCTCTTCTTAGCATAGCAGTGCGCTCTGTTCAAAAGCTCTTTTCTTTTGTCAAAACCATCCACTGACAATTGCGTACCGTAAAATGGTTAAAATGGTGAGTTTTATGTTATGTGAATTGTACCTCAATAAAAATAGTGATAGCAAAAGAAAGAAATAAACTTAAAAAACCCTTTCAATGCTTTACTATTTTCAGTGAAAGCCAAAGTCCTTATAGTGGCCTATAAGGCCCTTTATGATGTACACGTACCCTTATCCCCCCACTGCCTCTAAAGTTCTTCCCCCTTGTTCGTTTTGTTCCAGCCACACAGAGCTCTTTAAAAAATGCCAAGCTTGCTTCTGTTTCAGGGACTTTGCCTTTGCTGATCCTTTTGCATGGAACACTTTCCCCCCCCCCGACTGCTATGTTATCTACCTTCTTTCTTTTTTTTCTTTAAATAAAAAATTTTTTAAATACTGGTGAAGTACACATAACAAAGTTTACCATCATGACCATTTTTAATTCTGCAGTTCAGTAGTGTTAAGTACGTTCACATTGTTGTGCTTGGCTCTCTTTCTTTTAAATCTTTGCTCAAATGTTAGTGAGGTCTTCTGATTACCTCAAAAATACTGACCCCTTCCTTGGCACTCTTTATCCGCCTACCCTGTGATAACACTCTTAGAGCCATCTGAAGTTATTTGCTTGTTTTATTGTCTTGTTTTCTTTTTCTAGAATAAAGCTTTACGAGGTTAGTAATTTTGTTTTGTCCACTGCTATATTCGTAACACCTAAAACAATGGCTAACATATAGTAAGTCCCCATTATCTATGTGTTGAATGAATAGATGAATGATTACTGAACTAAATAATTGCACTTTTTGTGAATTATGTAGGAATTCCAAGTCCTTAGGAGTATGTGTGGGGAAAAAAAGCCTCTAATGCTTCTAATTAATCTTTTTACTTTAATTGACTTTAAAAGGGACTGAAACTACCATTTTTGTTAGTGTATTGGTTTTGCTCATTGAATATTTGTATATGCCCTGATAATTAAAAAATTAGGTAGATTGAATAAGTTAGAATTTTCTCTATAGAAACTAAGTTGCTTTTTCTCAATTACTGTGTATTCCTATTTTTTTTTAAAAAATCTTATTTTTAAAGCACTTAGCAGTTGTCATTCATTACAAATATTAGACTAAAAGGGGAAATGTAGAGTGTCTTCATGGTTGTCTGATTATACTCAATAAAACTTGTGAACTTTATTATTAAGATGAAACTTTTAAAAACTCATTTTCATTGGGGTAAATTTAGAATCACAGAATGTTAGAGCTAGAAGGAGGTTTTGTAGTCTTGAGTGGGTTGCTTAACTTCTCTGTGCCTCATCTTAAGATTAATTATACTTACCTTATATGTATGGTTTATGAGGGTTAAATGAGATAATATATTCATTAATTAATGAGCCATAATTTACTGATTTCTTACCTGTTATGTCCTGTATACTATTCTAAGCCTTTTATATATATAATTCATTTAATCCATATAATAGTACTATTAGGTACAGGTATTGCTATTTCACCTATTTTACAGTTGGGGAAACTGAGGCACAGAGCGGTAAGTAACTTGTCCAAGGTAATTCAAATAGTGAGTGGTAAAGCTGGGATTCTAACTCTTGATGTTTAGTTCTACTTATGAATGAAGATAATGCTTGCTGAACTGTTGGAACACAAAGTAGGATGTGTTGACCATGTGCTGCTATGGTTATTGAAAAACTTAGTTGCAACAGGAATATGAGAGTTATAACTCTGTCCAGAAAGTCATGCAAAATGGTGATGAAAGCTACATGGCTAATTGCAGAGACAAATATCTGAAATGTCCTTATAGCATCAGTAGATTTTTTTTAAACTTATCTGGTGAATAGAGCTATAATAATTTTATTTTATTTTATTTTTTTTAAAGATTTTATTTTTCCTTTTTCTCTCCAAAGGCCTCCAGTACATAGTTGTGTATTTTTAGTTGTGGGTCCTAGTTGTGGCTTGTGGGACGCTGCCTCAGCATGGCTTGATGAGCAGTGCCATGTCCGTGCCCAGGATCCAAACCAACGAAACCCAGGGCTGCTGAAGCAGAGTGCTTGAACTTAACTGCTTGGCCACGGGGCCGGCCCCAATAATTTTATTTTTAATAAATTGCATTTTGCAAATGCTAGGCCTGTTAGAAATTCTGATACTTTTTGGATGAGTACCATAGGATCACATATTTTCTGATGATTACTTTATGGCTCTCCTGTCAGCAAATATAGGCTGCTTTCTTTATAAGTACAAATAAAAATAGAAATTTCCATGAAACATTAAGTAAATTCATTAATTCTTACAGCAAACGTTTATTGAGCACCTATTTTCTGTCTGACTCTTTCTAGGTACTGAGGGTACCTCACTGAATAAAACAAGGTCCTTGTTTGCCTGGAACTTATATTCTATTGGTGGAGGGGTATATGTCAGTAAAAATAATATGAAGAAAGATAAAGCAGGATATTAGAATGAGAATGACTGAGACATATGCTTTTACATAGTGGGGATCAGAGAAAGTTTCTGAAGAAACGTTGAGTAGATACCTGAATAAAATGTGGCAGCCAGCCCTGCTTTGGGAAAGATGTTCTAGACAGAGGCACAGTAAGGAGACTGATGTGGCTGTAGCACACAGAGTAAGGGGAGAGTGCCAGAAGATAAGGTGAGACAAATATGGGAGTGGAGTGGATCATCTTCTGCCTTGTAAGCCGTGCTTAGGACTATGAGCAGTTTGGAAACCTTTGGAAGGTTTTGAGCAGAGGAGTGACACGATATGACGTTACTTGAACAACGTTATTCTAGCTGTTGAGTGAAAAATAGATTGTAGGGAGCAAGCGTGGAACCAAAGAGGTCAGTTATTTGTCATGGTTTTTGACTCCCTAGAACCTTTTGAACCTTGCTGTGTTTGGCACATTTTCAGCCTTATAAATTCCATTGCCCTAATTCAGATTCTCAGCCTTTCATTTGCAGCCAGGACACAGGCGTGTAAACTAGTCTTCTGCACTGGGCTCCTCTAATCAGGAGCCTCCCTGGAGGCCTGAATTCTGAACTGAGCTGACATGTTTGCTTGCTCAAGTTTTGCCTATAGTATGCATCTTCCAGCCAGTTATGACAGATTTTCCCCTGGTTGTTTTAAGGTTGTGTTTCTGGTACAGAAGTGGCATTGGAGAGGCAGGGGAGTGTTGCTGTTTTTCACGTGATATTTTTGGGGTAATTATGGTGTATACTGCTGGCTTCTGGGGATACCTGGATAGTCTTGAGGATGATAAAAGTGGAGAGAGTTTCCAGTACTATTATCAAGTAATAGAATATTACTTCAAGAAGGAGAATATTGTTTGGGAAATATGGAAATTGAGTAAGATAATAATGCAGAATGCTTTAGTATTTATGGGAAAAATCTATAGGTTTTGGGTCAAGTTTCCTGTAGGATTTGCATGTTGATTTCCAAGGAACACAAAATCTTGGATTCCTCTTTGTGTCTGGTGTTTCTTTGCCTGATTCATGATTTCTCTTGGTTCAGCTTGGTATTATAGAAGCAATGATATTATTAGTACTATGGCATATATATTTATAGATAATGGAACCTGGGAGAGCGTAGCAAGTAACAAGGATCAGGAATAGAGTAGTTGATTAGGAATTGGAGCAGACAAGTTAGGCAGCTTAGAACTGGGGATCAGGAAGATCTGTAACAAGGGGAGACCAGATATAAGGGTGAGTAGGTCAGAAGCCAAGCTCTTTTCAGATAGCGTTGAAGCAGTGGGTGAATATTGAACTGCTTCAGTGAGGTTTGATGTTAGAGCTGCACTCTGTTCTACTTTTCGAGCTTTTGGCTGTTTACTAAAGTATAGGAACAAATCTCAGTTGAGTGGGTCCAGACTCTGCATGTGGGAATAGGCAGTTTTGTGGTATCTGACTGAGCTGAGCAGTGCAAGGGTTGGAGATTGGCATGGGCGCCCGTGGAGTAAACTGTGCCAGTTTCAATCACTGGCTGAGGAAATCAAGGGTGTATACATGTATAATTTTTTGGGCTATAAAAAGTACATTCTTGTTTAGTATTTCATTACATGCTTTTCCACATCTTAGAGGTGGATGTCAGTTTATATTTTGAAAGGTCCTTGCCATCAGCTGTATTTTGATAGTTTTTTTGTTTTCAGTTTTTTGTAATCAAATCAGAAACATGAATAGTGACGTACCTTGTTTATGATGGGGGTAATAGAATTATTGTAGAAAATCATGAAGTCATTGAAACCAAAATTATCTCCTTGGCACTACCTCCTATTTGCTGTGTGCACTTGGGCTTGTTACATCCTTCAGACTTCAGTTTTCTTTAAAATGGGCTAATATGTCTTACTCTGTTGGGTGGATTCAATGAAAAAATGCAGAACACAGTCGGGCCTGGCAGATAGTAAGTGTTGTATAAATTTTAGTTATCATTACATCCAGTTTATAAACCTTGTTTAATTAAGCACTTAAATAAGATGTTTATGTACTCAGGATAATTTTGGTACATAGTAGCTATCAGCACACATTTTAAAAAGTTGGAATACATTTTTTTTGCTGAGGAAGATCAGCCCTGAGCTAACATCTGCTGCCAATCTTCCTCTTTTTGCTTGAGGAAGATTGTTGCTGAGCTAGCATCTGTGCCAGTCTTCCTCTATTTCCTATGTGGGAAGCTGCCACAGCATGGTTTGATGAGCGATGTGTAGGTCTGTGCCTGGCATCCAAACCTGTGAACCCTGGGCTGCCAAAGTGGAGCGTGCCACTACACCACCAGGCTGGCCCCTGGAATACATTTTATAAATAAAATAGGCATATGTAGTTTTGGATTTTTAGTTTTGTATTTAAAGATGTGAAATGTGAAGCTTTTTTTTTTTTTTAAAACACGTCTTTTAGCCAGATTTTCATGTGAATTTCAAAATCCCAGATTTCTAAAATGGGAATGGGAAGAAACAACTGTAGCATAATATTATGAATATATTGTATGATGAAGAACTAAAGATATTCTTATTAAAGTTGGGAACAAAGTAAAAATGCTCTCACTCTCTGTTATTCAGCATGGTTTGGTAGTCCTAGTTAGTGTAGTAAGTTTAAGAAAAAGAATTATAAATAGGTAGATAACTGATTTAAATATGAAAAGCAGAATCAACAAAATGTCAGCAAAAAAAATTAACTAAGGGGCCGGCCCTGTGGCTGAGTGGTTAAGTTCACGCTCTCTACTTTGGTGGCCCAGGGTTTTGCTGGTTCGAATCCTGGGCGTGGACATGGCACTACTCATCAGGCCATGCTGAGGCGGCGTCCCAGATGCCATAACTAGAAGAACCCACAACTAAAAATATACAACTATGTACTGGAGGACTTTGGGGAGAAAAAGGAAAAATAAAATCTTAAAAAAAAAAAATGAAATAATAATATTCTTAGAATTTTGCATGCAGAATCAAGGGGCTCACGGTTCCCCTGCAGAGGCCTATGGATCTCAGGTTAGAACTCCTGTTGTAGAGGAAAAAAGGACAGTTATAACCAGTCAACACTGATGAAATTAAGTGCTTAAGTGACTTCCTACAGGTTTGATACGTATTTTGCAATACTCTGCCTAGTCAGCTCTGTCGTTGTAGTATGAGAGCAGTGATAGAATATGTAAATTAATGAGCTTATAGTTATGTTGCAAAAACAGGTGGCCAGCTGGAATTGGCCTGTGGGTTATAGTTTGCCTATCCCTGTTTTATGTTGTTTGGGAAGTTTTTCTAATCAATACATTACCTGTGACATCAGGTAAGGTATTACTTGCTTAAATGGTAGCACCTGTGGTAACTAGCGCTCTTAATATACTGTTAAATGCTTAGATTAAAGCAAGCATGTGGAAAAAGAAGGATATAGCTGCTGGTAGAAGTTAGGGAATTTCTGTATGCAGAAAAGTTGCAGAGCTTCTCAAACCTGAATGTGCATACAGATCTCTCTGGAAGTCAAGTAGGTCTGGGTAGAGCCTGAGTCACTTGGAGGACCAGCAGATCTGGGGGGAGCCCAAGCATCTATCTGCATTGCTAACAATTCCCCAGGAGATGCCTATGGAGCTAGTTCCGGAAACACAGTTTGAATAGCAAGGTTCTGTGTGTCAGGAAAGTGCAAAATACTGTACACAGAAAAAGATTCAATTGGATGAGGACCGAAATATCCACAAACGCAAATTTCCAGTCTCAGTGGTAATAGTTAATGAATGAACTTATTGTTTGAACACATGGTGAGAAGTAGGCTCCCAGATTTTCTTTTAGCTCTTTAGCTGAGATGTTGAGTTGGACCTTCAGTACTGCTAAGAAGTTCTTGAAAATAGTCTAGTTGCTAGTTTCTGAACTGATACTTTTCTTGGTGCTTGGTTTCCCCTAATGTTCTTTTGGTACTTGTGATCACTGGTTGTCATTTAATCTTTTATTTGCACCATCTCTTACTACTTAAGTCCTTTTAACAAAAATATAGTTATTTATGAATAATGAGTCATTGCAAGATGTTTAATAGTTCCTTGGAGGTGAGTAGAATGTTGGTTTAATTTACCTTTCTGAAACCAGATAACCTAGAATATTTTGAGTTGTTTTTATTTTTGATTCTTAAGTTTTTTTTTTTAATTTTGAAAAAACTTAGGGAGAAGTAAAAGAAAGGCCAAATACCCCTATACCCACCACTTTGGTTCAAGATTTTTCTTTTAAAAGAAATTTAGCTTTGGGGCCGGCATGATGGCATAGTGGTTAAGTTCGCATGCTTTGCTTTGGGCCTGGGGTTTCCGGTTTGGATCCCAGGCGTGGACCTGCACACCACTCATCAAGCCGTGCTGTGGCAGCATCCCACATACAAAATAGAGGAAGATTGGCACAGGTGTTAGCTCAGGGCCAGTCTTCCTCACCAAAAAAAACTTTATTGAGGTATAATTTCCATACAATAAAACTAAACAATTAATTTTGAGAAATGTATGTAGTCATTTAAGTACCACCATAATCATAATATAGAACATTTATATCAACTCATAAAGATCTCATGTGCTCTTTACAGTCAATTCAAAATACTTTCTGATTTCTCTTTTGGTTTCTTCTTTGACCCATGGGCTATTTAGAAGTGTGTGAAGTTCCTGATATTTGGGGATTTTTTGCAAATATCTATTACTGATTTATTTGCACTATAGTCAGAAAACATACTCTATGGTTTCAACCTTTTAAAATTTCAGAAAACATCCTTCATGGCCTAGCATTAAGCCTTTCTTGGTGACTATCCCATGTGTCCTTGAAAAGAATATGTATTCTGTTATTGGGTGGAGTGTTTTCTAAATCTAATTGGGCCAATTTGTTTGATAGTGTTTGAGTTTTCTATATCCTTATTTTTTGTCTACTTGTTGAATGAGGACTGTTATGATTTCCAACTATAATGGTAGATTCTGTCAACTTTTTCTTCATGTACTTTGAAGCTCTGTTATGTCACACGTTTAGGATTATTATGTCCTTTTGATGAATTATGGATTTTTGTCCCTCATAACTTTTGAAGTTTAATTTGTCTGATAGTACTATAGACACTTCAGCTTTCTTTGGACTAGTGTATAACTAATCCAAGTCATACACTTGGATAGTATAACTTTTCCCATCCTTTTGACTTTAACTCATCTTTATTTTTGTGTTTAAAGTGTCTTTTAGACAGCATGTATTTACATTTTCCTTTTTTTTAAATAAGAAAATGACTGTTTCTGTTATTTAACTGTTGTGTTTAGATCATTTACTTTTAATTAATTATTGATATAGTTGAGATTAAAACTACCATTTTACTATTGGTTTTCTATTCTGTCTTTTCATAGTTCTTTTTTACCCCTGTTTTTCTGCTTTCTTGGGGATTAATTTAATAGTTCAAAAAATTGATTCCATTTTATCTCTGCCGTTGGCTTATGTGATAAACTTGTGTGTTATTTTTTTAGGGGTTGTTCCTAGGGTGTACAATATACATCTATGTAACTTATCATTGTATACTTTCAAATAATGTATCACTTCCTTTATAGTGTAGGTCCTATTCCATTTCTCTTCTCCATTGTCCCAGTATTGTCATACATTTTAATTCTATGTGTGTCGTAAATGCCACAGTACATTGTGTTTTTTTAGTGTAGTCACTTAACTTTTAAAGAGATTAAAAATGAGAGAAGAAATCTTTTTTATTTTTTCATATCTTCATCATTTCTGGCACTATTATTCTTTGTGTCAGTACAGATTTCCATGTGATATCATTCCTTCTGCCTGAAAAACTTGCTTTTTTCAGTAATATTTTTTGTTATGTAGGTCTACTAGTGATGAATTATCCATCTTTGATGTCTGAAAAAGTGTTCATTTCACCTTTTTTTCTTTCACCTTTGTATGTGAAAGATACTGTCACTGGGTATAGAATCTTAGGTTGAGAATTTTTTTTTCTTGTGCTACTTTAAATGTGTTGCTGCGTTATCTTCTGGCTTATGTAGAGTCACGCTGTAGTTCATATCTTGTTCCTCTGTATGTAATATGTCTTCCTCTCTCGCTCCTTTGGTTCTAACCTGCCCAAAGCTGATTTTAAGGGTTTTGTCCCTAGTTTTCAGCCATTAGCCTATGATTTGCCTCTGCGTGGTTTTCTTTTATATTTATTCTGCTTAGGATTTGTTGAGTTTCTTGGATCTGTAGATTTATAGTTATATCTTTTCCTTTTTTCCCCTCATCATGTTTGTTTTCCTGTGTACCCCTTAACATATAGAACATATTTATAACAGCTCTTTTAAATCTATTTCTATGCTAATTCCATCATCTTTATAATTTCTGTTTCTAATATCTAACTTTTTTCCCTATTATGGGAGAAAAATATATTTATGTTTTCCTGATTCTTTATACGTAGGTAATTTTTGGTTGGATGCAGATCATTCTTTTTTTTTTTTTTTTTAAAGATTTTCCTTTTCCTTTTTCTCCCCAAAGCCCCCTGGTACATAATTGTGTATTTTTAGTTGTGGGACCTTCTAGTTGTGGCATGTGGGACACCGCCTCAACATGGCTTGATGAGCAGTGCCATGTCCGCACCTAGGATCCAAACCAATGAAACCCTAGGCTGCTGAAGTGGAGAGTGCGAACTTAACCACTTGGCCCCGGGGCCGGCCCCCAGATCATTCTGATTTCTGCTTTTTTTGTGTGTTTGATTTTGTCTCTCCTTTAAACATTGTCCGACTGTTTTGGTGCACAGTTAAACTTCTTGGAGTCCTCTGAATCCTTTGGAAGATTGCCTTTAAGCTTTGTTAGGGTAGGTCCAGAACAGTCTATGGTTAATTTTACCCCATGAATATGGTGGTATTTTTCTGAGGGCTATACCCATTGCTCCATATGTTACAGGTCTGTCTTTTCTGGATGGTGGGAATATGAACACTTCCCAGCCCTGTATAAGCTTTGAAGATTGTTCCTTTTTCTTTTTTTATTGATTTATTCTGGCCTGGGATAATTTATTCTCTCACATGGTCAGATTAGTACTCAGCCAAACACTTAAGCAGACCCCTCTTTAGGTCTAGCTCCCTCTCTGTTCAGCTTCCTTTTCTTTGGCACTCTGACTCACAAATTCCTAACTACCTGGCCTCCCTGAACTCAAATAGCTGGCTCCTCAGTTCACTGAGACCACTAGGCTGTGTTTGGGTTCCACCCTGCACATTGACCTGGAAACTGCTTCTATGTAGTAAGTTGGGCCGGCTGTAGATCTTACCTCATTTGTTCATCCTCTCATGTATTTTGTCCAATTTTCTAATTGTTTATGGTGGTAGGTTAAATTCAGTCCTTTTTATTCCATTATAGTCAGAAGTAGAAACTGATTTAACAGTTTGTGTCCTTTTTCTTTTTTGTCTCGCTGGGAATCACTTCAGTGAAAATTGTGCATGTCACTGTACCCCTAAATACTTCAAAGTATATCTCCAAAAATTCAGATTGTTCTCCTACTATATAACCAGAGTGTTGTACTGAAGAAAATTAACAAGAATTCTTGAATATCATCTAAGACTGATTCCAGTTTGTCCAAGATTGTTTCCAAATGATTTGTTTCTTTCTCAATTTGGTTCTTTTCTGTTTTACTTGTTTTGTATCTTTGTTTCATTGTTTTTGCTCTAGTATGTTTGGACAATATTATGTTCATGGTTATGTGGCTCTTCTCTGTCCTGTTGTTCTTTTTTGCTGTGATATAATGTTGGTAACTTCTTTTTTCCTTGTGTCTGAGACCAGTATATTTTTTTACCTTCAGATCGTAGTTTGAGGGGCTGAATATTTTGTGTTCTATCCACCATTCTGCAGTCATGATGATATACAAGCTTTTTGAGAATTCTGGAGCAGTATTCTCTTTTGAAAATTTTAAAACAGTGAATTGTATGACTTCTGAGGGTTAGGGACAGCATCAGGAGCCCAGTGTGCTATGTTTTATGTTACTTTTTCATTAGAGTCTTCTGTTTATTTCCCTGGCTGCCTGTTTGAAAGATTATGCCATTATGTTATGCCTAGTGTGATATGAGTACACTGGCTCTCCTGAAATCAAGAAAAAAATCCTCTGATTTGTAGCCTTCTCTAATTTCAGTGGTGTAAATACTCTCCTCATGGCTGATTTCAAGCTACCAACATAATATTGAACACAGAATTGGGAAGAGAATTGGTGCTCCTGAGCCTAAATCAGCCAGCTCCAGCACACACTGCTTATATCCTTTTCTTATTTGGTTTCAGGTCTTGAGAATTTTTTTTTTTAATATGGGAGGGTGAGCTGCTTTATATAGTTGTTAGTTTGGGTTTTGTTTTCTTGGTTCCCCCTTCATTTCATTAAGTATTGGTGGAGAGAAATTACATAATACAGTTTCAATACATTATCTTAACTTCAATGCTTTTTGTTTTTACATTACTCAGATGGTATAATAAATACTAAGTTTAGGCATAATTAACACAGAATCATAGGTCTTATGCAGAAGATGATAGTGAAGTGGACTTGATAACTGTATGTCCCAGGGTAGCATTTTTAACTTTCCCAGTTAGACCCCTTGAATCATGTTCTATCTCAGTTATAAAGATTCAGAAAATCGTTACTCAGGTCCTTTGCTGGTGGAAGTAAACATTATGTTGCTTTATAAAATTCCTTTGTGTGTGGGGCAGAGAAAAGATGACTTTGTTTAACAACTTTCCCAGTAGTGTTCCATCCATGCAAATAATTGAGTTTTTATCACCTGTTTCACCAGAACAGCAATAGTTATTGTTTTAAGTTATCAGAAGTGGCAAAATACTTTATCTGAACTGTGGCTTGAAAAGTTGACTGTTTTGGTGTTGAAAAAGAAGTGGAAGCAGCAACTTTGCAAAGCCAAGTTTGTGCTTTGGCTATTCAGTCCACTTGGAAGACATACAATTCAGTAATCCCATGGAAATCCTACATTTGATATTCAAAATGAAAGAAACTTCCCAAAAGTTCTCATCCTGCAACTTCCCCATTCTTGATTTCTTCTTGATGTTTCTCTTTGTGGGTACTTCTTAAACCCATGTTTAAAAATAAAAAGTGTTTTTAAAGAATTTGGAAAAGACGTTAGTATAACATTTGATTCCATTATTTAGTCTTGAGTTTTAAAAGTTCCATACTAGTGGGCTTTATTATTTCGTACACCTTGACTTCATTGTGTTTTCTTTGCTAGTTGCAAAGATAGTTTTGGATTCTAGTTTTGGACTCCATTCCTTTCACGTCTCTTGAGAGTAGTGCATTCAAGAGTACTATGAAGTGAGTCAATAGTAGTTTAAATTGAGTAGTCTTTTCATGCCAGCCTTTGTGTTAAGCAGTTTACATGCGTTTAAGGTAGTCATTGTTGTCCCTATTTTACAGTCAGAAAAACCCTTAGATTTTAAAAAAGTTAAATAGTTACCCAGCTCATGTGATCATGGCTAAGAAGTGTAAGAATTCAAACCCAGTTCTGTCTTTATTCCTGAATTTATTGCCTCAATTTGTGTATATAGGTCTCACAGGCAAGTGTGGGAGAGGAGGAAAAGGAGGAGGAGAAGAGGGGGAGATGATGATGATGGATGAATAATTTATTGAGTCTTTATGGTATGCACTTTGCTGATTGCCACACAAGGCTTAAATCATTTAATCCATGTGACAACCCTAAGAGAGAGATATTCTACTTCTCTTCATTTTAAGAATAGGAAGCAAGCTGAGTTTTTCATTTGATCAGGGAAACAAGCTAATAAGTGAATGTAATGGGATTCAAATTCAGATAATTTTTTTATTCTAGTAAAAAATGCTCACCATAACATTTACTATCTTAACCATTTTTTTTAAAGATTTTATTTTTTTCCTTTTTCTCCCCAAAGCCCCCCAGTACATAGTTGTATATTCTTCGTTGTGGGTGCTTCTAGTTGTGGGATGTGGGATGCTGCCTCAGCGTGGTTTGATGAGCATTGCCTTGTCCCCGCCCAGTATTCGAACCAACGAAACACTGGGCCGCCTGCAGCGGAACGTGCGAACTTAACCGCTCGGCCATGGGGCCAGCCCCTATCTTAACTGTTTTTAAGTGTACAGTTCAGTACTGTTGTGTATATTTACCTTGCTGTGCAGTCAATCTCCAGAACTTAAACCCAGATGATTTAAGAGTTTGTTTCCTTACCCGTACAGTGACTAGCCACTGACAGCATAAACAGAAAATTTAGTGATGAATCACTTAGGTTTTATGCAATACATTAGGAAACCATTATAGTTTTTTTTTTTATTTTGTCTTTTGTTTTATAAAAGAGGGCAGTTTTCTTTAGGAAGAAATTTTACTTGATTTGTTAAGGAATCACTGTTTTTGACTTCTGCTCAAGATGAAGATGTAGAAACCAGGACCAGATTTATCCTCCGTCCTGAAAAAAAGCTAAGAAAACTAGGAAAAAACCCATAGAAACTATAGTTTGTAAGACACTGCTCACGAGGCGATAAAGGACAGTGATCCCTGAGAGAGGAGAAATAAATGAGGTGAGACCAGTGATTGTTCTAGCTTTCTGCCTTGAGAGAATTTTCATCTGCAGTGCCATGAGAGGAAACCTAGGTGGAGGCCAGTGAACTCTCTGAGTTGAGGAGATGGAATGGGGAGTCACGGGAGACCAAAGCAGCTAGGGTTTGCACACAGGCTATCAGAGTGAAGAGCACTGCAAAGAAAGAGAATCCCTGAGATCTGCACAGGGTTCCTCTGGAAAGTTTGTCAGTGTACTGATCGGAGCATACATGTGAGGAAACTACCTGAGGTCAGGGAAAGAAACAGTGCCCTGTATTCACACAGTGTGGGAAATAGTGCCTGTTCTCACCAGCCAGACTGGAAAAACTCATAATTTGTGGAGTAATGGGTAGAGTACTCAGATAGGTCTTGCCTTAAGGGTGGGCAATAATTACCCCTACACTGAGCACTGCTCCAGACCCCCTAACAAATCATAAACACAAGACCCAAAAAGGATCAAGCTGTTTCCAAGTAACTTTGTCCCATAACAAAGCCTGAGAATAGGTATAAAAATACAGAAAATGTCCAGCACCCAACAAAATCAAATTTATTATGTCTAGCATTCATTCAGTGAAGGATTACGAGGCGTGCAATGAAGCAGGGAAAACAATTCATAATGAGAGAAATAAGAAACCAATTGGAGCCAACCCAGGATGGACACAGGTATTAGAATAAGCAGGCAAGAACATTAAAATAGTTATTATAACTGTATTTCATGTGTTTAAAAAAAGTGAAGTATAGACATAGAAGATATAAAACAGACACAAGCCTAACTTGTAGAGATGAAAACTGCAATGTTTTCAATGAAAAGTACACTGGATAGCATTAACAACAGATTAGACATTGCAGAATATTAGTGAACTAGAAGACGTAGCAATAGAAACTCTTCAAAATGTAACTTTTAATAAATATGAAAATACCATCAGTGGGCTGTGGGAAAAGTTTGAGTGACCTAATATACTTGTAATTGGAGTCCTTGGGGGATTGGCGGGAAGAATAAAAAAATTGATGAAATAGTGGTTGAAAAACTATAAACCTACAGATCCAAGAAGTTCTCTGAAATTAAAGCTCAGAAAATGTGAAGAAACAAAAGCACATCGTAATCAAATTGCCCAAAGCCAATAATAAAGAGGAAAATCTTAAAAGCAACTTGGAAGGGAGAAGACAAATTATATTCAGAGGAGCCAAGATAAGGATGACAGATTTCTTGTCAGAAGGAATACAGATGAAAAGATGGTGGAGCAACATTTTTAAAGTTTTTAAAGAAAAAAACCTTGTCAGCCTGGAATTCTATGCCCGGTGAAAATATCTTTAAAAAATAAAGACAAAATAAAGACTCTTAGAGATACAAAAACTGGAAGAGTTCTTCACCAGCAGAAGAAATGTTAGAAGTCATTCTAATAGAAGGAAAATGATGCCAGACAAAGTCACAGTCATAGAGATTTCAATAGCCCCTTTTCAATAATAGAACAGGTAGATAGAAAATCAGTAAGGATATAGAAGACTTGAACAACACTGTTGACATTTATAGAACACTTGACTCAACAACTGCAAAAATTGACATTTCTAGAACACTTATCCATTAACAACAGAATATACATTTTTTTCTAGTGCACATGAAACATTTGCAAAGATAGACCATATTTTGGGTCATAAAATAAATCTCAGTGTATTTAGAAGGATTGATGCCGTGCAAAGTATGTTCTTTGGCTATTGTGGAGTTAAATTAGAAGTCAATAACAGAAAGCTGAAAAAGCTTCAGTATTTGGAAACTTAATAACATACTTCTAAACAGCACATGGATGATAGAAGAAATCCAAAGGGAAATTAGAAAGTATGTTAGAATGAAAATGGTAACACAACATAACAGAATCTGTGGAATGCTGCTAGAGCAGTATTAGGGGGATATTTATAGTGCTGAACACCTGGGTTTAGAAAAGAAGAGAGGTCTTTAATCAATGGCCTCACCTTATAAAACTAAAAAAGAGCAGTTAAACTCAAAGTAAGCAGATGAAAAGAAATAATAAAGATCAAAGGGAAAATCGACAAAATAGAAAACAGAAAAATATTGAAGGAAAATCAAAGGAAATAAAAGTTGGTTCTTTGAGAACATCAATAAAATGGATAAATCTCTGGCTATCCTGATCAGGAATAAAAGAGACTATATAGATTACTAATGCAAGAATGAGAGAGGTAACATCACTGTAGATTCAAAAGATACAAAAAACATAATAAGGGAATATTATGAACAACTTTATCTCCTGACCTTCAGCAACTTGGGTAAAATGGACAAATTCTCAAAAGCTCAGTCAAGCATAAGTAGGTAACCTGAATAGCTCTTTATATGAAATAGAAATTGTAGTTAATGACCGTTTCATAAAGAAAACCCCAGGCCAAGATGGCTTCACTGATGAATTCTACCAGACGTTTAAGGAGGAAATAATATCAATTCTATGCAAATTTGTCCATAAAATTGAAGAAGAGGTCATACTTCCCAACTCGTTTTTTACCTTGATACCAAAACTTACCAAAGACCCTGTAAGAAAACTACAGATCAGTGTCTCTCATAAACATAGATAACACAAATTCTAAACAAAATTCTAGCAAATTGAATCCAACAATAGTAAAAGATAATACACCTTGACCAAGTGGGGTTTATTTCAGTAATGCAGAGTTGATTTTTTCTTTTCTTTTGAGGAAGATTAGCCCTGAGCTAACATCTGCTGCCAATCCTCCTCTTTTTGCTGAGGAAGACTTGCTCTGAGCTAACATCTGTGTCCATCTTCCTCTACTTTATACATGGGATGCCTACCACAGCATAGCTTGCCAAGTGGTGCCCTGTCCGCACCCGGGATCCAAACCGGCGAACCCTGGGCTGCCGAAGCGGAACCTGTGAACTTAACCGCTATGCCACCGGGCCAGCCAGGGTTGGTTTAACATTAGAAAATCAGTCAGTTTAGTTTGCCATATTAGTAAACTAAAAAGGAAATAATCATCTTAATTGATGCAGAAAGAGCAGGTGGCAAAAGTCAGCATCTATTCTGATAATTCGTATCAGCAAAGTATGAATAGAAGAGAACTTCCTCAACCTGATAAAGGACATCTAAGACAAATCTATGACTACATCCAAACTTTTGGTATGGTTGAAATTCGCATTACAATAAATTAAAAAAAAAATGTTTGTGAAAATAAAGTACTAGGATTAGTGAGACAATCGTTTCATACATATTTGTAGATATTTGAATAATCATAGCATTATATTAGAACTAGAATGAGCCTCAAGATGATGCTAATTCAAACTGTTTATTTTTTGTAGGTCAGTATGGAAATCCTTTAAATAAATACATTAGACATTATGAAGGATTATCTTATGATGTGGATTCATTACACCAAAAACACCAGCGTGCCAAAAGAGCAGTGTCACATGAGGACCAGTTTTTACGTCTAGATTTCCATGCCCATGGAAGGTGAGTAAATTTATTGCTGAAGTTCCCCTATATTCAATCTAAGTTAAAAGAAGAAAATTATACCCTTAATTTTCCTTCTCTACTGGAAAAGTCCCCAGTTGGAAATTCAACCTACACTGGAATTTGGTATATACATTTAAAAGTTTACTTTTAAGATGGATTGCCTTTTTTACATTGTTAAGAAAACAGTCGAATTTAAATATTTAAAGTTTATGAATCAGATCCTTTATTAGTAGAGGATATGTCTTTAAAGTATATTCTATATTTATAGTTCTCCACTACTTTTTATGTGTTTTATGGTCAATATGTCTGTCTTCTGGTGCCAACAGTGAAGTTAGCTGGTTGTATGCTATTGAATAAGTCATTTAATTTCTCATTAACTCAATTTTATCCTCTCTAAAATGACAGCTTGTAGACAGATTACCTACTGTACTACTCAATTCTCACACAAAATTGTTAAGGGATAAAGAACAGGGAGCCAAGGAAGAAAGGTAAAAATCACTTTTATTTAGTGCCTTTTTTTGTTCCAGATGTATGGATGATTTATATGCATTTTTCATTTAATGTTCTAAACACCCAGACAAGGTAAATATTTTTTTATATCCCAGGAAACTAAGGCTCAGAGAAGTTAAATAACTTCTTTAAAGTTACACTGCACAGGTTTGACCCAGACCTGGCTGACTCAAAAGTCCATATTTTTTTCTGTGTATTAGGGGTACTTGGATACAAAATCTTCCAGTATTCTTTGTCAGAATCTCTGCCGTTCCTGCTGTAGTTAGTAAATCTCTTCCTTTTGTACTTTTTCTACTGGTGTAACACTGATTTATGATTCACCTCCTAATAGGTTTCCCAGCTTCCACTCCGTTTATCATTAAAGCTATCCTATGTATGGCTACAAGATGACTCTTCCTTAAAAGCTTCCTTTTTCATGTCAGCTTATTGCACTAAAGCCTTCAGTTAATGATTGTTAGCCAGATTTCTTAAGTTGGCTTTCAAGATTCCCTATAAATTAGTTCTAGTCTTTTATTCTAAACTTACTTTACTCTGCTTCCCAACATTAACTTCTTTTTCACCCAGAATGATCTTCTGATGCTGAATATCCCATGTACAGTTTGTTCTTTGTGTCATTTATCTTAAATTCTAAGCATCTTTTGATGCACATTTCAAGTTCTACTTCTTTGAAGCTTTACCTATGCCTTCCTCTGAACTTTTAAATTACTGATGTGTATCATTGGCATCTGATTCGTTCTCTTTTCTTTTTCACGTGTGTATTTCTTGTTTATTTTTCTATAACAGTTTTTTGTTCCTCATAGGTGGGTGCCCTGGCTACTATTTGGTATGTCCATTATTTACACTTATAGTGGGATGCTGAAGAAAGATTTTAATGGATGAAAAATCGGATAATAAGAATTGCTGTGAAACTTAACGTGTTTTACACATAGAAATAAATGTATTACTTAAGTTAACTTATTTTCCATCTTACAAAGTAATGATCATTTTAGAAAAAAGACTTTCAAGTTGTAAAATTGCCTACTTTTATTTGAAGAGGGGCACAGATTCATTTCAGGGTCTGTTTGTTCTTCTAGACAAAAGTTTTAGTGGCAGCAATTCATTTAAATTTTTATCACTTAAATTGCCTGTTCTTTATTAGTGCCATGAAATAATAAGCAATCATTAAGCCTTCCTAAGTTTTTAGTGACCATCTGAAAATAGATTTAATCTTATATTCCAAATAGGGTATGACTGCCAAAAGGAAAGTTGAGATTCTAGCTGCTTTTGGTTTGGGTACCACATTCCTATTACTTCATTTGAGTTTTATAAGATCTGTCATAATTCATATTGAGCATGTGGCAAAACCAAATCCTTTGCTCCTTTTGGTTTTCTGCGTGTGTGAGTGAGAGAGTGTGAGAGTGCATACTGTTATTTAGTCATCTAAAAAATTTTTATTGACTGCTAGTTAGGAGTTACCTACTTTAGGCTGTGGGTGATAGAAACATAAATCAAACATAGATCTAAGAGGAGCAGCAACAATGTGCGTAAGTCATTGTATACGAGGAAAATATGGTGCTTCACAGATAAAATGCTATAGATATTCAAAGGAGGGAGAACTTACTTCTGGCTGAGGCTCTCAGCAGAGGACCTGGATCCAGGAAATCTCATGCTGTGGTCATCTTAGGTACTTTCAACAGAAATCTGTTTAATTAACTGTATACCTGTACTGCTTTTTCTAGAATAGATCTGAATTCAGTTATTTTATCTTGTTGTCTCAGTCATTATACTTGTATGTTTGCACTGTCTCAGAATTTGTGCCCTAAAACATAGTCACTGCAACTACCTTCTAACATACCTTAGTTAAAAATGTGATGATTTAGGAGTTTTCTTTCTCCCTTTCTTTGAACTAGGCCTACAGAATGACCTGGGTGTTGGAATTCTAGGTTTCCTGCTAAGTCTCTCCTCCTCTTCCACCATATACAAAATGTTAGGTTGGGTACACTACAACCCCTCCTAAACAGGATTTGTATCTATCTACAAATTATTGGTTATTTGGTTAATAGCAATTTGTAATACAAATGAGAAGAAAAGTGATTGTGATAAAGCAGCAGTGTGTTGGAAGACCTACCTTTATTATGGATATAGTTTTGGGATGACTTGGGCTATACTTAGCTGTAGCCCAGTCTGTAAAATGTGCATTGTGGCTAGACTTACATATTTTTCATCTTTTAAAAAATGTCAAGTAGAGTTTGTTTCTCCTGATCATATAGTGGGGCTTAGTTCCCTAGAATCAGATCAGAATACTTTAATAAATTGCAGTACAGTAAATACTCTGAGTAAACTTAGACATACAAAAATGAATATACTTGAAAAGAGTTCTGCTTAGTTAGACATTATGTCTTGCATCTCTGGGTACTAGTACAGTCTCTGTGGGGTGTGTGTGCGTGTTTCAGTATTAAAGTCTTTCTTTGTGCTGTGTGTTTATGCCTAAGCACGTGAACAAATTTCTTCCAACCTGGCTTCCAAGTTTCCTAAATAAGGAATCACATCTCGAGGTATCACAGCCCAAGTTTACAGGTGTTAATGTTAAATGAGGAAATGTTGAGATTCTTCAAGCCCAAAGTCCACTTTTAAGAATTCCATGAAAAACTGTTGCTCTTGCAGGGCCAGCCTGGTGGCGTAGTGGTTAAGTTCATGCTCTCCACTTCGGCGGCTGGGATTTGTGGGTTCAGATCATAGACGGGGACCTAGCACCAGCTTGTCAAGTGGTGGTGGCATCCCACATGATGTGAGGAAGATGGGCACAGATGTTAGCTCAGTGACAATCTTCCTCAGCAAAAAGAGGAAGATTGGCAACAGATGTTAGCTCAGGACTAATCTTCCTCACACACAAAAAGAAAAAAAGACTGTTTCACTTGAAATAAAGTTTAAAGTTGTTTGAAAATAAAAGTACCACATGAGGCAGTGCTACAGATATTTTGAGACACACTTCAGTAATATTCATTGGGATATTAAAATATTTTGATAATAGATACTAGGGGAAAAGATACCTCTTAGCTTTGCTGAGAAACTAATAATCAGTTTTCTCGGCTTCAGAAATTGCTTTCCTTGGATAAGTTCTGACAAATGAGAGCCTGAGTTGATATGCTCCCACAGCATTGTTTCTTCCTCTAAGCTCACTTAACAATACGTATGTCAATTATAGCAATTTGTCACATTTTATTTTCACTTTGTGTACTTGCATATGTCCTCTGTTCCCTGTGAACTTGAAGGGCAGAGCCTGAGTTGTGCTCACCTTTTTTGCATAGATGATGGTCATTTAATGTTATATTGAACAAGTGATTGAAGGAATGAAGCTTTATGAAGGGAGTTACAACATTTATAAGCATAAAGTGCTGTGGGGGAAGTATGTAACTAATACTTTTGTTTAGGTCTGGCCCTCACCATACAGTTTAATCAGAAAAAGTAAAGTATCACTTGCTTATAGCTATTTAATTTGATGGATAATAAAGTATACTAAAATATTAGGAGATAGGCTTTCAGCTTAAATGCTGTATTATCTGGAATGTCTCATCCCCTTTAGCAGTTGTTCTTTATCAGTAAGTAGTAGGCAGATTGATCATATTGTGGGAGGCAGGTTTTTTAAATAATCGTGGAAAATTTGTTCTTTTTCTCTCTTCATGTTCATGTGAAAGTGTGTAATGTACCAGAGACTGTCTGTTGTCATTCCCTTGCCTTCTTCTTCTTTGATACTAGTAAATGACATGTCCATATCCTGCCATTCCTTGGTTAACTGTCGTGTATTTTAGGCTTATGTAATACCAATGTACCACATTTTCATTAGGAATTTTGCTTATGTGACTTTCATAAAATGCAAATTTTATGTTGTTAAAGTCTTGGTTTTATATAATGTGATAGAATATCAGCATACTCCTATATTGATCTAGATGAAAATTTAAAATAAATAAATATCTCCTGGATTTATCCAAGGGTATTAGTATAGCATGAGAAAAACTTCACTGCAAGATTGTATAGTAGTGATCCTTATTACAGTTCATGGTGACATTCTAATGTTTATGTATATTTAATCTGTGCCTTTTGTTGGCAACTGTCATTGAGGAGAAGCATAAGGGATCATTCCACCGTTCCTTCTTTCTAATGGAACTTCTATAAATTTTCTGAGATATTACTTCATAGTGGTATTTAAAAAAAATAAGTAGAAAGAATATCTGAGAACCCTGATATAATGTAGTTTATCTTTTGGTAGGATGTCTGCATGTACCGTTATATTGCATCATGTGTTTTCTTGTTTTTTATATATGTGATTTTAAACCTTTTCCTTCTCCATATCTTATTTTTCAAATTGTATACTTTGGGGCAGTCATCTTGTCCTTGTTTTCTGGTCTTCTCATCACTTTGCTAACTGTACTGCCTTTCATAGATTTGATGGTTCACGTCTACCAACTTTGCATTTGAGTGGGAATCCACTTAGTAAAGAAACTTGTGATTTTGTAGGAAGCATAATATATGTATTGAAACAGTTGTAAACTGGGTAGAGAAAAGAGTACTGTGGTAATTCAGAGATTGAATGGAGTTCCCTTCTGATTTAACATGAGTTATCTAGAGATTTCTACTGAGCCTCAGTTTCCTTGTTAGTAAAACCTTGAATTTTGGATGAGATAATATTTATCTTTAACATTCCTGCTTTAAAACTCTACAGAATATGTTAGTAACACCCAAGTAACTAAATTTTAAAAAGTCAAAACACTGTGACTGTCTAGTCAGTAAGAAACTATTTTTTCTGCCTGTGTGTTTAATTACTTTGGTACATAATAAATCAAAGATTGTTTCTATCTGATGTGTGATTTTTATATAGTATAGAAGATACCAACATTTTTTCTTAAGTGGAGTATAATGTTTTGGAGAATTTACAAGTTTCTTTTTGCTGATTTTGGCAAGATAATTCTTCCTATAGCCTTAATAGTAAGTTTTCACATTGTTCAAAACAAATGGTCAGACATTTGATTAGAAGTTTTCTTTGCAGTTTGGAACTCAAGTTCTCCCTACTTCTAAAATAGAAAGTGTAAAGAATGTGGCCCAGGCCACCTGTAAAACACATACATATTCCCTTTGATGGATCCTGACTGGAGTTGGCTTAGTCTGGAAGTGTCTTGGCTTTATCTTTGTCATATCATGATGATAAGGGTAGCAGAAACTCAGGACACTTTTAATTCCACAGACAAACTAGCATGCTTTGAGAGGCGGAGGTAATCCAGGGAGCACAAATGGATGCCAGCTCGTAAAGAAGAGCACAGGATTAACTTGAATTGTGCAAAAATGCTATTGTTGTGGATGTGGAAAAATAAAATTTTGAAAAATACTGACTCGGCAGTTAAATCTCCCTTGACAAAATTTGAGCAAGTTTGAGCAAAAATTCCTTAAGGAAAATGGTGTTTAGTTGGTACCTACTTTATGTCAGGTACAGTGCCCTTTAGCATATATTATTAGTTTAAATATATTTCACACAGCTGTTCGTCTCAGCGGTGGATTTTCTAGGATGTGATGTTCTTTATTCTTGCCCGATTCCTCTTTACATAGGAATTAAAAGCCTAACAAATCTGTTTTAAAAAAAATCTGAAGGGACACTGGCTACTTGAATTACTTACTGAATCATAAGAGAATGCAAGAGTTGAGTTATGTGCATGTTAATTTTGTATTTAGGAAGCTAAATTGAGAGCTGATGATTACTCTGAGCTTACCGTCTTATCATTTTTATTTTACATGTTTTTAAGCACTAACTAGGTTTTATGTGGAACAGACAGAACAAGTCTTAAGAAAAACTTAAATTAAGCTTCCTCCCTCTCATTTTGAAAAGGAAATGGAAGTACACGTGTAAAAATATTTTTCTGACTATTTTTAATTCTTTGGATACATCATTTCCTCTAAAAGTTGATCCAAAACAGATTTGTATGCAATGGTATATTTCATGTCAGAGTTTCCAGAGTTGGTGGCCTAGACAGTAAATATTAGAAGTTAGGTGTATGCCTAGTGGTAAAGCCCATCCATCATCTTGTGAGTTATATTTCATAGTAAAATGTTGCCTATATAGTTGGGTCTTTTCTGAGATAAGCGTTCTAGCTTAGATTTAATTTGGATTTATAGCCAGCTTAATTTTTTTTGTTCTTCAAGTGATTAAGCTGTATGTAAGCTGTGCTATTTCTTGAAAGTGTAGCAAGGATTTTATATGACTAAAAGTTATTTAAATGTTTCTCATTTCATTATACCTGAAAATCCTTTACATGCTGAATGCATATGTTTAGTTTATTGGTTTTATAATATTATACTTGTTTGGGTTGATTTATTAAGCATCGATTAGATATTGTGTAGTACTGTGATTTTTTTTTTTTAAACTATCAATATGTTTAAAAATTCTTTGGTCATCACATATACTTTTTGAAATAGCTTCTGAATACTGAGATTCCTCACTTGGTTGTATCATAACCTCTTCTCTAACTTCTTAAAGCCTTTCTCTACTTATTTGGGTTGACAGATATTTTTGTCTCTTGTTTGTATGTCACTTGTATGTTTGTATGTCACTTGTTAGGGATAAAATTGAGTTGTTAATTTGTGTATGTCTCTGAAATCTTAAATTATAATCACTTTGCACAAGTTAGATTCCAAAACAGTCTGTGCTGGGAGAATAATGCTGAACCAACAAATCAAATAGAAACACAAAGTCTAGCATATCAAGAATCTTAGATATGTTGGTATGGGATGAATAGTTGTGTTATATGGCAGTATTCATTGTTTTTGTTTTTTTTTAATTAAAGAAATCCTAAACCACAAATTGAGTTAAATGAAATTTTGCTCTCTGGATTGAATGAACAGATATCTTGTGCATTTCCTTTTGTTTAAATTTTATTTGAGCTATAAGAGATGTTTCTGTAGTTTTAATATGGCATACTAAGTCCACGTCCATATTTTAATTTGTTTCAACTGTTTCATTGTTTTATATAGTTATTAAGCATCTAATGTATTCCAGGCACTTTAGTAGTTGCTAGTTATAGAGTAGCTGAGGAAGGCAGGTCCTTGCTGTTGTGGAGTTTATGGACTCATGAGAAAGACAGATACTGGATTAGGAATGGCAGCTGTGAAATTTGTTTAGAAAGAAGTGTTCAGAAGATTGTTATGGGAGCATAGGGAGATGCCATCTTGTCTGGAGGTCGAGGAAGGCTACTCTCAGGAAATAGCGTTTAAACTGAGCCTGGAAGAATGACTGAAAAAGGAGTTGGTTAGGGAAAGAAGGGGAGGAACTGTGTTCTAGACAGAGGAAACAGCACGTGCAAAGATATGCTATGATATGAGATGAGAAGGGGCATATTCATGGAAATGGAGGAGTTTCAGTGTGACTTATCCTTAAAATGTGAGGGAGAATGGTTTCAAATGAGGCTGTGGATGTAAGCGGGAGCCAGATCTTTAAGAGTTTATGTAAGTCTTAGTGACAGTTTTTTACTTAGCAACAGGAGATTTTTAATGATAAATAATTTTATGAGGTTTAAAAGTCCAGTCTTGCCATGAATGAAGAATAGTTTGGAAGGGAGTAAGACTAAATGCATTGAGGCTAGCTAGGAGGCTGTTGTACTAGCCCTTATGGGAGGTGGTAGCCTGGCTTAAGGTGGTACTAGAGGTGAGGAAGGAGAGTGTATAGATTGAGAGATATTTTGAAGGCAGAATTTATTGGACTTGGTTAATTTGTATTGAAGTATGAAGAGAAGGAGTCAAGGATGATGTTTTCTGGTTTGAGCAACTGAGTGGCTCCTGGGGCCATTTACTGAGATAGGGAGTACTGGAACAGCTGTAAATTTGGAGAGAAATCGTAAGTTCAGTTTTGGACATGTTATGTGAAGTTCTTGAGTAGGCCTAGGAGAGAGCCCTGCTAAATGCTAGCATTTTAAGGGTTAGGTGGAGGAGGGCATGCAAAAACTGAGGAGTGGGAAGAAAAGTAGAAGAAAACTTGAGACCACGGTATCCTAGAAGCCAAGGGAAAAAGTATTTCAGGGAGGGGAGTGCTTAATTGCTGCTCCTTGCTTTTGTCATGCTGAACATTAACAGTATTCTTAGTCCATGTTGCTTATCCTTCTTTGAATTTCCGTAGTTCTGTTTGATCTTGCTGGCTCTGATTATACAGAGTAGTCCAGATTTGGACACATCGTAGTGATGTATAAGGGTAAAGAAATGACTTGTTTGAATTTCTAATGATTGATGATAATAGCCAATATTTCTTTGGGCATTTTAGTTACAAGAGCATATTGGGCCAATATCTTTGAGGAACCATCTCTGCTAATTCTGCAGTGATTGATTGCAAGGACCCAGTTATCTTCTGAGTATAGCTTGGCTCATTTTTTCCTAAATGTGTGAAGTACAAACACGTTTTAATTGACCATAGTAAAACTGTTCTGGCTGTAAATGTGACTCCCAAAATCTTTTTACGTTTCACTTTCACAAATAGCTTACTTTCATCTGTTAAACTGAGCGAGTCTTTCACATTATTTATCTTGAGAGACTGTAGAGGTTACTTTGTCCAACTTAATATTGGATGATGTTTTTGATACATGGTCATTCAACTTCATTTGTATGTGTTTAAAGTCCCCAAATAGGAGATTTTACCTGTGCTTTCTGTGAACGTTTAATAATCTGCTTTATTAAAACTTTTGCTCTTTTATGCTGTTTTTTCTTTTCTTGTTTTAACAAATTATGATAGAATGATGGTGGTGTCTTCTCCCTAAGTTCTTGTTACTTCATCATCAACCAGTTATTCATAGTTTGTCACTGTTAAGTCTAGAGTAGAAGTTCCCATCATTGTATTCTTTTTCTTCTGGAGGTTGAGATTATCAGCAAGACAGATCAAAAAGCTGTCAGACACTTTGCTATAGCAGAGCAGCAGTACCTCTGCTTCATCAGAATCTCTATCTTAAGTAGGAGGGAGACTGAGGAGAAGAAGTGAGTGTAATACCCACTTATCCACAGGGAAAGAGACCAGAGCTACTTGAGTCACTGCAGTGGAATGGGCAGCCCCTGGGAGTGGAGCTTGGGGGAGGTGTTTGGATCCTCAGGCATCCCTGGATGTGGAAAAGGGGCAGGAAAATGTAGATGGGAGTGGGATAATTGAGGAGCATAGGGAAGAGATGATAGATTTTATCTTTAAAAAGGAGAGATCTGAAATGATGAGAATGTATGGCAGAAGGGCAAGTCCCCATCCCACCCCTCAGTCTCCCCAAAAAGGGAATAGCCAGTATTGTAGTTTGAAAGGATATAATCACAGAGATGTTTTAGAGAGTGTTTGTCACATAAATAACAACCTGCTAGCTGCCCCGACAAGTCTTCTTTAATTCAGCGAAGGCTTTAGAGTCCCTTCTGTGTGCTAGATTCTGTTCTCCTACCTTATCTCCTGCTCTCTTCCCCCTTCTTTATACCACTGTAGCCCCAATAATTTTTCTCCAACACACAAATGCATGCATTTGCATGTTTTGTTCCTCTGCCTGAAACCCTTTCCTACCTCCCCTCCATAACCACGTGGCTCTTGCTCCTTCACTTCATTCAAGTCTCTGCTCAAATGTCAGAGAAGTGTTTTCTACCACCTTTTGTAAAACAGCATCCTTCTTTCCTCCTACCACTTTGTGCTTTTACCCTACTTTGTTTTTCATCATAGTGTTTATCACTTGCTTTGTTTTTCATCATAGTGCTTATTACTACAAGACCAACGTCCTTCTTTCTGCCCATCCTCCTTCCCTTTCTCTCTGTGCACTAACCATGTGTGAACTATAATGTATTCTGTGAATTGTGTTGTTCATGTCTGTATTCTCTGGCTTAGCACTGGTAAGTGCTCAGTAAATATTTATGGAATTAAAGAATAGTATGCAATCAAGTTCATGGTTCTGATCACTTTCTTTGGATGTACAGTCAGTTTTATTCCTTTGACCACTTTCTTTTAGATTCCCTTCCATTGACACATTCTTTTAGATATAACATTACCATTGATTATGCTTTTTAAGTCAGTCTTTCATTTTTGTCTTTCACTAGCAAGATGCCCTATATTTTGCCATCCTGGCAGTCCTTTATACAGCCTAAGCAGGGGACTGTAGCTTGGTGTGGTAGAAAGATCATTGGTTGGCTAACTGAAGACTTTAGTTTAGATTCAAGCTCTGATTTTATTTGTATGATCTCGATCAAGTCAGCCTTCTCTGATTTGTGAAATTAGAAAATTTAGGTGATCTTTATAATTTTATACATTTGATTTACATTAAATATCTGAGTTGAAGTCTCACTTTACTCTTAAATCCGTCGTTGTTTCAGTGTTTTGTATACAGTAGTTTTGCTTGCCAATTTTTTAGTTACATAGTTACATGAAATCAGAAAGTATTTACAGACATCTTTTTTTCCCTCTCCAACAGATAAATGTACTTATTCTGCAATCATGTATAGCACATGTAATCATGTGTTCTGTTATCGTGCTGCTATGGCAGATTCTTCTCCTTGGCTCTCCTATATATGGGAAAGACTCATACTCATGATCTGTTTGTCTTCTTACACAAGATAAAGTTACTCATTTTAGCTCAGGTTTTAGTTTCACTTTTATCTTTTTGGGGACTCTTGAGGCTTCTTGTTTATGTATTTTTGCTTATTTGAAGTAATTTAACTCAGGGCCATTAGTTAAGCCTTGAACTACGTGTTTCAAACTGTAGCGCCCTAGAATTTCTGTGGAGGATGTCTCCGGTATTGCCTAGTGGGGTGCACGTGAGCTGACTCTGCCCTTTTTGCTTCTACCAACCCTTTGTATTTTATCCTTTTTTTCTTTTTTTAAGTATTGGCTTCTTTAAAATATTTTGAAAAAAGAACTTTTCTGTTTCAAAAAGTATACTAGTGAAGGTAAACTAGATATTTGACTCTAATATTTGATGTTAATATTGGAAACTTGTCTTAAAAAATAATTTGGATGGAGACTGTGTAAAACACCTTTATTAAGAAGAAGATGAGCGTGTAAAGACTGTCTAGAGACGTCAGGGATGCCGTATTAAGTACAGTTTTATTTCTAGGAATCACTAACCCAGGCCTACCATAGATCTGTTCCATTTAGGTGTGATAGACCTCTGTTCACGAAGACAGTCCTGGTCTCTGGGACCGCTGCATTACACTGACATACTTTGAAGCAAGGTTTTTGCTCTCAGGTTTCTTCCCTGTGTTACCAAGGTATTTGACTAGTTGAGGCTTTTTGTCCTCATATGACTTCAGTTCAAGGGCTGCACCCTTTATCTATTGCTGTTTTCTTCTGAGAATCAGAGCCATACTATCTTTAGCCAAAAGAGCAATCGCATGGGATGAGGCAACTTTTTTTACTCTATATTCTCACTGTTCTGATCTGTAGAGAGGTACCTACTTATATTAAAGATATAGAAGGTACATAACCTTTCAGAAACTTATAGAATCATATCCTAAAGTACTTTATTTTGTTGTTTTGTACCAAAGGTGGATTTGGTACCTCAATTATTTGTTTGCTTTAGATGTTGAGTGCTTTTCTAAAGCCTAAGAAAGGAAAACCAGCTGTTATTACCACACAGTACGACTGCACTTCCGGAACACTGAGGCTGGAAAATTGGAATCTGGTGTATTTTTTCACTTGCTGTCATTTGTTAACTGATTTTTCCCTCCTATAATTTCACTCTATTCTTTATAACTTTACTATAATGCCACTGAGGAAAGCTTAGAAGAATTGTAATAGAACTACTATAATCAGGATGAGAGACAAAATACTATTGATCCATAGAATCAATACAGTGGTTAAATCTAAGGGTAGAAAAGCATTCCCAGTGCAATAATGTTCTTGATACAGAGCATCTTACTTCCTCGAAGGAAATCTGAAGTTTATCTTTGATGACAACATACTGTATTATAATAATAAAAAAACAGAACTAAACCTGCTGAAAGAAGCATAGTAAAAGGGAACAGAGTTTAGCCTTAGTCTGGAAAGTGGCTCAAGCATTAATAATAAAAAAAGAATTTCTTATAGTGGTGTTGTAAAGTACAATTTTCAGTAAAAGTCAAGTAACGTTATATTTTCATTTCTATATCTTATTTGCATTTTAAAATTTAAAAGTCAGATTTTAAAAATGACTTGGTGGTGGAGACTGATAATATTACATTGACTAGTACAGCACTTAGCATGTATTAGCTTGACTGTTTTCATCACGTGCTTGAGAGGCGTTTGTGGTACGGTAGAAAGAATAATATGTAGCAACCAAACACTGGAGTTCTCCTAATTCTAGTCTTCTGATCTTGAGTCATGCCCTTTGGAAAAATATTCGTCATTCGTCCTTGGCAATGTTTCTGTGAGGCTAAGATGTGGTAATATATGTAAAAGTGCTCTGAAAATCATAAACCTGTATAAATTTAACAAGAGTGTTAGAATCTCATCATTATCACAACACTACTGTCTCAACCAAATCTCTTGGGGCTTTTACCACTAAGAAGGGTATCTCTGGCCATACAATTTTATTTTATACTCCAGCTTTTTGGAATCAATGATTTAAAAATTTATTTATTTGTTTTTGTTGTGGTAAAATAACATATAACTTACTATTTTAACCATTTTTTAAAAAGATTTTATTTTTCCTTTTTCTCTCCAAAGCCCCCTGGTACATAGTTGTATGTCTTAGTTGTGGGTCCTTCTAGTTGTGACACGTGGGATGCCGCCTCAGCATGGCTTGACGAGTGATGCCATGTCTGCACCCAGGATCCGAACCGGCGAAACCCTGGGCTGCCGAAGTGGGGCGCACGAACTTAACCACTTGGCCACGGGGCGGCCCCTATTTTAACCATTTTTAATTCAGTGAATTAAATTGTACGTTTAATGCATTGAAATGTACAATTCATTGGTATTAAGTACATTTACAGTGTTGTGCAACTATTACCACTATCCATTTCCAGAGATTTTTCATCTTCCCAAACAGGAACTGTGTACCCATTAAACAATAACTCCCCAGCTCTCCCACCAATCCCTGTAACCTCTGTTCTACTTTCTGTCTCTGTGAATTTACGTATTCTGGGTACCTCATATAAGTGGAATCATACAATATTTGTCCTTTTGTGTCTGACTGACTTAGCATAATGCTTTCAGGGTTCATCCATATTATAGCATGTATCAGAATTTTAGTCCTTTTTTAGACTAATCGGTTATATGTGTTTACCACTCATACCATTTTTTTAAGTCATTTTTATCATTACCTTACCATTTTTTTATCCATCTGTTGATAGACATTTGGATTGTTTCCATCTTTTGGCTATTGTGAGTAATGCTGCTGTAAACATTGGTATACCAATATGTATCTGTTTGAGTCCCTGACTTGGCTTCTTTGGGTATATATCTAGAAGTAGAACTGATGGATCATATGGTAATTCTGTGTTTAACTTTTTGAGGAACCATGAAACTGTTTTCCCAGAATGCAAGAATTTTATAAGGCAGTGTTTGCTGCAGTTTTTCTGACCTTTGGGCCAAAAGTTTAAACAATTAAAAAATCAGGTTATGTTTTCAGATTGTTTTTTATTTGGGGCTTGTGAGAAACTGGGAAGGTAGAATGTGGTTAATCAGCTAATTTTTATTGTTATTTTGTAATATGTTTTTCAACAGTAATGTTGCAAAGAATTTTTAATTTATACACATGTTAAAATAGCATATAGATATGAACTATCAAACAGATGGTAATGGAATTAAAATTAGGGAATTGTAATCCAGTGGCTTAGTTAATGGAATAAATTATGTCCAGCTTCTGATTATTCATTTGTATTTATCTGTTTCATAGATTATGACAGACTTTAGTTCAGTTGGCTTCTTTCTACCATTTACGTGCCTTCCAGGCTCACCCTTGTTCCATTCTCTCTTCTTTTGATATGTGTTTTAGATGCCAATTAATTTTGATATTAATAAAAGCAGTGTATTTGGAAGTATGATCTAAATTTAATTTTTCCTTTATTATCTATACTGCTGCTTGACTCTCTGCATGGATAATTAAGAACTGATTTTATATATGTTTTTAATTCAATTTAAATCAATACTGAGAATAATGTTTTTTATGTATGAGGTGATTTTCTTATGAAATCAGCATCAGGGTGGGAAGAGGCCTGCTTTACGTGTTCTAAAATTCTCTTTCTTATAGCATCCTTCTAGGGTTGCTTTCTTCTTAGACACTTTAAGTGTTGTAAAACTATTTTTTTGGGTAAGAAGTATAACATAGACTCTTCTGGGGAACTTAAGTGTCTTTCTGAAACTTTTACCCTTTTTTTTTGCCATATAGAATACTAATGCTTTTGCTTATAATAGTTTTAGGGTACACTAATTTTGATGAAAAATAATTCCTGAATGATAAATATATTAAGCCTTGGACATTTATTGTTTAGTCTGTTTAACAAAGATGCTGTTTTAGAAGTAGTATTTATATGATAAATTGAAAGTATATGTAATGACAAATTAATGATTTTTCAAAATATTCTGATCCTTTAAAAAATTATGTATGTATTTGAACTCACGTTTATGATCAAGAATTTCCTATTAGTTGACAGAAGTAATTTTATTAAAAGACAGGATGTGCAATAAAAATTCAGTCAGGATTCCAGTTTGTTCATGATAGTCTACTTTAACTTTGTGGAGATCCCAGTTAGAAGATGTATGGCTTTGTTGATTACTTGCTGCAGTAGTTTGGAACCATAAGGCTCTAAGGATGCCTTTCCTAGCTTAGAGTCCTTGTCACAGCACCTGATAAGCCCTAGGAGGTGTTTTTTTTTTTTTTTTAGCCCAAAGCTAACTGCCACCAGTCCTCCTCTTTTTGCTGAGGAAGACTGACCCTGAGCTAACATCTGTGCCCGTCTTCCTCTACTTTATATGTGGGACACCTACCACAGCATGGCATGTCAAGTGGTGCCATGTATGCACCTGGGATCCGAACTGGCGAACCCTGGTCCGCCGCAGCGGAACATGCGAACTTAACCGCTGCACCACCGGGCTGGCCCCACCCTAGGAGTTTTTTGGTGAGAGTTTTTGGCAAGTAGAAAATGAGTACAGCCTCAGAATAAAAGGGTGCCAAGATTGACATGAAATTAAGGAAAAGCTAAAGTAGTGTTCAAAAAGGGACACACTTTCTGAAGCTTAGGAGTATACCCTGTTGACCCCTATTCACTTGAAAAACAAGTTGGTTCTTTTTCTTTAAAATCAACTTTATTGAAGTATAATTTATATAAAATAAAGTATACTCATTTCAAGTGTATGGTTTTGACAAATGTATACACTTGTGTAACTTCCGTTAAAATCAAGATATAGAACATTTCCATCATAG
This sequence comes from Equus przewalskii, assembly GCF_037783145.1. Lineage (NCBI taxonomy): Eukaryota > Metazoa > Chordata > Mammalia > Perissodactyla > Equidae > Equus > Equus przewalskii. The sequence continues at coordinate 133,136,168 of NC_091831.1, forward strand.
CAAAAAGTTCCTTCATTCCCTTTTGCTCTTAGTTTCTCTCCACCCCAGGCAAACACTGATCTGCTCTCTGTCACAATAGTTTTACCTATTCTAGAATTACATTCATGTGGAATTATACTGTGGCTATTCTTTTGTGTCTTCACAAAAGTGCATATCTTTAGTAGTTTGATCTTTTTTGTTGCTGAGTAGTTTGCCATTGTATGAATAGGCCACAATCTTTTTATCTTTTTACTCGTTGATAGACATTTAGGTTATTTACAGTTTTTTGCTATTATGAATAATGCTGTGGACATTTGTGTCCAGTAGTTTGTGTGGGCATATGTTTTATGTTTTCATTTCTCTTGGAGTAGATTGTGAGTCATAGGGTTTTTGTATGTTTAACTTTATAGAAAACTGCTGCTTTTCCAAAGTGATTGCTTTTGTACTTGCACTACAATGTGTTGAGTTCCAGTTACTCCACATCCTGTTAACATTTGGGGGTTGGCTAATTGAAGACTTTGGTTCAGATTCCTTGGTAGAAATTGTGTTATGTATAGACTTTTCTGGCAATTATAAAAGAGACTTGATATACTTTTAAGAGTTTAGTAATGGTAGCTAATTTGTTGCCATTTATTGTACATCTCCTGTGTACCAGATACTGTGTTAATGACTTTATATACGTTATGATCTCTAATCCTGAAAACAGTTCTACGAGATAGATGTCTTATCTTCATTTCACGGACAGAAATCCTGGGCTAGTAAATTTTAGGCTTAAAGTTTGATTCTAAACCCTAGAATGTTTACTTTTGCTTCAATATTTTGGTCTTTCCCTCTCCTTTATAGAGGACTGTTAGAATGAATGTGATTTCTGCTAACATTATGTCTTTTGGTGTTCTCAAATTGAACTGAGGAAGGTCCAAAGATAATTAGAAGAATTAGAAGCCCCAGGGAAAAAATAAAGGAATTGAAAGGTTGTGTGTGTGTGTGTGTGTGTGTCTGGATGATGTGTGTAAAAGAAAGAGCATGCACCTTTGTTCTCAGAAAACAGCATGCATCTCTGAGGAGAGACATGATCTAATATAGACACAACTTTTCTATGTATGATCTTAATTGAGTTGTGAAAAGTAGAGGAAAATCTCAAACTGCTGAACTACTAGAGAGGGAAGATGGTAGTGAATAACAGTAATTGGGTCAAGAAGCTTGTTTTTATCTCCAAGCAACTTAGTTGCTTGTTGAATGATCTTGTCTTACCATGTAGGAGTCAGCCTATAGGCATTTATTTTTAAATATATCCTAGACAGTTACTGTTTAATTGTATATAATTTAGAGTTGTATCACAGATACTAGGTTGAATTTTAGAGCAGAATTTTTATAAGAAATCTTGGTCGGTGTATTTCCCAAATAGAAAAATTTTGTGAAAAAGTCTGCATTTTGCAGACATATTTATTAAAAAAAAATTGTTTAAACTTTGGATCTTTTTAATTTCATTTTTCTCTTTCCTATCCTATTTTGCAGACATTTCAACCTACGAATGAAGAGGGATACTTCCCTTTTTAGTGATGAATTTAAAGTAGAAACTTCAAATAAAATACTTGATTATGATACCTCTCATATATACACTGGACATATTTATGGTAAGTTGAACCTTAAAAGAACCCTGTTCTTTAATTTTTTTCTACACGAGGAAATATGTTTATTTTGAAGTATAGGCAGATGTTTCAGAAAAGAGGAGATTAATCCTTAGGAGATTTGAATATATCATGAAGGGTCTTTGAAGAATGAAGTAATCCTTGGACCTATCTTTATGTGTACGTTAAATACTGAATTATGCATTGTCTGGCCTCTGAAAGGATGAATTTTTGACTCAATACCTCCAAATGTTAGATTTAAAAAAAAATTTTAATGACATCTATAACTTTCTGATCTTCCAAGCAAGAAATTAGCAGTAACTTTCCTGTGTTTTATAAGAAAAGAGGAAAAATCTAAAAGGAAACTGTAAAGATTATCTTAAGAGCCAAAAATAATGACAAAGTCGTTCAGAGGAAAATCTTCCCAGGGCCTTCCTTCCTCAATCTCTTTGCTTTTTTTCACAGTTCTAACAAATTTCTCTTACTACACCGGATTAAAAAGGTATTGGGGGGTGAGGGGTTGACTTTGACAGCTTAGTAATGTGGGAACAACAGAAAATTATAGAAGTCATAAAAAGCTAAAAAAAATCCAAGTCTTCTGGAGGTGTGAGAGAAGGGCAAAATATTGTTGTTAACTCTATACGTTAATAAATACTCAAAATGATCCTTGGTTATTAAGACAAAGTTAACTAGAAGTTAAATTTCATTTCTACATATTAGAGAGATTTCTACTCAAAATCATAATACTATGAAAAATTAAGTGCTTATAGAAATGTTTCTTTTTATTATGCCTGATAAATGAGGCATTTTTATACTTAAAATTTCTCACTTGTAGATTAAACCTAGTTAATAAATTCTAAGTTTTTAGTGCTCTTAGAATTATGTGACCAAAGGAAAGTGTTTTACCGTCGGTCTAGATTTTTAATGTCAGACTACAGTTTTCTATTATTTTCTTGATCGTTTATCTTGCTGGGCAAATAACTTACAGTCTCTGTCCCTTTTTGCTAGGCTATGGTCAAGAAAAGTATAAGACTAAATGAGTTTGCAGATAAAAATGATGTTGTTTAAAATGCCAGTGTCTTGGGTTCTTAGCTTTTAGTGCCTGATTAATTCAAAGTCAACTAATTAATGTTAATCTACAACTTACAAAACTGTGGAAAGCCTGATTTTTATTTATTTACTCACTTTTTGGTGAGGAAAATTGGCCCTGAGCTAACATCTGTTGCCAATCTTCCTTTTTTTCCCCCTCAAAGCCCCAGTTCATAATTGTATATCCTAGTTGTAAGTCATTCTAGTTCTTCTATGTGTTATGCCACTACACCATGGCTTGATGAGCGGTGCTAGGTCCGTGCCCAGGATCTGAACTGGCAAACCCTGGGCTGCCAAAGTGAGGTGTGTGAACTTAACCGCTTGGCCACAGGGCTGGCCCCCTGATTTTTGTGTTAATGAGAAAATTTAACAAGTAAATTTAACTTTTAAAGCCTACTCTTCCTACTTATACCTCTTCATATCATTTGATGTTTGGTGCTCATCTTTTCTTTGTGACTATATTAAGAGCCAAAAATACCTTTTTTCCTGTTATTTTCTTTCACTAGAAAAGTATAATTGATGGGACAGGATTCCAGATCTTTGTCCAATATATTAAATAGGATTGTTGGTATACTTTTGTTCAAATTGTTGCTGAAATATTTGACACTTTCTTATTTAAGAAAATGTATTTATACAAAACCTGAAGGTAGTAAGGAAGCCAAAAGTCTCATGTAGAATATATCGGATGGGAAAGGAACTTTTTTTCTTATGGTAATTAGAGCAGAATTTCAAAAGATTCTTTGATCTCTTTATTTTGAAAGTATATATTTTATGAGTGGATTTGCTTCCTTCTGAGTTAAGTTAATTTAACAATTATTTATTGAATGATTGCTGCGTGCATGCCAGGCACTGTGCTAGGTGCTGGGAATATGATTGTCAGCAAGACAGATGTTCTGTTTTTCATTGTTGTTACTAGTAATTGTATATGCCTCAGCTAAGTACTAGTTGCTGTTCACATCTTAACTTCAGCTTGATATATTTTATGTGAAAATTAATTTCCCCAGTAAATTTGTATTCAAGTTTTTAAAAATGTATAAGAATGGCTTTTTATAGGAGAATGGATGTTAACATTCATGTGCAAATTAAATTTTCAAGAGTTTGTTGCTTTCATTAATAGGTGAAGAAGGAAGTTTTAGCCATGGGTCTGTTATTGATGGAAGATTTGAAGGATTCATCCGGACTCATGGTGGCACATTTTATGTTGAGCCAGCAGAGAGATATATTAAAGACCGAAGTCTGCCGTTTCACTCTGTTATTTATCATGAAGATGATATTAGTAAGTACTTAAATTTTATCAAGTAGCCTTTTACAAAAAGGCATATAAATAGTTAAAACTATGTGGAGACAAATGAAGCCTGAGCTGTTTTCTTTCCTAAGCTATTAATCAGGCTAGAAAATAGTTTCACAAACAAAGTCTCAATTTAATGAATAATAGATCTATTTGATGAGGCAATTTCCTTGTCAATCCGTGTGAGTCTTACTTTGTTGATAGGATACAACCAATTCTATTTGAACTGTGAACCAACCAACTATGATTGAACTGGAAATCCAATATTCTTATATCAGCTCATCATTTAATGCTGTAATGCCTTTGTGTTTGTGGCCTACTGAAGCATTGTTATCTTCTTAGGTAAATTTTAGTGTGGATATTTGTGTAATATTTAAGGAATATTTTAGATATTTTTGTAATTTCTTAAGTCCTTTCAGTATTTCTTTTAGAAATCTTGAAATAATGACTTGACTTCAGCTTGGTAAGACTCCAGGTTTATCATTATGGATTTTGCCCTCTACTGTTGTCTTTATCTGATGGTAATTTGTTGGGAAAGTTCTTTTCCTGTGTTTTAAGAGTAGAAGGTGTATTTAGACTTTACTTTTTAGTTCTACCATTGTCTATATATCATCCATAGTCATCCAGTTATGAGAATGCCTTAATGAAATACTATAGGAATTCATTCCCATAATTTTTATGCCTCTTGAGTACTCATATTTTATTTATTTTTGCTGAGGAAGATGCGTCCTGAGCTAACATCTGTGCCAGTGTTCCTCTATTTTGTATATGGGTCACTGCTGCAACATGGCTGCCAACAAATGGTATAGGTCCATGCTCAGGAGTTGAACCTGGGCAAAGTCGAGCATGCCAAACTTAACCACTAGGCCATGGGGCTGGCCCCATATTTTATTTTGACTGTAATTAGACTGCTCTCTCAATTTTTGCCTATTTTCCTAACTTGATTGCTTCTTCCTGGCTTTGTTTTCCTTTCTACAGCCAGAAATTTGTTGTCAATTATTTAATTTTGCAGCCCTAGTAATATGCTAGGAATCCTTAACCATTTTGACTTTTTCACTCCATCAGCTCTGACAGTTTCCATACTTCAGTCTGCCCAACTGCAGACTGCAAGTTATTTCTGAGGCTGGATCACTACAGAAAATAGCGTAGTTACTCTAGGTAGGATGTGTTTCTGATTTTAGCTACTTACTAAATCATAAATTCATTAATGCTCCTGCCTCTGTTTTCACTCATCTTTATTTGATTCCTTTTCTAATTTCCCTTCCTGGAGTTACATACTCTCCTCAAGCTCCAAGCTACAGTCCTCCTTTACCACTTGGAATATGAATTCCTTTGTCTGTCTTTCTTTCTGCTAACAGAATTTATCATCTAATTGATTTGTATATACCTTTGTAATTTTCTTAGTAATTTAGTGTTTTTTTCTGGTTTGCCTCCCCTATCAAAGTATGTAAGTTCTCCAATTGCAGTTTGTTTCTTTTAATATTCTAAATATCCTTTAACATTCTGAATATCATATATCTCTGGAGCAGGTTCTTCATAGATACTTAATGAAATCTTGAAACATTTTCCCTATAATGTTTCCTCAAAATCAACCGAGAGCTTTTGGGAAAGGAAGAAGAGGAAGAGAGTAATTTGACAGATATTGAACTCATCTTTTCCTTCCCATCATACTGTAATCAAACTTTTTCCTTTGCTTTACACTTCCCATAAGTACCGTCTACTGTGTTTGTTCTGCCTTTTATGATTTCTATTATTACATCTTCTCTCTTGTTTTCCTTCTTCTCTTATCTACTTTTATGTAGTTTAAGCATATCCTTCTCTTTTTTCCCACTTTTATTTCCTCCTTGTCATATAATTACATTTTCCCACTTTGCATCTTACAGTAACTTCCAAATATCTTCCTTATTGTCAACTTTTCTTTTTCCCTGAAGATGATGAGGTAGCTTGGAGGATTTATGACATTGAATGCAACTAGGTTTTCTATTCCTTTTGATGTTTAACTTTACCATTGAGTTCTTCTTTTATTTTTCACTTGTCCAAGTAAATGTATGTTTGTGTTAAGGAGGGCTTTTCACATTCTTTTTATTACATACCAGTTGTGATATTAGAGCTTAAAAATTGTAGTGTTTAGAGTGATTTTGTTTGTAATTTTCTCTGGTGAGTGGAAATGTAACAATATGAGGATGAGAGTATGGGAAGAAATCGTCTTAAACAGAGTTTTTTTTGAGGAAGATTAGCCTTGAGCTAACATCTGTTGCCAGTCCTCCTCTTTTTGCTGAGGAAGACTGGCCCTGAGCTAACATCTCTGCCCATCTTCCTCTACTTTATATGTGGGACGCCTGCCACAGCATGGCTTGATAAGCGGTACATAGATTTGTGTCCAGGATCTGAACTGGTAGACCCTGGGCCACTGACATGTAACATGGGAACTTAACCACTGCACCACCGGGCTGGCCCCTCCGTTTTTTTTTTTTAAAACAAGATTCAGTCAAGGTTCACACATTGCATTTGGTTGTCACATCTCTCTAGTTGGTATTACTTTTTAAAATAGCTTCATTGAGGAAAAATTGACATACAATAAGCTGCTCATATGTGAAGTATACAATTTGATAATTTTTACATATGTATACATCTGTGAAACTATCACCATAATCAAGATAGTGTATGTATCCGTTACCCCCCAAACCTTCCTCCTACTTAGTGTAATCCTTCTCTCCTTCCCATCCCCTCTTTCCTCAGGCACTAACCTGCAGGTTAGTTTGCATTTTCTAGACTTTTATGTAAATACAGTTATACACTATGTACTGTTCTATAAAAATCTGACTTCTTTAACTTAGCACAGTTATTTTGAAATTCATCCATGCTGTGTGTATTAATAGTTTATTTCTTTTTATTGCTGAGTAGTTTTCCATTGTATGGATAACATTCTGTTTATACATTTACCTGTTGATGGACATTTGGGTTGTTTCCAGTTTTGAGTTATTATAAACAAAACTACTATAAAGTTTTTGATAATAACTCATCAACTATTGATTGATTAAAGAAGATAAATTTTGAAGGGGCAAGGGGATGAAATAAATACTAAGGACTTTTACTATCTTGGTCTGATACCTGACCTCTAGAAAGGGGACATTTTGGAAATTTAGAACAAGCCTTGTGGAAGCAAGAGAGCAGAAGGAGTGTTCATCTCAGTCTAGCTGTGTATAGATTCTCTCTGCCCCAAATCCATACTCATCCTTCAAAATGCGATTCAGGTCTGATCTCCTAGAAGTCTTTTGGAGCCCTCAGTTCTGAGCGTCCTCTCTTTACTGCTGTTTATGTGTTGGTGAGTCCTCCCTAGGTTTTGCATCCAGTGGTGTATAGGTCATTGATCATGTGATTGACTTTTGAAAAGAGACAGGAAAGGAAAACAGCTGTTGAGTGGATGACTAAATTAAATTCAACCAATATTTAATAAACTGTAGATGAGTACAGGGAGACTAAACACTTAGCAAGTTAATATTTAAATGGAATACTTTACATGCCTCACACCTCAGCTAGACTGTAAGTTCTTTGAGTCTGTATACTCTGTCATTTATTCTTGTATCGATGATATTTGGTAAATAGTAGTTTTTTTTCCTCCCATTATTTGTTTTGTAAACAAATTAATGCAATTAAGAATAACATTAACATACAATTAGGAAATTTATGGGCATACAGGCCCTAATTTTGAACATACCCTATTTTATGGTCAATCTGTAAAGTAGTTAGGGATTTAGAACACACTTCCCTGTAGAATCACTTTAAAACGGTAGACAGTTCCTAGTTATTACAAGTAGAATGAAGGCTGGAAGGTTATTGGAGTCAGCACTTTGTAGATCTTTGGTTAATGGATGACCTTGGAAAAGAGGCATAGAAACCAGCTGCTGACTGAAAAATTCAACAAGTGTTTATTGATTTGTAAATGTACAGGAAGGATTAAGACTTTAAAAAAAGATCTTCAGGGGACTTCTCAGTCAATTAATACAGAGTCAGAATGTGATAAATGCTGTAATGGAAATGTCATCAAAGCACAGAGGGTAGTACATACTGAGGGAGCCTTAGGGATTCTTAGGTAGACTTTTCAGGGGAGGTGGCATTTGACTTGAACCTTGAAGTTAAAGGTAGACTTTTGACTGCTAGAGATAAGAATCTGTGATGACAGAAGAAGGGAAGCTATTACTCTGGCTGCAACAATATTTCTTTTAAGCTGCCACAGCTCAGGAACTTCAGAAAAGAAAAGAAACTGGCATCTTTTTTAGCCCATAGTCCCCCTTTTTCTGTATATAGGTGTATATACAAATTGAATAAATGGAAATAATGGTCACTTGAAATCAGTGTGTTACAAATTTTTATTACATCTTTCACTTACAAGTTTTATAGGTTTAATGACTGGTTAATTTATTAATGAACACTTTGAGTGCCTAATCTGTACAAGACACTTTCTGATACTATGGATACAGTGATGAACAGGGCAAAGGTTCTGTCCTAATGCATTTTAGAGTCTAGTGATTCTATTTATAATTGATCAGAATAATAGAGCAACATTTCTCCTATTGACCTGATGCCCATGATCTGCTTGGCCGCCAATACTAACCCTTTCTTCTTAAAAACCAGGAGTCGGGAGGGACATGCCTGGCCCAGCTCCCCATCTTAGAAGAGATGTTTCTTAGAAGATCAGTGTTGTAAGTGCAAGTGGAAAAGGGGACCATCTTCAGCTTCCTCTCCTTCCCAGGGACAATCATACTGTGTCCCTCTTCCCATGCTTTCCTTACCCTCCCCAAACAGAGACTGGATATGGGAGATGGGGAAGGGGTACTAGGGAGAAAGGGACTCCTATCCACTGGAATTAGAAAGAGGAAGGGCATTTGGGGCCCATCCTATCCGTTCTTCCATTCCTCTGTTAAAAACCAAAATTCAACTGCATAAATTTTAAAGATATTATTATCTTTGTTCAGCTATTCCTGAATTGGGCAGCATCTCATCTCGCAGATAGAAAGGACCTCTGAGGAGCAGTACAAAGTGAAACACTTATAGGCAGAAGGGAGCAGAAACAAGGAAGTTATACTAGCAACAAGTGGGCTGGTTGTGGCAAAGTCACTTCCTTTTAGGGGATAGCAAGAGTCTGTCAGGCAGATTACCTCACCAGTGCTGACCAGGTGGTTCCTGACTGACTGGTTTAAGATTCTATTTCTGGGAGAGGCTGAAACCATAATAAAGTTAAGTCTTGGTTTGGCGATGTGGGGCTTAGCCTAAGTGACTCAATTTTGGGCCTGTTTTCTTGTTTTTAACACTTCCAAGCTCATCATCAATTCTAAAAAGCCTACTTCTTCCTTTTACTATCCCTCAGTGAATCCATGTTGATTTTTGGCAACTTTGGGGATAAATGGCATTTTCATGGGTAAGGACCCACACAGCTACCCTCCAGATATTAAGAAGGCAACTTCTTGTACATTATCTGTCTGTGGAGTCACTGTACTTTAAATTCAATTAATGTAATAAAAGTTGGATTATTTGATTGGAGTTGGTAATGCATAGCATGTTATTGGAGGAATTGCACCAAGTTTTAAAAAATCTTTTGATTTTTAAAAATTCTTTTTAGGAAGATTTGCCCTGAGCTAACTACTGCCAATTCTGTTTTTGCTGGGGAAGACTGGCCCTGAACTAACATCCAGGTCCATCTTCCTCTACTTTATATGTGGGACGCCTACCACAGCATGGCTTTTGCCAAGCAGTGCTATGTCCGTACCTGGGATCCCAACCAGTGAACCCTGGGCCACCGAAGCGGAACCTGTGCACTTAACCACTGCACCACTGGGCCAGCCCCCAAATTTTTTGATTTTATTGAGGTCATAATAGTTTATAACATTGTGAAATGTCAGTTGTACATTATTATTTGTCAGTCACCATATATATGTGCCCTTTTGCCCCTTATGCTCCCCCACGTCTCCCTTCCCCTCTGGCAACCACTAATCTGTTTTCTTTGTCCATGGGCATTACACCAAGTTTTGACTGTTAGAGAGCCATCTCAGAGCCAAGGCCTTGGACTTTGCAGTCAAATTCCTAACCTGCCAGTCACATAGAGGGAGGGATGCCTTGCTGGGGGTAGTGAGGGTACAAAGTCTACCTTAGTTAGTATGTAGTGAGAACCATTTATGCGTGAGTCTGTTGGGCAGAGTCTGAACTGTCCAGATACCCCTTCCTGGAGTGGTTGATGGAGAGTTAACTAGAGCTATTTCCTTCTTGAGGAGGTATCACAATATATGTATTATTTATATTTGCGCCTCCTACAACAAAACAAAAGCAAGAGGTTGGCATGCAATGGAACTGGAAGAAAGGCAGTAGATTTGAAGCGGATCTTTGTTTTAAATAGGCTGAATATTCTACACCAATGACTCATTCTTTGTGAAAGAATATGCCGTTTGGCCTTTTCAGGGGAACTACAGTGCATCCTATGATTTAGCCTCTCAATGAGGGCTTATTCATTAGTTCAACAAAGACTTGTTCTAGAAATGGGGATTATATTGTCAGAATTTTAGAAGGAAAATGTCATTGTCCATTTTTATAGTTAATGTGGTGACCAGGGAGAATAGGCTCTTTTAGAAGTTTTGAAAGTATATAGGAAAAATTTTATACTTGATCCCCTTTTTTCTATTGGGAGAGTTTTGTGCTGACAGAGTTTGAAGCATATATAAATACTGTTTTGTTGCTTTGGAAATATTTTTTTACCCTAAATATCAAGTTTTCAAAAAGAATGTGTATCTTTGATGACATTTAAAATACAATTTAGAAAGAAATAAAACACTCTGAATTTTCTTTTTAAATATTCTAATTCTTGATGTTTCTAATGTTTTAACTTACAGTGTACTAAGTAAATAATAGTTTTATTATTTTTCATTCCCCTATACATTTATAAATAATGATGAAAGTTTTACCATTTTGACAAAAAAATTTAAAGATCATGGAACAGTTGTAGTTTTCCTCATTGATAATTAAGAGCACTTTGCATGATTTCAGCTTGCATGGCCAGTTTTGTTCCCCGTACTAATGTGGCAAAGCGATGGCTGCCTGTAGTTAACTACGTAGACAGGATTGAGAACAGATTCTGGAAATATGGTATCATTACCAGGCCACATAAATGAGCTGCTTGAGGTTACAGATTATGATTTTTGAGTGAGAATAATCATAGTTATCAGTTTTTTTCCAGCCTCAGGAGTTTTTCTCAGCTGCAGGGGTGTAGGTAGAGAGTTGAATTCAAACAGGATTTGGTTGAGAGTTGGGAGAGGGGTGGCAAGGGACTATAAGGCAAATGTGTGTGTGTGTGTGTCTGTCTGTCTGTCTGTCTTTACTGAGGAAGATTTGTCCTGAGCTAACATCTGTTGCCAATCTTCCTCTTTTTGGAAGACAACTATGTTCACCACTATACTACCAATGCTGCACTCTTCCTCTTTTTGTACGTGAGCCGCCCCCATAGCATGGCCACTGATGAGTGGTGTAGGTCTGCGCCTGGGAACTGAACCTGGGCTGCTGAAGCTGAGCACGTTATCAACTTTATATATTTTATCGAGTAGATTAGATATCCATTAGATAGTACTTGTTTGATTACCTTGATCTTAATGTTTAAATGTCCAGCATCAGTGCCAACGTATTGATGACACAGAGTGTCAATGTATTTAGTATTATCACTATCTGAAAATTATTTATATTTTATTGAGATACTGTATGATAGGGATTGCTGATTATATAAATAGGACATGTATATTTTCCTTCGGCTTTTCTTATCATTACATTAAAGAAAATGATGTTACAGTTGTTTAAGATGGGGATTTTTGGTTCTGTTCCTGAATTTAGTAAGATGTTGAGTTAGATGCTGTGCACATGAAATTGTTCAAGTGTTTGGAAGCTATAAAATTCTCTATTCCAGAAATACTTTGTGGTAGCTCTTTTGTGCCTGTGTAAGAGCAGATTCAAAATATATTTCACAGTATGCTTTGAATGAAGGTAAATCATAATTTCTATCATGATCTGATTATGATATTTATTATTTCTCAAATTTGAATAAAATCAGACATATCAACTGACATTATCTTGAAGTATATTAGTTGAACTAAATTATATATGGAAACAAAAATGTTGTTTTGATATATTCATTATCTGGTGGACTTATAACTAGATTGCTAATGAGCCTCACAGTTTTTTGCTTTCTGAAACTGAAAATCTTGCATTGAATAAGCCCTCTTTTGAAAAACTGTTTGAAAAATGATGATAGCACTTATTTCTCTAAGCAGGCAATATATTTAGTCTGGGTATTATAGAGTCTACAAGCGGTCTGTCTTTAGTTAAAAAATGTAGTTATTACTGTACTGTGAGTATCAACCTTCAACTTAACTATATGAATGATCTTCTGGCAGAAGTTGTATTTTGGGATGAGTGAAAACTAGTTATAAATGAAAACATTCAGAAAACGACAATAAATACTAACACTGCTAAAGAATTTCTGATATGCCAGACCAAGATTATTTTGGTATTGTCTGTGATAGGAAAAATTTGCCAAATGCCAGTGGAAGGCAGATATAAAATGAGATCTTCTATTCTCCTTGACAAAAACTTTCACCCTTTATTAAGGTAATGCTAACTGCAGTACCAAACAGCCCCCAAATTCAGTGACAAAATACACTAAAAGCTCGGTTCTCCCTAGTGTAACAGTTTAATGTGAGAATTCCTCATTAGGCAGCGTTTCTTCAATAAGTGGTTCAGGAATCCACACTACCTTGTTTTGTGCCTATACTGTTTTGCTGTTCCCAGCTTGTCTCCTACCAGCCATTCAGAAGGGGAGGAGAGCAGGGAGGATCCTGGCTAGTGCACTTTCCTACTGCTTCCATTCCTTCAATTAGAACTCGATTACTGGCCACACCCAACTTGGAAGGGAGGCTGCGAGATTTAGTCCAGATTTGTACACAGGATAGTGTACAAATAGGAATTTGTTTGGTCAGTGATTGCCACACTGTGCCAATCGTAAAATTGTTTTTTCAAATAAAATCTTTGAACATTTAAAAACTTTCTTTTTACTGGTTAAGTGATTGATGTACTATATAGTGATGCATATGGGTTAGGGAGACCAGGTATGGGAGACATTTAGGGGAAGTTCATCTGAAAACTGGCTGTAATGATTTAATCACAGGGCCTTTCTTTTGAAAGTTAAGAGAAATAGTTTTTTATTTGGGAGTGGGGTCATCAGTGTCCACACTCTTGTGTCTGTACTCATGTCTGTGTGTGAGAAACAGCAGTTTGGGTACGGGGGTTATTAAGATGGTTTTAAGAAACTTCATGATGGGGCTAGCCCTGTGGCCGAGTGGTTAAACTTGTGCACGCCATCTCGGTGGCCCAGGGTTTCACTGGTTTGGATCCTGGGTACAGACCTAGCACCGCTCATTAAGCCATGCTGAGGCAGCATCCCACATAGCAGAACTAGAAGGACCTACAAATAGAATATACAACTATGCACTGGGAGGTTTTAGGGAGAAGAAAAAGAAAAGAGGAAGATTGACAACAGATGTTAGCTCAGGGCCAATCTTTAAAAAAAAAAAAGAAACTTCATGATAAATTAGAACTATAGTTTAAAATAGCTCTTTTTTTACTGTGTATTGGGAGATGTCTAATTCAACTCATAAGAATTTCATCAAATGTTGTTAAATATGCTTATTTCGCTGAAGTTACATGAGCCTAAGGTAAATGGTAAAACAGATTCTTATTAATTTGAATATTGTCTTAATAAACAAATAAAAATTGTTGCCACAAACTGATCCATAAAGGAAAAATAAGAGCATGACATACTAATTGAACCATAAGTTGCTTATCACGTTGGAAGAGAAATTAAAATAAGCTTTTGAAAATATATTTAGTCTTATCCATTTTCTTTTCTTTTTGTTTCTTTTGGTGGGGAAGATTGGCCTTGAGCTATGTCTGTTGCCAGTCTTCCTCTTTTTGCTGAGGAAGATTGTCCCTGAGCCAACATCTCTGCCAGTCTCCCTCTATTTTGTATGTGGGATGCTGCCACAGCATGGCTTGATGAGTGGTGTGTAGGTCCACACCTGGGATCCAAACCTGTGAACCCCTAGCCACTAAAGCATAGTGTGTGAACTTAACCACTACACCATCGGGCTGGCCCCAACATCCATTTTCTATGGCAAAATATTTTGTATATTAGTACTCTGAGATCTTCTTTTACTTATCTGCCTAGTTGCTACCAGGGTCAGCACAAGAAATTCTCATTCATATTGTTATCTGGTAAAAAATAGATAAACCGTTTTCTTATCTATGATTTAAGGGAAAACTAGCCAAAGAATCAGGCCACAGTTTTATTGCTGGAGACTGGGCTATCTTGGTGTTAGGGTAAAATAGCACAAAATGTTTGGATGTATAAATAATATCAAACTATGAACTTGGCTTTATATAATAATTAAAACAAGTAGCAAAATTCTAAAAGATCTAAAGTTTGTTAACTGAATAAGGAACTTAAGTGTGTGTGTATACTTGTCTATGAGTCTGTACATTTTTTTCTTTGTTTATTGAAATGAGTGTTCTTGGTGTGAGGAACTTCTTTAGCTGGTGATCTAGGCAAGCTCAGTTCCAGTAAGAATATGGGCAGCGTTCATTAAAGGACATTTTTGAGATAAAATTACAGTAGCAAAAGAAGGCATTGTGGTGGTAATACCCTAAATCTACTAAATGGTGAGAATTGAAAATTTTGACATATTACACTGTAAAACTTTCCAGCTCTTGTGGTAGATTCTTATTAAATATATGTTGGATGGTATTGTATTTTCACTTTCCCAAAGCCAGCCTTTGAAACAATAAAATAATAAGTATTTTGGTTTTTTTCTCATTCAACACTTTAGTTGTGTTAGCTTTCCATTTTGAAATAATTTGAACTTGTTCTGCCAATATTGCAATCTTTTAGTCCTAATTTTATTGTGAAAATTTCAAACTTAAAAGACATTGAAAGAATTATACAATGAACACATGTATCCTTTGCCTAGACTTGCCATTTTTTAACATTTTGCACATCCCCCCCAGTACATCTTTTTGGGGCACCGTTTGAAAGTAGGTTGCAGACATCATGAACCTCACTGCTAAATACTTAAGAAGCACACATCTCCTAAGAATATGTACATTTTTCTAAATAACTATAATAGTGTTTCACCCCTAAAAACATGAACATGGTTCAGTGATGTCACTTGCTATATAGTCTGTAATAAAATTTCTCCAGTTGTCCTAAAAATATATTTTTGGCATTTGTCTATTATGTCTTTTTATTATCCTAATAACTACCAGGGTCTCCCACCCCCAGTTCTTGACTTTTTCTGTTTTTTAATGACGTTGCATTTTTTTCACAAGTGTAGGTCAGTGGCTTATAGAATGTTTCACATTATTGGTGTGTCTGATTGTTTGTTATTAAATTCAGTTAATATGTTTGGCAAGAATATTGCATAGGTAAAGCCAGGTTTTTCTTACTGCATTAAAACAGGAGGCACATAATATCAGGTTGTCCTACTATTGGTTATGCTTGGTTTGATCACTGGGTGAATAAAGTGCTAATCACTGTATGTCTTTAGTGTAAAGATAACTTTTCCCTTTGAAATTAGTAGGTAATCCTTGGGGTGATACTTTTAGAGATTGTGAGTATTCTCTTAGCTCACATCTTTCACCCAATGGTTTTCGCACACATGATGATCCTTGCATAAGTCAATTTATACATGTGGAGTGGTTGTAAAATGGTAACTTCTAAGTCTATCATTTCTTTCACATTTGTTCATTAGAATTTTACAGCTGTTGTACTCTTGAGCTCTGATAAAAACTAATTTAAATTTTAAATCAGAGCTGTTATGTCAATGTAGGTAGATTGTCCATAACCCGTACTTCCTACCTGCCGGTTTAGATTTGTATTGTTGTATTTAATTCATATTTCCTATGAAGTAGGTGACTAGTGTCCACTTTAGGTTCTAGATTTTCTTGAGAAACTCCCTGCGGTGTTCTTACTAGGATTCTGTGTATTACATCAATAAACTACTTAAGGAATTTTCAGTTCTTCCCCTCTTGCCCATGTATTAGTATTTTATTTTGACAGTTCTCTTAATTATGGTTACTAGATTGAATTATAGAATATGTTCATGAAATAGAGAGGACCCTAACAAGGGAGAGGTATGTGAACTTTGAGAGAGTGGAATAAACTTTTAAATAATTAAACTAAATTGAACAGCTATCTGGAAGTGAAACCAATTTAGTTAAGGATAAATTAATCACTGTTTCATTATAAGGGGAAAAATGATGTTAAAATAGTTATTGGTTTATAAAGCATTCACTTGAATTATACACTGAATAAATTTAAACTCTATCTGCTTTTACTATACCATGGAGCATGTTTCTAGGTCACTTTTGCTTGAGGCCCATTGGTATTCATTGAAGGAATTCAAGCCAAATATTATATTAGCTTAACTGTAGTTCAGATTGAGGTGGCTTTGAACATTTGCGGCATAAGAAATGTAATGTGTTTGAAGGGGATATTATAAATTACAAAATGAAGTAAATTGCCATGTTATGATGCTCTGTGTATCCGAAGTAAGAAAGTTAAGCCTAGAATAAAGAATGATTATTGTCTTTTTTTAGAATTCACAAATCGTCTATATGTCAAAAATCTAGAGACTGCCTATGTGTTATTAAGGGAGAACTTAGGAATCTGCCAGGTTGTAAAATTAGAATACCTCACATTATGCCTTTCCCATAGGTGCTCAATAAGCATTTATGGCTTTCATTAATTATGATAGTTAATTTTTCATTTATAAGATAATTTGTAATATCTAAACATGAAACAGTAATGACATTTCTTCTTTGTGTTTTAGACTATCCCCATAAATATGGTCCACAGGGGGGCTGTGCAGATCATACAGTATTCGAAAGGATGAGGAAGTACCAGATGACTGGTGTAGAAGAAGTAACACAGGTAAGAATTTTAATACTAGCTTGCATTTAAGAAATGAATGTGAACTTGGGCATGTGTTCCTGCATTATAAATGTATGTTCTAGAATTTCTGTAAGTTTATCCTACTGTGGGGAAATATTTATATATTTTTTTAATGTTCAGAGAGGCCAGGTAACTTGCCTATAATAAAGATGCGGTGCTCAGATTTGAATACAAATCTGTGTGACTGAAAAAACATTAATTATGTGTCCAAAATATAGTTTTACAAGTGTTACTGTAAAATTTAAAAAACAATCAGTCTGAACTTGTATTTTGTATAAATGTAAGCATTTCTATTAGTATGGAAATTAGAGTGACTAACTTCTCCTGGTTTGCCTGGTACTTCCGCAGTTTAAAACTGCAAGTCATGTGTCCCTAAGCAAGCCAAGGTGGTTAGTTACTCTAATAAAAATCACACTACTTTTGGTATTTTAATTTTAAGATTTTTTACTATTTTACTATTGTTCTTTTATTCTTTTTTGACCTCCTTTTTCTTTAATCATAGAACATAGGTCTATGGTTATTCAAAACACAAATTTAAAATGAAGAAAGTTTATTTTTATGATAAATCATTTATCATGTATTTTGGACATCCTTTCTAAAAGTAGTAGGATGGAGTAATGTTTCTTGAGTTTCTTCAGTCACAAATGCAGATTTGTCTGTTTTTTGATGTGCAGCATGGCATAAACGGTTCTATATCGGTGGATCTTTCAAATATAAGTGAGATTTTATTCTTGCATCCATTCAACAGTTATGTATTGATTTTCTGCTGTATGTCAGAGACTGGTAGGTTCTGGGAATATGTGGAGATTAAGATGAAAACTTGTCCTCAAAAAGTTTATAATTAATTGGAGACACAGAGAAACAATTGAGGATAGTAAGAAATAGAAGAGGGTTAGGCATAGGGTAATACTCTATACATAAGAAGAGTAATTAACCTAGCCTGGGAAGTATTTGAGGAAAATAATCATAAACTAAAAGAATAAGGAGGAGTTAGGTTGGCCATGAATAATTCGTTAGAAAGACAGGAGGAACAGTATATACAAAGGCGAGAGAGAGCAAAGCCATAAACAGTTTTTAACTCCAGGGTGGGTGCAAGACTAGAGACTGGGAGACTAATTAGAAATTGTTGCAGTTAATCAGTTGAGAAGTGGTAATGGCTTGTACTAAGGTATCAACAGTGTGGGTAGAGAGGATGAGACTACATATTGCTAGATATAATAGAGTTTAACAGTAGCTAGATATACCATTAATATACAAAACTAGGTTGTATTTCTTTATGCCCATCAGTGGACTACCAGAAATGTAATGAAAAGGGGAATATCATTTATAAGAGTATCAAGAATATCATCTATCAAAGGATAGATGTAACAAAGAATTATGAGGCCTATATAAGGAAAGTTATAAAACTTTATAAGAAATGTTAAGGAAGGTTGATTTTAAATAAATGGAGAGATATACCATGTTAATGGAAAATGATCTCTAATATCATAAAAATATCAGTTTTCCTCATACTGATTTGTAGATTCAATGCAATTTCAATACGAATTACAACAAGGTTATTTACAACACTTGATGGGTCTAAAATGTTATATGGAAAAGTAAAGGCTAAGAAGAAGTAGGGTACATCTAAAGGTGGTGAGCAGGAAAGAGGGATTTACTCTAGGAGATATTAAGACTCACATAGTAATTGAGTGTTTGATATTAGCATAGGGATGAACAAATTGACCAGAGGAATAAAATTGAGGGCTCAGGAACAGATCCAAACATGTATGAAACTTGGTTATGTGGTAGAGTTGGAATCTCAAAATGAGCCCCTTGAATAAATGGAGTCAGAAAAAATATCCATTTGGAAAAAGATGAACTTGGATCTCCATCTCATACTATATTTAAAACAAAACAAAACTTAAGATCGATTAAAGTATTAAATGTCTAAAACGAAAACTTTGAAATTGTTAGTAGAAAGAGTAAGTGGATGTGATGGAGTAAATGGTATACAACTAGCTCTCCTGCAAAAATGACTAAAAAATTGAACAAAATATATGAAACAGTTGTTCTCAAACATTGGACAACAGGCAGTGCAGGACTGAGATCCTTGAGAGAGGAGAAATAAGTGTCTTTGTGATTTCCCTGACTTTTTGACTGGAGGTAAAATTTCAGATATGGCACAAGGAACAGGATCTCAAGAAGAGCAAGTAGTACACAGCAGACTTACTGAGTTGAAGCGACAGGTCAAAGTTCAGGAATGCTGAGGTATCTGGACTTACGGGTGGAGTACCTGAGAGGAAAGAGCTACAGTGAGAAAAAACTCCAGATATTTGCACAAGGGTCACCTTAAGTCTTAGCTAAATACTAAGCTGAGCATGCACAGGGTGAAATTCTGTGAGAAAACTACCAGAGGAAGAAAAACTACAGAGAAATTTATGAACTGAACAACTATCAGAAATTGTACTTAGTAGGGATCCCAAGAGTAAAGCCTAGTGTAAAGGCTACTGTAGACCTACTCTAACTAAGCTGGAAAACCAGACTTCAAAAAGATCAAGGTAACTTTCAAGTTAATTAACTGCCTCTCAGAACAAAGCTCAGTAATACTTGTTAAAGGACACAGAATGCAGATATTCAACAGTGTAACATTAACAGTGCCCAGCATTCAGAAAACATTACTAGATGAGAAGGAACTGAAAAATGTGATCCATGATCAGGAGAAAAATCACCCAGGTAGAAATAGAACCAGAAATTTTAAGCGTTAGTACGCAAGGACTTTAAAACAACTATTATGAATATGTTCAAAGAATTGCAGAAAAACATGAAAACAAAGAGGAGAGAATAGAATTTATAATAAAGAACCAAATGTAACTTACAGAACTGAAAGTTACATTTTCTGAGTTGAAAAATTTAATGGATAGGCTTAAGAGCAAGTTAGTTACTGCAGAAGACAACATGAGTAAACTTGAATAAAGGACAATAAAACAATAGAAGCTATCCAGATCTAAGCACAGAGAGGAAAATAATTGGAGTCCAGTGGGGAGGGATGCAGGAAAAATATTTGAAAAATTAATGCCTCCAAAATTTTCATGTATGAAGAAAAATTTTAATCCATGGTCCAGGAAGCTCAGTGAAATCCAGGCAGGATAAACAAAGAAAACCATACCATGGCATATTATAATCAAATTATTGAAAACTACTTAAAATGAGAAAATCATAAAAGCAGCGGGAGAAAAGAAGACACATTTATTTACAGGGGAACAAATATAAGAATAACTGCTGGGGCTGGCCTGGTGTGTAGTGGTTAAGTTCACGCACTCCCACTTTGGCGGACTGGGGTTCATCGGTTTGGATCCTGGGTGTGGACCTAGCACCACTTGTCAAGCTGTGCTGAGGCAGCATCCCACATAGAAGAACTAGAAGGATCTACAGCTGGGATATACAACTATGTACTGGGGCTTTGGGGAGAAAAATTTTTAAAAAAGAGAAAAAAAAGAATAATTACTGCCTTGTTATCACACAGTGCAAACTGAAGATGTGTAGGATGACATCTTCAAAGTGTTAAAAGAAAAATCGTCAAACGAGGATTCTGTCTTCCGTGAAAATAATTTTCAAAAATGAGGGCAAATTAAAGATCTTTTTTAGACAAACAAAAGCTGAGAGAATATGTCTCTAGCAGATCTACACTGCAAGAATTATTAAAGGAAATTCGTCAGGTAGAAAAAGGATACCAGATGGAAACTCAGATCTATATGAAGAAATGAAGAGCATAAAATAGTAAATATAAAAGACTTGTTTCTCATTTTAAAAATTTCTTTGAGATAATTACTTAATAGCAATGTAAAATTAATTTCTAATATACAAAGAATCAAAATTCATGACAATAGCACAAAAGATCCGAGAAGGAACAATGAAGTATATTCTTGTGAGTTTCTTACAGTATACATGAAGCGATATAATTTTGGCAGGTAGACCTTGCTTTGTAAAAGTTGGATATTGTAAAGCCTAGTGCAAAGCTCCGCAAACTGTGTTTATGTAAAGTTGTATTGGAACACAACCATGCCCATTCATAGGCACATTGTCTATGGCTGTTTTTGCACTACATTGGTAGAATTGAGTAGTTGTAACAGACACACTGTGGCCCGAAATTCTAAATATTTGTTATCAAGCCTTTTAAGAAGATCTTTGCAGAAATGTCTCCTGCCATGGAGCAACAACTGAAAAAAATAAAGTAGGTGTAGTTAACAGGTCAATAAAGGAAATCAAAGGTAAATTAAAATAGTCAGTCCAAAAGAAGGTAGAAAAAGGAAAAAAAGGAACAAAGTACAGTTGGGACAGATAGAAAATAAATACCAAGATGGCAAGTTTAAATTTAATCATTTCAATGATTATATTAAATATAGATGGACCAAACATGTTAATTTTAAAGGCTGAGCTGGTCAGAATGATTGTAAAAGCAAGATCAAATCCGTCTAAAAGAAATGCAATTTAAATGTAAAGACAGAAGTTTAAGAGGATGGCGAAGCATGTATCATACAAGCACTAATCATAAGAATGTTGTGGTGACGATATTAATATCAAACAATATATTTCTGTTCACGGAATATTACCATAGACAAAGAGGGACATTTCATGATAAAAATGTCACTTTATCAAGGAGAAATAATCCTAAATGTTAATGCAGTTAATAATAGAGTTAGGAAGTCTATTAAGGAAAAATTGACAAAACTGAAAGGAGAAATGGAAAAATCTACATATTATAGCTGGAAGTCACACTCGTTTCTGAGTAGACAAGTTAATAGATTAATAGAGTAAGTAGACAGAAAATCAGTAAAGATATAGGACACTTGAACACCTCTATCGAACAACCTGACCTAATTGACATTTGTAAAAGTCTCCACTCAACAACAGCAGAACACATGTTCTTTTCAAGTGCATGTGGAACATTTGCTAATGTATGCTAGGCCATAAAACAAGTCTCAATAAGTTGAAAAGGGTAGAAATTACAAAGAATAAGTTCTTAGGTCTCAAGGGAATTAAATTAGAAATCAGTAACAAAAAATCTGGAAAATCCCCAAGTATTTTGAAATTAAATTACAACACTTTGAAATACTGCAATTCAAAACCATTTTGAACTTAACAATAACAAAAACACGAAATAGTAAAATCTGTGAGATTCAGCTAAAGCAGTGCTTATAAGAGAATTTAAAGTTTTAAATGATCATATTAGAAAAGAAGAAAGACCTAGAAATCAGTCGTATAAGCATCCATCTTAAAAAGCTAGACAAGAAGTGTAAATTAAACCCTAAGTAAGAAGAAGAAATATAGCAACAGGTAAGAGTAAATATCAATGAAGTAAAAACAAGAGGAGAAAATCAGTAGAAAATATTAATATAATTGATAAACTTCTAGCTAGACTGATCGAGAAATAAAGGAAAAACACAAATTAACAATATCAGAAATAAAAGAGGGCTATTACTACAGAAAGTGGTTTAAGTGCTTATTTTGAACACACTGAGCCAACAAGTTTGTCAGCCAATATAGGGGACAAATTCCTTTAAAAACACAAATTAAGAAAAACGAAAATAGAATGGTGTGTGTGTGTGTGTGTGTGTGTGTGTGTGTGTCTGACTGGAGAAGATTCAATTGATACTTAATAATTTTCCACCAAGGAAATCTTCAAGCCCAGATATAGTTTTAGTGTTGAATTCTAAATATTTAAGAAAGAAATAGTACCAGTCTTACAGAAAGTCCTGAAGAAAATAGAAGAGACAACTTCTTAACACATTTTATCAGGTTAACATTACCTTGGTACCCACACCAGACAAAGACATTACAAGAAAACTAAACTACTGGCCAGTATCCCTCATGAATATAGATGCAAAATTTCTTAAACAAAATATTAGCAATTCACACTCAGCAATATATAAAATAAGATACATAATGGTCAAATGCCAGAAATGTAAGACTCATTAACATTAGAAAAATCAATCAATATAATCCTCCATATTAATATAGGAGGAAACTCCTATGATGAACCTCAATAGATTAGTAAAAAGGCATTTGTCAAGTTTCAACACCCAACACTTGGCAAACTGAAAATAGAAGGAAACGTCCTCAGACTGATAAGGCCTTCTACAAAAACTTACAGCTAACGTCATAGTTAACAGTGAAAGACTAAATTCTTTTCTACTGAGACCAGGAACAAACAAGGATGCCATTTTCACTTTTGTTCAGCACTGTACTCAAAGTCTAGTCAGCATAATAAGGCACGAAAAAGAAATGAAAGACATATAGATTATAAAGGAAATAGTTAAACTGTGTTTATTTGTAGTGACATGAGAGTATGCTTGGAAAATCCTAAGGAATCTAGGAAAAGTTACAAAGTTAATAGATAAAGTTACCAAGGACATAGGATACAAAGTCAGCATGCAAAAATCAAATTGTATTCTATATACTAGTGTTGAACATTTAGAAAATGAAATATAAAAAAAAATCATCTAAAAATAACATCAAGAATATACAATACTTAGAATAAATTTAACAAAATATGTATAAGACATATACATGAAAGCTATAAAACATTGTGAAGAAAACTTTAAGTATCTAAATAAATGGAGAAATAGGAGAAATTTACTCTGTTCATTGTTTGGAAGACCCAATGTTAATATGTCACTTCTCCCTAAATTGTTTTGTAGATTTAGTGCAATCTCTGTCAAAAATCCCAGTGAAGATTTATCTAGTAATTGGCAGACTGATTCTAAAAGTTGTAACTGAAATATAAAGGACCTAGGATAGCCAAAATAATTTTCAAAAAAAGAACAAAGCTAGAGGATTTATACTACCTGATTTTAAGACTTCCTATAAAGCTACAGCAAGCAAGATAGTGTTGACCTAAGGATGGACATATAGATCAATGGAATAGAATAGAAAGTCCATATGCACAGTTGATTTTTGCAAAAGTCCCAAGATAATTTAAAGGAGGAAAGAGCAGTCTGACAAATGTTACTGGAACAGTTGGATATCCATATGAAAAAAAAATTGAAGCTCAACTTACACACTTATACTTTATACAAAAATTAACTCAAAATGGATAATAAATCTACATGCTTTTAAAGCTAAAACTTAGATTTCTAGAAAAAAAGTAGGAGAAATTTTTGTGACTTTGGGATAGCACCACTGTCTTAGGACACAAAAATACCCTACAAGGAAATTTATAAACTGGACTTTGTTGAAATTAAAAACTTCTCAAAAAACAGTTATGAAAATGTAAAAAGAAGCCATAGACTGTGAGAAAATGTCAGCAATACATCTATCTGACAAAAGGCTTCTCCAGAATATACAAAGAACTCTTATAACTCAATTTTTTAAGAAATGCACAAACCTCATTTAAAAAATGGGGAGCTGGCCAGGTGGTGTAGTGGTTAAGTTTGCATGTTCTGCTTTGGTGGCCCAGCATTCACAAGTTTTGATCCTGGGCATGGACCTACACATTGCTCATCAAGCCATGCTGTGGCAGTGTCCCAAATACGAAATAGAGGAAGATTGGCACAGATGTTAGCTCAGGGCCAATCTTCCTCACCACACACACACACACAAAAGGACAAAGCACTTGAAAAGATAACTTGACAAAAGAAGATATTTAAAAGCATTTTGGGGGCCAGCCCGGTGGCCTAGCAGTTAAGTGCGCATGTTCTGCTTCAGTGGCCCGGGGTTCGCTGCTTTGGAAACCAGGTGCAGACATGGCACTGCTTGGCAAGTCATGCTGTGGCAGGCGTCCCACAAATAAAGTAGAGGAAGATGGGCATGGATGTTAGCTCAGGGCTAGTCTTCTTCAGCAAAAAGAGGAGGATTGTCGGCAGACGTTACCTCAGGGCTAATCTTCCTCAAAAAAAAGCAAAAGCATTTTGGATTTTGAGGGGTCCGGCCTGGTAGCTTAGTAGTTAAGTTTGTACACTCTGCCTCAGTGGCCCATAGTTGGTGGGTTCAGATCCTGGGCACGGACCTATGTACTGCTTGTCAAGCCATGCTGTGGCAGTGTCCCACATACAAAATAGAAGAAGAATTGTCACAGATATTAGCTCAGGGACAATCTTCCTCACACACACACAAAAATAGAAATATTTTGGATTTTGAGGTAGAAAACACTTTGAATAAGGCATAAAATCTTTGACTATAAAAAACATTGATATGTTTCACTATATGAAAATTAAGAATAAAAGACACCTGTAAGTGAAGACAGTTATAAACTTTTGAGACAATATTCACAGTACATAAAATTGACAAAGAATTGTTTTCAAGAAATAGAGAAGTAGTTCTTCTCCTGTTTAGAATAACTAATAAAAATCAGCCTGGCCTCAAAATATAAATATTTAAAAAATATATATGTTTATATTTATTTGTGTGTCTGCATGTGTGTGCTTGTGCGTATTTGAAGGCATTGGAGGGATAACAAAGCTGTGAGGAAGTATGGGGCCAGTTCTTAGGAAAAAAGAGGACACCTAGAAAGATGAGCCTGGCATTTGGGGCTACCTCTTCTTCAGCTGTATCTTGTAGGACCCAAGGAGGTAGCTGAGAGAGACTGAGAAGATGAGTAGATTTCCTCAGGTTACACTCTTTAGGGCCTTCACAGTGTGGCTTTAGGTTGAGACCTTGAAGGGCTGCTACTCCCTAGGAGTAAGGGTGAATCAGAGAAGTGTCCTGCCTCCCCTTCAGGGACTAAAGTTTTATATCACGTTTTCTTAATCTCTGATTGGATTAAGGTAATCCATGATTACTAGGTCACCAAGCCTGACTGCTTGCCAGAAACAAAAATAAATCTTCTCTTGAGAAAGATATCATCACCTGAAGCTTCAAATTGTATCTATGGCTTTCCACATACATTTTCTGACACTCAGTTCAAAATAATCAGCATATGAACAAACAAGACAACATGATGGTAGAAGAGGAAAAAACTTAATTAGCAAACATCAATGATACAAAAATAAATGACACAGAGTATACACCCTCAAAGAGCTTACGGTCTAGCGGGGGTGTGAGACATGTAAATAACCTAAAGGTATCTGAATAATGAAATGATCAGACGCAGACGCAGATACAGACTTTAATATGTTCAGGGATAGGCATACCTTGTTTATTGCACTTTGCTTTGTTGTGCTTCATAGATACTGCATTTTTTTTTACAAGACCCTCCGCCAGCAGAAAGATTATGATTTGCTGATGGTTAGAATTTTTTAGTAATAAAGTATTTTTAAATTTTAGATATAATGCTATTGCACACTTAATAGACTACAGTATAGTATAAACGTAACTTTTATATGCACTGGGAAACCAAAAAATTGGTGTGACTCGTTTCATTGTGATATTTGCTTTATTGTGGTGGTCTGGAACTGAATCCATAGTATCTCTGAGGTGTGCCTGTACATAAAGATGAAGTTTAAAATTTCAACAGAAAATTGAAAATAAACAAAAGAACCTAATGGAAATCCCAGAGTTGAAAAATACAACAATAGAAATTAAGAATTTGGTGGATTTAGATCTAGATGGTACGTCATAAGAAAATGGAAAGAACCACTATGAGAAAAAAAGATAGAAAATACAGAAAAGAGTATAAGTGATACATTAAAAAGGTCTAACATGTGTATAATTGATATCTCACAAGGAGAAAAAGTAAGAGTAAGATAGGGACAGATAATGGCTGAGAATTTTCCAAACATGACAGAGGATATCAAACAACAAATTCAGTAAGCCCTGCAATTAGAGCAGGATCAATGCTTTACAATGAAAATAACACCCTAGCACATCATTAGAAAAGTTTAAAAAGAAAAAGATATGCTCTTAAAAGCAACCAATAAAAAAAATCCAGTCACCTTCAAAGAAGCAACAATGAAAATGACAGCTCATTTCTCATTGGAAACAGTTGAAACCAGAAGACAATGGAATGTGCTGAAACAGCGTAACTGCCATCCTAGAATGATGTACTCAGTGAAAATAGATAAAAGTAAAATGAAGACAGTAACTAAGAGAACAGTCAAACATGGAGTTGTCAAGGGAGAAGGAAAGTATAAAATGTGAGTGTAAATTTGGAATTGTGGCTTACATTCTAATTAATTTAATTTGAATTCTCTATTACTGTGTCATCAAAATTCACTTAAAATGGTGCTTTTAGATGTCAACAAATGTTTAAGTGCTTGGATTCAAGAGCAGTGGTAATTCTTTAAACAAATACTTATTGAATGTCTACTGTTTGCCTGCTAAGTCTGTTAGGTGGTAGCAATATAGTGAGAAGCAAATGCAAAGGTAGTATTTATTTTGTGGAACTCATATTCTAGTGGTTGAAGTAATGATGGTGGGCTGGGGACAGAAATTAAACAAATAACCACACAATAAACTGAAAGTTGCACCGTATAAGGGACATGCATACATGGTTCTGTGAGGTAGAATGGATGAATTGACCTTCACTAAGTCTGAAGGAAGAAGTTAACTAGATGAGGAGAGGCAGCATTAGCATGTGCAAAGACTGGCAGGAGACAGACGGTGTGTTGGAGGATTGGAGAGAAGGGCTGTGTAGCTATAGCACGGAGAGCTAGAGTTGTGTTATGTAGTAGCATCTGTCTGAAGCGATATAGAGTGGGAAGAAACTGGACAGGTAAGTAGAGTCTGCAATGCTATTTGGTAGTGCATATAAAGGATTTAGGGCATTATCCTTATAGCAATAGAAGTCACTAAAATATATTTTGCAGGTGGGTAGTGCTTTCACATTTGCATTTTGAAAAGTTACAGTATACAGAATAGATTGAAGGCCAGTAGTGGATATGGATAGATTACATCACTCTTATTGTAGGACGCTGGGTAATAAGTGATGGTAGCTTGGGCTAATGTGATGGAGCCAGACATAACGGGCAGATTTCCTAGGTATGTAGGAGACAAATTTGACAGGGCTGGGTGATAGATTGGGTATTAGAGGTAAGATAGAAGATATCAAAGTATTATAAACTACTATAAGACTTTTATATTTAAATGATTACATATTAGACAGTATGTTTTGAAAATTTTTAAAAGTGAAAGAATTGCATGAATAAATAATATCTATACAGTAGAATGTTATGAGACAAAGTGATGTTCATGAAGAATTTTTAATGGCTTGGGGAAACACCTATGGTGTTATATAATAAAGCAGAATATAAAATTGTTTAAGATGTCTATTCTTAACTATATAAAGTTATAATGGCAAAGCATGCTAATGATCAGAAATGACTCTCTTTTTGACATAGACACCTCAAGGAGGACATGCTGTTAATGGTCCAGAACTCCTGAGGAAAAAACGTACAACTTCAGCTGAAAAAAATACTTGTCAGCTTTATATTCAGACTGATCATCTGTTCTTTAAATATTATGGAACACGAGAAGCTGTGATTGCCCAGGTATTTATAATTTTGCTACTATTTTTGGAGTTCTCATAGTGTTTCATTGTGCCTGTATTTTCCTCTAAAAATTAAAGTTAGTGCATATCTCATTTTGGAAAAATAGAGTATGTATTTTCAATTGTGATATTATAAAATATGTACAATTGGTACACAGATAACTGAAAGACCAGTTAGGATATTTTAGTGTCATTCAAAAGAGAGGTCTAAGAAAATGACTGCATGAAGGAGATGATGACACTGGAGCTTAGCTTTGAAAAGAGGGCCGAATTTTCCTTTGTGGTCTTAAAGGAGGGAAGGATAGAGGAATCCTTCCAACAAGAAGTATTTAATTTCTACTCTGTATTCCCATTGTACTTAGCACTTTGTAAGTTACATTATTATTTGCATTTTTGTCTTTTCATCCCTTACTGAAGTATAAATTTTTTTTGGAGATACCCTTCAAACTGTCCTGCATGTTGAACGTACTCAGTGAGAGTTTGATGAGTGCATTTTGAGTCTGAGAAGATGGCAGTGCCCCTAGTATAAGTGGTGAACTCATTTTGGTGATGCTGATGATCTTAATTTTAGACATGTTTAAAAGTTACATGGTCATTCCCTTAGGATAATGAAAATGTAGAACTGGAACGAGAGGTTAGCCTTGAGCTTTCTACATCAAATTTAAGGGTACAAACGAGATCATTAAAATAAGAGGAGAGAATGAAATCAAAAGGGAAGAAATTGAAACATAATATCTGTGTATAATGAATCAGATGAGGAAGAGAAGCTATGGGCTAAAACATACTAGTTAA
The DNA here is from genome assembly GCF_037783145.1 of Equus przewalskii. NCBI lineage: Eukaryota > Metazoa > Chordata > Mammalia > Perissodactyla > Equidae > Equus > Equus przewalskii. Next base: position 133,165,387 of record NC_091831.1, read on the forward strand.
AGAGGTAGAAGATTAAATAGGATTAGCCAAGGAAGAAACTAAGTTTCAAAACAAAATGCATAGCTAATAGTGTCATATTGCAGAGATACCAAAGAGAATGACTACCATGTATAAGTTAACTCGATGGGAGGAATCTACTCACAGTGTGTACGTATATTAAATCATCATGATGTACACTTTAAATATCTTAAAATTTTGCCTATTACGCCTCAGTAATGCTGAAAAAAAGAATGACTACAAAAGGTAGTTGATTTTTAGTTACTAGAAGATTATTCATGAGCTTTAAGCAAGCTTCTCAATAGAGTTGTACCGGGGAAAACACTGAATAGTAAGGAATGGATTGGCAGAAGCAGTGAGGGTTTCAAGAAATGTGAAAAATAGAAAAAAATAGGGTGGCTTAGAAATAATATGGACTATTTGGGGGCGAAGGGGGGATAGAGAATACATGAGAAGTTGGTAGAGAGAGGAAAATGATCCAGGAGAGAAGAAATGTAAAATATAAGAGAAAGAAAAATGGATGTGAAACAATGTTCTTAAAGATCCAGTAAGGACTGGGGTTATGAATAAAGAAAAGTTACCCTTAAAGGAAGAGTCACCCTTTGAGGAAGGTCGAAATGGATAAAAGTAGAAATATTTGAAGGTGAAAACAGAGGAAAGTCAAGATGAACTCTTAGTAAAGTGGGAAGTATAATCATCTGTGGAGAGATGTTTGAACCACCATTGTTGGTAATAGAGTAGAATGGTGAGAATTGGATAAGGAATTGCTGGGCCAGGCTGAAGTTAGACAGCATGAATTTATAATGGACCTTGTCAGCGCTGTTATGACTTCCTTTTTTCAATGTTTGGCAACCTGGGCTACTTTTAAAATTATTATTGTTAATGCTTCTATTTGACTACCTTATATTTATATAATTTCTTTGAAAATAATGTTAAAAGTATATATGCATGTTTTCACATAAATGGTAGCAAGAGTGCTTTTTGTACATGAAAATGGCAAGGTTGTATACAGGGAGGTTTAGAAGCCAGAGAGTTTAGTTGGGAGTCAGTTAGGTAAACAGAGAATCTTTTTGTGCTCTGTCACCATGTTAATCTCCTCCTAGAATTTAGCAAAATCTGAATGTATCTTCTGTATGTTTGTATTACTTTCTCCCCCTCTAGAATAAGTCTCTGTAAATTTATAGGGAACTTCTCTGTTTTGTTCACCACTATATCCCCACACCTAAAACAGTGCCTAGTATGTAGGAAGTGGTGAACAAAACTCACAGAATGTACAGCAGTGCAGCAATAGAAAGACTAATTACTCTAGGCATAAGGAAACAGCATGTGGAAAGGCATGGAGGTGTGACATTGTAGGATGGATTGAGGAAAGAGAGTTTTATATGGCTGAAGCAAGACTGCATGTTTGTTTTTGGCCAGAGAAGAGTCTGGAAAAGGCACAGAATCTCCCATCTCAGCTCCAGCTCACTAATCTTTTTCATCCTTTCATCCAATATATGATGTAGACATTTTAAAATTTGAATTTAGTGGAACACTGAATAATTCTTGATTTGGGTAATGGAAATTCACAATCTTTTTCACATTTCAACACTTTCTCTAAAATTCTTTTCTTTTTTTTAATCTATAGATATCCAGTCATGTTAAAGCGATTGATACAATTTACCAGACCACAGACTTCTCCGGAATCCGTAACATCAGTTTCATGGTGAAACGCATAAGAGTAAGGAATTTGAATAGCTAAGAACATTAAAAAAGAGAAACAATAAGGACTGTGTTTACAAAAAGAAAAATGCTGCTTTTTACTTCAGCTTTATGCATTAAATAGTTTAAATTGTATTTGCCGATGCCGTTTATCTTTACTCTTGGCTTTTACACACACACAAACACAGAGGGGATGCCTGGGTTTATGATGTAAGAATGAAATCTATGGGGCTTTAATCTGGACTGCAAAAGAGGTACAGTAGTACTGTTTTCTATCTGTCTGATTAGTGTACCTGTTCCTAAGCCCTATCTTCTTGATAACTATAGATACAAAACCTGACCTTTTTTTCCTGATAGCATTCCCCAGTTTCTTAAGATTTGCTTTACACAATATATTTCAGAGTGTGTCCCATTTGGTGCTCCAAGGAAGGGAAGAATAGATATAGTGGTTAAATAAAATTGCAAGTTGGAAAATCACTTAATACTATACCCTCTTCTTGAAAATTCACAGTGCACACTAACGTATATCAAGTTAGTCCTTCAGGGAAGAAACCCATATTTTTCTAAACTAATTTGACCTTGAAACCTTTTTACATTAGCATTAACTGAGACTCCAAAGAACTGCAGAGCACATTGTGAGTAGTGCTGATCCAGAGCCACTGATTATTAGTTTTTTGTTTTGTTTTTTTCTTTTTTTATTGGTACCTGAGCTAACATCAGTTGCCAATCTTTTTTTTTTTTTCCTTCTTCTCCCCAAAGACCCCTGGTACATAGTTGCATATAATTGCATATTCTAGTTGTAGGTCCTTCTGGTTGTGGCATGTGGGACGCCACCTCACCATGGCCCGATGAGCGGCGCCATGTCTGCCTCCAGGATCCGAACCGATGAAACCCCGAGCTGCCGAAGCGGGGCGTGCAAACTTAACCACTCGGCCACGGGGCTGGCCCCTGATTATTAGTTTTAATGTTATAAATTGTAAATAAGTAAATATTCGGTTACTAACAAAATTTGGCTATTATTTCAAAAATTTTTTAAATGTGAATTCTTTCAATGTGTGTAGCTCTTAAGAATCTGAATTTATAAACCAGATAAACAATCTGAATTTTAAAAAAATCATCATTTTACAAAAGAATTTGCCACAAGGTTTCTTTATATTTGTGCCCTTATTTTCTTAAAAATATAGTTGACTGGATTGTAATTTTAGTCCATACATGTAATATATTAAATAACATAGCTGAAGGTGGTCTTTACTTCTAGACGTGTATGATTAAATATTAAATTGGATTGTTTTAAGGTGGAATATTGTTTGTAGATACACAATATAAGAACTGTTCATCATCAGTTGCTTTCATGTATTTTGAGAGCAATAAAAACCTTTAAATGAGTAAGTAAAAGTGATAAGTGCTGTAAATAGTATTGCTGTTTAGTAGGCACGGCAATAAAATGCAAAGTGGTGCAAAGTAGAGAACACTTGAACAAATTTTAGTAAAGCACATTTTTTTGAGTAATTTGCATTGTGAAGAAATGCATGTATATAAGTGGGTAATGTGACAATTGGTTGTTTTCAGGCCATTAAGTGAGATTAAAATTTAAGCTTAAATCTCATCTGTTGAAGATTTTCTGTGACCCCTTAAATAATTTGAAATTTATATCAGCAAGTATTTAAATATTAATCATCTCATTTCTAATATAGGTAACTAAAATTTAGATGCAATTTTTATTTGTAGCCAGTGTTACAGAAATATCAGAGAATTTTGCTTCTATGTTTAGTGGAAAAAGCCATCTACAGCATATCTCTAAGCATGGGCTATTTAAAATACATAACGTGCTTGCTTTTGGATTTTTTTGTGTTAGATGACCATAACTGATTGTTTTTGGTTAATTGTTAAGGGATAAACCAGATGTTCTGAAATCTATCCTTAGGCAATTGCCTTTAGTGGTGTTTTTGCCATCCTGCTCTTACGCCCCTTCGTTTTACTGAAGGGTATGGATCCTAAAAAGACCAGTAGTTCTCATTTTATCAACTGTTATATCCTCCCCTTACTACTGACATTTTCAATAGACTGAGGGGTGCCTTCTAAAAAAGTTTACTTTCATCTGTATCCCTTTTTATTCTCTATCAGCGGTCTTGTATGTAATCCTCTGAGTTGGGGAAATTAACATTGTTCTAGGACAGGTAGGGGTCTCTGAAAGGAAGCAGGGCTAATAAATGAAAGCTTTTGTTTAGTTTGGTATCAGAATTGATTATTATTCAGATTGTGAAGGAGGAACCTGCACCAAGAGTATAGTAGCTAAGTGTCAAAAGAAACATTCTGGAAGAACTCAGCTTGAAATAGTAAGAGAAACAAATTGGCATTAAAAAAAAGAATAAAATTCTTGTCCACATTCAGGGAAAAAAATTGAACTCGCTGTTAGTTGGGCTTGACTCATACAACTCTCCAGGCAAGGAGAACTGAGAAAATGATTTGTCTGCTGAATTGGCAGTCTTGGGTTCGATATTTATTTTATGTTGTAGTAATTAGCTAAAATATAGGGTTTTATATCCTTATACTTGTCACCATATGTAGGAGATTAGCACTAAAGGAGACTTGCTCAGGTGATTAAATTTGAGAAACTATACTCCCTTTGTTAGAAGTTTTGTGAGCAGAACTTGTTTTTCCGTCCCAAGTGTTCACTGTTCAGGAATCTGGTGAATACTTGCTCAGAAATTTAACATATTCAGTTTTAATTCCCCTACCCTGCCTTTCTTTTTCCTTTCTTTCTTTTTGGCTTTAATGAGGAACTCAGGGTCGGGGGCAGTGGGAACAACCTTAGAAGCCTTAATTCAGGCCTGATTTCCCGTGGGCCCCAAGCATATCTTCCAGGCAGATTCAGAAGGAGGTGAGCAGAGACTTACACTAGCCTCTGCTAACATTAACTGCTTATTTAAATCATTGTTTTGGATTTTAGATCAACACAACTGCTGATGAGAAAGACCCTACAAATCCCTTCCGTTTTCCAAATATTGGTGTGGAGAAGTTTCTGGAATTGAATTCTGAGCAGAATCATGATGACTACTGTTTGGCCTATGTCTTCACAGACCGAGATTTTGATGATGGCGTTCTTGGTCTGGCTTGGGTTGGAGCACCTTCAGGTAGTTTATCTAACTATATCTTGACTTAATACTTGAAACAAAAAGCAATTTTCAGGGCAGATAGAATTTTACAGAGTTTAGGAGAAAGTGATACCTGGACAATATCTTAATTTATACAACTTGTGTTAAGTAAGATTCATAAGCATAATGTAAATGGAAAAATAGATGAAGCACCTTTTTATTTTGAAATGAGTACTAATAGGAAGATATCCTGACATTTGGTACATTGAATAGCTGAAATAAATAATTATTTTTTGTTTGAGGAAGATTAGCCCTGAGCTAACTGCCGCCAATCCTCCTTTTTTTGCTGAGGAAGACTGGCCCTGAGCTAACATCCATGCCCATCTTCCTCTACTATTTAATATGTGGGACGCCTACCACCGCATGGCTTTTGTCAAGTGGTGCCATGTCCGCACCCGGGATCTGAACGTGCACACTCAACCACTGCGCCGGCCCCTGAAATAAATAATTTTATGGGAAAAAGTGGTACTTACTTCTGAAACCAAAAGCAGAATATTAATTTTTTCCACAAAAGGTAATGTTTTTCATTAATTAATTATTATTATTTTTTGGAAAAAGAGGGTCTTAGAGTCGAAAGGAGAAAACTATGTCCTTGCTCTTGTTGTGCAGTGAGATAAAGAGCAGAGACACCCTGAGCAGAAGCAGCAGGTAGAAAGAAAAGAAAGCCTGCCTTTATTATTATTTTATTTCTAGCTTTTACTTTAACAAAAGAGAAGTGTTGCCTGTAAAGAGATATAGGCAGCAGGCCCCAGTACCCACAGCTCCACTGGCCTCACCAGCTGGGCCTGCACTCTGCTCGGTCTCTGCTTTAGCTGTGAAAGCTGCTGTCGTTCAGAAAGTTGGGATAGGGTAATCCCCTTGCCGTTGCAGTGGGGCGAGGGTCTGTGGTTTACAGGATAGGAAGTTCAGTAGCCTAGAATCGAGAAATACAAATTTACTAATGGAAAGATGAGTTGAAAGAATCCCAGATTCTGTGAGTATAAATTTTGCCATATTGAGTTTGATCAGTAGTCTGTCATCTTCTGAGCTATAGCCATTAATTTCTCTTACTTGTGATACATCTTTTCTGTCTTTTTAAAACAGTCAATTTCTGCTTTATTAAGGGTAAGATGGGGTTTTCTATTCCTAATCTTATTAGTTTATTCTTTGATTTGTTATGCATATTTTAACATCTTTAGTACTATGTTTTCACTTCTATATTTCTTGCTCTTTTTTTAAGCCAGCGTTGAATATCCTTTTTATGATTTCCAAAAGCAGCTTTTGTTTTTCTTCCATGTTTTAAAGTGTACTCAATTTCATGTCATTAAGCTACAAGTTTATGTCATGGGCTGCATATGTCATAGTGCAGTATTTTGGGATATGATAATCTATGCTGGTTTTGTCTTCTGTTGTCAGCAGATTGTACAGCTCACTCTTTCCTATGATACTTCACGTTTTATTACTTCTATATTCTGAAATTTCTTTTCCCTTCCTTGAATAGTTAGTTGGATGATTTTGTCACAAAATTTATGATCTCTCCTCATTATTCATTAGTAAGTACTGTAAAAACTCAGGGATTCATTTGATTTTTCTTTGTATACTGCAATTAATATGTGGTTCTCAAAGTGTGCTCCATGGACTGGGGCATCAGTGTCACCTGGGAACTTGTTAGAAGTGCAAATTATGGGCCCCACCCAGGTCTACTAAATCGGAGACTCCTGGCGTGGGGCCCAACAGTCTTGGTTGAAGAAGCCCTCCAGGTGAGTCTGATGCACACTAAAGTTTGAGAACCACCATGTTAATATTTTTGTCTCTAAAGAAGATCGTTCACAAAATGTTTCCTGGGGACAAATGACTGGATGATCTCAGACTACAAACTTCCTGCCATTGTGCATTTTCAACTCCAAACTATTGTTCGTTAAGAATGTAATGCTCCTGGGGCCAGCCCAGTGGCACAGCAGTTAAGTTCGCACGTTCTGCTTCAGCAGCCCAGGGTTCACTGGTTCAGATCCTGAGTGTGGACCTACACACTGCTTGGCAAGCCATGCTGTGGCAGGCATCCCACATATAAAATAAAGGAAGATCGACATGGATGTTAGCTCAGGGCTAATCTTCCTAAAGAAAGAATGTAATGCTCCTGAAGGAGCTCGGTCAGCTTTTCCTAAGTCTTTAGATATCCTCATGTCTGTTGTTGCAGCCACTTTTTTTTTTTTTTGAATAGACTATTTTTAGTTTACAGAAAAATCGAGCAGATCAGATAGTATAAAGAAGTTCCTATCCCCTGTAAACCCCAATTTCCTGTATTATTAACAGGTTACGTTAGCATGGTACATTTGTTACAAACCAGTATTGATACATTATTGTTAACTAAAGTCAGCCCATAGTTTATTCAGATTTCTTTAGTTTTTACCTAAGATCCTTTTCTATTCCAGGATCTCATCGAGGATACTACATTGCATTTAGTTGTCATGTTTCTTTAGTCTCCTCTTGGCTGTGATGGTTTCTCAGACTTTTCTTTTTGATAATCTTGACAATTTTGAGAAGTACTGGTCAGGTATATTGTAGGATGCCCCTCTGTTGCAATCTGTCTGATGTTTTTCTCATGATTAGACTGGTGTTATAGGTTTTGGGGACAATTAGTTTTTATATCTAGTTTACGGTATTTGGACGACCATTTTTGGTGCTGCTCATTTTACTGAAGCAGCAGTAGGCAGAGTTCTGGATTGAAAACTGTGGGACTCATTACTTGTATTTTTGTTACTGGGTTCTTCATCTCATGCCCTCTCCCTTTACTCTATGTTAAACCCCCAGCTCCCATTCTTAGAAGCCTTTTTTTTTTTGTTTTACAAGTTTCTGGAGAGGAGGTAGGCAGGGACAGAAGAATTGGGGACTAAAGTGGGAAAGAGAAGGGATCTTTGTTCCTTTGACCCAATGTTTTCTAGTATGAAGTTTTCCAGTATAAAGACATAACATTGACAGCTTTATTCTTTACTTCCCTTTGCCCTCAGACTACCTGAACTTTTATATTTGACTTACATTTTATTTTTTTATAAGGCACTTCATATATTTGGTCTTATTGATTATTTCAGTACCCTTATGAGGAGTAGGTATTATTATCTCCATTCTACAGATGAGGAAACTTGGGTTCAGAGACTTTGTGACCAACCCAGTATCGCACAAATCCTAGAATCTGGACCTTTTGAATCCAGGTTTAGTGCATTTGGTAGTATTTCCTAGGTATAGAAGTCTTCCACTTTCCACAGGGGTATGTTCCAAGACCCCCAGTGGATGTCTGAAACTGCAGATAATACCTAAACTTCTTATAAAATACTATGTTTTTCCTATACATACATACCTATGATAAAATTTAATTTGTAAATTAGGCGTAGTAAGAGATTAACAATAGTAACTAATAACAAAATAGAACAATTATAGCAATATACTGCAATAAAAGTTATCATAGATCTTAGCAATCTCAGCATACAATTTTTTTCCTTTGCTTATTAAGTCAAGAACTTTCACCTTTTCAACTTAAAGGAAGCACTTCATGGCTTCTCTTTAGCATATCTGAATTGCCAGCATCACTACTCTTGCACTTTGGGGCCATTTTTAAGTAAAATAAGGGTTGCTTGAACACAAGCACTGCGGTACCCTGACAGTCGATCTGATAAGCCAGACGGCTGCCGTGCTAGGTGGCGTATACAGCACAGATACACTGGACAAAGGAATGATTCATGTCCTGGGCGGGACGGAATGAGTTTCCATCTTGCTCCTCAGGATGTCGTTCAGTTTAAAACTTAAGAATTGCTTATTTCTGGTATTTTCCATTTTCACATTTTCGGACCATGATTGACCACGGGTAACTGAAACTGTGGAAAGTGAAACTGCAGATAAGGGGAGATTACTGTGTTATATACTGTAACATCCTAGCTTTCTCTGTCTAAGACATTTCTAATAAGAAATTGAAATGTTTCCTGCATCTTAGTAGAGGTTTTATATTGTTAGAATCCATTTCCTTCTTTCTTAAGAGAAAGGAGTTATAAAATAATACTACTCCATAATATTTAGGCATCGTTTTTGATAGTTGTCATGGTTTAATGGGAAGATCACTGGATTGGGAGCTAGGAGATTATGTTCTTCTCTGTCTGGCTCTATAAATTCAGGTAAATCATTTTACTTCAACTTTACTTTTCATCATAATTTTTTCTGTCTTTACCCTTCCTCTGAGACTTCATGTTTCATCTATCTGCCTGTAGATAGATCTTAGTAATGTTTGCTGTTGTCTTGTTTTTTTAAATAGCATTTCATAGCTGATCTGTTCTGTGATCTGTTACTTTCTTAATCTTTTTTTTTTCATTTTTATTTGGCCTAATTAATTTTCATTCTGTTGGTATTTTTTAGCTTAAAATTTCGTTTAGTTCTGCAGATACTTCACTATTCAAATATATTGTAGTGGAAAGGATTTTGTTGTGATATCGTTATGTTAATTTTCACAGAATGGTTACTCAAATTATTAGCTGTAGTTCTCGTCAATGACTCACTTAAGCTCGGAAAAGCAATGAGGGTTGAAACATTTGAATAGTAGGTTTCTCATCTTTAAACCTTTCTTACACTACTTTTTATTGGTTCTTATTTAATTCCATATTGTAGTTGGGTGCTGCCTTGGGTTTCCTTAATGAAAGCAGCACCTCTTGCCCCAAATCCGTGATAAGTAGAAACAGCTAGTGAACTGGGATGATTTGGAGGTTCCCATTTAAAATTATACAGGGCCTAGAAGAGAGCCAAAAAAAGAAATCTGGTCTTCAAAACAAAGTCAGTCTTGTTATGAATCTGGAAAGATTTCCGTAAACTTTTCTTTATATAAGCACAGTTCTGTGTTAAGCAGGTGGCCTCTTATTTAATTTAGAGACTGAAACATTGGCTCCTTAACAAAGTAAATTCTTTATATTAGATAATCCCTTTGTTCGACTTCATTTGCTACATGCTTCCAAAATGCCTTTTGAGGAGCCTTTTTCTGTTGTTCATTTAGGTGCATTCTGCTCGTATATTATCCTTCTTAATGTTGTCAGTTAATGAACATAGTCTCAGTTCCGCTGAATAAGGCTAACTCTGGAATTCATCTCCGTAGTTAATCCTGCACCATTCCATTTTCCTGTGACCATTTATGAAGATTTTTTGGAGACATTTCGTTTGGTAGAAATGTTTGTTTTTCTTGGTTTAGAAATTTTAGTTGGACTTTATGTATTAGTATTTGAGGGCATATAGGGATCAACACGGGGTTCTCAAGATAACCCACAGAGCCTATCAGATTCTTAACCTCTTGCTTGAAAGTCTAATTACGAGGCTAGGAGAATTGCGTCATTGGAATGTTGCAACAGGACTTGACGTTGGGATTTTGTGCAGGTTTTGACTGTCCCTTACAAGATGTTTAACATCTCTGGTCCATACCCATTACATGTAGTACTGCTTCCCAAACAGGAAAGGCAAAGAAATGCGCTTAGACATCTCCTAATAACCGATCCGGGAGTGGTGTTATGGTCCGGTTCAAATTGCTCCTCAGTAGATTAATATTGTGTGGTCAGCATGCTACTATTAAGTTTTAGGTGTTTAGGCCTGCTCACATCAAACCTGTGTTTATTGACTCTGTTAAGGTCTTATATTACCCTTATAGTTTTTCTAATTTGTTTTTGGTTGGGGGGAGTGTCTGTTTTAAAGTTTATCTTGTAGATAGAAAAAATATCCTTATACTTCTTTGTTGATTATTGAGTCATCAGTAATTACTTTGACTTGACTTAAAACATTTTACCTTTCTCATTGTTATTCACATTTATGTTTTTTCAATAATGATTATATGTAGCAAAATTTTAAATTTATAATATGAAGCAACTACTGAACTTGAGTTGTGATTTGGTTATAGGTAGATATGATATCTTATCACTGATTGAGTTTCTGGCATATCAAAACTAGCTGCAGTATTTTAAAAAAATTAAACCATAACTTTTAAAATTAGGTAGAGTATTTTATTTTTTCCTATATAATTGAATTATTCCAATGTATGCTATTAGTCTGTAATAAATATTAAACTTTCCTATAAGCCATAGTCATTAAAACCAAAAGCAGTTGTTTAGGAAGTTAAACAAGGTATGAATTACAAAGATTATAGTTCAGAAGAATACACTCAAATTTGTGTATGATCTTCACTTAAACTAGATAGACCTTAAAAATGCAGAGAAGTATATTAGAGTTTTTAATATATGCTATTTACTTTTTTTTTTTTAACTGATAAAGATTTGCAGTGTGGAGTCTTCTATGCTTAATTCAACTTTGGCAGTACTGCATTGGACCAATTTCCGTATGACAAATCGTCACTAATGTAGACTATAATTATTACATACAGAGTGCTTATTCATATGTTTTCTATTTTCTAGAAATAGTGATACAGTCCTTAGGACTCATCTCCAAAAGTAGAACTAGGTTAAGAAAAGATATTAAATATTCACAAATCATTTGCTGTTCTTTCTATTTAGTTTTCTGTGTAGAAAAGATAGTAAGTTTTGGATATCATAAAGGTTGTCAATCTTTTGCTGGTTAAAATCTGCATATGGCTCAGTCTTTCGGTTTTCTGTGAATCACATGATCATTTCAACTTCCTAAATCATACTGTAACAGTAATTCATACTTATGGTTTGTTGCCATACACTTTCTAATATTAAAAGGAAGAGGGCAGCAATTGTAATGTCATGCCATTTTTGCAGATCTATTTTGAATTGCCTTCTATTATATGCTTTATCAGGGATTATAAATATTAGATTTTTTTAATCATTTAATAAAACTATGTTGTAACTTTGTGTGTGGAAAGTTAATGTGAAATAATTTGATCCAGTTATCAGAATACCCTAATGCATTTGATTGTATTTTAATGAAAAGTCAAATAGAGAAAGCTTTTAAATGTGATTGTAAACTAAAGAACTTCTCACTAAAAGTCTTTCATAGAGTTATTAAAAGAGCTGTGGTCTTCTTGGTGCAGTGTACATAAAGACATGGATTGGCCAGCCAGTTTCTGATTTTCTTGTTGTTCTTTTTCTAATTTCTTATGTTAACTGCTTTTAGCACTTTAGCACTTTTTTTGGTATTAAACTCTAATCTAAAGTTCAGGAACTATTAATGAACAGGTGAATTTTAAAATGGTTTAATATGTGTGATAAAAGTAGAATTACAAGTTTTCTTTTAAAATTTGAAAGTATTCTCAAGACATTGGAAAATCATAATTTAATTTTTTGAAATTATTTTGAAAGAAATTTCAAAACTATTGAAAAGTTGCAAGAATAATGGAGTGAACTGATAGATTAATCGGTTAATCTTTTGCCACAGTTGCTCTTTCCCTTCCTACCTTCTCTCCTTCCTTCCCTCCTCCTTTTTGTTTTACCCACTTGACATAATTCTTTGCTTTTTCCTTTTTTTTTTTTCAGCTTTATCAGGGTATATTTGACAAATAAAATTGTAAGATATTTAAGGTGTGATCAAATCACCGTGATGAGTTAATATTCGTATACATTATGAAAGGATTCCCCCTATTAAGTTAATTAACACATCCATCAGTTCACATATTTACCTTTTTCTTTTCTTTTTTTAGTGAGAATGTTTAGGTTCTACTCTCTTGGCAGATTTCATTTGTATAATACAGTGTTATCAACTATAGTCATCATGTTATACATTCGATCTTCAGACCTTATTCATCTTAAAAGTTTCTACCTTTTACCAACCTCTCCCTATTTTCCCCAGCCCCCCGCCTCTAAGTCTTTTCTTTTTTTTAAATATATTGTATGTTGCCTCACAGAATAGTGAATCACATACTCCTATGTGTCCCTGCTATTGTTTGTAGAAGTGACTTTTCAGATTCTACTTGAGAATATTTTGTTCAATTTTTATTTAAGTTAAATATAAATTTTCTTTTTAAAAGATGAAAAGGTATAGGCTTTGATTCACTGTAAATACTGATATATTCAAATTTAATAGAAACTTAAATATTTATTTTGCTAAATTAATGGGAGCAAAAATTGGGGGACGTTTTATTATGAAGAGGAACATTTTATAAGAGCTTCGTACTCAAACCTGGGAATTTCTTTATGTGTGCCATTAAAATTTTTTTTTGAAATGGCTTCCTAATCTTGGATCAAAGAAACTTGAGTATTTGATATTTGTGGATACCTGTTGTATTTTGGACTCAAAATATAAAATGTTTTAATTTAATACAGCATATATTAGAAAGTTATTTTTTTGGAAAATTGATGCTAATTTAGCCATCTTTTGTTCTGAATTAGGAAGCTCTGGAGGAATATGTGAAAAAAGTAAGCTGTATTCAGATGGTAAGAAGAAGTCCTTGAACACTGGAATTATTACTGTTCAGAACTATGGGTCTCATGTACCCCCCAAAGTGTCTCACATTACTTTTGCTCATGAAGTTGGACATAACTTTGGTTCTCCAGTAAGTATTGCCTGATTAGTAGATTTTTAAAGTTATTAACGTAACTTATATGTTGAGAGATTTTTTTTGTTCACAGTGAAAACAAGTACATATGAATGTTTAGTTTTCATATGTCAGAATACAGTAATGTACTTGACCATACTGAAAGGGAGAAAGAATATTTGTGACAGAAATAACAAAGTAAGTATAACAATGCCAGAAGTCTATGAGGGCAAGGATTTTGTCTGTTTCATTTACTTCTATGTCTCCTGGCCCTAGAACAGTGCCTGGTATATGGTTCATTCAAATATTTGTTGAATGAGAATCATTTGTCATTGTTTAAAGTACATTTTGAATGTTAGCAAATTGTGGAGGGGTTTGTTTTTTTGCTTGGTTTCTGTTAAAGCATTATTGGAGTGTATTAGATTTGTCTTTCTTTACTTTAGAATGAGATTGACATTTTAAAATCTTTCAGTATGAAAAATTTTTAACATACACAAAAGTAGAGAAAAATAGTACAACAAACTCTCCTATGCCCATCATCCAGAATAGGGTCGACAAATTTTTTCTGTATAGGACCTACTAGTAAATATTCTAGGCTTTGGGGGTAACATTTGGCCTCTGTTGCATATTTTTCTTTGTTGTTTTTACAATCCTTTAAACCTGGAAAAACCATTCTTAGCTTAGGCCGTATGAAAATGGGCTATGGGCTACTGTTTGCCGACTTTTGATTCAGATTCAGTGATTTTCATCTATTTCATACTCAGTTGCCAGAAAAGGTGTTTTTAGTACATTAATACTATATTACTTATTGCTTATTGTTTAGTGGATAAATTGGGTCATATTCTTTGTCTACTTTGCTATCTTTTCCTATCATACCAGACTACTTTTAATGATTCTGCCATGCCTAATCATACCCCTTTCCTTTGTGCATGTTGTTCATGCTACCATACATATACGGTATAGTTTTGATCATTCTGATCATGTTACTTCTGTTTACAACCTTACTTCTAGTACCTGCTGATAGAGTTTCCTTATCTTAGCATTTAGGGTTTTTCATAATTTGGATCCAAGTATATTTCCAGTGTTATCTCCCCTCTCCTGTCAAATTAAGTACTTTATTGTCCTTTAAAAACTTTCCTTCTGCCAAGAAGTCAATTTCTTCCCATCTCTGCCTACTGAAATCTTGATCCGTGTTGTTATGGCCCTTTTGTCAGGCAGCTTGGCAGTATATGAGGACCCTTAAAATGTTTGACCTTTTAACTCAATAACTCTACCTCTGGGAATCCAACTAAAAGAAATAAATGCAGAATCTGTCAAAGATTTATGTACATTTCAAAAATGAAAATAAAAAAGGTATCCATTGCAGTTTTATTTATAATAGCAAAAAATTTTAAACAGCCTAAGTGGCCCCACAGTAGGAAAGTATCATAGAATGCTCTGCAGTCATTTAAAGATCAAGTTTTTCAGTGCTTCCCCTATCCTGTTAAGCTGAAAGAAACCATGGATATAACTGTACACATGGTATAGCCCAAATTTTGTATTAAAATATGATATGACTAGATACAGGTCAGGTAGGAAATAGACCTAAATGTTAGTAGTTATTGTGGGTGGTGGATTATGATTGAATTTTTATCTGTTTTTTTCTTTTGTACATTTTCTGGAAGAATATGTATTGTTTTTATAGTCAGGAAGGAGTTTTTCTTGTCAAACTAGGATAGTTTCTTTGTGAAATCATTCTCTTTATTTGAGTTCTGACAGCACTTTTTGGGGTATGGTCAAGATGGCCTTTCTATTCTATTTTATGTTTTGCTTATTTGTATGCTTGTTTTATTAAACCCTTTTGTGATGATAAGTAGCAGCCATGCTTGTTTATAACCCATTCCTCCTTCCATGGTCATTAATGATGATCCATTACAATGTCCTCTGGGCTAGTAAAATAATAATTGATTAGTAATATCTGTCATGGATTTATGGGGCAGAGAGTCAGACTAGGCAGGGATATCAAAACTTGCTATGCCTTTTAAAAAGAATGTAAGTCTTTTGAGGGCTAGGGACGGTGCCTTAACTCATCTTTATGGTTTTATATTATATTTTAATTCCTCCTTGTCTAATATTGGACACACACTAATACTTATTCAATTGAAAGGTGGTAAGATATTCTGTGATGACATCAACAGTCATGTAGTATTGGGATTTTTTTCTTTCTATTTCTGAAATTCTAATGCTGAGAATAATTCCAGTGCCATACGTTATCAGGAACCAAGTTAAATTCTATAGAATGAAAACATAAGGCAAGAAAATAGTGGAGAATAGTAAAGGGTTATTACATACTGATTCTAGGTTCAGGAGGAAGGCAAGATGTATCAGGAAGAATAAAAATAAATGTATCGTATTTTTAATAGTTGCTTTAGATTGGGGAGTAGAAAATGAAAATAACTTAGATGAAGTTTGAGATTCCTTTTCTTTCTGGAGGGTAGTATTCTTGGGTATTCAAAACAATAATTTAATTATATAGAACTCTTACTCTAGGAGCAATGTTTTCCACCCTTTCTGACAAGTTTGATCTCAATGCTGGTCACATAAGTGTATTTACTTTGAGAAAATTCATGGAGCTGTGGTTTGGTACTTTTCTGTATGTATCTAATAATTCAATAATATTTAGCAACACCAAAAACCATTTCTATGCATATGTACATGTATGTCTCCTGTTTTATTCTGTAGAGTAATGTTGTGGTTTTACCTCTGGGCTTTTCTTTCTTTCTTTTTTTTTTTTTAAATATAGAAAGACTATTTTATTTTATTTTTTTCTGCTTTATCTCCCCAACCCCCCCCTGTACACAGTTGTATATCTTAGTTGCAGGTCCTTCTAGTTGTGGGATGTGGGACGCCACCTCAACGTGGCCTGACGAGTGGTGCCATGTCCGCACCCAGGATCCGAACCCTGGGCCGCCGCAGCGGAGCGCACGAACTTAACCACTCGGCCACGGAGTCAGCCCCAGCCTCTGGGCTTTTCTTAATTTTTACTGAAAAATAGATCATTGTGTTTCTATCCCTAGTCAGCATTTACTTCTCTCTCCTATGTACTAGTTAATAAGTCAACTCTCTTAAATGCCTATCATGTGTGTAATTAGCCACATGCCATTCTCTTTTGTTTCTTATCTTTCCCCACCTCTGTCTCCTCTGAACTAGCTATAACATGTAATTTAGTGTGTATTTTAAAGAATATTCAGTAGTTTTTAAGTAGGTTATATTCCTGTTACTAATTTTAAAAGTAGATGAGCTTTTTTTTAATAGAATTTTATGACAGTTTATCCTCCATTCTATTCCCTACTTACAAAGCTATAAATTGTTGTGGTTAGACCTTCACTGATTTTTCCTTCCCTTCTAAGATAGTGGCCCCTAAAAGAGTAGATTGTTTTCCTTCTCACAGTCTAAAACAATTGTAAGCTCCTTTCTAAAGGAGAGTCGACAAGATTCCATGGTTGTTCTGATGAGAAATTACATTTAATCAGATGACCTGAAAACCTTATTTTACTTCCTGTTTATGTAACTCTGTTCTGTTTGACAGCATGATTCTGGAACAGAGTGCACTCCAGGAGAATCGAAGAATTTAGGACAAAAAGAAAATGGCAATTACATCATGTATGCAAGAGCAACATCTGGGGACAAACTTAACAACAATAAATTCTCACTCTGTAGTATTAGAAATATAAGCCAAGTTCTTGAGAAGAAGAGAAACAACTGTTTTGTTGGTATGTATATTGTCCCAACGTTTTATTATGAATATTTGCAAATTTGAAAGAATTATATGGTAAACACCCATGTACCCACCCACCTGTATTTTATAGTTGTTAATACTTTGCTGTATTTGCTTTATCACATATTTATCAATCTATCTGTCCCTCAGTCCATGTTTTTTTGTTACACTTTAAAGTGGATTGTAGATATCAGTATACCTCAGCCCTGAACACTTCCCCCTACGTATCATTAACTAGAGTTCAATATTGTTTGTGATTCTTTTTTGTTGTTTACGTAAGTGAAATGCCCAAATCTTAAGTCCACCATTTGATGAGCTTTGACAAATGCATTCACCAGCGTAACCTAAGCACCTAACAAAATATAGAGCATTTCTATCACCCTAGAAAGTTCTTTCATTTCCCTCCCCAATCAGTCTGTGCCCCCAGCACACCCTGAGAGGCAAGCACTATTCTGATTTATGTCACCATAAATAAATTTTGCTTGTTTTAATTCATATTAACGAAATCATACAATTTGTACCCTTTTGTGGAAGGCTGTTTTCACTCAGCATAGTATTTTGAGATTCATCATT
Source organism: Equus przewalskii (assembly GCF_037783145.1). Lineage (NCBI taxonomy): Eukaryota > Metazoa > Chordata > Mammalia > Perissodactyla > Equidae > Equus > Equus przewalskii. The sequence continues at coordinate 133,183,016 of NC_091831.1, forward strand.
AGCATTTTGTTCCATTTTTTATTGCTGAATAGTATTGCATTGTATGAATATATCACAGTTTGCTCATGCACTGTCCTGTTGCTGAACACATGGGCTTTTCAGGTTTGGGCTAATATGAATAAAGCTGCTATGAGATTCTTTTTTTTTCTTATTGTGGTAAGATATATATATAACATAAAATTTGTATTTAAACTAGTTTTAGGTGTACAATTCACTGGCAATTGAGTACATTCACAATGTTGTGCAGCTGTTATCATAATCCATTTCTAAACTTTTTTCATCTCTCCAAATAGAAGTTCTGTAACCAATAAGCAATAACTCCTGCTCCCCTCTCTCCTCAGCCCCCAGTAACCTCTAATTTATTTTCTGTCTCTATGAGGTTGCCTATCCTAGGTCCCTCATATAAGTGGGATCGTACAATATTTGTCCTTTTGTGTCTGGCTTATTTCACTTAATATAATATTTTCAAGATTCATCCAAGTTGTAGCATGTATCAGAATGTTGCTCTTTTTTATGGCTGAATAATATTCCATTGTATGGGTAGACCACATTTTGTTTATCTATTCATCTGTTATGCCTCTCTTGTGGCATTTAGTGTGTTCTAAATATTCTACCTTGTATTATGTTTATTTGGGTCCTATTTCACAACATTATAAGTTACTTGAGGGCAAACACCAAGGCCTGCTCACCTTACACGTAAAGCATACTCACAGATGGGTTAAACGTATGACCACATAGGAGAAAGAATTGAGGAAGTTTTCCAGATAAGCATAGCCTTTTGTTTTTCTTTTTAAATTGAGATGTAATTGACATAACATTATGACCTTTTGTTTTTAATTAAAATTTTTATAGAGATAATTTAGATTCACATGAAGTTTTAAGAAATAATGGAGATTCCATGTACTCTTCAACCATTTCCCTGTAATGGTAACATCTTGCAAAACTGTACGGTACAATATCACAACCAGGATATTGACATTGATACGATCCACAGATCTTATTCAGATTTCCCCAGTTTTTCTTGTTCTCATTTCTCTCTCTGTTTGTTTAGTTCCATGCAATTTTATCACATGTATGGGTTTATGTATCCACCACCAACAAAACAGTTCCATCACCACAAGAAACTCTTAGTGTTACCCTTTTATAACTACACCCGCCTCCCTCCTGCTGTCCCCTCACCAGCCCCACCAAACCATTCTCCATTTCTAAAATTTTGTCACTTCAAAACTGTTATATAAATGGAAGCATACAATATGTAACCTTTTGGGATTGGCTTTTTTCACTCAGCATAATTCCCTGAAAATTCATCCAAGTTGTTGCCTATATCAATGGTTTGTTCCTTTTTACTGCTGAGTGGTATCCCATGGTATGTCTGTACCACAGTTTAACCATTCACCCGTTAAAGGACATCTGGGCTATTTTCAGTTTTTGGCTATTATGAATAAAGCAGCCATAAACATTCATGTACAGGTTTTTTTATGTGAGCATAAGTTTTTATTTCTCTGGGAAGAATGCCCCCAAATCCAACTGCTGGATCACATACTAATTAATTATGTTTTTATTTATTCAAAACTGCCAAACAGTTTTCCAGAATGACTGTACTATTTTACATTCCCATTAGTAGTGTTTGAGGATCTAATTTCTCTGTATCCTTGCCAGCTTTTGGTATTTTTATTATTTTTTTGTATCCCTTTCTGATAGGTGTATAGTGATATTGTGATTTTAATTTGTATTTTTCTGATGAGTAACGATGTTGAATATCTTTTCATGTGCTTATTTGCCATCTGTATATCTTCTTTGGTGAACTGTCCATGTTTCTTGGCCATTTCTAATTGGATTGTTTTTCTGTTGAGTTTTGAGAGTTCTTTATGTAGGCTAGATAGTAGTGGTTTGTCAGATATTGGTCTGCAGATATTTTATCCCACTCTGTAGCTTGTCTTTTCATCCTCTTCAGAGTCTTTCCCAGAGGAAAAGTTAAATTTTGATGAGATCCAAATTATCAATTTTTACTTTTATTTATTGGCCTTTTCTTTTAAAGCCTTCTTTTTCTTTTAAAGGGGCAGATTAAAATTACATTGATGTCGTTTTTGTTATTGTTGTTATCAGTGGTAGTTTTTCTAAAGCTTTTTAACACAGAAATGCTAAATAGATTCTTCATTTGTGAATAGAGTTTTCACAATAAACTTTCTAACTTTTAAAAATGAGCATATTGCTTTGTAGATATTACGGGAAGGAAATTTATTTCTTAAATTAAAATGAAATATGTACCTATTATAATTTTTGCATTTAAACAGCACCTTTTCTATGTGTTTAAGCTGTTCGCAAATAGCTGATTTGAAGTAATATTTCTATATGAAATGAAAATTAATATGTAGTAAATATTGCATCAAAGGCTTTTTGGCTTTATCATTTTTCCTCTTCTCCTAAATTACATGTCACATGAATTAAAAAATGATTATTACCAGACTTTAGAAAAATCATTATTATTTACTTAGTGTATATATGCATGTGCATGCTTCTAGTTTTAGAGGGCAAAGGAGATGGTATAAAATGAAAGAGAGGGATGCGAGCTTCAGTTTCCTCCAAGATGTCCTTTAATATTTGATGTGGTTAAGATAAAATTGATCTTTCTGAATATAAAGCTAATCTTCCTAGAATATTTTTGATTCAGATATGCTTCCTGTTGGGTTCCTGTGCTTGAGATGTATTCCCTTCTACTTACTCAGTTCTCAGCTTGAAGCCTGTACTACAGTTCTTTTCCACAATGATTTGGTGTAGTAGAAGGAGAGAGCACCAGATCTTAGATCTAGGAGGCCTAGGTTTAGCCTGTGTTTTGCCCACACTGGGAGAAATGGTTTCTCGTAAGTCACAAACTCTCTCTAAGTCAGTTTTCTTTTCTATAAAATGAAGGCATTTGATTTTTATCATTTCCCTGCAGATGCTAAAGTTCTGTGATTTTGTGATCTTACAAAGAGTAGCATTCCTGTTCTAATTTTAAACTCCATTGGCAAAAATCAAAGAACTTTAAAAGAGAGCCTAAGAATTTTTCTAAAATTATTCCCTATGCTTTGACCCAACACTCTAACCTTAGTGAACCAAGATTTGACTCATTACTGCTCAACTTGGTGGGAATACAAGATATAAATAATACATGATTTTTCCATTGGGGAGCTTGGTCTAGCTAAGGAGCAAAATTAATGTGTATTTTTAAAAAGTCCCTTATTGACTAGGATACAATCAGCCAAATAGAATGTGGGAAATTCCATAGGACAAAATGACCCAATTTCTTTAATAAATAAATACTGTAAGAATAAAAAGAGAGGAAGGAACCTGTTGTATATTAACAGAACTTAAGATACCTGTCAACCAGAAGCAACCATGGGAAGAGAGGTTGGGGAACCTTGTGTGGAACTTGGTTCAGATAAACCAATTGTGAAGAGACGGTTGAGGAAAATTGAACGTGGATTGGCTTTCGATGCTATTAAGCATGTTGTTGATATTTTTAGATATGATAATGGTATTATGGGTAGATTTAAAAAAGGAAAAACTCCTTATTTCTTATATTCATCCTGGAGTATTTACAAGAACAAATGAATATTTTTGGTGGAGTTGTTTACAGCATGTTGTTGACACTTGTTAAAGCTCAGTGATTGGTACATGGGAGTTCATTGTATTATTTGTTTACTACTTCTGTGTGTGTTTGAAATTTTTGTCTAACAAAAAGTTTTAATTTTTTTCTGGTTGATGAAGCACTAACTTAACTTCTATTTGTATTTTCTGTCTAACAAAAAGTTTAAATTTTTTTCTGGTTGATGAAGCACTAGCTTAATTTCTGTTTGTCTAATATAAATATACGGTCATTGTTCAATAAAGCTCAGTGTGGCATGGCCTAAATAGAAGGTTACCACTTCTAGAAGGGGCCTTAGCAGGGACCATCAGGTCAAATCCCCTCACTATACAGATTAAGAAACTGAGGCTGCCCAAAAGGCAAGTGACTTGCCGAAGGCCACATTGCTGGTTAGTGACTGAGTCACTGTTAGAATTAGGTCTGCTGATTTCCAGATTCTTAGTTTGTTCTACTTTTCTTATCAGAATTTTCTTTTCTCCCTTTGTTACGAGGCTCTGAAGAGTTTATGAATTTAAATAAAATTAAAGTGTGCATACAAGGCTTACTTTGTCTTATTTCCCTCAGAATCTGGCCAACCTATTTGTGGCAATGGAATGGTAGAGCAAGGTGAAGAATGTGATTGTGGCTATAGTGACCAGTGTAAAGATGAGTGCTGCTATGATGCAAACCAGCCAGAGGGGAAAAAATGCAAGCTGAAGCCTGGAAAACAGTGCAGGTACCTTGCTAATTCCAGTAATGGTTATGTTCCATAAAGTCACCTGAAGGCAGTTATGATAAATTTAAAACTGAGATTGAGAGATGCAGATGGTTTTGAAACTTTGACTTTGTTGTTGTTTGGTTTTATTTATTTTCTGGTGTAGCACTGCTTAGTGCACTGTTGTTGGCAGTGTGACCTAGTTGTAATTTATGTGGTAGGTGTTAAAAAGGAACATGCAAAGGATGCTCAATGACACACATACTATTTAGTTCCTAGCTTTAAAAATGTGGCTACCATCCATATTTTTAGATTTTTAACTTTAAATATTTAAGTAATATGGATTCCATGCTCTTAGAACTTAGTGTCATATAATTATTTCACTTGTCAAATTACTTCAGTAGTGATAGATATAAGCAATAGAATATTGTTTGTGTAGGACTTTTTAAATGGCTGGTCTATGTATCCTAGTTTGATTTTAGCATATAAATGTGAGAAAAATTGATAAATTGACTAATGTATCACCTAACTATGAAAAATACTGATAACTTGCCTAATATTATATCCATTTTCCATTATAGCCTTTCACTAAAGGCAAATATGATAAGAATGCTGAATATAGTATGTCTTGATTATAAAAATAAGACACTTAATCACTTTTCTACACTTACTGGAATGTTGAAATTTAGTAGCCTCTTATTCCATATATGAAGTTGTATACCAGTAGCATACTTACCATTTAAAAGATAGGGTTTATGACTTAAAAATTAGAACCATATCTGTATATATAGGAAATATTCTAGTGATTTTCTTTAATCACTTAATGTTCTTCTAGTCCAAGTCAGGGTCCCTGTTGTACAGCACAGTGTGCATTCAAGTCAAAAACTGAGAAATGTCGGGATGATTCAGACTGTGCAAAAGAAGGAATGTGTAATGGCGTCACAGCTCTCTGCCCAGCTTCTGACCCCAAACAGAACTTTACAGACTGTAATAGGCATACACAAGTGTGCATTAATGGGGTAAGCATTTGATTTATATGTTTTTTATTTAGTTTTATAAAGCCTGCTTTTTCAGAATAATTATTTGTTGACAATTAAAGCTGCATAGTTAAAGTAATTAATCTCAGTCCCTGATTCAATAATATCCCTATCTATTCCCCCCAAAGCCATGAATGCATTATGTGAAGTGCCTGGTGGCATTCGATTAGTTCCTGACATGTCTTTCATCTTGCCACTGCATGTGTTTGATATTCTCTAGAGAAAAATAGTTATACAACTAGGCATGTGACTTTGTACTGCTTTTAAGTTTTATATATTCATATTTTAACAGCCTAAATAAAATAACTCTTCTGGTCATTTTCTCTGAATGTGAAGCCTTTAAAGTTTTCTTGGCTAAAAAATCACTTTCTTCCACATGAGGAAAATTTCATCTTTCTTTTCTTATAAAAGAGCCGTAATAACCAACATAAAATTGATGCTCATCTAATCTCTTTCTCTGTGTTGTTTAGACTTTTTAAAGTTGGCGTTTCTTTAAAAGATGTACTATGTTATTTGTACTTAGTTTTTTTCCAATGTGTTTATATGATGCATTTCTGATACTCATCTATGCTCTTTTTTTCCCCACTTGTATTTCTACGTATTTATTTTGGTGTTGGAGGCTTATACCTGTCTGTCCACCACTGTGAACAAGGGGTTTGACCGGATAGGTATTCAATAATTGGTCTTTGATTTTTCTTTCAGCAATGTGCAGGTTCCATCTGTGAGAAATATGGCCTGGAGGAGTGTACCTGTGCCAGTTCTGATGGCAAAGATGATAAGGAATTATGCCATGTCTGCTGTATGAAGAAGAGTAAGGCTTTTAAAATACAGGAGTATAAAATCTGTTTCAAAACCTTATTTTCTCCTAAATTTTAAGTGTTAAACTTTATATGCAGTTTGGACAGATAATTTCTAGCTAAATCGATCCTCTTGAGAAATTTTTAAATGTAGCATAGCATTGTGTTTCTAGTATTACAGTCTCTATGGTGTTTTTAAAATGATAAACTAGACAACAACCTAGTTTTACAGCAATAATTAGCATAAACACTATTAGAAGGTTTTAAAACCATTGTAGGCACTAAGTCAGGAGTTGCTAGTTGTTTGTTTATATTGTAACATTTAAGGTGAATTGCCAATGGTGGTATCCAGCCTAACTAATGACAGTCTATATAAAATGTCATGGTAATGATTTTAGGCAGTTTCTTCCTTCCCTCCCTCTCTCTTTAACAAGTCTGATAGGAAATCTGATCTTCAACTTATTTGGCGCTTATTTTCCAGTGGATCCATCAACTTGTGCCAGTACAGGGTCTGTGCAGTGGAGCAAGCATTTCAGTGGTCGAACCATCACCCTGCAACCTGGATCCCCTTGCAATGATTTTAGAGGCTACTGTGATGTTTTCATGCGGTGCAGATTAGTAGATGCTGATGGTCCTCTAGCTAGGCTTAAGAAAGCAATTTTTAGTCCAGAGCTCTATGAAAACATTGCTGAATGGATTGTGGTAAGTACAGTTCTTATTTATAAAGAAACCTTATCTTAAAATGGTTTGATGATAATTTTACTTGGCTAGAGGTCACCAATGTTATGAGAAAATCACTTTTCTGTTCATATTGGAGTTACTTTATCTGTAGAATAATTTTTAAAGTTCAAATATCCCTGGGGATTATTTTCTTCTAAAGTGATCAGAATCTCCACATGTGTATCATTAATAGCTTGGTTAGTAAGTGATGGGAGTCATTCTGTTTTACTCTGCTCCCTGGTTCATGTTACTTCCTTCTTTGGTCCATATGATTAGGACATTTTCATGAGTCTTTTTCCTCAAGTTGTTTTGGAAAGCGCTGCTTGTTTTTATCCTCTCCCATGTCTCAATGTGACAGATAGCCAGCTGCGGGTTCTACTTCACTGAACAGGAGAGATGAAAGAGAAATTGGTGATTTCTGAAGTTTTTTTCTGAAGTTTCAGTATAATTTCTGGGTCTACATCTTGTCTGTGATAGGAAATGTTGAATAGGATAAGATCAGATACAGAGCCTTTTGCAGATTTGTTAATGATTTTGGATGTTCATCCAACGTAAATCCCCTGAACTGTATTATTTTTAAGTCCACATTTCTCCAAGTTTTACAGATGTTGAATTACCTGAAATTGTCTTAAAAGACCACTGAGAATGACTATCTCAAGTCACCTAAATATTCATATTTCTAAGTGATTACATTAAAATATCAGTAGGAAGCTTGCAAGTGATGTTTTTGAGAATGTGCTATACCTGAACTAAATGAGTTTGCTTTGGAAATTGGCTTAGAACTCTGCTCCTCCTCTCCTTCCTTCGCAATTATTTGTTACATTTTTTTTGTGTGTGTATAGGACTGAGGATGCCTTAAGAGCACACGAGGGGCTGGCCCCGTGGCTGAGTGGTTAAGTTCGCGCGCTCTGCTGCAGGTGGCCCAGTGTTTCGTTGGTTCTAATCCTGGGTGCGGACATGGCACTGCTCATCAAACCACGCTGAGGCAGCGTCCCACATGCCACAACTAGAAGGACCCACAACGAGGAATATACAACTATGTACTGGGGGTCTTTGGGGAGAAAAAGGAAAAAAATAAAATCTTTAAAAAAAAAAAAAGCACACGAAAGGTTGTCTGTGTAGTTGTCAGCCCTTTTTGGCACTTTCTTGTTTTAATGCTTGAAAGATTGGCCCTGAGCTAACATCTATTGCCAATCTTCTCCTGTTTTTTTTTTCCCCCCAAAGCCCCAGTACATAGTTGTATATCCTAGTTGTAAGTCATTCTAGTTCTTCTATGTGGGACACCACCTCAGCATGGCTTGATGAGCAGTATGTAGTTCTGCACCCAGGATTTGAACCAGTGAACCCCAGGCTGCCAAAGTAGAGTGCGCAAACTTAACCACTAGGCCATGGGGTCGGCCCCTGGTACTCCTGTGATAACATTCTACAATAAAATTTTTGGAATTCTCTCCAGCATTAAAATGATGCTTATTATACATAGAAAGAATAATACTTTGCATGTTAGAATATGTGATTTTTAGGTATGTAGTAACTATGTAGTTGGAGGATCATTGAAATTGGATTTAGCAGACCTAGATTCTAAACCAAATAATTGGGCAATTGATTTAGTTTAGCTCTCCTTAAAATATGATATGTTACTCATTTTTGTACTCCTGTGCTTGGTGCATAATAGTTGTTCAATAAATATCACTTAAGCTCAAGGCATCTTCTGGCACTATGGTGAACTGGACGAGTACAGGCTTGGGAATTGCACAAAGACTCAGATCGTCTTCTGGCATCTGTCAATTCTGTGACTTCAAGTAGCTTCCCTTTCTTGGCCCTTTACTTCCCTGTTTTCAACTCAGATCCAGTTCTTTTTCCTGATTATCTCTGATAAGAATAAGTTGAACTCTGATATATGTGCCTACTGTAGAGGACAATGTGTTCAAAAAGAAATCTAATAATGGGGATCTACTGCGTATTTGTTGTGCTAGATATTTTGTTTTCTAGATAGTAAATTATATCTTCTAAAAACATTTTTTTTACTTTTCTCCATTATCTCCAGTTTTGACTCACTTTATTTAGAATTTCGAAAGCTCATTTATTCCTATTTTAAAAATATTGAATAGAAGTGATCTTTTATTTAAAGTATTATTAAAATCTTTTTTCATATTTTAGATTTGAGGAGTTAGTGGAATGCTTCTTACAATTAATTGATAATATGAAGTCTTTTCTTATGCTCTGGAACTGATTAATCAGGCAGTTTTAGGTTTTTAAACGAGTTTGCCTTAAGTGAATGTAGAATGCTTTTGTTTTATACCGTCGTTGTTATTCACATACTGCTTTTTCAGATAAGAAGGTCCATAATGCCTGAAGAGTACCACTACGCCGTTGCTGCATTTGGGGGCATTAACCAAGTCAAACAATAAGATAAACATCCAATTCCTTATAAGTTATTTGTCTCATTTGTGTTACCCGCAGAGTTCACTTTTGTAGCAGAGTTTATTTTGTGACATTAATAGCTCTTGCTTTGGTATTTCATCATGTCAGGAAAGTGTCCATCTAGTTAGTAATATAGGTTATTAGCATGCTCTGGTGTAAGAAACTATGAAAGGAATGAGGGGTTAGTTTCAGTGACTTTTCTTTCCAGTGGTGCTAGGGGCATTGTCTCCTTTCTCTAGTATACTAGTATGTTTCTCTAGGCATCTTTCTCCTAATGTAGGGTAGAGTGGGAAGAACCTTAACAGTTTAATCCTTTAGGGCATGAGTTACTGACTTCTACTGGTACCATAGAAATGATATGATAAAAACTTACTTTCTTTCCTGGGAAGAAGTTGTTTTTGACAATAATGTTTTGAATGTATTTTTCAAAAATACATTCTGTATTTGCCAAGTGCCTACTGTGTGTCTGGTCAGGAGGTAATGATAAACATTCTTTGGATTTATCAAAGAGTCATCTAGTTCTTGAGAAGTTTGAGAGCATTTGTCAGTAAATCTGTTGAGACCCTTTATCATTATGTCCTTTTCTTTTTCTTTTTCTTTTTTTTGCTGAGGAAGATTCACCCTTAGCTAACATCTGTTGCCAATCTTTTTTTTTTCTTCTTCTTCTTCTTCTTCTCCCCAAAGCCCCCCAGTACATAGTTATATATTCTAGTTTGCAGGTCCCTCTGGTTGTGCCATGTGGTATGCCACCTCAGCATGGCTTGATGAGCAGTGCCATGTCTGTGCCGAGGATATGAACTGGCAAAACCCCAGGCTGCCAAAGCGGAGTGTGTGAACTTAATCACTCGGCCATGGGGCCAGCCCCCAATCTTTCTCTTTTTGCTTGAGGAAGATTCGCCCTGAGCTAACATCTGTGCCAGTCTTCCTCTGTTTTGTACGTGGGTCACTGCCACAGCATGTCTGCCAACAAATGGTGTAGGTCCGTGCCTGGGAACCAAACCTGGGCTGCTGAGGCATAGCATGCTGAACTTAACCACTAGGCCATGGGGCTGGCCCCAGTCTCCTTTTCTTTAAATAAGAGTGGAGGGTATTGTAATTCTTTTTCAGTTTCTTTCATAGTTATTGATGTGTTCAGACGTTCTACATTTTTTCTCTTAGGTTTGACACAGAAAACCATCTTTGTCCTTTATTTCTTCCAAATTTATCATTGTATTTCCCCTTCTCTTTTAAAATAATTGCCTGTTATTTGTGGCCATTTATTTTCTTCAGATTTATCAAGAGCTTGTCTTTTTATTATTATTTTGACAAGAATTAACTAGTTCTCATTTTTGAATTAATTTCTGCTCTCATATTTTGCCATAATTTTATGAACTAAGCATTAAGTATCTGTGATTCCTTATGAAAGCTTTAGGGCAGTGTTTCCCAAGTGCGTCACAGAACACTAGATCATGGGTTTGGTGGTCAAGTGAATCTGGAAAACATTGCATACTGTAGTCTCCTCTTGGAGATTTGTGAGAATATTTTGAGAAGTCCTGCAATAAAAAACTTTATAACTTCATTTTCCAAACATGCCTGACCCTGGAAACCTTTATTCATGGAAGGCTTATTAAACCCTAAACATCCTTAGAAGTCACTTGGGGGAACATTGATTAAGAGCGGTAGTTTTCATTCCTGGTCCTACGTGAGAATCACTTTAGGGCTTGGACCAATTAATTCCGAATCTCTTGGGATGGGGCTTAAGTATCTGGGTCATTTAAAAGCTTCCCCAGCTATTTCTGATGAGGAGCCAGGATCGAGAACCAATTTTCATCTAGAACAAGGTTTGGCAAACTATGGCTCCTGAACCAAATCCAGCTCACTGCTTAGTTTTGTATGGCTCACGATCGAAGAACAGTTTCACATTTTTAAGGAGTTGAACAAAAATTGAAAGATATTATCCAAATAGTATTCTTTTGAAAGGTATATGAAATTCATATTTCAGTGTCCGTAAGTAATGATTTGTTGGAACATGGCCACACCCGTTTGGTTACATATTGTCTGTGGCTGCATTTGCACTTTAAGTAGTTGCAGCAGACACTTGTATGGCCCCACAAAGCCTAAAATATTTATTTGGCGTTTTATAGGAAATGTTTGCCAACCTCTGATCTAGAGGTATGGATCTCAAAGTGTAGTCTCCTGACCAGCAGCAGCAGCAGCATCACCTGGGAACTTGATAGAAATGCGAGTTATCAGACCCTGCTCTGGACCCACTGAGTCAGCAGGTGATAGTGCATGCTAAAGTTTGGGAACCATTTTCACCAGTCACTACAATGTAAGGCTCCTGTTGAAGAGACTTGTAACAGAAATTTCCTACTTTGTCATCCTGATATATTGAAAATGAAAGGTGGTTGTGGGCCTCTAGTGTCCTTCATTGCCTAGTAAAACAGGCCACATAGATAGCACGTATGAAACTTTAACAGCAAAGATGGAATATTGTCACAGGGCTTAGCATATATAGTAAGAATTTGGTATACAGTTGTTAGATGAATGGCGCAGATTTCTTAAATGTCATAATTTATATGGAAAAGAATAAAAGTTGTGCATATTATCTTAACTTTTAAGCTGTCATATTTTCAGGTTTCTCTCAGTGATATTTTGTCCTGCTTGCCCAGGTTGAGCTTAAAGTGACTAAAAGATTACTAGCCAGTTGCTTTCTGCTTAGTAGGTTGGTGTGAGGGGTAGTTCATGGGGTGTTGAAAGATGAAAGAACATTTAGTCAAAATCTGGACTGTAGTATCTTCTGAAGGATAAAAAGGAATGTAGGCTGGCATCATCAGTATCACGACAAGGAACTGTGGGCCCCACATGGTCTTGTGACCCACAGGAAATCTAGAGTGCATTTGCTTAGAGCGAGAGTTCTTAAACACTGGAACATTCACTGAAAGGATTCTGTGGTTGGTTTTCTCTGGAGATCTTTAAAAACAGTAAAGCTTATCTTACAGATAGCCCAAAGAGACTTGAGTGCATATCTTGCCCCTTCCCCCTCAGAGGTTTTTTGAGTGACTCTTGTTTTATCGTTTTGTTATCCTATAGATCCTTTTTGTTTAAGTTATTAAATAAAAAACCATTGTAATTAGTACATAATAGATTAGACTGGTAAATTTTACCTTTTATTTTTTCCTCCTTTTTTCTTTGTGTTCTTTTTGCCATATAAATGACTATATTGAACAACATTTGTCTATTTCTTATGTAGGATTAATTTCTCAGACTTGATTTAGTGCTTGTTAATTTCCAGGCTGTGTTTTAAACCTTTGGATGTCTTCTCTTGTCTCTTAAATTTCACTTAACACTCTTGTATCTATGAAAGACAGAGCTTGGTGCATAATTTACACTCATTAAATGTTTATTGAATGAATGACAGCTCTCCTTTCTTTCAGACTCTAACAAGTGGACAATTTGTGAACTTTAGATGAAACACATTTTTTTGCATTTGTTAGCCTGGTTGGTATTCTTCCCCCTGATTTTATAGTATACAGAAAAGAGAAAATATGCAATTTAGCATTTAACCCACTCTCTAATTCTCTTTTAAAGATAGTATTAAAAACATCCCCTCTGGGCCTGGCCCCGTGGCCGAGTGGTTAAGTTCGCACGCTCTGCTGCAGGCGGCCCAGTGTTTCGTTGGTTCGAATCCTGGGCACGGACATGGCACTGCTCATCAGACCACGCTGAGGCAGCGTCCCACATGCCACAACTAGAAGGACCCACAACAAAGAATATACAGCTATGTACCGGGGGGCTTTGGGGAGAAAAAGGGAAAAAATAAAATCTTTAAAAAACAAACAAACAAACAAAAAACATCCCCTCTACCAGAGGTGGCCATATTTACTAACACTCTCAAACACACCATGGTTTTGTTTAGTTTTTCTTGCTATCTTCTATCCACTGTGATATTCTATTTCTCCAGACACTAAACTCTGAAAAACTATTATTGTCACTAAAATACCTCAAGCTTTGGGCTTTTGAGGTATGTAGTTACCTGGAAAAATTTGGAGGAAGGCCAGGAACACTGCTAGAAGGAATTGAAAGTTCTCAAGGACCTGGGTCCACATTTTAGTAAATTATTGATCTGAACTGGGGCTAGGTTCTTTTGACCTTTGTTTTCTACAAAGTTTTAACCATTAAATCCAGCCTTTCTCTCTCCAATCTGCTTCTCTTAACATGCTACTTGCGTCTCTATTTAAGATTGTGTAGGTACTGAAATAGGTACTGAATTTGTAGGATATAAATTCAGGGAGCTCTCAGTCCAGTGTGGAATAGAGAAGATAAGCACATAGAAACGTATTTTCAGTTCTGCATGGTGTTTTCACAGAAAATAGGGGAAGCTATTTGGGGAAGGCCTCTTTAAGGAGGTGATACCAAGGCTAAGTTCTTAGCGAACAGTAGAAGTATAGGATACAGATGGGTGTTTTATGCAGAGGGAGCACCTGAGAAAGTCACAGAAATATGTGTTTTTTAAAATAAAAGTTTTTTTCTACTTTTTTCCTTTTGAAAAGTGTGATTATCCTTTTTTTTTTTTTGAGGAAGATTAGCCCTGAGCTAACATCTGTTGCCAATCCTCCTCTTTTTGCTGAGGAAGACTGGCCCTGAGCTAACATCTGAACCCATTCTTCCTCTACTTTATATGTGGGACGCCTGCCACAGCATGGCTTGACAAGTGGTGCGTAGGTCTGTACCTGGGATCCGGACCAGCAAACCCCGGTCCGCCGAAGTGAAATGTGTGAACTTAATTGCTGTGCCACTGGGCCGGCCCCAATCTTTTTTTTTTTAAAATTGACAAAGTACTACATTGAAAAGTAAGTCTTTTTACCCTGGAACCCAGTCTTCTCAAGATGAGTTTCTTGTGTATTCTTCAGAAACTGTCTATACCTTCACAAGAATATATGTTTTAAAAAAATAAGTGGAGGCATATATATACTTTGTGGTACTTCGTTGTGTGCTCAAGTTTTTGTTTTTTTCTCTCCCACTTAATCTATCTTGGAGATCTTTGGTGGGAAGCTTTTGAAGAAGGGTTTTACATAGAGAAGTGATGTAGTCAGTTCCATATTTTCGGTAGATGTAAGACTCATGACCGTGGGGAAGATGGTTTTGAGCAGAGAAGACTATAAGCAAGGAAATATGTTAGAGAATCTAATGAACATTAAGAATGGAAGCACGTCTTCTGTAACAGCATTAGTCCATCGGCCTGGAGGTAGTAGGAAGACCCTTGACCCTTTGTGCTTATGGATTGGATAGTATTGGAGGTGATACTGCCTCCCCAGAAGGTATTTGGAAATGTATACAGTAGTTGTCAAAGTAACTGAGGGGCTCTACTGGATTTGATGGATGAGGGCCAGGGATGCCAAACTTCTGCGTTGCTCATAATGGTCCTGTACCACAATGCCAGCATGTCTATACTCAGTAAGAAACAGTCATCTGCATCCTGATCACTGATGAGCTTGTTTAAAATGCAGTCGCTTGGGCCTTCCACTGGAACAACTGAATTGGAAGTGGTAAGGTTGTGGCCTGAGAATCTATGCTTTAATAAGAATGCCAGATAATTCTTAGATCTACTCAGAGTGGGAACCATTCCTTTATCATGTGAGCACTGATTATTTGAGCAGCTCTTCTCAGTCACAGGACTCTCTACAGCCAGTCAGATACTCTCAGCTTCCCCCAAGACAGCTGGTAGGATAGAGAGAGAGAACTGAAGAGCTAGTGTTGAATGGTATCCATGTAGGTATAGTCTCCCAAACTAGTGTGCTGTATATAGGCATAGAAGAGGGTTGACAGGCTACGGCCCATGGGTCAAATCTGGTCTGTTCCCTGTTTTTGTAAATAATGTTTTACTGGAATATAGCCACACTCATTTGTTTGCCTGTTGTCTGTGGCTGCTTTTTTACACTACAATGGCAGAAATGAGTAGTTGTGACAGAGACCATATGGCCTGAAAAGCCTGAAATATTTATTGTTTGGCCCTCTATAGAAAAAGTTTACTGACCCCTGGTACAGACCAGTAGTTCTCAGTCTTGGCTGTATAATGGGGTCATCTGGGCAGCATTAACCAAATTACTGATGTCAGGATCCTACCCCCACCCCATGTGAGTCTGGGAGTTGGTCTGGGTATCTGAGTTTTAAAAGCATTCTAGGTGATTCTAATGTGCAGCCAAGGGTGAGAACTACTAGTATAGATCAGGAAGCGCACTTAGAGCAGCACAAACTGGTGATTTTGGCTCTTCATGTGTTTTTACTAGGCCAGAGTGTCAGAAATCCAGACAGTGGAGGTAGAACAAGGCCCTGCTTTATTCAGTACCATATTTAAAAAGCCTCTGGATGCTAGGAACAGGACAGAAGCTGTGCATATCTTTCTTCATGTGACAGTAGGCAGAAATGAAAAGAGAAATAAACCAGCACTTGAGTTGACAGACTTGAGGGCAAGCCTTGTACTCTGCCTTTTGATAAATAGTGAGTGGGTCTATTATTTGAGGACGAATAAAACAGAAAAAAAAAAAAACAACAGGAGACTATGGAAAATTTATATAACAAGGGAAAGAGAATATTATCCTCAAAACTCACAGGAAGAGCAGTGCTCTGAAAATTATTTTCTATTCAAACCAAAAGAAAATTTTAGAAAACTATCTGGCAATCTCAGCAGGATACCAGAAGTGGCTTCTGAAAAGTAGATTGTAAACTTGTGGTTTCCAAGCCAGATTCAGCTCTGTAAACATGTCTTGTATGGTCTTCGTATTGTTTTTGGAAATTTTGAATGAGTTGCCAGCATTTAAAATAGATTTCACATAAAAATTCAGATTTATAGCTTCTCTTGACAAATTAGATCTTTGAGCAGTAAGGCTGAATTGCATTACATCTTACCCTCTCCCTTCTTGAACAGTTCCTTTCCAAAGCCACTACGTGAGCCCAATCAAGGGTAGGCATCCATGCCAGATGGGGGAGCTATGGTGGCACAGAGCAGGGCGTTGGAGCCTGACCAGAGTGTGGAGGGTATGGAATGGACAGGAAGACCAGTATGGGTTGATAGGGCCCAAGCAGGGTGAGAAGGGCACCCCGTGGAGGGGTGCCTGGCTTGAGATGTTAGAGTACAAGTGAGGAGGGTGCCTGCATAGGAGGGGCAGTTCTAAAACGAACCAAGGCTCTTTGGAGAAATGGCCGATTCCAGGACTGAGACAGGGAAAGAACAAGATGAACCTAGAACTTTCTTGTGCCAGAAAGTAAAGTGCTCAAAGAATGTTGGGGACATGTCCAAAAGACAACTACTGAGTAAAATAGGAAGCCGTGAGGGAATAAATAAATGAATAAATTGAAAATTTGATGAAGAGCAGGATATTTACATAGTTTCACATTATGTCCCTACAAAATACTCATTGACTACAAAATAGAAGAGTATCTTTGTAGTAAAGTTTGACAGATAACACCTTAATTAAGTTATCAAGTTAAACGTCATGACTAATGAGATCAAAATCATATGTCACCTATAGGGTGCAATGAGAAGAACAGAACATCGCTTCTGTGGTAGTCTTACCAAAGATGTATGACCTGAATCTAATCATAAAGAAACATCTGAGAAACCCAAATTGAGGGACATTCCCGTACAAAATAACTAGCCTGTAATCTTCAAAAGTGTCAGGTTTATGTAAGCCAAGGAAAGACTGGAACTTTTTCAGATTGCGTCAGACTAAAGAAACACAGCTGCTAAATGCAACACGTGGTTCTGAATTGGATGGTATTGGAACAAATGGCAAAACTTGGATGGGGTCTGAGGATTCGATGGTAGTGATGTATTGGTGCTACTTTCCTGATTTTGATGATTGTGTTGTGGTTGTCTAGGAAAACACTCTTAATGTTGTAGGAACTATATGCTAAAATGTTCAGGTGTAATAGCATCATGCTAACAACTTACTCTTAAATGGTTCTAGATTTTAAAAACTTTTTTGTACTATATGTGCAACTTTTCTATAAATTTGAGATTCTTTCAAAATTAAACAGATTTAAAAATATATATAGGAAAGGCTTTATGCACACGTGGAAAAAATGACTTGAGGCATTTTGCCACAATATGCATTTTGTTTTAGTTTCTATTACTTTAGTTACATTGTCATTACTGGATAAAGAAGACAGTATGGAAGTAGTAGGCTGTTTGTTATAAGACCTCAAATCATAGAAAATCTTCTCAAATGAGAGTTTTATTCGCAATAATTACCAATAACTGTATATGTATTATAATAATCTAAGCCACTGTGAAGCTTTATAGTTTTGAAGTTTTGAATGATATTTGTTAGTAAATGCTATCTTAAAACAAAATTTGAATATTTTGAATTGTAAAGTAGACTTAAGATTTATTAAGAATGCAAACAGTAATGTTTTTATATATAAGATTATAGTAATAATTTTTGAAGATTTTTTGTTTGGGTAACTGATTTATTTAAAAATTTCACTTCTAACTTATATTAGTTCCTTTTAGACTGTGTAAATTTTCTCTGCCTCTGTAATGTGTATTTCCTTCTACTTTTCATATTAAAAAAGACCATTAACCTTTAAATAAATGAATATATAATAAATATGATATATGTATATATAAGATATGATGAAAACTAAGATATATATAAAAATAGTTTTATATCAGTAGTCTGAGACTCAAATTCCAAATGAAATAGAGGCTGTAACAGGAAAAAGGGCCTCAGAAAAGATAGAATTTCAGTTTTAACTTTGATGATTAGAAAAAAATACAGGTTAAAGATTACTTTTAAAATCTAAAGCAAGAAATGTACCTTCTAAGTCACTGGAGAGTATAAAAGCAAACAAAACATAGTCTGTAAGAGTAACAGGTTAAAAAAAAAGTAAATATTCAAACCAGAAAATATTTAATAACATGGGAAAATACAATATAAACTATATGGAGGATGACCCCAATTTTGCATGTGTTTTTCTGTGTATATATGACAAACAGTTATATATATATAAAAGAGACTGAAAGGAAATTAAGATTGAGTGGTTTCCTCTAGGAAGTGAAACTTTGAGTGATTTTTGTTTTCTCTTTTATGCTTATTTTATATTTAAAGAAATTAATATATATATATACTTATATATGATATCTATATAACTCCCAGCCAACAAATATTCCTTAAAAATTAAAATGTAATGTGTTCTATTCTATAGTTTATATAGTATAAAATATTCTAAAATATTTGATAGTTTTTTCAGTAGAAAAATCTGTTTATTTCTAGGCTAATTGGTGGGCAGTACTACTTATGGGAATTGCCCTGATCATGCTAATGGCTGGATTTATTAAGATATGCAGTGTCCACACTCCAAGTAGTAATCCAAAGTTGCCTCCTCCTAAACCTCTTCCAGGTAAGACAATTTGAGCAAGGTACGTATTTTTATAACTCAGAACCGTTGAGCAGGTAGAACTGAATTATTAATGAGTCTTTAGTAACTACTTTTGTAGTACTTTCTTCTTGAGAATGCGATTACTGAATGAATTATTTAGTTGATTTTTTAAGCGTATTTGTTATCAGTCCAATCTTGATAATGGCTGCCAATTTAATGCTAATCTATCCTGAGTATCTAAAAATATTTAGACCTAGAAATTTTTATTTTTGCTTAGTACTTGTTTTCTTGTTTTTTATCCATCTTTTAAAATCTTTTTTGTTTTAAATATTACCATAGGCTACTTTTAAGTCATTCTTCTTTCTGTTCTAATAACTACGTTTCTGTTACTGTTTTTAATTGTTGGTGCTCTTGAAATATTTTCTGATACATAAGCTTGTTTTCCCTAGGGGTGATGCTTATGGGGAAAGAGATTCTTAGAATAAAGGCCTCTGCCACCAAATAACCATAGTTATTCTCCATTTCTGAAAACAACTCCTAAGGTTTGGTTCTACCCTTTACGTCTCAGGCAGACACATCATTGGAAGGAGACCTTCCTTAGATTAGCTCCAGGGATTTGGGGAAGAAAAGGGTAGGAAGCAACTGCTCCAGATTATTTAGTCCCCATCTATTTCTCCCTCACCCTCCTCAGGCTAATTGTGGCTTCTGTGCTGCCCTCAGGACGTCTGGACCTGAACTCTGTTCACTGTAGGTGTGGCGCAGTCGTTGTCCCAAGGCAGTGGCAGGGGAGAACCAGAGCTAAATGACTGCACTTCCCTCTTCTGCCTTCCTCAGACTTCTCCTGAAGCCTCTTGCCTCAGGCCGAATCCACTACTCCACACAGGGTAGTTTAAAACTAGGGATTTCTTATAATTTTTTCTATTTTCCTTCAGTTGTTCCCCTGCGTTTACCTATCTGGGGGCAAGAGAGCTTAGTAATCATGCTGGGACAGAATCTTGGTGGAAATCAGGAAATTTGATTTTGATATCATTGCTTTTTGTAAATTTGCAGTGTTAGCACTCTAGCACTTATGTCAGTTTCTTAGGGATTGCCAAGGGCCACATGACACTTTTTAGATATGTCACCAATTATGATCTCGTTCAGTGAAACAATTCTTTGACTTGATTTCACTTTAAGCAAGTTCCACTTTTAAAAACTTAAAAAAAACAAAACCCAGCTGTCATTTATTGAACTCTCGTAAAAAGTGTTAAGCACTTTTACATGAATTGTCATATAATCCTCCCAACAGACTAAATGGGTTAGTTATTACCCCTGCTTTGTAGACTAGGCATCTGAGTTTCAGAGAGGTTAAGTCATTTATTCAAAGACACTCAGTAGTTTCTTCATCATGTATCCTGTCCTCAGAATCATATTAATTTAATAGTTGTGGCTGTTGAGCACTTGAAATATGGCTAGTCTCAATTGACATGTGTTGTAAATATAAAGTACATACCAGACTTTAAAGACTTAGTATAAAAAAATGCCATATTTTGTTAATGATTTTTTATATTGATTACATTTTGAAATGATAATATTTTGGCTATATTGAGTTAAATGAAATAAAAAATATTATTAAATTTTTTTACCTGTTTCTTTTTTGCTTTTTTCATTTTGGCTACCAGAAAATTTTAAGTTATATATATAGCTCATATTTCCATCGGACAGCACTGATCTAGAACCTTTCTTACTGAAATGGCAGCTTTGTTTTTAAAGATCGAAAGTCCCATAGTAAATGTATTTTACTTTCGTTTGTGACTCACAGGCACTTTAAAGAGGAGGAGACCTCCACAGCCCATTCAGCAACCCCAGCGTCAGAGGACCCGGGAGAGTTATCAGATGGGACACATGAGACGCTAACTGCAGCTTTTGCCTTGGTTCTTCCTAGTGCCTACAATGGGAAAACTTCACTCCAAAGAGAAACCTATTAAATCATCATCCCCAAACTAACCCCACAAATAACAGTCGAAGAAAAAAATGGCAAGAGATCATGTCCTCAGACCAGGTGGAGTTACTTAAGTTTTAAAGCCTGAAAATTCCAATTTGGGGGTGGGGGTGGAAAAGGAACCCAATTTTCTTATGGACAGATATTTTTAACCTAATGGCACAAAGTCTAAGAATATTATTATGTGCCCCATGTTCCCTGTTCTTCGTTGCTGCATTTTCTTCACTTGCAGGCAAACGTGGCTCTCGATAAACTTTTATCACAAATTGAAATATATATATATTTTTTTCAACTGCCAGTCAAGGCTAGGAAGCTCGACCACCTCAACATTGGAGACATCACTTGCCAATGTACATACCTTGTTATATGCAGACATGTATTTCTTACGTACACTGTACTTCTGTGTGCAATTGTAAACAGAAATTGCAATATGGATGTTTCTTTGTATTATAAAACTTTTCCGCTCTTAATGAAAAATTACTGTTTAACTGACATACTCAGGATAACAGAGAATGGTGGTATTCAGTGGTCCAGGATTCTGTAATGCTTTACACAGGCAGTTTTGAAATGAGAATCAATTTACCTTTTCCTTATGATGAAGTTGGTTCTGATATTCATTTTGTCTTTATCAAATGGCTGCTAAGAGCACATGCGTGACTACGCTGAAGAACACAGTTAAGTGTTGTGCAAACTGGACATATGCAGCATACTACTTCAGAGTTAGTCATTTATGTAAATGTCTGATTTCTGCTTACTTATTTTAAACTTTCTAATTCAATTCCATTTTTGAATGGATAGGTGAAATCTTTTTCATACTTTGGTAGAAATTATGTCAATGAAATGATTCTTTTTATTTGTAGCCTCTTATTTGTGTTTTCCATATATCTAAAGTATGCTAATTATGTTTTTGGTTTTGTCTGACATGGAAAAGAAAAGCTGTGTCTTTATTTTATCAAAATATTTGAAGAGTTTTTTCAGCATATCATCACTATCATTGGTAACCACTAAAGAAGAGTGATTTGCTCAACTAGTAGTTAAAATTGTAGATAGGCCTTCTGACATTTTTTCCCCTAACAACAATGAAGGTGAAACAGCACAATGTCCCATTCCAAATTTATTTTTTAAATAGATGTAAATAATTGGCTTTTTAAAGAAAGAAAGCAAAAGCATTTAATATATTAATAGGCTTATTGCTATGCAGGAATGGAAGGGGGCATTACAAAAAATTTTAAGCTTGTGACATATTTATTGCTTCTGTTTTCCAACTACATCACTTCAATTAGAAGTAAACAGCTATGATTTTCCTGGCTTCACATAGGAAAATTTAGGGAAAGTTGAAAAGATTTGTGTTTTGGCTTTTTTTTTTCCTTTTTTTTCTTAAGAGTATAAGGTTTACACAATCATTCTCATAATGTGACGCAAGCCAGCAAGGCCAAAAATGCTAGAGAAAATAATGGGATCTCTTCCTTGTAAACTTGTACAGTATGTGGTGACTTTTTTCAAAATACAGCTTTTTGTACATGATTTAGAGACAAATTTTGTACATGAAACCCCAGATAGACTATAAATAATTCTAAACAAACAAGTAGGTAGATATGTATGTAATTGCTTTTAAATCATTTAAATGCCTTTGTTTTTGGACTGTGCAAAGGTTGGAGGTGGGTTTGCATTTCTAAAGCAGTTACTTTTATTCCGCAAGAGTTCTTAGTAACTTCTTGAGTGTGGTAGACTTTGGAACATGTACATTTTTTGCTTGTAATGTTATCCTGTGGTAGGGTTTTGGCAGGTACACACTGCCCTATTTTATTTTGAGTCTAAGTTAAATGTTTTCTGAAAAGAAATACGTGCACTGAACTCTTTCCACTACAGATCAAGGTGTGGTAAAACAAAAGGATCAAGACAAATGAGATCTAATACTACTGTCAGTTTAATGTCCACTGTGTTTTATACAGTATCTTTTTGTTCACTTTGGAAATTTTTACTAAAAATTGCAAAAAAATAAAGTATTGTGCAAAGATGTAAGGTTTTTTGAAACTTGAAATGCATTATTAATAAATAGACTTGATGAAATCAACTTGAAGGTTCCATACTCTTTGAACTCTGAGAACTATCAAAAGAAGCTTCTCACAGGGCAACTTTTCCTAACTAAATGAAAGAGATTGTTAAGCAGAAAAACGATTGTCTCTTCCCGCACAAGTCTTGATATCTTTATTCCCAGTTAGGAGTCCATGTAAAAAATTGATGATATCTCTGTATCTCCACATAATGAACATTTTCCTTAGCTAATCTCACCTGCTTTGCATTATTTCTAATCAGTATTCAAAGCGTTTAAAGTGTTCGTCTTGGTGGAAGAGCTGTGGTCTTATTTATATGTATTTTGCAAAGTTTTGAATGCTAAGTACCTCACTTATTTTAAAACTCTAGTTTAATAATAGTATATTTTAAAATTTTGAACTACATTTTCCTGCCTTGTCAAATTCATAGCAAGTAAGGAGAGAATTGACATTTCAGCCTTATCTAGAAAAAGAATTATAAACTCAGAACGGTGCCGTGCACAGAATAATATGCCCCAAATTCTTTGTTTTTTTAAATTGAGGCCAGCTATACATAAGTAGTATTTGTTAAATGAGTAAATATGCCATACTAATTAGCTACTTTAGGAACATCAAAATGTATATTGTTTAATTTGTTCGTGAAACCATCAGTGTTGACTAATTCAGATGATTGCAAATTTATTTTTTTTTAAAAGTGAATGCTTAAATTTTTCTTTTTTAGAAAAGGCTTTTTTTCTCCCCCTCCCCAAAGCCCTAGTACATAGTTGTATATTCTAGTTGTAGGTCCTTCTAGTTCTTCTATGTGGGACACCGCCTCACCATGGCTTGATGAGCAGTGAGTAGGTCTACACCCAGGATCCGAATCAGTGAACCCTGAGCCGCTGATGCGGAGTGCACAAACCCAACCACTCTGCCACGGGGCCAGCCCTAAATGCTTAAGTTTTATTCATAATTTTTTTTTCAGCTTTCTAAATTCAGGCAACAACTCACAAACAAAATCAACAATAAAGTGAATTATTACAGTTTCTGGACTTAGTTCCCCGTAGTGTTGGGCAATATCATACAGTTTTGGGAAGGACTTCTTTAAGGGAAAGACAACTTTATCTGATCAGTCTAGTTTTCTGAGGAGTCTTTAGCACTTCGTGCTTTGGGTATTTCGCTTTTGTCATATTCAGAGAATGGTGAAAACCGAAGATTTCTCCAAATTAAGCGAGCTACTCTTAAGTCCTTATCTCTGTCACTATGGTCTGTACATTTTAAGACCTAATGATTATTATTTCTCCAAAGATGGGATTAGTGTCCTTGGCAGCTGTGCAATTCTAGGGGCTTGTGCTTGTACATTTAATTTCTTGTTAAGTATTTCTAATCGAAAGTGTAAGAGGGTCAATGTAGTAAATGCCTTACAAAACTGGACAGTCTATCTTCAGGGATGTTAAGAGGAGATGTTCATTATCTAGATTTAAAGGATCAAGGTCTCCCAAAACTGGAGAGCAAGTTGGATATAGTTTTAGAGCAGCTGCCAGGGACAGTTCATCTTTAGAGAAGTCACTA
Organism: Equus przewalskii; assembly: GCF_037783145.1. Classification (NCBI taxonomy): domain Eukaryota; kingdom Metazoa; phylum Chordata; class Mammalia; order Perissodactyla; family Equidae; genus Equus; species Equus przewalskii. The sequence goes on from NC_091831.1 coordinate 133,207,262, forward strand.
TAGTTGTAAGAAATTGTAGTTTCCTGAAGAGCATTCTTGACTTCTGAGTAACTAAAAAGATGATCAGTTTGCCCCACAATGCTCAGCTTCAGTTCCACCGTTCTGGCTTTATATTCTTTATTAACAACAACTTCCATTTGAATCTGTTTTTCCATTTTTTACCAGTTTAGTTTTTCCATTATTGTTTGTGTATCCAGCTGTTTATTTTATTGGGATACAAAGTGAGCCCTTGTGTTCTATATTGCCATATTGTTTGTATGTCTTAGATATATACATATATGCACTATTTCAGTAGAAATTCATTTATTTTATAGTTGATAAACTCTTCAGAATGTCTGTTCTCTCCTATAAAAAGCAATGGGATGCTAGGTAAAAATGGAGAGTTGAGCAAAGTACTTGTTAGCCTTTGCTCTTTCCTAAAATCTCCACTAAAATCACAGTGACTGGGGAAAGAACAAAGCATAATCCAACAAGGAACAAGGAATACTGAAGAGAAGATAATAAGAACAAAATTTTGGAAACTGGAAAGCAGATGGAAGAGTAGTATCTGACTTGGCGGACCCAGGAAAGCCAAATCCTAAACCAGCAGTAGAAACGTGAGCCCAGTTTGCATTAAGATTTTGGGATTTGGCCTTCAAGACTTTTTTCTATGCATGTGGCTAAAGGCATATGCACACTTTTGTAACCCACCTTTAACACTACATTGATATCGTATCTACATCATTTTAATGACTAAATATTTCCTTCTGTGGCTATATTGTACATTTTTAAAATTAACCAATTCCTTCTTGTTTGGATGCTTAGATTTTCAGATTATACATTATTTTAAACAGTCCTAGAAGGGAAATTCTAAGCGTAATAATAAAATGAATTCCTAAAAGTGGAGTTGTTAGATTAAAGGTTTTTTAAAGGTCATTGATAAAAATTATGATGTTGTCTTCCAGATAGATACTTCTACCATCAACATGTAAGAATACTTCCACTGTTCGCATATTATCATATAGCTAAATTTTTTTTAATCTGAGAACCCCACGCTTAAAAATTCACATGTATGCAGCTACATGAATTTATTAGAAACAATAGTGGAAGACTCCTGCTTAACTGACTTTATGAGCTTTGGACATAATTCTAATAAAAGTCAAATGTAGTGCCCTGATTATTGTCTCTAATACCATTTTCTTCAAAGAAACCAGACTTTCTTGGATAAATAGCTAATTCCAGGTCTAGGGAAAGAAGCGTACAAGAAGAGCCTAGAAAACACTCTGTCATACCAGAAAGCAAAGAAGCTATTAGAAGTCTGTTGAAAAGGATTCAGGAGGCATCTTGAACAAGTGTCTACTGGCCAAAGCTGAGATAATTTTAGCATCAGTGCATCAGTAAGGGATAACATCTGCAAGAGATTGAAACTCATATTGTGTTTTACTCTATGAGCTAATAATAATAGTTTATAAAATCATAATTCCCTTTGGAATATGCTCTTAAAGAAATATTCCAGCTAATAAGTTAAAGAGGAATGATAGAATATCACCATTATACCACCCCCCACCCCCGCCCCGTGATCACCAGTGACTTCTAACTTCACAAACAAGTTGCAGTCAAACTTTTTGTTCCTCCTAAAGGAAATACACATACCGCTTATGAAAGAGTCCTGCCAAAAGTTGAATCTGATCCTGATTAAGCCTCTAGACCTAACCACCTCTTTACTAGAAATACAGGAAACAAAGGAACATGTTAAATGATACCACAAAATCCAGACTGGAAAACTACAGGACGAATGACCCTGTTTCTTTAACAACAGAATTGCAAGAAAAAAAGAAAAAGATGGATTAAAAAAGATGTAAGGGACTTAAGGGCTTAAGTCTATACAATTTATGGACTTATTTCAATCTTCATTTGAACAAATAAAAAATGAGACCATTGGGGAAATATGAAAACTAACTGGATATTTGATGATTTTAAGGGTTTTTACAATTTTTAGGTGTGATAAGTATACGGTGGTTACATTTTTAAAAGGAGCACTTTTAGAGATGCAAATTGAAATACTTAGAAATGAATTGATAATGGTGTTTAGGATTTGCTTAAAAATAATTGGGGAGTTGGAGTTGGCTAGTGTGTGTGCGTATAGTTGAAACAAGATTGACTGTGAGTTAATAATTGTTGAAGCTGCATGATGGGTACTTGGGGATGCATTATACTATATTCTCTACCTGTGATTACATTCAAAATTTTCCATAAAAGTTTTTAAAATGTGGATCAAATTTGTATAGAAACTCATTCATGACTTTTTACTTTAGCAATAATTCATGATAATGGCCTATATTCATAATGATTTTTTGTAATGATTTTTTTTAGCGGAATTAAACTTGAACCAGTCAGGCTAACATAATTAATTATATTCTGCTCCAGTTACAATGAATGATTAATTGATTTCAACTGCTAGGGTGAATGCCTGAGCTCTCAGTCATTCAGCAATCTTAGCAAGCAGGCCGTTAGATCCTTCCTTGCTCACTAGTTTTTGTGGAGCTTGCTAACTGTTTAAGGAAAATGTTTATTTTCTGTTAAAATATGTCAGGGAGAGTGATCAGGTTATCCACATTTAACCTATGTGTCCCATATTAGAATATATGTTAAGTAGCTCAGTACAGTAAACTAGATTCTGCTCGCTCTTGTTAAAATCATAATGGTCCCCAGAGGTGGAAATGTATGTTAAAAAAGGTATCCTGGAAGTGTTTGATCTCAGTGTAAAGAAATTAGAATAATTTGATATAGTGTAGGTTGTCTTGTAGAAAAAGTGCTTCCATTCCATGAGTTTTAGAAATCATTTTGGAAAAGTGAAGCCTTTGTAATTGGTATTTGGAAGTATTTGGTAATACTGAGCAAATTAAGCAATATTATTCTTCATTCTAAATGTATTTTTTATTATTCTTTTCTCCCCTGCCTTTTGGGCGTGGGATTTAGCCGCCTTTGTATTTCTAAACACAAAAGGCCAGTTTTTATTAATTAAAGTGTCAATGTACTGTGATTAATTTTTCATTATTTAGTTTTGTGATTGTAGTTTTCATTTCTTAGTAGCACCTCTGATTAAGAGAATTAACCTGTTAATTTTTTCCCTTATCTCCTGAAAAATCTTATCAGAGGCTGTTTGGAATTCTTTGGCTTCTATGGTATGCATATTGTTGATTTGCATGGACTAGTTACCTCAGTTATTCATTCAACAGGTATTTCTTAAGCACTTGGTTGTGCCAGGGCCTCTGCTAGATGATAGGAATACAGTAGTGAACTTAACAATGTGCCTGCCCTCCTGAAGCTTACGGTCTGGTAGGTGAGACAAATAGTAATCAGATAATCAAGTGAATATATGTGCAATTCCAACCATGACAAGTGCTATGAGGGGGAGGCCTTTGGTGATCCAAGAGCTGGTCATGCAGGGATGGGACTGAGAGAGGAGGTGGGACCTCGTCAGGCAGTTCAGGGAATGCTTCCCCAAGAAAGTGGTGCTGGAGCCCAAATCTGAAGGATGAAGAGAGGTTAAATAGGTCAAATAGGATTTTAAATAATGTCAAATGGTTATCTACAGGGCACTGAGAGCTAATTTTTCTTTGGGGAAAGGTAATATTTTTTACTCTCGATTTTATCGTATGTAAACAGAGCCATTCAGACTCCTTTGTATATTTTTTTAATGGTTTTTCTTTTTTGCTTGGCATTTTATTCATTTACCAAAGAGCTGGCTTGTACTTTGGCAGATGTCATACTTGGTTATTGTTCTTGAGAATGTTGGCCCAACAATTTGGGAGTTGTGAAAGGGACTTGGCTTTTCAGACCTTGACCTCTGTATCATGACTACCATAAACTCCGGATCAGGACATCTAACCTCCTCCCGTGCTAAGTGAGGTGTCTGTCCCTCTGATCTCTGCTGTCTGGCTTTCTATGCATCCTTCTGATATTGCAAATGCCACATTGCAATGGAATCCTGCCTCATCTAAGCTGAGCTCTTGAAAGAATCATCCATGCTCAGTGGCTACTTCGATTCCCCTGCCCTTATCAACCAACTGCATTTTGTTCTCACGCTCTCCAGGGACTGCAATCCATGCTCTCAGGGAGCTCATAGTCCAGTGGAAAGAAGGAGACCAGTAATTATTATACAGAAGGATTTGGGCTGTAAAATATACAAATACCTGGTGGCTAGAAGCTCAGAGGAGATGCGTATGTGAGCCAAGATGACTTCCCAAAGGAGAGATGCTTGAGCTGAATTTGGAGTTTTGGTAAATTTTGTTCTAACTAGTCACAAGCCTTTAGACATGATGTGATTATAGGGCAGTTCCTTGACTGTTTCACTCTTTGTTGTACTTTCAGGCCAGTGGGTATGTTTTTCCCTGTGCCCAGATTGTCCTTTCCCTCTTGGTTCTTCTACAGAACTGCACTTCCTTAATCTCCATGTCCTTGAACTTGGCTGTAATAACCGTTCAATAACCATTTGTATTTTTATAAAGGGTGTGTGCTCTGTAAATAGGCAATGAAGCTAGTTTTACAAGATAAGCACAAGTGTTAGTCTCATTACAACCCCATACTTCTAACTTTTAACATCTCTGATTCTAAATCCCCTGGCCGCACATCTCCTCTCCTTACCCCCGGGGAGAAATTTTCTTTCAAAATCGAATATGCACTTATATTTATAGAATATAAAACATACCCACCACGTTTTGCACAAATGGGAAAAGAACTGCTTAGCTTTGGAGCGTGTAAGCAACAAATTATAACTCCTGGCAGAAGAAATGGATTCAGAAAGCTCAAATTAGAAATTAAATGGGGAGGCCCTAGTTTCTTTGTGTGTGTGGACAAGTGTTTTCTTGAGCTAAATCACCTATGGTATTTTTTATTTGACTATTTCATAAGGAAAAGTGGATGTTCAATATTTTGTAGATGGTATTTTCCTGCAGCACCCTGCTCACCGACGTTTCTCTATAAAGTTTTTCCACAAAATTCCAGTTCCATAGGTTTTTTTTTTTTTTTTAAAGATTTTTAAAAAAATTTTTTCCTTTTTCTCCCCAAAGCCCCCCGGTACATAGTTGTGTATTCTTCGTTGTGGGTTCCTCTAGTTGTGGCATGTGGGACGCTGCCTCAGCGTGGTCTGAGGAGCAGTGCCATGTCCGCGCCCAGGATTCGAACCAACGAAACACTGGCCCGCCTGCAGCGGAGCGCGCGAACTTAACCACTCGGCCATGGGGCCAGCCCCTCCATAGGTTTTTTTTAAAGATTTTATTTTTTCCTTTTTCTCCCCAAAGGCCCCCGGTACATAGTTGTATATTCTTCGTTGTGGGTTCTTCTAGTTGTGGTATGTGGAACGCTGCCTCAGCGTGGTTTGATGAGCAGTGCCATGTCCGTGCCCAGGATTCGAACCAATGAAACACTGGGCTGCCTGCAGTGGAGCACGCGAACTTAACCACTCGGCCACGGGGCCAGCCCCCAGTTCCACAGGTTTTTAAACAAATATATCAGAAAGAAAAAGTTGGAAGGGGGTCTGGCTTCCAGAGTTAAATGGAAATGCTGAGTTAAAATCAAACACGTTTTTTGCTCGCTTTTATTTTCATTTATTGATTTTTTTAAATGAGGTGCCTCTTAGAGCCTCTACGAACACTGAGGGTGATCTCTGAGAGAGCCTTACAATGTGTAGTGCTCCCAACCAGGTAACTCTTACACTCTTTTTCCCCCTGAAGAGTTTGGGTTCTGCAGAAATGTTTTGGGAATTGCTGCTTAGATGGTGGGTACCTCCATAGGGTCCCCAGCCGGGAACAGGTTCTCCTTATCTAGACAATTCTCACTGGGCTTGGAGTTTCACATCTGTTACAATATTTTGGACCGACGGACAATGGGTCACAGAGATTCGGAGAACAGGTCGTTAGCCTACTTGTTCACTCTTACAAGCAGCTCTGCTTTCTGTGGCACTCAAAACAGCTGCTTGGGATAGTGGTCTCCAACTTTGTTGATCTTGTATCCCATGCTTAAAAATCTTGAGTACACACTCCTAATACGGAAATATTTATTTATAAATTATGCAAATATATTATTGCACTGTTACTATGTATGTTTTAAAATATGCAAAAATTTTAAGGGATGACATAAAAATTAATGAAAGTTATAATATTTCTTCCCACATTTGAATGGGCCATTTTGCACATACCTTGGTGTGTACACAACCCACTTTGTAAACCTCTGGCTTTGCAGACAGAATCTACGTTTCTTCCAAATCAGCTAGCTCTCACCCTCCCCACTTTCCTGGGTTAAGCATGCTTTCCAGTGGAACACTGTAGCTGTTGAAGAATGCAGGCCACCTCAAGGTATTTACTTCTAAAGAAGTCCAAGATATAGTAAGTGGAGAAAGCAAGCATGAATATGTATGGTCTGATTTCTTGTGTGTGAAAATGTTTTAAGTTTGCAAAAAATATATAATCTATTTATAAAAAATGTCTAAATTGATACATTAAAAACTGTGAAGTTATTTCTGAGCACTGGAATTAAGGGTCTTGGGAGAGGAAGAGGATTTTTATTTTTATCTTTCCATACTGCTTGGGTTTTTAATGATTTTTTATTTTTTAAAAATAATAAATAATTTTTAAAATCACTAAATACATTGTGATGTCAAATATGTTACAAAGCATTGTCAATGTTGATTGTTGAAGTTGGATGATGGGAACATTGGGCTTCATTATACTATTTCTACTTTTGTGTACATTTGAATATTTCCATAATAAAAAATAAAAAATGCAAAAAGAGTCTATAGAAGTACCCTACATAGTTAACAGTGATTGTCTTGGCGGGGGAGAAAGAGAGTTGGGAAGAAGAACTATAGGTTCCTTTCCCCTGATGTGTTCTATGTGCATGTATTGCTTTTATAGTGGGAGAACACTTAACTGAACACACATGCCCTGCAGAGCCCCCCGTGCAAAGAGTTTCATTCGTAGATAGGAGTATAAAATACTTGTTTGGCTTCCCAGATAGTTGTTAGTTTCTAAGGGAATATACAAAATGAATGTGCAAGCCAAGAATGCTTAATGTGTAAGGCTCAGCTGTTCCATATTAAGATTTGAGGCTTGTTTTATGATATAAGAGGATTCTTGGGCTTGTTATATAATGAAAGAAAGGTGAAACTCCGAGGCATAGCCAAATGCCTCTGCACAGTCCCAGCAGCACAGGTAGTGGCCTGCTATGAGTCAGTCGCACTGTTAGCTGGTTACCCTGCTCCGCAGTATGAAAGGCAGCATCTTAAAGTAGAGTACCTAGTTATAGCCCTCACATGGGGTCCAAGGGAATTAATATGAGGAGGACGTTTTCTGTTGCTGACTGCAATGCTAGGCTGCATTCCTAGACATACAGAATCTATAAGGAGAGAAATGATGGTTCATTAACTGTGTGACCTTGTAAGAGTTAGGCTCTAGGTACCTCATCTGTGAAACAAAGATGATAATGTCCCTTAGGGGACTGAGATGAGGATTAAATGAGAATGTTGTCAGGCACCTTGTATATGGTGAGCACTCAAATGCCAACTATTCTTGTTTTTGTGTGAAAAGCTGCATATTGAACTGAGAACATTGAGCTTGCGAGCAGGTGTTCCCTGATTTGAAGTGCCTTTTCAAACAGCCATGTGGTTAGGGATGATTGGTCTTTGGTTAATCCCATTACCCTTGCCAAGTTTAGGATTGGGCATGGAACCCAATCTGGCCAGGAAGATGTGAGGAAATTTCTACTTTTCTTTCTCTAGATGTTGTCATTCTAAGAGTGCCGCCTGGAGTTGCAGCAGCCAACTTGCTGTCAGTCTGAGGGGGAAGCCAACATCAAAGATGGCAGAGTAGAGAAAAGAAAAAAACTTCATCTTAATGCCATTACTGAACTGCTGAATCAACCATCCCCAAAGCCCACCCTACCTTGGGGCTTTGTGTTTTTTGTGAGATTAAAAAAATTATTTTTAAATTTAAGCTGGTTTGAGTTACCTTTCAAAAGCATAATTAGTAGAACCTGCACCAGAGAGGATTTGAGGTAGGGGTAGTGGCATTTCTTCAGTGATATTTATTGAACACTTTGGAATGCAAAACTAAACAAGAAGTCAAGAAGTTCTGAGATAGGAGGAACAGGGGGTTCTGGAAAGATAGCAGCTTGAACACATCCTGCCTCTTTTCTACGTGCAATTTAATCCATCTGCTTCTCCTGAGAAAAGCAGCTGCTGGGGCCTCCAGGAGGCAGACAAGACCTGGGATGTGGGTGAGGCTTCAGGCTTTGGCAGAATCCTGAGAGAGAGAGTTGGGGCATGACGGTCCTCCTGCCTGAGGACCGTAACAGGGAACCCTAAGGAAGGGACAAGGGGGAAGGTCCTTGTGAGTGTACTGATCTCCCTGGTTCTCAAGATGCTGAACAGATGGGTTGAGTTGCCACCACCCTTGAGTTGGAGAGGTGAGACTAGGACAGGCTTCCTCGTGGTGCGACACTGGAAGACTGGCAGCCCATCTGCTGCTAAGCTTGGGCCAGGGGAGGCTGTGCCTATTTCTTCTTCTGCTTTGGGAATGCTGCCACCGAAGATACCCCAGTAGCTGGAACAGAGCCCCAGTGAGCAAACAAAAGAAAAGAAGATTCCTAATGGGCCCAGCAGCCAGGGAGAAGAATTACGAGCAGAACCTTCAGTACAGAAATAGCTGCTGGCATAGATAACTTGAACCAAAAAAATAAGAAAAGGAGATTTAAGTGCAGCACACACAAAAAACCCTGATTTTCTGAGACCAAAAAAGAAGATTTTGATGCAAAAATTTCAAGAGATGAATTGAAGGAGAAAGGTGTCAATATTGATGTCTGAATTAGCGTCCTGGAAGATAAGAGACAGAGCTCAAAGCACAGAGCAAAAACACAAAGAGACAAGAATCAGGAGATGGATAGAATTTGAGAAAGGGGGTGGGGGATGTGACAGAAAAGGCAATCAATAATAGAAGAGAAGTTTCTGAGCTGAAGAGAGACTTGCATCTCACAGAGTTCCAGGAAAGATTGATAGTCAAAAGACTCCTAGGCGTATTGTATCTCAGAGCTACAAAAATAGAGAAAAATCTTAAGTTCCCACAGAGAAGAATAAGTTACTCCTAAAGGAGGAAGAATCATCCTAGCATTGAACCACTTATCTACAACACTGGAAGCTGCAATATGGAAAACTGAGAGAAAAGAACTGTATGGAAATTGACCTAGGCAGACCTCCTATACCTTCAGTTCACTCAGTCTTGCAAAATAACCCAAGAGTATGTTACCAGTTGGTTTTACTTAGTGAGCAAATTAACTCAGAGTCAAAGTCTCCAGAAGAGTGGGGAAGGGCCAGGGGAATATAAAATCTTAGGTGAAGGGTAAAAGTAATCATTATCCAAATCAGGGTGTATTACCAGCACCCAGATACTCAAAGCCCAGAGAAGCTCATCTTTCTGACCGTTGAGCGTGACTGGATCATCCACTCTGTAGAAGTCTATTCTTTTCCTGAATTGATTGCATCACCATCTGCCTTGAGAACTCTTCTAAAAACAGTCTAGAACTAAAAATAATAAGTGAATCTCAGGAAATGTGGGCATCGGGGGTGGGTTGAAAGGAGGGAAGTATTCCAAAGGTCTCATCTGGGGAGTGGCTGTGGAACTGGTGGGGACAGTGAAAGTATTCTAAAATTTGAGTGGAAGCAGTGGAGGAATAGAGTATTTTCGTGGGAGAAATATATGTCTGGCTTTCATATAATGATAAAGAAACATCTGATTATGAGCAACAGGAAATGGAAAGTAGCTGGAAATAGAATGGAAATCTACAAAAGTCATATTAACAAGATGGAAAAGGGAAATAATATCAACTTGATCAATCTGCAAAAATAAATAGAGTAAATGGAGGAAATAAGTAAAAAAAGCCAATAAATAAATAAGATAGCAGGAGAAATCCAATCATGCTAAATGTGAATGGACTGGATTTTAACATTAAGAGAGACACTTAGATTGAGCTAAAAATATAAATAAGCCAGCTATACACTATCTAGAGAAAAATACCCTAAAACAAAATTTTAAAGAAACGAAATATAAAGGAAAAGTTGAAAATGAAGGGATGGACAAAGATACCAAACAAATATAATGAAAAAGAAAATAGGAAGAGCAAAATTAATAGCAGACAAGGAAGAATTTAAGCGTAAAGGCACTATTGGAGGGATATCATGAAACAATATAAGGTACATATGCAGAATTAACATCAGTAAACCTATGTGTACCAAACAATAAATGCAAAGACAACTTGATAAAACTACTGTATATTTCAAATCTTTTTTTTCAGAATCAGATCTAATATACAAAAAATAAGGACACAGAAGAATAATACAATCAACATACTCAGTTTGATAGATACATAATCTTAAGTCCCTCAAGTAAAAAACAGAATTTTTTCGTATATCCAATAGAACATTATAAAAATTGTTTATGTGCTTGATGACAAAGAAAGCCTAACTGAATTTAGAAATGAGAGATTTTTGTAGCTAGTTTCAATAAAATTAGAAATAAGTAATTTAAAAATGTCTAGAATAGCCTTTTTATAAATTAAGGAATACTTCCTGGATAGCCTTTGGAACAAAGAGGAACATAGAGCTCAAACAGCAAACTATCTAGAAAACAATGAAAAGGGGAATAATTTATATCAAAATCTGTCCTCAGAGGAAAATTTATAAACTTACATAGCATTATCATTAAAGAAGAACAACTAAAAATGAAAATACTTCTCATTTTTCTGTGGAACAAATTCTATGGAAAGAACAAAATAAAGCAAAAGAAAATATGAAGAAGGAATAAATGTAAACAGAGTTGGGACTATGAGATGCAAGTGAGGAGCAGAGGGTACAAAATTCAACAGGATGAGGTCATGCAGGTGCCAAGCCTGGCACCCCGGCCACCTCACTCTTACAGAAGCACTCACCCTCAGGGCCGCACAAGTGAGGGTCTCGCACTTACATAATCTTGCTTCCTTGGGTTTGGTGACCTAGGTGGCTGGCTTGCCTCCCTCTAGTCCTGGCCCTGACTGTGAAAGTAAAAGCTTCCTTCTTAGGGAGAAAAAAGCATTGTCCTGTATTTCCTTTTTTTTTTTTTGTTTTTTTTTGTTTGTTTGTTTTTTTGGAGGAAGATTAGCCCTCAGCTAACTACTGCCAGTCCCCCTCTTTTTGCTGAGGAAGCCTGGCTCTGAGCTAACATCCGTGCCCATCTTCCTCTAGTTTATACGTGGGTCGCCTACCACAGCATGGCTGCCAAGCAGTGCCATGTCCGCACCCGGGATCCGAACCAGCGAACCCCGGGCCGCCGAGAAGCGGAACGTGCGAACTTAACCGCTGCGCCACCGGGCCGGCCCCCTCCTTTTTTTTTAATTAACTAAAATCATAAGAATCCAGATGTAATTTATACTTGTTATTGTGATCTTTCAATTTTACTAATTTTATTCTAGCCTAGAAGAGGGTAGAGTCAGAAGAGTTCTTACAGAAATAGCTTATTGTGGTTCACTACATGTTTCTTTTTAGAAACTCTTTGTTTTTAAAGAGCATTAGATCCCTTACCTTACATTATATTCCTAAGTTTATGGGCCTACACATGTCATTGTATATCATTGTTTAAAAGTATAAATAGTAATGAGATTCATTGTACATCTTATTCCGTTTAGACTTTCAGGGTATAAGGTAGAAAACAAACATGTGGGCTGTTCACAAAGCATCAACCATGCAATAAATGAACCCTCCAATCTACCAGTAATCGAAAGAACTTAGAATTACTCCAAATCTGCTGTCTAAAAGCATATATTTAAGTATACTCTTAAAAAGAGTATCTCTAGAAATTGGGAGGGAAATTACCATTTTCCAGCATAGTTTCTCTTGACAGTTAACTAAACTATAGTCTATTGGTTTCCCTTTTTTCCTTTTGTGGATTATATCTAAACATAAGGTTGGACAGAACACTACATAGCATTCATGTGGCTTAATCTTATTTTCCACAAAAAATGTGTGCATTTGCTTCAGTTACCTCAGGGAGAATTACTAGAGTTTCAGAGCATAGTTTGTGATTTTTCCTGTGCTTTAATGCTATGCCTTCATTTTCTCATTATTGTGATCATATATAAACTTGTACCTCTCTTGCTTGAAGGTATTTCACAAAATAATTTAAATAAATATTTGATGCAATAGATAAGTAAAAGCTGAAAACTGAAGAATATTACATGCAAAAGCACAAGGACCAGATGGTTTAACAGCTGAGTTTTTCTCTAATTAAAAAAATATAAAGATCATCACAATATTATCTAAACTATTCATGTCCATAGATGAAAGCTGTAGAAGATCAAAGCATGAAAATGATAGCACCAAAAAAAGGTGTGGATCAGTTTCACGCATGAAAATAAAGGCAAAAGGCTAAATAAAATTTTAGCAAGTAAAGTCCAGCAATGTTATGAAAAAATACATTGTGATCACGGAGGATTTATTGCAAGAATGCAAGTGTGAGTCAGTATCAGGAAATCTATCAACATTTTTTTATGAACAAACTAAAGAAGAAAAAACATATATTACTAAGGCATTTCCTAAATTTCAGCAGTCACTTCTAAAAAAAATAGAAGAAAAAAGGGCTGGCCCTGTGGACTAGTGGTAAAGTTTGGTGTGCTCCGCTTTGGAGGCCCAGGTTTGTGGGTTTGGATCCTGGACGTGGACTTATGCCTCTTGTCAGCCATGCTGTGGTGGTGATCCACGTATAAAATAGAGGAAGATTGGCACAGACGTTAGCTCAGGGCTAATCTTCCTCAACAAAAAAAAGGGAGAAAAAATAGAAGAAAACCACTTAAAGACAGTGAAGTTTACTCGCCAAAACTAAAAAAAATAGTATGTTATAAAGGCAAAACATTAAAACTTTTAACTAATCTCGAGAATGAAACAGCAGTGTCCACTATCAGCATTCTTGATTAACATTGTCTTGGAGCTTCTGGCAAACCCAGTAAGGTGAAAAAAGTGAAATAGTTTATATTCTGTTTTTGGTGATGAAATGATTGTACACCATGAGATTCTAGTAAAAAAAACCAACCAAGTAGAGTTAATAAGATAATTTAAGCAGACAAGTATAGAATAAATAAACAAAAACCAAAAGCTGTTCTGTACACTAGTCATAAGCCCTATTAAAAGAAATGGGATGAATGATTCCGTTCTCAATACTGACAAAAATTAAAATACTTAGGAATAAATAAAAATTAAAAATAAAAACTATAAAACCTTATTGAAGGACGTGAAACAAGCTCTGAACAAATGGAGAACATACAATGTTCCTGTGTGAGAAGACCACATAAAACAAAATGGTCAATTCTCCTTGTACTTATTTCTATATTTCATGTATTCCCAATTAGAATATTAACTGAGATTTTAGGAGAATTGGGTAAAACTACCTTAAAGTGCATATGAAAGACTACATGCCCAAGAATATACTATAAAAAAGCCCCTATAAGCAAACAAATTAAAGACTTTGAAATCGGTTAAGAATGATTAGAATAGAAATAAACAAGGAGATCAATGTAACAAAATAGAGAATTAAGAAATAGTTCCCAGTATGTACTTTAAATTTATGATTAAAGTGGGATCTCAATTTAGGGTGGAAAAGTTAATTTATTTAATAGATAATGTTAATTCCATTTTTATCTATATAGAAGAAAATAAAGTTGGCATTCTATCCACCATATACAAAAAAAGTTTTCAAATTGATTAAAGCCTTTAAGGGAGAAAAACAAACATGAATTTTGGAAGAAAATCTTCATTTTGTACAATTTGCATTTCAATGGTGAGAGAAACTGTAACCAAGTCAGGAAATCCATATGTCATAAAAGAAATGTTAGACTTTGTGGACCTCAAAAATATTTAAACTATGGTATAGCAAAGAATACTGTAGTTAAAATCAACAGAGGAATAGATTTGGAAAAGTATTTGCAAAGAAACTGAAAGATAAAGGGTTAATATATTTCATAAAATATATAGTTCTTACAAACTGACATGAAAAAGACAAGGATTCTAACAGAAAAGGGGATTTGAGCAATTAATTCACAGCGAAACAAGTTCAATAAGCATATGGGAATATTCTCAGTTCTCAAAGTAGGTAGTGAAAACTGGAGTAAAGTTACAATAAAGTCATCACTTACATTTGTCAGACTAGCAGAAATTAAAATCAGCAATAAATATTTCTGCCGAGAGGTAGGGAGTGGAGAATATGAGTATACATTGCCAGTGGAACTGCAAATTGTTGCAGTGTTTTAGGAAGGCGATATGGCAACCTCTATTAAATTTTAAAAAAGTCTATCATTTGACCTAGCAATTCCACTGCCAGAAATATTTCCTATAAATGTGCATATGTAGGATATCTATATATAAGTGTGTTAAATGCAGCATTTTTCAGAGGAGCAAAAAGCTGGAAGCACAGTGAAGGCACGTCACTATGAGACTCATTGAATAAATTAAAACACCTCTACAATGTAGAATATTACACAGTTGTCAAAAATAATGAGAGCTATACTGATCGACCTAGAAAGATTTCAGGTACTGTTGAGTAAGAAAATCAATTAGCTGAAAAGAATGTATACTATAATTACATTTTTGTAAAAGAATGACGACTCCCCTCTATGGAAGAATTTGTATAGATGTTCAGGATTATGACCTTAGAAAAATTTCAGTTACACCCCACGTTGTTAACGTGGGTCAGGGGACAAGACACTGGCCCAAGCAAGACGAGCAGGAAAAATATGGTACTAACCCCTCCAGCATGTGTAATTCTACTTATTAGAGTTAAGAGTTGGAATTAGTTATTAGAATAAGTAATTGTTACTTATTATTAGAAATTAGAAAAAAGACCCATCTCTCCTGACTTACAAGGACACTAATGATATAAAATTAATTAAAAAATAAGAAAGAAAGGCAAGTTGCAGAGCAGTCTACATACCATGATTCTACTTTGGAGAAAAGAACACAGAAAGCCCTGAGTGTGGATAAATGCTTGTGGATATTTGAAGGAACCACTAACACACTGTTACTGTTCTCCACCCGGCTCGCTGGGGTGGGGTAGGAGCTGGATGTAGGGAGATGAATAACTTTCTCTTTACACATCTTTGCGTTGTTTCACATGTCGCTTTATGCTTTTGTAAAACATCTTAAAAATGAGAAATTTAAAACAACTGCACAAACAAAACCCAAGAACACATTACAGCGTCTGCCCTCGAGTTGCTCGCAGTCTTGCATAGACCGTCTTCAGCTATTGGAGGCATTAATTCGGTCTCTATGGCTTCCAAGGAAGAAACCAAGGAGGGGAAGTTGTGGCCGGCAGATTTCCTCCCTATAAGGGTAGGGACTCCCTTCACTGGAGACGCTCGGCCACAGATGTGATGATGTTCCTTCGAGAGGAAGGTTTTGGACTAGTTCAGTGTTGTCTCTGATTTTTCTGATGAGAATTCCCCAGGATACTTGTGAAAAACAAAAGTCTCTGGGCTCTGTCCTTGACCCCCTGAGTTAGAATCTTCAGGGGAGGGGTCTGGGCAGCTGGATTTTCATCAGTGTTTCATGATGCGTTGTATTACGTGTTAGGTGATGTCTGTCTCAGGGAAGAGTGAGAAACACTGGTCTACATTCATGCTACTCAGTGTTGCCTGGGGACCAGCAGTGGTGGCACGAGCACCGGCATCACCTGGGAGCTTGCTAGCAATGCAGGATCTCAGGTCGCACGGCAGACCTGCTGAGTCGAAACGGCGTTTGAAAGGTCCCCGTGCACAGTGCAGTTGGAGAAGCACTGTTCTAGATGACCCTTCTGGTCACTCCCAACTCTAAGTAATTTGGCATGAAGATAGCTCTGAGTCTCTAGAAAATCCTTTTTGTGATAGACCTCTTTGAAAAGTAAAACTTTAGTCAAGGAACACCAGGGCTTTTAACGAACTGACTGAGGCAGAGGCTGAGCCAGGCCTAGAGGAGGCTCGTGGGCGGGAAGAGAGGAGAACGCCCTTGAGGTGGGAAAGGAAGCCAACGCTTACACGAGCCTGGCTTTGTTTGTGAACAGAATGAGGGAGCAGTGAACTCCGTGTTGAACAGATACAGTAGTTGAAGCTTATGATTTAATGGGAGAGATAAGACGTAACTGTAAAAAGATGACTGTCACTTGTTAATCCAACACGTATTCATGGGATGCTAAGTCTGTGCCAAAGTGGGCAAGGCACTTGGGATAAAGCAGTGAAGAGCCAGAAACTCTGCCTGACTTCACAGAGCTTCAAGTCTGGCAGGGGAGACGGACGTAATCAATGGTCCCACAAATCGCTGGGACAAGGGCGAGGTGACTGAGGCACTTGCCTTGGGTGCATACTTTAAAAGGGGGCACCAAAAAACTCTATCAATGCAATGTTTAAAAAAAATCAAAATTAATGCAAAAATCTATGATGAATAAAATATCAAACTTTTATATAAAGACAGGATTGGTATTACTGGTTTTTCATTTTGTTCTTGGCTCCACATGGCATATAATTTTACCAGAAGAATTAAAAGATGTTAAGAATGTATCTAGCAGGGGGAGCTGATATAAACTTGTGTGGGCGGGATAATCCTTGGGAGATTATCCCTGAAGCAATAACGTCTAAACTGGGACCGGAAGCATGGGAAGAAGCTGGGAGAAGAGGAGGAGGGGTAAGCAACAGAATGGGCAAAGCCCAGAGGCAGGGGAGAGCTTTGCACTTTTGAAGGAACTGCAAGATGGCCCCTGTGTCTAGACCCACGCTTCTCAAACTTAGCGCCTATTAGAATTACCTGGAAAGCTTTTAGGTCTCAATAGGCAGGCCTTGCCCCAGACCAAGTAAATAAAAACCTCTAGGGATGGGGCCAAGATAGGTGGTTTTTAAACCTTCCGCAGCAGTTTTAATGTGCAGGCTGGGTGGGCACCTGGTGGAAAATGAACGATGTGGTGGATGAGGGAGAAGTTGCGGGAGACTTGACTGAAGGCTTGGAGGCCGCGGTAATTATTTTGGGCTTTCTCCAAAGAGCATTGGGAAGTTATTTGAAGGGCTTTAAGCAGGAAAATGACGTGATCTGACTCTTTTTTTTTTTTTCAAGATTGCTTTGGCTGCTGTGATGAGAATGGACTGCAAGAGATGGATGCAGCAGGAAGAGTTAGAAAGTGATGGAAACATCCAGGTAAGAGAGAATGGTGGGCTTGGGATAGGATGATGGCAGCAGAGGTGGAGAGATGTAGAAACATTTAAGAAATATGGGTAGAATTCATGGGATTTGGTGATTGACTGTGAGAGGCCAAAGGGGAGGAAACAGTATGGATGACCCCCAGCGCCTGGCATCGGCAGTTGGCGGGTGGTGATGACATTCGTGAGCTATAGAACGGGGAGCACGGCCGGGGGAGCAGGCTCGGGGTGCAGGGAGGGTGTGGTTGGTTCAGTTTTGAACATTCTGAGGTTGCGAGGCAGCAAAAGGGAAACGGTGGAATGGACAATAGGATATATGGGAGTGCAGCTCAGGGGAGAACGCACAGGGGAGCTATAACGTGGGACTGGTTGGCCCATATGGGTCATAAATAAAGCCATGGGAGGGGGTGAGATTGCTTAAAGAGAGAGAACCGAGTGAGCAGAGAAGGAGGCCTAGGCCGTGCGACTGCCAATCTTGAAAGTTTGAGTAGAGGGCAAGGAGCAGAGAGGGGACCGAGAGGTAGGAGGACAATCAGCAGGGCACGGATCACTGAGGCCCAGAGAGTGGCAGGGAGCAGCACTGACGTCGCAGCCAGCATTCAGAGGAGAGGAAGATCCCTGTGGGCTGGACTGAGCTCCGAAACAACTGGTGAAAATAACCGGGCCTGGATACATAAACAAGACTGAGTTAGGCAGGGAGGGAGGGGGAAATTCTGGAGGAGACAGGAAGAGGAAGGAGGTTTGAGAAAAGGCAGAGATGGGAAGGAATGAGGTGCGTTGGGGGCCGTTCATCATGTACAGGTCATTGGGATTCTAGAAGCGTGTCGTACGAGATAAGGTCAGCAGGCAGACGGTGACTTTCGGGTTTGACTTCTTTGGTCTTCCTCTTGCTTGTCTCTTTATTTCCCATCCCTCTGACTCCCCTCTAATCCAGGCTCTGTGGAGAGCAGGCATTGCACTGGGCAGCCTGGCTTCTTGCTTTGCCATCCAGACATGTGTAACTGCAATCAAAGCTTTCACGATATGTGCGGTACCATCATCCAGGTGACCGCTGAGGACAGTCAGCTCTGCTGTGGAGGAGTGTGGAGGATCGGGCATTCATTTTAGCATTGAACAGCGTACTTGTTTCCTTTGCTCCGACTCCACGCACCTCAAAGTGCCCAGCTGCAGTGTCATCGATGCTCCATTTCTTTCCTTGTGCTCTCTTATAAGTAAAATCACAAATAGGCTTTTGCCTAAAGACAAGATGCTAGTGTTATCTTTCCGGAGTGGGCTCGTAAATACAGATTTTTTGGAAAGAGGTGCATATAATCAGTGCACAAGCCAGCATTCTGCATGTGCAATGAACAGATGTGGCTGCATTATTCAGTTTCCCTATTTGACTTCCCTACAAAGATGTACTTCAGAAAATGTGACGTCGATGAACACATCTTCCCAAGTGAAAATAACCCGAGCCAAGAGGAGTTCCAAATGTTCCAGTTAACCATTTGTCGTGTCAGTTGCTTATGGAGTCTCTGCATTTTATGATGTACTGTGTCACTTCAAGTTTTCCTACTAAAGATGAAATAATTTCTAATTATATTTTGTGGGAAACCATATTAGTATTGAAACGCTAATATTACATTATAGTAGAAAAATGTTGGTTTTAACTCTGCCCTTTATTTTCTTGTTTCCTTCGTATTGCAAGATGTGACGTTTGTACCAAAAGTGAGTGCATAAAATATATATGCACAGTTTAAAGAATGGTTATAAAAGTGAACACCTGTGCAACCACCACCCAGAGTGAGAAGTAGAGTCTGGCTGGCACCTGGAACTCTGGAAGCGTGCGCTTCCTCCTTCCTAAAGTTACCGCAGCGTCACTGGTGTGCTAGTGATTTTACTGCTTTTATTTAGAATTTCACCACCTATTTATCCATCCCTAATGACGTAGTTTGGTTTGGCTTGTATCATACTATATATATTTTGTGTGTCTTTGTGCAAATGCACAAACCCATGAGTGCCTCCTTAAATTTTGCCCCTAGAAGCCTCGCCGCCTTCCTCGATAGTCAGCCCTGTTCTCATTGTGTGTGTAGTTTGGTTTACCTTTTTCGCTGCAGTTTAACAACCTCGAGTAAGAGTATACCACAGTTCATTTGTGCATCGTCCTGGTGGCCAGTGGGCTGTTTCTGGTTGTAATGATTTCAAGGCTGATAGGAATATTCTTTTCCATGTCTCCTGGTGTAGATGGTCATAGACTGTCTAGGGTATACAGCAAAGAGTGTTTTCATCCTGTTTTTTAAAAGTGATATTTTAAATTCCTTCTGGATAGTTAGTGATGGAACATGCCAATCCAATGCAAACATGATTTTATTGTAAATCTTAGTGCTTTAGACATAATGGAATATGTCATTCATTTTAACATCTATCATTTCTAGACACACACTGAAGGTGTGGTCGGATACATCTGCAGGCGAGATGGGCATTCAGGACAGAATGCAACGTTGACCCAGCCATTCTTCCTCCCCGTGCCCTGCCCCACACCCCCATATCCTTTAGTTTCATGGATCTTTCCAAGGGAAATAAAAGTGAATCATGCAAGATAATCTTAAATTAATTTAGTCAGAGGCAGACCTCTCTTCAGGATTTTTGTGTTCGCCAGTCCTGCTTTACCCTGCTCTGGGGAAGAGCATGTGAATTATGAACTGCAGGGAGCTGAGCCCATATGAGTGTCAGGTTAGGTGGTTAAATGTGCACAGCATTTAACTTCTCTGAATGAGTTGAAACACATATGCAAGTGATAACACATCTCGTATTTCCCTCACGTGTTTGTGGTAGAATTTGTTGGTCGAAATATCATTATTTCATGTGTTGGACAGTGTAAGATTTAATATCTAACTCTTTGAGACAGAATTCTAAGTTCTCCATTAGCTTTTGTTGCAAGCATTAGCAAAAGAGGAAAATTGTAAACAGTAATTGAATTATTAAAATGACCAACTGTCCAGCTTTCATTTATCATTAGTAGCTTTAGAAAAATTCTACTTCTATTTGTTTGGGTCAGTGAAATAATTGTACAATTTATATGATGGCAACTAACAGTTTAAGTAGAATTTTTCCTCTTTTAGTAGCTGAATTGTTCTTAAAGGGTGTGTACTTTGGGACACATAACCATGACTAATTGGAACTTCACTGTTTTGAAGTGCTAGTTATGT
The DNA here is from genome assembly GCF_037783145.1 of Equus przewalskii. NCBI lineage: Eukaryota > Metazoa > Chordata > Mammalia > Perissodactyla > Equidae > Equus > Equus przewalskii. The sequence goes on from NC_091831.1 coordinate 133,227,658, forward strand.
AATAAAGAAGTACTTTTCCAGCATGGTTCAAAAAACTGATCAGAAGGAACTAGCAAAGAAATATGGGAAATCTGACTTAATTGTAAAAGACATTTTAAATTAGAACAACGGGTTTAAAGTGGCTCTTACATTTGTACTTATTTGCATATATTACCATTCAGTCAGACATAAAATTGGGGAATTTTTGGTTAAACTAATATTTGAGTATTGTTACATAATATAGTTTTTAAAAGCTTAGTTTATAATAGTGAAATGTAATCTCCCTGTAAATCTAAACTTCATGCAAGATTCTTTATATAACTTTGGTTTCCAAATAAGACAGCCGTTTCAGATAAGGAATAAGATCATTTATTCTTTGCACTGGGTCTTCATTAAAGCTCATCTGTTCTTTCGCTTCAGTTTTTTAGAGCTTATTTCACATCTCACAAAGGTTTTCTCCTGGGTTGGGTGAAGCTGTAGATCATCCACGTTTTCTGGGCAAAATGTCGTTCTGAACGGAGAACATAAAGCAAACACAGCGTTAAGTTTTTAGATGGAGCTTACTGAAGTGTTTCATCCTTTGTCAAATACTCAATTGATGTAATGCATGCTATGTTTTTTTAAAAATTAGATTCTTATGTTTGCAAATATTTTCGTAACTTCTGAGTAAAACAAAACCCAAGTCAGTGAAAGCAATCAGGGAAAGGCTTCCTGGAGCTGCTCTCTGGCGGGGGGAGGGGGGAGGGAGTCGGGGTCCAGTTCTGTAAGAACCCTAAGTCCCATAGGCAGTCCTCCTTGGTTCTCCCTTGAAACAGCTCCTGGAAGGTTTGAGGGTAACTGTTGTTTGCATTCACTCCATCGCCCGGACTCCAGGGCAAACACTCCCAGTTCCTTCACTATTCTCACGGGCGGGCTTCTCTCTCTAGCCTTCCTTCTTTGGACACACTCCAATTTGTCAATGCTGTTCTTAAAGGTCCCTGGGCCGGAGGCCACTATCACTAGCCTCTGCCTAGCTTAGCCTGGTAAGCCCTGCTCCTTCCTCTTATAGGTGCAGATGCTGTCCAGCCAAAGAGGGCATCACAATTGTTTTGGGTCTCTCTTGGAAACCAACTGTGAGACCGCTTTGACCATTAGCTTGGCCTGAGACACTATTTTGTGTTACTAACTTCAGTCTCATCTATTAGGAAAAAAATTAGCAGTAGTCAGAGAGAATTCTAGTTTATGGCTTCCTTTTTCTTTGAATTGCATCTCGGCCAAGTCTTTACTAAATCAGGCTTTTAAAATTAAAATAGTGTATAAGTCAGACAGAGAAAGACAAATACTGCATGGTATCACTTATATATGAAAGCTAAAAAAAAAAGTCAAACGCATAAAAAGAGTAGAAAAGTGGTTGCCAGGACTGGAAATAGGGAGAGGTTGGTAAAAGGGTACAAACTTTCAGCTAGAAGATGAATAAGGTCTGAGGATCTAATGTAAACCACAGTGACTAGTTGATAACACTGAATTGTATAATTGAGATTTACTAAGAGAGCGGAACTTAAATGTTCTTGCAAAAAAAGAAGATAAGCATGTGAGGTAATGGATGTGTTAATTAACTAGAGGGGGGAAGCCTTTCACAGTGTATGTGTATATCAAATCACAATGATGTACACTTTAAATATCTTACATTTTATTTGTCAATTATACCTCAACAAAGCTGAAATAAAAACTATTATGAGTAATTTTTCAAAGCATTCTTGAAAAATGCAAATAGTAAAGAAATAAATGAAGTCAAATATGTAAGATTCTCTCCACCATCACCATTCACCAGTATCACTCCCCTCCCTGCTTTCATTTGGTTTGGTTTACGTCTTTCCAGACCCATTCCTATGCATTTACATATCTATCAATGTTCATATGCAAACGTGAAGATGTTTTTATAGAAATAGAATTATACTGGATGTATTTTTCTAAAATTTTTCCTTGTTATCAAATAATGTACTTGGAGACCTGTTCGTATCAGTACATATAAATCTATTTCATTCTTTTTCACCTGCTGCATGACGTTCCATTGTGTGGGTATACTACAATGCATTTAGCCATTTTCCTATTGATGGACATTGAGATTTTCCCAATGGTTTACTATTGACAAAAAATGTTGAAATAGGTAAACAGTTAGCCATTGATGATTACGTAGCTAGTAACTGAAGTTTTTTTCCCTTTTTTGCAATTACTGATTATAGCTTTTAGCTGTTTAACCCGCCCATTGTAAACTGTGCTGTTTAGGCAATACGCTGTCTGACTCCCACTGGGTTCCTATAGATAACATCTCCCTGGCACCTGGGTCACCATGGTAATGGGTGTTTGAGCTGTTTTTTCAGGAATTAGGACCCCGTTGTCCAGTTTAGGCCAGTTGAGACCACCAACCCATCAACTGGGCTGCGCAGATGCCCAATAAGTGACCTTTTGACGTCAAGAGGCTAAAAACTCCACCCTCAGGTCATGTTAAGGACGCCATTTTGTGAACATGTGTCCTGTGAAGAGGCATGAAGTCTGACTGCGCTTGTGCACATCATCAATGACCTCACCTCTCCTCACCTCCAATCATCTATCTCCACACTTCAGACCACCTTGCTCCCTACCCCATAAATATCCCCAAGTCCCCAGTTTCGGGGAGGCAGATTTGGGCCTTGTTCTCCTGTTTCCTCACTTGGCTGCCTTGTGATTAAAAACCCTCTCTCTGCTGCAATCTTGTTGTCTTGCTGTTTGGCTTTCTGGGCGATGGGCAAAAACGAGCCTGGTTCAGTAACAGTATTGCAACAAACACTTCTTTACATATATATTCTTTGTGGATATTTTGAGTATTCCTCCCAAATAGACACTAGAAGTAAAATTCTGGGCCAAAGTATTACATATGTCTAAAATTTTGATAATATAAGCTCCACGAGACCAAAAGCTTTGTCTCTTCTGTTCTCAGCTGTGTACCTGGTGCCCACGACAGTGCCTGGCCTGGGGTATGTGCTCACTCCGTGTTAGCTGTTGAATGAAACTCCCCTGCAGAAGCTGTGTAATTCACATTCCCACAAATAGTTTATGAGGATGCCCATTTCTCCACACCTTTACCAACTCTGGATGTTATCTGTCTTTTAATTCCTGACAAACTAATGAGCAACCAGTGATAATTTCATTGATTTTGTTTTGCATTTATATAATTACTGTGGAAATCGAACATCTTCCCATTATGTTTAGCCAATTGCTTTTCCTCCTAAAAGGCCAATATGTCCTGCTATAGGACCAATATTTTCTGGTCTTCCTCTTCACTCCGCCACAAAACCTCTCATCCCTGACTTTGTGCCTTTGGGAAAGAAAATCACCCTCAATGAATTCCTCCCATGGAGGCACAGAGCAAGTTATTCAACTAATTTTTTTCCTTGTAGTTAGTTAGAAAGATTAAGAGCACAAGGTTTAGGGTTCACATCCTGGCTCTGGGATTTTGGTTTGTAGAAGGTACTTAAAAATAGGTATTTGTTATTAGTCTCCTGAGATACATATTATAATCCCCATTCGTTTCTGAAGAACTGAGTCTCAGAAAGGTGCGGTTATTCTGAGGCTACATAGGTGGTAAGCAGTAAGGTCAAAATTTGAGATTAGGACTGGACGATGCAGTAGTCACTGGTTTTTGCCTACATATTGCTTTGCTTGCTGCCTAGCTCTCTGGGAATGCCTCTTGGCCTCTGCAAAGCCCATTGCAGCACAGACCCACCACCAACAACCTGAGCTGATGTCTTTCCTCTTAGGCTTCCTAGACCATGCAAGACTAGACCCTCACTATTCAAAGTGGGGTCCGCAGACCAGCAGCATCAGCAGCACCTGGAGCTTGTTGGAAATGCGGAATCTGAGGCCCCGCCCCAACCTACTGAAGCAGAACCTATATTTTGACATGATTCCCAGATGATTCTTGTGCACACTGAGGTTTGAGAAGCTCTGGATGGAGCAGATCTTTAGTAAAATTAATGCATCTTGTTATCCTAATTAGGTCCTGGATTTTCTCAATGCTAAAGGCCACATCTCAGATTTTTTTTGGTATCCCCCAATGGTGCCTGGTACTGTGAAGACACAGAGGAGGCACAGGGCACTTACAACTTAAAAATCTATAGGTCCCATAGCCCCTCCCCTCTTTTCAGCATGTAGCTCCTACAGCCTCAAGGAAGGGTTTGATGCTCATATATATTAAGGGCCAGCACTGCAACTCTGCTGGATTAGATTAAGGAAAATCAGATTAATGGTGCCAAGACTAACGAGGGAAGGAGCTGTTGGAAATAATCAATGCAAAGGCAACAAACGGGCAATGAGTCAGACCAAGTTGAGTCCGATGTGGGCCCAGACAATCATTAGCAATGTCCCCAAGCTGTGTCACTTCTGTCAGCCTCAGATCTCTAATCTGCACAGCCAATAGGGCCCGTTTCAGAGGGCCATTGGGAAGATGATGTGGGATTAATGTTCCAGAGCACGTAGTTCAGTGCCCAGTGCAGTAGGAGCTCTGTAAGAGCCATTCCCTTCCCTCTCCTCTTTCCTTCTTCAGAACCATGTGGGTAAGCACCAGTGGAGAGGTAGCATTGCATTTTATACAGCCTTTCAGGTCAAGTCACATAGAATTGTCGTGGTGAACAGCCACAAAAACAGAGAAATTGCTCTCTAGCTGAGAGAAGGCGGGGAGGGTGGTGCTCAGAAGTAGAGCTGCTCTAAGGGGCCAAAAAGTCATGCGAGAATAGCTAAGTGTGTACAAGGAGAGAAGCAGTTTAATTTTCTCAAATTGATCACGTGGAGAAACTGTTGGCAGACTGCAGAGTATGCTCTTAGTAATTGCCAGGGTTTTGTATCCCGGCGAGATAAAATCTCAGAGTGCGGTTGTATAAGGGACTCAGGGGGCATAAATCTGCCATGGGCCTGCTCTTGGCAGTGAAACCCGAGGGGTGAGGGAGGAGTGCAGCTCAGAGGTGAGAGGCCTGCTGTTTTCCATCTCTACTGGGGACAAGCAAGAGAGATAAATGGGCTTCCCAACAAAGGAAGGTGGGAGAGGAGAGACAAGTTTCCTGAATACAGGGGGGAGGAGAGAGGAAAGGATCTGGGTAAGGATGGAGTTCACCTTTCATGGAGAACTGCAGAACTATAGAAAATCATGGTTGCCATGGCAAAAGATGCTGGGCATCCTTTTGCTCTGCCGAGAAGACAGAAGGAGCAGCTGGACCATCCTTTCTTTCCTTTACTCCCTACCCCGCCTCAACCCCTTATTGTCCCTGGGGACTTTGGGGCCAAGGGAGATGTTAAATCACACAGGGCAGGACTTCTTAAGGGTAATCCATTGGTCCACATCAAGATTTCTCAGGGCTCTTATTAACAAGTGTGTGCCCTGGGTCCTTCACAGACCACAATGAATCAGAAACACTGCAGGTGGGTCTGGGAATTCTGCACATTTAATAAGCTCCCCAGTGATTCTTTGGTACTCTAAGGTTTGAAAGTCACCCTCACAGAGTGAGATTTTGAGATTGCGATCTGTTAAAAGCATTTCTCTGGGTAAACAACAACAACAAAATGTCACATCCAGGTCCTTGCCACTCAAAGTGTGGTCCTAGGACCAGCAGCACTGACATCACCTGGTGATCCACCTGCATGCCGAAGTTTGGAAAGCACTGGGCTAGTGAGGTGGTTCTCAAACTCCGGAGGCAGGTAGTTGTTAACTATGGGCAGTGGGAAGAGGCTAGCCTGGGAATCAGAAGACCTGGGTGCAAATATTGGTCCTTTCACCTATGGCTGTGTGAACTTGGATGGTCATTGCACCTTTCCCGGCATCTTTATGCCATCATTAGGATGTAATAATGTCTACTTCATAAGAGACATGCAAGCATTAAATTGTGAAAGTGCTGGCACATGTAGATGCTTAGTAGATGTTAGGAGGAGGTTGAATCAGCACTCACCTTTGCTGGGTTTCTCCTGACATAACTCTGATGCTCTTTGGAACAAGGCCTGAGTAGTGGGGCTCTCTGCCCCATGGGATGATGATCTGGACCGTGTTCCAGACGTTGGTCCATACTGCGCTGTTGTCCCACTTGAACTTGATCATGACCAACTCACCGATATCCAAATCCAGTGTGAGGAGAAAGGAATAGGTTTTATTACTAGTAATGCCTTCGCCCCTTGAAGATAGAAAGGAAACCAGACACAGTTTATTTATTTGTACCAGCAAAGTGATGCTGAGGTACGTTCAGGATGCATTAGGTTGCCTGAGTGACTTGGGACGGTGTTTTCTGCTGCATTTCCCAAACTGGTGTTGGACAGACTATTAATCGAGATAGCAATAAGTGTGCTGGGATAAAAAGGATTTTCTAGACCAATACTATTGGGAACACCATACTACTTTCTGTGTCAGCATGTTAAAAAGGCTCCGAGAGGTCTGTAATAATGAATCTACTTAACTTTGTTTAGCTCAGGCATCCTGGTTCCTAGGTTAACAGATAGGAAAACTGCCCCCAAAGAGACAGCGGGGATTTGGCAATGGCCTCTGAGCAGTTCAGCTATCCGTAGTTTGGTTAACACAGTAGAGCCACCCCATGGTTTTCTTTCCCCAGGAATGCTTTTCTTTCTCCCCATGTGAACAGAAACTTCTATTAAAACAACAAAGTATAACAGCGATAGAAAACCACATATAAAAAGGATGCACCAATCTGGGGCAAGATTTAAACACAGATCCTTAGGTATCATTATCAGCTTTACTCACTAATCTCTAAGACATTAAAATGTCCCAACTTTGACAGAGCAGCTCGCTGCCCTTTCCACTATTTAGAACAATCCCCTGGGGAGAGATCTGAGACAGTGTTATCCAGGGGTAACGCTGGATTTAGAGAGAGACAGATGGATGGAGGTTTCGCTTGTGCGGCTTGTCATAGCTCTTCCCGCAGAATGTTGTAAAGAATCATTTGGAATCCACCAGTCCCCCTGGGCCAGGGGCAGCCTAAGGATAGGGTCCCCTCAACCTCTGGTGCACAGCACCAGCGAATACTTGCTGAATGATTGAGTGGGTGTGACGATCAGAGATCCTCACCTGGGAAGGCGAGGACTGTCCCTGGAGTGGGTGGACAGCTAGTGTCACTTCGCAGGGAGAGGCCATGCTCAGGGTCGAGATGCTGAGAGAAAGCAGCCAATGGGCCTTTTCTGGCCAGTGAAGCTGGGGAGCCTCTGAGAGAGGCGTGTTGTGAGCAGGTGTGTAACAGGGCGAAGGACAGATGGGGAGGGCTGGCAGTGCAGGCTGATTGAGATGGGAAATTTGTGCCAAGTTGAACGATTCCAGTTTTATTTCTGGGTTATGGGTTTCAGAACTCACTGGAAAGGCGCTCAGGGCCTTCCTGTGGACACCTGCTCCAGCCCTCCCCACTCCTCCCTGCTTGGTTCTTCCTACACTGTGGACACGGATGGGGCCACTGGCCCATCACATACACAGGCAGCGCCAACATAAAGCAACCAGAGGGACTGGATGAGGCTGAGGAGGGAAGATGAGGCACAGGACCTGGGTGGATGTCCCCTCTGGCAGGGTGTCTGGGGCAGTCATAAGGGACTGAGAGAGTAAGTTGTGTCTGGCCTGACCCTTAAAAAGTACAGAGTCTATCCCGACCCTTTGAGAAAATTAAGCGTGTCACCATCATAGACAGGGCTGCACCTTGTACTCACAGAGTGATGGGCACTTTCTGCATTTCCTCTTTCGTGCCGAGGAGTGACATGGTAAAAGTTGGTTTTCCTGGTGTCTCCATTTGGTTGATGAACTGGATCTTGAACTGGTAATGATAGGCTAGAGGGGGGTGGGGTGGGAGGGAGAGAGAGAGAATTTAAGCAGGGGTTTTTAATTAAAAATCTCATATTTTTACAATTTAAAAATGCAGGGAGAAAAGTCTGGATGGATAGATATCCTAATTTTTTTCTCCCCTAGGTGGTGGGATGATGAATGCTTTTTATTTTCTTCTTTCTCCTTCACTGTATTTCCTAAACGTCTACACAGGACTCATATTGTGTCTGTAATATAATAATATTATCCAATAAAAGAAGGCAGAATAGGAGCAGAATCTATCTGGTGTTCACACCAATTTCTGGATGCAGTCCTGTTGGACTCTTCCATATATTTGGCAAGGGTCCCCTTTCATGAATCAGAAGATAGATGCCCTTTAGGCAGCTGACAAAGGCAAGAGAACGCACCGCCATGTTTGTTGACTTTTGCCTCTGTTGGATGGGCTCAGTTTCAGGGTGAGGCAGAGCTCCAGCTAAGTATATGTCCTAATGACCACATCCCTATATTCTGGGACAGGTCCTGGGAAACCAGCTCTGTGGGGTTCAACGAGCACCTTTTCCAATGGAAATAAGACAATGTTAATTCTAGAACTCAGGTCTAAAAGTTTTCCATCTTATCAAATGTCCAGAATGTCCTTCTAATGGGTCGTTTGGAGGAGGGTAACATTTTATTCTTCTTTGCCTAGATACTGTCTATATTTAATTAATAAAAGCAAATGACTTACTATTAGGTACTGTTAAACACTTTAAGTTGCATCATCTCATTTATTCATCATAATAACCCTACAAGGGAGGTATTGTTATTATCATCCCCATTTTATTTTATTTTTTAAAGATTGGCACCTGAGCTAACAACTTGCCAATCTTTTTGTTTTTGCTTTTTCTCCCCAAATCCCTCCAGTAGATAGTTGTATATTTTTAGTTGTGGGTCCTTCTAGTTGTGGCATGTGGGATGCCGCCTGAACATGGCCCAACGAGTGGTGCCGTGTCTGTGCCCAGGATCCGAACTGGTGAAACCCTGGGCTGCCGAAGCAGAGCGCAAGAACTTAACCACTCGGCCACGAGGCTGGTCCCATCACCATTTTATAAATAAGAAAACCAGGGCTCAGATAGGTAAAGTGACTTGCTCAAGGTCACATAGCAAAGTCTATGCTCTTAGCCTGGACCTATTGCTGAGACTCCTAAGATGGCCTTGGCGTAGACTGCACTGTCACACCAACCAGCCGTGGGGCTGTTTTCAAAATTATTCCACCTCATTCCATGATGGCTGATGGCTGCTTAGACTTCTTTCTGTTGCTGTCTCCATATTCTCTAAGTACCTGTACTGTTTTACCATCTAGATTGCAATCGGGTTTAATGGCGTGTCAATTCCATTTGATTGGTAGGACTTTCTAGAGCCCTATGTTGAGACGGTGTCTGAGACCATGTCCAGGCTCTTGGGAAGATTGCTGTCTCTTGGGCAAAGGATAGGGGATTTATGGCGCACTTGCTGTGTATCTGCCTTTCCTGTTCTAGAGAAGGATTAATCCACTAATCCTGATACAGTACCTTGCATGTAGTAGGTACTTAAACATTTGTGGGATGAATGAACTGACTATTTGCTTGGGAGTATCAGGATGTGTATTAACACTTAGCAAGATGAAAATTACCTCTGAGAATTCAAAACCTGAGTTTCAAGTTTTGTTGGGGAAGAATTCCTACTGGAAATCACAGATCATGGAACTAGCCACTTGATCATCCACCTCACACACCCAGCGTGTGGCAATTTATCATCTTCGTGAATCAATCTATTAACTCCCGAATGGTGTATTTCCACTGGAGGTTAGTAGCTGCCCACTAACCTAGCAGCAGCTGTTGCTAACGGAGTGTTGCCAGCACCCCAGCTGCAGTGTCCTGGTATGCCTGTATTGCTGGGTTTCCGGATTATTTACACAGCCCTATATTTTGGCCTAAACAGTCTTCCCATTTGGGTTTCATGGTGGATTTGCTCCGGTGCCCTGTACATACCAGGTGCTCAAACCCTCCAGCCTGGAATAAAGTAGTTTGATGCTCTCAAGACTATGAGACTGTGGGTGAGAAATAAGAGAGGGGCTGTGGGCCCAAATCCCAGGAAGTGTCCCTAAATCCTTAGGTGGCAGTGGTGGAAAGAGGGACTCTGGCTTATCATCCCAGAAGCCTCTGGAGAGGCCTTACACCATTCGGGATCTGTCTAGGGAACTCTGTAACAAGCGAACAGTGTTATAAGTTGGACTGAGACAAAAAGGAAAGGACCTCCCGAAGACACAGGCCATCATTAGAGGGGGGTGGCTAAGATGTGGACAGGATGAGGGGGAGGACTGGCCTCTGGTTAACCCCCTCATAAGGAGGCGGGCCATCTTCCAGAGTACGCAAGGAATGCTCAGAGCAACCATTTTAATCCCGTTTAATACGCATTAATTGGAAGTCGACCCAAATGATGTTCGGCCCAGGGCTAAAAGCTGTTGGGGATAAATGAGTAAAAGAACGTGATTGTTGGTATGCATGATAATAACCCAAGCTAATATTTGTTTTGTTTACCTGTGCCAGGTGTTTTGCATCTGTTATCTCATTTGATCCTTACAACAGGTGATACTAGTACTATCTCATTTTAGAGACGAGGAAACTGAAGCACAGAGAGGTTAAGTGACTTTTCCAGGATCACACAGCTAGTAAGTAGCATAGCTGGGATGTAAGCCCAGGCCACCTGGCTCTAGAACTTGTGTTTTTAAATGTCTATACCTGGGACCAATAGCTTTACATACCCTAAGGAAAGAGCTGAAGGGTGGAAAGAGATTTAAGTTCAAAAATGTCATAACAGAATTATTTCATTAAAAATAAATCAGAAAAGCCCTAAATATTCACTAATAGAGGAATGACAATGGACTGGTACCGACAATTATGACAGCTACCACTTAGCTCTTCATGACGTCCTAGACGCTGAGCTAATCGTTTCATATAATTATCTCATTTCTCTTTCCAGCAGCTTTGGAAGATGTTTAAACTTTATCCTCCCTCTGCATCATTTTACAAACGAAGAAGCTGACGCTCAGGAAAGTTCAGTCACTTGTCCACTGTCACGCAGCTGAGAGCTGGCGGAGCTGCAATGAGACGTCAGTCTGCTGATTCCCAGTTCGTAGTCCCAACCATGTGATTTACTCGTAGGAAGTCACTAAGGATATTTTGGGAACAATTTCAATGCTTATGAAAGAAGTGGGGAAAAAAAATCCCCAAACAACAAACAGGATACAAATTGTATCTCTAACATGAGACTAACCCTGATAAAACAATGCACGGAACGAGGGGCATTCACAAAAATATGAGCAGTGCTCTTTGGAGAGGGGAGACAGGTAATTTTTATTCTCTTCTTTATGCTTTTCTGCAAGTTCCACATTTTCTACAATAAGCATGTATTCTAATTAGAATCTTACCAGAAAAAGAAAAAGCTTTGAAAAGTGTTAAGAAAGAAAATAAGAGAACCAGAATTCCATCTCTTTGAGATCCTACTATGCACCAGCCTGCATACTAAGTATTTTACGTATGTTGCGTACATTTTGGTCCTCATAACAAGACGAAAGAAGGATAACACGCTGGTTAGACTCCATTTGGTACACCCACTCCTGCTTTCCCCATCCACTCCCTGCCCAGCTCTGAGCCCCAGGATGTGACCCCACGGCCTGCCTCTCCTGGGCTCCCTTGCCGGATGGTATCTGGTTGGGACTGACCACTGGGGAGCCGCTGGCAGGAGGTCAGGGCAGAGCAGAGAGAGGTCAGGGTGTTCTCCTCTGCTCCCTCTGGCTTTGGGGCCCGACCTGGAGTAACCCCGCTGTGAATAGCTGCTGTCAGCGGCCTCTCCCCTGCAGCTCCAGTTCTCCAGGGCTCTTCCCTCCCCTGCGGGCCTGGTGTTAGATTGGGGTGCGTCCACACCCTATGATGGTTTCCTTAATACCGCCACTTCTGTAAGGAGTCCTGCCTGCTCTCTTCAGCTGACCTGGGCGAGTGGAATCCTGTTTTCTGCTGAGACCTAGACAGATACGGTGTCAATTATCCTGGTGAATTACAGACAAGGAGGCAGAGATTTGGACATGGATCCAAGGTCACCGGATAGTGAGAAGTAGAGCAGAATTCGAACTCCGGTGTCTGATTCCAAATGACCTTTCCCTCTTTCTCCTGGGGTTCTGGTTCTAGCAAGCTGAATCCACCCTTTGAAAGCAAATGGCAACTGCTCAGCCCCTGAAGAGAAGCTGCGGCCCAAACCTGCCTGGAAATGAAGCCACCAAGACAGAGTGCCTGCGGCTCCCACCCGCTGACATCCATCCTGGGCTATCACTTCTCCTGTCTGTGCCCTGAATGTGGAGCCCCTGAGCAGGGATGAATGTTTCACGTCCCTGCCCTGGAGATGGGTTTTTGTCTTCCTTTGTTCTTACATTGTGAGGAGGAGGAGATCGATTGCCGTGTCTCAGATGTCATGGTTCCAGGATTCTGGGGCAAGGTGCTTGCGGAAAACCCAGGGTCGGCTGACATGATGGCAAAGGGCCCCCTAGCTCTCACATCTTAGGAATGAGAATGATCTGCCCCCCTCGCAGTGTCTCCCTTGGGTGGGACCTGTGCAGGGGGTCTGAACCTCGAAAGGTATGTAAACTGTGAGGGGCCTGAGTGAACTCACAAAAGGTGCCTGGACTGTGGAGGAAGCCCGGAGGTGAGGGCGCAGGGCTGCCAAACTCAGAGCACGTTAATAGTGTGGGGCATCCTGTATTACCTGAACTAGGAAAGTGACTTTTTTGGAGAAATCTTGAAAGAAAATTATTTTTTTAAAACAGGAAAGGGCCTTTTGTACTGAGAATTAATTATTCTTCTTTTGGAGCTTTGTGTTTTTCTTGAAAAAAAAGAAAAAAAAAGACAAGTTGCCGTCATTCCCTACTCCCCCTCACCCCGCCAGGACAACGATGCTGTTACAAAGATTAAGGAGAAAAGTGTGAGTAATTTTGTCCACTTTATCTTATGACATGTTTAATGAGGATTTTAAAAAATGATTTAGGGAAAATGCTTTTGATCCTGTGACTGCAAAGAAGGCAGCACAACACATTCCTCAATCCAGGCAGGAGAAATGATTTCAGGTCTGAAAGAAACAATGCACGAGAAAGCGCGTTAACCCTGAGTGAGACCTTGCAAACGCCACCTGAGCAGAGATGTCCCCCTCTGGAGAGCCTCCTCACCAGGCAGTCCTCCTGGGGTTCAGATCCCCAAAAACCCTGGAATCTAATCTCGTGTGGTCCCCACTGGTGGCACTTTAAAAAAAAAACAAATTTCTTTTCACAAGGAAGCCACTGTGAGCATCAGGTTGTGGAATTTATGAAGAGAGTATTTTGTTTCTTTTTTTTTGCCTCCTCGGAAAAGTCATTCTGAATCGTTAGATATTGGCTCTGGGAGATACCATGACTCTTTGCAAACATCACAGGGGCCCCAGGATGGTGAGTTCAGGGGGTTACTGTGCTGCGGGCCTGGCTGAATTGACTCAGAGCAGGCTCAAGGGAGGAAAGAAAGGGGTGAGGGTTTGCAAGCATAGGTTTGTGTGCATGGACGTGCTCACGCTAGTGGGCACGTGTGGGCTTAACAGTACCGCCCCATTAATGTGGTGCCCCATGTCACGAGACTGACTGCTTGCCTCAATGGGTAGTTGCCCCTTCTGCTAGGGAGAGAGATCGAGGAGTGTGTGAGTGTGTGTGTGTGAAGGCCAAGGGGTATTGTGTTGCATGTGTGTGTGTGAGGGTAAGGAGTATGTGTGTGTGAGATGAAGTGAGTGTCTGAGTGTGTAAGGAGAGGCATGTGTGAGTATGTGAGGGGGAAGGAGTGTGTGTGTGTGCTGAGTAAGGAGAAGTGTTTGTATGCGCGTATGTGAAGGCCAAGGAATGTTGTCTTGTGTGTGAAGAGTAAGGAGTGAGTGCATGTGTGTCAGTTCGTGTGAGGGGTGAGGAGGGTTGTGTGTGTGTGTGAGTGTGTAAGAGGGAAGGAGTATGTGTATGTGTGTGTGAGGAGTAAGGAGAAGTGTTTGTGTGTGCAAGTGGAGGCCAAGGAATGTTGTTTTGTGTGTGAAGAGCGAGGAGTTAGTGTGTGTGAGTGTGAGGGGTAAGGAGAGGTGAGGTGTATGTGTGTGAGGGGTAAGAAGAATGTGTGTGTGAATGTGAGGGGGAAGGAGAGGAGATGTGTGTGTGTGTGTGTGTGTGAGGGGGGAGGAGAGGTGTGTGTGTGTGTGTGTGAGGGGGAAGGAGAGAGGGGTGTGTGTGTGTGTGTGAATGTGTGAGGAGGAAGGAGAGGTGTGTGTGTGTGTGAGTGTGTGAGGGGGAAGGAGAGGTGTGCTGACTGGCATCCTGCTCCCAGCTGTTTGTGCCGGGGGTGGTCCGTGTGGGACGCAATCAGAGCCCTCAACTGAGAGATGGGAGCGCTAGGTTGGAGTCCAGCAGCTTCCACCACGTGGTCATGAGCCGTTTCTGAGGCTCAATTTCCTCATCTGTAAAAGGGGCATTAAGAGCTCTCCCACAGGGTTGTTGTGAGGATGTGACAAGATGCTATATGTAAAAGCGCCTGGCTTCTAGAAGGTGTCGACTCGGGGACACCTATTCCCTTCCTACCTGCTGGGCTTACCAGGCACAGTTCTGAGCCCCACTCGTGGGGGCCAGTTTTAGTGGTTCCCCCCACACAATCACTTCATGGTGATGGCTGAAGAAACAGGCCCACATAGGTTTTGTCGCTAGGTCAAGGCCACATAAGTGGTTGGCAGCAAAGCCAAATTCTGGACACTCCCTATCCCAATCCCAAGCCTGTGCTCTCTCTACTATACCTACTGCTTCTTCTGGAAGCCTCCTTGGAAATCAGTGAAAACCTTCCAAAGAAGTAGCTGAGAAAAGCCATAAACAGACAAGGCTCCCCAAGTCACAGATGGACTGGTCATGCCACTAACCAGAAGAAGAGAGTGTGCTAACCAGCTGGAGTAGCAACAAAAGCAAGTCCCAGGGCTGGAGGATGCCCAGAGGGCAGGGAGACAGGGCAGGCCGGGGAGGACGGGGAAAAGAGGAGAGTCCGAAAGGGGGGGACCTACCACCACAAGCAGCCTTGGAGAGGAGGGGACCACAGACAGCTGGTGACAGGAGTGAACAGGCCTGGGTCCTACCCGCAAGAGGCCATGTGGAGTGAAGGGAGCCAGGGCAGTGGAATTGGAGAGACCTGGGGTCAAACACTGCATTTGCCACTCACAAACTGTGTGACTTAGGGAAGATGATTTAACCTCTCTGAATCTCATTTATTGGAAAATTAAGCATAATCAATTTCCCCCATCTCTGTTTCTCTCTCTCTGAGTTGTAGTGAGGGTTAAATGATAAATGAGGTCCTTTGTGCCACACATCCAGTATGGTGCGTGGTAGAGGAAGGCCCCATATTGCCACTTCTCTCCCCTCCACCCAGTTACCTCATCCGACTGTTATGAGGCTTAATTAGATAAGGAGCTTGCTAAACTGCACTTACTCAGCACAGATTCGTGTCCCTGCCCTCTCTCAAGAAAACGGGCTCCCAAACGGGTGAAGCTTCCTCCTGAGAGAGTGAGAAGGGAAGTGGGCGATGAATCGCCTCCTTTCACTCAGCAAATGTTTCCCCATTCTCTCCTGCTACTGCTGGACTCTCCCAGGGTTTACAGAGTTCTGGCGGACAAGCTTTGAAGAAAATAGATCCTTTGATGGTTTTGTCGAAATATCTTGGGAACCAGAGGAGTGAGGGCCAAGCCAGTCATTCTTTGTGAAACGAAAATCAGGAGGCGATGTTTATCTTGCCCAGCCAGGCCCTGCACTAAAATATATAGTACAATTAGACATCCCTGAAAAATATGGAGTGCGGCTTCTCCGTAACCAGAGCTGGGCAAGTCTGTTCTTCTACGAATCTGCAAGTATTCATCTAAGGCTGGAGGTGCCAGTGAAACAGGCTTCGGGGGCCCACGTCAGAGACGATCATGGCCATGGTGGATGGAGAAGGGTGTAGTTACGGGGCCTAGATTAAAGGCTTCACACCAGCACCATCAATAGAACTTTCTGTGATGTTGGAAATGATCTATTTCTGTGCTCTCTGATATGGCAGCCATGTATATGAGCACTTGAAAGGTGGCCAGCGTGACTGAGGAATCAAATTTTTGATTTTATTTAGTTTTAAGTAATTTAAATAGCCACATATGGTTAGTGGCTACCATATTGTGCGACGTAGCATTGTGCACATTGCAACATCCCATGAGCAGCCCCTTCTGAACAGGCCGAGTCTCACCTGGGCATAATTTCCAGTGATACCCAGGGCAACTTGGTGTGACCACAGGGTGCTACTCCCCACCAGTGAGCGACCTTAGGCCAAGCAGTTCAGGCCTTGGCTCACAGGAAGGACCGAGGCAGCCCTGGGGAGAATTTGGAGGGCCCAGAGAAGGGAGGGTGCAGTGTAGGCCGCTGTCCATCACTGGAACCCGTCAGGGGTTGGAGGCCTGGGTAGTTTCAGGCGGTCCTGCCTCAGAGCCTCCCTATCACTGGCCACGTAGGTCCCATCCTCATCTGCCGTCCCTGGAGCGAGAGGAGTAGTTGATAACAAAGATCCAAGTGTTGTCTCCAAGGGACACACTGCCTGTCTTCCCGGGACACACAGAGCACATACTTTGTGCCAGGGGGTTGGTTTCCACTGAGCCCCCTGAGGGAGGGACTGCCTACTCTGGCTCAGTTTATGCTTGAAGAAGAAGTGAAGGGATGAGCACATTGGTTTTGGTAGCTGCTGGGTGAGACAATGCTGTCCTTTGGTCTCCTTCACAGGAAAGGGGTCCCTGTGAGTTTGTTACCTAGGGAAGTCCCTAAAACATTCTCCATGTCCAATGCTTTGTTTTTTTTTAAGCAAAGGCTTTTTTTTTTTTAAAGATTGGCCCTGAGCTAACATCTGTTGCCAATCTTCCTGTTTCTTTTTTTTTCCTCCTTCTCCCCAAAGCCCTCCAGTACATAGTTGTATGTTCTAGTTGTGGGTCCTTCTAGTTGTGGTATGTGGGATGCCACCTCATCATGGCTTGATGAATGGTGCTGGGTCCATGCCAAGGATCCAAACCAGTGAAACCCTGGGCCGCTGAAGCAGAGCTGGAGGACTTACCCACTCAGCCACGGGGCCAGCCACGCTAACGCTTTGTTTTTAAGTTGTACTTGCTTATAGGAAACAAAACAGAACATTCCCAGATGGCCAAACCACAGAACTGGTCCAAACCAGAAAGGTCCAAGACGGCCATGGGGTGCCATGGGCAAAAGGAAATGTGTGCAAAAGGTGCTGTGTGCAAGCAGGGAAGATCTACGCATGCCCCAAATGTCCCCACCCCAAGGGATGACGCAGACACCCTCCCCGTTCCCATCTGGTAAGAACTCTGCTCACCTTCCCCTGGTGGAGGTGTTTTACAGCATGAGCTTTGTCTCCTTCAGTCATTGGTCAATGAATGAAGTTTCTGCTCTGCTATTCCGAACCCATCTTGTTCTACTGGCATGAGTGGCTCCAGGGAAAAGGATCCACTTGTGGGTCACCGACATCTTAGGGGTGAGTAACAAGCTCATGCCAGCAGCATGTGGTGGTTGGCCACCTGGGGTCCTCGACAAAAGGGAGGGGCTCAGCCTGGCTTGTGCCAACTGCTCTTCCTTCTCTTGATGCTCGCCTCCCTCCCCCATCTGTAAGCCACTAGCAGATGTCCTGGGATGGACCAAGCCCCTCACTTCAGACACACAGCCCAGCCCTGGAAGGGGACTAATGACCTCCTTTCTTTCCAACTGATCTCAAGGAGAGAGCAAAACTTTCGCTCTCACCCCTGACAAATAAAAATGGCAAGCAATAGATATATTGGAGAATATGAGGAAGCCATTTGGTATAAACCTAATTCGGCCTGACCTTGTCTTTCCAAAAGGGCCTGACCGTGGCTGTTGAGCATGCATTGCATATCTGCTTTAGACATTCCCTATGGCAAGAGCAAAGGCCCTTGAGATAAAGGTGCAACCTCCCCCACCCCCCCCAACTTTGGCGTCTCCTTAAGGATTAAGCATCTTTCCTTAGGCTAGAAACTGATTGCTGCACTCACCTGTGACCGCCCAGCTCAAGACAATAGACTTGCCTCCTGCTATGCCCATCAAGATAGCAGACCCACTACCTGCTGTGTCCATCAAGCGCTGTGCTGACAGGCAATCTTGTGACTATTGTGGGAGGGACATTTCAATCATATGTGAAACACCCTGTTTGGGGGTATATAACCACTCTGTGCACCCCACTTCTTCAGTGCCCTTTCTTCCTTTGGGGAGAAAGGCCCCGGGCCATGGTCCTCAGATTTCAGCTCAGAATAAACTCACCCAAATTTTCATTTATAGATTGGTTATGGATTATTTTTGTCGACACCCCCCTGCCTCCCTTACCCCTACAAACAGACCAGGGCAGTTATTGAGGTAAAAAATCACTCAAAAAATTTTTGTGTCCCAGGGCAAATGATTTCCTCCATCTGGGCCTCGGTTTCCCCATCTGTGAGCTGGTGGGGTTGAATGGTCTCTTGAAAAGCTAACATTCCAGGATTAAATTAGATCCAGTGAAATGTGATTATCTGAGAGGCTTAATCACTCTGGGGGCCTTTGCCATTTAAAAGAGGAGCTGGTTAACCCAAAGGTGTCTAATTGGCAGCCTGCGGCGGGGGAGCTCCCTTAAGCAGGGGACCCTCCCAATTCCCTCACCTGCTGCAGGATGCTAGGGCTCCTCCGTCCCTAAGGGACAGACGGCGGAGGGGACCCTCTGGCCCCCAGGTGGGAGAGATCCTGCCCTCACTCCAACTGCTCTCAGAAGCTATCAGCATCCCACAAGGCGTTTCTGTTATTCCTGGGCCTCAGAGAAGGGAAGTCTGGCTGGAGAGCAAAAGTTCAGATGAACAGAGGAATCTTGAGCCCCCAAAAAGAAGTCTCCTGGGAGCTTGCCCTTGTGAGTGTGATATTAAAAGGAACGCCGACTGGGAGTTGGGAGGACCTGGGTTCTAGGCCTCCTTCCAGGCTGCGTGGCCCAGGGCAGCTCACCCCACTCAAGTTTTGCTTTCCTTCTCTAAAATGGGGATCATAACAGTCCTGCTGACCTTGCTTGGCTGTCGTGGGAACAACAAGGAGCCCGTGGCTGCATCTGATATTTTGTATAAAATGCTGTGCCCACGCCACGTGGTGGTGAGGGTGTGCTCACCTTCTGCACCTACAGATATCTGCCCGGTAATAATGGAGCAGCTCAGCAGCCAGCTCCTCCCAGCGCCGTGAGCAGGGGCTGTGAAGCAGGAAGATGCTAAATCATGCACGGGCTGGTTTCAGGATTAGGCAGAAATGTTAATGGCAACAGATGTCGGCTTGTTCCCTCCAGGAGGATTGAGGCTTCAGTGGAGTGTTTCTGTGCTGGCTTCAGCCCAAGATCTAGCCACAGCCCTTTCTCTGACCTCCGGTTCAACCCAGAGAGGCCGGTTTCTGCCCTGAGGTTAAGCGTATGACCGGGGAAATGCTGGCAGCTGAACTTCAGCTTGGGAGGGCCTCAACTGGACAATGATATCCTGGAAGATCAGCTGATTCAAACTTTAGGGGAAGCGAAGAGCTGCAACTGTAGCCTGAAGCCCTGTGTTTTCATGGCCGTGGGCAGAGATGAACACAGCAGGTTCTAGTCTCGGGGAGGGAGACGCCTCCAGGTCTCTGTACAATGAGACCTGGGTGGTAGATGTCACCCCTCAGGGCTTTCCGGATCTAACGTCCTAAGGGACTATGAAAATAGACGAAGAGAGGCGGACCCGAGGACTGTTCCAGAAAGTATCAAGTTTTCTCCTTCTAGCATTTGGCAGCAAGGTGGCCACATTCTTGGGAAAAGAGAGGGACTGTGTCAACATCCTCGGAATCTGGGCAGTTTCAGAAACACTAAAATAGCAGAGCCGAAGTCGCTCCAGGAAAAGGCTTCGGGGAGCTTCTGGACCTTCAGACCGGTGGCTGCACGCTGCCCTTCTGAAGGCTCGGGGCCACCCACACTCACCTTTGAACGGGGCCTGGGCTCGCGTCACAAGGAAGAGCTTCCTGCTCTTCTTGCCTCTGTGCTCCTGGCGGACGTGGTAGCCCAGCGTGTTGCAGCGACTCTTCCTGCAGCTCAGGCACAGGCCCTGGCTGAAGCTGTCCATGTCGCTGCACAGGTAGGCCGTGCTCTGCATGCTGGGGTGCAGCAAGGAGTCGATGAAGAGGTGCACCGACCGCACGTGGGCGCATTTGATGGTCTTGGTGATGGCTGGAATACAGGCCAAGAAGGACATTATCCCCCCTTAATCCAAAGTACGCTCAACTCCAAGGGTCCTCTTGTTTCTCAGTAGCAGCACATTAGCAAGGAGGGGTGCGGTTGCTGAGAGTGACCCACCGACAACAGTGGGGTGTAACCAAGGACACAAAACTACGGGAAGAGTAGATCCCTCTCAGTGATGTAGTGAGAGGCATAGCCCCACGCACCACGGGGCTCCTGGGGGCTCCCCGCCATTACACTGTGTTATCATAGGTGTTTTCACAGGAACCCCAAGTCGCTAAGAAAATATCGAATTATTTCAGAAAGCAGGACAGTGTAATTCACTTTAGAAATATTTGTATCTCAAATGGTTAAAAAAGCACACGTGCTTAGTGCTTTGGGGATAAGTGAGCTGGAACAGGCTGGTGTGGCATGCCTCTGTGCTTGGTAAAGTTAGGTAAATGAGGGCCGAGGCACTCCTGGGGCTCGGCTAATGGTCAAGTGCGAGCTGAGGCCTCTCCCTCAATGTCCACCTTCTGACCCAAAGCAGCTGTTGCATCCCCTGGGTCACAGGCCTGTAAAGCCAGACTGGGGTTGGCTTCTAGAAGGACACACTCCAGTGACCGGGTTGGAATGGGCCTACCCCAAAGCAGCAAGCTTAGGAGGTTTATCTATGATGGATTTTTTTTTTTTAACTCTCCAAATATTAACCTAATCTTTAGTAAATTATTCTCAAGGAATGTTGAGGAACCACCACAAGATATGTAAAGTAGCTAATGTGAATGCAGAGCACAGGTAACTTTGCCAAAAGCTATTTCCCCAAGTGTCTGAAGGCTGAACGCCAAGACTAGACAGTCCAGTTCTTGGTCTGCGTTTGCTGAGCACCTGCTGTGAGGCAGGGACCGTGCTGAGGGCCTCCACCCGACCCCTCCCTGAACCTTCACCCCGCTCCTTGAGGCAGCTGCTGGAAATGAGAAAACCGGGCCTCAAAGACATTCCCTAACTCACTCATGCTCACCTTGCTAGAGGGGGTGAGGGTTGACAAAAATGGCAAGCAATAGGATATATTGGAGAATATGAGGAAGCCATTTGGTATAAACCTAATTCGTCCTGACCTTGTCTTTCCAAAAGGGCCTGACCGTGGCTGTTGAGCATGCATTGTATGTCTGCTTTAGATATTCCCTATGGCAAGAACAAAGGCCCTTGAGATAAAGGTGCAACTTCCCTCCCCCTCCCAAAAGTTGGCATCTCCTTAAGGATTAAGTATCTTTCCTTAGGCTAGGAACTGATTGCTGCGCTCACCTGTGGCCGCCCAGCTCGAGACAACAGGCTTGCCTCCTGCTACGCCCATCAAGATAGCCGACCCACTACCTGCTGTGTCCATCATGCGCTGTGCCGACAGGGCAATCTTGTGACTATTGTGGGAGGGACATTTCAATCATATGTGAAACACCCTGTTTGGGGGTATATAACCACTCTGAGTACCCCACTTCTTCGGTGCCCTTTCTTCCTTTGGGAAGAAAGGCCCCGGGCCATGGTCCTCAGATTTCAGCTCAGAATAAGCTCACCCAAATTTTCATTTATAGATTGGTTATGGATTATTTTCATCGACAGGGTGGTAGAGCAGTTACCAAGTTACCTTCTGTTCTGGTGTGGTTGGGAGAACCATCCCAGAATGGGATCACTTTTAAAATTAAGGTTGAAGAAAACTGAGAAAAACCACACCAAATTTGGGCAAGCTAAATAAATATACTTGGTTCTGTCACTTTGAAGTTTAGTCCAAAAGAGCCAATAGCACTAATTGATCAGAGATGCATTTATCAGGCAACTAGTTACTGAGCACCATCCCAGAGGTCTGTGTCAAGCTTTGGGAGGGTGTAGATCGCGGGGGAGAGCTGGATGGTCAGCCAGGAACTGCTGGTGACCAGAGGGGCGATGGCTCGAGGGGGATGTAAGGAATGATAAGGGAAGTTCCCAGAAGGCTCTCTCAGGCGTGGGTGGGTGGAAAGCTGGGAGTCCAGCCAAAGTGAGAGAATGTCGAGTGTGAAGGTCATTCTGCTACAGGAGAGGGGAAGGTGGTGACGTAATCACAAGAGAGTATTCTCAGCTCGTTTTGGACGGTTTGGGTGAGAAGGTGGTGTGCACGGGTGGGGGTCTCCAGCTGGCATAGAGTAAGTTGGCATGTTTCAATCAGGATGATATTTTATAATAATGAGAAATGTGGAATGCCTGTGGGACATATGGATTTTGCTGACATTTTTCTTCCTTAATCCTGCGCATGTTATCAATGTGCACTGTTAATGGTTTGGTTTTAGGATTTGAGAGAGAAGTGGGATCCGAACCCAGATAAAGCCACGTTTGGTTTCTGCCCTGAGATGAAGGAAGTCCCAAGAACATATTTAGTGCTGAACTTCGAATTGGAAGAATCTCAGTAACGTCCTGTAGGATCAGCTGATTAAGCCTCACAGGGGTGGAAGTGTTAGTCCCACTCTTGTGAGACCAAGGATCGAGAAGCCATCATCTATTAAGTGGATCCTCATGTGGTCCAGAAGGAAGCTTCTGGAGAAGGGGGAATAACCACAGGCATCAGGACTCAACTGGCTTGTATCCAGGAGAGACTTTGCTTTGGGACAGCGGGTGGAGATAAGAAGTGGGGGTTCCTGGTGGGGCCCCTGCTCGTCCTCAGAGCTTGGCTCCAATGACCACTGCCTGTTAAGAGGAGGGGCCTGTCAGGGGAACACCAGCCCTTCCCCACTCCCACAAACCCTCTCTCTCTGAGCGGACTTGGTGACCCTATGCCCTGGGCCCCCACCCTTGCCAAACTCTTCCCAGAATCCTGCAGAGCTGGTAGAATCCACTGGATCCAGAGGCTCCATGCAAGTGTGGGGAGTGTAAGCCCTTGGAGGCTACTGCTCTTGGCCATGTCGTCTTTCTTACCATTTAAGCCGTACTTGGCGATATCTTTGTAGAGCTCCAGGAAGTGGCAGCCAGGCTGGAAGGTGCCCCCATTGGGGTAGAAGTCATAGTGTGCAATGGGCTGTTTGATGCCCACACTCAGGCCCATGTGCTCCCGGGTGAAGGTGTGAATGGCGTCCACAAAGTTGGCATCATCTGGTGAAAGACGTTCGCTGGGGGCAGTGCCCTCAAACAAGGGCCCCGCGGCATCCAGTGCTAACAGGAAAGCAAGGACAAGCGTTAGGTGGGAGAAGGGGAGGGGGAAAATGCGCCTTCCAGCTTTTTGATGCTGTTACACATTCATGAGCTAGCAGGAAGAAGAAAATCCTAGGGCATAATCTTTCTCTAGAAAATCTCGCTGTAACCTTTTTGGAGTAAAACCACAGTAATTCATGGTGCTGAAAATTAGACACAGGCTGGGCGTTATCTATGGGGAAAAGAGGTTTGCAGGAACTATCCAGTGGTAGAAACAAGGTTATGAGGATACGCTTGATTTATTCAAGCAAATCAATTTTAAATACCTCTCAAGCTACTTTCAAGAGCATCTGTTTGCATACAAAAAACCCCACTGTGCTTATTGTAAGTAGTTCTAACCTACCCATCAAAGAAAGACTTTGTTTGCCTGCATCTTGTCAATAATTTCCCTTAACAAGCTAGCTTTTCTCCTACACTAATGTCATTTTATGGGAATGTCCAGAACAGCCTTGGGACATCACTGTTCCCAGGTGAAAGTGTTGTGAGCAAATAAGACTGCTCAAATCTCTGGTCCTTAAGTGACAGGTGTGTCTGCATGAGACAAGTGGCCGCTCCTGGCCCACTGTAGTCGGGGAGTATTTATGCACTCCAGATTTTTTTCCCTCTGTCTTTCTTCCTTTACCGTCTCTGGAGGATGCTTTGATGTTCATGTCAGCCCTGGCTTCCATCCCCGTTGGGGCAAAGGAATTGACAGGGGGCCATGAAAACGTCTGTTCTCCAGCCCTCACCCATAGGTACAAATGAAAGATGTCCTGGTGTGACTTACATTCGTTTCTTCATCAGGCTGACTACAAGATGACAACAGAGTAATTAGCCATCCCGCTGCCTCTGACTTGTATGGGCCTGGCTAATAATGCATGATGTGGCCCACGACACCAGCCAGCCTGGAGAGGGTCCTGGGCCTGAGGCTGCCTCTCTGTGATTCTGGCTGAGCCTCCTAGGCCTGGTTCCTTGGTGACGGGCCTCACTGGCCTTCTGTGGAAGGTCTGCTCATTCCCAGGCTATTGAGGGTAAAGTCACAGGGGTGGGGGCACAAATACTGTGGACCAGGCCTCCCCTGTCACCAGCAAGATGAAAACAAATAAGATTGAGGAAGTGAGTTCTCAAGATGGTGAATTTATTTTATTTAAATGTCTGCCATTATCTTATCTTTTTCACATTAAAACAAATTTCTTCTTCTGTGAAGTAATGGCAATAGTAAACAGTAGATGCCAAAAATGTTCTTAATTGGTAAAATAAAAGGTCACAACAATGTTGTTCATCTTAAATTCCCTTTGAATTGTTTCAGCCTGTGAAATATTGTGTTAGCCTGCTGGATCTTGACGGTTAAGTAGGAGTTTGGTAGGCAGACGAGTGCTGGGTGGATGAGTGGGTAAGGTATTCCAGGCGATGGGAACACTGCACGCACAGGCCCAGAAGTGCAAGAGGCTATGGCGTGTTTGTAAAGTGGAGAAAAATCTAGTGCCCTGGAAGAGCACTAGAACGACAGGAAGGGAAGAGCAGGAGAAGCTGGAGAGCTCTGAGGACACTACACTGAGAAGGGCCTTGCCTGCACATGCTGAGTTTTATCCTGTGGGTGTCAGTGGACCTTGGGGACTTGGCTGGGCAACAGTCTGATCAGGTGTATTCTTCCAAACCTAATTCCGGGGCAGCACGGGGACGAGGCTGGTGTCAAGGACACCGGGGAGGAAAGGCCTTCCTGCACATCTCCAGCTCTTCCTGGGTATCCGGGGCCATTTCCGAATTGGTGTAGAGCTCCCTCCCTCCATCCAGAGGGGTTCCAGAGTAAGACCCACGTGTTTCACAAATGTGGACACTGAGGCACAAACACGGCTGATGTTACCGCAAATTTAGGGTTGTGCTTCTTTAACTCACTCACGTTGGTGTTTTAAATCATAGGTTGAAAAGTAAACTCTTTCCTGCTACAAAGCATATGGAAAATCTACTTTTTAGGTTCTATGTGGCGGGACTATGAAGGGCATTTGTTGGAGGAAAGGCAATAGGAATCGAGGCTGCGATTTGCTCTGAATTCTCTCGGAAGAGCAGTCTATGGCAGCCGTCATGCTTGAGATAGCGCTACAAGTCCTCCTCTGAAGACCAATATGGCGCAAAGGAAGCTGGGGGTGTTAACCATGAGACTAATGGAAAAGCAGGTCCTTGCTCTGCGCCCCCATGCAGAGGTGGAGACTACAGTGGTTAGTTACCAGGCGAGGTTACCTGTAATTCTCCCAATCTTGTGCTTTCCGCCCATGTAATTGCCAGCGAAGCCTGAGACGTGCGCGCCCAGGCTGTACCCAATTAGATGAACGTTGCTTGGAGAGAACTGAGCAGATTCCTGGAAGACAGCAACGAGATGGTTACAGGAGGAGAAGAGCTGCCCGGATTAAAGCCTTTTGTGGGTCCAGCTTGTTCTGGGCTCCCACCCTGTTCTTTGCGCCCCATGGCAAATGAGGTGCTTAATTCACACTCCAGACCCAAACTGGTTTCTCCCCTTGCTGACTCTGTCCTCCTAGAGAAGTGACCCTCCTTTCAGGCTCAGCTACCTGGGATCCTGCTTGACTTCACCTGAACATGAGTGCCCCACAGAAGTGATCCTGTGGTTCATGTGGGGTTGGATGGTTTACGGAGTGTGTCCCTTAGGACATCCAAGGGGGAGAGCATAAGAGGAACAATGGATGGCATAGGGAGATAAGACGGTTCTACAAAATAGGGGTTCAAGCGAGGCATCTGAGAGAGCCCCTGCGTCTGGTCTCCGTCCCTGCCTTCCCAGCCCTGTGAGCTTAGCAGAAGTGGTTCTCTGGTCTGTGTTCCTGTTGGAGACCAGCTTCATCCACTCAGTCTTAGGGGAAGGGAGGCTGGGCAGGTCTTACCTCCAGCCACTGGAGAAGAGCTGCGACCTCCTGGCCCACAAGGCGGCTTTTGCGGATGGCGATGGTATACTGCTGGTGGGCCAGGGTGATCCAGTCTGCCAGCACCACATTCACTGGCTGGACCAGCGGAGACTTCAGCGCGTCCACCATCTGCCAGATCCAGTTTTCCAGGAGGCCATCGAACTGTAGGTGGGCCCAAAGGGAAGTCAGCTTCACCAGGAGGGGATGGAGGGGGCTGGTTTCCTCTTTCTTTCTATTCACCCCTTTTTCTTCTCCAACTCTTGGCTGATGCTGGATCTTTCTCTCCAAGAGAAAGGGCTTAAGACGGTTTTTCAACCTTGGCACTATTGACATTTGGGGCCATATGCTTATTTGTTGTGGGGCCCATCCTTTGCACTGTGGGATGTGTAGCAGCATCTCTGGCCTCTACCCACTAGAAGCCAGCAGGACTCCCCCCACCCCTCCAAGTTGGGAAACCAAAAATGTCTCCAGACTTTGCCAAATGTCCCCTGGGAGCTACCACCAGCAGCCAACTTAGAACCATTGTCTTAACATTTTCCTATTTTAGGACTTTCCAATTCTGAAAACAGTGGAAAAGTCTGTGTAAATCAGGTCCTGAAAGCTGCTGATCCTTTGAGGGTCGGCTCCAGCACCATCTCCTCTGGAAAGCCTGCTCTGCCGCCCTCTGCATCCCCCTGCGTTTGCTCTCCTCTCAGCCCTGCGTTCTGCTGGCTTTAGAGGGATGAGCACCCTGAGCTGGAACACAGCAGGAGCTCAATAAATGTTGATGGAGCATTGTCCTGTGTATGCACCTTATTTGAGAACCATTTACACGGCACACCTGATGGGTTTGCAGAGCAAAGACATTTGTGCTGTGTCTTGAAGGATTAACAGGCATTCACTTAGAAGAATGAGGGTGGGCAGGTGAATATGCTGGTGGTGGGGGGGTCTAGGGCCTTCCAGGAAGAAGGCAGAGCAAGTGTAGAGGCACAGAATCACAAAAGGGCAGTATGACCTATCTGGGGAGAGGAGAAACGCGGTGCAGTTGAAGACTAGACCACAGCCGTGAAGCTGTCATTCTGGGGCAAGATGCATTCATTTGATAAACATTTGCCCAGTGCCTTCTGTGTGGGTGCAGCATCTTGGATTCAAATGCAGACTCTTCCAGTTACTAGCTGAGTGACCTTGGGCAAGTTATTTCACTTTTCTGTGCCCAGTCTCCTCATCTGGAAAGTGAGGGTAATACCTCCAGGATGGTTGTGAAGACGGGATCCGTTAGTAGAGGTAAAGCTCTTAGAACAGCGCCTGGGGCCCAGTAAGGACTCGGAAATGTTGGTTATTGCAGCTTCTCTCGTTGTCGTTGTTATTGCTAGTAATAGTAGATATGTTCCAGTCTGGACAGGCTTTTGAGAATGAAGAGCTCATTCTTGTAAAAGGACCCTGCTATCTATCCAGGCTGCATTTGTAAATGAGATATTTATTCGATCATTAATTCAGTTAGCAAATATTTTAGGAACACTTAATATATGACGGATACCGTCCCACAGGAGAAGAGGGGAAAGGACACTCTAGGCAGGAGGCACAGCCTCAGCTGAGGCCAAGGGGAGAGGACTCACATAGTAGGTGGAAGGAGCTACAAGCAGGGGTGAGGGGGAGGAAGGGGGGGGCAGGGGGAATGGGGAGGAGGCAGAAGAAGGTCAGGGGAGGCAGTGTGAGGTGGGGGGAGGCAGGGGAAATGGGGGGGAGGCAGAGGGAGGTGGGGGGGGCAGGTAGCCCTGCCACGCTGCCAACCTCTCTGACTTCCCTCAGCTCGGGTCCTCACCTGGAGTCGTGTCCGGAGTCCGCAGCCCTACCCGTCCAGAGCTCTCCTCCAGAAGCAGTCCCTCCTGCCCACCGTGTTCTCCCTTTTTCTTGCAAGGGAATGTCCCTTTGGCTAAAGCAGCTGAAGGATGGACTGCTCTTCCCTCACAGTGACTGGCCTCCGTCTAATCCATCCACCCCACTGGGTCCACGGGAGAGCTCTCCAAGTCTGATCTTTAGTTCCCTTTAAAACGGATTTCATCTTCTCAGGGCCCTGCCCTCTGCCTGCTATTCCATGGTTTTCTTAAGGAAATGCAGATGGAGCTCCTACAGGGCTAGAGAGCTGCAGTGAGGAGACTGCCGCGTGAAGCCCGCTGCGGGATGGGCCCAGTCAACCCACCCTGATGAGGGCTCAGTGAAGCGGAGTCTGAGAGTGTGGGCTTTGGAGCCTGAGGATTCTGGTTCTGGATGTCTGTCCACTGAGGGTTGTGTGACTGAGGTAGCTGCTTGACCTCTCTGAGCTGCAGTTTCCTTATCTGAGAGATGAGACTAACTCAACCATCCTCATAAGGAGGTGTGAGGATTGAATAGGCTGATGTGTAAAGGGCCTCAATCTATGTTAGGTCCCTTCTCTAGGGCTAGGAAAGCCCCCGCCGCCTTCACTGCCAACCCTGTGGGGTGGTGGGACCCCTTTAAATCCTAGGGGGAAGCTGCTGGCAGCCTGCAGGAGCCTCTGTGCTTTTCTGGGATGGCAATATCAGGCACCCCACCTGGCGGCTGCACCCACGTGGCGTCACGTGGCTCCCCACTACCCGACACGTCCAGGCCTGGGGTCTGTTCTGTTCCTGCGGAGGCTCTGAGGCCACACGCAGCAGGCTCTTCCTGAACACGTGTGGAAGGAGTGGTGGGTGGGTGGACCCACTGGCCTCTCGAGGGCAGGATGGAGGGGAGTTTCTAGTCTTTTTCAGCTAGATGGCAGAGAAAGGTTTCCAAGTCACAAAATAGATCCCAAATCTCTGGGGGTTTCAAATCGTGAACCAAGCTTTGAATGGACTGAAAACCAGGGAGGCAGAATTCCCTCTTGGAGAGAAGTCCTCACTTAGTTTGACTCCAATTATTGCCCACAATACTCTTTCTCCCTTTCTTCCATAATAGTAGAATTTCTAGTGTCTCTACAAGGTCACACTTTCTCTAAGATGCTACACATCTCAGCCACCTTTCCATCTCGTGTGGCCAATGGATGTAACTGGAAGCATCTCACAGATGCTTCTAAGAGGATAACCTAAAAAAACTCTTTGATACCAAAAGCCATTGAATTGCACACTTTCCATGGGTGAATTGTATGATATGTGAATTATATTTCAAGCTGTTTAAAAAAACTCTACTGTTTGACTCTTATGTGTACATCCGTTACTTCATTGTGCCCTCTGGAATGAAGATGTGATGGCTAGTGCTCTAGCTGCCATCTTGGACTATGAGGATGAGGGCCACACTCAAAGTATGGCAGAGCAGCGAGCTGGAGATGAGTTGGGTCCTTGAGGACTTCATTGATCAAAGCTGTTTATCCAGATCTGGGTTACATATCTCTGGACTATTGTGTGAAATGGAAGCAAACTTCTGTTTTATTTGAACCACTGCCAATTTGAGTTTCTGTTATTTGCAGCTGAATTTAGCCCTTACAGATAAAACGTTTCAATGGGAGACTGTTTTCTGGCTTCCCACCTCCTCTTGTGAAACAGCCAGATTCACCTGCACGGGCGGCATTCCCTGTGGGCCCTCACGCACCGTGTGACCTCCTGGAGCCACATTTGATTATCTGAAACATGGGGATAGTTCTACTTTCCCTGCCCTGCTTACTCAGGGAATTGAGATAATCCATTAGATCACGTGTGGGAAGCACTTGGAAAATCAGAATATGCTTTACAAATATTAAGCATGAAGTTGTTATCGCTGGCTCCCTATCTTTTTATTACAATTGAGCACACTAGGGAGAAAAAAGGAAAATATGAAAGCAGAGAGAGAAGAGGCGCGTCAGCGTTTCCTACCGACCAGCCGTGGATTATCATCACCAGGGGCAGGGAGGCGTTGAAGCCGCACTGCTGTAACGTGTCTGCGTGATGGAGCTGAAGCTGACAGCCCTTATCGGTTTTGTCTTCAAAGAGCAGGAATCTGGTCTCTGTCTCCTGCAACGTTTCCCCTGTTTCAACGGCGTGAGATCTTCCAAATGGCTCTGGAAGATAAGGTTGGCCACAGTGCTTACCCTGGCGTCTGTTCCACCTCTGCCAGCTCCAGGAGAGCCCAAAGCTTTCTAAGCGCACCAGCCAATGGGGTTTCTGTCAGGTGCTGGAAGTAGATATGAGCCGCAGCTCCAGGGAACCCAAAAGAGCATGTCCAGCAGAATGGCCATTTGTCTCCTTGGAGATGATGGAGGGCGACCTAGGAGGACCCAACACAGGGGTGGAGGGGGCCAGATCCTCCATCCTGCCATCCCAGTGGCTCTAGTGTCAGCCACCCAGACCCTGGAGCAGCTCTAGGACAGCAGGAATATGGGAGAGGCCATTGGGACTGAGGCTCAGAGAGGATAAGTACTTCACCCTAAATCACACTGCCGTTAAGGGGTAGTCAGGATTTGAACCCAGGTCTCTGTGATTCCAATTCTCGACATCCCCATGCTACAGCGAGCGTGAAGAGAGTGCCTTAGTTAGATGACTCTATGCATTCACTCATGTAGCTCCACCTGTTCTCACTTGCAGATGCGTTATATGATGGAGCCAGGTAGGGTTGGGGCCGGAGGATCACAAAGGAACTGGTAGATTTCACATCATGGGGGGAGGGGCACCCAGGGAGGTCTTTTCAGGCAAAATGCTGCTGATCCTGGCCTTGAAGGATGAGCAAGGGCTTGTGTGCATGTGCATGTGGGTGGGTGGGGGAGGGAGTAGGGTTTTCTGAGTTTAGGGAACAGCAGAGTGAGGGCTCGGAGGCATGGGATACTTGTAGGCATAAGGAGGCAGGAGACAAGGCTGGGCAGCCAGAGTGTGGGGTCCCTGGGATGCTGAGGAGTCTGGACTTGATGCTCTAGATGATAGGATGCTGCTAAGGAGCTTTTCAGCAGAAAAGGATAAACGAATATCCATTCGGAATCTTTCAAAGACTCTGGGAAAGTGGGGTAGAGAGAGGAAGACTGTTTTTAAGATTTCACCTCCAGTTGCTGTTCCGAAAGACCTTCTAGCCTCCTTTTTAGGGGAACCTCACTCTGGCCCTGAGCCAGTTTAAAATGGGGGTCAGCAGTCACTCAACTCCGCAAGGCAGCCCCACAGCTGTCAAGGCCACTGTGTCGGCCGAAGGCAGACACTTCTGCTTGGGGGCTGGGTGAAGCCTGTGTTCTCAGGGCTGTGGCATTCCAAGATGGGTGACACCTTTTCTGCCGAGATTAGGGCTCAGGCCAAGGGCTGGAGGAGGCTGTTCTCCCCGTCCCTTCCGGCTGAGGGTGGGCTCTCCTGTGGCTGAGGGGCAGACACCAGGCCATACCAGCGTTTCTCGTCGGTGAGCTCAATTCAGCCCAATTACCAAGGACCCTGGTCATTCTTTCTGAGCATAAAGTCACTCAAGCTTCTCAAATACTAAGTCTCGGGCTTTTGGTTTCAGGGGACAGCAGGACAGAGAGATCATGGACCTAGAGGTCTTAATGAAACCAATTTTCCTGCCCAAAGGTGATTAATTCAAAAGGTTATGAATTCCCAGCAAAGGGCAATGATTTTTCACTACGATGACAGCATGAAACGCATCATATTTTATTAAAAGGAGATGTGAGCGAGAAGCCGAATAACTTCTCTGAGATAATGAAGAGACTGTATCTGCTGCTCAGTCTGGCTTTCCCAAGCTTAGAGCCTCGCTAAGCTTGTCCTTGTCCCTGGAGGTGTGCTCCCTGCTCAGGGTCCCCCTTCCAGTGAGGGCACTGCCCTCCCGGTCTTCTGAGTCAGAAGCTGGGGCGTCACCTTGCACCCCTACACCAGCCTTCCCATCAGTGCAAAGCTTCAGGTTCCCAAATATCCCGCGAAGCCAGTGCCCTAGTTCAGACGCACACTGATCCTTGCTTGGTTTATTCCAACAGCCTCCTGACAGGTCTCTCTCTGGTTAGTCTTGCCATCCTCTCTCACGCTGCTGCTCAAAGAATCTTTCTAGAACAGAAATGACTATTATACCCATTAGTGACTTTAAGTTTCTTGGTACTACAACCAAGGCTACCATGTGAATCATAACTCCTCATTTCCCCAGCTCCCGCCCCCCCACTTCATTCTTGTGCTACCCCAGACTACCGACAGTTCCCCAAAAGGCATTTCACACCCCTGCGCCTTTGCGTGCTCGCTTCCTGCTCTGTCTCTGCTGCTCCCTGGTGAACTCTGGAGCAGCTGTTAAAACGGAACCCACACGTCACACCCTCCAGGAAGCCTTCTCATCTAGCCAGAGAGAATACTTCCTCTTGCTGCCAGCACTGCACTGGGTCGCTGGTCCTAATGTACTTGTCATGTGGCCTGGTAACTTATTTGTTTAGGGATGCGGTCTTTCCTCCGCCAGGCTCGTGAACTCGTGGAGGACAGTGCTGGGAGGTGTCTGGTCAACGCTTAGTGAGCGATGTGGGATTCTGTGAGACCCAGGTCTCAGATCAAAGGCCAACTTTTGATCCGTCAGTCATTTATGCTTTGGAGCTAAATGTAACTTATTTTCTTTTATTCGGTGACTGAATAGCTGCATCTTCCTTCATTTCAGGATAGCTGACTCGAATGCTAAGAGGACTGTATGAAAATAAGATGGGGATAGAAATAGTACCTGTCTCATGAAGTTGTTACAAGGATTAAATAAGATGATATTTGTAAAGAACTTAAGACCATGCCAGGCACGTCATTAGCACCTATGTAAGAGTGTGCTGTTAAAATAAGTATGGGTTGGAGCATCCGGCATCTTGCATTTTTGATTTGTGAAATCCTTTCTTTCTGTGAAAATTCATCCCAGTCGCCCTCCCGGGACCAATTCTGTCTGATATATATTTACTCTGCATTTAGCTGGAAGAATAAGCTCTGGCCCTGGTGCCGAGGGCCTCAAGTCTGTTGGGGACAGTCCTATGGCGAAAGAGGTGTCGGAGGGAAAGGCCCACAGGCAACTGAGCTGAACTGGGCCCTCCCTTTTCTCCTGGGCTTGGCTTTCTTTCAGCATGTGTATGAGTGAGGAAGTTGCATATACACATATTCATTTATTCATTTATTTCCTTAACGAATACTTATGCATCTATTATTATATTGTGCCCTGGGCCCTGGCTGAGTACCAGTTGGGGGCAATTAGGGCATGATCTCTGTTTTTCAGGATTTCCCAGTCCAGTGGGAGAGGCCAGCATGAGAATCAGCCGTTGCCTGTGGTTGCTGTACATGCTGCAATGGAGGGACACCCAGGGTAGGAGCTTCAGGGAAGACGCCAAGAGAAGATGAGCCATCAGCTGAGTCTAAAAGGATGAAAGATTCTTTAGGAGCTCACATCTAAGGGAAATTGTTGAAGAAAGTGGGGCTCTGGTACCTAAACAAATAGGATTTAGTGGAGGACATGAACACTGAAGGGCTGCCTGGGGAAGAAGGGTTAGAATTCTTCATGTAGCTCCAGGAGGTGGAAACACACTCAATGGATGGGCACGAGATGAAGACAGTTTTTGACTTTACATAGTTTCACAAAAATTGACAGTTGAAGAAATTGAGACAAAGAGAAAACATAGCCAATAAAACAACAAAGATAGAAATGTTAATAGATTAGCACCCTAAAATGCACACTATGTGATCATATGAGGTTGCTGAAGATGGGCCACAGATTTTGTTCTGAGCTTCCTAGTGGCCAAGTCAAAGAGGGAAATAGGAGCAGTTATAGGATTCCTGGTGTCCAGTTGCTCACGCTTTCCTGGTCCTAAGCCTGAGATGGTTCCCCTATGGGTTGTTGTAAAAAGAGGCCACTGGGTGAGGCAGTGGCCATTGTCTCAAACACCATTCCTGCAAAATACACAGTAGCAAGTTTTATGTGGTTGGCTCTGAGAGAGCTCTGCAGGCCTCAATGGAAGCAGCAACCACAGCGCCAAACAGCATTTAAGCCACAGCAAGTCTCTTCAAGGCTCTTCGCTGTAACCCAGCAGCCGTCCCTGCGACCGAGGGAGTCGGGGGCCACCGCAGGTCACATTTTGGATGGAAGGAGCAGAGCACCAGAGCCGGAGTGTCTGAGCCTCCGTGGGAGCGGGGTCTGCCCCCTTCACGGAACACACAGAATACTGGAGCATGCTCGCTCAAGCCCTGGCTTCACAGACTCCCTGCTGTCGCCCTTAGCATACGTGTACCCAGATCTCCTTCCCAAGCTTGAGCCCCGCACATGGCTGGCTCTGGACTGGGCATCTCTACCAAGGAGTCCTTTTGGCATTGCAAACCCGGTGAGGCCCAACTGAATTTATCATCTTTCCTCTTGACCCATTCTTTTTCTTTCTTTCTATATTTCCTACGGTGGCTTGTAAAACCACCATTCATCCATGCTGCTGCTCAAGCTAGAAAGCTTCGAGCTGTCCTGGAGTGCCCTCTCTGTCCCCTTGGTGACCTACCACAGTCCCTAAATACTATGGACTCACCTTCAGGATCATCTTCTCTGCCCCCTGCCACCGGCCTGGTCTAGGACCTCATGTTTTTTATTTTAGTTTTGGTATTATAATAGATTCTCTTACCTGTTTTACATTTTGTCTATTTGTAGATTAACCACGTTCATTGTATATATACAGTCTGAAAAATGCAGATATAAATAAGGAAACTCATTCCTCAGAGAAAACCACAAGTAATATTTGGGGTATCTCCTTCTAGCCTTTTCTGATGGAGATATTTTTTCTGTAGATATTTACTTGGAGTGTCCATAATTGAGATTGTCTTATGTGAACGGCTTTATATCCCTCTTCACCTGACATGATAATTTTCTTTTAGCATTAAAAATTCTTCAAAAAATGTGTTTTTGAAGAGTGGCAGAGTTGGTTTACTTATTCTGTTATTGTTGAATATTTAGGTTGTTTCTAGATTTCTTTTTTTCCTATTACAAACTATGCTCTGATGACCATCTTTACACACGAATCTTTGTCTGAATCTGTGAGTAGTTTCTTAGTATAGATTCCCAAAAGTAGAATCTTTGGTTCCTTAGGTGTGATATTACTAATATTTCTTTATATATGCATATGTATCTAATTTTTCTTTTTGATGAGGAAGATTGGCCCTGAGTAACATCTGTTGCCAATCTTCCTCTTTTTGCTTGAGGAAGATTGTCCCTGAGCTAACATCTGTGGCCATCTTCCTCCGTTTTGTATGTGGGATGCCGCCACAGCATTGCTTGAGGAGTGGTGTGTAGGTCTGCATCTGGGATCCGAACCTGCGAACCCCAGGCTGCCAAAGCCAAACATACTAACTTAACCACTAGGTCACCCTGCCAGCCCCTCTAAATTGATTTTTAGCACTTTTTAAGCTAAGATTTATTGAATGCTCTCTCTGTGCCAGGCGCTTTTCTAACAGTCTTATTTATGTTAACTCATTTAAACCTCACAACAGCTCTATGAGTAAGTTGTGAGAAAACCCAAGGATTTGGTTATGAGAGAGGAAATTTCTTCCAATTGTATTAGTTAAGAGCAGCTCCTTTCCAGGTGTGTCTTTTGAAAGTGTCATTTTCTCATGGCTTAGAAGAGCTAAAGACACACCGGTGATAAGAATCTGGGGACGATGCTGTGGTTTCAAGGGGGAGAAGTGTAAGCAGTCAAGTCCTCTGAGAGAGTCGGCTCCTGCAACTGGTGAGAGAGCAGACAGGCTGGGGAGGCTTGGGGTTGTCCCCTGCGTGACAGCAAGTTCCAGGGGCAGCGAAACATCCTCAGAATTAGTCAGAAGTTGAAGCCGGGTGCAGCCATTACATTTCTAATAATAGATTCCTTGCAGCAAGTGATTCTCCATTTCTAAGTCAGCCCCCAGGTTTGAGGGTTCCTAATATTTCATTCATTCACAAATTATTTCATTTTCTTTTGGGTGAGGACATCATTAAGTGGGTGACTGCAGGCGACTGAGCTGGCACAGGAGGGAACAAGGATTCTGCAGTAGGAGGCCCCCGTGGGAGGCAGGACCTGTCTTCTGCCCATGACGCCTGGGCTGGGTGCTTCTGCTCAGTCCGTGTTTGTGGAGCACTTCCCCTGTGTTGGCTGGTGCTGAGGACAGAAGTACATATGACAGGAGCCACAGGTGTTAAAATGCCCCTCACAGAGTTGTTTGTGAACTATCTTCACATTCACTATGTTAGTTGTTAACATGCGTGTGTGTGTGTGTGTGTGATTTCACTTTGTTAACATGCTCTGCTGAAAATATTCCCAGACCTGGGACTTGTGGGAGGGGTCCTCTGGAAGACGATAATTTCATGATTACCCTGAAAATCTTCCAGGCCATGTCCTCTGCTCAGCATGGACAAACCTATGAGATAAACGTAGCCACAGCTCTGTCCCTGGCTGCTGTGGTCAGGCCTATTTATGATTTGTACATGGGCAACACTGACTTCAGAATTTCTAGGAT
Source organism: Equus przewalskii (assembly GCF_037783145.1). Lineage (NCBI taxonomy): Eukaryota > Metazoa > Chordata > Mammalia > Perissodactyla > Equidae > Equus > Equus przewalskii. The sequence continues at coordinate 133,264,244 of NC_091831.1, forward strand.
GACACCCTGTTGGAAAAACTTGAATGAGAATTTAGTTGCTGCTGGGCGTGTATAGAGTCAGCTCTTGGCTGTTGGTGATCTTTGGTGAGAAGCAGATTCTGCCCAAGGCCATGGTGAGGAACGCTTCCCCCATTCCCGCCATCTTGAATTCTGCCCTGACCTGGACATCCCACCCTCCCATTTACTTATTATCTTGAAAATATTTCTCTGCCTCAGTTTCTCAATTTGGATGATATAGTTACTAATCTTTGTAACATCCTCCAGCTCTTGTGACCCGCCAGCATCGCTGCACTATAATATTGAACCTAGATGACCCAAGGCATAAATCCCTTGTAAGGAGGGAGCGAGGTGCTTTATAAAGCTGTGGTAACTTTTCAGGTTTTTAGGACATTGTTTTGAACCTGGCAGAAATTCCTACATTTGTCTTGAATGGATTTATTTTACAGCTGTTCTTTAAAAAAGCTTTGGAACCCAGAGCTACTGGGGTACTTTATTACATTTTGGGGTTGCTATCTCCCATCCCCTTTTGTATTCCTGTTTCACCTGTTCTTTTTTGTTTGCTTTTTGCTCTTCACCATTTTGTTGCCAAATAAGATGATAAGATAAGGGATGCAAGGAAAGCTATTTTCACAAGTCTGATTTATTCTGTTTCCTTTGCCTATTTTGTCCTGATTTTGTAGCTACCCTGTAGCCTGAATCTATGAGTTCTCCTTTTGTGGATTCCAGGGAAGCAAGTAACTAGAGGGTGTGTTTTCTTGCTGGAAAGTTTTGTTTTTTCTTCCAAACTTTCTTCTTAGGCTGTACTCCCCGGAAACTCTGACTAAAATCAGAATGATATATTTTTCTTTCAAGAAATCTGATTATGAAAGAGTATGCCATTCAGAAAAGCTTTCCATTTGTATTGGAATTCTCTGGGGAAAATGGGGCTTACTTTCCTAAAGTGATTCCAAGGTCATGGGCACATTCTGCCCCAGAAAGGTTCAAGGTAGGGTGACCAACTGTCTTGTCAAATCAGGATGAGCTGGCCACTCTAGTTCAAGGACAGTTGAGTGAATAAGTAGAGAGAGAAGAGATGATAAAATTGCCCTCCCTATTGATGACCATTCTGAGAGTTTTCATCCAACATCCAATGTGTGACATCCCTTCCTGCCCGGTCTTTCCCTTGTGGTTCCCTGGCCCCACCTGCTCTGCTATCTTCCTCTATTTGCCTAGTTAACATCATTCTTTCTCCAATTTTAAACTCAATCTTCCTTTCCTCAGGGAAATTTTCTCTGAATTTCCTGACTTGGTCACATCTCCCTATTATTTGCTCTCTTAGGTATTTTCACAGGTGTAATTTTCTATTTGAATAGTCATTACATAAATTCTATCTCCCCTGTTTGGTGGCAAGCTCCACGAAAGCAGGAGCTAGGGCTAGTTTTGCTCACATTGAGACTTTAGTCAGTAGAACAAGGGGCTGTAAGTGCAGTGGTTAGGCACCCAGAGCAGGAGCTGTGTGGATTGGGTTTGAAGTCCATTTCCATCACTTACTACCTGTGGGACCTTGGGCAAGTTACTTAACCTCTATGTACCTCAATTTTCTCACTGTATCATCTGTAAGATGGACATAATAATAATACTTACCTTAGAGAATTGTTGTGAGTTAGCATTGATAAAATTCTGTAACAGTGTCAGGATTGTAGCACGTGTTATATAACAAATGCTCACTATTATGACAGTTTGTCATAAAAAATATTAGTTGGAGGGATGAAAATTGTGTTGAAATGGATCACAGACCTAAATTTAGAAGCAAAACCATAAAAATTCTAGAAGAAAATTTTTATGACACGGGGAGGGCAAAGATATTTTTTAGGACACTAAGAGCACAAAACATGAAAGAAAAAAATTGACAAATGAAATACATCTGCTGTTTGAAAGACCCCATTGAGTAAATGAAAAGCCAAGCCAGATGGGGAGAAAATATTCAAAATACATGTATCTGATAAAGGAATTTTATCTAGAATATATATAGAACACATAACAAGAATAAAAGACGAAAACCTCAATTATAAAATAGGCAAGAGATTTGAACAGCTACGACTTAGAAGAAGATATGCAAATAAAACTCAAGCATGTGAAAAGATGCTCAACATCGTTATTCATGAAAGAAATGCAAACTTAAACCACAACGAGATACCCCCTCTCCCTCTCTAAAATGATTAAAATTAAAAACACTGACAACACCAAGTGCTGATGAGGATGTGGAGCAACTAGAACTCTTCATGGCGGGATTGCTGGTGGGGTTGCAAGATACTGCAGCCGCTCTGGAAAACCTTTTGGCAATTTCTTATAGAGGTAAATGTACATGTACTATGAGAATCAGCAATTTTAAGCCTAGGAGTTTATACAGGAGAAATTAAATCATATGTCCACACAAAAATGCAGATGCCCACAGCAGCTTTATTCATAATAGCCCCAAACTAGTGACAACCCAAATACCTATCACCTGGTAAACAGATAAACTGTGGTGTATCCATGGAATATAACACAACAGAATGCTACTCAGCAATAGAAAGGAACAAATTTCTGATACATGCAACAGCATGGATGAATCTAAAATGCATTACCCTAATTGCAAGAGGCCCCACTTAAAAGCTTGCATACTGTGTGATTCCACTTATATGACATTCTGGAAAAGGCAAAACTATAGTGGCAGAGAGCAGATTAGTAGTTTCTTGGGGCGAGGGGATGAAAGGGCAAAAGGGAAATTTTTATTTTCCTCCTCTTCTCCCCAAAGGCCTCCAGTACGCAGTTGTATATTCTAGTTGTAGGTCCTTCTGGTTGTGCTGTGTGGGGAGCCGCCTCAGCATGGTCTGATGAATGGTGCCATGTCCACATCTAGGATCCAAACCAGTGAAACCCTGGGCCATTGAAGTGGAGCATGCAAACTTAACCACTTGGCCACGGGGCCAGCCCCAAAAGGTAGATTTTTGAGGGAATGGAATGTTCTATATGTTTGATGGTAATGGTTCCCTAGGTGTACACTTAAAAAAAATTGTTGAAGAAATGAACTACAGCCGCTGTGGTTTCTCCACATCACAAAGGGCCGGGGCCAGGGCACTGTCAGCTGCACAGCAGGCTTTCTGCATCAGTTACGAGTGGGGGACTAGGCTGGTCTGAGAGGAAAGGATGTTTCTAAGTCCTCTGGGAGTTGGGGTCAGTTGGCAGGAAGAGCTCCAGCCCTGACTTTGAGCCAAATGAGCAGATCAGTCTGGGATGGGTGCAGCCCTCCAGGACCTCAGGGAGACTTGGCATACTTGGAAAGCCCTTCCAGGTTCCTTTGGGCTGGGGATGACCAGAGATACCTAGGGGTCATCCTTGGGAAAGCAAATCATCTGGTTAGAGAGAGTTAGAGATGAAAGGGTCTTGGAGACCTTGCAGTGTCGTGGCGGCCAGCCTGTATACTGCCTGCATTTAATTCTCTCTCTGTGCATCTCAAACAACATGCAATTATTGAGGAGTAATGCATTTTCCTTTTCTTATTAAGTAAGGATATAGATAACACCACCAATCTACTCTTCCAATCCTCTGGAGAGAATCAGCATTCCCAAACCATGTAGATATAATTCCAGCGAAAAGCAGACACTCGACATGTGGTTGTCTTGTGAGGTACAATATCCCTTTACAATTTGTTTGAAAATGGCTCTGTGATGCCCTTCTCCCACCCCCAACCATTGCTCCCTAAGGACCAGGGACCTCTTACTGATAATAATGATCTAGTCCAACTTCCTTATTTTACAGATGAAACAGGACCCCAAAAGGCCAACTGACATGTCCCAAACCATGCATTAGTTAACAGCAGAATCAAAAGAACTCAGCTCTTCTGACACTCCAGCCAGCATCTTCCTACTCTGCCAGAGGAGAGGGGCCCCCTCCCACATCCTTGCTGTGTTTTGGGACTCTGTTCCCATCACTGGCATAAAGCTCAGAGGACTCACATTCCGTGCCTTATGCAGGCTGATCTCGCCAAGTAAGGCCCCTGGTTATCAAAGAGGAAACGTGTCTTGAAAATGTGCTGGGGCACCGCATTGCCTCCTTCCTAGGAGTAACATGGAAGCTCTGGCCGGGGTCTTTCTTCATGGGGACACACCAGCCCCTATCCTCTCCCAGTCAGGGAGCTAAGCATCCCTTCTCTTTCTCATCTCCCCTTGGGGAGACCTCGCATTACCTTTTTGTTGAGTTTAGGCTTTCACAAACGATAGCAACATATGTTCAATTCAAGTGGCTTCTGCTTTCAGCCCTGAAAACACCTCTAAACTAAGGAATGGTGGGGGGGAGGCAATTTAATTCAAAATAATATCTCAATAAATTATTCTGCCATGTAAAGACGAGGAAGCTGATACTCAGAGAGGCAAACTCACTTATCTAAGCTCACACAGCTAGTTAGGGACAAGGGGGAGATTTGAGTGCAGGGCTCTGCCCCCAGCTCAGCCTCTTCCCACGATACCCTACCTCTTCAGTGGAGACTTGGGCGGTCTCTTCTAGACTGGCTCTGCTTCTGTCCACTACTGATGGTCATACAGGTGGTCAACGTCTGTCAGGTGTTTGCCGTGTGCCAGACTCTGCTAAGCCTTGTACATCCTTTGTCTTACTTTGTGCCTGCTCAGGTCTGCAATGCCTCGTCTACCCTCTTGTTCTCCACCCCACAGCAAGGGTAGATCCAGGATGGCTCTCCAAACAGACCTTGGGCCCGTAGCTTCAATGGGAAAAGAGAACACAAACGCTTCTTGTCTAATTTGGCTTCCCAATGGCACAGCTTAGGTGCTGGTATTGGGGTGGGGGTGCTCCCTTCACTCGGTTATTCCCTTATCTACTCATTCATTCCTCTCTCTACCACTACTTCCTGAGTTCCTACTCTGTGCCAGGCATTTCCCCACAAATGAAATTCGGCTTCAGCTAAATTGTTTCTGGAGCAAGCATCAGATTTTCTTTTTTATTCTTTTAAAAATGTATTTGTTGCATGAAAGTGGAGTGACAGCAGAAAACAACATTTTAAAAAATATACTCGCATTCTCATCATCCTAATGGATTGACTTTTTATTTCCCTGTGTTTGTATTCTGTATCCAGAAGCAAATATATTTTTCACGTAGCCGTGCAGATATAACTGCTTTTTACTTTTTAAATTTCACATTATATGATAAACCTCTCCCCATATTCCAATAGTGTTCATACTCATCATTTTTAAAGGCTGAGTAATATTCCACTGAGGGACTGTTTTGTAGTTTATGTATCTATTTCCCTCTCTGGGACAAGCAGTATGTTTCCAATTTTTCACCTTTGTAAACAGAGATGCAATGAACTTCATGCAGGGAGCCTTTCGTTTCCAAGAATTATTTCCACTAGTATGAATTACCTAGTGTGGGATTACTTGGTTAAAGGGTGAGATCATCTTAATGACATGGGGGCTGAAGGAATTTTACAAGGTGTCAGCCACAGGGTGTCAGCCACAATTATTATCAACCCAGGGAACCCCGTAAGACCCTAAACATTCTCATCCACGGTGATGATGGGGTGCTGGGGAGCAGGTCGATCTGGTGAGGCAGGTTGGAAGGCTGTTTACAGGGCTATTACTCACCTTTTGCTGGTAACTCGGAATACCTTATTTTGCCCAATCCTCGTAATACCCCTGTGAGTAGGTGCTAACCCAAAAGGAAACTGGGTCCCAGAGAGGATAAGTGTCTTGATCAAAGTCACACAGGAGGTAGTTGAGTTGAGCCTCACACTGTGAGCGGCTCCCTAGCAGTCCAGGAAATTAAAGTCACTCACTGGGACAGACCCACAAACCTCCTTTGCCAGGCCTTCAGAACCCCACAGGAGGCTCGCTGACCACGAGGTCATTGAAATCAGTCTCCTCACAACTGCACTCCCGTGGTCTGGAATGTGGCTGTGTTGAATTGCATTTATGTGGTGACTTAGAAGACAGCCCAGAGCCTGAAGGGAAGGCATTTCACATGAGCCAAGCAGCCAAACACGTTCTTTTTTGGGTCCGCTGCATCTGCTTTCATAGACAGTGTGGCTTTGGAACTATTTCACTCATAGTTAGCTACAGGTGGACTACGTGTGATTGTGTGATGGTAGATCTCCATGAGGTTCTAGTTTCTTGTTAACTCATCCTGGTTGACCCTGAGCAAGTCATTTAACTTACTAGGTCTCAGTTTCCTCGTCTGGAAAATAAGGAATTTGGACCCGCCAGCTCTGAGGTCTCCATGGTGGTACAATGAGATGTCCTTGGCTCCTTGAGTTCCAGAACTGTCTTTCCCCCAAACCAACTGGGCCTCAGTTTCCACCTCTGGAAAACCAAGAGGTCGAGAGAAGATCCCAGGGTCTCTCCAGTTCTGAGATGTGTGATTCCTAATACTGTCCCATCTCTGACTTTCAATAAATAAAAGATGCCAGAGAGAATGTTCTCCAGGCCAGAGTTAATCAAGCAAAAAGAATGAGAGTCAGAGCAGCTGTGACCTGGGGCCTCCTGGTTCTGTTCCTGCAGAATTCTCCCCTCTCCTCTGCTGGAATCGGATGCTTTGCAAAGATAAACACTTGCAGCATGAGAAAGGCATTACGCATTAACTTGGGCAAATAGCCCCAAGGGTAGTCTTCAAGGTAAAGGTAAACCGTGGGTGGGGAATGTGAGCTGGAGCATTGGGCCACGATCTCTAGGGGAGGCGTTTGGTGGCCGCCTGGGGAGGAACTGGTCCTGACTCACCCAACCCCTGAGCCACCCTGGTGCTTCCCTGTCTGGTGGCCTGGGGCCAAGAGGACAGGTCATTGGGCCATCTCAGATCTGACGTCTTAGAGATCGAGGACCCACCACAATCCCATTTGTTCGTATATTCATTTGTTCATTCCACCGCACATTTAGTGAGTACCTGCTATGTGGCAAGGATTATGCTTAATGTTGTGGATACAACAGTAAATAAGACAAACTGTGCTTTCAAGAAGCTCATGGTCATAGGGTGGAGGCAAGTAAATAGACAACTGTTTTGCAGCTTGGTAACTGTTTTGATGGCTGAAGAATAGGAGAGGCATCTATAAGGTGGCTGGTGTGAAGGCAGCAGAGTACCCCATTGGTGGGTAGCGTCAACCGGTTCCCCAGATAATCTAGGGGATTCCAGTGAAAGGCTGGTCCTGAGGGGAGGAAGGACCATGGAATGTGGAAGGAGAACAAGCCCATGTGTGATCAGTATTGTCACCTCCAGACTCACGGAGCTTGAGGTCACGGCTGTAACCTGCACCCTGGGCCCTTTAGCTTTCCTGAGCCCCTGGGAACTCCCCGTCTCCTTTGAGACTCCTCAGGCCCTGGGGTCTGCAGCACAGCTCTTCCCATTCTCTGCATGTTCATTACCTGATGGAGAAATAAGGAGGGGTTCAGGGACTGGGGCAAGGCCAACAGCTGGCTAAAAAAATCAAACCAGGGCCAGAGTCCCATTTCTCCACCTCTCTCCAGCCTGTTCAGCACCTTTCTATGAATTCTGTGAACCTCCTTTAGATAGCACATTGCATGTCTTGGCAAGAGCACTCAGCCTTTGTGCCAAGAAAAAGAGGCCCTCTTTGGAGTGGGGATTTCAGCCTCCCCTCTCCCCTTTGTCCAGGCTCTTTTGGGCAGTAGAAGTCTACTGACCTTATGTGGCAGCTCTGGAGCCTACTCAGCTGGGTCTCTGCCTCCGCCAGCTGGAGTGCTCCAGCCATGCCATCTGAATCAGGCAGCTCCAGGACCCGAACTGGGCCACCGGTCAGTGGGGAAATAAAACTCTGATTGCAAAACACACCCAGCCAGGGTTCTGCCTTAAACCATTGCTAAATGAATACCTGTCCTTCCAGGATCCCTTATATTTTACCTAATCTACATTTGAGGGCAGTTGTTCTCAGATATCCACGTGCTTAAGATGCAGACTCCTGAACACCATCCCCAGAGCAGCTGATTCAGTAGGTCTGGGGAGGCCTGAGAATCTGCATTATCCCAAGGTGGCAGATCTTCTGAGAATAACCTGTCTGGTGGTTTAGAATATGACTTTCAATATCCCTGATGGACATAGATGCAAAAGTCCTCAACAAAATACTAGCAAACCAAATTCAACAGCACATTAAAAGGATCACACTATGATCAAGTGTGATTTATCCCTGGGATGCAAGGATGGTTCAACATATGCAAATTAATTGATTCACCACATTAATGGAAAGAAAGACAAGAATCATAAGATCATCTAAATAGATGCTGAAAAAGCATTTGAAAAAATGCAACATCTTTTCACAATGAAAACTCTCAAGAAATTGGGTATAGAAGGAACATGCCTCAACATAATAAAGGCCATACATGACAAGCCCATCATTAACATTGTGCTCAATGGTGAAAGGTTGAAAGCTTTCCCTCTAAGAGAAGGAACGAGACAAGGATGCCCGCTCTCACCACTCTTGTTCAGTATAGTACTGGGGTCCTACCTAGAGCAATTAGGCAAGAAAAAGAAGGAAAAGCCGTCCAAATTGGAAGGGAAGAAGTAACGTTTTCTCTGTTTGCTGATGATATGATCTTGTATATAGAAAATCCTAGGACTCTACTAAAAAGCTGCCAGACCTACTAAACGAATTCAGTAAATTTTCAGGATACAAAATCAACATACAAAAATCAGTTGCGTTATACACTAACAATGAACTATCTGAAAAAGAAACAAAGAAAACAATCTCATTCAATGCAATCTCTACCAAAATTCCAGTAACATTTTCCACAGAAATAGAAAAAACCGATCCAAAAATTTGTATGGAATCAGAAAAGAACCTGAATAGCCAAAGCAATCTGGAGAAAGAGCAAAGCTGGAGGCATCACACTTCCTGATTTCAAATTATATTGGAAAGCTATAGTAATCAAAACAGTATGGAATTGGCATAAAAACAGATGCATAGACTAATGGAACAGAATTAAGAGCCCAGAAATAAACCCACACATATATGCCTTCACTGACCTTGGCCCCAGGGGCCCTTGACTTCAGCTGTTGAATAGGTCAGGGGGTCAGGCTCCTTCCCATTGGGTCCTCAGTGACCTGAAAGAGTAAAGGTGACCCCACAGGGAACTTCCCAAGCAAGCAGCTTCCTCTCTGGCAGAACTGGGCCTGGCAGATGGCAAAGTCCTTGGAGCCATGGGGAGCCAAGGTGTGAGAGATTCTATTGAAGGAAGCCGGGCAGTGAGGGCTGTGCTGGGACCCAGCGGTGCCCACTCGGCTGGCTCAGCTTTGGAAGAAGTAGAGGGAGTGAGAGGAGAGCAGGTGCTTCTCAGTCTGGAAGCTTGTGCCCAGGGCCTCTCAGGGCCTTCCAGAGCCTGCTGCTTCTCCAGCAGCCAGTCCATCTGGGCTGGCGCTCATGGAGTGCTGGGAGTGGGGATATTTTAGATGTGTCAAAAGTGATGAATGTTGGAAAGTGCCATCGGCATCTCTGGGAACTCACAGTTCACGCTGGCAGCTAAGATGTGCCAGGCTCTTTGGAAGAAATTGAACTCTGGAGGGAACTGGGAAGTCTCTGAAACAGGCAGCTCCTGCTTGCCGACCCAGATGTGGGCGGCAACGAGGCGGGCTCTGCAAGTGGACAAAGAACAGCGAGATCTGTGGAGATGGGGCCTGGCTGCGGCAACGCCTGAGGGCTTGGCAGAAAGAAGTGGCATTCAGAGAGGCCACCAGGAAGGAGCAGGAGCATAGCAAAACAGAAGCTGGCCAGCGGGGGCCTGGAGTCAGCAGAGCTTGTTGCCCGCAGCATCAGGGCTGCAAGCCCGGCCTGTGTAGTGCTCTCCGCCAGAATTGAGCGGGGGCAGCAGCCAGAGCCGGTTGGAGGCTGGAGGTGAGCCCGGTCCTTGGCCCAGAGTGAGGCTGAAACAAGGCTCCAGTGTGTCTGGATTTGAAAACGCCCCAGGGAGTGTGTTACTAGAATTCAGCATCTTCCCTGAAGAGAATGCACCCTAAGAGGAGGGTGCTTTGGCATTCTGTTTTCAGCACGGCTTTGTTTTGTCTGTCGTTTTCCTGGTTCTCCGCTTCTGCAGGGAGATGGCTCACCTCAGGCTATGTGGGAGCTGGGGGTTGGGGAAGCTGAAGCAGTGGTCACTCTGGACCATAACCTGTCAGAAGAAGGAGGGTGGATTCACCCCATGAGGGGCTAGGTACCGCCAGTCTTCGGTGAGTCATGGGGAGGGAGCAGAGTGGTGAGAGGGGTCCTGGATATGGACCACGGGGGTTTTGGGGTGGCGGCGGTGCAGAACCCAGCCGGACCACCTACTCTGTCTTCTGCAGAAGGATGAGTGAGGGGGAAGGTGTCAGGGATGGAGGGAGAAGGTCACATCAGCTCTACCTGCCTCCAGGTGCTCTCCATAGAAGACCCAACAACTCTCTCTTCCGATCATTGTCCTCCTCCTGCTTCCTCCCACAACCAGCAGAGAAAGAAGGAGGAGAGAGCGTTCATGTCATCTTCATGATCGTCATCATCACCACTATCATCATCAGTGTCAACGCTCGGACTTATGCAAACTGCTTAATTTGTCGAGGACTGAACTTGTCTTTCCTCTTCCTACTTCCAACCAGCTTTTGCTGACTTCCTCATTCTGCTCCCACGTCCCTCTTCTTCCAGGCACCCACTCAGCCCCCTAAGTCAGCTCCCATTCCTCCCTCCTCTTTCTTCCCCTCCCACTATCAGCAACTGCAACTCACTGTAGCAGTAACGTGCACGCCTGCTCCCCGGCATGATCTGTTCTACCTTCTCTGTCCAAACACTCTGCTCCTGCAGGAGCCCTTAGGGGATCCCCCACTGCCCACTCTCTCCTGCCTCCGTGACTTTGTGCTGGCAGTTCCCTCTGCTAGGAGTTCTCTCACCCTTTCCTACACCTCAGCCCTCGACTTGGAAGGAGGGCTGAGAACTTGTGCTTCAGGGTTGAGGCTTCAGGAAACTCTGGACAACTCATGAGGGGAGGGCCCCCTTCTGTGCACACCCCAGGCCCCCATGCAGACCCTGAGGGTGGGATTCTTCATCTCCTTGCTGACTTCAAGACTAGGCTCTAAGCCGTATGTGTCTTATGCATCCGCGTGCTCCCAGCACCTGGCATAAGGCTGGCACGGAGGTGGGTTATTTGCTGAATTAATTAACAAGATAATTTTATTTTCCTGCTCTTCCCAGGGAAAGATTTGTCACAGTGAGCCCATATTGAAAGGAGGAGGTGGGTGGAGGCAGGGACCCGAGCTGTGTCACTTCGAATATACACAGTCCCCTTCCCGTGGTCATGAGCTGTTGGGCTACTAACACAGCAACCCTGCCTCTGTCTACTCTCTAGGAATGAGCTGGAAAAAAGGAATCAACAGAGAGGAAGAAAATTCTGGACATTCTTTGGAATCCTGCGTGGTCCTTTGTTTTGTCCTTGCCTCAAAGTCCTCCAGACCCTAAAACAGCCTCTTTTCCTCTCTTCCCTAAGTCTTTGGTAATTCCTCATTTGTTTTAAGCCTTATAATTCAGTTTTTAAAAATTGCCTTTGTGAAACCTTTTCTGATCTGGAACTGTTTGTTGAGATATTAATAAGAGTTATGGGGAAAAAAGAGTTTTGTTGTCAAATAAATTTGAGAAATGTTGTATTAAGCAACATTAATCAGGCTTCCTATTGGCCAGACAGAGACATTAAGATGCTACTTACTGTGCAGCTAATCTGTTGTAGGGGCAAATGCTATGCAGTGGTCCTCAAACTCAATTACTTTGCAGTAGGCCTGCAAAGTACATTTTTCCTCCCACCTCCCACACCCTTTTGGTGGCTAAGCATTTCTGGGACTGATATCCCCAGGCCCCACTTGAGGAAATCCTGTCCGAGGACAGTTTTCCGTCAGGCCTGTGCCCAGGAAAGCTGCACTCACACCATCTCTGTGTGTTTGTGTCTCAATGGCTGGGGCTGCTGGAATGAAGGCCCGGCCTCATGTGCAGGACACAGGCCCGGGTGCTTTGAGAGGTACAAGGGTCTTCTCAGATGTTTCTTACGGGCAGTGATGCAGGAGAGTGAGAGCCACACAGCATCTTGCCACAATCATTGTTGCTGGATTCCCGTCACCCCAAGATGACCACTGTCTTGTACTTTTTGTTGTGTATTTCCTTCCAGTCTTTTTTCATGCAGATATGTGTCATGTAGGATTTTACTTATGGGTTTTCGTAATGTGCAGAGGGTCTGTTGATTAAAACTTACAGAATGAATAGAAATAGGGGCACTATAGAGCAATATTTTGGCTGGCTAGAAAGTGTGGTTTTTTTTGTTTTTTTTTTGCTATGGAAGATTTGCCCTGAGTTAACATCTGTGCCAGTCTTCCTCTGTTTTATATGTGAGCTGCCACCACAGCAGGGCCACTGATGAGTGGTGTAGGTTGGTGCCCGGGAACTGAACCCAGGTCACCAAAGCAGAGCACGCTGAACTTAACCACTAGGTCACTGGGACTGGCCCAAGTAAGTGATTTATTTTTAAACAGACAAATTTAATGGTTTTCAAATTGCGCTCTTAGAATCCCAAGCCCAGGGACCCTGTGGAGGTACTTTGGGGGCTGCTGTGGGACTGCAGAGAGGATGCAGCAGCTGAGAGGGCAGGCTGTGACTGCCCACCTCTGTGTCAATCCAAACAGCACTGCTTTCAGGTTTTAATGGCTTCTGTTTGAGATTCTGTTTGCAGGAGGTCTTCCATAGCTGACATATGTTCAAAACCCACAAATCCAGACCAATCGCTCATTTGACAGATGAAAACAAAACTAAACAAAAACTGTGGTGCCGAAAACATCAAACACGCGTTACTCAATCACACCTTTGGATACTGGATCTAGAACCCAGGTTTCCTGACACACCACCGAACGTTTTTCCCCCACACTCTTGAGTTTGTTTATTTCCTTCTGACTCAGCCGATTTCCAAAGAGAAGAATATAAGCCCACAAGGAGCAAATTGCAGTGAAGACACCGTGGTAAATCCGCTGAGAAACAGTTGGGGGAAAGGTACAGCGTAATCCCATCTGTTCCTCATTTCATCTGTCTCACTGCCGTTCTTCTGACGGGAGGCCTTAAAATGTAAAGAAACGTCTGGTAAGAGCAAGGGCTGCTGGTGCCAAGAATAACTCATAAGGAGACACAGCACAATACCCCAGTCTCCAGTGAAATGGACTGTTTAATCAAAACTGCCGCATTCTGTAAATAGTCAGTCTATTGATGAAGAGCTCTGCAGATAGGGGAGCAAGCCTCCTGAGAAATTTGGGAGGAACTAAAGAAGACAGAGAATAGTGGCAGGCATGCCTGGCTTGATTGTGGGGGTGGGGGTACCTCCAGCGGAGGGGGGCTAAGTTGAGTCACCAAGTACCTACCACATGCCCACCTGAGTTCAGTGCAGTGGTGGGGTGGGGTGGAGCTTTGCCTGGCTGGTTAGAAGTGTGGTCCCTTTAATTATAAAGATGCTAATTCTCATTGTGCACTTCCCGTGCCCTGTGCCCCGTACAGTTATCACCACTTACAAAACGCTCTGAGGCAGCCAGAGTCGTCCTCAAATGCAGGTAGCCTAGTTCCAGAGTTGACATTCTTTTTTTTTTTTAAGATGATGAAGCTATTTATTTATCTGAAGTACAATTCATGCCCAGGAAGGTGCACAAATCCTAAATGTATAGCTCCGGGAGGGTCTACCTATGTTTACAACTAGTGTAGCCAGCAATCAGAGCAAGACAGAGAGCATTTCCATTCCCAGATGGCTCCCCACACCTGCTCCAGGTAATATCACCAAAGATGTAACCTGTATTCTGACTTTCACCACCAGAGATTAGTTTTGCCTGTTCTTGAACTTTACGTGAGTGGGTTCGCACAGAATGTGCGCTTTTGGGCTAGCCGCCTCTCACTCAACAGTATGTGAGGTTCGTCCGCGTTGTTGCATGGACAAAGCCTACATCTTAACTACTACGCCATACTGCCTCTCATCAGGTTAACAAACTTCACATTGCCTTCCGGAAATGTCTCCTCGGAAAGTGGCGTGGGTTATGCAGAGTTGGCTGAGTCTGAAGGGGTGGAGTGAAGACACAAAAGGTTAAGCTCAGGGTGTGGCCAAGAAGAGAAACTTTTAGATAATGCCCGGGTGTTGTGCAATTCTCAGCCACTCACTGCTGAGTTCCACGGTCCTAGACTTATTCCCCTAAGCTAGTTCCTCTTTCACTTTTGTGTTTCTCCTTTAGCAGAATGAACTTTGTCACTGTCACCTCCTCAAACATGTGGGCTGCATTCTCAGGCATCATTTAGGGCAGTGGTTTTCAACTGATGGTTGATTTTGTCCCCCCTTGCTCCCTTCCTGCATGGCAACATTTGATAATACAGTAACATGTAGAGATGTTTTTGGCTGTCAAGACTTGGGGAGGGGGTGCTATTGGCGTCTAGTAGGTTGAGGCCAGGGATGCTGCTAAATATCCTACAATGCATAGGACAGTATCCTTCCCTGACCCCAACAGAGAATTATCTGGCCCAAAATGTCAATGGATCTGCAGTCAAGAAGCCCTGGTCTAGGGTCAACATGGAATCTGGAAGTTGTTACCTTTTCTGATACAGAGAGAGAAGAAGCAGGGCGTAATGGAAAGAGCTCATGACCTAGAGTTAGAAGAACCCTAGAAGTTCAAGACCCTGCCCTGCCACCAACCATCTGTCTGATCTTGCTCAAATCACTTAACCTCTGTAAGGCTCACTTTGCTCATCTTTCGCTGGGAACTGTGCCACCTGCCCCTCTTACTTACAGACTTGTCAGGATCGAGTGAGAATGTCAATGGAATCGCTTTGAAATGCTTACACATTATTATTTTATTTGACTGTGACAGCAAGTCAAGCTTGTATGGGTGTTTTCATGTCTAATGTCAGCGCAAGAATATTTTCAGCAGGGTTCCTGTTTGCCTGTGTTCAGTTTCCAGGGTCGTAGCCTCATTCTCACATTTGTGTGGGAAAGAAGCTCGGATACAAAGGGTGTTTCCTGGAACTGTGGGCAGGGCTTCAAATATCCCTGCCATTCTCTCAGGCAGCAGTTCTCAACATGGGAACTTGCAAGTTTAGAAATTCTCGTTTCAATTCTTGTGAAACCTCCAAAGGGGTTTGCTTCAGAAAAGCAAGGTATTTTTAGTGCTAAATCTTTTTCTCTCTCTCTTTTTTTTTTTAAAGATTTTATTTTTCCTTTTTCTCCCAAAGCCCCCTGGAACATAGTTGTGTATTTTTAGTCGTGGCTCCTTCTAGTTGTGGCATGTGGGATGCTGCCTCAGCATGGCCTGACGCAATGTCCATGCCCAGGATTCGAACTGGTGAAACCCTGGAGCACCGAAGCAGAGAGCATGAACTTCACCACTCGGCCATGGGGCCGGCCCCATAGAGCTAAATCTTGAACTTGATTTTGTCACATGAGAGGCTGAGTGCTATGGCCCCTCCTGGGTGAGGATATGGAATGTTATGACATCATTCGTCTGATAGAATACTGTTGACCTCAGTGTGCTATAGTGTAGAAAGGAGCACAGCTCTCTGTGAGCAAGAGGTAGGAGGCTGGTGCTGTGCTAAGCTGGTGCCAAAGAAATGTTAGGCATTTACTAAGACATTAGAGAACTTTGCTTTGTAAGTAAGTAAGAGAATGAGGTGAGGCAGTAAACAGTTCTACTCAAATACAGTGCTAAAGGGAGACACAGTGTGGTAATGGATAGTGTGGGACATGGATATTTTGTCATCATATTGTAATGATTGAAAGTATAAGCCATGTTGTTTGGATTCTTACTACAGGGTTGAGGTGGCTTGAGTCCTTCTAAGTGAGCCACCCCAAATTCTAGTATTCTAAAATGTGTAGCAAAGACTTCTACTTCCAGCCAAGATGGAATAGGAGTATTCAGAGTTATCTTCTCTCCTTAAACCACTGGACAAAATATATGAAACAACAGTTTTCAAACATTGGGCAATAAGCAGCATAGGACAGTGATCTTGAGAGGGGGAAACAAATGAGGACAGCTCTACTATTGGCCCAGGTTGCAAACTGGAGAGAGTTTCTAGCTCACAGGCCCCTCCCAGTGGAGGGGAGACAGAGTTGGGAGTGGAGCTCCAAGGCAGCCTGAGCTTACAGAGAGAGAGCTCCAGGGATCTGCTGAGGGCCCTCGAGTCTTCAGCTGAGTGGAGATTAGCACAGGCACCTGAGGCTGGAGAAAGAAGACCCAGAAAGGAGCAAGGGGAATGTTCCCCTGGCACTCACACAGGGCTGGGAAGAGTTTGTGTTCCCACTAGCAGTGGGAAAAAATCTTGTAAACATAGGGCATTGGCTGGAATACTCAAAAGCTTATCCCCTCTTGAGTGGGGCAAATTAGCCCTAGGCTAAAGGTTGCCCTGGTCCCACCTAACAAAGGTTTAAAACAAGCTGCAGCAGGATCAAACTCTTCTCAAGTAATTTAACTGCACCCCAGAACAAAGCTAAAGAATATTTAAGATAATATGAGAACACCTGGCAACAACAAGGTAAAATCTCACTGTCTTGTATCTAATTGAAAATTACCAGGTATGCAAAGAAGCAGAAAATACAACCCATAATGAGGAGAAAAATCAATTGAAACCAACCTAGAAATGATAAGGAAGATAAAATTAGTAGGCAATATTAAAACAGTTGTTATGACTACGTTCCATAAGTTCAAGAATGTAGAAGAAAATGTATATTAAAAAGAAACATGGAAGATAAAAAAAATCTGAATTGAACTTGTAGACATGGAAAAAACAATGTTTGAGATGTACAATACATTGGAGGGGATTAATAATAGATTAGACATTGCAGAAGAAAAGATTAGTGGACTTGAAGGCAGAGCAATGGAAACTATCCAAAATGAAACACAGAGAAAAAAAAGACTGAAAATAAATGAACAGACCATTAGAGAGGTGTGGGGCAATTTTAAATGGCCTTATATTTGCATAATCAGAGATTCCAAAAGAGAAGAAAGAGAGAGGTGATAGAAAACATGCTTGAAGAAATAATGGCAGAAAAATGTCTAAATTTGATGAAAACTATAAATACACAGATCCAAGAAGCTCAATGAAGCCCAAGCATAAGAAACATGGAAAAAACTACATCAAGGCACAGTATAATCAACTTGCTTAAAACCAGTGATGAGAAAGGATAAAAGGAAGATCTTAAAAGCAGTGAGGTTAAAAAACCACATTACGTATAAAGGAATAGATAAGAATTTCACAGACGTCTCCCCAGAAACCATGCAAGTCAGATAGTGGAGCAACATCTTTAAAGGTCAAAACAGAAGCGTGCAGCCAACCCTATTGCCTTCAGGTCAATGTAAGTTGGTAGGTGTTAGGCCAAAAATCATCCCCAAAGATGAATGCTCAGCGTCAGCAGGAAATATAAAGCACTGACAGCAAAACTATGGGGATGGTGAAAAGATCAGTGGGTGCCAGGGGTTGGGGGGAAGGAGGGATGAATAGGCAGAACACAGAGGAATTTTAGGGCAGTGAAACTACTCTGTATGATACTATAATGGTGGATACATGTCAGTGTACAGTTCTTAAAACCCTCAGAAAGTACAGCACCAAGAGTGAACCTAATGTGAGCCATGGACTTTGGGTGATGACGAGGTACCAGTGTAGATTCATTGACTGGAACAAATGTGCCACTCTGGTCGGGGAGGTTATGGGTGTCGGGGTACAGAGAGTATATGGGAATTTGGTGTAATTTCTGCTCAGTTTTACTGTGAACCTAAAACTGCTCTAAAAAATAGTTTATTAATTAAAAAAAAAGTACTGACATATGGTGGTCAGATGAAGATTACAGCCCCATGCCCACACTTACGAGAGAATATGTAGAGAGAAGAGAAAGAGTAATGGACATTTCACAAGGTTGCTAAGCCAGCCCTACAGAAAGAGATCCAAGTTCCAGAACACACGAAATACATTATTTTCCCTAGAAAATGTGTTCCCTTTGCTATATATCCCCATCTCAGTGAATGACACCCTCAAGCTCTGACCTTTGGGCACCCTTGACTCCTACAACTTTTTAGCCCCATCTCCAGCCAGTTGTGAAACCCCACTGATTTTGTCTTCAAAATGCCTCTCAGTTTGCTTTTCTCCCTCCAGTTCTAACTCAAGCCCTCGTAACCTCTCACAAACTCAGTATGGACATTGGGGATGTCATGTTACTCCTCTGGGTTTGAGTTTGCCCCTTTATAACAGAAAAGGATTGGCTAATGGTCTCCCAAGGTCCTTTTCACTTTGAAAGTCTGGGTTTCAGTGATGTTTTAGGATATATATGTAGAGACCTCTTTTATTTCACACTAACGAAGCTTGATGCTGATGTGGTGATATCTAGAGACGAGCAGCTTCTAAGTTATAAATATGCCCTGCACAAAGTATTTGCTGAACAAATGCACGAAAGAGTTTAAAGCAAAACGAAAACAAACAAGCAGAAAACCAACCCAAACCCAAGTAGTTTTATTCTGCAGAACAGGATTTAGTCTGTGGTGGGCTAAATAGTGACCCTTCCCCAAAGATGTCCTCCTCCCTACCCCCGAATCTGAGAATATGTTTGCTACCTAATATGGCAAAAGGGACGTTGCAGATGTGATTAAATTAAGGACCTTGAGTTGGGGAGATTATCCTGGATTATCTGGATGGGCCCAATGCAATCACATGGATCTGTGTAGGAGAGCGGCTGTAGAGTTGGAGTCAGAGAATGAGACTGGAAGATGCTACACTGCTGCCTTCGAAGACGTAGGAAGGGGCCGTGAACCAAGGAATGCAGGCAGTCTCCGGAAACTGAAAAAGGCACAGAGACGGATTCTCTCTTGAGAGCTCCCAGAAGGAACACAGTCCTCATTTTTAGGACTTGTAGGACTTTTGACTTCCAGAACTGTAAGGTAATAACTTGTGTTGTTTTAAGCCACTAGATTTGTAATAATTTGTTACTGAAGCAATAGGAAAGTAACGCACAGTTCTTGTTTCCCCACTAACATCTTATGTTTACTGGGAAAAATGTTTAACCTTTCTGGGTCTCTGTTTTACTTGCATCCAAACAGGGTTAAAATGATCTCTCCTCTATGAGGTAAAGGTAAAATAAAATAGTACACAATACTAGTTGAAATAACAAAAAATACTACTTATAATACCAACAATCCTACCGCTAGTATTACTTGTAATGTTGTGCAAATGCCTTGCAGACGTTCATTCATTCAAACCTCTAAATGATCTTACGAAGTAGAGATTATTATTCATCTTTAATAGATGGGAAACTGAGGCTCAGAAAGGTCTAGAATGTTGCTCAGGGTCACACCACCGGAAAGCAGAGGAGCTGGAATTCTGTCTTGGGGTCTGTCTGACACAAACAGGTACTCCTGCTCATTTTGTTATCCTGGCAATTATAAATTTTATGTAAATGGGGGCCATTATGATGATTATTATTACTGTCCCACTCTGCTTGTATTCCCTCCTCTTTCCTGGAAGAACATCTGATTGCTCCACTCATCATAGCCCAGCCTGTCACCAGCTTGTCACGGAAGTGATTGAGATGCTACTAATTCGGCATTGCGACTTTCCGGCTGGGTGAAGTTGGCAAAGGCTGAGGAGATGTTTGTTTATCTGAGAGCAATTGGCTCTGGAAACGCCATCGGACCACGCCTGAGAATTGGGGTTGCATGTGGAGAGGACAGTACTCAGCCATTTATGGGTGGAGACAGGACGCAGATGCTGGCTGCCTTGGGGTCTCTCCAGACTTCACAGCTGCACAGGAGTGAACTCAGGGGGCCTTGCTGAGGGGGCTGTGCCATTTGAGCACCTTATCCTTTTAATTTTTTTAAATAAAATGAGGCACACGCTAATTGCAGTCAGTTTTCCAATCCTCCTTGCCCTTCTCTCACTTACCTCCCTCCTCCTCCCTTTCCTTACCTTTGATTTCCTCCCATTGTTCTGGGGTCTGTTTGTTTTTAAGGAATTGGCTTGGCTGATAGGCATGAAGGCCAGAGGGGCTGGCTCTGCATGAGCTGTGCTCCTGGGAGCACGCAGGAACCGTTTGCTTTGAAGGTTGTTGAGGATATTTGGATTAATCATATTCCTTCTAATATTTTCCCTCGTTTCTGATCATCAAAGAGCTCAGAAAGGTTTGAGCTGGTGCAGAGTTTCTTCTAGTTTGTCCTTGGGAGCAAGTGTCTGGAACAGGGTTGATCTAAAAATGTTTTCTGAGTGAAGCCTCGTTAATGGGGCAGGCTGCAAATTCACATCAAGGGAGTGTCATCTTTCAAAACAGCTTCTTGGCAGAAACGGACGTGGAATTTTAGAGAAATCTGAATCTGCTAAGCTTCCATTAAATGAACTCCTTGATTTCAGACTGCGCCCAGCGGAATCCGGGGTCTGTGGGCTGTGAAAACTTGACTTCTTCAGTGGCGGATGCCTCAGAGACATTGGGTGGCCTTTGGGATGAAAAAGTCATCAGTTTGGAGGAGTTCTTTGTTTTTCTGTGTTCCTCTGTGTCTCCTTTTCTATGTACTTTTGTTTTGATTGGTGTTTTTGTTTTCTTGTTTGTTAAGGAAGATGAAAGGCCAAAGCTCCAGGGGTCTGTCTGTGGAATGAGCCTCATTGTGCTGTCCTCTTTTATGGCCATCTCACTCCCTCTTGTTGACTGGAAGCACCTTGAGGACAGAGGCCATGATTTCACCTTCATCCCTTCCCCCACCTTGTACCCCACGCAGCAGACGCTCAGCCCATATTTGGTAACTGTCCCCAGGCCACGTGCATCTTAAAGGCTCTGACTCCATGACCAGAGGCCGCTTTAAGATGGATGGGACAGGTCCGAGGCTCCATCTGCCTTCCTCAAAGGCTGTTGGATCTAGAGAAGTTACTCCATGGCTTTCGATCCCTGTGGTTTTTCCAAGCAATCTGGCTCACTCAGCCTCCTCAGGCCATTCACCATCCTTCCTGACTTCTCTCCTGGTCCAAAGGCCCCATACTCGTTTTCCACATCCATCCTTGCCTCTGATGTGGAGGCCTTTTCTCTCTTAAAAAGCAAAATTAAACTAACCAAAAAACCTAAATCAAACTTTTTTAGTTCAAAAAGTAATATATGTTCATTGTAGAAAACTTAAAAAGCAGAGAAAAACACCAAAAGTATAAAGAAAATAACCCACCATAATCCCATAATCAAAGATAACCATTGTCCTACGGTTTCTTTCTAGTTTTAAAATGCGACATGTGTTTGCATGTGAAAAAATATATATGTGTTTCTTATTTAGAGTCCTGATTTTGTAACTTAATGTTTTGTCTTGGACATTTCCCCATGATGTCAAAAATTGCCTTTCGTGGCCACAGAGAATTCCAGTGTGTGGTTGTACCAGAATTATTTGACCAATCTTCTACTGCTGTAATTTAAGTTATATCCGCTGCTTTTTTCCTCAAATGTAAGCAATACTGTGATGCAGTCCTATTCATGGGTCTGTTTCTACACCCTAGACTAATACATTTTGAATTTTAGCAAGAGGAATTTCTAGGTTAAGTGACCTGAACTTTTAAAAGACTCTTCGTATGTATCGTCAGTTGTCTGTTAGCCCCAATCTCGCACTTATTCACGCAAAAAAACAACAAGGTGCCCTTGCTCCTGTGGACACAGTGGGTCCCTCCTGCCACAAGTCAGCCATAGTGATAGCTCTCCCCATAGAACCTGCCTGGGGCTAACCCTGTGGAGTGTGGTATTTATTGTCCATGTTCTGGTAGCATCTACCATCGTCACCAGAGAGCCCTATGGTGGATGCAATGGGCTGAGTTACTGCCTACATTTCTTTGAGTCAGGGCCTTGCATTCACGTAGGATTCAGTTGCTCTCCTTTCACTACTCTTCCTCCCCAGGGACTAAGAAGGATTCAGGGGAGAGGACTGAGGAAACCTTTGAGCTAGATCAACAGCTGGAAGTCTCAGCTGGAAGCATGCCAGAGTTACATATGAATGTGGATGATTGCTTAATTCGTATTTTGCACCCTTTCATGTAGCGCAGAAGAAAAACACAGGATGTGGAGGCAGGAGTCCTGGATTCTCGTTTTGGTTCTTCCAGGCATTAGCTGAGTGACCTTGGGAAAGTCTCTCCCTCTATATGAACCCCAGGCTCCTCATCTGTAAAATACACATAATGATAGTGCTTTCCAGGTGTGGTTGTTGAGATGCTGAAATGAGTCGGTGTGTGTCAGCACTTTGTGTGCTATTGTATATCCAGAGGGAAGCGCGGTTGCCCTCCTGGGCTCCATCTGAAACACTGTTGGCAATGGGGCACTCTGGCAGGACAGCTGCCTCTGGCCTTTGGGCTCTGAGTTTGGACCTGCCTGGTACAGGTCATCAGAAACTGAACTAAAGGACGTAAACAAGGACATCCACTTGTCCAATAGACGCTGTTAGCAGTCATTTCTGCAGACTGTGAGTTTTCTGGCAAGGGAGAATGGTCCCAGGCCTGGTCACCCAGTGGCCTTGTGACCTTTGCTGAATCATGGAACCTCCTCAGAGCCTCAACTTCCTCATCTGTGAAGTGAGTCTGTCAAGTGAACAGGGTCCGGGATTCTGTAGGGTGTGTCCAGACATCCTGCTGAAGCAGGGTCAAGTTAGAAAACAGAACAGTGAGAAAAGCTGTTTCTTGAATGCTGCCTATGTGCCAGGCGTTTTATTAATGTCATTTCCCATCATTCATTGATTCATTCTAGCATATATACATATATTTTCTTTTCTTTCTGTCTTTCTTTTTTCAAGAACTTACTCTGCGCTAGGCTGGATGCTGGGAATAAAACAGGAAATAAGAGAGCAGAGGTTAGTGCTCACGGCCCTCTCGCAGTGCTTTATATGAAATAAGAAGTTGGTAAAGTTTTTAGCAAATGGAGCCTGGCACATGGAGGGTTCAGTTTTCTGTTTTGTATACTTGTGTCAATGACTAATTACCCCGAGGAATTCAAAGGAGGTTTTGAAACAGCATTTAACTGTTTCTCCAAATTGTTTCTGTGGTTTTTTTTTTTCTGTTAAGAGATGCACTCACCAACCACCCTGAACCGGACAGAGCCCCCCAATAAGAGCAGAGCCTTCGCGGATGAGCTGAGAGGTGCCTGCTGAGGCTGCGCAAGGGCATACCCCCCCTCTCCCTTTTGAATATTCATTCCCCACCCGAAATAAAAGGCCCCTGCTTTTCCGTGCTCAGGGATGGCTGTGGCTTTGGAAATGATTCCGTGTGGCCTCCTATTTGCTGCAAATAAGCTCTACTTTGTGTAACAACCACTTCTCGTGGAGAGCCTGATTTTAACTCGCCAGGAAGCAAACCCACTCTGGCTCGGTAACGCTTGTAGATTAAAGGGTCGAATGTATCTTTTCTGCAGTTGGATGGTGAGGAGACTCAGGGAAACGTGTGCGGCATTCATCCTTCTCTATGAGAACGCTGCTGCAAAAGAGACCACCTTTCTCGTGAAAGCTGTGGTCTCTGCTGGGAAAAGCCTGCCCAAGCCGCAGAGAAGGCCGTGCAACCGTGATGTAGAGGGAGGCTCCTGTTCTGCTCGCAGAGTGTCTCTCACAGCTTGGGATGGTTCTCACACGCTGTGGCCACATCTTCGTGCTGCTTGGCCGGCTGGCTCTTTGGCTGGGGGGAAATTTAAAGGTGCCAGCAGGGCCTGTGGTTAAGAAACTGCAGAAGGTTGTGAGCCAAAGAGAACGTGCCCGTCCTTCCTGTGGCCTGTCTGTGCTGTCCTACTGAGGCAGGCCCAGGTTGGAAGACAGAGCTATAATAAAGCACCCGTTCAGTGAGGGGCGCCGAGGGCCAGGCGCTTTGCCGAGGAATTCCAGTCAATTCCCCAACAGCTGTGCACGGGAGGCACCAGCACTTCGCTGGAGCAGATGGAGGAGCGGAGGCTCAGAGACTTGCTCAGTGTCCCACGGCCAGTCACTGGGAGAACAAGGCTTTGAACTCAGGCCTGTCTGATTCCAGTAGAACCGAAGGAGCGAGGCTTCACCATGTGGCGCCCTTTGGTCTGAGCAGGAGCTGTTCCTTGGGGCACAGCCAAGTCAGTCTGTTTGGGGATGACCACCCAGTTGGTGAATTGGCTGGGAATTTTCTAGCTCCTTATTTCCCTCCTGATGCCCTTTTGGCCATTTCACTACTTGTTATCTCCAACCACGAAGGTCGGGTCCCCTCAGCCCCTTGTATAAAACATGCTAGTAAGGGTGGTGCATAGAGCGGGTGGCGAAGCTTAGAGTGCAAACTCCGCATCAGTAAAAACAGTAAACATACAACTCGCTGTGAACACATTGGGTGGAAAAACCAGTGCGCAGACTGGAGAGAGGTCTAGAGTAGCTAGAATCCTTTATGATGAGACGTGATGGAGACTGACACAGCTGGACAGGCTTCCTCCCTCCCCGCCTCCCTCTCTCCTTCCTTCTCTTTTTCCCACGAAGACTTCTACATGCCTACACTATGCCTGGCCGGGGGGATACAACAGACATAGGCTAGTCACGGTCCTGCCTTGTGGAGCTGATGGTCAGTGCAGATGGCAGAGAAAGCAACAGGCACCAGTACAGTGTGAGGAGCGCTCCAAGAAGGGAGGCACAGTGAGGGCTGCGAGCTCACAGGAACGCCCCCATCTGGATTTGGGGGAGTCGGGGAAAGCTTCCTGCAGGGAGTGTGGAACGGAAGGATGCGTCAGAATTAGTCAGGCACAGGCGGTGGTGGTGGTGCGGGGCGGCTGGGGGTAAGTGTAGTTGGAAAACAGTGTTCCCAGCAAAAGTGGAAACACATATAAAGGCCTGGAAATAAGAGAAAGATCTGGGGAGAGTGACTGAGAAGGGAAATGACCTTCTAGGGCCTTCTCCAGCCTTGACGGACTTGAGGGCTAGGACTGAAGAAGAGTGTTTTAGAGATAAGTGGTGGTGCTAATTGTGCTAACTGTGGTGCTGTGACGGGCTAGAGTGGGGCGGAAGAGGGGTGTAGACAGAGAATAGAGCAGGCGTTTTTAACCATTTTGTTTTGTGAACCCCTTTGGCAGTCTGATGAAGCCTAAGAACTGATTAAATGCATACAATAAAATAGGGTTACAAAGAAAACTAATCATATTCAAATAGGGTATCCAAGGAAAAACAGCGATAGAGCTCCTCCCTCCATGTGGTTGTGGGGATGCGCTGTCCGGATTCCCTTCAAGGAAGGGTGTGCTGCTCTGGGCGCTGGCAGTGTGGTCAGCAGGTGGCCTTCAGCTGCCAGTCCTCAGGGTCCGCTTCAGCTGCAGAGAGCAGCTCGCCCAAGGTCATGCCCGCAGCCAGCGATGGTAGAGATGGGAGTAAAATGCCCGGCCACCTCGGCCTGATGTGGGACAATTCTGACAGTCCACTTCAGGTCCAGAGCTTGCTGTGGGGTAGGCCGAGGCTGCTGGGCCTGCACCCTGGCAGGGCTGCTCCCTCTGCCCTCTCCTGCTTCCTTCCCCTCCCTTCCGCACATGTGGATCCCAAAGGCCCTCCCTAATAAACCTCCTGAACGCTGAACTCTGTCTCTCTGTCTGCTTCCTGGGCAATCCAAACCACATCATGCATTAAATAAGATCCAACTGCCAATCTAATAATCACTGTAATTTTGAAGTGGTTGTGAGTGTAAACGATATTTCGAGATATTTGCAACAACTGTAATGTGATCTACTGTGCTTGGTTGCCTACATTCATAATCAAAAGAAATGTTCAGTTCCAGTGAGAGGTCAGTGAAGAGAGAATTTTTCCCATTCAAGTTCATGAACTGCCCTGAATTCTGTCCATAGACACCTGGAGGGTCCATGGACCCTAGCTTAAGCATTCCTGGTTCAGAGGAAATTTGACCAGAAAAGAAAGAAAGGTAACTACACAGACTGGTCCAAAGGCAGAGAATGGTGGGAAGGAAGACAGCCCACATCCATCTGCCCAACTGATAGGGTTTAGCAAAGCAAGAACCAGACACCCAGCTAGATAGGAATTTCAGATAAACGATGGACAGTTTTTTAGTATAAGTATGTCCCATACAATACTTGGGACATACTTACACTAAAACATTATTCATTGTTTATCCGAAATCCAAATTTAATTGGATGTCTTATATGTTATCTGGCAACACTAATTGAACACCCCCCATGGCTCCCTTAGCCAGCCTTGGTGGTCTAGTGGTTAAGATTTGGCACTCTCACCACCACAGCCTGGGTTCGTTTCCCAGACAGGGAACCACGCTACTTATCCGTCTTTTGTCACACTGTGGTGGCTGTGTGTTGCTGTGATGCTGAAAGCTATGCCTCCAGTATTTCAAACACCAGCGGGGTCACCCATGGTGGACAGGTTTCAGCGGAGCTTCCAGACTAAGACAGACTAGGAAGAAGGACCTGGCCACCCACTTCTGAAAAAATTGACCATGAAACCCTATGAATAGCAGCGGAGCACTGTCTGATACAGGACCGGAAGGAGAGAGGATGGCAAAAAAAGACCGGGCAGGAATCCGCTCTGCTGTCCACGGGGTTGAGAGGGTCGGAAGTGACTTGAGGGCACTAACAACAACAACAATGGCTCCCTTACTCTTGAGCTCACATGACCAACTTAAGGAAATGAAAGAGGCCTGAGTGGGGCTTTAGTCTTTGCTCTGACCAGCTGTGTGGCTTTGGGCAAGTCGCTTGTCCTGCCCGAGCTTCAGTTTGCCTGTCTGTCAATGGAGCTTCGTACTTGCATCCTAGAGAGGGTGTGAGGATGAGGCGAGACACTACGTGCAAAAGGTACTTCAGAAAAGGCAGCCGCGCGTGTGGACGGTGGTTATTACTGCCAGCTGGTAATCCTCTCGTGAAAGGATTAGCTATTAAAGGGGAGTCCCGGAGGGCAATCTAGGTGTCTGAATGTAAGTAAACCGATACCGCAGGCCGGTTTGCTACGGGAAATAACCAGTTTATTTATCAGTATACTGGTGAATTTGAGGTTAACTTGCTTCTAAACTCTTGCAAATCTCCTTACCCAAACCACACATTAGTTTGAAGGGATTTATGGTATTTCTGAAAAATGTATGATTGTGAAGGACACCAAGATAAGGACATAAAGCAACTTTAGAGAATAAAATATTCAAGCTAAAGAGGGCAGAGAAGCGAGATTGGCCCTATCTGAATTGGGTATTCATTTTCCCCCCTATGGTTATTTACTTGAATTTCTTTGTGCGTGATGACGCCAATGGGCATCACCTTTACCAGAATAATTAGACTATTTTAGACTCCGCATATTTATCAGGATGAGATGTAACGAACGTTTTAAAAATTTCCAAATTATTTTTATTATAATGTTTGCTGTGTGTCAGATTAGCTAGGTGTGGGACTGGCTTGTGGCCTCATACTGTTGTCAAGCAGGCCAGGACTTTATAACCACTGATAAAATCCATCTGGAACACATGAACCCTTTCCTACCTCAGGGCCTTTGCACTATCAGTTCCCTTTGCCTGTAATGTTCTGCTGCCTGTTTGTAGGGCTGGCTTCCCTGAGACTTCACCTCCTTAGGGAGGCCTTTCTTGACCTCTCTCTATAAACTAGGTGGTTTTGTTATTCCACATCACAGCATCTTGCTTATTGTTTCATAACATTTTCAGGACCTGTAATGATTTTATGTTTTGCTCACTTTATTATAGTATTTCATTGACTCTAACATGCCATAGAGAGTATGATACACTATTGTTTTATACACCACCGGAAAGGAAAAAAGAAAGCTACAAATTAAACTGTGACATGATGACTTAATGATAGTCCTGTGTCGTGCATGGTTTGGTCACAGTAGCCTCTCATTGCTTTGACATTTCTTTCATCTATTTTAAGGGTTTGGCAGTTTCTCCTACCGCCAGTTGCTTTGCTTTGCTTAGAATGTGATGGACAGTCCTTTTGCACACACATCAGTAGAGCACGGCTTCACATGCCGTGATTATCTTTCCATAAGACACTTGTTTGTTATTTTGTAGGAAATTTTGGGATGACGGTCATTTCTCCAATGATAAATATCAAATTTAAGCCTTATCATCATCTCCATGCCTTTTTGCATGCCAATCATAAATTAGTCTTTTCAAAAAATTTTAACTGGCAATGAAGCTTGACCTATGTAGTCCCAGCAATTCACATAACTCAACTGAAGTGATGACAATAGGAGCACTTCTAATCAATCTCACAACCATGGCCTAGCCAACAGCATTTGTCAGATATATTCCAATTCCAAAGATATTTTAAATATGAAGAAATACGTGCCTTAGAATTGATGAAACAAACTGTTTCCTTTACTAGGAAGCTCAGTTCTTGTCAGTTGTGTCTGCCACCGTGTGCCCAGCACCTACACAATGTCGGCATACAGGAGGTACTCAGATGAATGGAGGAATTAATATAATTCCGTCTTTGTACATTTTTGTTAACTATGGAACTGACTGAAGTCTTATGGAAATAAAATAGTGTATAAATAGCTTCTGCTATTTTCAAAAACTTCTTTCTTCTGAATTCGTTCAACTGGTGATACGAATTACAAGGACAAAAATTTTGACTGGTAGATATAATGGTAGATTTCCATGGATAGAATTCTCATTAGCATGTTATGAAGTGCTTTTGGGTATCACTTGTCAGTTTCTAAACACAGACATGCTATCACTGGTGTTAGTGGCAGGAGTCATTCTTGATCATGGCAGTGTGAATTGAGAGCATAGGAGACAGAGCTGCTTCCCAATAAATGATACGGCAAAGCATCGGGAATACATGGGGGCTCCGGGCTTATTGAAGAACTGGCAAGCAATAGTATGGCCGTTATGCTTTAGAAAGACATGAAAGAACCAGGGCCGTGCAAGTGATGATGGGAAACAAATTTTGAAGGAGAGTATATATTTACCAAACATGTATTAGTCTAGCATGTGCTCATTTAATCCTCACCCTCGGATTAGATGGCATTGCTTCATTTTGCAAATGAGGAAACTGATGCTCAGAGAGAAGAACTTGTCTGTAGCTAGTGGATGGCTTCTGTAGGACTCCTATCTGAGTCTTCCTGATTCTACAGCCATTGCTTTTCCAACCACTCTACACCAACTCAGAAAACCTGGGATTTGTGGAATGTCTAATAGGAGTTAATGGACATCAGGAAGACTTGGGCCAGCACTGGAATTAGAATAGAGAACGTGGCTTATCATCTGGAGAGAAGTCAAGGGCTTGGATTTGATAGATCCTGTTCCACCTGAACCATTGGCGGTGGACGGATGTATTTCCCAGACAAAACTGAGAACTTGTGGACTTGGGTACAACAACAAAGAGAGGATTCTGAGAACGTGTCCCCCACCATTCCCTGAAGATCCTCTTTATTGTACTTCATTGGCTTGTTTTTGTTCTCTAGTCCTTTTAGCAGTTGCCAAAAGCATTACAAGGTCTGCTTTGATATAGGACTAGACACAAACGCACTGGGGTATTGTGAATGAGGGCGCACCGGCTACAACTCGTACTCAGAAGAGAGGTGGGGTGAGAAGCTTTGGAGACAAGGGAGATACAGAGAAGAATGGTGAGAAAAAGGAGCAAGAGCAAAAGGTTACAATACCCCACGGTCCTTTCACCAAGGTCAGGATACACTGAGTGGTTCTTCACACATGGGGCTGGATGGGGTGCAAGAAAGGATGGGGAGAAACAGGCGTCAAAAGAGCTGGGACTAATGAGAACCGCATCGGAATCATCTTCAGCCTTTGAGGACTCTCCCTCAGCACCGCGTTTGGGGTGAATACAGTGTTATTTCAGAGCAAAGCTGATACACTCAAGCATTCCCATGTTAATGAATCCTTGTAGTTCAATCCTAATAAAGGGAGTGGGGTGAGCCTACAGGAGAGGCAAAGAGCTAAGAAAGGCGTCTCTATCTCACCCAAGCGAGAGTGTTGAGGATCACCCCACACCACAATGAGCACTCTGAAACTCTCTGAGACCTGTGTTCAGGTCACTTGTCATCAAAGCAAGTGGGCTGATTTGGGGACGATTGGCTTCATTTGACCATAAGGTGGCAATGGCTGGTGGGGTCTGAATTTTAAAGTTACTGGCAAATTGCCCTTTCTGCATTCCAGAATTAAAGAAGCTGAAACTCATCCTAGGGGCCATTCTGTCTTTATTTTATGAGGGACCACTTTAGTGAACTCTTTTAGCTATCCAAGCAAGGCAAGTACCCACCATTTTTTTTTGGAAGGGGGAGACTTGATTCAAAGAAGTAATTCGAACACAGATATGTCACGCGACCTGCGTGCAGACAAAGGACCACATTCCAAGAACAGTGATGATCCCGTTTATACATTTGATAATGAGCTAAGTCAAGTCACTTTGTCTTACATTGGTTTCATTTTTTTTTAAAGAGAGAGAAAAAAGAAAATATATTTTTCTCCTGGGTTGAAAGACACCCAAGAAGATAACAGAAAGAAAGAGGAATTCCAGACAGTTTAGCCACTGTGAAAACCAATTCCATTTCTGAGCTATCAGCGCAGGTAAAGTTCTGGCATTCGCCCGGGTGGCCCTGCACACCTGTAGCGTCTTCCCCGGCAGGGCTGGGGCTGGAGGAAGCCAGCAGGGCTTGGGAGTGGGGAAACAGAGCCAACTTTGAGCAGAGCACAGTCTGAGCCTGTGTCTGCAGGGAGAACTCTCGTGCTTTATCGGAGGGACTTCTCAGCAGTCACTATTGTCTGGAGAAGGAAAATATTGCTGCCTGCAGAGGCTTCTCAGAAGCTAGGGGTCTGGACTTGGAATCATGGGCAGAGTTGACTGGGAATGAAAGGGGAGTGGGCATGGGTGCCTGGGCCCCCATTGCTGTGTCTTCTCCTCAGCCCCTACCTTGCTCAAGGACCTGTCCCCTGAGGGGTGGCTGTCCCTGGAACAGCTAGCTGGTCAGTCGTGGCAAAACAACCTCAGCCAGTGCGCCACTCCAAAGCAGGCTGAGTGTGGCTTCCATTTCTGGGCTCTGGCAGAGCTGTGGTTTCAAAGACGTATGAAGGCAGCAGAACACCGCCCTTGTCCCCAGTGATGCTACGGGCAGTGTGGCTGCCTCCTTCCTGGATGATCTCTCCTCTCCTGGGCTGAGGAGAGCCCAGGTGTGAGGCACCGGTGCTGGAGTATAGGGTGGGGGTGGGGGGTGTCCCCCACAGATGTCTGTGTGAGACTAGAGCAGGGCAGACAGGGCAGACAGGGGTCCAAGCACAGCCTAGGTCGGGCACACCCCACTAGGACAGGGTCAAGGGAGACAAATTGCAGCCGAGGTGGCTGCCATCACCTCAAAGGAAGTCCCCCCAGTTGGCTGGGTAAGGAGGAGACTCCAAGCAGTCAGATTCCTCTACCAGAGGCCCAGGAGGGTGGTGCAAAAGGGGCAACAGCCATCTCCTGTGAGTAGGGAGCTCGAGGGGCTGCATGGCGCTGGCTCCCCCAGAGCTGACTGGCAGCCTGCAGCCCTGAGAACACAACCTGAAGTCCCCGGAACGGAAGTGGGATGCTTAGCGATGGAGGTGATGGTTTTGGCCTTGCAGTGTTGGTTCGGGTGAGACTGGCTTTAGAGAGGGACATTTAGCAACTTGAGCTTGTTCCAAGGAGAGGGACCCTAAGGACGAGGGGACAGGAAACCATGTCACCTGAGGGCCAGTTGAAGAGATAATTCAGTCAGAGAAGAGAAAGGCTGGTGTGGGGCTGGCAGAACATGAAAGAAACAGATCTCGGTACAATAAAGGGAGGAACACTCTAGCAGCAGTTGATTAGATCATCTGAACAGACTATCTTTATGCTCGTGAAATGCTTGATCCTCCTCAGCGGAGTCCCACTGGGCTGGCCATCCAACAACAACGACTACTGGGCACTTACTGTGTGCTGGGCCCTGTTCTGAACACTTTTTTGTGTCTTAAATCATCTAGTGCTCACAATAAGCCTATGAAGTACACCAGTCTTTTGTTATTCCACCTTTAAAGATGAGGAAACTGAGGCACAGGGATTATATAACTTGCCTGAGGCCACATGGCCAGTGAGTGGTGGGCTGCCACAGTAGACAGTAGAGCCTCTGGTCAGGATGTGAGCCTGGGTCTGCTCCCACCAGCCTCACCTCTAGCTCAGCATCCGGACAGCTTTACTGTGGCCTCCCTACCCGCCCACCCCCCGCCTATTCATGAACTCTTGGCCTCTTCCAGTGCTGTCATGTCAGGTTTCAGATGCCCCAGATAACTGGGGACCTCTGATGCCCACTCTCCGGGGAATTTTCATTCTCTTTGCCTTAGTGGTTACCCTAGCTTCTTCAGGGCTCAGGTTTTGAAGACTGATATGACTGAAAATATTTGACCATGTGAATTCTGTTCTTTCTCTGGCTGGTTTTTGTTTTTTGGGTTTTTTTTTTTGGTGAGGAAGATTGACCCTGGGCTAACACCTGTTGCCAATCTTACTATTTTTGCTTGAGGAAGATTGTTGCTGAGCTAACCTCTGTGCCCATCTTCCTCTGCTTTATATATGTGAGGCTGCCACAGCATGACTTGATGAATGGTGTGTAGGTTTGTGCCTGGGATCCAAACCAGTGAACCCCAGCTGCTGAAGTGGAGTGTGTGAACTTAATCACTATGCCACCGGACCGGCCCCTTTCTCTGGCTGTTCTTGGTGTCCCCAGTGCCACACAAGAACCAGCAGATCATTTCTTTGCCACTGGAAGCACAACAGGCCTTATAAAGCAAGTGTCCGGCTCTGCTGGCATTGAGATGATGGGACCATTTGGATTTCCCTGTGCTGGGTGATACTTAGAGATCTGTTACTCTCAGTGTGTTGCTTTCTGGTGAAAAGAACACTGGTATTTGATGGTGGCCTGTTATTTCAGTCTCGTTTCTGACAATAATGGTAGAAATTTCCTTTCTTTTGACACATTTGAGATTGCCGAGAAAAGGAGAAAAAGAGAAAAGAAATCCAAATTTGTTCTTAACAACCAAAAAACCAGAAAATGAGTTGTTGAAAGTGGTGAGGGGAGCAGACCAACCCGGGGTCTCAGGCTGATGGCTAGAACAATGCAGTCCTCTGACCACGCTCTGATTTGCGCCCCCTGCTGCATGCTGTTCCTGACCTCCAGCAAGCCCCCTGCGACCTGTGGGACTTCTGTCTAGAGATAGAAGGGTATGAAATGGGAATTTCTTTATAACTTTGGCTTGAAGAATTGTCTGCTCGAGACTCAGACGCCATTTCTTTTCTGAAAGGTCCGAAGGTGGCCACAGGTCTAAAGAGGAAAAACTTCGAAGGGGCAGCTGTCATCACTTCTGCCCTGGGGTTTCTGACAATGGCATCTTTATTTTCCTCTGCTCTGAGAGGTTATCGCCTCAAATGAGGCTGAAATAACCCTCTATAAAGGAGATGTTCATGCTGGCGGGCCTGGGGCTTTGGTCTAGTCCAGCCGGAGCCCCTCCATCCCAGCTAGGATGCCACGCAGCCCTGCACTCTGGCCTGGTTGTTGGAATAAGATTTCGAAGAGGAGTATGGAATTTTGCAGTACATAGGGTTTTCTGAGAATTTCTTTCCTTTTTTCCATTTGGAAATTATGTTCCATCAGATGCTGAAATGGATCATGGGCTTGGTAGTGTGGCCCAACAGTTTTCTTATGAAAATGCCCACCTGAGGAAACAGGCCTGGGGAGTATGTGTGTTTGTGTGTGTGTGTGTGTGTGTGTATAAAGTCTGCCCTGGGTTCCCGGTGGTGTGGGTCCTGGAGAGTCACAGGCTGGGGAAGACCCAGCTGACGTGCCACCTCTCCGTGGTTTCTGCCACTGCTCTCTCTGCTCAGATGACTTGCTCTGTGCTTGCTCCCTGACAGGTGTGGGGCCTAGTGCTGAGGCTCATAGGGACAGGTGTTGACAGCAGCTCGCATGCCCTTTGCCCTTGTTGGGCACCCAGGGGCTGAGCCCTGCTCCTCGCCCTGCTCTGGAATGATCAGGAGGATTGGAAGCCCTTGCTGGTGACAAGACCCTCACAGGGCAGTGCTTGTTGAAAGGCAGGTAGAGCGATGATGGGCGCCAGGACCAGATGTGAGTCTCCTCCCACACAAACAAAGCACTGGCTCCTGCCTCCCAGGATCCTGCCAAAGATGCCTTGGTGTCCCCAGCATCCCAGTGACCCCAGGGCCTGTGCTGGCACTAAAGTCCTATCACAAACCACCTTCCCTGACTCCTTCTTCTAGTCTCCGACCTTGGCCCCTTCCCCCCCTTAAGGCTCCCAATCACAGAAGGCAAATCTGGTGACAGATCTGACCAGGGTTTGTAAGGAACACATCACGTTCTCTCATCTCAGGAAAGAAATAAAATCCTGGTTCTTTCACTTAACAGGCTGTGTGACTCTGGGCAAATTACTTGACTTTTCTGAGCCTCAGTTCCCCCATTTTTGTCACAGGACTAGCAATATTGTCTTCATTCAATTGTGAGGATTAAAAGAGATTATCTGTCTGTAAGAATAAATAATTAATTGTCCCTACCTCTTAGAGTTGTTATGAAGATATTAATGTTTACAAAGTGCCTAAATAAATGATTTATAATGTTTATATACCATCTTCAACAGTGCCTGGCACATACAATAGAAGTGTTTTTATTTAAAAAAAAAAGCCAAGAGAAGCGTTTCAGTGTCTCACGGGCTCATTGAATGCTTGCTGAATGATTAGGAAGGGTCTAGAGGCCGAGAGTGTCTCCGGTGGTCGTAACACTGTCTTGTTCATCTTTATGTCCCCAAAGCCCAACATACTGTCTGGTGTGTGGGAGCGCTCCCAACCTTGTGTATTGAATACGTGAGTGGATAAATGAATATGCCCTACTCATTTTAGACCTTCTCCTCAGCACTGAAAATCTTAGTTTTAGAAAATTCACTTCTGATTTTGGAACACTATACCTGAATGCCCACACATTAGTGACTTGCAGCTAACTGCTTTGACATTTGTGACCCCAAAGCAAGAGTGGCGACAAGCTATATGATGATGGTCTTGCAAAAGAGGGAGAAATTTACGTGGAATGGAATAAAATTGACAAACCCAAGTGTGGGAGCTGAGTAATGATGTACCGTGAATGTTTCTTTATTTTTTTGAGGAAGATTGGCCCTAAGGTAACATCTGTGCCCATCTTCCTCTATTTTATATGTGGGATGCTGCCACAGCGTGGCCTGGTAATCGGTGTGCAGGTCTGCGCCCGGTTCTGGGCTGGTGAACCCTGGGCTGCCGAAATGGAGCACACGAACTTAACGGCTACACCATCAGACTGCCCCAGTTTCTTTCTTTTAATGGAATAGTTATTTAGCACCTGCTTTGTGTCAGGTAGTGTTCAGGATACGTGGACGAGTGAGTCACAAGCCTGTCGTCCGGGTGAATAGGGTCTGGTGGGGAAGGAGGGTCCTGTGCATCAGGAGCAGCGTAGGAACGCATGAACGCTATGGGAGAGGTGCAGACAGTGCTGTGGGGCTTTAGAGGAGGGAAAGGGCTGAGGGATTTCTGAATGGGGGTGGGGCATCAGAGGAACAGCAGGCAAAGAGAGAAGAAGAAGACGAGAAGATGTGGCATCAGCCCTTTCTTGCTACATTGCAGGAGCTGTATAGTCACTAAGGCCCACACAGGGCTCTAACTCACCAGCCTTGCCCTTGGGTTACTTAGCCAGGCCTCAGGTCCAGCCTGGATCATCTTTGGCTACTGCTTCTCTCTCGGCCCACACATCTCAAGGACCCATTAAATTCTACCCTGCCCAGGAGCGCGGCTGGGCTGGGATTGTGCTGCCACCCGCTACCACGAAGAGAAGAGACGTAACAGATGTCTGCTTTGTCTTTTCATCCTCAGCTTCCCTATCTACTTCATGCTGCAGAAAATTCCTGAAGGGTGGAGAGGCTGCAGAGGCTGCAGAGGCTCAGAATCACAGTGTTAGAGCCAGATGAACTGATTCAGGCTAAGACAGAAATTTTGGGTTTGCTTATTCTAAAAAATCTTGGTAGGATAATTTTCTTGTGAGGAAATTAGCTCCTGCAGAGAGTTTTAAAAATGGTATTGTAAAAATGGGTAAATATATTCATGGCAATTTAACGTACCCTTCCTTCTTGTGATCAGACCCCGTCCAATGTCACATCCCAGTTCAACCAACCCTGATGAAGTTCCTATAAAAGCTAAAGCTAATTAAGTTCCCTTGTTCCTCCCTCTCCACCCCCTGTCACCAACTATGATTTCTTTGTTCACTGATGTGGATGTTAAAAATAAATTGAAAATGTTTTAAAATTCTTTGTCATTTTGGGAGATCTGTCATCACCAAAGAAATATTAGAGTGTAGAAATGAATTAAAAAAAATTAAAAACTTAAGTCACAAAAAGTAGTAAGAATGACTTCCAGGTAATTACACTTGGACAAGGTGGGCGCCTTTGAATATACACACATTGAGCTGCCTCAAATCTTTTCCAGAGAGAGTCTCGATACTACAAAGGTGAGAAAATCAATTAGGAAGCCAGTGCAGAGGTCTAGGAGATGGTAGAGGCCCTGGGGAGGTGAGTGGCTGTAGACTTGTAGAAGAACGAGATCTATAGGAGGCATCTTGAGGTGTAATTAGCAGGACTCAGAGGCTGACAAATGAGAGGCGAAGGATGGAAACGGACAAATGGACTTGAG
Source organism: Equus przewalskii (assembly GCF_037783145.1). Taxonomy (NCBI): domain Eukaryota; kingdom Metazoa; phylum Chordata; class Mammalia; order Perissodactyla; family Equidae; genus Equus; species Equus przewalskii. Next base: position 133,300,876 of record NC_091831.1, read on the forward strand.
CAGCATATTTGATAAGATTTCTCAATATCCTTGTGGAAAGGTAGGAGAAGTATGGACTGGCTGCGAGAATGGTTAGGCTGATGGACAACTAATTGGACCAATGTACCCAAAGTACCAATGAATGGACAGGTGTGTCCTTGAAGGGAGGGTTTCTGTGCTTTGGCTTAGGGTCCAATCCTTGGCTTCATCTTAGCAATTTTGTCATTGTCTGGATAATAATATAGGGTACGAGTTCGTCAAATTTCTGACACCAAGAAGCTAGAAGTGATACCATAAACAAAATCCAAAAATTTTACAAAGGGAGAGAAAGACGAAGAGAGAGAGACCAAAAGATAAAATTTAACAGGGTTACACTTAATCCTAAACCTAACTGCTGCAGAAAGACAGTGAGCCGTGGGTTAGTAACAACCCATGTGGAAAGACCCATGGGTCTGTTTGATTCTAATCTTCAATAGGAGTAAATATGGTACCATCTTCTCTCAGCCCTCATGTGACTGCAGACTGCATTGTCAGAGCCTGTATTGTGGAAAAGGGAAGTGACAGTCCTGTTCAATTCTGTGCTGGTTAAGTGACAGTGAAGCTTTGCATTTGGTGTGGACACAATCTAAGAGCAACATGGAGCCCCTGGAGCATGTACAGAGGAGAGCAAGCATGACGGTGAAGGTACTAGAAGCAGTGTCCTGATCCCACATCAGTCATCACCACAACCTGTGAAGTTGGTGTATCATCCCCATTTTAAATAGGAGGAAACTGAGGCTCGGGGAGGTGGGTAACATGGTTTATGCCTGGTTCCACAATCTGCGTGAGGGAGGATTGATACCCCAAACCCGTGCTCTTTCCACTCCTCTTCACTGCCTCCTAAACTCACCATCTGAGGGACTGTTGGGGGGTCTGGAGATCCCTAAGTTTTGGTTGGAACCAGAGCTGGCCCCGTGCCCTGCCCTTGAGGTCCAATCACCTTTGAAACACTCTCCTCTCCCTGCTCCAGCTGGATCCTACTTCTGCATCTCTTGTAGTGAATCAGACCCCCCTGATCCATGACCCTGACATCCACCTTTGCCAAAAAAGGCTGCTGCTTAGAAGACAGTTGGCCACATCCTATTTACCCCCAGGGCACAGTTGGCCTGGACTGCTTCTGTTACCTATCCTCTCTTGGGCCTGGGCTGTGTAGTTATGACCATCCAATCTGTCCAACAGGAAGACAGCTTTGGGGTGGAGTGGCTTGTGGGCTGGGCAGCAGGAGCTGGGGCCGAGATGAGAAGTGGAAGTTCCCAGGAGAGACACAGAAGACCAGGTCTCAGGCAGTCAGAGAGCCTGGGGCAGAAGAGGGGACCCGCCTGGGTTGAGCCATAGGGTTTGGTGGCTGCTGGGACATACAGGGCTCAAGTGCCTGGAGCTCAGCAAAGCAAGGCGGTCAACAGGCCCACCCTCCTTGGATGATGGCTTAACGTGCCTCTCTTGTTACTCAGCTATGCCCTTGTTTTATACACTTCATGCATATCTGCTTTATAATAGAAAGAGTAAGTTTTTTTGGCCCCCCACAAGAAGCACTTTTCACCCCCTTAGGGGCAATGTGGCCTCTGTTGAGAATGCATGGACTCACAGTGGAGTTCTCAGAGTGTGGTCCTCTAACTAGGAGCAGCCGCATCTGGGACCTTGTTAGAAATGCAAATTCTCGGTCCCACCTGGGACCCACTGCACCAGACACTCTGGCGATGGGCCCAGCTGGCTGTGTTTTAACAAGCCCTCCAGGGGGTTCTGCCGTACACCAGCGTTTAGGAATCATTGGACTAGCTGATAGGGTATTCCATTGGTTCTTTTTGGTTCGGTGATAGAAGAAAAATTATTAAAACCTGCCTGAAGGAAATAAAAATCTTCCCCGTCCTGTTACACGCTGGTTCCTAATTAACTGTGATCATAGGTTCCATCGTGGAGGGGGTGGCGTGTTCCTCCTCCTGTGATGGAGGCACACGTGCAGCTGGGCATGGAGTGGGGAGAGCAGCACCTTCACATGGAGCCGGGGAGAAGCATCTTGTGGGAGGCATCATTTGGATTTTGGAAGAGGTGCACCTATGGCGAAGAAGGGGAGGGCTCCTATGACGTGGGTGCTGGGGAGAATTATGAGTGAGGGAGGGAGGAACACACAAGGACATTTCCACCTGATGGCTTCATGGTATTTTTCTAGGTTCCATCAAGTGGTTTCATGGTATTTTCTGTGTGCTCACTGTACCTTCATGAAAACACGGAGAAGAACTGCTCTCTCCTCATTGCCCAGGGAGCCCTATTTGTCCCAAAGGGTGGCAGCTGCATTTCCCCAGAAGGTCTCTGGCCTCAGAGATGCCTTCTCCTTGCTCAATAGCCACAGGCTGACTTCCCACCTTCCTTACCCCTTCCAGAGAATTGGTGGCTGCTGACAGATTGTCCCCCTGTGCCAGGAGTGGCGCATCACCTGCCAGCTCTGACAGGTGAGCCATTTGTCATTTGGTTGGGGGCTGAAGCATGAACTGCACTGTGGTATTTGGCTTCACAGCCCACTGGCCAGCCCCCCGCCGTGGCTCGGCTGCCTTGGAATGAGAGCTGTCGATTATGTCTTCCTCACTGGCAGCCGTAATGACTGCAATTTTCCGAATTGCTGGTTATTTTTAAAAAGGGCAGTGCATTTGTACCTCACTGGCTGCATCACATCCATCGATCAGGACCTACTTTAACAGGGGGAAAATTCCCGCAGTGGAGCTTGGGTTCTCCCCTTCACTCACTTTGTTAGTGTTGGCCTGAATTAGGCTGCAGTGCAACGAAGGCATGCAGAGTTAGTCTCTCTGGACAGATACACACGGATTGATTTCACACGATCAATAGTCTTCTGTTTCATGAACAGAGGTCTTGATGTATAGAGTTTGACTTTCTTTGTCCACCAGGAAAGCCTATCTTTTTCTGTAATTCTCTCTCCCTCCCTTCCTCTTTCCCTGTCTTCCTCCCTCATTCAGTGAGTTTTTATTCCATGCCAAGTACTTTGTTGGGCACTGGAACCAAGGATGAATAAGACAAGATGTCCACCTGTAGATGATGACATGTAAATAAACAAGAGTGAAGAGCCTTAGTGGGACTTGGTGAGTCCCATAGAAGGGGTTTCTCAACCTCAGCACTATTGACATTTTGGTCCAGGTCATTCTTCTGGGGCGGGGGGGCGGGCGCTGTCCTGTGCATTGTAGGATGTTGAGCAAAATCCCTGGCGTCTACTCACTTGATGCCAGTAGCAGCCTCTTCCCCAGTTGTGACAGCCAAAAATGTCCCCAGATAATGCCAAATGTCTCAGGAGGTAGGGGGACAAAATCACCCCAGTTGAGGACCCCTGAGAACCACTGTCCTAGACTGAACTCCTGGCAGGGGCCGGGGAGGCTGGGCTCCTGTCCTGGCTCCACTGTAGTGAGCTGTGTGATCAGAAGCAACTCACGCGGTCTCTTTAGGCTTCCGTTTTCTAATTTGCAAAATGAGAGCTTGGAAAACGCCCCTTCTAAATCCTATGGGTCCATGAAAACTTTGGGTTTGTCTGTTCTAACTCATTAGACCCTCTGCTCTGGAAAGGTGGGGATAGGGTTTATGCTTCACCACACGGTCAAGGCACCTAGGACTGAAGCCTGCAATCAATCTGCAAATACACGTGCTGACTGTGTGTAAAAGAAATAGGGCCAGTGATCAAGAAGTTTCCACTCTTTGTGGAGAAAGAAGTCAGTCTCAAGAAAGCCCACTCTGGTCTCAGACTGCCTGTGTTTGAATCCTGCCTCTGCCTCACACAGGCTGGGTGACTGAATAAGTTGCTTACTCTCTCTGAGCCTCAGTTTCCTCATCTATAAAGTGGAGACGATGATAGTTGTGACCTCACAGCTGTTGTGAGAGTTTAATGATGCAGAACAGTACCTGGCACAGAGTGAGTGCTCAGTAAAGGTTAGCCATGGTGGTCGTGAAGATGAGGCTGAATTACCAGCACAGAGCTGTAATGATTCCACCCCCAGGGCACGACACGCCAGGTGAGTCCTGCCAAGTGTTCAGGAGGAAAGAAAAACCCACAGGGAGAGAAACAGAACTATGAGGGGGACCTCAGAAGGTTGTACATACTTTGTTTTTAGTGGGGTGCAATGGTGAGTGGGGGGGCATTGGAGAAGGCTCAGAGATGCTCAATGAATAAGTGGGAGAATCATCGAGTCTTTGATAACCAGATCTAAAGGGCTCAGAGCAGTGAGGAGACCTGCCCAAGGCCACACTGTAGACAACAATCAGAGCCAGGTTAGCACCCCAGGTTCTTGACTCCCATCCAGTGCTCTTGTTGTCTGACCAGCACCACAGGGATTCTAGAAAGACGTATTTCCTGGTGAGAAAGTTCTCGATGTCCTAAATGCGTGGAGTTAAACCAGGTCTGGCTTGAGAGTCCTTAGGGCAGGGTAAGGGACTGGGAGGGGAGGCTGGTTGGCTGGGTCTCGGTTGAGATCAGTGACTCCAGGGCTGGGTGGTTTGGAACCTGTCAGGTCTCAGAGAGGGTGGGGCTGATGCTCACCTTCGTATTGCCTATTAGATAGAAAAACCAGAGTTGCTGAGTAAACGGGATGAAGGAAGGATATTTAAATGAAGAGAACAGATCATTTCCAAGCAGGAACCAGCAAGAACTTCAGGCTCCCTGTTTGCATTCAGGTGAAAGGCTAATTATCAGTCAGCTCTAACAGATCGTTAGCGAGGTCCCGCCCAAGCTGTGTGTTGCAAAGCTTCCTTATCTGACCTTGGGTGTTGGCGATCTGAAATACACACTGGCCCTGGGTTATACAGGTGGGGTGGGCCTGAGAGCTCAATAGAGCGGGAGTCCCCAGAACTGTGCACCACTGCTACTGCTAATAACAATCAAAATAACGTTGCCTTATATTTGTAGCACACTTTGTTCAATGTGCTTTCATAGACATTGTTGATCCCCGACAAGCCTGTTACTCTCATTTTATATAAATGCACACCGAGTCTGAGTGAGGTTAACTGATCTGACCAAGGGTGTACAACCTGGACACCTCCAGCTGTGGACCTCACCATGCTCTGTACCTTCCTGGGTAGCCAGCCTCGAAGGTGGCCCCAAAGGTTCCTGCCTCCTGGTATTCATCCCTTGTGTTGTCCCCCACCCCCCCATATTGTACCAGGGTTTGTCTGCATGACCAATAACATACAGAAGTGACGTATGTCACTGCTGGGATTAAATTGTAAAAGACTGGGCCTGCTGTCTTGAATTCTCTCCCTCTCTCCTCCTCCATCACCCTCTCCCTCGCTGTCTCCCTCATCTCTTGCTTTGGGGGAAGCCAGCTGCCATGCCATGAGCAGCTCCATGGAGAGGCCCCCATGGCAAGGAACGGAGACCTCTGCCCAACAGCCAGCAAGGACTGAGGCCTGCCAGTGACCCCCTGAATGAGCTTGTAAGTGACCTGAGCCCCAGTCAAGTCTTGAGATGATACAGCCCTTGCTGACTTGAACCTCACCAGGGACCAGCCCAGAGCTTGAGGGCAGCTTCATAAAAGACTTGAGTCAGAATCTCCCAATGAAGCTGCTCCCAGATGTCTGGTTCTTAGTACCTGTAAGATTGAAAACGTTTATTGTTTTAAGCTGCTAAATTTGGAGGTTATTTGTTACACGGCAATAGCTATTGCTATTGCTATAAGTAACCTTGGGTTGTTCCATGGAACCAAATTCCCCCACTGATGATTCATCCCTTTGGGTTCACCATGACCATCTTCACAGGTCTCTGATAAGGAAAATGCACCTGGGAAAGGAAGTCACTACCTAAGCAGTATCCTTTTTTAAAATATTTTTCCTTATTTTTATAGGGAGCCATTTATACGTGGCCCTACCTTTTTGAAAATTGAGAACTGTAGGGTCTAATGTATGCATACTGGACAAGACTCAACTGTGGATCAAGTGTACATGGAATCTTTAGTGCTTCTCTGTTTTGCTCACTTCCCTGTGATGCCCCAATTTTGTGACATAATTTTAGTGGAATTAAAGTTGAGCAGCTCAAAATGATACGCTGGATCCCACCACACCAGATGCTAGTCCATGCGAGCAGATGGTAGGCAGGCTGTGGTGGCGTGTCAGGGGAGGAAGTGGCCAGGAGAGACGACCCCCCTTGCCTGGCTGTTCACGTGAGCTTCCTAATCACATGAAGTTTATTTTGCTAAGAAATCTCCGACGAGGTTGGAGGGTGCTTTGGGTCTGATGAGGATGTGGGGTATCATGGGAGGGATAGGAAACATCCTTAGTATGAGTTTATTTATTAAATCAGTTTTCTTTATGACAGCGCGAAAGTTCTGGATCACTGGGGGAATGGAAAAGCGTGAGAAATGAGAGGCCCATGAAGGGGAAAAAATAAACTTGGATGGGATATTGCAGACCTGCTCAGGGCCCCTCTCTCCTGCTCTCAGTTAGCTGTCTGGAGGAAAGGGCCTCATAAATAAGTCCAACGAAGGCATCTGATTGTGGATTTCCCTGTTCAAAGGGATATTTGCGTTTCACAAAGGAGGAAGCTTTAAAACCAAGGAACACAAATTTCAGGGATTTCAGGCACCAAGTGAAGACAGAGCGGAGGGACATTTGTGGGGCAGAACAAATCTCCTAGGCTCTTAGATTTGGTCTTCAAAATTCTGCCACCAGCACAACCAGCTTGAAGGTCGCGTGCCCACATTTACAGAGCTGAGTGGCCCAGGACTGAGGTCAGACTGCCTGAGTGGGAATTTGGGTTCCTATGGACTGTGTGGTCTTGGGCAAGTAACTTAACCTCTCTGGATTATCTTCATCTATAAATGGACAGAATGATAATTCCTACCTCATGCGTTTGTGGGAGCTTTAGAATGAGATAATGCTTGGCACAGACCTGCCATATAGGAGGAATAAAGGTTAGCTATTGCAGCTACATTATACATTTATATTATAGCTACATACAGTATAGTAATATTAATTCCAGTGATACTAGTTAATTTTAGTAGTATGAATGTATTACAGCTCTATGATCATATGCTATAAAGTCTCCATGGCCGTATGCAGAGAGCATGTTTTAGGTTTTATCCACTTGCCCGCCTCCTGTCCCTGCCCTTTGCAAGCAGTGGAGCAGACAGACTCGAGGATCCTGCAGGAACTGAGGGCCGAGAGGTCCCCAGGCCACGTGGGTGAGGGTGGTTGTGCTTCCGGGTAGAAGTGTCGGGGAGCCTCTCTCTGCTGCCAGAATCTGGGCAGCACCTCTGGTCTTGGCAGGAGCAGTCCCTCTCTGGGGCTGAGAAGAGGGAACAATGGGTGCTCTGTTGCTTGCTGGGACCATGTCAAATTATCCAACTCGGTCAGAAGCGCAGCTATGGAGTGTGGGCTCCCGGCTCTGCGGGTGGAGAGGCCTCGCAGGCTCCAGGTTGGTAGGCACCCCGGGAAGGGCCAACCTGGACACACGCAGCAGGCAGCATTTCTGGCACCAGTGAGCTCTTACTGGGATGAAAAGTTCTGCGGTGGCCCAGCCCTCTTGTGATAATGGCTTGAGGTCAGTCCCAGGATGAGGGGAGGAGCAGCGCTGTGTGTCCCTGGTCAGGCAATGACAGGTTCCCAGGGAAGCCTGGATCTCTGATTCTTGACCCTATACACTGAATAATGGGGCAAAGAGGGCAGGACTGTGGAGTTCTGCTGCCTGACGGTGGGTTTCTCAATGTAACCAGCGTTGAGCCGAGATATCACTGTGGAATCCATCAGGAATTTGCTCTCTGGTGTATGGGGGCGAGGTGGAGAGGCACAGATTAAACTAACCTTAGCATCTCTTGTGTTCCAGGTAGTCTGCCAGGCACTTGACATTCATTTAGTCTCTTACACCTCACAATCAAGGTAGTGGTGTAACGATTCCCACTTTACAGGCCAGGAGACTGAGGCTCAGAGAAGTTGAGTGCCTTGCCCAAGATGACACAGCTCATAAGAAGCAGAGTCAGGATTAGAAACTGCGGTTGTGTGGCTCAAACGCCCACGCTCTGACCACTCTTTGGCCTTGACTTGCTGTGCTAAGACACTATTGTTTCTCCTTTCGTTGGGGGCGCACTGTCATCTCTTGAAATGCCAGCTTCTCAGCTTCCAGCTTTGGGGCTTTGGGGATGGGGTTGTGTAGACAGGATACCTGTCCTCCTGTGGCCATGGCTGTCAGGAGTTAAGGATTGGGTGTCCCTCCCTCCGGACAGGGCTCCCCTTACATGTTCTTAAAGGATGCTCTTGTTCTCTCACCTCCGGATTTTAGGGGATAAACTTGAGAATGACTTTGGGGCTGCAGCCTAGAAATCCGATCCCCTGAGACTCCCGTCCTTCCCGGCTGGGCAAGGGGAGCGCTCTTTCCTCAGCAGGTGAGCTGCGGTCAGACTCCCACCTGGGTGTAATTACAATCCTCTACCCTTCCCGCTCCAGCTCTCAGAGACCCGAAGTTTTTGCAAGTCCTTCTCCCCTCCCTAATAACTGGTTGGCAGCCGTTCATCAGAGCCCAAAGCGACCAGGGAACGCCTCTCCTCACTGCCTCCCTCTCCCTGTTGCTTTGGAGACCAATCAGGGCTCTACCCGCTCCTGGTCCTGGGTTCAGAGAGCTGGAGATTATGATGGGAAAAACTATTTCTCCATATTTCATTGTTATGTTTTAATTTGTGTTTATCTGGAGAGTGGCAGATTAGAGGTTGTGAAACTATCAGGGAAAAACAGCTTCTAAAAATACAAGCGTTGCTAGCGTGATGGGCCAGATTTGGAAAGAGGGCTTCTTGCATTTTCTCTTGAGGTGAGAAGACCGCAGGGTAATTATCCAATGGATGGGGCCGGCTCTCAGAGGAGCAGCAGTGACAAATAGTCATGATGCCTATGCACCCCCTCTGCTACAAAGGGGCATTCGGGAGCCCTGCAGATAATGTTTCCAGATTAGCTGGAGGGGACGTGCTGTTTCAGAAAATGAACAGCATCCACATTCTTTCTTTCTTTCCTGACAGGAACTCCAGTTGTCTTCGTGCAGGTGAGCCGGGCACTGGGAGGCACCGGGTCAGAAGAAGTCATGAAGTGGATTGAGTGTCCCTGGGGCTAGTGCAGGCCTCCTGTAGACCTCTGTGCCCTGGCAGCTGTCAGTGTGTGACACTGGGCCTGCCACCTTGCCAATCCCCACCTGTGCTGAAGGCCTGACCCCATCACTCATGTGGGCCTTTAGCAAGTTTGCTAAACTCTCTGAGGCTCAATTTCCCAGTTTTTAAGATGTATTGAGTAGTCATCCCTGTCTCTCATGCTGGTTTGGGGTGAAAAAAGAATTAAGTATTGCAGAGGGTCTGGGACATGGCAAAGTCCCAATGAGTATAACTTTTCTTCATAATAGAATCAGGTAGGTTACAGCTGGCAAAGCCACCTAATAGGGCAGTTGGGTGAATCACAAGTAGTTGGATTTCAGGCCATGGGAAGATATTTTGGGGCAGGTGAGACTTTCTGGCGTCAAAGTCTATGGAGACGAGCATCTCTTCAGCTTATTTGTAGGGTCAGCTCTGTGTTGTCAGGAAGCGGATGAAGGCCAAGAGGGCCCACAGTTATTGTTTTTGTAGTTTACAGTGCACTTTCAAAGGCACACTCAGCTTTATCAAGTAGCCGTCAACGCCACAAGCATTTTGCAGATGACAAAACCAGAAGTCAAGGTTAAGCTCCGTTCTCAAGTGGTAGGATAAGGACTCCTAAATCCCTTTTCCTCCCCTCAATAAGATGTAATGGGGAATTCATCCCTATGTAGTCAGAAGATGCAGGCTATGGTCCTCACAGAGGGGGTCCCAGGTATTTCCAAAAGGAATTGTTAAGGGGAAGAGCCTTGCTCATCTTTAGAATCTTTTTACTATAAGACTGGATCATGAGAGGCCAAAAAAACAATCCCAGGATTGCTTCTGTCCTGGAACTTCTCCCTCTGCCAAGACCTGGTTCCTTTGCGTTGAAGACCCGCAGCCTGAGCTTCACTCCTCTGACATATTTTGGAGGATGGGGCCCGTCAGAGAGGCAGCCCCTTGCGATTCCAGGCAGACTAGAACTTGGGATACAGTGTTTTCCTTCCAACGAGCCTAATTCTGAAAGCAAGGCATGCCCACAGGTTGTGGCGATAGGACGGATGTAAGAGTGACGATTCCAAACTCCCAGAGCAGTGCCTAGCCCCTAGTAGGGTCTAAAATAGCTGTTGGATGCATGGCATGGAGAGGGAACAGAGGCATTTGGTGGCTACGTGTAATTCAGTGACCAACCCAGGCGTGGGTACTGATCTTTGAGAACCATCCAATTCCTGAGCTGGAAGGAGCATTAGAATTGAGCAAGGCTACTTCTTTATTTACTGATGAGGAAACTGAGGCCCAGAGTTGCACAGTGACCTCCCCCAGACCACATGGCTACCCGGGGGCAGAGCTTGGCTTTCCTGACCTCCGGCCTCTCTGCCATGTCCTCACGATGCTCCCAGCAACAGAATTTCCTGATGTCTCCCTGGCGGACACAGATGACCTCAAACCCCACAAATACCTCAGCTGAATTTCCTTAAAATAACTGTTGTGATCAACTTAATGTGTTAGAGGTACTGGGGGCGGGTGTGGCGGGGGGGGGAAGAAAATCCTGTTAAACCTGCTAATTGCCCACTTATTTCAGTCCTAGCTCCTGAGAAAGTTGCTTCTGAATGATCGTGTGTGCTCTGGAAATACTATAATTAGCCTGTTTGGGCCACATTGCTCTGGAGCAAGAACTGCCAGGTGGGAAGTAATATGACTGGTAACCAAGAAACAAAAATGCAGTCAATTTTAAGTGAAAAATCTCCTGGAAGCTCTTCATTCAGGGATGGTCTTTTTGTTTCAGCAACACGGTGGAATGCCCAGATTGACTCTATGATTTTTCCATTTCTAAAAGTTTTAAGTGCCTGGTCAAAGTAATAATAAGGGCTCCTAAAAATACAAACTACTGTTTATCAAGCACTTACTGTGTCCCAGGCACTCTGCTAAGAATGTACATGCGTCCTCTGCATTCAGTCCGTACCACAAGCCTGTGAACCTTGGTAATACCCTCAGCCCCATTTTCACAAGAGCGGAATGGAAGTTCTGCGAGGTTAGGTCATTTACCCACTTGAGATCACTTAGTTACTAAATAGTACAGCGGGGACTCAGATCCAAGGGTGTTTGGCTTTAGGACCCAGCATCTCACTCACCAGGGTTCTAAAGTCAGCAGTGTGTATGGTCAGAACCACTCTTGAAAATCTCTTAATCACTCAAAGCATGGGGCTCAGCTGGTATTTTTCCCAGCCGATCATCAGATGAAGATATTTCCTTAAGTTTAGGGGCCAGGTTGTGTGAAAAATTAGTGGTTTTGTATGCTAGAATTGTTCTCAAGGCAGCAAGATGCTCACATGACGAGGGTCATGCAGGAGGAAAGTGCACCCCATCTCCCCCTTCACATCCTCCGTGGGCACGTGCTTACCATGTGGCCTGGGGAGAGGAGCCGTCCCCTTGTTTATTATCATTGTTATTTCCCTCTGTCGTGCTTGCTCTCTTTTGGGTTGTTTGCTCGCCAAGCACCTAGAGTTGAATTCTTTCAAGTTAAATGCATCTAGTAAAGGATTTCGCTAAATTATCCCCCAAGCTTCCAGCTGGCAAAAGAAACAAACAAATTAAGAGCAAAACAAGTTCTTTGGCTTTCATGGGCCAGAGTTCAGTCTTTCTCAGGCCAGGAATTTTTCTCAGGTGCTTCTTTAGTGGGGTGCCCTCTGACTGCCTTCCTTCCCCGCTCTGATGGCTGGGTGGTAGGCTCCATCCTCTACCATGCCGCCCCTGAATCTGAGCCCCCATCATACATTCTTTCCATAAGCACTGACTACATACAATGCCCAGATCTCGAGGATACAGGGACCTTATCTCAAGGAGGGAACAGAGGAGAGAGCCAGTGAATATATGACAGCTTGGACACTTGCTGGGCTTGCAGTAAACTGAGGCAACCTAGGCGCCTAATGAGGGTAACTGACTATCCTGGTTTACACGGGGCTGCCTGACTTAGCACCAGGAGTCCCACACACCAGGAAATCCTTCGGTCCTGGCAAACTAGGACAACTGGTCAGCCTACACCTAGCCTGAGGAGTTGTGGAATGGATGTTCCAGAAGAGGCTGATCCAAAAAGTAGGACCTCTCCAGGCACATAAAAGAGAGAGAGAGGAGGAGCCAGGCAGAAGGACTGAGATGAGAAAAGTGACAGTGGCATGACAGAGTGGCATGGTTAGAGTAGAGGATCTGTGTCAAGGAGTGGAAGGAAAGGAGGCACAAAGTTTGTGCTTAGTTATGCTGCGGGTTGTCTGTTCTCTGGAACCTACTTCTAGGAAGAACAGGGAAACCTGGGTGCCTGATGCTTGCGAGGTGCTTCACTCAACGAATTCTGGAGACGGAAAGAGAAGCACACCAGCTTTGGGTCCAGCAGTCCTCATCTGGAACCCTCCTCTGATGCCCTCACACAGCACCACAGTATGGGCTTCAGAACTTCTCATTGTTCCTCGATTTCACGTCTCTAACCTACGTGGTGAGTAACTTCAATGCCTTTGAGAAGAAGGGGCGCCAGACCAAGCTCACTTTTCCCTCTGAGTCACCAGGAAGGCAGCGTTGGTTGTCTGTGGGCCCTTGCGTTTACCACCTGAATGACTGGCCAAGTCTAGATCTTCTCTGATGCTCTGTAATCTGTAAAATGGGGATGGCAATAGCTTCCTTGCAGGGACGTTGTGAGATTCGAATAAGAGAACATTCACACAAGTATTTGGTAGAGCGTCCAGCACATAACACGTTTATGGAGGAAGTGACGTTCAAGCTGAATCTCCAACGAGGAGTTCTCCAGGTGAAGAAGGTGGGAAAAGACACTCAGAGGACTGGGCTCCACATGGAGCCCTGAAGGACCCTGTGAACCAGGGGAGTGATGAATGATGCCTGTGGCTGTTGTGTGGGAGCTTCTCCCCACCTCACCCTGCAAGCCCGCCCCAACTCCAGTGCCCTCTGACCCTGTTCATACCTAGAATCTTCAGAGCCATCACTGACGCCTCCTCTCACCCTTCACAATCAATCACCATTTCCTCTTGATGCTACCTCCTAAGTCTCTCTTGAATCCACTTTTATCCACTCCCACTTCCATCCAGGGACCACTGCTCTCTCCTGCCTACTACCTCCCTGTGGGTCTCCTTGCTCCCACTCTTGCCCCCTTCCAGTCCATCCTACACACCAGCAGCCAGAGTGATCATCGACTAATGAAAAGCTGATGCTGTCATTCCCCTGCCAATGCTGTTTGCTAGATTCCTATTGTTCGTGGGGAACCCAGCCACAAGACAACCCTTGGCCTATGGGGGAGGGGCTGAATGATAAGGTCCCTGCCCACTTTTCAGCTGCCCTTTGACTACTTCCCTCCTTCCTCTCCGTTCTCCTGCCACGATGGTTTTACTCAGGTCCTAGAACACATCTCACTACTTCTCCACCCAGAACCTTGACTTGCAACCCACTTCCCCCGATTAACCTAGTTAATTCCTATTCATCATTTAGGTTTTAGCATAAATGTCACTTCTGCACTGTGTTCTGTGGCATTCTCAGCCAGCATATTCCATTTGCAGCTGATTTTCGTTAGGTATCTTTGAATTTGGAGGAGAAGGTGTTTTGAGAGGCTGTGTAGCCCAATGGTAGGAGCATGAGCTTGGGAAGCCAGAGTGACCTGGCTCAGAACCTGTTGCTGACACTTACTGGCTGTATGACGTTGAGCAAGTTATCACCCACCTCGTGCCTGAGTTTCCCCATCAGTACAAAGGGATGATAATAGTACCCATCTCAGTGAGTTGTTGTGAGGGTTAAATGAGTTCCTATTGGCAGCACCATGTCTGGCCCATAGTAAGTACTACACCAGCGTTTGTTACATAAATAAAATAAATTCCACAAGGATTTTGCTCACACCCCAGCGTGGCATCTATCATGGTGCATTTAGTCAGATGTGCTTGTCCCCTCTTCCCCTCAATCCTAAGGTCCTTTTGAGGGCAGGGACTATGGCTGAGGCATCTCTCTGTATGCTGGTCCCCAGAAGAGTGCCCGGAGCACAGTGGATTATCAACAAACAGGGCTGGAAAAGACTAACACGTGATGAAATGCCAAGGAGAGAACCATATGCTAGAGTCAGGCCTGCATGCTTCACTCTGCCCATCCCCAGTAGAATGACAGCCTGAAAGACGGGCCAGAGGGATCGGTCCTCCTGGGGTTTAGTGGCCTGCCCTCTGGGTAGGCTCCACACCGCTAGTAGAGTCACCCACAATTTCCACAGAAATTTTCTCAAACAGCTCAGTCCTCAAGAAGAGATCCCACGTTGGACATAAATTTAAAAAAACAGACAATAAAACTCAAGGAGTGATCTGCAATGGGTGGGAATGTCACTTGAAGATGCCCTTTTTAAGTGTTCAGGGAATTAAGATACTTGATTAATAGATAAATCTCCCTGAGAAGAAATTAAAAAGTACTCAGTTTTCTTGCTTCAGTAGCACTTTTGGTAGAGCCATTAAATTACCAATACTAAGTAGGAAAAAAAGAAGACTCATTAAAAAAATTGATTTAGGACAACTTGCTAAGAGATATTTTTACTTGATGAACATGGTGTTATCGGAGGCAGCTGTGCTCTTTAACTCCCCAAATTCACTTAAAAAATAGATGGAGAACTGTCTTTATACTTTACATCTGTGATTTATTTGGGGGAATGGAGTCTGTATGCTGAATGGTGATATGGCAGTGAGAGAGAGACGGTGAAGGGACACAGGTTACCCGCTTCTATCCTGACAGCAGTCTCCTCTTCCACCCCTGCCCACATTTCTAGCGGGGTGTGTGTGTGCGTTTCTGGGAAACTTCTGCCAGGTGCCAAATTCCTTTCTACCTTCAGGATCGTCGGGGTCACCCTAAATCACAGTACCATGTGTCAATGGCTTATTTGCCAAATACCAGATCAGAGCCCCCTGGAGTTGGAAGGAGTCTTAGAATAGGCCCCCTAACAATTGCCACTTTGCTGGTCTGCCAAACTCTTACCAGTGGGCGCTTCGTAACCTGTCGTAACCTGGCGTTTGACAGAGGGAGTGTTGTGTCTGATGGTCTGCATGGTCCATATGACTTGCATTTCATTTCAGTAGTGATAAAAATGAATGAAAGACAATTTAAAATATTGACTGCCTTTTTGAGGAATTTAGTGACCTAGTTGGCTAGCGTTGAAGAATTTAGTAAATGCTTGTCCTGTACACACACCATTTTGTAAGTAAGGAGATCCTAGTTTAGGTGGGAAATCGCGTCCACCCCCTAGAGAATCACTGGCTGAAGGGCTCCCCTATAACGTCCCCTAGGGGAGGTGAGAAGGCGGCCAGCGTCTGAGGGATCATCCACCCAGTCTGTGCAAGGCTCGGGATGAGACGTTAAGCGCTCAAGGAGGCCCAGTTAGGGCTAGAGTCCAGTCTCAAAATGGGCTTCCTGACTCCTAACCCTGAACCCTTTCAAAAGTCCCCAAACCCAGGGTGAGGGACTGGTGTTGATCATTAGCACAATGACGCACCGCAAAGTTTTTCCACTTGCTGTAGATGATTACCACAGAATGTTACCTCAGGACCACAGGAAGTACTTATCAGGGGGCAGGAGGGGACGTCCATGGGTCTTGTGGTCTCCTGCTGCCTCCAGGAACCCTGCTCAGTGTGGATGAGCCCAAGCAGGGGAGGAGAGTTGTGCCCAGGGCTCCAGCCGCCGAAGCAGCTCCACGCATCTGCTAAGTGCACCGCCTGCTTTCCACAAACTGTTGCTCATCCTTACAGCCTAAGAGTCAGGTGTTACTTGCCCATTTTACAGATGAAGCAATGAGGCCCAGAGAGGTCAGGCAACTTACTGAAGACTCAGGTCTACCTGACTCCGAAGCCTGAGGACGCTCTTCCCATGACTCCATACTGTTAGACCACTTTGTCCAAAAGTTGACGTAACCGTGTGAACAGAGGGATAGAGCCTTGGCTGGAGAGGGGAGAGGAGGGCGTGGAAGCTCTTCCCAGTTCGCTTTATTATGATTATTTAAAGAGAACACCCGCAGTGCATGGGCCACCTCTAAAAGGGGACAGAAGAAAGGGCTCCCATTTGCTGCCTCTGGGGTGGAAACTGGGAGGCTGGGGGCTGGGAGGGAGGTCTTTACCATATACCATTTTGCACCTTTATAATTTCATACATGCGAATGTATTGCTTCATTAAAAATAAATAAAATTTAAATCTAAAAAAGGAAAAGAAGAGAAAGATAATGAATGCGCTTGCTAAAGAATTTAGTCTGTGCAAATGGGAATACAGAACATGGTGACGTCTCCTTCTCTGATTCCCAGGCCCTCCTGCTGCCCCCCACCCCCAGTAAGCCATTGCTATTGTTCTAGAAACACTTTATGCATATACAAGCACACATGTCCTCTTTTTACATAAGTGAGATTAGGCCATACATTCTGGGTGACATCTTGTTCTTTCTCTTAATGTATCTTGGAGGATATTCCACATCAGTATGTACAGGTCTACCTCATTCATTTTAAAGGCTGCATGGTGTTCTTCTATGTGGATGTCCCAAGATCTATTTATCCAATTCCCAGTTAATAGACGTTTAAACGGTTTCCAGTCGTCTGCTACTATGGATAACCCAACAGTGACTATTCTTAATATGTCTTTTCACACATGTGCAGGTCAATCTGTAAGATAAACTTTTACAAGTGCAATTGCTGGCTCAAAGGATATTCGTGTGTCTTTAATTTTTTTAAATTATATGGTCAGTCTAAAATTTGAGAGCTATTGCCATCCTGTCCCCTGAAGAGGCCATGAATTACCCCTCCACCACAAGGCATGAGGATGTCGGTTCCTCGCAAACGGGAAGGGTTTTTGCAAAGTGAAACAAATTTGCCGTGGAAGAGAAGTCTTTAGAGGCACAATGTGTTCCACTGAGAGCTGCAAGGATAGGTGCCACGCCTCTGTGGGGCAGCGGTGGGAACCCGAGCATTTGCTCCTCTCCGTGGGGACGGGGCTTTACCCCATTGTCAATCTGTGGACATTCATGGAGCATCTATTATTTGCCATGCCCTTTACCAGGAGCTGGAGGCGTCACCAGGAATCAAAGACTCTAGACTTGCCCGTGAGACGCTTGTGATCTAACTGGGCAACTAAGAAATCCCTGATGAGGAGAGAAGCAAGGATACAAGGCCACGAGCTCAAGTTCTATGTGAGGCTTATGGACAACAAACGTCTTAGGAATTTTTAGCTGATGTAGTCTTAGAAAGGCTTCTCAGAGGAAGCAGACTTTGATGCCAGCTTTGAAGAATGGGTGAGAGTTTGCTGGGACAAGAGGGAGAAGCTGGGTGTTGAAGGTGGGAGACAGATTCTTAATTTTTAAGCAACAATTAATTTGTGCTGACCACATGATATAGTGTGAGCACTCCTTCATTCATTTGCTCAGGCAACATGTACTGCATGCCTGTTATGGGCCAGACACTGTCCTAGGAGCCTGGGGAAGTTAGATTCTAGGCACTTTCATATTTGTATGCCTCATTCTGCAGAGAAGTGAACTGAGGCCCGGGGAGGTTAAATGACTGGCCCAAGGTCGTTCAGCTAGTGCAGGGCCAACCTGGTGGTTTGACGTTGGTCTTCTGATCCTAATTGTGGTGCTTTCACACATCAACTGCTGGAGAGCACAGGTGAAGAAGGAGAAACGAGCAAGATGCATTTGGGAGACAAAATATAGGTCAGTCTGTGAAAGACAAATCGGGCACCAGACCTGAGGTCTCTTCTAGTTGTCCGAGCCACATACCTTAGTAACAAAACAATTCTGTAAAAAAGGATGACATTTCTGGGGTCTGAAATTTCATGCTTCATGCAACTGGTATTTATTTTTTCCTGCAAATTACAATCTGCGTTGACATTATTAAGGAAATCACATGGACCAGCAGAAAATGAAGAATCCAATTGATTATTTTTATTGCTGTAGAAATCCTTTGTAGGCGGGCTGGGCAGAGACCCAATTTCATTTGCTTGTAATATTGCAAACGCTGCTAATTGCCTATCTTTGGTAAAGGATAGAGACAAAGGAACAATAAAAGGTATTTATTAGAAATTTTGTTTGGACAAATTGCTTTCACATCTCAGTGGCCTTCATCTCTGTCCAGAACACCCAAACTCCAGGACAAAACTAAATGACGGTCATGACATCACCTTTCCTACTGTTTGTACAGTTGTTTCCGCAATGTTGCTAAAGTACCATAGAACTGATTATTTTCAGGCTGATTTTTTTTTTTTTTTCTGCAGAGGTTGAACTATCAGTGGATTGCCATTCAATTCAATTTAGTAGTTACAACAGTCGGAATAACTGCACTGCGTCTTAATATGTGGGTCTCATGCATAAGTCACGTTGTTTGCCAGCAATAATGAGCAGACAAGCTGCCAGGAGACTGAAAATCAGTGCTCAATACACAACTGGGTCTTAGAGCTTGGAGAATGGGAATTCATGAAACATTTGAGAGTCCAGTGGACCCTGCCTTCAGCTCTGGGGCCCAGAGCCCCTCAGAATGTGGGCCACACGGTTGGTGCTTAATGAATCCTTATGGACACAACATTCTTTTAATGCTTATGAAAGTTGCCTTAACTCTCTAGTCTGATGTACATTTTTCCGTTCATTCGTTGATTCATTTATTCACTCCAGAGAGCTCAGTGCTGTTGAAGGTATGAAGAACCATTCACAGTCTTTGCCCACTGAATTATAACCCTGTAAAGGTTACAAAACACATGCACGCTAATTCTAGTAGCGCAAGGTGGCAGTGGGCTGAGGCATGAAATCAATGCCCTTGGGAGAGGCGCATGCCATGGGCTGAGAACTGGCTCTTGGCTCCTACGACTACCGACTGTGTGACCTTGAGCATTTGCATAACCTCCCTAAGCCCTGGTTTTCTCATCTATGAGATGGGGATAAATCACAGTAATATCTACATGATGGGGTTGTTAGAGGAGTAAATGCAAGAGAGCTTGTGAGTGCCTGGCCCTCAGCTCAGGAAATACAAGCTATAACAATAATAATTACTTCTACCTTGGAGGCAAGGCAGGCGGTGGTAGGAGTTACCAGAGATGGCTTTCCGATGGGCCACGCTTGGGTATACTGAGCTGAGAACATGGGCCCTTAAGGGGCAGGAGCTAAAATCCAGAGCCTGGGCGGATGGATAGAGGGTGGGTGCAGGGTGCACGGCCCTCTGACTAGAGCAGGGGCAGGGATATGAAACTGGAAAAGCAGGTGGATCAGGTCATGGAGGGACTTGTGCACCTCTGCAGACTGGCATGTGGTTCAGTTTTCCTCAAGAATTAGGCCAGTCCTCATATGCTGAGAGGAAGTGACATGGTGAAAATCAGTTGCTTGAGGCCTGGCTCCCCTGGAGATCCAGTATTTTATCCTAAAAATGAAATTCGGTCGCTGCTTAGCTGGGCAATTCCCTAAATTAAAGGAAGCAGACATCACAGGCATTGTCTAATTTGACATCATCCGTCTCTAAGACGCAGGGAGTTTCCAGCAGGGGCAGCTGGGGGGATGGAGACGCATCTTTCACAGACTTCAAGGGAGATGCATGATGGATGATTTTTGAAACTTTTATTTTCCTCTGTGTGGAGTTTTGTGCCCTTTAAGATGACACAGTGAATATTTTTCCCCCCCAAATTATATATATATACAGTGACTGAGGTCGCTGTAGGGCAGGACCGACTGTTCGAGACAACGCCGCTCTTGATGGGCACAGATGCCTGATGGTTGTTGGGGTGCAGGAGGAACCCTGGGCACAGTGCAATCCAACAGAAATGGAAAGGCTACAGAGTTCAAGGCCAAACGAACTTTCCTCTGCTCTAACTGCTCCCAGGCAGCAATCGTAGAACATTTTTACAGCCCCCCAAACACGGGGACACACACCACCCATTTGATTCTGACTGCAGCCCTGAGACGAGGGAGGTCTCAGCCTTGTTTCCTAGGAAACTGAGGCTCAGAGAGGCTAACTGGCTTGTCTAAGATGCCACAGAACTAGCACCTGGCAGAATCGGGGCTTCTGCGGGTCCAACTGCAAACCCTGTGCTCCTTCCATGACACGATGCCTCTGTCCTTTGGTATGCAGCCAGTAGAATGGGGACCATGCAGGCTGACGGTCTGACTCCCATGCATTCTAGTTTTAGCTCTGTGTGAAACACTATAACTGTTTGGGCCTCAGTTTACCCAGCTGCATGACAGAGAGGACTGACTCCCACTTACACCTATGATGCTATCCCAGAAGGAGGGCGTAACTACTTGGCACGTACGTAGAACTAGAGAGGAATCAGTCCACGTTGCTTCCCGTGAACTGTGTCCCTTGGAGGATGGTAGCTAAAATGTGATATTAGACTAAACGGGACAGAACAGGAAGCCTCCGTGACCACGTGTGTCCCCGGATATCTCATTAGGTTCTGCTCTGAAAGAACCTGACCTGCTTTCTTCTCAGATGAGCTCTGGGGACCACCTGGCACGCTGCGCATCGGAAACAAAGAACCTGGGCACCAGGCAGATGGATCTGGGCTGGAAGCCCGAGTCCGTTACTTCTGTGCTGACCACTTAGCCCTGCTGAGATTCAGTATCTTCATCTGTAAAATGGGGACATAAAGGAATTCCTTCCTCCCAGGGTTGTTGTGAGAATCGAGACAACGCGTGAACTGTGTTTGGCACCCTGCCTGGAATAAGAATTGTCCCCTAAATCATCTGTCACTTTTATTGCTAACGTTTGCTCAGTGCTCACCCTGTGTCAGGCACTGTGCTAACCACTTTCTATAAATTAACTCACTCAATCCTCTTAAATGACATCATGCAAGGAAAGAGCTTTACATAGCTCCTGGTACCTGGAAAGTGCCCAGAGTGGTACCTATTGTTAACACAATGTCTTGCACAGTTACACCTGCCCAGGTCTGGGCCCTGTCCTGGACTACAGCTTTCTTGGGGACCAACGCCATGGCAGCTTATGTGGTCCTTCCACATCTCCCTTTCCTGGGAAACAGGAGGGGGACAGTCACCTCTGCTTTGAGGCCAGGAGGGTCAGGGAAGGTGTGAGGGAGAGAAGATACTTGAATTGGGTCATGAAGGCAAAACAGGAGCTTGTTGGGCAGAGGAGCGGAAGGCGGGCGTCTTCAGGAAGCTGTAGGTCATTGGAGATGGTCCGTGGGCAGGCAGGGGCCTGATGGCGGAGGGCCCTGGCGGCCAGGCTAAGTTGCATTTTCTCTGGAGGCCATGAGGAGCTATTGTGGATTTTAAGCAGGGCAAAAACAGGACTCAATGTGCATCTTTGAAAGATCACTAGGATGGAAGGGTGGAGGCTGCATGGGAGAGGGCGACCTAAGGGCGTAGAGCAGCAGTCCAGGGAAGAGGACAGAAGCAGTGGGGGTGTCGGGGCTGTGAGACACATAACGGGGTGAGGCTCAAGCGGACCCAGTGGGGGGCTAGGTGTGGTACGAGGGAGGGAGAGAAGTCCACGGCGACTTCCAGTTCTCTGCCTCGGCAAGGGCTAACAAGGGAGGGCTGAGCAGGGCCATCGGAGGTGGCGTTTGAGAAATCTTCAGCCCCCTCCACAAGGGGGAGGTTGGTAGACAGAGGTGGGCACTCCTCTGCTTTGGTGGCTGCACTGAGGCCCTGAGTCCACAGGGACCTGGAAGCTGTTCCCTCACACGTGTGAGGGTGGCCAGGAGACTCGCCAGCAGGCTCTGGCTGCCCCTGTGAGGGAGTGACTTTGTGTCCATGAGGGGACGAGGACTGTGTGCTGAGAGGGGAGTTGAGGGACCTGAAGATGTTTAGCCTGGGTCGGGGGTCCCGAGAGGGGCTGAGGAAGCTGTCACCGTCACAGTGACCCTTCATGTCTTCACGGAGGGGATCTAGTTCTCTGTGTCTCAAACACCAAACTCTCACACAGGAGGGAGAGTCAAAAGGTGCTGCATCTGGGCTCAACGTAAGGGAGACTTTGTTTCCTCATCTACAAGATGGTGACAAATTACCTATGTCAGGGGTGGAAGGAAAAATGTGTGTCAAGCGCTCTTTACTGCTCCCGGCATGGAGCATGTGCCCCTGTGGAACTGCCCCCTCCTTCTCCACCTAAGGCCCCCGTGCTCCTCTGCTCCAAGCCCCTGCTGGAACTCTCAGCAGAAGAGGGACAGTTGCTTCATGACTGATGTAGAAGGGCTTTGGATTAAATGGCTGAGGTGTTACCTTCCCATGCCAAGACATTCCTGGCTGAGTAGATGGGTCTGCTGTGGCTCCCATGTGTTTTAGCTGACAGGGAGTCATTAATAAAAAAGACGGCGAATTTCCTTCCACCTGGATTTCCTTCTACACAAGACAAGATAAAGAAGGTAAAATGGCTGTAGTCCCTCAGGAGAACTGGGTGCCTGGCCCTGACTTGTCTAGGTTGGGGATGGTCTGGACCCTTCATCTTTCTGGAGGCACCTTGGTGCACTGGAATGAGTGAGCAATTTAGGGTCAGGAACCTGGGGTGAAGCTCTGTCTTTGTCCCTTACCAGCTCAGTGACCCCTGGCAAGTCACCTAACCTCTAAGACGCACGTTCCTCCCTCTCAGTGTTGTTTAAAGGATCGCGGGATATGATGTATGCAAAGCCCCTCACTGTGCCTGGCATATAGTAAGTACACAGGAAATTTTAGTCAGATCTACAGCTGAACCAGCTGACGTGAGAAAAATATTAACTGGAACAGTTTCTCCTCCTCCTACCTCCCGGCTGCATCTTCGGATGCTGTCCCCAGACATTTCCTCTGGAGTTCTGTCTGTGGGTTGTCATTTTGTCTGCTTGCCTTTCATCCTCCTAAAGTCTCACTCATCGCACAGGAAGTGGGTGGATAACGGGCTTCTCTCTTGTTCCACTGGCCTCCCCGTGAGTCTGTTTTGCCTCCCTCACCGCGGGGGCTTCTCACACCCTCTAATGAGTGTTTTCCTTTCAGAAATGGCATATTTTTAGACAAAAGCATTTCCTGTGGTTCATCTCCGACTCTCTGGCAGATCTCTGATTTCTCATCAGTTTTCCCCGCCTCTCTCTGGTCACATCAAACCCACTCCAGCAGCATGCGCACAGGAAATGCAGGAAGCACAGGCTCCCTGTAGCCTCCTCGGCTCTGAGCTGATACCCAGTGCTCAGGGGCAGGGCCTGGACTGGGGCTGGGGTGGGGGATCCTTGAATGGGGCGTTGAGTCTGAGTAGTTGGGACTGCAGTGGATATTTCTTCTGGCCTCTGTCCTGCCCCGCCCTGGTTGTCCAGCTCTCTTCTGCCAGTACTGGAGGATGAGGCTGGTGGTGGTGGTTTCAAAGTTACCCAAAACACTCACTCTCCTTAGTCAAACCCAAATTGAAAGACCCTCCGCCCGTCTTATTAACACCGTCGTCAGACAGACCTGTGTTTGAATCATGGCTTCTCCATTGACCAGCTTGGTGAGTGACTCAAATGCTCTAAGCCTCAGTGTCTTTGTTTGGGAAATGAGGATACTATTAGTGAACCCCACGGGACCCTTGTAAAGATTATATGAAATACCGTATGTGAGTAAAGTGCTTAGCACCCATACCTGGCACTTAGTTGCTCTTATCATTTCTAATTTAAATAAACACAATTTAGTTATAGTTACATTTTAAATGTATAACATTTATAGTTTTATAATTTATTATTTAATTGTAGTGATTTATGTATGTGCTTGACTCCCCTCACAGACTGTGAGACCCTTGAGGGAAGGGGCTAGATCTTTGTCATCTCTGAATACGAAGGGCAGAGTGAGTACCCAGTAAATGTCTGAGGGGCTGGGGACTGTGGCCCGACACCTTCAGGAGCCCGAAATGCTTAATTGCTTTCATCAAGTATGGAGAGCTCACGGCCCGTGCAGGGATGCTGTGCAAGGCACGGAGGAAGGGCAGAAGTCCATGCCTGGCCTCTGCCCCCGGGGAGCTTCAGTGGGGAGTTGGGCAAGAGTCAGAGGAACCCAAGGGAATGGCATTCCAAGGAGGGAAAGGGCATGTGGCTGGACCAGCTCGGAGAGCATGGCCACTGAGGACAGCTGTGATTGGGTGAGGGGAGTCTAGGTAGAGGTGAATTTACTCTGCAGCAAATGAAATTTAAATTTTAGACCGCCCCCTCCCCTTACATGACCTCTTTTGTACTTACTTGCCTAATTTTGTATTTGTAATTTTATATTCTTTTATTTATTTATTTTTTTGCAGGGAAGATTTGCCCTGAGCTAACATCTATTGTCAATCTTCCTCTTGTTTTTTTAGAGATTGGCACCTGAGCTAACATCTATTACCAATCTTTTTTTTCTTTTTCTCCTCCCCAAAGCCCCCCCAGCACATAGCTGTATATTCTAGTTGTATCTTCCTCTTTTTTTTCCTCCCCAAAGCCCCAGTGCATGGTTGTATATCCTAGTTGTAAGTCCTTCTAGCTCTTCTACATGGGCTACATGGCAACTGACAGATGAGTAGTGTGCTTCTGTGACCGGGAAGCGAACCCAGGCCACTGAAACGGTGAGAGCGCTGAACTTGAACCACTAGGCCATCAGGGCTGGCTCTGTAATTTTGTATTCTTAAAGTGAGCATTCCCCCCTCATCCCAAACTTATGGGGCTTCAGGTTCCGCCATGTTCAGAGGGGAGCTCTCCTTGGTCTGTACAGTGTCCATGTCCACCAATTCCTCTCTTCTCTTGGGGAAGTTCTGGGAAGGCAGCACCTGCCTTTTTCTCTATCCCTTTCTTGGTCTTCTCTAGGAGCCTTATTTGTGAATAACTAGAATCCACTGGGCCGTGTTTTCACTAGAGAGCAGGGTCAATTGGCTGGATGGAGTCCTTCAAGGGCCAGGGTCTTCCTCTGTTTTAGGCTGTAAACATGGTAGCCAGGCCTCCTTGGACAGGCCTGGATGTCCCCAATTCTCTCATGCTGTCCATTTGACTGGTGATGGGGTGAGGGAGACAGCCCCAAGATTCTCAGCCTCCTCACCTGAGCCAGGTGGGCAAGTTGTGGTGGCCCTTTTTTGGAAGCTGCTGATCTTCAATTCAGAGGAGCTGGAGCAGAAGGCCTCGCTACGGCATCAGCCCCAAGCCAGATTCCCCTGTCCACCGTGAGGGGGAGAAAGGCTGACACTGTGTTCTTTCATAGGTAACCAGTACTCTGTGTATGGGTGTGACCCTGGTGGGCCAGGGAGTGAGCGTAGGATCTGTAAGACTCCAACATGCTCACAAAATGATGATCTCTTATACCTTCTAAGTTATAGAATAAAAATAAAAACTATAGTGAGTCAATGTTTAATGCTTATCATACCTTGTCATTACCTTTTCAGATCAAGCAGGATAACCCTGGGTGTGGACAGGGGCGGCAAAGCTGAGATATGTTAAGTAAATAGCATGAATGCTAGTATGCCCACATAAGTGGGCGTGAGAAGGAGGGCTTGACCAGGCAGAGGATTCAAGGTTCATAGGAAGGAAAGAAACCAGTTGACTGGGAGTAGTAGATTATGAACCACACAAACCTTGATGAGGTACAAATATTCCCAGCCTGGGAGAGTTCCATGGTGTCTATATGGAGCAGCTCTGTAGGTCCGTGGTTCTCAATTGGGGCTGTCTTTATAACTGAATGCCAACTGGTCTGGGGTGGGCCTTTGCGTTATTTAAACCTACCCTAGATGATTGTAATGTGTGTCAAGTGTTAGAACCACTGCCACAGTTAAATGGTGTCAGTAGGTATTATGACGAGTTCCCAACGAGAAAATGCAACAGGGCTGGAAGGGTCAACTCATGCTGGGGATCACTCCAGATCTGTGGACCAGCCATCTCAGGAGTTAGATCAAGAGATAAATTATTATTCCATAGAGCAGTGGTTCTCAAACTTGAGTGTGCATCAGAGTCCCCTGGAGGGCTTGCTAAAACCTGATTGCTGGGCCCCATCCCCAGAGTTTCTGATTCAGTAGGTCTGACGCCACAACTGACATGTCTGACAAGTTTCCAGGCAATGCTGATGTTGTGGGTCTGAGGACCATACTTTAGGAGCTACTGTTGTAGAGGACACGGATCCTGGCTCTGAGAGACACTGCTGGGGAAGCGGAAAGAGTACAAGTCTAGGAGGCAGAGGACCTGGATTCAGGTCCTGACTTTGTTGTGACTCATGTGTGTGCATAGGGTGAGCCATGTGACCTCTCTGAGCCCAGTGTCTTCATCCATAATCTGGAGGTAAGATGAGCTGCTTTGCCTATCCCCAAGGGTTGAGTGGGATAATTAGTAATAACTCTCTCATCGGGCACTTACCAGGTACTAGGCATTTTCCAAGCATTATTTCAATTAATTTTCTCCACAATTCTATGAAGTAGGTCCTATTATTCTTATTTTCCAGGCTCAGAAACTGAAACCTTGTCAAGAGCATTGTATCAGAGGGGGTTCCGGCTGACCCCAGAGCCCAAGCTGTCAACCGTGGAGCAGTCCCTGACCCTTGGTGGGAGACCCTGCGAACACTGAGATTTGCCAAACAACCATTAGCTGTGGTTTTTCTAAGTGGTGAGCAGGAGGTGATGTAAGGGATAGCTCATGGGCAAATTACACTGCAACAGTGTGCAAACCCCAATTAATTCAAGTCTGGGCAGATCGGGAGGGTTCCAAAAGAAAACACATCAATCACTCAGTTACTCTGAGAAGCCGCCACTCTGATAAGACGTAGGTATTAATTAGGAGGAAAAGGGAGGAGAGCAAATAGCCAGCAGGAAGACCAGAGGGCTCTGTAAAGGCCCGAGGAAGCCCAGGGAAGCCGCCTCTAGAAAACCTGGCAGCACATCACAGACGCTGCAGCTGATTCATTAAGTCAGAGTGTCCATCTTGGGGAAAGGGCAGCTTTGAAGAAAGAAAAAAGTGCTTACGTGAGGGGACCAGGAAAAGCCACCAAGTGGGACCTGAAATGTGCAAATCAGATATCGTGAGCTCAGGCGCGACTCAGGGGAGCTTACAGAGATGAGAAACCCAGAACCAAACGTTCTGCACCTCAAATCCCCTTGTTTGAGAGACAAGTACCTTCTGTTTACTGGGACAAGGTCCCATGTTCAGGGGTGGGTGGGACAGATGGTCACTGAAGGCCATTGCAGCTCTCAGTTCCAGTGACCCTCTCTAAGCTGGATTCATGCTTCATCGGTCTAGCAGATTTCTTTCCACGGGTAAGCAAGCGTTTGTGTGGGAATACAGTGAATGAAAAACATTTTAACTATCAGAAAGAATCTGACGAAATTTCATGCCAAGGTTTATTAGGAAAAAAGTTGTTACAACTATGACACATGAGTAGGAAGGTTGGGTAACAAATTACTTTATAAAAAAACAGGATTGTTGTGAGGAATCAGATAAGGCAATGCATGTCCAAAAAGTACTTTGACAACTGGAGTTATTATTCATTAGAATAAAGGCATGGACAAAAATTGAGATAATTTTCTGAATGAAGAGATGTGAAAAGTGACTTTACTTAGTAATTGCAATAACTGCTGGAGAAGCGTTTTATAAGATATGGAAAAAGAAGAAAGAATCCATGTGCAGAGATAAAATACTCAGCTGATGGTGCTGATGGAATGGGGTTATGTGAATGGGGAGAAGAATGACCTTCAATGTGGACAAGGTCATGATGTGTTTAGCAAAAAGTAACCCAAACAACATATAAAGTGGGTGGCTCTGACCAGGGAAGAATTTCTGTCTTGTAGCCTGTGGCTCACCTGTGATGCTAGTTTGGTGAAGGTAGGTAACGGAGTATTTAAAATAATCTAGATCCTTAGAACTCACAGGAGCCATGGAGGTAATGGAGTCTATTGGTCACTATAATTTTATAGCTGATAAAGCTGAGGCCCAGAAGCTAAGTGGCTTGTCGAAGGTCCTATAACTAATTAGAGACTGCATTGTATACAAGATGGAAAACATTAGTCTACATTTCCTGAAGCCAAGCTACCTGATAAAGGCCACCTTAAAGAGTGTGGGGAATGTCCAGAGTCTCTTTAGGTTTCTTGAGGTGGAAAGTTGACCAAGTGCTCCTTCAAAATGCCCCATTCCATCATTATAAAAGACAAATCATTGAGATGGATAGTTAGACACCTCATGAGTAGTAAGATTTTCCAAATAATCTTATATAAGTGATTCCTTACAGATCACACAGACAGGACTTCACAGTACAATCGCAAATGAGTTTAGAACCAGCACAATGCTGACAGCCCAAACATCTGTTGGTTTTGGGAGTAAGTCTTCCTATTTTAGAACCAGCATTTAATCATCAGGAGATGGGACGCAATAGAACTTCGAAGGATTTTTGGATACCCGCCAGAAGATCTAACTCCTCGTCCCTGTGTTAACTAGAAGTGACAGACACTAGGGGCGATGATTTTCTCTCTAGTTTCATGAGTACCGATAGCTAGTTTGACCACGCACCACAGAAAGTAGAGAAGGTGACAGAGGACAGAGAGCTTTGGCACTCTTCTGATGAGTTATTGGTGACGACTGCACTCTCTGACTCTAACTTCCTAGTCCCTGCACCCCCGGACTTGTCCAAGCCTTCTTGCGCTAGCTGATTTCCTAGGCGCATGGGTACCTGACCAAGCTTTTCGCCCCTCCCTCCAGCTTACTGCATGCTCTTTGAACTCCGTCCATTAGCGGTTTGATCTGCGACCCTGCCAGACTCACACCTCCCAGCCGCCCTTAGTTGGACATCTGGTCTTTGCCTCTTCTGCGCAGCCCAGCCCTGCGGGTCAATGATTTCCCATAATCTTTATTTAATTGGGCACCCTAATCTTCCATTTAAAACCTCTTCCATTGGTCCTGTGGAATTTCACAGAATTACCTCTAAAAGTGATTTTTAAACTATTAAATCTGCATTAGGGCTATGTAAGAGCAGAGTCTGGGTCAGAAGCCAGGTGTAAAAAGTGTTGGCATTCATAAGTACCAATTTTAAGTAAATACAATCAATCAGTAAACACACCCTGCTCCAAAGTGCAAGGAGCTGAGGTCAGGGAAGAAGGAAAATGGGGAAATGACCTCTTCCGATTAGAAGGACAGGAGTGACAGGGGCAAACGTGGAGCATATGTGATAATCTTCTTCCTCTGGTCCCTGGAGGGAGAAGAGATGGAAACTCCAAACACTCAGGGAAGTGACAGGGCTGCAATGGCAGGGGTTTTCCTCACTCTACTGCAAACAAGTGACAGGAATATTCTTTTACTTGGAGTTTGAAGGTAAAGCAGAAGAAAGGCCCCACTTGTTCTGATGCCTGGTGAGGCCACCGAAAGTTCTAGAAAAACGAGAAGCCTGGGAGGGACTGACCCCAAGAAGGTGGAAGGTAAGTTAGAAAATTGTGCTCTACTCACATCAGAGAGACTCAAAGACTGGCTTAGGCTGTGAGAAACAGTAAGTAAAGAGCAGCGGTTCAGAGGCTTAATGTTCATATGTCTTTAAATCTTGCTCCAAATAACATCTTTATTGGTACTAGTTAAGTGTTGGTTAACATGTGCTGTTTTAGTGAAAAGCCCTGTTCAGCTCTAGTTGTGTGGGAAAGCAGGCTGGTCTTTGGCTGGGTGGCCGTGTGGATGGGGAGTTGGGTTCTTTGGAGCCTCATTCAGTCACTCAGGTGGCCTCACCCACCCACAGGTGTTCATAGCACTTCCAATACCAGCGTCTATCCTAGGAAGACGCAAACCTGATTCCAGGAGCACCAGCCTGGGAAACTCCAGCCAATAGGATCACAACAAAGGCCACAGTCCTTAAGACGGAAAGGGACAAGTACACAGAAGGATGAAAACTCAAGTAGGTGGCAAGCGTGTGCTTCTTTTATCATGCTCTTTTTAACACAAAACAGTGCTTTTGGCAATTTTTTTCCCCCAAAATGAAAGCTTTGGATTTCAAATGGGATTATTTGCCTTCCATCTGTGTTTTCTCTACTGTTCTATTTTCTGATCCATTACTTTCATCTATTTTCTGATCCATTACTTTCATCTTTGAAACCTGTCATTGTGACTCTTGTATCAATGTAACTATCACTCAAAAAGCTTTTTACTTTTTGGGTCAGAAATGTTTAATATAAGGCAATTTGAATCATTTTATTTGTATTGACCTCATATTTGAGAGTCATGCAAGATGTACTGTGAAATCAAATGTTCAAAGATAATAAGTACCTTTATTTGACTTTTTTTCTTCCAGATGAGCACAACAGCTGAGGGTGCCTAAGAGAGTGATGGAAAACTGGAAAAGCTGGCAAGGACCCAATGCTGGGTCCCTGAGGGAGAGGGCAGGAGGGGTTGGAGAGACGGGACTGGAGAAGATGAATACTTGCTCAACCTCAAGGTGGAGAGGAGACCTGACGGATTTTTCTCTCACTTTCCTGGTGAGAGAAGGAGCCTGGCAGACCCAGGCTGGCGGCAGGGGCTCAGATGGGAGAGAGGAGCTGGTGGCGAGAGGCTGGGAGCTGAGGCTTGAAGGTGAGCAACAGGTGGGAAGTTGGACACCTGGGGTGTCGTATTAGGGATGCAGCACAGCAAGAGAGGGGTGAAGAGGAGTGAGAGAGCGGACGGGGAGAGAGCAGGGCAGATTCTGAAGGCTTGATTTGGTCTGGGTCATCGACTTCTCCAGTGCAAAAGCAATTTTGGCAAAGCTCCCTTGAAAAGACTTTGATCAGCCAATTAAAATATTTGGGGAACTTCCCCTGAGAGTAGCTAGCCAGGTTGTAGGACCCCAGAACATAAGCCTTAGTCTCCCACTGAGCTTGCTGATCTCCTAGTTTGCACAGACTGCTGCCTATGAGACAACTGGCAAGAGAGGATGAGGCGTTAGAATGAGTGTGAAAATTATGGGACGGACCAGGAAAGCCGCATATGCTTTATTGGGATAGCTCCTTTAATCCCAACTGCAAGCTAGTGTGGTTAGATGAAGAGACTGAAGCTCCGAGAGCACTCCTTAGGACTTCCACCAAGGTTGTCAGTGTGGGGTCCCAAATTCAAACTCAGTTCTGTGGACTGGAAAGCCACTCTCTTCACACATTGCCATGTGGACTTTGAGTCAGAACCCTTGGGTTCGAATCCTGGCTCTGCCAGTTACGAGCTGTGTGATTCTGAGTATGTAATGCAAGCACTTTGAGCCTTAGTTTCCTCCTCTGATGGCTGGAGATCACAGGATTGTTGGGAAACAGAGAGAACGATTCACATTTGGGGTTCAGCACGATGTCTGGCACTGTAAGTGCTCAGGACACATTAGCTGCAAGGAGCACAGTATTCAGAGAAGCGGGAGGATCAGACGCCCATGGGGGAGGCGAGACCTGAATCAGATCTTAGCAAGTGAGTGAAGCCTGATAGAAATAAGCTAGAAGAGTGAAGTGGGGCGAGTTCACTGTTTGAAGCAAGTGTTCCTGAAGGAGTAAGAGGAGGAGGGATGGCAAGATGAAATACTAAGGCTGAAAAGGGGTGGTGTTGTGTGGTTGGTTGGTTGGTTGGTTGGTTGGTTTGAACTCATCCTCAGATCAAATGGTGTAGTGAGGGTGGTGAGGGAATCTGACTGCCCACTGGGGAGACGGGGACAGGCTACCGCCCTGATGCAAAATGGCCTCTGCATCCTGGGAGAAAAGGTAAAGGACTGTGGGACTGAGGTCAGGCCCCTGGGATATCGTGTGTGTGTGTGTGTGTGTCTGTGCATCTGTGTAATTGTAACAACCAAAGAAGTAAAGCAGTGTGTGGGGGGTCACGTTTCTGGGCTAGTTCCCACCATGCTTTCACTGGGTTAGAAACAGTAATTACCAGTTTTCCTTACTTTTCTTCACTCCCCTCAAACACAGGCTGACACAAGGCCTGACCAGACATTAGAAAAATCAAGACTCGTGGTGGTGGCTGGCGTGACTTAGATCTCGGCTAAAGCCCGCCACCCAGCATCCTGTTTTGTCTGTTTGTTTTGGTTGGGAGGAGGTGCTAGCCCAAGACATGTGGCACTTCCCTTCTCTCTTTCCCTTGGTCCCCAATCCCCTGCCTGAGAGGACCAGTAGTGGCACCTGCTCAGGGCCCACGGGGAACCACAGCTTGGGAGTCTGTTCTTTGCTCTTTGTCTTCCATGGTTAAAGCGGCTGGCAGGCAGCAGGGCAGAAGCAGTCAGGAGGGAGGCCCTTTGCCACAGTGGGTCTCATCTGTCACTGGGGACCTGGCCCTGGCTTCCACTCTCCATAACAGCCAGCTGCCCCAGTGCTGCTCCAGTGGGGTCCTGCTGTGAGGGAAGAGGTTGAAATCAACTTCTGGGCTTCTCCTACCATGATTTCAAAAGCGAGGCTGAGTCTGCAGCATTCTGGGGCCCACTTAATCATATAGGAAGAATTCCAGAGCTTGTGCAACTGCAAATGAGTACCAAGAATAACTCCACTGACCTGTCTTGGCAGGCAGGGCCCGGGAGCAGAGCTGGGCTGGTCCTTGAAGGGGTTCTGTGGGCCTGCTCCCTCTGTCTGGGCCTGCAGAGGCCAAAGCTCAGCCAGTGGGTTCCCTTACGGATTGCTTGGGAGGGGAGGATAATCTGGAGAGGCCCCTAGCCAGGGTTATGCCCCTCCCGCCTAGGAGGAGGAAGCCAAGAGCTGCCACGCAGGTGAGAAAAGCAAATTGGTAATTAGCCTGCTCCACTGAGTCTTACTTCTAAGGTGCTGGCTTCAGGTCAGCGAGGTCCCTCTGCCCCGCCGAGTTCTCTCCTCTTGTGCTTAGAATTAATTTGTCTAGGTGGGCACAGAGCAAGGGAGGGATATTTATCTTTTTTTTTTTTGAGGAAGATTAGCCCTCAGCTAACTGCTGCCAATCCTCCTCTTTTTGCTGAGGAAGACTGGCCCTGAGCTAACATCCGTGTCCATCTTCCTCTACTTTATACGTGGGACGCCTACCACAACATGGCTTTTGCCAAGCGGTGCTATGTCTGCACCCGGGATCCAAACTGGCGAACCCCAGGGTGCCAAGAATTGGAACGTGTGCACTTAACCGCTCTGCCACCGGGCCAGCCCCTGATATTTATCTCTTTAGCTTTGGTCTGGGGTCCAGTCAGGGAAGAAGTGTGTGTGTGTATAGGTGTGTGTGTGTCTAAACCAACAGGATGGATTACAGACAAGGCAGAAAGTGGACTAGTGGTACCAACTTTTCAAGAAGGACGTAGAAAGCCTTTATGACAAACACTAAACGTGATTCTGTTTAGTGGGATGGGGTGGGAGCCAGAAGGACCGCTCTCCTGGACCTGGATGTTTATTCATTCATTCACTCAATCAATCATATTAATCCACTCATCAACATTTATCTGGCACCCACTATATTCCATGCCCTGTGTACAGATTGGATGAGGGCCTGGCCTCTTTCTGCCTTCAAAGTGCTCACAGTCCTACCGGGAAGGTGGAAATATGAACAAGCAGACAAAAATGTATATAATAAATACAGTGTGACACATGCAAGAAATAGGCAGAGATGGTAGAAGCAAAGAAGACGGTGGGCCTAACTCTGGGGGCAGAGAGTGACCTTTGGCATGCGGTTTAGATGAGGAGGTATGGACACCAGATGGGGAGACAAGGGGATGGGGAGCATAATACATTCCAGGACTTCTAGGAGCAGGCCTGGGCTGTGGGGAAACAGTGGGAGGCAGGTGTGGATGAGTGGGCACAGCAGGGCATGGAAGTTTTAAGGAGGAGCTGGAATCTGGAAGTTGAGGGGCATTTCAACCAGGGAGAGGAGGAGGCATCCTGTGAAGGCCCACGTGAGTGAAATGCAGAGGCCAGAAGGAAAGTGTTGTTCTTTCCTTCAGCACACAGCTAGGAGGCAGGTAGGAGGCATGGGGATTACGTACACCCACTCTGCACTGAAGTGGCCTGAGTTCAAATCCTGACTGCCGGCTGCCAGCCCTGTGGCTCCAGGCAAGTTCTTTTGCCTCCCAAAGCTTCATTTTCCTCATCATGGGTGATGATGATAATTATATGAGTGGGGCTGTGGTCAGGATTGGTATTTGAGCACTTGGTGGGGTAACTGGCACAGCCCTCAGTAAACGTCATTACTCCAGTCAATCTCTGAGTGCTCCTAGGCTTTCCTCTGAAGTGTTTCTTGTGTCTCGCTTTGACCTCTCTTTTGCAGCAGTGACCACCATGACCTCTGCACCTGAGCATTGCCCTCTTCACCCCACATCTGGATTTCTGCACCTCTGTGAAGCTGGTCTTGCTGTCTGGCTTTCTTCCCCTGTAACCAGCCCGTGGACCAGCCCCAAGCAGATAGCCCTTTGCTCAAAAGCCTTGACACTCCCTATTTCAGAGAAGCACCGGATCCCTTTACAGATGAGAAAACCAAGGGCCAAAGAGCTAAATGACCTGGCCACATCCCACAGCTACTTGGCCCTGGGGTCTGGGTCTCACGACTCCTCCCCATACGCCTTCCCTCTCACAGGCCGCCCTGTTTCCCCAGCTCCCTGTACTGGTGCCCTATTATTCCCAGCTCCAGAGCTTCTCCAACCCGCCCTGGGAGATACAGAGGCAGGGAGGAAATGACCTGCCTGAGCCCTGTAGTCCTTCACTTTGAGTTTGCAGCCCAGCCCTGCCCCTTTCTAGCGGAGTGATCTTCAACAACAAAGGTGAGTGTCCTGAGTTTCCCAATCACTGACAGGGCTGTATGAGAAGAGCTCCCTGCAGTGTGGGAGTGAGGGTGGTCGACGGGATTCTACCCTCAGGGAAGGGCTTGGTGGAGTGTCTGGCTCTGGGATGTTGATGCCCCTTCTCTCGAGTCAGGTGGGTGGTCACCGGCTCCAAGAGCCCGCCATGACTGTTTGCCACGCTGCCTTCCATTGGCTCTTCCTTCCTTCCCCTTCCGGTTTACGTACCCCCAGTCACCCAGACAGTTAGCACCCCTCCCTTCCCCACGAGCTGTTCTCTGGCTCCTGAATTCCCCAGAGTCCTTACCTTACTGCTTCACCTACAGATTTAGAACTCCAGAAAAAAGGCCACAACTTTATTTCAGAACTAGTTTTAAATCTCCTTAAAGACAGAATCCAGGTTGCTGGTGGACCAAGGCTCCAGGAGCTGAGGGGTTTTGGGTATTTTGGAACAGGCTTGAGTGGTGTTCATTAGGAGTTGAAAGGACTTCCAGAGCAGATCCCACAGGACTGTCCTCAGACAGCTACTTGGCGGCTTGGAAGCCGAGAGGCGGCGACCCACACAGCCTTGCACGGAGCCTTCAGGATGACCCCCTAGAGTGGTTTTCCTTTCTTAGGAAAAAGGAGGAGGCCAGTTCACGTCAGGTGTGGGCCAGCTGCACCCACACCTGATTGCTGTTCTGACCTCAGCGGAACCCAGGGGTCCTGTCCTGGGCCTGTGTGCCAAGGAGGAAGCCGCGCTGCTTGCACAGGGCCTGTGATGCCGCGTGATAACTCCATCCCTCCCCAAAGGGTAAAGAGCTGGAATCTGTTCTAGTTCCGGCGGCCTTGGGTAGAGGGTGTGGATTATCCAGTTCCTTCCTGTGACAGCTGCAGACGCAGCCAGGACACAGTGCACAGAGCCCAGGGCTGTTTTTTTTCCTCACTAGGGGCCAAGCCCAATTTGGGGGAATGTTTATTTGTTTTCTTATAAACATAAAAATCTACTTCTGTGACGTGAGGGAATACTAAACACCTGTTTGCGGGTGGACTCTTATCTTGTGTGTTTTTTCCGTTTTCAGGAGTGGGTGGGACTTTCTCCAGAAACTGCTGCTTTCCCAGAAAACTGGACGGAGCCTGTGACTTGTTGTGTTGTTTTAGCTTTTGATTTATGCACGCGTGCATTTATTGTTAACTCTCTCAAAGGGATCTCAAAAGGGTAAAACAATGAGGCCAGTTCCCCCGAAGCTTTGAAAAGATGGTTTCACTCAAACTTAGCAAAGGACTAAAATACAATCTCACCAGCAAATATTCACCCCCTCAATGAGCACTATCCAAAGCAGGGTCTCTAAGAAGACACTTTCTGTTCACTTCCTGTTTGCTGGGAAAGGTCAGAGGTCTAGATTTTGACTAGATTTCCCAGCAGTCTTCTTGTGCTGAGACAGGCCAGGCCCATCTTACGTCCACAAAGCCCTTGGCTGTCAATGACTGAAAGCTGTTTTTGTCCCAGCAGAATTAGAAATACATATCTCACTTAAAACTGTGTAGCGAGTCCCTTACCTCTGCCTCCTAGGCGTCCATAGCCAGAGGGAGATTTGTAGCCTTCTCAATGATCTATGACATATTAACTTTTCCTGTTAAATATTCATTAGAAAAGTAAAGAAGCCATGGACGTAAAGACCTCAGTGGTGTATTGATGGCAGGCTTTGGGGTTGACCTAATCCACAACTTAAACCATCTCCTAAAGACCAGAGAAACAGTTGGCAAACAGCCTTTTTCAGAAAGGTAACTTCCTTTTTCCCCATTCTCTTGGGAAACTGGCGTCAAGGACAAGGGACAGGAGTGGGACTGGGATAGAGGTGGGTAGTACTCGCTGTGTAATCCCTGGGGCATAACGATGACCCAGATTCCACTTGGAAGAGCTTGGAAACAGGGAGTCCTTTGGTTTCTGCGCTTTTTCTCCCGGGGAAAGGGGCCACAGAGTGTTATTTGGCTCCGGTGGAAAGCTGGTCTAAAAGCTAAAAGCACCCAAGACAGAGGGTGTAGAGGTGGGAAAGCCTCAAAGGAGACTTCTGCTTTGGAAGGGGTCATCCCAGATTTTTTGACTTGAAGGAAAGAGCCAGGGATGAGGGCAATCTCCCCACTGTAAATGATAACAACAACGTGTACACCAGTATAAAGAACAGTCCTGGTGGTTCTGGTTGCTTGTTTTCATCTGCCTGGGTTGGGCACGAGGTGAAGGGACTTGGTGGGGAGGCCCAGCTGTTGGTCTCACCATGGCATCTGTCCACCTCACTCAGGGAAATCCAGTTCCCAGCTTCAAAGGTCAGCTTGTGAACGTCACATTTAATAAGCTCTTCTTGATGACTCTATTTAAGATTTTATTCTTCTTTTAAGAAGCGTGGCACAGTATAGGTGGGCACAAATTTTTCTCCAGAATTGTTCCTGTCTCTGTAGGAGTAAAAAAAACTGAACTAGGTGTTTATTTATTTTTTTAAAGCTCTCCAGCTATTGGGGACAGCAAGGACTTTTGCCATTTAATTTTTCTTATTATCCAGCTCATGAAAATGTATTTCTTAATCCACTAGCTACAGATGCTCCTGATCAGAAAAAGCATAAACCGATATGTCCCCTCTACTCCAGGAGCGTATAATTTAAGACTAACAACATGGCATATACACAGAGAGACGTGCAGAAAATACTCAAAGAGCCAGCATCAGTGGCAGGATGAAGATGCAGGCTCTGACCCAAAAGGGAGAGGAAAGAGAATGGTGTGAATTCCAGAGGCTTCTAGGTATTTAGGCACAAGATGAAAATTCTCATCTTATCCACTTCAGTCAAGTTTATATGGAGAAAATGACCAAGCCAGTGTCGTCAGCCCTTTTGATGCCCAAATGGGATTACCTGGCTGGTTTGGCGAGTCAAGATAATAACAACGAAGGTGACTGATCACAAAATGACATGGCCTTACTCGTAGAAAGGCCTTAAGGAGAAGATGGCTTTGGAGGTCTCACCTGACATGGGGGGCAAGGAAGTGGTCCAATGCACTGAGGGAGATATTCCAGGTGTGTGGTGTATACAGAGGGAAAAAAGCATTGCTGCTCTGGCTCTGCCCTGGAGAAGTGAGTGACATATAATAAGCTGGGTGCCCCGTAAGCGTTCTTGCTCTCCATGGGCAATCCTCCTTGAGGGAGGATTAGAATCTTCATGCTCGGAAGCCTAGGGCTGCTCAGCCCACATCACCTGGGATGAGCCCTGGCCTCACGTGACGGTCCTTGGAGGCTGAGAAAGGAAGTGTGACGTCCTGGGTGTCATCTCAGCTGGAGACTAGTTTCTACCTTGCTCTGCACCCTTGGGTATTCCATGTGACCTCCTTAGTTTTTATTTCCTTATTAATAAAAGAAATGAGTTGGACTAACTGTTCTCTGGATCCCTTCCGATTTTCCAATCCTATGAATTAGGTGCACTTTTAAAAAAGTGTACTTCTTTAGTTGGGAAAACAGCAATGACGAAGCCGTAAAAGGACAGAGAAGCTCTTGTTTTTCTCAATTCCTTCTGCCTTTGTGAATGTGGAGGGGGGCACCTTTTCAACCTGTGCTCAGGGGAGTGAGCGAGAGGAGACATCCACCTGAGGCTCAGGGGTGGGGGCAGATCGCCTGTGTGGACAGGGCTGCTTCAGACCATAGGGCTGGCGGGCATCAAGAGTGGTTACCCGTGGACTCCTACAGTCCTCTCTGGAGAGGGGGATCATCCCTGGAGTGCTGGTCTCCACTACCCCCTCCTCAGCACCTCCCTCCGGGGGCCTCTGGGCTGCCTCAGGCCACGTGTGCTGTTCCTGGCTCTGGCTTCAGGTTTATCCCAGTGCTCTAGGGCTGCCTGCTTTTTGCCCTTCCTACCAGAAAAACTTGTTTTTTTTCACGATTATCAAAATACTACACACAACTTCAGAATAATAGAAAGGTACAGAAAAGTATTAAGAAGCAAGAAAACAAAATCAGCTATACTCCTATCACCCGGAGCTATTTACATTTAAGTGCGTTTTCTTCTAATGTACTTTTTTTCCTTAACACGAATGCACAAATTTTGTAACCTGCTTTTCTTCCTGCTCAGCCTTATAGCATGCTTGCGTGCCATTCAGTGTATCTGGCCCCGCTTCGTCTCCCACTGCTTCCCTGTGCTGGCCCTCTTCTCTCGGCAGCCATGACAAGGTCAGGGTATTCCAGTGTCCACTCCTTTGCCCGTGCTATTTACCTGCCTAAAGGGTAGCCGCTCTGCATTCATTTTTAGTCCTATGACTCTTTAGGGCCCTTTGTCCTCCATGCAGCCTTCCAGGGCCCTCCTGATTGGCTCTCCGTGCCTGACACCCCTCCGCATCCTGGCCTCTGGACCTGCTTCTGGTCCTTAACGTCTGCTGCTCCGGACAGTTAGGTCTCTCTTTATGCAGCTGCCCCTCAGGCAGGAGTGTGATGGGAAATATTTAGCAACTGGCTCCCTGGGAAAAATGTATGCATATATGTGCATACGTAAGTTTATTGTATATTTTATTGATATCAAGGATGTGTGTTATGCAATTTACAAATAATAATAAAATATTTAATACTCTTTATTGTAAACTCCATATAGCCAATTGATTCCTATAGAACGCTCTCAGGGATTTTTGCAGAACTTTTGTATTGCTAGCCTCCTCGTTGTTGCAAATGATAAACCTGTATAATTCTGATATAAATGTGGGTCGATATTTTCATTTACACTAATGAGTAAGATAAAAATGAAACAATGAAGATGTGTGTCAGAACTTCAGTCATTAAACAATGACAGGAACTACTTCTTTGCTGTATCAGATAATTGATTTTGAATCCTGGGAGAATATCACCTCAATTTTTTGTGCTCTTCACAACTGGAACAACTACAGACACAATACACTTTTAAATTTAATCTTCATTATTAACATTTTCTCCCTGGCTTTCTTAAGTCTAGACCAAAGGCTGGCAATTTATGGCCTGCCAAATCTGGCCCACCATCTGTTTTTGTAAATAAAGTTTTATCGGAACACGACCATGTCCATTTGTTTATCTATTGTCTATAGCTGCTTCTGTGCTACAATGGCAGAGTTGTGTAGTTGCAGCAGAGACTGTATGACCTACAAAGGGAAAAATATACACTACCTGACCCTTACAGAAAAGGTTTGCTGACCTTTGCTCTACACAGTGAACAAAACAATAAATCAAGCCTTGATTAATGACATTTATTTATATATATGCATTTATTTATGTAAAATACATTTGTAGTGTTTGCCAGTTTCCACATGTAAATACAATCACCACGGCTGCTATTAAGCTACCAGGGTGATGTCACTAATGGAGAGTTGAGAACTTGTACTTTACTACATCCTTATATAGTATTTCCATCATAAGTGTCAATAAATGTCAATAACCTGAAGAACAGAGATAATAGGAAAATGTAGGAAAATTATGAAAAATCATTTTCATAATTCCTGCAGGGGCACTTACATTTCATAGATGTTTGGTGATCGCAACACCCTGGACCTGAGCACGTGTTTGGACCCACACACCGTGCAGCAGATGGCAATGGGAAACCATTGCTGTATTTTTCCTTCTTTTTTCTCTCTTTCTTTTAAACTTTTTTTTTTTGAGGAAGATTAGCCCTGAACTAACATCCACCTCCAACCCTCCTCTTTTTTTTTGCTGAGGAAGATTGGCCCTGAGGTAACATCCATGCCTATCTTCCTCTACTTTATATGTGGGACGCCTGCCAAAGCATGACTTGATAAGTGGTGCATAGGTCTGCACCCGGGATCTGAACTCGCAAACCCCGGGCCACCGAAGCGGAGTGTGCGAACTTAACTGCTGCGCCACCAGGCTGGCCCCTCTTTTAAACTTTTTAACCTTGAAAACCCTATGATGAGACAGTCCAAAATGAAATACGAGATAGTACTGGAAGACAAGACCCCCAAGTCAAAGGCACTCAAACAGGTACTAGGGAAGGGCAAAGAACAGGTACGAATAGCCACTGTTGCTACGGCGAAAGCCCGAAGGACATCTAGGGGCTGAAATGCACAAAGGAGAAAGGAAAGTCCCACGGCGTGCCACACACACAATTGGAGCAGGGAACGTGAGAGGCATGGACTAAGGCAAGCTGGAAATTTTAAGGCAAGAAATGGAATGTTTAAATACTGCAGTGCTGGCGCTGTGAACTAAAATGGCCTGGGACGGGACACTTTCAGACAGCTACAAAATGTTCAACTCTGGAAATGACAAACTCAGAAGAAACGGAGTGGCTCTAATACTGAGCAAGGCTCGATGTATCACAGGCAGTTAGGGGCGCTAATGCAAGGTCTGACCGAATAATATCAATCAGACTTCTGGGAAAACCTATTAACATAACCATCACCCAAGTCTATGCTCTAACTACGGATGCTGAAGAAGATGAAAGTGAACATTTTTACACAAGTATCCAAGAAGAAATTGATCATACACCCAAACAACACATGCTGACAGTTATAGGGGACTGGAATGCATAATTAGAAAATACATTGGAATCAAACATTGTCGGAAAATTTGGACTAGGGGTCAGAAACGAAGTGGGAGACTGGCTTGAGGATTTCTGCA
Organism: Equus przewalskii; assembly: GCF_037783145.1. Taxonomy (NCBI): domain Eukaryota; kingdom Metazoa; phylum Chordata; class Mammalia; order Perissodactyla; family Equidae; genus Equus; species Equus przewalskii. The sequence continues at coordinate 133,342,182 of NC_091831.1, forward strand.
AAGCCAGCAATCTGTTCATTGCAAAACTTGCTATAAAACTTGCTTCAAGCAACCGAACAGACGGCTGTCTACATGGATGTCACCAGATGGCCAAACCTGAAATCAAATAGATTCTGTAATTGGAAGCAGGAGATGGAGAAGCTGTATTTTCTCTGCCAAAACAAGACCAGGAGCAGATTACGGTTCTGACCACGAACTGTTCATATCAAAGCTGAAGCAGAGCACTAAAAGGACGGTAGTGCCAAAATATAATGTAAACGGCATTCCTGATGACTTTAAAGTCCACATAAAAAACACATTTGCATTGTTAAACTTCATTGACCGAGAACCAGAAGAACTATGGACTGAAACCAGAAATATTAAGGAGGAAGGCAAAAAGACAACACTTCAAGTAAAAAGAAAGGAAAAATTGTGGGTCCGCCCAGTGGCGCAGCGGTTAAGTTCGCGTGTTTCGCTTCAGTGGCCCAGGGTTCGCCGGTTCAGATCCCGGGTGCGGACAGGGCACTGCTTGGCAAGCCATGCTGTGGTAGGTGTCCCACATATAAAGTAGAGGAAGATGGGCATGGATGTTAGCTCAGGGCCAGTCTTCCTCAACAAAAAGAGGAGGATTGGTGGCAGATGTTAGCTCAGGGCTAATCTTCCTCAAAAAAAAAAAAAAAAAGAAAAGAAAAATTGTGATGGTTGACAGAGGAAACACTAAAAATTGTTGAGGACAGCTGAGGTGACAAAAAGGAGGGTTAGAATCCTGAATGCAGTTTTTCAGTGACCATCACTTAGAGACAAAGAGAACTACTATAATGACCAATGCAGAGATGGAAGAGAACAACAAAAAAAGTAGGAACAAGAGGTCTCTTCCAGAAAACTCAAGAAATCAAAGGGAAATTTAAACCTTGATTAGGAATGCTGAACGACCAACAGGGAAGCACGCCATCTGATCAGGAGAAAATACTGTGAAGGTGGAAACAGTGTATGAAGATCTAGACAGAAGAGGTGAAAGGATGACAGATGTCTTTGAAGAAGATTCTTATGAGGAAGAACCTGTAATTCTTTTTTTTGTTAGGACAATTAGCCCTGAGCTAACATCTGCTGCCAATCCTCCTCTTTTTGCTGAGGAAGAGTCGCCCTGAGCTAACATCTGTGCCCATCTTCCTCTGCTTTATATATGGGACACCTACCACAGCATGGCCTGATAAGCAGTGCATATGTCTCTACCTGGGATCTGAACCCCACATCAGACATATCCAGCGAACTCCTGGTGGCTGAATTGGAGTGTGTGAACTTAACTGCTATGTCACCTGGCAGGCCCCTAGAACCTGTAATTCCTGAAAGTGAAGTGAAAGCTGTCCTGAAAGTCCTGGGAAGAAATAAGTCACCGGGGTGGATGGGATATCAATAGAATTATTTCAAGCCACAGAGACTGAATTTGTCAAAATCCTAAGAAGAATATGCCAACACATATGGAAAAGAAAACAATGGTATACAGACTGGAAACAGCCAATATATATCCGGATCCTCAAGAAAGGAGATGCCAAGGAGTGCAGTAAATATAGGACAATTGCTCTCATTTCCCAGGCAGGTAAAGTGATGCTTAGGGTGCTGCAACCAAGGCTTTTACCTTTTATGCAACAAGAAATGCCTGCTGGGGTTGGCCCTGTGGCATAGTGGTTAAGTTCATGCGCTCTGCTTCAGCAGCCTGGGGTTTGCCGGTTCGGATCCTAGGCACGGACCTACACACTGCTCATCAGGCCATGCTGAGGTGGTGTCCCGCATAGAAGAACTAGAATGATCTACAACTAGGATATACTGCTATGTACTGGGGCTTGGGGGAGAAAAAAAAAGAAATGCCTGCTATCCAAACTGGATTTGGAAAAGGGAGAGGCACATGAGATCTAATTGCGATTATTCATTGGCTAATGGAGTGCTCCAAAGAGTTTCAGAAGGTTAGTCTATGTTTTATAGACTTCAGTGAAGCCTTTCACTGCATGGATCGTGAAGAGCTGTGGGCTGCTCTGAAAGAAATGGGTGTGCCTTAGCGCTTGATTGTCCTTATGCATCACCTGCATCTTGGACAAGAAGCCACTGTCAGGACAGAATCTCAAGAAGCAGAATGGTTTCCTCTAGGCAAAGGTGTCAGACAAGGATGCATTTTATCTCCCTGTTTAACCTGTACACAGAACATATCATATGAAAGACGGGGCTAGACTTGGATGGAGGCGGCAACATTGGAGGAAGAAATATCAACAATCTAAGATATACAGATGACACCATCTTACTGGCAGAAAGCAGTGATGACTTGAAATGACTTCTGATGAAAGTGAAAGAAGAAAATGCAAAGCATTTGAACATCAATAAGACAAAATCGTGACTACAGAAGAACTATGCAACTTTAACATAGACAGTGAAGACATTGAAATTGTTAAAGATTTTGTTTACCTTGGTTCAGTCATCAATTTTAATGGAGACGGCACCCAAGACATCAAGAAAAGACTGAGACTCGGAAGGGCAGCAATGAAAGAATCAGGAAAGATCATCAATTGTAAGGAAGTGTCATTAGAGAGGAAGGCCAAGACTATCCACACCCTCTCAGTCTCCATTACTATGTACAAGTGCAAAACCTGGACAGTGAAGAAGGATGACAAGAAAAAAATGGATTTATTTGAAATGTGGTGTTGGAGGGGAGCCCTGTCTAGACTGCCAGAGAGACCAATAAGTGAGTCCTAGAGCAAATTAAGCCTGAACTGTCATTGGAGGCAAAAATGATAAAACTGAGGCTGTCCTACTACGGGCACATTGCGAGAAGGCAGGACTCTTTGGCAAAGACAATAATGCTGGGAAAAGTAGAAGGCAGCAGGAAAAGAGGAAGAGCAAATGTGAGGTGGGCTGACTCCATGAAGGAAGCCATCGGCATGATCTACAGGAGCTGAGGAGGGCTGCTGAGGACAGGACACTGTGGACATCACTCATTCATGGGGTCGCCAGGAGTCAGAGTCAACCTGACAGCATGTCAAGCTAGGAAAATAACTAGGAATAGAGGAGTTTTGAGTATTTACTACTGTTATTTTAAACATAATTTATTTAATTATAAGTTTTTATAATTTAACTTTTAAATCATGGCTGGGCTTAACAATCATTTCGCAAAATTCTTGGAAATTTAACAACTGGCTCTGTCAAGGGTGATGGCTTTGATCTTTGGTGAAGAAATGAGATCCCAGTCCATCTGGGTGGCTGCTCCCGGAACCCCAGCCCTGGGGGAAGTTCTGCCCAGGGCGAGGGCATGCGAGGGCCTCATGCTCATCAGAAGTCTTTACTTAAACTTGAAGAAAGAAGCCTCTTGTGTGCAGCGGGGGCTCCAAGCCCATCTGTCGATTAGAAAATTGCCATGCACTCTGGCCTCTATAGAGAGTATAACCGTGAACCTCCACCCACCATGTGCGGAAATGAGTCATTCCGGACAGAGCCATCCAGAAGGCACAGATGGTGCCCTGACCCCGTATGACCTGGGCAGGCTATTTGGTGGGGCTAGAGCACAGGGTCTGGCCAGTCAGCCCGGTCAGCTCATGCCTAGCTTTCTGCTTTGCAAGGACCAACTTATAGTCCCACCCCACCACACGAAGGCAGGAGGGACTGGCTGACTGAAGCCAACCTAAGGTTCCCTGGGGTCATGTGGCTTTGGCCTGGGAAGGCGGTGATCAGGACCCATGATCTGAACCAGTTGGTGTTTTCTCTGAAGAAGTCCCGTGAACCAACCCTCCACCGTCAGCTGCTTGGTGGCCTTGGAAACACGCTGTTTTTCTGGTTAGTTGCTTTAAGTTTGCCTAGAGCTGCAAGATAAGTGTCGCTGAGGCATCTGTGTGAAGTAGCAGGGAGAGGACAGGTGCCCAGGAGCTGCAGGGCTGGGTTCCTATCCCACCATTACCACCAGGCTGGGTAACCTTGGGCTTGTCACTTAACCCCTCTGAAACGCCTCACAGGATCATTGTGAAGTCAACTGAGATAATATACGTGCAAACATGTTGCAGATAGTAGGCGTAAGAGGACAGTGAGCAGCACTGGCAACCAGAACCTCTGCTGGAAACGCCAGGTGCTAAGTAACCCATGTTCTCTAAAGAGAGGTGTCAGCAACTGGGGCCAGATTCCTCCAACTCCAGGGCTCCCCAGGAGGCAGGCCTAATTATCATCACCACCCTTCCCCGGTTCCCCATAGGGAGGTAAGTAGGCGAAGGGAGGTGGGAGTAAGCGTGAAAACAAGTCCCTTTGCCCCTCCCGCTGTGACTCTCATCTTGAGGTCCAGTTGGGGGCATGTATCAGAGTCATTTATGGAGATCGGGGGTGAGAGCACCTGCAGGAGGCAGCAAGTGTCTTATGGCTCCAGGCGGGAGCCCTGGGACCCCTGGCCCCATCTGTGGTGGGGATATAGTGATGGAGTGCTGGGGAGAGTTTGCCCTGTATTCATAGGCATTTGTGGGGCTCTGTATGAACATGGAGGCCGTGCCTCCTTCAGCTGTCTGAAGACAGGAGTCTCAGCCAAGAAGGGAGAAGGGACTGGGGGGTCGTATGTCTCCCTTACCTCAGTACTCTTCGGCCCTCAGAGGGTGGGGAAGAAGACCCGGGTGGTTTCTGAGGCTTTGTAAAGGAGGACAGAATGGGAGGGGCATTGACCACTGGAGAAGCCAAAGGGAGTTACAGCTGTCCTCCTTGGTGACAGACAGGCTGGGGTCACACTGACAGGACCCTCAGAAGGCCACACACTCAGAAAGCCTCACAGGACCATCATGCCGCCGAGGCCACCAGAGTGAACAAGAGTGAGCCCAGACAGCCAAGAAGCAGTTAGGATCTCTGTGTCCCCGACTCCCGGCTCCCCCGGAGAGGGAAGGCCCTGCAAAGGGAGGGGAGCAATCCCAGAACCAGGCTGCTCTCCCCCCCAACCCCACGGCATCCCGGTGGGAAGAGGAGAGGAAGCGCAGAACTATCTCCTCCCCAACTGAAGTCCCACCTCCTCCCCAAATCTAGCTCCTGAAGGAGGAGAGGAAGAATGTCAGATGAGACGGGAGATTGACGCTTTAGAATGAAATAAGATAAAAAAAAAAAGACAATAAAAAGAACTGACCAAAAGTTAGGAGCTCTGCCCAAGAGGCTATTAAAGGATAGAAAAGTATGACTTGATAGGACATGGTGGAAGGCAGGCATGGGAGAAATATAAAACTGTTTCACATTTCTACCCCTCTAAATTCAGACTGATCAATAAACCTGTAACGTATGTCTCAGTCTTAAGTCCCTTTGATCCCGGTGAATTGAATCAAATACATACATAGAGCAGTGGTTCTCCATCTTAGCATGCATCAGGACCACCCAGAGGACTTGTTAAAATGGACAGTTGGCTCCACACCCAGTTTCTGCTTCAGTAGGCATGGGGCGGGATGGAGAATTTGCATTTCTAGTGAGCTCCCAGGTGAAGTTAATGCTGCTGGTCTGGAGACTAGAATTTGAGAATCACTGTGGCCTAGTTTAGAGCATCCCTGAGGTGTGTATTCAACACAGCCTTGAAAATAGGCCCCTGAACTTCCTAGGAAGCCAGTAACAATGCTGATTTTACTTATTTCATCTACTTTCCCTGGAGGGAACAATGCTTGAAAGTTGCATTGGTGCTCTGATGTGTTAAAAAACTGATTGAAAATCCATTGCCCTACAAAGAGCTGAGTCTGTAAGGTCATCCAGGAGGCCCCCACGCTCATGAGGCCAGCTCTGCCCAGGTACATGAGCTGCCACAGCGCGCCTCTGAGCAGGGGCCCAATGTGCACTGCCAAGGGTGTGTAAGCAGGGACAGGCAATCATTCTGCTTGCCCCTGTGGAAGCAGGAGCCATCCTTGCCTACCCCCTCATCCTCATGCCACACAGCCAATCCTCTGTGGTCTGGCTGGCATTCCCGCTCAGAGGAAGCGCCCCTCCCATGTGGATCCTGCTAAGTCAGGTTTGGGTAGAGCTGATCCTACCCAAGGGGTGGGCATGGTCTCCAAACCACACCAATGGGAGATCCCATCCTCCTGGCCCTCGTCATCTATTTAGGGGTGAGCACCTGGCCAAGCAGAGTTCTTTCTGGAATGTTTGCCAGAGGTAGGCAATAACGTATTATAGTCCCTCTAGAATTTTAAGCTCTGAGGACCAAAGAAATCTGGGACTTCCAAGTGCCATGATGGAGGGAGGAAGAGAGGGAGAAGGAAGAAAAAGGAGGAGGAGGAGAGAGAGAGAATTGAGAGACATAGTGACTTTACTAGAGGCATAGCTCCAGCTGTACCTGAAGCCTATACTTTGGACATTTCTGTTAGATGAGTAAACAAATTCCCCTTTTTGTTAAGTTAATTTGGGTTGGATTTCTGTCCTTATGACCACAAGTCCCAACCAGTGCAATTATTGCGTAGTCTTTCCTTTTTCACATCTCCAAATACGTTGATTTTCCTCTGTCCCCACTGCACTACTTATCTTAGTAACAGCCTCCCAACCCTGTGAGAATCAGGACGTTGATTACTCTGGGGACACCCGTCTCCAAGGAATGAATCCCAAGTGATGACTTGCCCAGTCCACTGAACTTTGAGGGGGAGGGCCTGGGGCAGCCTAGCTTCAGTACACAATGGCTCTTTCTAGCACATTTCCTGTGGCAATTGCAGCCTTATGACTTTTAATGTAAGGTCTCTGATGCAAAAACAAAGTTATCACCCTCCTCCAGCGACTTTCTGGTGTTTGACATGGAGTTTCTGGAGTCTTTAGACTGTGTCTCTTCACTACCCTGGGCCCAGTTTCACTGCAAACTCTGACGACTGCAGGGAAATCTCTTAGGGACCATTGTGTGTGATCCAACACCACAGGTTCTGTTATCAACAGCAGGAACCTCCTTAGAATTGTCACCCAATAAAGTTATCAAAACATCCCAGGAGCCAGACCATGACCTTCCTAGTAATCTAGGTATAGCAGACCACTGGGGGGTGGCCTGGGTCGTCCCAGACACATTGGCACTTCAATACATTTCCAGAATAGACCCAAATTTACAGCCGATTAATGGAAAGTGATCTTTAAATGAGGATTTTATAGAAAAGGATTTTTAAAGGATTTATCACACATTGCCCAGCAAAACGGTAAAAATTGCCCTTTAGATGTTGCCCTTCTTTTTCCAGAGTGCCAAACACTGCCAGCAGCCTCATCTCTCCCACTCGTGGCCTTTGATACTTCCCACTCATCTCCTGTAATACTTCCTGCCCTTATTCTAAGGCGATTCTTCAGGTGCAACCCAGGACCAGCATCAGTATTAGCATCACCTGGAACCTTGTTAGACATGCCAATTCCTGGGCTCTACCCTAGGCCTACTGAACTAGGAAGTCTGGAGCGGGGCCCAGAAATCTGTGTTTTCACAAACTCTCCTAGTGATTCTGAAGCAGGCTCAACTTTGAGAACCACGGTCAAAACCACTGAGCTAAGTGATTCAGCTCCAGTCTCAGTTTCCACACCCTGCCCAGCAAAGCAGGAAAGTCTAGGAGCATTCAAGAGGGGCTCACCTATTGCTCCTCAAGCAAGCTCCTTGGTGGTATCAACTCTGGCCCCAGATCACATATTAGCGGCTTCAGCCCAGGAGACGGGCAATTCCACTATTAAGGTGCTAAGTCTCTTCATATTGTCACACTGGCACCTGGACTGGGGACAGACTGGCCCCTCTTGTCTCTGTTCCAGAGCCTCAGAGACATCACAGTATCCCAGGGGTGGGGGCAGGGTGGGGCTTACACCACCAGACAAAGCAGAGAAGTGGAATAAAAAGTCTGCAAGGGGAGAAACAAATGCACTTTAAAACCCTTTCTCTCCTAGCAACCCGCGTGTATTATAAAGCCACATTTATCTTTCAAAGTAAATAGCAATCAGTCTGGAGGAGCGAGGAGACTCTCGAATAATGGCCGACATGTGTTGATATTGACAGTGACCCATAAATCTCAATTTCTTTGGGAGAAAATGTTGGGCGGCATTTTAACTCCAAGCCATTGAATGAGAAGGAGAGAGATTTACCTCTGCCGTGGATGTGAGTGGAGCATCCTTGGCATTACAACCCAACGAACCTGGAGTTAAGCACTAATTGATGGCCTCCAACACGCTTCATAACACTCCATTACCCAGATGGGGAGCGGGACAGCTGAAACACGGAGCAGCTGTGCCCGGGCTGCACAGCCATCTCACAAGGACGATGGTCCCTGGGGCTGCCTCTGCCGCCCGAGCCTCCCCCAGCAGAAGTCCCAGCTGCCTCCTCCATCAGAACTCACACTGCCCCTGGAACGTGCTTTGGAGCCCTCTGGAGCCTGCCAAGCCCTTTCTCGAGGGTTATTTCGCTTCTCTCCTCTGCAGTTTTCTCATTATGTGTGGCCTGTCTCGAGCCTGGTCTTTGTCCTCCAGGGGAGATGTGAGGCCTTTCTCTAACTCATCAGTTTGCTGTCTGAGAGTGAGGTTAAGAGGCTCTCACTCTGTGTTCTGCCAGCTGAAAAAGGCATTTTAGTTACCATTTAGTGACTACTTGCTGGACACTCTGCTAAGTGTTTTTGCACACATTATCTCATCTAGTCCTCACTCTGCGTGGCTTTGGGCCAGTCACTTGACCTCTGTAAGCCTCAGTCTCTTCATCTTTAGAATGGGGACAGTAATAGCACCCAGCTCATAGGCAGGCTGGGGGATGAAATGGAATATTTTGGGGAAGCCCTGGCACGTGGGAAGGTGCCCACCTGCCCTGCCTGCCCCTGCCAGCGCTGAGTGAGGTGCTGTCCACCTTTCCTGGGGCCTGAGCCGGGGCCATTCTACTCGACATCTGCAGTCTACTTGGGGTCTCCTTCCTGAGGGAGAGGATGCATCTTATTGCCTTTGCAGGCCCAGCCCTGAGCACAGGGTCTGGGGCAGAGGACGTGCTCAATAAACGTGTGCGAAGTGAGGAAGGACAGGAGGAAGTCTGCAGGGTGAGCTCCAGAAACTCCAGGTCCTGAGCTAAGACGTTGGGGCTGGGGGACCAGAAGTGGGGACGCCACAAAGAGGCTTTCACCCTGGCTCAAGAGGAAACTGGAAGAGAGCTTAGAAAGCTTTTGTCAGAGAGGAAAGGACTTAAAGAACTCCCAAGTCTGAGTCCAGGTGAGGGGAGTGATTTATTGAAAGTCACACAGCTATTTGGTGACAAAGTTGGGGACATAATTCACGGCTGAAGTTTGCCAGTGTGGGCAGCATTTGATCCACCACATTAGGGAAATCTATTACCGGAAACGGGGAGAAGACCCTAGGGCAGGTGGCCCTGGGAAACTGGTAGGTCCTAATTCTCTCGTCTGGTGGTGGCTTAGAACTTCCTGCCTACAACCACCCCACCTCCTTCCCAGGGGCTACTGTCACATCAGCTGGCTTTCAGGGCTCTCCCTGTCCTTTCACCATCAAGTCTGAGGACTTGTGAGAAGGGCAACATGACCAGGTGGGAGAGAGGGACATGGGGAAAAACACAGGCAGTGGGGTCAGGTAGACCTCAATTCAAATCTCATTGCATCCTCTTACTAGTTTGGACAAGACAGGCTGTATGAACCCTAGTTTCCTTACACGTAAAATGAGAATAACAATATATCCTTTATAGGTTATAGGCTGTTGCAAGAATTAAGCCAAGTTATGCAAATTCTAGACATAGTAGTTCAGTCTATCCAGCTGGATTTGAGGCAAAGGACTGTCTTAGGCATCTTTATATTTCTTCCCATTTCTCTGTTCCTCCAAGGCCAGCACGCTGCCTTGTGTCTAGTCGTAGGTGGTAATTGCTGGTTCATTGAGGAAATTAGCTATTTTGTGTTCTTTAGAACTTTGCTTCTCAAAGCGTGGTTCAGGGACCAGCCGCATTGGCATCACCTGGACGCTTGTTGAAAGGCAGGATCTTGGAGCCCATCCCAGATGTACTGAAACAAACATTCATTTTATCAAGCTCCCCTGGTGATTCGTGGGCACATTATAGTTTGAGGAGCTCTGCTGTAGGAAGCATCGTCTGAAGCTGGGGGGAGCTTAAAATTCCCACTAAGGTGGTGAGCATTGTGGGGAATTGATAGGCAAGAAAAGGACACAAATATGACACACATATGCTCTTCTTGCTCTTGCTGGTCTAGAAGTGGATTCCTGGTCCCATGGAAACCTAGAGGACTTAGAATCACTTCTGTAAGCTTCATAATGGGAACAGAGCCAGCTTCTACGTGCCCTGTGTGTGTGTGTTTTCCAGCGTTGACTTGTGGTCTGCAGGGCATTTTTCCCTTGCAAATCGATGGCTATTACAGATATAGAATGAAACCTCTAGTCAAGAACCCAATTGACTTCAGAGTCCCCATGTTTTTGGAAGGGGAAGGATGGCAGGACCTGAGCTTGTTCTCCTGTACCTCTGGGATGTTCCCATTATCTCACCAGCAGGGGCATGGAATTTGCCAGATCAAATGACTTAAAACTCACTTCCTTTTAAAAAGTATACGTTACTCAGCCCTTTGGTGAGGACGCATATACTCAGTGGTCATTTGCCATGTGCCTACTCCATGCTGGGGCTGTGCGGGTCATGGGGCTACAATGGTGACTAGCTCACCCCCACCCTTGAGGTGCTCCTAATCCGGGGAGAGAGGGATGCGCCAGCACACAACTAGAGAGCGCTGAACCGAATGCCATGGACCTGACGTCCACAAGAGGCATGGGAGAGTGGGCTCATATACACATGAGAGAAAGAGAGAGGAGACAGATACATGTATTTGTACGTTTATAGAGAGAGACAGAGAAATCAAATGATTCTGCAATACACATACAAATATGCAGATGTATATATAGAGAGAGTGTAAAAATACTAATATGTTAACAATGATTGAATTTATCTGGAGGGAAGATGGTAATTCATGGTACTATCCTTTCTACTTTTTCTGTACTTGGAGACTTTTGTGATAAAAAGTGGGGAAAACATTGGGACTAGGACACGGATCAGGCAAGTAGTATAATGGTTAGACTACTTGGTAAACTGCACATGCTTACGAGGGTTTGTTTTCTGGCCAGCACTGCATAGTTGCAAAGAGCTTCCACATATCTGATCCCGTTTCATCCTCAGAACAACCCCGTGGGGCCGCTGATAATCACCCCATTCACTACTGACCAGCCGAGGCTGGCGAGGTGGTGAGCTGCCCCGGGCCACCTGCTGGTAAGTGATGGAGCCAGGACTGAGACCCAGGCGTTAGACACCACGTCCTGTTCTCTTTTCTCACCCAGAAGCTCCCTCAGAGTCTGGGGTTGATTTCCTGCCTGGGCCAGGAAGCAAGCCGCAGACGTGAAGAGGAGCGAGATGTCATCCTCCCGGTCCCCCTCCGTCCCTGGGCACCGGTGATCCTCCGCTCCACCTTTCAGGCTCTGCAAGGGGTGAGGGAGGAGAAGATGGCAGCTGACCTTGGCCCTTTCTCCTTGGCTGAGGCCAGGGTGAGTCTAGGCCACGGCCTGGCTGAAGGCAGCCCGCATGGGAGAATTGCCTCTCGAGGCCAAGAGAGCCTTGTTTGGGCTCACTCCCGGCACACCCCGCCAAAGACCACGGGTCCTCCAGGCACCCTGCCAGAGGGTGAGTTTTATCACTTACCCACAACGTGAGCCAGATAAACGGCTCCTTTTTGGTCTCCTGCCAGTTATTGCTTGTGCTGCCAAAAAGTCTTAATCACGCTGTTGAGAGGGGCTGAGCCCCCGCCCTCCACCAGCAGCCAGCTGGCCCCTGTGCGCCTCAGCTGAACCAGAGCTTCCTACGCCCACACAGCAAAGGCCCCCTTTTTGGACCTGGTTCAGAGGGTGCGGTCTTCATACTGGCTCTCCAATCTCGTGTATATTTACAAGCCTCTTTTTCTAACTCTGAAGCTCCCCTCCCCCCTCCCTGGGGGAGTTGCTGAAGCTCAAACAGAACAGGGATGTATCTTCAGTGTCCACAGTGTCCCAGGGGCCTGGCCCAGGACCTGGGTCAGAGCGGGGTCTTGAAAGTGTTCGCCAGATGTTATGAGCTGAATTGCGTTTCCCCCCACGCCCCCCACCTGCACCACCCCCAATGATATGTGAAGTCCTGACCCTCAGTATGTCAGAATGTGACTGTCCTTGTAGATAAGGTCTTCAAAGAGGTAATCAAAATGAAATGAAGTCATTGGGGTGGGCCCTAATCCCGTATGACTGGTGTCCTTATAAGAAGACAAGATTAGGACACAGACACACACAGAGGGAAGAGGATGCGAAGACAAGAGGAGCGAGGCCTCAGGAGAAAGTAACTGCTGACATCTTAATCTCGGACTTCTAGCCTCTAGAATCAGGAGAAAATAAATTTCTGTTGTTTGAGCTACCCAATCTGTGGTAGTTTGTTATGGCTGCCCGAGCAGACGAATACACCAGGTAAATGTTGAACGTGTTAGAGTGCTGGCTCTGGCACAGAGCAGGGGTGTGACTACATCCATGTCCAGACACCATCCTCCGAGTGTGGACTTCCCTGCCCAAACCTATCATTTGGATGTGCCCCCGGTGTGAGTGGATAAGCTGATCCCCACCTTCCCCCATGGGTCTCTTCTCTGATATTCTTGCTTCTATATCATCCATCCTGGTGACGAATCTCAGGGATGGGAGGCCCTATGTGTGGCATGAAGGTGGTGACCAGGGCAGGAACAATAGCACCCAAAGAGGACTTGTCATGGAATGATTACAAGACCTGTGTCTCAGGCAGAAGGAAGTCCCCTGAAAGGAGATTTCCCAGGTGCTGTCTGGATGTCACAAGTCACAAAGAAGCCATGGAGGGTCCAGCTCAGTCTGTGAAAACACCCCTGTACCTAGAGGATTCTTGGGTGAAGAAGAACATTTTAGCCCTTTGAAATACCCTTGGTCTCCTTAACATCGGCCCAAAATTTTCAGGCTTGACCTCAGAAGGCCTCTCCTTTCTTTGGGCTGCCTGGGTTTGTGCTCACCCCTTGTTCCTGAGCTTGACTTTGGAGAAGCAGGGGGTGTTATGGAGGCTGAGATGTATGAGGGGACCAAGACTTTGTCCAAGGATGCGTTTCCTCCTAGTCACTGAGGAGGTGGCCATCACTCAGAGTGAGCAAGGTGAGTGCTAACTTCTAGTTAGAAGTGGCCAGGCCAAGAGAGGCTCAGAGGATGTCCCAGGCTCGCCAGCACTGACATCCATAGTGGGATACCTCTAAGGACAAGGTAGCTTCTAGGATCTGAGGGGGACACCAGCATCACCAGAAATCAGCATCAAGGAGAAGGGATCTTGGGTAGCTTCTGCCCCTGGGTCCTTCAGGCAAGCCCACATTGGAGCTGACCTAGATCGCAAATGTCTCTGGCTTGCTCGGGCGCGTGGGCTTGGAGTAAGACAGGCCCGGCTGTGAATCTCACCTTGCCACACACTAGCTGAGTGGTCTGGGGCATGTTACTTCATCTCTCTGAGCCACAGTTTCCCCATCTGTAAAGCGGAGATGATGACACTTATTTCACAGGGTGGCTGCGTGGCTTAAGTGAAATGAACAGGCAAAGCAGTTGAGACATTCAAAAGTTCTTAAAAATAATAGTTGCTACCATTTTATATGTCTCGGTTCTACTCAATTAAAGCAATGTAAGAGCTTCTTTCCAAAAGGCGTCAAACATATATTTTCATTGTTAATACTTGGTCAAAAACGGATGCCTTTCTGGCCATGTGTAAAGCAGCACTGGGAAAGAAAGGGCCTAAAGGGTATTGACTGCTTGGCTCCTTCTTGGTCCTCCTGGTGTTTGGGAATCTCTGAATCGCTCAGGGCAATTGAGTCGCACCAGGCTTGGGGCAGTGGGCGATGTCTCATGCTGAAAGCGGCCAGAACTTTGCTTTCATGTTTCTCTCTCCCGTTAATGGTTAAATAGCTGATACCAGATGAGGCAGCCGTTGAAGGTCTCAGGGCACTGCAGTGACCTCTCTGCGAGCCCTGTTGACAGCCAGGATGTCAGTGCTGGAAGGGACCCCGCACACTTCCAGTGAGAAATCAGAGGTGTGGAAGGGGAATGCGGCCGCCCAAGGCAGTGCAGCCAGCGTGGAGGGGCGGCGAGACCTCAAAGACATCACCCGGGTTTCTCCGCATGCGAGAAAAAGAAAGCAAAAGACAATGACAAAAACCAGCCTTGCTGGCAGCCCGACTGTGATGTTCTCAACCGAATCTAGACAATGCCCACGGAATAGACATGTCGTGCTACCAGGACTCTCCACCTTTGTGTTTGCAACAAGACAGAGAGGAGGCAACTCTGAAATGGAAAACGTGTCTAAACATACCCCTCCCCCTAACAGGAGTGTCTCCTGCTCCTGTACCAAGGCCACCTCCAGCCCCACCTGCTAGAATGTTATTAAGTTAAGCAATGAGTCAACAGTAATGAATTAATCATTCAGTGATGAAGATACGGATCATTGGATGGCCCCTCCTCCTTTCACAGAATGCTCCCCAGAATTGCCCCTGCTTCCTATTCCTTCCTTAGCCTCCGCCAGCACAAGCCCGAATCTTCTCAGAAGGCTCTCTGTCAATTCCCCATGCCAGGATGCTCCCAGGTTTCTCTGCAATGTGTCCTCGCTAGCTGCAGTAAGTCCAATAAACCGAACTCTCGTTTGACTTCAGGTCTGTTCCTGGTGGTCTTTGATTGGTGAACTTTTACATCTGTGAAATGGGCATAATAATACCTGCCCGATATCGTTTACAGGGATATTGTAAGAATCAAGTGATATCACACAGGTGGGAATGAGTTTTTAAAGCTGAAATTGGTTGTTTTCACTGTTTTGATTTCTCTTGGGACAAGGAAGCTGACACATTTTCACTGGGAAGCTTTCATGTCTGGTCAACTGAGGGTCACAAGCTCTGCCCAGCTTTTGGTCATGCTATCGTATGCTTTTGGTATAGGTCTATAAGCTAGCGTGCTGTGGAATTTCCAAATGGTTCTCTTTTCTGACTTAGAACAAGGTACTTTTTAAATGGAAGATTCCTATTCAAGCTTCTCTTACGTCTTCCTGCCTTGGTTTCGTTGGTGTAAGTCCCTCCTACGATGTAGTGTTAGGAGTAGCAATTAACGAAACTGCTAAGAGACTTGCTGGGGCCCTCCTGGGAGGAAGATCTGAGTGTTTGTGGGTGCTGCCTAGGGCTGTCTGGGGAGGAAGATCTGAGTGTTGTGGGTGTCGGCTAGGTGAGGTTGCAGAGCTGGTGACTTTTGAGTCCCACCGCTGCCTTTTGCTGCTGATGACATTGCTTTCCATCAGGGAGTGGCTGGGAGATAAAGCCGTTCTCGCAGCAGGAAAGGCAGCCAACAGTCCCTCCCTTATTTAAACACCAGCCTCAATGGTGGCCCCACCAGCTCCAGGATGAGGGCCATGCTCCTTCGCACAGCCTTCGAGGCCCTCACCTCTGGCCGCTTCTTTTTATGTGCACCCCCCCATCATCCCCTGCAACCACAGCAATCATCTCAGGGATTCCTAATTTTGTTATCCATTTTCCAAGTCTCCAAGACTAGTTCGTGCTTTTCCTTCTACGTGCAATGTCCTTGCACTTCTTTTCCTTCAAGACTCAACTCAAATACCACTTCCTCCGTAAAGGTTTCTCAGCTAACCTCTCCTGCCACGAGATGTTTTGCACCTAATTGTGCACTTATCACATTGTGTTGAAATTATGTGTTGAAATTATGCCTCTCCCGATCTCTAATCTACACACACACATACACACACACACACACACACACACAGCCATAGGGAGCCGGAGACCCCATCAGCTGGGAAGTTCCTTGATGAATAAAGCCTGCTTTTTCTTTTCTGTATCCTCACGGATACATTTTTGCACTGACCATGGGGGCTGGTACACAGTAGGTAATCAATAAAGGCTGTAATTTGCTGCTGTTGACCTTGTTATGTTTCAGTATAAAGCAGTATGTTGTTTTCACTGTTTTGATTTCTCTTGGGACAAGGAAGCTGACACATTTTCACTGGGAAGCTTTCATGTCTGGTCAACTGAGGGTCACAAGCTCTGCCCAGCTTTTGGTCATGCCCGGCTCATCTGAAAAGAATTATCTTGATCCTATTCCAAGGAGTGGTTCAGTGCGTATGGTTAATTACTTATTGCAACTAGTATTTTTCCACCAATTACAAGTACTGTAAGTCTCAACTTGGGCGTTTTTTTTTTTTTAATTTCAAGAACTACTTTCTTTGCAGCAGGATGATTTATATTTGGTCACAAACATCTTGGGGTTTTAAATTGTTTGGGATATGGCTGCCCCCGAGGGAGGTCAATATCCAGGATGAATAGATGTTGATATCCCTCTCTCTTCCCCAGCAGGAGACTTAGAAAGGAAGCCCTGTTTGCCCTGAAGACTTCCATTGTTTCTGTGGGAAGAGCTGTAATCCTGGGAGTCAGGAGACCTGGGTTCAAGTCAAGTCAATGTTTTGCCATTAATTATTTTTGTTCCTGTAAGGGTTCTCCAGGTATAGCCCCCAGACCTGCAGCAGCACTTGGGAACCTGTTAGAAATGCTAATTCCCACATCTACCCCAGGACCACTGAATTAGAGACTCTGCAGATGGGACCCGGAAATCTTACTTTATTAAGATTTATTTATTCGTCCTTTTCTTTTTGAGGAAGGTTGGCCCTGAGCTAACATTTGTTGCCAATCTTCCTCTTTTTTTTCTCCCCAAAGCCTCAGTACATAGTTGTATCTCCTAGTTGTAGGTCATTCCAGTTCTTCTATGTGGGATACTGCCACAGCATGGCTTGATGAGCGGTGTGTAGGTCTGTGCCGGGGATCCAAACCGGTGAACCCCAGGCCACCGAAGCAGAGTGCACGAACTTAAGCACTTGGCCATGGGGCCAGCCCCAGTTTTATTTATTTATGTAACAAATTTAATAAAATATATTTATTTTAGAAATAAATAAAGATTTAATAAAATCTTATTTTGTTAAGGTTCTGATGCACACTAAAGTTCAAGAACCTCTGGTCTAGTCAAATCCCTTTTTTTTGTTTTTTGTTTTTTTTGGTGAGGAAGATTGTCCCTGAGCTGACGTCTGTGCCAGTCTTCCTCTATTTTGTATATGGGATGCTGCCACAGCATGGCTTAACTAGTGGTATAGGTTTGCAGCCAGGATCTGAACCTGTGAACCCCAGCTGCCAAAGTGGAGCACTCGAATTGAACCGCTATGCCACCGGGCCAGCCTCATTAAATCCCTTTGTTTTATCATTTTGATGTAAGTTTATTTTTTAATTATTCAAATCATTAAAGTAAACATACTCTCTACATACTATAACATTACATAAAATTTGGCAGAGATAAAAATTTAGATATAAATTTAACTGAAGTAGAAACACTTTCGTATATTTTCTTCTACTATTTTTTCTCAACCACATGTATTTTCACAGAGTTATAATCGCAGGACACACACAATTAGGTATCCTGCTTTTGTCCCACTTAGGAGTGGAACATAAATACTCTTCAGTGCTGCCACCCTCAGGTCTTCAAAAGTACCATTTTTAATGGCCCCACAACACTCCATGGAATAACTGTGCCAAAACTTAGCTCCCCAGGCCCCTGAGTGTGAACTTGCACATGTGCAGGTGAAAATGCTGTGCACAGACAAGGAGACCTCCCCATTGATGCATTTGATCTTTGTCTCTTCACTTCTTCCCACTCTTCCCCCCCTCAATCCCATTGTGGAAAAATCGAAACTATGAGTGTTGCTGGAGATAGAGTCATAAACAGAGAGGAAAGGGAAGTTAGCTGATAGCCCTGAGTTTTCCAGAGTTACCCAGAAACTTGGCTTTTCTTAAAGCAGTAATCCTCTCCTGAGACCCTGAGGCAGCTGGGACGTCACTGCACTCCCTTGTGGCCGTGTTAAGAATTACACCTTCTCTTGAGAAGCATGGCTGGCACCCTGCATCCTCCAGCGCAGACCATCAGAGTTTGTCTCCTTGCCCTAAGCTGGGTGCCGGAGTGTGATGATGTCTACCTTACCTTAGCAACCTCACTCCCCGCAGGACTGCTGGGTGCCCACTCCTTGTTCTGGTTTTCACACTGGGGCTGAAGTCTGGCCATGACCCCCAACCTGCTTGGCAGGGGTCCAGATGTCCTGACTGCCCATGGCCAGCCCCTTTCCCTAGAGGACTGGACCCCAATCCTCAGCTGAGAGGGCTCCCCTGTAAAATGGACACCCTCCTTGGGACCAGTGTACAACCACCTTCCTGGTTATGAGAACTGCTGTGCCCCCTGCCCTGCGTGGACCCCATGGATGTCAGGGACACCCCAGACTGAGGTCAGGATGGTCACATTCCCTTGGAGAAGGTAACTGGGACTGCTCAGCCCTGTCTTGTGGACCAGGCCTAAAACCAGGCAAGCCTCTGGCCTAGCCCAGCCTCTCCTCCCACCTCCCTGCTGACTCCCTGTGAGAACCCAGTGTGCCTTGAAGCATTGTGGCAGCTGGTGTGGAAAACAGGGCAGGGAGACAGCAGCAGGAAGTGGGGATCTTGGTACTGGCCAGTTAGCTTTTGGCTGGGTCACTTGGTAATTCCTGTGTTCCGGCCAGTTTACAGGCCCAGTTCCTTCAGCAATCAGCCCCTCAGCTACTCTCTGAAAATTGGACTATTCCCCTGGCCCAGAATTAAAGAATGTGGGGGAAAGGCAAGCAGGTGGGATAGGCTGCCGTCCTCTCACCTTGGGCTTGTCCTCTTCTGGGTGTGACACCCTCAGGAGGGCTCCACGCAGGCTCAGTGGTGGGGCCAGGATGTCTGGCAGTGGATGGGAGGGTCTCTAGCTGAGGGCAGATAGGATTTCACTAGGATGCGGGGGGCTGGCCTTCTGCTGATTCTGGTTTCGTGTACCCTCCCAGGAGCATGAGTTCCATCTCCAATACCACCTCAAATTTTACTCGTGAATGGTGTTCCTGCATATGCAGAGGCCTCTGGGAAATGTGCAGATCCCCCTGGGGCAGTAATTCTGGGCCTGCCTGAGCCTACGAGGACGGGTAGAGGTGGCAGGTCTGAATGGACAGAGCAAGGTCTCTTTCCCAGTGGCCTCTAGGGGCAACAAATCCAGGACCAATCAAAAGGCAGCTTATCAAGGTCTTTTTTTTAGTTCTAATTTTTTTCTTTTACATTAAAATACTGAAAAAAGCAACAGTCCATGGCCTTAAAACTCTTTATAGATCTTCAGATATACTTAGAATCCCTAGCAACACACACGCATGTAGATTTTTCAGTGTTGTGATTCAATATGTAGGTTCGTTAGTCCTGTTTTTTCCCCACCTTATTGCTCATACAATTTCCTCACGCTTATTTGTAAAAGCTACAAGACCAGATGTTCTTTCAGCTTTTGGAAGTCACAGGTCCCTTTAATAATTTGTCGAAAGTATGGCCTCTCTCCTCCACTCAGAATGCACACAAAATGCACACAGCCTTGGGTGCCGTGATGGGAGGCATCCAGGCTCTCTGAGACCCGGCCCCGTGCTAGGCTGAGACCCCCGGGGTTAACCTATGAGTGCCTAGGGGCCAGCAGTAAGCCTTTTATTCCCGATTCCCATCATTAACACTCTCAAAATTTCCTGGAACTTTAGTAGTAGATATTTAAAACAATGCTGGTTTGAAGATGGACTTAGTCATCACTGGTCTCTCCATTCTTGATGGTTTATTGTTGGACACTCGAATTATTTCCAGTTTGTTGCAGTTGTGGCCCAGTGTTGCTGTCAACTCCTTCCTATGATTTTCTTTTTGTTCTTCCCAGAAGGCCTATTTTTGGAAGGTGTTTGGCCTTGAGAAACACGTGTCTTTATTAGCTCTGTCCCTTGGCTTCTGCACAAAGAAAGCCTCCTTCTCTTTTGCCCAGATTCCACCCGGCAAGACCCTGCCCAAATGCTGCCTCCTCCCAGAAGCCTTCCCTGGATGCCACATTTGGAAGTAAACCCTTCTGCATCTCTTCCTGCTCCTTGTCTTAGTTTACTCGGGCCACGGTATCAAATTACCATCGACTGGGTGGCTTGTAACTAACAGAAATTTATTCCCCTCGGTTCTGGAGGCTGGAAGTCCAAGATCTGGTTCTCTGTAAGAACCCTCTTCCAGGCTTCCTCACATGGTGGAGAGAGAGGGAGCTCTCTGGCGCCCCTTTTATCAGGGCGCTCATCCTGTTCATGAGGGCTCCACTCTCATGACGGCATCGCCTCCCTGAAACCCCACCTCCTAATACCACCATATTGGGCGTTAGGATTTCAACGTATGAATTTTGGGGGGAGGTCAACACTCAGTCCACTGCACTCCTCTCTGGTGGTACTCATCTTGTTCTAGTCGAAAAAATTTTATATACACACCTTATTTCCTTTATTAGACTCAGTGGTACACTTCACGTATTTGAAACCCAGAACGGATCCTTTTAATACCCCTGTGCTCTGTGAGACAAAATTATTTTTGGTAATAATCATGCAAAAATCAGTTATAATCACTATTTTCTTGATTTGGCTTTTAGTTTTAAAGCAATGAACCATTTAAAAAAGGAGAAGACATTTCAACTTTAAAGATAGTCAAATGCGTTAAAAGTATTTCCTGTTAAGAACCAGAATTCTTACTTACTAAACAAAATATTATACTTACATATTTCCTGTAAGAACCAGAATTCTTGCTTACTAAACAAGATATTATACCTCACCGTTCACTGTAATATCTGTTTCACTGTTTTAAATTTTAAACACAAAACCTCTAAGTGGTCACACAGGACAGCAGAATTGAAATTCCCAGATTCTGTTTCTTTGTCTTTGCGATCACTATGGTGTCATTTCTTGTTTCAAATCTGCTGTTTAAGCGCAGGAACCTGCAGTAAACACCCCAGGACTCGGAGACATGAGGCGACCACAGTGAGCCGGGAGGATACTGAACCTTTAGACACTTCCGCTCGCAATGAGCACATGTCACTGAGTCCATGAGTGTTGAGGCCAATTGCACGACTGGAAGTTCTCTAAAGTAACGTCGACGGAGAACATTTGTTAAAGGGTAAGCCAGAAAAATGTGAGCATTTGAAGTTTACATATGTATTAATAAAACTCAACAGTAACTGTAGCAGTTCTTTTCAACTTGGACCAAAAATCTATTTTGGGTGGGACGAGCTTTATTTCGATCACTGACGTTCTTTAGAATTGTGATAATGAAAAGGAAGACCAACTTTTATTAGGTTCTATTATTGTATTTGTATGCTCTATGGATAATGGCCCCCTTATTGCTGACTTCCAGGACCTATAACTCCCACCTCCCCACCCGGGTGCACCCCTGATTCGACACCAAGCCCGGGGAGGGCAGGACCCAGCCGTACAGTGAGCTGATGTACGGTGTCTACCGCGTGCATGCATCGGTTCTGAGTGTGGGCGGAGGCCCAGCAGGATCGCCCGAGGATGTCCTTTTCCTATGTTTAAGGCTGACTCTCGTCATGTACTTCCAACAAAGCCACATATCACAACAGATCGAATACAGAAACAGATCCAAGAATCCAGCTATCTTCTGTTAAGCCAGATATGAAAGAAATTGGCAAAATCTCTCTGTTAAACGATGTCACTCTTCAGACTCACTTTTTGTTGTTTTTGTTTGGAAAATACAAGTTATTTCTCATAATATTGTGTTATACATGTTGACGTGATAGATTTCTTATTTTTTAATGCATTAAAATTTTTAAAATTTCTCAGTTTTCCTCTCTCATATGGTAAATGTTGAGAGCTGTATGCCATATAAAGAAAGCTCTTTGGCGTTCTAAATGATTTTTAAGAATGCAGTGGTGTCCTGAGAACAGAATGTTTCAGAACCCTTGCACTAATGCATTGTCTTGTAAACGGTAGTGCTCGTGCCCACTTGTTAAGCAAATGAGTGACTCAATGGATGGCCTTCAGCTCTTCTACGACTTGGTGGCTGTGACCTGGCTTGGAGGGAGGGGGCAGGCCCCTGTAGGCAGTGGGGGTGGATACTTGAAAGATGGGGCCTGCCAGGGTCTCAGAGCAGCAGCTTCCATCTGAAGCAGTGTTGGCTCTGCAGGCAACACCAGTGGGGTGGGCCTGGGCCTCCGGCAGTGAGGTCTGGGGATACAGGTGATGATAGCTCTGTGTCCTGGGGCCTCAGGAGGCTCACTATCTCCTGATCCCCTTGGTGCCAAAGCATGGGAACAACTCCCCAAATCTGGCTCCCTGGGAAAGGATCTGAGCAGAACGGCCTTCCTGGGACTTCTGAAAGTCACTGGGTGTGAGCACAATGGAGAGAGAGGCCTGTGGCCTCCATCAGACGGATTGAGCTCTCCGTGCCTCTCCCTGCTCCGCCCTGGACAGCCAGGGGACCTCCAGCGAGTTGCTTAACTGCTGGCTTACTCAACCATATGGTGAGGGTGGGATGAAATGTTTGTGCAGTGTCTGGCACATACTGGTGCACAGTACATGAGTGGGCCCATTAGTAAATGTCATTAATAATTATAAAAAAGAAGTAGGCTGGGGGAGGGAGTTAAGGGGGGGTGCCTCACGGGAGTTCTTCCTGGTCCCTGACTAGCAACAGTTGAAGCTTGGTATAGACCAAGGGTTTTCAACCTCAGCACCATCGACAGATAATTATCATTGTAGGGATTGTCCTGTTTGTCATGGGATGTTTAGCAGCATCTCCAGCTTTAACCATTCCATGCCAATAGCATTCTCTCCCCAGCTCTGACAACTGAACATGTCTCTGGACATGGCCAACTGGGGGCAGTTTTGCCCCCGGTTGAGAACCACTGGTGTGGACACTCATCTGACAAGGGCTCCACCGTGGGATGCCGGCCTCCCTGCAGGCCTAGGAAGATGTCACACCAGCCCCAGGCACACACATCTGCTCACTCCTTGCAGAAGGAATTCTGCCAAGAGATTCTGCTCCCAAGGGAACAAGAAGCCTCCTGATTCCGATCCTATTCCCTGAGGAACCATCCCACTGCTCGCAGTCCCTTCCCTCAGCTTTTGGACAAACCAGGACCCTAGGAGAGCAGCAGCTGACCGGCACGAGATTTGCTGAGGGGAAGCTGGACAATGCCCAGCAGCCCTGGGAGAGGCCCTCCTGTCCTTTAACCTCCACGTCGGCACTGATGACTTCCAACCCCCGCGTCTCCAGTGAAAAACAGTCTGGGCCAACCAGCGGTAGAACAGGTAAGCCAACGGCGCTCTATTCACACAGGGAATGCTCCAGTGACAGAATGAACGAGTCACTACCACATGCAGCCGCGTGGACGCATCTCACCAACAGAACGTTGAGCGCAAGATGTCAGACGCCAAAGAACACCCACTGTACGCTCCCATTAACGGAAAGTTCCAAAAAGAGGCAAAATAATCTATACAAAGGCTCAAGGGTGCACAAGCGAGGCTTCTGGGATGCTGGCTCAGTTTGTGAAAATTCACTGAACACTTCTGGTAGAGGTACTTTTCTAGGTATATGTTATACTTCAGTAGAAAGTAAACAAACAAAAACAACATTCTGGGTCAAAGGGCAGGACAGGCCCTTCAGCAAAATCCCTGTGAACCCAGGGAATAAAAACCATCAGCAGTTTTACCTGTATGGTCCTAAATTATTATTATCATTTTTGGTCATGGCTGTATAAATAAGAAGATGTATGCAAAATAGTTAGCATAGTGGTTGGCACACAAAATGCTCAGTGGCTGGTCATAATTAATACTACTAGTAAGTTATTAACTGACCTAGGAGACAGAATAATAAATATGAAGAACAGCCCTTTTTCTTAAAGGAGAAAAAACCTTGGAATTTTCAGGTATATCTCTGGTTAGTAAATTCCTGATTCTCAAAGTTTTTGGAGCTCCCCCCAAGCACAATCTATGAGGAAAGAAAAAATCTAAGTCTCTACCTTAGAGTTACTAGCCCCTGACTAGTAACCAGCACAAGAACAAAGTCCCAAATGCCAGTCTTGTTTGGCCGAATTGTTGAGTTCACTTTGTATCTGCCATTTATTGATCCCATGCCCTGTTTAGCTGGGAACCTGGAATCCCCCTGCCTGATAAGCCTTTGGATCTCTTTGGACGTCAATCTAGTTTATGAATTTACAGAACAAACAGGCATGACTCAGTCTCACAGTAAAACTTTGGCAGTAAAACGAAGTCTAGAAAATGTGCAATGATGTCTCTGCTTCAGCCCTTACTGGAAACAGGACTCTTACAAATTCCTCCCTCTTCTGAGAGAGCCAGCAATTAGACAACCTCAGCAAGACTGAGCATTTCGTTGCAAGCAGTGCTCCTCAACTGCAAATTAGATGCCAAATGAACTCTCAGAAAGATCCGTAACTCTTTCAGACTATTCTCCGCTGAAAGAGTCTTAGCAGGACTATTTCTGAATCTGATGTGCAAGAGACTTCAGTGCTAGCTGCAAACACTTTTAGAAGTCTTCTACTTCCAGAATGGTTTCCTAAACTTTCAGTCCTGCTTACAAATGGCTACGTGTCCCTGTGACCAGTGAGGCCACTGATAGACCCACCCAGTATGCTGTGAAGAAAGCTCTGTCCCACACAGTCAAGAACTCTTGGATTCTTTGTGACATACATTTAAAAAAGAAAATCCATGCCCATCTCCAGAGAAAAGACAGGCTCTTACCTGGTCCTGGGCTTTGTCCATGGGCACTTGATAGAATAAAGATGCACAAGACCAAGAAAATAGAGACACACAAGGGACTCTCCATTTCTCCTGTCTCCCCCGGGGTCCGAGGTCTTCTCGCTAATATCTGAAGCTAAAGAGACCAGATTGCCTATTGATACTTTGTCAGGGAAGGCTGTCCATTAATTATTAACCTTTAAGCATGTTCTCTGGTGTTCAGACACTTTCTTTGTTACCCTCAACCCAAAATCTAACTACATATAATACAAAAAAGGTGGATTTACAAAAGTGTTTTTTTATCCTGCTACATTTTGAAAATAAAACATCCTGTAATGTAGTCTTACCTTCTTGGACGAAGGTCAAAGTTCCAGATTAATCGATTTAAAGTTAATGTGTCATTTTGGGAATTCTATCAAAGGTCAGGGGTAGGGCCTCTCACCACGTTGCTCCTTCTGACAGTGCTGCAAAAGGCATGCAGGCTCGTGGCTGTGGTATTTCCAATTGCAGACTAAGCCCAGAGAGAAAGAAAAGGGCTCTGCTGGGCAGAGAGCCCCCAGAGAGTCCGTTTTCTGTTGAGTTCAGCAAGATTGCTGGTGCCTGTGGTCAAATTGTGGTGGGCAACATTTCTACAGCTGAAAGGGCGGAAAACCTCTAACCTCAGTGGAAGAAGGAGCTGATGGAGGAGCCAAGATGTGGAACTGGATGCTTTTGCTGGGGGCCCTGTGAGAGCTGACCCTAGAGTCAACACACTCTTTCCAACTCTGTGTCAATTGATGCTCCAGCTGGCTAGAGGATTGGGAAGTAAGGCCACTCAGCAAAATCAGGCAGAGGAAACGCTACTGTGTATGGCTCTTGTAATATTCCTTGGGTCTCTAGTTTTATTTAAACTTTATTGATTTGTTCTACATTTTTTTTTTTTTTTTGCATACCTACTAGATGCCAGGCACCATTCTAGGCACTTGGGATGTACAAGTGAACAAAACAGACCAAGATTCCAGTCTTTGTGAAGTGGATGCACCATTGGAGGTGGGAGGAGTCAGAGAATAGACAACAGACACAATAAATAATAGATTTATGTACATTGGTAGAATGCAATGGGAACTGTGGAAAAAGGGAAAGTATAGCAATGTTAAGGAGGTGGAAGGAGGTAGTGATTTTAAATAGAGTGGTCAGGATGAACTTTGTTGGGAAGTTGAACTCTGAGCAAAGATTTGAGTGAGTTTCCCCTGTGGACGTCTTGAGGAGGAGAGCTTTATGTAGCCAGAGCAGTCAGTGCAAAGGTCCTGAGGTAGGAGCATGCCTGGTATGTTCAGCAAGGAGGCCAATGATTAGGAAGACACCGTTATAAGAACTTTGGCTTTTATGCTATGAGGCATGGGGGACTATTGTGAGCAGAAGAGTGACATGATTTGTATTTTATTTTTAAAAGATCATTCTGGTTTGCAAGGCTATGATCAGATTATAAGCAAGTGAGTGTGCAAGTGTAGAGATCTTCTCGGAGGCTATTGCAGTGATCTAGCAAGAGGTCATGGCAGCTTGGTCTGGCATGGTAACAATGGAACTGGGGAGTGGTGGATGGGTGCTTGGCTACTTCGAAGGGAGGTACAACAGGATTTCCTGACTATTGGGATGTGGGATGCAAGAGGAAGAAAGGAGTCGAGGATGACTTCAAGGATTTTGGCTTGAACAAGTGGGATAATGGGGTTGATATCAGTTGACTTGGGAAGGCTGTGAGTGGAGCAGATTCAGTGGGGGAAGATTAAGAATTCAGTTTTGGTCCTTTGAAGTTTGAGATGCCTCTGAGACACCCAAGTGAAAATGTTGAATAGGCAGCTAGATAACTTGGTGATCATCACTGGGATGAAACTAACTGAAAGTCGCTTCTGAAGCCACCAGGAGGTTTGGACCATCCTGACCCTAAGCCAGATCCTAACACTGTGCTGTCCTATGGCTGCACCTCCTTCTAGAGGTCTGTGGCTTGAGGACCATCCGGTCAGATGTATGATTTCTGAGCAGAGGCATCTGCCCTTGCTCCCTGGCTGTCTCCATCCTATCTTGTACTGTTAAGCAGAAGCTTCCACTTTACTTCTCTTTTCCCGTAAAGCTAGAACCTAAAACCAGCCTGACTGTCCACCTCGGGTTGCTTTCCCTGGGTCCACCTCATCTCTTCTTCTCGGGTACTGCCAGTAAGGAATCCCTACCTCACTTTGCAGATTCACTCAACAGCGAATCTGAGTGCCTCTGGAACACTATTTCCCCCAACCCCACGATTTCTGCAGAGTGCACTTTCTTACCACCTTCTACAGAGGAAGAGGCCTTCAAAGTTGTTCCAGCTCTTCTAAGTTCTCACTTGCCTCACCAAAAATTCCTCTACTACCATCTCATGCCACTCAAGTTCCGTGAGGCTCTCCTGGATGGGATAAAGAGGAATGAGGTGTGTTCCCTTTTGTGAGAGGGGCGGGGGGAGTGTCTGCTTCCGCCTCTGCCCAGCCTCTGTCTGCCTGTCCCATGGCCTTCCTGTGCTGGTTTTAATGCACAAGCTCTCTTGTGTTCCCTCGGAGCTGACCAGGGAGGCTCCTGGGAGGGAAGAGGGGACGACTTTGCAGAGAATGAGGTTTCCAGAGCCTGAGGATCCTGGGTCTACAGTCTACTAGTTGTGTAAAATGTTACTTAACGTTAATGAGTTCCATCTCCTCACCTATAAAAAGGGATAACATGGCTGGCGATAATATTTGATGTATCAACTTAATATTTTTCTCCCAACATTTCCCCCTTGCTCTCCTTCCCACTTACAAAAGGCAAAGTAGAGAGAAATCTACAAATCTTCTGTCGTCCAAAAACTTAGGACCTAGGGCAAGGGAATTTTAACCAACAAGACAAACAAAAAACGTTTTAAAGGGATGTGAATGAAGCGAGAAGGAGCACCCCTACCCTCCCATCACTAGAAAGAGAGTCTCTTGGGCTCTGCAGGTGGGTGGGGCAGGGGGAGATTTGTCTGTGGGTCTGAATGCAGAGGGGACAGTCCCTTCCTTCCCAGAAACTCTGCTGGAAGGTGGTAGGAACCTAGAGAGGAAGTGGCTGTGTGTGTGTCAGCAGGTGGGCAAAAGATGCTCCCGTGCTTGGCGGGGGGTGGGAGCAGCATTGAACCTCTGATGTGACGGGTCATGTAGAAGGGGAAGACCATCCCCTCAGTGTTCACCTAGGTGGACAGATGACAGAGAGCCAGGTGCTCACCGCCAACCCCAGGCCTGGGTATTGTATCTGATCCAGAACTGCGGCATAAGTAGTGGTGGGAGTGGGAGGAAGGAATCCAAGAGGGCCTGGAAAATAGGACTTTGCAGTCAGTAGCTCACATGGGAATATAGACATTTCTTGCAAATCAGAATTTGTGAACTGAGATTTGCACCTCTGCAGACACAGGTAAGTCATGAGTGTTAGAGATTTGTACGTGAAGTGCCCAGCCAATTGCCTGGTTCATAGAAGAGGTTCAATAAATTACAGCGACTTATTTTGGAGGCAATATGCTTAGTGTTCAAGGGGCCAGGCTTTGTAATCAGACAGATTCCAAAGTTCAAATCACTGTCACCTACTAGTTGGGTGGCCTTGGGCAAGACATTAGTGTCCTGAACTTTAGTTTTCTCCATCTGTGTAGTGGGACTAAGGATGCCTACGGGTCAAGGGAGGCGATGAAAAGGGGTAAAGCCCTTAGACGTCCTGGCAAGTGGGAAGTAAGAAATGGCGGCTATTATTATTTTTACTGTTTTTAATTCACCTAGGGGATCAAGAGGGTGTCCAGGAGGTAGGTAACAGCAGGACCACGGTCATAAAATTTTAGCAAAAAATGAGAAGGGTAGGAAGTGAGAAGGGTCTGGGCCAGTGGTTCCAAAATCTGACTGAGCGCTGGAATCAGAGTCAGCCAAAGAGCTCATGAAAAGGGCAAGTTATGCGTCCATTCCAAGAACGACTGAATTGAAACTTCTAGGGCTGGGGCCTGGAGAACCTTCATGCTAAACAAATTCTCCATGTTATTCTTGGCCACATGAAGTTGGAGAACCATTGCCTCAGAGCAGTGCTTGAGGAATCTACTGAGGGACAAGAAGAAAATCATAGACCTTTCTGATCTTTCTTCTATCATCTGCTATTAGCTGAATGTTTGTGCCCGGCTAAAATTCATATGTTGAAACCTACCTCCCAAGGTGATGGGATTAGGAGGTGGGGTCTTTGGGAGGTGATTACAGCATGAAGGCGGAGCCCCCGTGAACAGGTCCCTTATAAGAGGGACCCCAGACAAATCCCTGGCCCCTTTTGCTGTGCAAGGTTAGAATGAGAAGACGGCCATCTATGAGAATGGGGGCTCTCACCAGACACCTTGACACCTTGATCTTAGACTTCTCAGCCTCCAGAACTGTGAGAAATAAATTTCTGTTGTTTATAAGCCACTCAGTCTATGGTATTCTGTTATTGCAGATGGAATGAACGAAGACATCACTTTAGAAAATTTTGTTAGTGTGTATATAGTGTTTATAATATATTCATACTCTATTGTTTGTATATAGTACTATGTAATATATTCATGTTATATAACTTATAAGCAAGTAAATATTTTGGGGGGGGCTCAAATTTTTTTAAACTGATAAAGGCCCTCCATTAAAAAGATATGTATGCCTTCGCTGTAGATGGATAGAATGGCTCCAGGCCTTCATGACCTATTATGTAATTGACTCCATCAATACATCAGAACAGTCAATAAATCCATTAGTGGGGTCTTTTTGTGATTTTGATACCCATGAAAGCCCAGCAGCTTATGGTGAACCCTTCAGATCCCATGAGATGAAAAGGAGGCAGGCCTGTGCCTCCTGGAGGCTGGGGCCTCCAGCAGAGTCATCAGCACCACCCATGGTAGGAGAGCCCTGTGGTGTCTCTCATCTGCAATCCTCGGTTGAAAACAATAAGGGTTTTGTAATGAGATTCTTAAAAGTTACCCAGTTCTTACTCTTTTTAATTTGAAGAGCTCCTTGAAGAAATAGAGATTTTAAGAGATTGGCATTTGATGACCTGAATGTAACCTTTTCCTTTAGCGTCATGTTGATAAGGAAATTAATTGGAAGAAAAGAAATAAATATTTTACAGAGATAAAGAGAGCAAGTCCCAGGAGGGAGAATCCAGGGATCAAGGTGAAGTTCACTGATCAGAGAAACAAGGTGTTATATTCAGAATCAGATTTTCTTGCTTTCATCTTCAGAAACTGGGTATACCTGAGAACAGCAGCCTCTTGGTGGAGTCCGAAGAAAAGAGTAATTGAAACAATAGCTTTTGGATTGGTACTAATATTTCCCTCATTTTACAGTTGAGGTTAAGACTGGGACAAAACCATATCTTAGCCGTAAAAGGCTGAGGAGAGGGGAGATCAGGGCCATGTGAGTCCAGGGTCAGTTTTCTTAACAACAAGCCCTTGGTCCCTACGTATCTGGTTCTCCTCAGAACTGCACTGGGCTTTCCTTCCTACCCCTCCACCCTCTTCCACTTCCAAGATGAAATTTATGAACTTTCAGGATCATGTCATTGGAAAATAACTACCCTCTTTTACTTCTGCTTGGGACCAGGCTGCCACCGGGCAATGATCAAGCGTTTATTGAGTCGTCGATTGATCTGTATGGATATTATCATACCCTGGGAGGATATGGCAAAAGCAAGTAGGGACATTTCTTTAATTTGAGTTGGCTAGGACCATGTCCTCCTTTGGAAAGCTGTTGACTTGGAGTTTAAACTTGTCCTTATCTATTTTTTTTTTTAACGATCAGTAAACAAATGAAAGCTGAAAGCAAGATCGCAGACAACGTCTTAGACTATGAGAAGGAATGAAGGGTTTCAAGCCTTTCAAGCAGGTGGTTATTCATCCAAGATCATCACGCCTGCATCGAGTAACCTTTGCAGATTAACCTGTGCATCGGCTCTGCCTGTGACTAGTTGTGTGATCTTGGGCAAATTATGTACCCTTTCTCAGCCTCAATGTTCTCATCTGTGAAATGTAATTATGAGGTCAAACATTATCACATGGAAAGTGCTTATAAAAACTCCTGGTCCAATCAGAGCTCATTTGATTTTTATAACAAATGAGGTAGGAATTACTTCTGCCATTTAGCAGGTGAGAAAACTGAGGCTCCGAGATTCCTTGTCCAAGGTCAAGTGTCTAATCAATGCAGATTGGACAGAAGGACGTCTAGGTCCCTGTAAGCTCTGATGCTCTCTCATTCCCAGAGTCTAAAGTGAAAAGCTAGTAGCTAGGGAGCAAAGAGTTGAGATCACTTTCTGCACTTATTTTTATGTTGCCTGATCTGTGCTGGCCCACTTACTCTCCCCATCAGAATTTCAGCTGCTGGTTTGTGGAACAGTTAAGAAAGCAAACAAACAAAAAACCAAATACCAGAACAGTCTTTTTGTGACCAGATACAATAGTTCATTTTATGATTTTAATAGTTTCAGTAGAAAGGAAAGTCTTTTTTCCTCTGTTTGCATTATGCTTGGAGGTAAAAGGAAGTAAAGATTTAAGTTGGTTTTGATAGCCAGGTAGACATGGAACATGGCTGGCTCCTTATACTTTGCCAAGGGTTTTCTCCTCTGTGGGAAAGGGGGCAGGTGTGGACTAGACTCTGCCTGCATCCTCCAGCTGCTTGGAGCGTTGGTTGGGCTTGGTGAGGGGTGATAATGCTGGTCTCCTCAGAGATCCCAACCAAGCCATGAACTAAACTGGCTGATTGCAGAAAAGCATGGGCACAGTTTGGCAAGGTGTCACGCTAGCTTTCTTTCTCTGGGTCCCAGTGCTTCTGACTATGGGATACCCAGGGGCACTGTCCTCACCCTGGATATTAGCAGGGCTGGGGCATTGCTCAAGTGGAAATGGCCTGAGCCTCTTTGCAGCAGCTGGTATTCACACCACGTCAGATACTCATCTCATAAAAGCTTTCTGGGGTTGGCAAATGAAGTCCTTGGCTGCAAGAAATCAGGAACAGTTCCCAGTGATCTGCTTCAAGTGCTGCCAATGACTCATAACTTTCCTACTGACAGGGGATCTTGCTGATGTGGTTAGTCATTGATTCCTAGACAGGCCTAGAAGTCAGGGGTCAACAGTTCAGGGGCCACCTCCCAAAGACACCAGCCTCCACGTGGCAGTGAACACCTCACTGAAACCTCAGGAATAATCTTATGGCACAGGTATGATTATTCCCTTTGTACAGAGAAGAAAACTGAGGTTACTGAGTTGCCCACACCCACATTCTAGAAAGTGATGGAATAAGATTTGAATTATGTTTGTGTAACTCCAAAGCCCACACAACAAAAAGTAGTTTGGCCAAGTGTCACAGGAATTGGCTGTGAGATCTTCGTGTCTCTTAGATGAAAACAAATGGAGTTGTGTTGTGCTCTTGTACTGCAGATAAGGACATAGGTCATGTGTTTATTGTATTATTATTTTAAAAACAAATGTTCTCAAGGCTTTCCTCAGCTATTTAACGAAGATAGCCTTGAAATAGCCCATGAAATGTAGCACAGGATAGAAGTGATGGAGACATTATGGTGGGATAGAATTGTATAATTTATGTACAGATTAATTTTCTCCAATCAACAGTAAATAAAGACCAGCCCAAATAGGGGACTGGACTTTTGCCCACGAAGCTTTGTCGTGGACAGAACACCGTTTGACAGGAAATTGTCAGGGCGAGGCTGTGCTATGAGTGACGTCCTTTACACACCACCATTGCTCATCCGGTCCTCCTGAAACCATTGGGTGAGATCATGCCTGGGTCTTCCAGGAAGCAACACTGAGATGTTTTGAGATGCTTTGATACTTCTGTTAAGAAATAATTTGTTTTAAAAGGTAAAATCATGACTGTCATTCAGATATAAAAATGAACATATGGTAAACATTTTATTTTAACTCATTAATGAGGCAACTGGTAAGAGTGTTATAACCAGTTCAAAGGAGAAGCCAAAAATCCCCACAAATTCGTATGGATAAAAAAAAATGTTGAAATGAGGGTGCAAATGGAAGCACAATTAGCTTCTTCCACAGTGTGGGAGGGAGGTCCATGGAACTTCTACAGGACAGGGCAGAATTTGCGTCTTGCTTGGCTGTTAGTTATCTACAGTGTACAGAGTTGTAAGATGCCTCAGGGCAGTGAAGGCTAGAATCAGATAACCCAGGAAGGCCGTGCTGTGTGTACACAATGCATAGTTTTCCACTGAAGCACAGAAGATCCCCTGTAAGTCCTATCCTTAAGAAATGACAAAGGAAGTATTCAGCGACAGAATTCTAAAGATCACAGGATAAGGTCCCTTCCGGAGGAGAGGCTGTCTCCTTCAGTATCTTTGTCCCTAGAGCAGAGGCTTTGTGATAACAGGGAACTGGATTTCCAAGCTGGATTCTCCCTTTTTAGCCCCATTAGAGGGCAAATTATTTAAAATCTTTGTGCCTCAGTTTCCCCACCCTCAAATTGGGACAGTACTACTATTTGCCTCACAGGGTTTGGGGGAAGAATAAATGAGAAAAATCCTTGAGCTGTGCTTAGCCCAGTGCCCAGCACCACACATGTTAGCTATTATTATTTTTATTGATTACCATCTTTCATCGTGCTTTTCATTTCTCCCGTCCCTTACAGGTTCCTTTCCTTTTTCTGCCCATTTAACTGACTATAATAAAGAATAGAAGAACTATTTATAGTGGTCTTGAAAAAAAGTATAGATAGGATTCATGCTTCCTGTCCTTGATTTTGGAATTAACTGTAAAAGTTGTTATGAATTCCATTCTATTTAAAAAACAAAGCACTCTCCAAAAAATATTTGCTTTCTTGTTTTTTGAATAATTTCCATCACCTGTCTTAGACTAGCTAACTCTGAATTTAAGTTAATAAAACATGGTTCCTTTTCTCAGGCTAATGGCCAAGAAAACAGGCTGTAGAGTTGGAAAGGCCCCCAGGGTACCTCCAGGGTAGCTGGGGACAGAACCCCACCGCCTGGAGAGGTGACTCACTGGCGTCAGGACTAGGAACTCGCTGGTGAGTCTATCCCCGGTCTCACTCCTCATGCCCCAGGGGTCCTGTCCAAGGGCCAGAGAGTCTGTGCCCCTGGGGGGCCGCATGTACTGGACACCAGAGAACATTGTCCACACAGTTCTGCCCAGAGTAGTCGGTGCAAACCCGCC
The DNA here is from genome assembly GCF_037783145.1 of Equus przewalskii. Lineage (NCBI taxonomy): Eukaryota > Metazoa > Chordata > Mammalia > Perissodactyla > Equidae > Equus > Equus przewalskii. The sequence continues at coordinate 133,376,003 of NC_091831.1, forward strand.
TTTGGAAAGTTTATTTTTTCCCATAGGGTCAGGTGGAAGGGGGATCTCTTCAACCCCAAGCAGGAATTCCTGGATGTCTCGGGGTCAGGAGGCCTGAGTGGATGTAACCTCAGCAGCCCCAGTTTCAGTCCTCATGCCTTGAGAAACTGCACATCATTCAGGTGAACCCACAGGCACTCTCCCCTCTCCGGACCAGCCTGTGATCTGCAGGGAGGAGAAGGCACACGGGCAAGTGTTTGCTGAGTGAGCCAGGCTGCGGAAGGAGCTTTCCTCCAGACAAAGTTCAGGGATGGGAGGACGAAAATATTGCTGTGTCTAGGCTTCCTTTAAATTTATGGCCCCCGGAGTGATACCCTGGAGAGAGCCATTTTTCACTCCACAATTCTATTCCTATCACCTAATCGGACTGTCAGGCTACGCAGAGGACTCGGGAGAGCGGACCATCCTTTCAATGCCTTAGGAAACAGCATGATTAGATCTCAGAGGTCAGCAGGTGTGTAATTGGGATCTTAGAGCTGGAAGGAGAGCACAGTCAGATTTACACAGGGCTCCTGGCCTCTGGGGACTCCTTCTTTTTGCTATCATATCATCTCAGAGCAAAACTGCTTGTTTTAGCTCTTGATAGAAAAGTAACTTCCCTTGTCCGTTTTTCACAGGCAATAGAAAAGCAAGAAAGAAAATAGTAGGCTGTTAATATGTGTAGCAATACCCACTCTTGGCCAAACTGGGTGCCATGGGAGAGAGACATGGATTTGAGGGCAGAAGATCTGGGTGTGAACCTGGTTCTGCTGGGGTAAGTCATGACCTCACAGTGGGGACAATGAAACCTGTGAGTCTGACCTCAAGAAGTCATGAGAATGAAGAGATGGTTAATGTCCCAAGATCCTTAAGCAATAAAAGGACTCATGTGACGTAGAGACTCCAGACTGGGATGTCAAGTGGACGTGTGTGTTCGTGGAACAGAGGGATCTTGTGAGGCTTGGGGGCCCATGCAGTTCTGCTTCCTGACCTCAGAACAGGATCTATACACTTTGCAGCTCCAAGGGCCCGGGGTGGCCAGCAGCCACCCGCAGAGGGAAAGGCCTGGTTCCCAGCAGGGGAGAGCTCTCCTAGAAGGCATGGAGGGAATGCTGAGGTGCCCACCTTAAGTGGGTTGGAAGCATCATCGATGGGGCCAAAACATGAGTGGACTGCCTTACAAAAATAATTCCCTGAGACTTCGGAGGTGGGGGTCGAGGGCAGTTGAAAGCTGGTAACTGAGGTCAAGCTGAGGGCTACTGCAATTGGGGAATTCCTGGGGACCTCACAGATACTCCCTAGAGGATAGAGCCTGGGACGTTTGGTTATTAATGTAAAGGATTACATAATATGATGAGGACGCTTGCTTTTAGGCTTCTCTCTGACTCTCTTGGCTGGCCTCTCTTGTCTTCAACGCCCCTTTGACTGAATTCAGAGCCCTTGCACTGCCGTCAGGATCCCCCTCACGCCCACCCGCAGGGAAATCTCAGCTCTGGTCTGCTGTCTCCCTGGGCACCCAAGGGAGAGGTCTGGGTTTGTGGGTGAGATCCTCTGATGAGTGCACGCGGATGGGAGAGAGGAGGCGTCCAAGGTTGAGCCCTGGGAGTGCCAACATTCAGAAGTCAGGAAGTTGGGAGGGACCATTCTGCTTTTGCCAAATTATTTCTTGAGCATTAATTCTTAGTAGTAACATTCCCTCCTAAAGGGTGGGAACCCTATGGTTGTAAATGAAAGGTATAGGTCAATTTCTGGGCAGTTTCACTATCACTGGATATTAGCATTCATTCTTTTGTGTGTTTTTTTTGGTTCCTTTAGAACATGTAAATTGTCATCTTCAGACTGCTTTCATTTACATTTCTTTGATTTCTAGTGAGAATTCACATTTTTACATTCTGTTTGTCTACTAATTGTATTTCCCTTATGGGAACGGTCCTGTGTTTTACCTATTGATCTTTTGGGATCTTGACATTTATTTTACAAATTTGAATTAGCTATTTATGATAGATCTTAATTCTTTGTAATGGTTGATAGAAATATATTCCCTCTTTTAAAAAATCTTTAGTAATGCTAATTTTTATAGTGCAATCATTTAAATCGCTTCAAAGCTGAGAAAGTTAAAATTCCCCCAGAGAGGTGATAAACAGTTTTTTCAATTTTCTGCAAGTTCTTCCATAATTAGATTTTATATTTGGATCTTTAATCAACCAAAGCTTATTTTAGTGAAATGTTTTATTTTTAATATCTTTTTCTATTATAAAATCAATAAATGTTTATTATTGAAAAATAAGAAAATGAAGAGCAAAAAAAAAAAAAAAAAACGTGGTGGAGAAGACCCTTAATTTCACCATTCCAAGATAACCACTGTTGATGTTTGGATGTGGATACCTCCAAATTATTTTTCCTGTCTATATATTTATGTTTAAAAATACAACTGTAAACATACTATATAAACTCATTAATAACCTGTCTTAACAATATTTAATGATGTATTTCAGCGGTATTAAATATTCTTTTAAAATATTATTTGAAACAGCTATAGAGTATTGCATTCTATAGATATACCGTAATTAACTTAATTTCCTATTGTTTTTTATTAACTTTAATGTCTAAGATATCACTACTATGAACAGTGCTACTATAAACATACTTAAGCATGAATCTTCGTCCACGTTTCTCTCTCTCTCTCTCTCTTTTTTTTTTGCTGAGGAAGATTAGCCCTGAGCTAACATCTATTGCCAATCTTCCTCTTTTTTTTGCTTGAGGAAGATAAGTCTGAGCTAACATCTGTGCCAATCTTCCTCCACTTCATAAGTGGGTTGCTGCCACAGAATGGCTGACGAGTGGTGTAGGTCTGCACCTGGGATCTGAACCCACAAACCAGGGCTGCCAATGTGGAATGCTCCAAATTTAACCACTACGCCATGGGGACAGTCCCTTGGTCCACATTTCTGATCACTTCCTTTGCATAAATTTCCTAAAGTAGAATTGCTGAGGCAAAGGTTAAAAATCTGGGTACAACAATACCATTCACAATCGCAACAAGAAGAATAAAATACCTTGGGGTAAATTTAACTAAGGAAGTGAAGGACCTATATAATGAAAATTACAAGGCCTTTCTGAGAGAATTGGATGACGACATAAGGAGATGGAAAGACATTCCATGTACGTGGATTAGAAGAATAAACATAGTTAAAATGTCCGTTCTACCTAAAGCAATCCACAGATTCAACGCCATCCCAATCAGAATCCCAATGATATTCTTTACAGAATTAGAACAAAGAATCCTAAAATTCATATGGGGCAACAAAAGACCCCGAATTTCTAAAGCAATCCTGAGAAAAAAGAACAAAACAGGAGGCATCACAATCCCTGACTTCAAAACATACTACAAAGCTATAGTAATCAAAACAGCATGGCACTGGTACAAAAACAGGTGCACAGATCAATGGAACAGAATTGAGAGCCCAGAAATAAAACCACACATCTATGGACAGCTTATCTTCGACAAAGGAGCTGAGGGCATACAATGGAGAAAAGAAAGTCTTTTCAACAAATGGTGCTGGGAAAACTGGAAAGCCACATGTAAAAGAATGAAAATTGACCATTCTTTTTCACCATTCACCAAAATAAACTCAAAATGGATCAAAGACCTAAAGGTGAGACCTGAAACGATAAGGCTTCTGGAAGAAAACGTAGGCAGTACACTCTTTGACATCAGTATTAAAAGGATCTTTTCGGGCACCATGCCTTCTCAGAGAAGGGAAACAATAGAAAGAATAAACAAATGGGACTTCATCAGACTAAAGAGCTTCTTCAAGGCAAATGAAAACAGGATTCAAACAAAAACACAACCCACTAACTGGGAAAAAATATTTGCAAGTCATATATCGGACAAAGGCTTAATATCCATAATATATAAAGAACTCTCGCAACTCAACCACAAAACATCAAACAACCCAATCAAAAAATGGGCTGGAGACATGAACAGACATTTCTCCAAAGAAGATAACTGATGGCCAATAGGCACATGAAAAGATGCTCATCATCGCTGATCATCAGGGAAATGCAAATCAAAACTACACTAAGATATCACCTTACACCCGTTAGAATGACAAAAATATCTAAATCTAATAGTAACAAATGTTGGAGAGGTTGCGGAGAAAAAGGAACCCTCATACACTGCTGGTGGGAATGCAAACTGGTGCAGCCACTATGGAAAACAGTATGGAGATTCCTCAAAAAATTAAAAATAGAACTACCATACGATCCAGCCATCCCACTACTGGGTATTTATCCAAAGAGCTTGAAGTCAGCAATCCCAAAAGTCCTATGCACCCCAATGTTTATTGCAGCATTATTTACAATAGCCAAGACATGGAAGCAACCTAAGTGCCCAGCAACTGACGAATGGATAAAGAAGATGTGGTACATATATACAATGGAATACTACTCAGCTGCAAAACAGAACAAAATCATTCCATTTGCAATAACATGGATGGACCTTGAGGGAATTATGTTAAGTGAAATAAGCCAGCGAGAGAAGGATAATCTGTGTATGACTCCACTCATATGAGGAATTTAAAATTATGGACTAAGAACAGTTTAGTGGATACCAGGGGAAAGGTGGGGTGGGAGGTGGGCACAAAGGGTGAAGTGGTGCACCTACAACATGACTGACAAACATTAATGTACAACTGAAATTTCACAAGATTGTAACCTATCATTAACTCAATAAAAAAAAATCTGGGTACATATATATTTTACCTTTTCATATATCCTGCTAAATTAAGTAAATTTGTATCATTTTATGTTCCCATCAATAGTGAATGGGTGTGCTCTCCCCTTCCATCCCATCCTTTCCCATTGTTAACATTAGCTATTAACATTTTCACAATTTCATGCTAAATTGATAAGCCAAATGGTATATGTATTTTTAAACTTTTTTTTTAGTGAGTTAAAGTTGAATTTACCACCACCACTATCTTGACTGATATTTTCTTTATGAATTATATATTAATGATTTTTATATATTTTATATACTAGTTTATATATTTTTGTATTTTTGATATATTTTTAAAATTGGGTGCTCATTTAAGAAAATTTTAGTGATTTCAAACACATAGCATAATGAATATTTATGAATACCACTCTGCTACTCAGATCTATCAAATCCTAACATTTTCTTTTCTTTTGTTAAAACATGGACTACCTGGATATCTGTGTGTCTCTTTTCATTTTTCCCTCTCATAGGCCACCCGATCCTGAGTCTGGTACTCAGAATGAGAGAGATCATTCTCATCTGTGTATATGTTTGCAACGTATATAGGTAGCTATATAGGTAGCTATAAAATCTGTAACATTATTTTGTATGCTTACAAATTTTTATACTTGATTTATTTATCTGCAACTTTTTTTCTCACTCAGCATTATATTTTCGAGATTTATCTCTGTTGATAAAACTGCTATGAATGGTCCCATTGCAGGAGTATTTACAATTTCTTCTGTTGAAGAATGTTTGTGTGGTTTACTTTGTTTATTTTTTGCTGTTATAAACAATGTTGCAATGCACTTGGGCTGTCCACAAGTGAGAGCTTCTAGAGTTTACTCCTGGAAGTGAAATTGCTGGCACGCGAAATATTCATGTCTTCAGTGTTGCTGGATGTTGACAATTTATCCTCCAAAATGGTTACACCAGTGAACACATCATCCACAAAATGCAAATGTTTCTCCAATTTTTTCCACGTCATCACCAGCACTTGATAGTGTCAGATTATGCCATTTTCACCAGTTTGATGGACGTAAAATTGTATCTCGTTGTTCTAATTTGCATTTTTCTGATTACTGGTGAGATCAAACATCTTTTTATGTGTGCCACTGGTCATTCAAATTTCCTCTGCTATGAATTGATGGTTCTTTTGTCCATTTTTCTATTCGTTCGTTAGTGTTTTTCTTACTGATTTTAAGTCTTTGTGGTTATACGTGTTGCAAACATCCTCTCCCAATTTGCATTTTGTCTTTTCCCATTGCCTGTGGTGTTTTGCTGAATAGAGTTTTAAATTTTCGTGTAGTCAGATTCCTCAGTCTCTGCCTTGAGGAGCATCCCGTAGAGGAGGCAGCATTTTACCCTTATCCTCTTAGGGTTTTTTGGCCACGCCAGAGAATTAAACTGACCTGAAACAGACTGACAGGAGAAAAGCAGACAAACATGCATAAGTTTTACATGACACAGCGTCCCTCATAAGGAAATGGAGACCGAAAGCAATGGCAGACCCTACGTGCTTTTATACTGGGTTGAGCAAAGAGAGGCAATTGTGGAAAAGTAATGAATTATGCAGGGAGGCTGAAGGCAGATAAGAATTATTTTAATAAGATCTGTGTGTGCAGGATTCTCTCAGCTTATTCCTCCTTGAAGGATGTTTCTTTTCCCCTGGTGCTGGGAGGGCATCCTTCACATGGGACTCTTTTTCTCCTGATTGAGGAAGAAAAGGGGAGATTAGAACGCTCTTCTCACACCTGCTGTTTTTCAAGTGCCTTTAGCTCAAAGGAGTCCTTATGCCAAAGTGGCATATTTTGGGATGGTATATTCTGTCACTCTGCAATCCTTAGAGTCTTCCTTTCTTCTGTTTTTGTTTTAAGTCACACCAAAATAAACAAACCAATAAATAAATAAATAAAAATCAGCAATTCTTTGATAAAAGGTGTTCCATGATTTGTCGTAATCTTTCGGCATTCCTAGAATTTATCTTTATCGGCCTTCACACTCTTTTGTTCAGCTGTGTTCTGTAAGCTCAGTTAAAAATGATTTTTCTGCCTATGCTCATTGGGCCTGACCCGGATAAAGTGATTAATAAAAGTTAGCAAATAGATGGTGCACACAAGCCACTCCTGCCTTAGTAGATGTTGCTACTTGACCACGTTAATTTCTTCACTCATATACCCATATATTCATTTATCCAACAACCAATCTACTACGTGCCTGAGTCTGGTTGTCATGTTTTCAAACCACTTTTATTGGAATTGGCACTTGTGCACATTTGGCATCCTAAGATGATGTGTTTTTGTGTGTGTGGCTCTTCACAGATTTGTGGATGAGCATGATTCTTATCTCTTAGGACCAGTTGGGTCTTGTTTTTCCATGATTTGGGACTGATGACGTAATATGGAAAAATCTGTTTCTTGAACATGTAGAAATACTGTTCAGTAAATTTGTTTAGGTCATATTTTCTTTTGGTGGGTGAGGTATTTCCTTAATAACTTTCTCAATTTCCTTCTTCATTATTATTTTCATGTTTCCAACATCTTGTTTTGCGAATTTATTTTATATTTTGTATTATTGTCCATTTGGCTAAACATTTCTAATTGATTATCACAAATTGTGCATTTCAATCATTTATATTTTAAAATCCTTTATATCAATTGTTAAATTGCCAGTCTTGTTTTTAACTTTGTTGATTTATGCCTCTTCTTTTATTTATTATATTTCCAAGGGTTTTAATCTATCTTCCAAACTTTTTAGAGAAGGAGCACTTAAATTTATTATTTCCTCTGATTTTTTGCTTTCCAGTGTATTTATTTCTGTCCTTCACCTTTATTATTTTCTATTTTGCCTTATGTTGACTCTCTTCTTTTTATAAGGTTTTCAATCGAGTGCTTAGTTCACTGATTTCGTATTCCTACAATGCACCCCGTCTTCACCGCTGGCCCTGATTTGTTCGCACGCCTCTCACGTCGCTAGGTGGTGGTTTCAGTTTTACAGCATTCCACAGGTTGTTAATTTCCTACTTGGCCCTGTTGCTTACAGAAACTTTGCTGCTGTTGTTAGAAGTTGTCATCCATTTATTTGTCTGTTGTTGTAAATTTTTATTTTTATTTAATTTTAAGCTCATAGAAATGTTAAAGACTAGTATGAAGAACTCCTGTACCCTTTACCCAGATTCATCATTAGTTTATATTTTCCTTGCTTGCTTTATTCATTCTCTCTCTACATATTAAGCTTTTTCTGAACCATTTGAAAATAAGTTGCAGATGTACATGCATACATACCTAAATATTTCAAAGTATATTTCCTAAGATAGACATTTTTCTCTTATTAAAAAAAGGAAAGTTAATAGTTGAGAAAATTGGAAAGTTTCTTATTGATGCTTCATCATAATCACAGTGATAACATGATTATCTAATTCCATAGTGCATATTCAAATTGTCAGTCATCCCAATATTGTCTTACAGATAGCATATATATACTATAATATATACTGTATATGATATATATTCATATTTAGGTAAATACATTTATATAATCTAAATTTATAATTTATATTTAAATTAAAAATTTATTCAAATTTACATTTTATTTTATTTATAATATATATGTGTATATAGAGAGACAGAGAGACATCAAAAGTGTTTTAGAATTTACGATAACGACGATGATAGTGGCAACAACTGAAATGACTGCATGTGTACAGCAACCACCACCCCCACCCACAGGGCACTCAATATATTACTATTTATCAACAGTATATAATATTATTATATACTGTTTATTAATATTAATATTACTTTATAATTAATATTTATCTCCTACTATGTTCTAAAGAAGTTCACATTTTCATATTTATTATTGCTTTATTGAGCACTTATTATACATTCATAGTAGAAAAATAAAGCAAACTAACAAAAATCACCAGAAGTCTCAGGGCATAGAGATAGCCACTGTTAGTATTTAGATGTATATTTTCTAGACTTTTGCTTTCAATCAACAAAACTTCTGGACTTTTTTTACAGTTAAATAAAATATGAGTACATTAAAAATATGGCATCACCCTGTATGACATTTGGTTTAAGCATTCTTTTAAGTCTTAGTATTATGTTATTTTACAGACTTTATAGCTCATATTCATAACAACTTTGCAAAGTAGAGCCTCATTTTTAGATGAAGAATCCAAAGTTCAGAGAGGTTCAGTAAATTGCCTAGGTCACACAGCAGTAAGGGGTGGAGTTATAATCCAAACCCTGGACATTCTGCCTCCAAGGTGATAGATTAGGTCACTATTTTGCCCAAGGCTCCTTTCATTGTTTTTACTTATATTATTAACATTTAGTTTTATCGCATAGTGGTGAGAAAATATATCTATGTAGTTTTCCTCTTAATTCATTTTTGGGGCCTTAGTTGAGAGTTAGTATATATGTACCAATGCCCTATACATTGAAAGAATGTATAGTCTATGTTGTTTTGAGTTCAGTGTGTGTCTACTGGTTCTAACTTATTAATTGTACAGTATTCATAACCTCTATGTTACTTTCCAAATTTATATCTGTTTTTGTCACATCTTCAATGTCTTCTAAATTTTTTGTTTGTCTATTTAATTTTTAAAATTGTCTAACTTTCGTCTTAGCCTGATAACGAATTAACACCTCCCATTACAATTGGTTGTTTCTTATTTATTCTTTCTCTTTGCGTTTCTAACTTTGGTAATCCATGGCTTCGCTGTTGATTTTATATTTTTCATTATAATCACGAACCTCTTTGTACCCTCCCTCCACCTTTGTGACTTCAAAATTTCTTTTATATGATATCAACTTTACCAACTGTTTTCTTTTTGTTGTATGAGTTTCCTCAATAAAACTTTTTATTTTTAGCTTTCCTGCACCTTTTTGTTATAAATAACTATTTTTAAGAAACAAACATATTGTTGGGTCTTATGTGTTAATCCACTAAGAGAATCTGTCTTTTGAGAAATGAATGGCCTAGTTTCCGGCCTCCTTTGGGATGCAGACGGTGTAGCTACACGAGCTGGGCTCTCAGCTACGAGCTGTGTGCTTCCTGTAAGGTACTTAAGTACCCGGTGAGGCAGCTCCCAGTTTCCTCATCTGTAATATCGCGTTAAGAAGAGTACCAACCTCACAGAGTTGTTGTTAAGATTTTATGAGATCAAGAACACTCAGGAATAGAAGCATATTAAACTATTATTTGTAAGATGTAACTGCCATTATTTGCTATTAAAAATAGCATGCCTGGAAATATCATTCAAAGCAAGGTTCTTGGCAATCGCTTATAAAGCAAGTCCCTTAAAACAAAGATCTATGCTCAAAATGGGGGTAATTAGCTGCATGCTTTTCTCTAACCACGTCTCAAATTTCTCTCTGAGACAGCGGGAACAACTTACAATAAAATTGCTGAGAGGCAGTGGTCCAGCGCCCCTTAGGTTTCGGTTCAACTTGTCTGTCTACTTCTGGCCGCACTGTGGAGTTTCACAGCTGGACTTAAAATTCTGCCACGTCAGGAATCGCTGCCTCGCTCTCCATTTAATTGATTGCTTGGGTGGTACAGAGAAGCCGTTTGCTCTCCTGATGGGTATTGAAGCTGCAGACCTAGTCAGCCTCGGCTCTTCTTAGGAGGCACGGAAAAACTGAAACTAAGAAAAACAAACGGAGCGAGGATGGATTTTCGACTTCCCGGATCGTGTCACTTGCTCATCCTGTGAAAGCCGTCTGCTGGGCAGCCAGATGTGAGGACCCAGTCTTAGCCTGTGGTTCTCCTTCCAGCCCTGCACCCACTGGAACCTTGGCTGCAATGACAGCTGCGAGAAGTCGAAACTGATTCTTAGTCGCCTCTGCTCCTGAGGACCAAAGAGGGGCAGAGAGAAAAGCTAAAAAGTCGGAGGTTTAAAATAGAGCCCATTTTTAACTTTTCAAAATGGTCTTGGTGTTTTCGGATCCAGATAACCTTAAATCAGACAATGCTTTATTACCAACTGAAGAATAAATATTGTATAATATTGTGATGTGATAAACTCCAGAATGACGTGGTCTATTTTCAGTTGGACGAGCGTCAAATCTCTGGTGGCTTCTATTTGACCACTCAGGGGAGGTGCAGGTTCCTTTCCCACCTGATGCAACAGAGCAAGTGCTGCTCTGACGACAGTCATCATCTCGTCTCTTGTTAAACATACGCTTCCAAGATCCTCCCTGAGATTCTGGCACAGCGGGTCTGAGGTGGGGCCTCCAGTCTGAGTCCTTTACGTTAGAAAAGCTTGGGAAATATCCGATTAGACCCAGGGGATAGTCTGTTTTTAGAATCAGACGGCTCTGGGCTTAAATCCTGGGTCTTTCACTTACTGATTATTTAGTCCTGCACAAATTACTTAACCTTCCTTCACCTCATCTGAAAAAAAGTGGAGATAAAAAACATCTACCTCAAAGCGTTATTGAGAGGATTAAAAGGACTAAACCCTTTATAGCATCCACTTTTCTGGGTGCTGCTAAATCACTTCTACCTGAGTTAATTTGAAGATTGTGAACTTATTTAGCACACAGGCATCATGTTTTTTTTTTTTTTAACTTCTCTTTTCCATTAATTCAGCATATATTTGTAAAGCTTTTACTGTGTGCAAGAAACTGGGATTCCCAGAACCCATTAAACACCTCCCTGATGGTAATGACATGTCCCCGTGGCCCACCCCAGGCATTTGAACAGACATGTTAGCGGCTTTCATACAGCAGGCCCCTAATTATTTAGGGGCTTCCCTGAGATTGGGAGTGTCATGCCCCACCTTTTGTTTTTTAGGAAGATTAGTCCTGAGCTAACATTTGCCACCAATCCTCTTTTTTTTTTTTTTTTTTTTGCTGAGGAGGACTGGCCCTGAGCCAACATCTGTGCCCATCTTCCTCTGCTTTTTATGTGGAACACCTGCCACAGCATGGCTTGACAAGTGCTCCATAGGTCTGCATCCGGGATCCGAATTGGTGAACCCCAGGCCACCCACCAAAGAGGAACATGCAAACTTAACTGCTGCACCCCCCAGGCTGGCCCAGGAGTATCATGTCCTTATCCCTCCCTTGTACCAGAAATTCCAGTTTTCTTGAATCCAATCATATGTGTATATATATATATATTTTTTTCCCCTCTGTAGTTGAGGTATTTTTCCCTCCAGCTTTATTGAGATATTATTGACATATATGTAAGTTTAAGGTATATAATATGATGATTAGATACATGTATACATTGCAAAATGATTATCACAATAAGGTTAGTTAATATCTCCATCTCTCCACATAATTATGATTTTTTGTGTATATGGTGATAACATTCAAGACCTACTGTCTTAAAAACTTTCAAGTATGTTATACAGAATTGTTAATTATAGTCACCATGCTAGACATTAGATCCCTAGATCTTATTTATCTTATATCTGGGACTTTGTACCCTTTGACAACGTCTAAAAATATGGAATGCTTCGTGAATTTGTGTGTCATTCTTTAGCAGGGCCATGCTCATCTTCTCGGTATAGTTCCAATTTTAGTGTATGTGCTGCTGAAGTGAGCACCACGTATATATTTTTTTCTTCAACAGAAAATATACATTTAAATTATTCTACTTGATTTTTACACAGAATGTGTTCCAGGAGTTTTGCATTATGTGATTTTCCCTTTCCGGACAGAAAAACCTTTGTACTTTTTTCTTCCAACCTAATAGCAAAAATCCAATGGATTTCTGAGGAATATATTTATATTTTCTTTATATTTAGCCTTGCTTCAAAAGGATTTAAGGCACTTTTTAAAGATACAAACAATGCAAGACATATTAAAAATAAATTTAGGTAGGGTGGGAAAAAGAAGGTGAATTCATGAATGAAGCTATACATCAATTACCTGGTGCATTGTCCTTTTCGCTTTCCAGTTGTGGGCCAGATATTTGGCTCTGAATTCTCAAGCAGTCATTGCAAACCCTCTGCAGATAAAAGAGGAAGGTGACGATGCTCAAACCAATTATTAGGATGATCATCGATACGAGTCCTGAACATTGTTTTAACTTTTCCACTAGCCCAAGACTTTAGGTCCTATTCAACATTAGGGTCGTTAAGAATCTAAGAAAGGTCATGAAGTACCATGGAAAACTATGTGCTCTCTAACATTCCAGCCACATACAAAGTGGACTAGGGAAGAAGGAGGCCTCTTGCTGTAGAGGAGATGGTAGCTGGGTAGAAGAGCTGAGCCAAGGATCAGCCAATCCCCTGGTCCAGAAGCCGTAACCATGGCAACAATAGTGATGGCAGCTCTACTCCTACCAGCAATGACACCCTTAAGAGGCACAAGCCAACAGAGGAGCCTGTCATACTTCTGAGCTGGGCTCTTGGTGAGGGAAGTATGTGTAATTTTTATGCATAATCACTGGGAGAAAATAAACAGCCTCTCTCACGTTAACCTTGCAAACACAAATCTACAAAGTAAAGGCAAATGTCCAGCCACACAGCCTGGCTGAGGCCAGGTGTGAGTGTCTTGTGTAGGAAACCTGCAGCCTGCCTCAGATTTGCCTTTTCTTTTCTTTACTTTCTAGTAACAGAGCTGCTCAGGACTTTCAACAAGAAGAGCCCAGAGGAGGGTAGCCGCTTTTGAAGCCACCACTCATGTCTGCCTCATTCATTTCAAACAGAAGTGCTGCTCAAAGAGACGAAGGCCTGTGTACCAACAACAATGCCCATTGCATCCTCTTGCCATCAGGGGCGATGTGGTGGCTTTTGATTCTGCACAGAGGCTGCTTTGTTTCAGAAACTGATTGATGGTTCTTCAGAGTAAAGGAGGCAATGCGAACAAACGAGCGGAGCCCCTGGTAAGGCAAGGTGCTTCAAGAGAAGGGCCTTGAAGGCACTTAAAATAAAGGTAAACACAGGCCTCCATGAAAGCAAAGAAGTCTGGAAGGCGTTGAGCTGATCCTGGTTGATAATTTGTAGTTCTTAAGGATCTCCACGTCCTTGTGCAAACACACATAATCTCCTCAGAGACAGCTGACTTGGGATTTTAGACTTTTTGGTGGAGGAAAAACAAAGTGAAATCCAAATAGAGGTGATAAAGCAGGAAAAACTGATTGAAATAAAATACACATGTGGTCTGCGTTGAGTTTAAGGCAGTGAAACAGAAAACAACGCATTGAAACAGTTGGAATGAGGCATCTCCTAGAGGCGAGGGTATGTGACATGGAAAGGCCTGCAAAGGCTCACCATAAACACGGTGGGCAGCGTTAGGTTCTGCTCTGCACCAGTGCGGAGGGGTGGGCCTCCTCTTGCAGTAAACCCTTGTCCTTCCCCTTTGCATAACAGAAACAAACCAGTTAAAAATCAACATGAGCAATCTACCCACAGTCAATAGTTTTATAAGAAAACCCTATCAAACTCCCTGTCAGTCAGCATTCTTCATGAGTCCACGTGGCGAACACGTTGCTGGTTCAGGAGATGATGGGGATAAGCGGGGGGGGGGGGGACCGGCAAAGTTAAATGAAGCAGGAATCCTTGTCTTGGTCAGTGGTCCTTACACACCATATTCTCATAAAATATATGTGTGTGTGTGTGTGTATAAATCCACCTGCTTGATGGTATTCCACTGTGTAACTAAATTAGGGTGAATATCTCAGTTTTACAGAAAAAAAGTTGATCAAATCAGCCAGTCTTGGTTTCCCACCCAGCAGCCATTCTCTCCGTCAGTTTTGTTGTTGCTGAGCCTGGTTTTGATTGGGAGTCCTCCTGCCCCTGCTGTGATTGGGATAAGGGTGACCTATCCTGAACTCCAAGAATAAACCCTGATTTTGCTTTTTAGTGGAAAGTGAGATAGGCAGAATGTTCGGATGGCTCCCATGATCTTCACCCTCTGGTCTTACACCCGTGGTTATGGCAAAAGGCGGAGTACCTGGGTGGGCTTAATCTAATCACACGGTCCCCTTAAGAGCAGAGTTTTCTTTGGCCGGTGGCGGAAGGGAAAGTCAGAGAGATTGGAAGTGTAAGGATTCAGCACACCTTGCTGGCGTTGACGATGGAGGGAGCCACGTGCAAGGATGGAGAGTGGCCTTGGACTTAAAAGCGACCCTGGTGAACAGCCAGCAAGGCCCTTGAGATCTTAGTCCTACAACAGCAGGGAACTGCGTTCTGCCAACAACGAGCCCGGAAGTGAATTCTCCCTCAGGGCCTCCGGCCCTGGCTACCACCTTCATTCCAGCCTTGTAAGTACCTAAGCAAAGAACCCACTCAGGCCTTCCCGACTTCTGGCATGCAGGACTGTGAGAAAATAAAGCTGCTGAGCCTGTGGTTATTTATAACGCAGCCATAGAAAACTAAGAAAGCTACCCATAGGGAGCATCAAGAGATCCGTATTTCTGCTCAGGAGGAATTCGTTTTCAGCGCTGACCCTGATCAGGAATCAGAAAGTTACCGTGGCAGAAGCTGTTGATTGGCTATCCAGGAGCCACTCCCCCTTTTCCCCTTGTGCCCCCGTCTGTGAGGAAGGTAGCAAATTCCAGATTCTTGCCTTCCCTGCTCCCCTGTGGCTGCGCGGTCCTGTGACCTGGATCTGCCTTTGGACAGAGTCCTGGGAGCACGCAAGACTAGAGCTGGAGCAGCTGTTTTACAGCCAGGAAGTGGCAAGCCTAAGGATGGTAGAGTGGAAGGAAAGAAAGATCTAGGTTTTTTCGGGACAATATATTTTTTTTCTCTTATGACAATTTTGAGCTAAGATGCCAACTCTGGAATTGCCTGCTTTCACGTGTCTTGTTATTTGTCTTTATTGATTGTCATTTTTAGTTTTCTGTTGCTTGAAGCTGAACATGTCCTTACTGATACCTTACCCTTCCTACCAAAAAAGTGTAGGAGGGGGAGCGCAGAGATCTCTGAGGGGGCGGTTGAGGACAGGCTTTTGTCACAGGTAGGAAAAGGTCCATAGCTGTCCAAGGACATGAAGGACAAGTGTTCCCTGAGATTCTTTCCCAATGCAGAAAAGTTTAGCTGGTCATGGGCCTATGCTATATACTAAGTACTAGTCATATAGTCTTGGACCATCCCTCCGAATTTGGTGAGCTTCAGTTTACCCATCTGTGAAATGGGATAACAACACCTTCGTCACTTGGTTTCATGAGGATCAGATTTGATTGTGCATGTGAACTTGCTTTGGAAACTTTAAAGGGCAGCTCTGGTGTAACGTCAGAGCCTAGCTTGGTGTCGGGCACATAGTAGGTGTGCTCAGTAAATATTCGTTGGGTCGATGGGCGGTGCCCGTTTGTTCGCATCAACGGTTGTTGTTTGCTTTGCGCTGTGAGCTTGGGGGTTGGGCCGCTGTCTGACGAATTGCTCCACAGAGCACCTGCTCCAGACAAAACTTAAAGGAGGCTTTTATTAGATGCTTTCTTCTTGGCGGTGATGTATTAGGTACTGCAGCCTGGATGGAGAATTCAGCTTTTGTTTTCCATGTATTTTCCGCTAAATATGCTGTGACAAGGTGTCTGTTTTGGTCAGGGACGCTGTCAATTATTCCTCTCCCATCCCGACTTTCTCTATGATTTAGGGTGTGAAGACATCTGGTGGCTTTAACCTATCCCTGTTGTGTGAGATGCTTTGGCTCCAGTCAACAGGGCTGTGTCCAAGGCAGCCTGGACCCCTGTGAACTCCCAGGCTGCTGAATCAGTCATCTGCCAGGTGACAGGTGGTGTCTTTAAGACATTGTGGAGCAAAAGGAGACAGTCGCACCTGGCCCCTTCAAAGCCTCCCTAGGCCAGACAAACCAGGAAACTATCTGCTTCCTTCAGGCTTGTCCCCTGTAACATCATCCACTTTTCCTACTCCTTATCCCTGGTTCTTATTTCACGCATCCACTTCTGGATTTAATCGACTCTCCTGGATTTAATCCTGGCCCACCGTGTGTCTCCTTGATTCTCTGACACTAAGCTCTCCCTGCTTTCGTCCTGCTGTGCTCCGTGCCACACTGGATGTGAAACACGCAGAAACACCACTGAGGGCCTACAGGTAGGCATCCAAGAAAGACTAGTTTCAGGTTGCTCCCCAAAAGGAATGATATTGGAATAAGACAGGAGAGAAGAGGAGGTGCTCAGGAGCTAGAAAGCATATGACTAGTGAGACTGGAGCCACTGCAGTCTTGATGGCTTCATGAGTAACAGAGACGTTGAACATATATTTAAAGACCAAGACATAGATTGCGTAACACTGATGAAATAGGATGCGGCAGTGCGGGGCGCAGTGTGTGGCAGCAATGAGAGCACAGCCAAGAGGAAGAGAGGCAAAGAACTTCCTGACGCTGAGGAGGCAAAACCGTGGGCTGGAAACAGTGGGGTCGACTGTAAAGAACAGGCACCAGGCTCAGAAGATAGGAGTTTGAGACCTGCTCCGTCTCTTACTCTTTCTGTGGTCCAAAAACCCCTTGTGCCTCAGTCTCCTCATCTGTCAAGGGAGACCCCAGCCCTTCTGGCCTCACGGGGTTATTGCCCATTTTTGATGATCTAAAATGAACATGCAATAGTACAGACAATACTGTAAAAGTATAATGTACATTAAAGCCCTTGGCATCTTTGGTTTCTTTCCGTATGTTTGATATAAACCTTGGCTGAGACGGTTCCTAGGTTCTTCCTTTTCTCCCTCAAGCTGCCACCTCTCCTCCCCTGTGGCAATGATGAGAGTTATGGGCATGGCCTTGAGGAGGACATTCCTTAGTCAGCAGCAGGAATGGTGACAGCTCCTTAGAATGGGTTACAGAGCATCCCACACCCCAAGCGAGGGCTCAGCAGTTCAGTTGTGAATATACACAGCTTTTGAAGAGCTGGATTAAAGACACGGACGGTCTTAATTTACAGGCACAGGTCAGTTTGGAAGAAAAAATGAGCCAGTGAGGAAAACTGGCTTGAAAATAGGTCAGCATCTCATATATTCCTAGAGTTGGGAGGAGACCTAGCCGTTGCCTGATGGATGGCTGCCCGGAGTCTGACGGAACCCTGCAAGTAAGGGGCTCCCGGCCTCAGGACGCAGCACCCCGGCTGGACCGCTGGTTTCTCCCCTCATGCATCCTACTGCCTCATCCTCCGCCTCACCTATTCCCCCACCTCTGTCCTGTGAGACCCACAGCACACGTTTATGCCCTTTTCCACAAGACCATCCATCAAATGTTTCTCTCTCTTTTTTAAATTTTTTTAACATTTCTGGACCTCTCCATTTGTTTCTGTTTAACTACTCTCTTTTAGACATACTCAACATATTCAACTCAACTTGTTCTAACTTAATTTTCTAATGAGACATTTTTTTAAGCACCAGCACTTAATAAATCTTTTTTTTAAAGATGGGCACCTGAGCTAACATCTGTTGCCAATCTTTTTTTTTTCTTCTTCCCAAAGCCCTCCAGTACATAGTTGTATATTCTAGTCGTAGGTCCTTCTGGTTGTGCTGTGTGGGACGCCGCCTCAGCATGGCTTGACGAGCAGTGCCATGTCTGCGCCCAGGATCCAAACCGGCAAAACCCTGGCCCGCTGAAGCAGAGCGCATGAACTTAACCACTTGGCCACAGGGTGGGCTCCTAATGAAACCTGTCATTTTAAGTGCATTGTATATTCATACACAGTTGTAAGGAATAATACAGAGAGATCCCATGTGCCCTTTACTTAGTTTCCCCTAGTGCCCAGCAGCTGGTAAATATTTGCTGAATAAGCAAATTGACTCCCAGAAACATGAAATTGGCTGCTTGATTCAGGCAGTGTTGTGCTGGGTCCTGCGGCATAATGAGGAGGAACATGAGGGGATATGAACCACGACAAGAATCGCCCCCTGCCCCGTGCAGATCCCAGGGCCCGACTCTGGGCACGGCCCGGTCCATCTGCTCTTCTCTCTGGGCCTTACCCTCTGGGGTGCCAGGTCCTCTGCAAGTCAGCCCCAGTGGGACCAGCTGGAGTTTTTTCTGTCACAAGCCTGTTTCAGAGGCGAGCCAGAGCATATGAACCCTCCCCTCACCCAACCCAGACACACACACCATTTCCTACATTTCCTAAAGGAAAGCCATTTTTGTACCTGTCAGAGGTGGACGAGAACTATCCACATATTCAAATCCACCTCTCATGACAGTTCTATTTTTCCTGCCTTGGTTTAAAAATATTACTTTTTCATCAAAATTGAAAATAGCAACAAAGGAAACCTGAGAACTAGGTGAGGTTGGGTAGGAGTTAGCAATGCTCCAGAGATGAAAGCAAAATATTTTAATACTGTGGCCAGCAGCTCGTGTGGGCACGCACCCACTTCCTGCCTCCCCACCCCCACCCCCACGTCGCCACCTCATCCTTGCCTCACAAAACTCAGCTGGGTTTTTCCCATGGCTGCTGTGCACAGGACTGGCCCACACGAGCCCAGATGGCTGCCTTTATGATGGCTCCGTGATGCCTCATTACCCGTATTATGTACTAGTATGTGCGTCACATGTTAAATGAACGGTATTGACTGTGCTACGGTAATGGATTGGCTAGTTACTCTCTTTCAGAGCAGTTACTCAGGCTTGCCATCTGGCGAATCTAATAACCAGGTGGTGAACCTAAATAACCTCACTTTGACGAGGGTAGAAGGGACCCCAGTTGGCTCTGTTCATGCCATCTGCAGCCTCCTTCTTTTGGAGCGAGATGTCCAGAGAATCAGAGTCATGTTATTTCTTAATCGAGTAGCTATTTGTATCAGAACACTCCCACTTCATTTATGCAGTACTCTGCTCTCTGGCATCTTCACCAATTTAGAGTATGTGCAGGAGCAAGGAGGCAAAGCCAAAAAAGGCTGTGTGCAGCGGAGACGCAAGGAGGCCCGAGCCCTAAAGTTCCTGGACCTCCCTCACAAGAAGCTCCCTGGAGCCTCCACTCAGAAAATATTTACTCTTACCACTCAGTGAGAACCACGGAGTTCATGGGATTCCCAAGGATTCAGTATATTGGAAGCTGCAGAGTAGAGGGGAAGGGAAGGGGATAACAGCAGACGCTTTGACAAATAATGAGGAATGCCTCAAGATGCTGAAACTATTGAAAGCAGATCTAAGAACGAAAAATGCAGCAAACTGGCGTGGTTTAGGGAGGGGCAAAGTGTGCTACAGCCCTTGACTATTACCCAAGGACGCCACAGTGCAATAATGGATACAACACAATAAACCCGTGTCTTCAGCCTTGTTAATTACGATCAGCAGACAGCACTTTAGGGGCAGAGCCCTATGTCATCCATCATGGAGATGTCCTCTTCAAATGGTTACAATAACAATGTTAGACACTTAGGGAATTAAACACGCAGGTCTTTCAGAAAAATCATGGATCCACGAGTAAAGTGAATTCAGATATTACATAAGGTTTTTGCAAAGACCTGTATTTTCATTATCATAAAATAAGCTTCATTGAAGAAAATTTAGGAAAATATATAAGCAAAAAGAAGAAAATAGAACATAGCTATAACCCTCACCTCCAAGATATAATCAGTGTTAATATTTTGTTTGCTGTCTTATATTTGTATTAAATTTGTATTATATTTCACAGGTATGTCTATATTTGTATCCATTCATCTATCTGTCACCAGCCTGCCTACCTAATTAGTTGGAGCTGATACATAAGAAACTGAATCACACCACTTTGTAACTCGCTTTTACACCCCATTGGTGCGCAGTAAGAAGCTTTTCATGCTGATAAGTAAACCTCTTCAGCATCATTTTCTCGACTGCACTGTATTCCGTGATATGATGGCAATCCAAGGGGGCATGGTAATTTAGTCATGACTCTAAAAAGCATATACTGCACAGCAATATCTGGGAAATAAAAAACTGTGACCCTTATGAACAAGCAGGCGTGGAGACATCCTCTTTAACCCCCGCCAGACCATGCCACTGCTGCGGTAACAGAATTGAAAGCTTCAAAGCTGGGCCTTTTCGTCTTCATGAGACACACCGGCTGCTTACTGCTTGTCAGGGACTTAGAACCTAGTGCCTGTGAGGATGCTATTGGCTGTAAATAACAGAAAACCCAACTCAAAGTAGCTTAAGAAATAAGAAATATTATCTCACATTATAAGAATCCTGGAGATAAGGCTGTTCCACAGCTTATCTCAAAGGTATCACCAAGGATTGTGTTCGTCCGTCTTTTTTTCTCTCCTCAGAGGGTCCTAAAATTTTGGCAGCTGTTCTAGGTGCCACATGAAGACGTGATAATGTCCAGAGACAGAAAAGGGGATGGTCTCTTCTTCGTGTCTCTTTAAAAAATTCTTATTTTTAATTGTGGTAAAACACACATCACTTAAAATTTACCACCTTAACCATTTTTAAGTGTGTAGTTTGGTAGTGTTAAATATATTACATTGTCGTGCAACAGATCTCCAGAACTCTTTTCATCTTGCAAAACTGAAACTCTGTATGCATTAAACAGCGGCTCCCACTTCCTCTGCACCCCCTGCTCTGACACCCACCCTCTGCTTTCTGTCTCTATGACTTTGACTGCTCTAGGCACCTCATGTAAGAGGAATCATACGGTATTTGTCTTTTTGTGACTGGCTTATTTCACTTACCATAATGTCCTAAAATTTCATCCATATCGTGGCACATGTAAGACTTTCCTTCCTCCTTAAGGCTGAATAATATTCCACTGTGTGTATATACCACATTGTGTTTATCCATCCATCAATGGACACTTGGGCTCTTGCCACCTTTTAGCTATTGTAATGCTGTTATGAACACAGCTGTGCAAACATCTCTTTGAAACCCCGCTTTCAGTGCTTTTGGCTCTATATCCAGAAGTGGAATTACTGGATCACATGGTACTCCTGCTTTTAATTTTTTTGAAGCATCTCTGTACTGTTTTCCATAGTGACTATACCATTTTACATTTCCATCAACAGTGCAAAAGGGTTCCCATTTCTCCACATCCTTGCCAATACTTGTTTTCTTTCTTTCTTTCTTTTTTTTTTGGTGAGGAAGATTGTCCCTAAGCTAACATCTGCTGCCAATCTTCCTCTTTTTGCTTGAGGAAGATTGTCACTGAGCTAACATCTGTGTCAATCTTCCTCTATATTATGTGGGACGCCACCACAGCATGGCCTGATATAACTCATTTGTTTAGACCGAGCAGCACATCCCTGGGCTGGGAGCCGGTCGGCCGGCCCCCACTACAGCATGGCCACACTGAGAGGGTAGACTGTGGCCCAGTTAGGAAGGAGGAGGCCACATGAGTGAATGTCACGCTCTGACTTCCTTTGACTATGTGGCCTAGTCGAGATGTGGGGCCCATGGTACTTTACCTCCTGAGCTGAAAGTTAGGCAATTTGCCTAAGCAAGGAAGCAGTATAAATCCCATTGTGTTTGTGCGTGTGTCCATGTAGATGTTGCCTAAGCTTAACCAAAAGAGTGCTCCACAATACGATCAATTTGAATAATTTGAGAAAGTGTTTTTCATGTAAATATAAAAAACAAGCAACAAAAAAGCTCTCATACTAAATCACCTCCTTACCTGATGAAGTATAAGAGAGAAGAGGAAAGAGATGGCCCACTCACAAAGAAACCTTTCATGGCCTCAGCATCCTTCCTCCTGGAGGGGTCTCCCCGACCCCACACACGTTTTCGGGACTTCAAATAGGAATGAAATGACTCTACATTGAATGCCACTGTTTGCTCCTCACGGTGAAGAGCAGTGCTTTTTAACTCTTAAACTCTACTGTGCTAACAGCTCACCTGGAGACGTTAAAATGCAGACTCGGGTTCGCCAGGGCTGGGTGGGGCCTGAGAGTCTGCTTTTCTAATCAGCTCCCAGGCGATGCTAATGCGGCTGGACTGAGACCCACAGTGAATAGTGGGCCTCAGTGGAGGGCTTGTAAACACCCAGATTGCTGGGCCCTGACACCAGATCGTCTGATTTCCTAGGTCTGGGCTGGGGCCCAAGGATTTGCATTTCTAACCTAAGTGATGCTGATGCTGTGGGGACCACACTCTGAAAACCACCTGTTTGGAGGACAGTCGCTGGAGCCCGGAGACTAGCTTTGTACCTAGAGGCCCACTGTATCCCTGTGTAACCTCAGCAAGTTGCCTAATCTCTGTACCTCAGTTTCCTTATCTGTAAATCAGGGATGATCGTACCACCTGGGTTGAGAGGTGCTGCCTATGAATTATGTAACGTTAACAGTCGATATTCGTCATTCTTTTCAACCAGGCCGGATTGAACTGTATATGTTTGCTGCTTTTTGGACAATCTTTCGGGAGGCGAGTACCGCTCTCCCCAGCATATTCTGAGAAGCCCTCTTCTTTCACTTGTTGTGCCCTAGAGCTCAAAAAAGCTCCCCAGAGCTACTTTTTTTCACCACGCTGTTGATTCCTCATTAAGCGCAGGGATGCTGAGCACCGCCAGCCTTTAACCTGGGAGCCCAGGAAATCCTTATAAATAAAGAATGCAGCAAAACCTAATGAGAACAGCATCGTTTCAGGCTGCAGCAACGAGACTGTCTCCCTCGGCTTCCCGGGAGGGCCTGCTCTCTGAAAGCTCAAAGTCGGTTCTGGCTAGCACGGATTAGAAAGAGCCGTTCCCAGCCTCCCAGGCGGCCCTCTGTCTGAGCGCTTTAATCAGAGGCCCGGCTGAAGTAAAGACAGGAAGTGAGCGGACCCCTGCAGCCAGGCTTTTTACCGGCCTGTGCCTTCAGGCTGGGGAGGGAGCTCAGCGGGCTGGCGGGCCTTTCAGGCGGAGCAGCCAGCAAAGGCCAGAGAGAGCAGAGGCAGTAAGGTGTGTGGCACTACCAGCTGAGGCCCAGCGTGGCTGGGATGTGAGGGGGTGACAAGGTGGGGCCCTAGGCAGGGCCAGGTCACAAAGGGACTTGACTACATGCTGGGAGGTGCCCATAGATTGAGGGAGAAGGGCTGTATTAGGATATTTTTGATTGCAAGTAACAGAAACCAGTTTGCCTTAGCCTAAGCTGAAAGGGGACTTTATTCAAGGACTCAGGCTGTTTCACAGAACCCAGGGGCAGGCTGCAGCATCCCTTGGGAAGGGGCTGGAAAGGGAGCAAAAAGGCATCCAGACTCATTCTCTCCCACTGCCATCCCCTGCCCCCATGTCAGCTTTCTCTGCTTGTACAGTCCACACGGGGCATCAGAAACATCTCTCCCACAGCACCCACGCTGAACTGTCTGGGATTGAACCATCTCAAGAGAGACTGCCCCTCTCTGAGTCCCAGTTTCAAATTTCTGGGAAGGAGGCTCTGATTGGCCTCGTGGGTCAGGTGCTCAGCACTGGTCTCATCAAATGCCGTGGTGGGGAGCAGAGGGACAGCTGCCCAAAATGGCTGCTGGGGGGTCAAGGGCCCGCAATAAAGGGCTTCTTCATGAACGAGGCTGACACTCAGAATGGACAACCTCAGAGCAAAGGCAGAGCAGACTTCGAGGTCCCTTCCCACCTGCAGTGCTCTGTGTGGACCCTGGTGTGGAACACCTGCTCTCTCCCAGCCAGCATGGGGGGGAAAGTGGAGCAGAGTGTGTGGGTGTCGGTTTGGGATGAGAGGATGGGGGCCTAGCTCCTGGCGCTTGTGACCTCTTTGAAAACAACATGGAGCTGTGGAAAGTGACACAGTCCAGAAATAGCAAAGAGATCAACCTGGCCACCAGCACCTTGGAAGCTGAGAAAATAAAGGACAAAAAACTACCAGGCAAACAGTTCTGCCATAGAACATGAAGAATGCTTCCCTAAAGATAGTCTTACATATCAGACAAAGGGCCAATTAATGGAAATCAAAATATAAGGCAACTTCACCCGCCCATGAGCTCACTCTGTTTTCTTTGTTCCTTCTTCCAGCTTCGGTTCAAATGCACACAGAATTTTACATAGCTTTGGAGAGTATAAACAACATTTTGTATTCCTTGTTACATAATGAGTAGTTTCCACTCTGCCTTATCATCTTCTTAACTATCTTTGTCGGTATGCCATCCTTCAAATTAAGTATATTATACTTTACTTAGCACATAATTAAGGTCTGATTTAAAATTTGAGAGTGTGGAGCTAGAGGCAGTCTTAGGAAATCATTAAGGCCAAGGAAAATGAAACTGGAGAGGAGAGAGATTTCCCGAAGGTCACTGATCTGTGAGTTCCAGGCCCAAGAGTAGATTTCGTTCATTTTCTTCATGTGTATGTTGATAGTTACCCACTTGATGTCAGGTGCCAGTACATGGGTCTCATCTCATTTCAAATCTCTTTTCACCACATTGCATGACCTAATTAACATTTGTTAGATGGGAGCCATTTCGTATTTTTTCTTAACAGAGGAAGGCGTGCTTTTTCATCTCACTGTCAGGAAAATAGAGGCTGTGGAGCTGAAATGAGTAACAGCAATTTTAAATCAGACTGCTTTCGTGACTGGTAGATAAGTCAGCGTGCAAAGACATTTCTGTTTCCCAGATTTGGCTTGCCGTCTCAATGCCCTTTGCAAACTCCGCAGGGATTTTAAGCTTTAAGTCTGGTTATAAGCTTATGCAAGCTGTTAGTCACCTTTTTAGATGAAAAGCACCACAGGATTATGCTGGAAAATGTTCCGTGCTTCACCACGGAGCCCTTCGGAGTAATTCAGCTATAGTATGATTTTGAGGGAGAAGTGATCGAACAAATATATTTCAAAACACATTTGCATTTGAAAATGGGAGTTTATCAGCTAAAAGAACTATTCTTGAAAGGTACACATGCAGGGCAAATTTAGAACAAGCAGAACAATTTAGACATGATAGCTACGAATCGCCCAAAAGCTTAAAATACTGAAGCTCTTGATCACGTGGAATCCTGGACATGGATTGAATCATGAATTTCTGGTGTTTTACTTTGGAAAATGTATTGGAAAAGGAAATCTTGTCACTGCTGTATCTCCACAGATCATTCCAAAACATTCTCAGCATGCATCTACCTGCTTGTAAACACCCATTTGACCAGAAACAAACCAGTGGAGGAGCCTAAGCTTCTGGTGTGGTGGAGAGAGTGGTCTCTGGAGTCAGCTTGCTTGGGTTGGTATCTTGGTTCTACCACTTACTGGATGTGTGACCTTGGCTGGGTCTCAGTTGGTGCATCTGCAAAATGGGGAGAATCTTCTTTAGCTCAGAATTGTTGTGTTAAATCGTGTAACACGGCACCTCTCAAACTTGAATGTGCACATGAATCACCTGGGATCATGTTAATCACTGCTGGATCACAGAGAAAGACAGACGCTGTCTGATCTCACTTATATGTGGAATCTAAAAAAGCTGAATCATAGAAGCAGAGAGTAGACAGCGGTTGCCTGGGGCTGGGCGGTGAGGGAGATGTTGGTTAAAGGGCGCGAACTTCCAGTTACAAGAGGAATAAGTTCTGGAGATCTAATATGCAGCATAGTGACTGTAGTTAACAATACTGCATTAGATATGTAAAAGTTGCTCAGAGAGTAGATCTTAAATACTCTCACCATAACAACAACAATAACAACAATAAAAGGGTACTTATGTGAGGCGAAGGATGTGTTAACTAACCTTACTGTGGTAATCATTTCCCAACATATATATGCATCAAATCGTCACATTGTACACCTTAAATTTACGCAATGTTATATGTCAATTATATCTCAATATAAAGCCGGGGAAAAAAAGATACAGTATGTCTAGGGTGTGGCCTGCTATTCTGGATTTCTAACGAGCTCCAGATAAGGCCTGCGTTGCTAGTCTCCAGGCCACGCTTGGAGCAGAGGGTATGCAAAGTGTCTGTTCCGTGAGGAACATTCGATAGTGCTGGTTGTTATCCGCTGGATGGATTTCTCCTTGTCTTTCTTTCCTACCACACTGCCATCGTTTCTGCCTGCCCAATCTTCTTATTTGTTCCTTTCTGTTCTTGAGAAGTCTTCCAGACCTTTCTGTTCTAGCTACACCTGTCAGGTTCTCATACAGATGTACCTGTGGTGTGGATATGTGTAAGGATGATGGCAGAGATGCTGAAATGGTCACACTCAGATATGGCAAAAGGAGTTCCATCTCGACCATGCCTTACACCATGACCTACACTTGCCAATTAAAGGGAACTCAGTCTTCCCTGGGTTAAAATGGCCTTTGGAGCAATCAGTCAGTCAATTTAAAGTTCAGGCTCACTGTTGGAGCTTTCAGAGGGTCTCCCCCTACCTTCTCCAGTCCCCAGTGCCTTCAATCAAGGGCAGCTTCCACATCCTTACATCCTGCAGGGAGAGGCTCCTGTCCGAGCGCTGTGCTTCTCTATCAGCCTCTTCTGACCTCCACTGGCCTCTTTGTAGCCCCAGCCCCTGTCCTGTGCACCTACTACTGACACACCCACAATGGGGCAATTCTGGGTTTGCTCTCTTGGTACCTTCAGGGCTTGGTGGTCCCTACTTGTTGACTCGACCCCATCTCAGACCTCACTGGCCTTCTAGATCCTCTGAGTGTCAACCACAGCCTTCATCTGGTCACTTGACTTCTCACAATGGTCCCCTTGCTCTCAATTCTGCATCCTTCTATGTCCCTTAGCAGGTGCAGGCGAGAACTTCTGGACACCTCCCATACCATGTATGAGCAGAGGCATTCAGGGGCACCTCATCTGGACCTCTCTCTTCCTGAACATCCCACCTTGTCATTTCTACTTGCCGTGGCCACCCCTTGGTGGCACAGGTGCAGCATGAGGTGGTCTTGTCCAAAATTCAAAACAGAAAGTGCCTGGATCCTGCTCTGGTTCAGATTCTCCTTCTTTCCCCTCAGAGTTTCTCCCTGAGCTAAGGCTCAGAGGTAGGGGTCTCAGGCAGCTACTTCTTCCCAGGTTCATCCTTTCCAGAACTCTCCACTTTCTCCCAGGAACGGTATCTGCTTTCCCTTCTGTCTGTTGGAAGTTGCTATATGTTGCATCTTTCTTCTTTCCTACTTCATGGACTCTTTGTTCTAGATGGCTCCGTCCTATTGCCCCTTCCCTGAGGCAATAAACCTCATGCTCCGGCCACCATAATGGAAAGGAAATATGGGAAGGGAATTTTTTTGCTTATTGAGAAGGGAAGTTAGATTAAAAGATATTTAAAAAATACTATCCTTATTATATATTATAGCTGTTGCATATACAATGAGTGAAAAATAGACCTCCTTTGCTCCTTTCCTTTGTCCTTAGCAGACATTACCAGTCTATCACGTTACACAGCCTAGGAAACCTTCTTATCCCGGTGTTCCAGGCAGCCAGGAGCAATTGACAAGAGCTGGCCTTGGAGATGTAGACTTTGTTCCATCACCAGTAGGCAGTCCACCTTGAGGAAGGTAAAGAAAACAAGCAGGATCTAAACCTCACATCCAAATAGGCAATGCACGTTTTAAGTTTGGGAACTAAATAATTGGAAATCACTTTAAAGTGTGGAATCATTACTGCATCCCCACAAAATGATCATTCAGCCTCTGTTCGTAGAACTCTAATGATGAAGAGATCACTGCCCATTAACAGTGAGTTGCATTTTTAGACTATTCTAAGTAGAATTCTAAGTAGTAGAAAGACATTCGGCATGTTGCACTGAAACCTGCTGCTTGCAGCTGTCCCCTACACGTAATGTGTTTAATTCCTGTCCACACGGTTGGCCCTTCAACTATTTGAAGGCAGCCGCTATGGCTCCCATTACTGTCTCTTCTCTAGGTTCAGTCTGCCCAGCCTCCTCACCAGCTTGGTGGCTCCCCTCTGGACCCTTCCCCATTTGATGAGCCATCAAAAGCTAGGGAGGTAACTTTGATGGAGGATCTCCCCACCCGTACTGCGTTTTTGTTTTTGTTTTTGACACAGAAGTTGCATGTAAAGGGTCTGATTGCTGGGGATGTGTAATGGTCCCTGTCCCCTGCAGCCTGATGCTGTGTTCTCAGAAACTCTGGCTTGTCCTAGGGCACATCCTCTTTTCCTTCCCTTCCCCACCACACACACACACGCACACACACACATTCTCCTCTCAACCCCCAGATGACACACACCCCCTTCTAGGAGGCATCATTTCTCAGCTGGCTACTCAAAGCGGCAGCCTGCACGTGCTTATTTTACTACTTGCCTGTCCAAACTACAGGCTTAATGAGGAGGCTATAGAAGAAGACATTTTCAGCCCAAACAGGGCCATGGAAATCACTCTGTTTTGAGAGATCTGTGAAAGCATCCTGTTGAAAAGAGTTGGGAAAGTCCTAAAAAGGACTTGCTAATGCCTCCTCAGTTTTGTCACCATCAGACATCTTGACGTGGCTTGTTAGGGTGGGAACCCCACAGAACCTTGTAGGCCGGGGTTAAGGAACCATCACTAATAAGAACGATAAGAAAAAGAGCCAACAAGATTGAGCACATTCTATGCGCCTGGCCCTGTTCTGCCTGCTTTACATCATGAACTAATTTAATATTCACAAGTTGGGCCTCTTGCCCAAGGTCATGAGCTACTAAGCAGTGGAGCCAGTCCGAGCCACGTGCTCTGGCTCCAGAGCTCCTGCCATAAACAGCACGTGACACCAGGTATTAATGGCATTGTCTCCAATAACGCCCAGACAGGTTAAAAGACATAAGTAAGCAAATTTGCTAAGTTGTAAAGCAAAACTTCCCAAACTTATGGTTAATGTCTCCACGTCTCAGTTCTTTCATTTGTGAAATGTGCTAATCTAAATTAGTGGTACCATTTACATAAATATAAATTGTGCTAAAAATAAATTTTTTCTTACTCTGTTTCCCCCAAACACATAATTTCAATTATTTTAGAAACAAAACCACGTCATTCATTCAAATTTGACATTGAGTTCTGTTCTACCAAGATCCCTGTGGTTTCGAGAGTTTCTTTAGGGTTTCAATGGGGTTTCGTCCTGTTGGGTCCCTCGCATGCGCCACACTCATGTGGCTTCTCCCAGTTTAGAATGTCTCCTCTCTCCTCACTGTCCACCCAAATTCCACGCAGACTTACAAGTTTTCCCCCAGCCCATCTTCTCCATGAATCTCCAGACTGCTTTACCCCCCTCTGAGCTCTCCTGTGTCTTAAAGTGAACACAAGCCAGTTGTATTCCATCAACAAACATTTCTGAGCATTTATTATGTGCCTAGAATGATTCTAAACTAGGATTTCTCAAGCACGGCACTATTGGCATTTTGGGTGGTATGATGGTTAATTTTATGTGTCAACTTGACTGGGCCATGGGGTGCCCAGAAATTTGGTCAAACACTACTCTGGGTCTTTCTGAAGGTGTTCTCCAGGAAAGCAGAATGCCCTCAGTAATGGCGTGGGCTGCATCCAACCAGTTGAAGGCTTGACTAGAACAAAGGCCTCACCCTTCCCTGAGTAAGAGAGAATTCTCCTGCTTGATGGCCTTGGAGCTGGGATGTAATGAGCTCTTCCTGGTTCTGTAGCAATCTGCTGACCTTCAGATTTGAACTGGGAGATCAGCTCTGCAGATTTTGGACTTGCCAGCTTCCGTAAGAGCATGAACCAATTTCTTATGATAAATCTCTTTACTTATATATATATATAAATATGTATGCAATATAAAATTATTATAATATATTTATAATATAAATACTATAAAATATAAATAAATATAAATCATATTATGTATTATTGGTTCTGTTTCTCCGGAGAACATTGTCTATCACAGGTGAGATAATTCTTTGATGTGGGCCTGTCCCATGCATTGGATGTTTAGCAACATCCTGGCCTCTACTCACTTGATGCCAGTAGCACCCACCACAGCCCAGTTGTGACAATCAAAATGTGTCCAGACACCCCTAAATGTCCCGTTGGGGGAGAAAATTGCCTTGGTTGAGAACAGTCTAGGCAGGTGGGAGAACCCAGGTGAAGCTTCTGCTGGCGTCTCTGCTGCTAAGGATCTCACGGTCTACTTAGGAGTCAGCGCTGACAGTCAGGAATCAATATGGGGACAATGAAGTGCTAACTTCTGAAACATGTTGTAATCCAACTTCTGGCTAAACTCATGATTTTCTTTTTTGGGAAGGAGTAGAGAGAAACTGAAGCAACCTTCATTTTATTTTATATTTTTGGTGAGGAAGATTCTCCCTGAGCTAACATCCTTTGCTAATCTCCCTCCTTTTTTCTTTTTGGATGTGAGACACCATCACAGCATGGCCACTGACAGATGAGTGGTGTAGGTCCACACCCAGGAACCAAACCCAGGCCACAGAAGCAGAGCTCACCAAACTTAACCACTAGGCCACCGCGACTGGCCCAAAGCAACCTTATTAGAAAAGGTGGAAGGTTTCTTTCATTGGAGAAGGAGAGGCATGTGGAATATGAAGAAGGAAAAATTGTAGTGCTCTGCCTTGTTTGTCTCAGATAAGTGTAAATTCTTAAGAAGTTATTACTTTTCAAGTATTGAAAGATTAGTTAAGGAGAGGGAAATCACCCACATGTCTCAGCTCCACTGACTAACTCTAGTGAGCCACAAATCTTCTGTCGAATCCACTGATAAATTTCACTCAAGTCTTGATAGTTTAGAGAAATTAAATGATTCTTCAAATGAATCCATAATCCATCATTGCCCTGGACACATTGAATAACAGAATTCTGGGAGCGTAAGTTTAAGAGACAATCCTTCAGTCTTTCCCCAAACAGTTTTATTGCTGAAATGATTCATGCATTGGCAGTCACTGAAATTGATCATTACTAATTTATATTCTTTGCAGACAGAGCTTTGGAGGATCTTTCCCTCAGTTGTTCAACGTCAGTTGTCCAATGCAAGTTGCCAGCTGTTCGATGAAAATTTTGTTCAATTCTCCAAGAAATTCACAGTCTCAAAAACATTCCGAAGCCTGCTGGGAGTTGAGAGGTGACTCTGTATGCTAGTTTAGTGAGCTGTACTTGGTTGAGTATATAATGCTTTAAAGCTAATCTGAGACACAATGGGACAATCAATAGCAATTCACAGTGTGCTGAACAGTAAGATTTAATATTAGCTTAGTCTTGCGACAAGAGGCAAGACACACGTCAAATGCAGTGGGGCACAGCCAGAGGTGAAAGCCTTTCAGCTGCATTCAGCAACAGCATCGTCCTGAACTGGATGCTGGAGCTGGCCTGGGTGCTTGGGCCATGACTCAGACCTGGACTCCAGCACCTCTGCTCTCCTCGTCCATTGTCACTGTGAAGTGGGGCTGATGTAAAAAGAGTTGATTTCTACCCTACCAAGTCACAGAACGGTTGGACTGGAAAGGAGTCGGGGGTCATGTGGTTCAACCCCTCATTTTACAGGTGAGGAGCTGCAAGTCAAGGGTGGTGATATAATAATTATAATTGTAAAGTTCACGTCTATGCAGTGTTATTGTCTGTCAGACACTGGGCCAAGTGCTCTATAGACATCTCGTTTTATCTCTATGAAGTAGACACTGTTATGATCCCATTGTTACAGATGAGGAAACCTAGGGTCACAAAGGGTTGGTCATTTGCCCAGTCACACTAAAGGTTAAAAATTGACAGCATTCAAATCTAGGACTCCTCCCTCAGTAGCCTAGTGCTTATTTTTACTTTGCCACTGGATTTTCTCATCTGTAAAGTCTCTTTCACTCTTTGCTCCGTTTTTCCCTCCCTCTCTTCAACACAGGGTGCTGAGCACTTAGACTGGACCAGGCACCACCCCAGGCTCTGAGAAAGCAGTCTCCTCCATTCCTGAGCCATTAGCCAGTCAGGGAGGCCAGACTAGGAGAGGTGGGTGTGGGAGCTAAGGTCTCCTTGTCTAGTCTTTCCCAAAAGCAGCACATGACGAACGGGGCCCTGGACCCACAGGCCTGGGACAGCCATTGGTGACCATGAGGCCTGCCTGAGCAGGGTAAAGGGCCAGGCTGATGGAAGGTGGCTATCACTGGAGTGGGCCCTGTCCCTGTGACTTCTCCTTGGGTGACTGAGAGCCACGGGTGTGGGCAGCTGAGATGACTCTGGGCTGCGGAGAGATGAGTTTAGTTTCTTTGTACACTACAGATAGCCTTTTTGACCTTAAAAAGGGATGAAATGGCAGAGAAGGGGGGCCTCTGGTGGTGCAGCCTTGCGGGGGTAGCTGGGATTTGGCTTTGTCAGGATGCCAGTCTTCCTGCTTTGTAATCGCCTCCTCCCTTGTCCATCTGTCGCAGCAGGCTGGGAGCTATTAGTGAATACAGCTGGTGTCTTCTTCCTTTCATCCGAAACGCCAAGATGGTGCCTGGCCTGCCACACACTCAGTGGCTATTTGTTGAATGATTAGGAGATCCTCCATCTCTCAATGTCCAGAAGTTGGGCTTTGTGAGGTGTAGCTGGAGTTTATCTGGCCCAGGGGAACTGATTGGGGTGAAGCAAACCTGTATGATATGTAAATACAGCAATGGTAGGTCTCAAATTTTGGGGAACAGACCCAGTTTCAAATATTCTCTCCAGTTTTCCCGATAAGTACACTTATATGTGTCAGGACATGTGCTCTGATGTTTTGGTTTAGAAACTATAGACAGTACAGCAGAGGTGCCAGTTTGTCATCTCACAGTGGATGGACTATTGATGTCTGTTTTCTCCCAGGTATGAAGAGGCTTCAGACCCTGAATAAGCAATGACAAGGCTGTGCGGTGAGCAAGGATACAGCAGAGCTATCGATTTATTTAATTACTATCTTGCTCTGACCTATTTCTGACATGGGGGTACATTAGTCAGGGTTCTTCAGAGACACAGAACCAGTAGGATATGTTTGAAGGAATTTGCTCATGCAGTGGTGGGGGCCAGCAAGTTGAAACTTGTACGGCAGGAAGGCTGGCAACTCTCATGCAGGAGCTAATATTGCAATCTTAAGAGAGAGAGTATTTTCTTCCTCAGGAAACCTTAGGTTTGCTCCTAAGGCCTTTCAACTGATTGGATGAGGCCCACCCACGTTACTGGGCAATCTCCTTGACTTAAAGTCAATTGATTGTGGATCTTAACCAAATCTGCTAAACGCCTTCACAACAACACCTAGATTAGTGTTTGGTAAAATAACTGGTGCTGTAGCCTGGCCAAGTTGACATAACATTAACCAGCGTAGTGGGCAAAATCTGAATTTCCTCCAACTTGTCCCCAAAGGATAATACAAAGGAACAATAGTGAATTGGACATATCTTAGTAAATGTGGGAGCAGGATTATCTGATCAACTGCTGTTCTCCTCTCCAAAGGGGCAGCTGCAAAGAGGTTTGACCTGCTTGTTAAACCCAATGGGTTAAGGGAGCAAAAGTTGAGGGGGTGTCCCCATAAGGGGTCCACTGCTCCATTCCCCAGGAGAGAGAAGTATTGGAATAACACTTCCCTATTCTCTTCACCTTCCTCTTCCGTGGTTGACTGGTGTTGGGAGTGGCAATCTGCTCTGGGCCCTGAGCATCTCTACATGCTCTTCCCATGTGTGCCACGGATGCAGGAGTCTGACTGCTCTTCACCCCGGCCATTTCTCAGGATTGCATTTGCAGCGAGCAACCTTGAAAAAGGAGAGAACGTATCTTCCTGGACAAAGAACAGGCCTGCCTCTACTTGCTCTAAAAGTGGTGAATCACCCAGGCTCAGACTTCCTCTCCTGTAACACAATCCTCTGCATGTGCAGGGTCTATCTAGTACCCCCAGAACCTGGGGGGAGGGCATGGGAAACTGGTGTGAACATCATGCTGACTCTCTGACTATTGCATTTGCTGTAAGTAGTAAAATCCTTTGTCTCTGATCCAGGGAGTCTCATATCTTCTTGCCAGCATCCATGAAACAGTTACAGTTGGCTTGTTAGCTTGCAGGTAGGGTAAAAGTTCAGACCCTCCACAATTCTTGACAGGACGAGGCCTTGACTCCCTGGAGACAACAAGTATTTGTTTCACATCCCTGCCTCACTGCCTCCTCTGTGCAACAAGGGTTTGTGCTGGAGACCAAACTCTCCGTACTCCAGGATCTCATTGCGGGAGGAAATAATAAGAACTGTTTTGGCTTTCCAGCTCTATCATTAAGAAAGCTGATATATTGATTCCCGAGAGGGCTATTCCAAAGTGGTCTGGTATCTGGAGAGGAGAAGAGGGAAACATCTAGGTTCTTCTAGAAACCCCTATGTGCGCCATACGCCAGGCTCAGTGCTAGGAGTTGGGGATGTCATAGTGGAAAAAAAAGGTCCCTGCTCCCTTGAGCTTATAGTTTAATGGAGGGGGGTATGCACAGATATAGAAAGATAATTACAGAGCGCTGAGAGCTACACAAGAAGACTGCTTGCTGACCACCTCTCTTCTTCTAACATCTTTCTTTCTA
The DNA here is from genome assembly GCF_037783145.1 of Equus przewalskii. Classification (NCBI taxonomy): domain Eukaryota; kingdom Metazoa; phylum Chordata; class Mammalia; order Perissodactyla; family Equidae; genus Equus; species Equus przewalskii. The sequence goes on from NC_091831.1 coordinate 133,411,025, forward strand.
ATGATCTCTCTAAAGTCACATTTTAATCACCTCAATGGAGTTAGGTGATTCTTAAGTTAGTAACAGCAACACGTTTACAAAGTAGCTCTTGGGAAGGATTATTGCTGCAGTGGTTAAGCTCATTATTATATGCTGATTTGTACCAAACTCCTTCACACAGGGTGCTTTAGCTCCACGATTTTGGAGTAACTTATGTTCTTACCTACCTTATAAAACTGTGGGGGACTGGAATTGGCCACCCCAAAATGTGTCTCTTTGGCATGAGGATTATTTTGGGCTGGTTACTTTTAAAAACTGCAGACGTGAGAGAAACTCTGAAAAGTAGAATTTACTTACCCTTTGTAAGAGACCTTTACATTTTTAAAGGAAATCTCCATCTGTAAACGTGTCTCCCTCTCTGTACCAGGAAGGAGGGATGACCTTACCTCTAGAAACTCTTAGCAATGCAGAAGGCAAGGACTTAAATCTGCATAATAACCTTACTCTTGTTTACTGTGCTTTTCTGGTAATCTGCCGTAACTGACTTCCCCCACCCCCAACATCCTCCTTTGTCTGTAGCTGAGGATGGTTTTTAAGATGAGAGTGTCCACCATTTTGGCAAGTTGCTCGTTTTTCCTGAGTCTCTCCCATGTATACATGTTATAAAGCTTTGTTTGATTTTCTCCTGTTATTCTGTCTCATGTCAATTTACTTCATTGTCCAGCCAGAAGACTTAGAGTGGGTAGAGGAAATGTGTCCCTCCCCTACACAACTCAGGGAAGCAGACAGAATACAGTATTAAAGCTTAAATTATAATGGGAATATTTAAATTATTTTAAGTAAATAATGCATATACCAGATCTTTAAGTATAATCCTAAATTCTACTTTCATCATGTTTTTCAGCAAATATACTCAAAGTAGAGTAGAAACTCAGGAATTCACAGATCCATCGAGGTGACTATCCACCCATGAAATATTGTCAGTCACTGTACTAGACACTAGGCATACAGGGGTAACTGAGAATAAACTTTTCAAATACCGTCATGCACCACATAATGAAATTTTGGTCAATGATGGTTCGCACATACAGTGGTGGTCCCATAAGATTAGTACCATAGCCTAGCTGTGTAGTAGGCTATACCATCTAGGTTTGTGTAAATACTGTAGGGAAGGAAGAAATTTTCCCCTACCTTTCTAGGTTCTTCTGGCTGGTCCAAGAATTAAATTGACATGAGACAGATCAATAAGAGAAAAACAAACAGAAGTTTAATAGCATGTATACAGGGGAAAAATCCAGGAAAACTGAGTAACTCACCAAAATGGCAGAAGCCCTCCTCTTAAATACCATCCTCAGCTAAAGACAAAAGAAGGTGTTGTGGGTGGGGAGACTCAGGAACTTCAAAGGGAAGGAAGGCAATTCATAGGCAGGTGAAAGGGAGCAAACATTTGGAAAACAAGAGTTTGGCCACACAGAAACAGAAGAACACAGAGGGGAGCCCAACAAACAGGCTTTTCTGGGTCCCTCCCTGTCTCCCATCTATTCCATGTTATGCTAAGGTAATAGCTCGCTTCGACAGGTTTTTTATCTGAATTCCCTCAGGCAGTTAAGGGGGAAGTAACAAGAAAAACTCCCTGAGTCTTTTGTTTCTTAAAAATAATCAGCCTAAAATGGTCTTCATGTTCAAGAGACACATTTTGGGGTGGCAGGTTTTGTTCCCCTCCAGTACACTCCGTGATGTTGCACAATGACGAAATCGCCTAACAATGCATTTCTCAGAACATATTCCCATCGTTAAGTGACACATGACTATATGCCAGCCTCCTAAGAGAAGAAATGTAGTTCAATCATGCACATAATGAAAACAGCTAAATTTTACGGAAGTTTGATTAGGACTTAATGCCTAGTTATTAATGCAATAGCCTTCAGGGTTACGAGCCTGTTCTGGAGACTATAGACTTTCTTTCTGACTTTTAAATTCAGGGACAAGCCTCTACATCCTCATGTAGGAGCTAATAATCCAAAAATAACAGACATCCCAATATTATTTGTATTTTTGCTGTGATCTATACAGATTTCTTAAGTGAAATTGATAAAAGACAACATAATTCAATTTCAAAACACTTACTGAGTTTCTACCACACACAAGGACCTACAGTAGATTCTATAGGGAACATAAGACAAGATCCATGCCCTTGAAGAATTCACAGTCAAGTGAGGACATCAATTATCGTCATGGATTTATGACTCTACTTGCCAGGCAAGGGTCTACTTTTTCAATGTAATGACTCCTTTATAGCTTCTGGTGATGCTTTTATCAATGGTATGTTGGCTGCAGTGTTTCCATATTAACCCAAATCATAGGTCAAGATATCCGTATTGCAGGAAATGAATGAAAGGCTGCGAGGGAAGGTGCTAAGGAAGTGGGAGAGGAACTATCATTCATGGACGCCTGCTTGATAGTGGGCACTTTGCTACCTAATAAATTCACAGAAGAATCCGGAAAGTAGGTATTACTGCCATTCCCCACTTTTTAGCAGACGACGACAGTACAGCTCAAAGATGTTAAAACATTTCCCTAAATCCAGACTGAAAGTGGTAGAGCTGGGATTTTTAGGTCCGTTTAACACCAAAGCCCAGGCTTTGTCTGCTACACTATACATACGACCTTCTAAAAATGGGTGCATGTTTTCAGAAGCAAGCAAGCGAATAAACAAGCGAGCAAGAACGTCCCTAGAAAGCAGTGAGTTTTCTGGCACTGGTGGTATTTACAATAAGCTGAATAACCTTTGGCAGAGATAAGAAGGGGATTAAAGCTTTGAGTGGAGGGGAGGAGAGAATGATATCAAAATCCCTGTCAGTACTGGGACTGGAATTCTATGTAAACATAAGCAGAGTTTGCACACGTTTCCCTCACGGGATCCTCAACCACGTGTACTGTACTATGAATGGAGAGAGTCATCTGGGTAGATAATGGGAAAACAAGGCCTGTGGGCCACATCACTACAGAGCCCATTAAGGTGTGCAGCAGTTCACCCTGCTGGAAATTTACCTTGTGTTACATGTATATTTCCCATTTATTTTTTCCGTGGAGGGAAGTCCCTGCAAATCAGTCATGTCAGCTTTGGAGGAAAACAGATCACCTTCTGGCTTTGAAGAAGCGCTTTTCCCAAGGGGAAAGAGACAAGCACACTTTTTTTGATTTCACACTCTGTTATGGATTGAATATTTGTGCCCCCATTCAAATCCATCTGCTGGAGCCCTAACCTTTGATGTGGTGGTATTTGGAGATGGGTTTTTGAGAGGTGACTACGTTTAGATGAGATCTTGGGGGCTCTGCCACGGAGATTAGTTCCCTCATAAGAAGAGGAAGAGAGAACAGAGCACTTTCCCTCCACCTGCTATGTGAGAACAGCAAGAAGGCAGCTGTCTGCAAGCCAGTAAGGGGGCCCTCACCAAGAATGGAATCTGCTGGCACCTTGATCTTGGACTTCCCAGCCTCCAGAACTGTGAGAAATAACGTCTTCTCTTTAAGCCACCCAGTCTATGGTATTTGTTACGGCAGCCCAAGCTGACTAAGAAAGACCCCTCGAGGCTATTATAATCTATCTTTAACCTATTATAGTCTATTTTTAAGATTTGGGCTAGTGGTTCTATTTGAGGAAAACCTATTTGGGGAAAGAGGTTGCGACAAGACCCTTTGAATTTCACAGGTTGAAAAGAAGTGTGATTCCTTGGGGACAGAAAGCAGATAGTGAAGTGGGAGAGCAGTGGGGGTCTCTGCCGTAGTGGCCTGGGCAACCGGCTCCTAAGAACGTGGATGTGCGCAGGGCAGAGATGGCTGAGCATGCACAGCGGTGACCTGGGAACCTGACCCGCAGCCTCAGTGGCTGAGCTTACTTCTGCGGGAGTGCCGGCTCCTCCACCAAGTTCAATAGTGTCGCCACGTTCAATAGTGTCACCAAACGGCAGCGAGAAACAACTGACAGGTGGACCAATAGTCCACCAGAGCTCAGCGTGGGACTCGGGGATTAGAAGTCTCTGTCCCCTCTCTGGACTGCATAAATCTTTAGTGTTTGTGCTTTTTCTTTGTTTTTTAAACTGTTCATAGGAAGCAGGAGACCCAGAAGGTGGGACTGGGGCAGGGTAAATTTGAGTAAAAAGTATTTGCTGAGATTTGCAGGAGGAAGTGGTGGAGCAGTTGGTTCCCCGAGGCAGCCAGGGTCCCACTCTCCTAAGTGGAAGAGACAGGCAGAGGCAGAGGGGAGCAGCCACTTCCCGCCATGTCCTGATTCTTTACCGCGGCTGGGCAGCCACAGTCTTTCCGGGAAACTCAGTATCTTTATTTCACTGGGTCTCAGAACTCTCGGACTTGGCATCTCAAGAACAAAAGAAAATTCTGGATGGAAGCCTCATTTATGTTCTGAAGGGTAGATATACTTGGAGGAACAGTGTTCAGATGTTTGGAAATTTGTATATTTGGCACTTAAAAACAGCAGCAGCAGGGGGCTGGCCCCGTGGCCGAGTGGTTAAGTTCACGCACTCCGCTGCAGGCGGCCCAGTGTTTCGTTGGTTTGAATCCTGGGTGCGGACATGGCACTGCTCATCAAACCACGCTGAGGCAGCGTCCCACATGCCACAACTAGAGGGACCCACATCGAAGAATATACAACTATGTACTGGGGAGCTTTGGGGAGAAAAAGGAAAAAAATAAAAAATCTTTAAAAAACAGCAGCAGCAGTGACAATGACAGGGAAATATAGATCTAAATGTTTAGTGTTGAATATTTGGTGTTTTGCCGTTACACAGATTTACAAAAACAAAAAACAAACACACAACCACCACCACCAAACCCTGGCATGCATGATATGATTGAGCGGTGGGTCTTTGTGAGCACCAGGGAAATTCTCCTGGAGTCTGAGTCAATGGAATGACTCAGGCCAGGAAGAAATACTGGTGAAGAAGGCCCCTGGCTCCAGACACTGATCCTTGGTGTCCTGCAGTCTTGTTTCTTGAGGACTAAGAGCAAATGGCAAGGAGTAGGGCTGGGGGATATCTATCTTTTCTTCTTACGATTTATTGGTTACTCTCTTCCTCTGGGCCAGACACTGAGTTTCATTCATGTCTGACAAATGCTCAGCAACCCCAGCAAGTGTCTAGAGGAGGACCCTGGATCTTATGCTGTGCCTCCTAGAGGTGCTGTCTTTGCTTTCCAGAACCTTCCTTCACCTTTTCCCTGTGTTCCCTGTGTTTTCTCTCTTGGCTCGAGGACTCACTTCCTGAGACCTGGTGAATCTGACCATCCGCTCTGGAGGTCCCTTCAGGTACAGGAGGGTTTAATTTTATGTCTTTACCAGCCAAGGGGCTCGGGGCAGCTCAGTGAGAGCCTGGTCAGCCTCGGGGAAGGAGGTCTGAGAGGAGCCCTGAAGGTTCTAAGAACAAACGTTTCCTCTCTGTCCTGGTCCTCCCTTTACCTTCTCCAGCGATGTTAGCAGTTCTACCTCAGAAGCCATTGATTCCTCGCCTTCCCTCTGCCTTCTTCCAGGCCACTCTCATTTCTCACCTGAGTGAATGACAGAGTCGTAACTCACTCCCTGCCTTCAGATTCTTGCTGTTCCAATCCATTCTCTGCACGGCTACGCACGAAATTCTTTCGAAGCACACATCTATTGATGTCACTCTCTTGCTTACAAATTTTCTCTGACTCCCTATCGCCCTCAGGGTACTTTGGATAGTCACTCCCTCTACCTAGAATGCTCATCCCCTCCTTCCTTCCTAGAAAAGGATTCATCTTTTATTGTCTCCTCTCAAAAGCCATCTGGGACCTCTTTGGGTGGAGTTAGTTCCTTTTAGTCACTTCCTTCTCTGTGCTTCCATGGCACATCAACTGAGAGCACTGAAGAGCTAGTAAGCTCTTTCCGAGGGCGAGTGGTCCAAGCACCTTCCATGCACCGTCTCATTTGTCCTCACAAGAGCCTTGTAAAGTCTGTACTCTCCTTATCTCCATCTTAGTTGAGGAAATGAGGCATTTAAGTAACTGTGTGTAGGGTTATATGGCTTGACAGAGATGGAGGCAGAATTTGAGCCTGACTAGTTGAGTCCTGCACCCATGTTTTTAATCACCACACCGTTCTGTGCCTGTGTATCTCTGTGAGAGCACTTAGCACATTTTACTGTCATTTATTTACATGTTTCTCTTCCATTAGATGAGCAGCTTGAGGGCAGGCGTACTGTCTCATTCATCCCTGAGACTAGCACATAGTAGGTGCTCAATAAATGCTGGAGGAGGGAAAGGAGGGTGTGTTGCCATGATTATATGAATAGCACATAGAAATAATTCAGTAGAAAGTTCAAATTCCCTGGGGCGAGACGAGACCTATGTTATTAGAACTTTAAGGGAAGACCGTGTTTTCTGAAAAAATCTGAATAATTTTGCTACAAGTGAAAAGCAGATGTTCCAAGAAAGTTTGGACTAAGGTTGGATCAGCACAGAAAAATTATTTTAAAATTGAAAATCACAATCATCGGACCCTTATTTTATCACCAGTTTATTATATTAGTTCAAACATGATCTCTGTGGGTAAGGTCTGGAATCCTGGTGAGAATATTTACAGACAAATGGCTGATTCTAGGTCAGGGATCCCTAAATGTTCACTGACCCCTTTGAGAAGCTGGTGACATCAATGGATTCTTTCCCTAGAGAAATGCACACACCTGTTCTAGGGAACTGACTAATATTTCCAAAGATTCCCATTCTCTGAGCACGGGCAACCGCTGAGGTGGAGCCAAGGCCCAGGAGTGGGTGGGGCACAGCCCCCTGTAGTTTACTTGTTAGATGCCCCCCCAAACCTTCTGGCCAATGCTATTAACACAGTTGGTTCTTTTTACGACTCCTTTCTGATGCCTCTTCTTTTTTTATTATTATTTATTTTTTTATTTTTTAAGATTTTATTTTTCCTTTTTCTCCCCAAAGCCCCCTGGTACATAGTTGTGTATTTTTAGTTGTGGGTCCTTCCAGTTGTGGCATGTGGGATGCTACCCCAGAGTGGCCTGACAAATGGTGCCATGTCCGCACCCAGGACTTGAACCGGTGAAACCCTGGGCCGCCGAAGCGGAGCGCACGAACTTAACCACTTGGCCATGGGGCCAGCCTCTCTGATGCGCCTTCTTGTGTGACTGTCATTGTGGATAGACCAGGATCTATTTGATTCTAAAACTGAATTAAGAAAATATAAAGAGACAACCACCACAAATTATAGAACATTTTTTTGGGGGGGCGGTGGCTGTTTTATGGGGAAAGGGTTGTTTATAATTACGTAATCTTAAATTAATACTTTCCCTATTCAAGTTAAACTGTTTAGCCAATTCATTGAATATTTCTTGAACATCTACTATGTGGTTGGAAGATTCAAAAGAAGCAAAAATTCATGCCCTTGTGTGTTTATGTTTTAAAGAGGGAGACAAACAATAAACATGATAAATAAGTCAAAATCTGTCATACGTTAGATGGTAATAAATGCTAAAGAGAAAAATAAAGTGGGAAAGAGGGGTGGGGGTGGGGGTGTTCAATTTTAAACAGGGAAGTCCGGGCAGGCTGCGCTGAGAAGCGAGTTAGAGACCTGAAGGAGATGAAGAGGGGCATGTTAGTTTCCTGTTGATGCTCTGACAAATTACTATAAATTTAGTGGCTTAAACATCACAAATTTATTATCTTACTATTCTGGAGGTCAGACGTCCAGAATTGGTCTCAGGGGCTAAAATCAAGGCGTTGGCTGGGCTGCGTTCCTCCTGGAGGTTCTAGAGGAGAGTGTGTTTCCTCTCCTCCCCTTTGCCAGTTTCCATAGTCAACCTGCACACCTTGGCTTGTAACCGAATTCCTCCATTTTCAAAGCCGGCATCACCAGACCCAGCGCACCTCACGCCATCTCTTTGGTTCTCTCTCTCTGCCTCCCTCTTCCATTTATAAGGACCCTGTGATTCCATTGGGCCCAGCTGGATAATCCAGGCTAATCTCGTCTCACGGTTAGCTGATGAGCAGCCTGTGTTAGTTTGCTGGGGCTGCCGTCACAAAGGACCACAGAGTGCGTGGCTTAAACAGCAGAAATTTATTTTCTCACAATTCTGGAGGTGAGAAGTTTGGAACCAAGGTGTCAGCAGAGTTGGTTTCTTCTAATGCCTTGCTCCTTGGTTTGTGGGTGGCTGTCTTCTCCCTGTGTCTTCACCTCGTCTTCTCTGCGTGTGTCTGTGTCCTGATCTCTTCTGATTAGGACACCAGTTATTAGAGCCCACCCGCAATGACCTCATTTTACCTCTTTAAAGACTCTGTCCCCAAACACAGTAACTTTCTGAAGTTCTGGGGGCTAGGACTCCAATATAGGAGTTTTGAGGGGACACAGTTCAGCCCATAACACAAACTCCATCTATTGCTCTAATTCTCCTCTGCCATGAACCCTAATGTATTCACAGGTTCCAAGGATTAGGACATAGATATCTTCAGGGGGCCATTATTCTGCATAGCCCAGAGCACGCTGACATCTAGGAAAGAGTCTTCCAGGCAGAGGAACAGCTAGAGCAGAGGCCCAGAGGTGGACGAGCCTGGAGCTGGGTAAGCGAGAAGAGCCTATGGTGAGATGAGGTCATGGTGGAGACAAAGAGCCTGTTCGCACTGTCATGTAGAACACAGTGAAGACTCTGGCCTTCACGCTGAGGGGTTTGAGTGGAGGGGCGACATGACCTGACTGTTTTAACAGGAGCTTCCTGGCTGCTGAGTTGAGACTAGATTAGAGGCGGCTGAGGTGACAGCAGGGGGACCAGAAGGAGGTGATTGCAATAATCCAGGAGAGAGAGGATGATGGCTTGGAAGGATGATGGATGGCTTAAGGGGAAGCCTTAAGACATGGTTGGACTCCAAATATCTTTTGAAGGAAAAGCCGTTGGGATTTTCTCCTGGACTGGTGTGAGTGAAAGAGAGGGGTCAAGGATAACGAAAGTTTTTTGGCCTGTGCAACTGGAAGAGTAGAGTTGACACGTATTGAGATGGGAGACTATGGGGACATCAATGGCTCCGCTCAGGACATGTGTGAGATGCCTGGTTGGTCAAAGTTCAAATGCGAAAGGCTGTGTTTCTTTATGCAATTAAAGTCAACTGTCAGATCTTTTTATTTGTACATCTAACAATTCCTGTAAAAAATAAAAACAAACACTTTCACTTGTTCATTGATTTTCAATTAACTCACGGCCACCGATTAAAATTAGTCCCATTTACAAACTTAATTATGTTCCCTTAATCATCTACAACCGCATTTATAAATTTAATATGTTTACTTTTTAAGCACTTCAAATGCCTGGCAGGGTATACTTGCAATATTAATAGGCAAAACTCTCTTAAGCATTTAAATTACTCTTTTATCCTATAAACGTGTAATTATAGTACATATATATCTAACTATAATTAAACATGCCACAACCCTTTATAAACTTAAAATTCTCTTATACTTTTCAGCTAAAAATCAAAATAGAAAGTGTCAGATTTTTTTTTTTTTTTGAGGAAGATTAGCCCTGAGCCAACTGCTGCCAATCCTCCTTTTTTTGCTGAGGAAGGCTGGCTCTGAGCTAACATCCATGCCCATCTTCCTCTACTTCATATGTGGGACGCCTACCACAGCATGGCTTGCCATACGGTGCCATGTCCACACCTGCGATCCGAACCAGCGAACCCTGGGCCATTGAAGCGGAACGTGTGCACTTAACCGCTGCACCACCGGGCCGGCCACAGTGTTAGATTTTCTTAAACATGACAAATACTTTAAGTTTTTTTTTAACTGTTGGGGAAGGAAATGATACTTGCTTTCTATGCTTAGCTTAGAAGGATGTTGTGAAGACAACACAAGAAATAGTGTTTTGACAGCATAAACAAGCTGTGAAAACTTAAGGTGTTGTTTTCATTCCAGGAGAAAGCTAACCCTTGCCAAGGACACACTTGACCTTGTCTTCAAAGGTGAGGAGGCATTTTGTTTTCCTTCCAGAAGTAAAAAACTGACTCTGAAAATGAGTACATAATTAAAGTGAGGTGTAAATGACCAAGAGAGACCCCTGTGCCTTCTCCTCCAGAGACAGAATATTGACATCGTCCCAAAGGGTCTCTTCTAATCGTGAAATTCACCAGTCCACTGGAGGAGGCGAGGAGCAGTGGGCATTCTAGGCGTGGAGCCTGGCACATCCTACGACACTTGGTGTTTGCTGGACAATAGAATGAAATCACAGCAAACAGGCAGCCACCCACTTTGCCAAGGCTGTGCCAGCTTTTCTTGCACGGTCCACACGTAAGGTGGAGAAAGAGTCAGGACAGCAGTAGCAGCAGTTAACAGTGCCCGTGTCTAGTGAGGGGCTGCAGGGTATGGATGCTTTGCAGAGCCCCCAGTGTGTCACCTGTTGGATCCTGGGGAGGAGGAGCAGAGTGCCCTCCCGGGGATCCTGACAAAGTGCTGGTAGGGGCACCTTGGGGAGCTGCCTTCAGACAGTCCTGCTTCCCAAGAGAGCAGTGTCACCCTCCCCTCCGCAGTTTGGGCAAGGTCGGTTCATCCTGAAGCATCTGTTCATGGTGTCTGCCAGACAGTGGTTTCCACTGGGCCAGCTCAGCCAGCAGCCCCCTCTCTTGGAAGCAGTTGAAACCCTCCTATGATGTATGATGTGGGCCCAGATTCATGAAAGACCTTGACAGCCCTAGGACCACAATGGCTGGAGGCATACCTGCACTGTCAGGTGCTGCTTCTCTGGCAGTTTATTGACTTGGGTAGAGTTGCTGTGCACACAGGTCTGGCTTCTGGACAGAAGGGCCAGTGGCTCATGGATTTGGTGATGGCAATCCCTTGGCATGACCGAGACTCCCTAACTGAGCATGCCTGTCTTTTGATTTCAGCCCCTGTGGCTGGCCTGCTGGCCAAGGTGAGGAGTCCCGCCCTTTCCTTCCTTCCCCTCTACTCCAGGTTCTGGGGTAATTACACTGCCCATGGGACCATGTTGCTGTGGCTGGGCTCCGTTCTAAATCAGGGCACATCTGCACCTGCAGACTTAGACAACCTCAGCTCATTGAACACCACGCCTGTGCCCTCAGCCTGTCTAATTGACCTGCATTGCAGGAGGATCACCGAACCCTGAGCTACAAATAAGGAGGCCGAGAGCTGTAGTTGTCAAGGAGTGAGCTCTGGGTTGTGCAGCAAATTCACTTTGCAGATGTGAACCTGGAAGTGGAATCCACGTCTTTTTTGTTCCTGAGTTTTTTTCCTCTGTACTACCTGTGTCTCTACCAATCTACCATCCACAAATAGCCACAGGGGTCTGCTGGATGCCCATCACAGTGCTAGACCCTTGGGGGATATACACTGAGGAGTAGAAAAGAAAAGGACCAGTTCACAGTAGGATGAGGAGGCTCCTAGTCACAGCTCTAGACCAGCGCTACGTGTTCAGGGTGGACGGAGAGAGAGAGAGAGAGACACACACACACACACAAACAACGAGAGAGAGTGAAGAGAGGGAGAGACAGACAGACAGACAGACAGACACACACACACATACAGAACGAGACAGAGATACACACACATGCAGACACAGAGACAGACAGATGGACAGACACACACAAAGAGAGAGAGAAAGAGACATATGCACAGGAAGAGATGGAGACAGATACAGAGAAAGAGAGAGAGAGGGAGGGAGAGAGCTGCTTGCCCACTAGGGTGGTCACAGAGGGTCTGGGAGTTTTAGATGGTCATTCAGACAGGCAGCAAGGATGTGATGAGCCAGGACCTGGCTGGGCGCTGGAAAGAAAGGCACATCCTACCTTTGCTCACGGCCTAACTGGGGAGACAGACAGTGAACGATGCTAACAGTGAGCCTGGCAAGTACTGTGGGGTGAAGCATGGGGTGCAGTGGGCCCAGAGAGAGGTGACTGATCCACCTGGGGGGAGCAGGAGGAAGATCAAGTGGCAGAGGTGTGATGGTGCCTGGGGGCAGGCAGGCCTGGGGGAGGTTACCCTGAGGGTCCCTGCGAGCTGGAAAGAGGCTTGGAGAGCAGCAGGGCTGGGAGCTGGGAGGGAGGGGCCTCAGAGACCACGTGCTGTATAGAGCCCGGCTGTGCTTCACTGTTTCCTCGACTTTCTTTAAAAATGCAGGTTCTCTCTTTTTACCCTAAGATTCTGATTTTCAGTAGGTGGAGGGGGTGGGGTGGGCTCGAGGTGTCTGCATTTTAAATACGTCTCAGGTTCACTCTGGCTCACTTACAGGTATTTAGGAACCAATGGTTTAAACTAAATCTAATGATTGTCATTCTTTTAAAGTCAGTGGCTTTTCTTCTATTTGGGTATTTATAGAAGTTTTGTGACAAGGCTTGTTCCTGGCGGCTGGTGCCTCTGCTTTTTCATATCAAAAGATGCTGTTTTTTTGAAGGGGACAAACCAGAACCAATAATGTTGTCCCTCTGAGGCCTGAGACAAGGAAGACTGAGCCCATCAGTCTGTGAACCGCTGGAGCTGAATCCTGGGGGGAACACGGTAATTTCAGATACTAAAAATGAATGGTGTTATAGAGTGACTGTTAACATACCCTGCAAGATGTTCATGATTCCCTGGGGCCAAATAAGTAAACATTCTTCCAACTTAAGCTGCAGGAGACAGGCAATTTCACAAGGAGATGCTTTCTCCATTTGTATGAGACGACTATGTGCAAAAGAGGAAATAAAGGGTGCGGGGTGTGAAACCTTCTGCCGAAGGCCTGGGCAGGAGTGCTTGCCTTGAGCACTGTGTTTCTTGGTCAGGTGGCCTGAGTCAGAGACCAGGCAAAGGGAGCTAGGGCTGTGACCTGAGCCCCTGCTGGGGCATCATACAGCCCCTCCTTTGAGACAGAGAAAGGTCAATGTCAAGGTCTTTTACCTTCTTGAAGGCAGAGAGGAGAGAGACAGAGATGGTTCTTGGAGATGGCCTCTAGCGTGCTGGATCCACCCAATTCTAGGAGATTCAACTGGATGAGAAGGAGGCCTGTCTGGAATCAAATCAACTCAGAAATCAAATGGGGCTGAGAGAGGGGATGGAAGGAGGCACTGTTATGGGTTGAATTGTGTCCCCTTAGAAAAAGATGTTGAAGTCCTAACTCTCAGCACCTCAGAATGTGACCTTATTTGGAAATAGGGTCTTTACAGAGGTAATCAAGTTAAAATGAGGTCATTAGGAAGGGCCCTAATCCTAAATGACTAGAGTGCTTATAAAAAGGGGAAATTTGGACAGACAGACAGATAGACACACACACACACACACACACACACACAGGGAGAGCACCATGTGAAGATGGAGGCAGAGATGGGAGTGACCCATCTACAAGGCAAGGAATACCAAACATTGCCAGCAAGCCACCAGAAGTGGGGGAGAGGTGTGGGAAAGCCTTCAGAGGAACCAACCCTGCTGACACCTTGATCTTGGACCTCAGGCCTCCAGAACTGGGAGACAATAAATTTCTGTCGGTTAAGCCACTCAGTTTGTGGTAGTTTCTCACGGCAGCCCTAGCAAACTAGTACAGGCACTTTACCTCTTTTATTATGGATCCAAGTTCCATGAGGACAGGGACTTTGTCCTGTTGGTGGCGTAGTTCCACCTGGCACAGAGTAAGTGCTCAGCAAGTATTTGGCTGAATAAACGGGGCCTCTGGGGACGTAGGTTATTTGACTGAGGGCACACAGAGAGTGATCACACTAGCCACTGTATTCTAAGCACCTACTATGCAGGCATGGTGCTTGGTGTTTGTGAAAGCCATCACTAGTCCGCAGTGTAGCCTGAGAGGTAGGTCTCACTTTCTTCATGTTACACATGTGGAAATTGAGGCTTAGAGACGTGAAGGGAATTGTCCAAGATAACACAGCTCGGAAGGAGTAGACTTGGGATTGTAGCTCAGGCCTGTCTGACTCCAAGCCCTTCCTCTCATCACTAGCCAGGGCATCAGTGGGGAGCAGGAAGGCAGCTGGGGCCAGAGTCACCTGGGGAGCAGGCCCCAATCAGCAGCTCAGGGCCAGGACGCCAGACCTTGGGTTGGGTTAGTGACGGAGCCCACTCATCAGGGCTTGCTGCCAGAGCAGGCACTCCAGGCAGAAACCTAACTAATCCAAATGGGGCGGGAGGGTGGGCATGCGGCTGGGGGAGGAGGAACAGTGGAGGATTGTGCAGGAGCACTTTGTGGGTGCAGCAGCAGAGTGTGTGTGTGTGTGTGTGTGTGTGTCATGCACGCGCATGCTGTAGGAGTTTCCATGAGGTTGCCTAAGGCTTAGGGCTTGATGCAGGTGCATAGATTTGGGGGGGACCTGCCCTGAACTCTGGGGAAGACAAGGGTCAAGAGATTGTCTGTGTCTCAGGATGGCTGCTCCTGCTCTGTGGCTGGCAGGTTGGCAGGAATGGGCACATCTGGGCTTCTTCACTGGCAGCCATTCCCTAAGTGATTTCCCATGGAAGGTTGATGTGACACAGAAGGTCAAGAGACACATTTCTGGGGCCATTTTAAGAACCTGTTCCCTAGTGTCCCCTTCAGGTCTACCCTGGAGAGAAGCTCCCTCCTTTTCCGCCTCCTATCTGGGAAGAAGGAATTCTTCTGCCTAAATCTTAAGGCTTTTCCCACCTGAGCTCTAATCTGCAGGATAGATGAGCAATTCTCAGCCTCCTCTTTATGGAGACCCAAGTTTAGATGCCATGCCAATTTTTTTCATCCTCATATCACTGGTACCTAGCACCATGCCTGGCGCAGAGCTCCTTCAATAGATGTTTGTGGCATCAATAAAATGAGAGGCATGTTTGGGCTGGACCTAGCTGGACTGTTCATACCATGGGAAGAGCTTCAGTAGACTGACCTTGTGTTGTTATAAGGACGGAAGGTCAGGGGACATCTATGAGTCAGTGGGCTTCCTGGTTGAGGGAATGACCTCGTTAGAAAGAGGGAACCTCAGGGGCTTGTGGCTGGGGACAGAGAGTTCTCTCCTGGTTTGCTCAGAACTGCTGAGCCAGCTCTTGCTAAGTTCCTAAGTGGGAGGAGATGAGTGTCTGGGGCTATGCAGATTTACCTCTCCTCGGTATTGTAGTTGTTATTATTATTATTGTTATGGTCTCAGTGCTGTATGAACCAGCTGTACTTCTAGAACATTATCAGGTATGCGATCTCCTGGAGAGTCTTTAAAATGCAGGTTCCTAGGCTTTTCCACTGCGAATCTTGATTCAGTGAATCTGGGTAAGGACCTACAGAATCTACCCACAGGTGATTCAGACGCAGCTGGTCAGAAAATCACGTTTGGAGAAATGGATCCCTAAGTTTCTTCATCTGTGGAAGGATGAAGTTAGATCAGCTCTTGAGTATCTTTCAGGTCTAGAATTTTTTCCAATGGTGCAAAATAGAAGCACAAGAAGCTTGCGTTCCTGATGTTAAAGGTTTGACTCTGGTGCCTGAACTTGACTGTTACTGTGCTTCAGAAAGTCAGACATTTCCCTGGTCCTGACATTTACCTGGTTTCCAGGCACATCCGAGACTCACGCCCCCAAAGCAGGAAGGAAGATGATGAGCTAAAGGACGCCCCCACAGTCTAGTTCAGTGTGCCTCCTTCTGCTGTCCTCATAGATCAAAGGGATGCTAATGTAAGGGACCGTGCATATTTTGCAGACTTCAGCTCCCCAGGTGGGGGCTTTCTTTTATGTCATGGAATAACATGAAAGAGGAAGCCTGTGGCTTTGTATTGGCCTCCTGCTGTGGAAAGTCCCAGAGATGTGAAGTTGCATGCTCCGCCCTCCCACTGTGTGACATGAGATGAAAGAAGGATTGGACACGAGGTGCTGGCCCCTCGTGGAAGGACATTTGATACTGAAGGTGACCAGGTACCTCGGGCTGTGTTACCCACAAAAGGCTCCTGCACCTTAGGGTGTGACCATAGGCTAAATGGTACCATGGAAAGCAGGCTTGTGGGTACTTTTGGAAGCCTGAGGCTTTAATCACCTGTCACAAAGAAGTGCGGATGTGCTGTAGGACCTCCATGAATAACATAACTATAGCTTGTCCCCCTGGGGCTGACATCTGTGGAACAAGCCTCGAACTTGTTCTGGGTGACTTAACAAGCTTGACTCCGCAAGGGTTCTCAAAGCAATGAGCCACATATGGGCGGCTGTCAGAGGCTTTGTGCAGAGTGTTTGTGGTGTGTGTGTGGTATGTGAGTGGTGTGTGTGGTGCGCAGTGTGTTGGGCAAGGGAAAGAGTTCCAGCCCTGGGTCCTGGGACTTAAGAGAGACCCCAGAACCTCAGCGGGGACTCACGTTTGTAGGACAAACCCCTTATTATAACCTATAACGTCATTCCGAATTTGCTCTCCCGTCCTCATTTCCAGCATAATTTCCCGCTACCTTGCTGTAGCCCGCCCTTGTGTGTAGGATTTGGGGGCTGTGCTTAAAGCCTTACTTGTGTAATTTTTCCTTTCTCAGAGCCCCAGGAGGGTGTACTGTCATCTCACTCCTGTCCCAGGTTAAAGAGAGCTCGCAAGCCTTTATACTTGTCGTTACTGCCCAGGATAATCTCCAGTCTGCATGGAGAATAAAAGGCAAGATGCAATAGTGCCAGATTTTATAGTGTGTACCCACCATTTGTCCCCGTAAATTACTATCTCTGATACCAATACCAATGTGGACACCAATATGATTCTGGGTACTAATACGAATACCAATACTAATGTGCATGTGAATGCAAACATAAGCATTCAAACGAATAGCAGTAGTAATTCTAATACAAATACCAGTAGGAATGTGAACTTGAGTACTTATCCTAGCATTTCCATTTATTCCTCAGGGTACTTAAGGCTTAGGTGGGCCAGTCTTTGCAGAAGCAGTGTAATATTGAGGTCTCCTTAACATGTCAGAGGACTTCTTTGATGAGCACCCTGCGTAAATCCTAGAGTGCCCACCTTTCTCTTCCTAGTAGAAGCCAGTTCCTAAGAGAAGGAATGGAGCTTTGGAGCTAGAAGAGGCAGGAAAAAACAGCGAGACGATCCTGAAAAGTGGAAGCCCCATCTTCTGGCTCCTGTTGGATGGAGAGGAAATCCCCCTTCTTGCCCACATGAGGTTGGGGCTGCCTCAGAGCCCCTTATCCCCCACCACCATCTTCTGGAGTGGGTGAGGTTGGGGAGGGCTGCTGGGCCTGAGGTGAGGAGCTAGAGGGGCATCCTTCCTAGCTCCCCAGCTCCTGCAGAAGAGGGCAGGCCAGCACTGGGATCTGGCTCAAGCACCTCACATGGATACAGCTTCTCAGACCCCTCACAGCCACACACTGCATCTGCTCTTGGTAGGAGATGCCTGCCAGACCAGGTTCTTCCCACTTATTGGAAGAGAGAAAAACATGGCGCCAGGCAAACGTGGCGTCTTAGTTCAGTCATCAATTTGTATGGAGACGGCAGCCAGGAAATCAAGAGAAGACTGAGGCTCGGAAGGGCAACAATGGGAGAGTTAGGAAAGATCATCAGTGTAAGGAAGGGTCGTTAGACACGAAGGCCAAGACTCTCCACACCCTCATATTCCCAGTTACTACGTACGGGTGTGAAGGCTGGATGGTGAAGAAGGCTGACAGGAAAAAAACGCATTCATTTGAAATATGGTGTTGGAGGAGAGCTCTGCGGAAACCCTGGACTGCCAGAGGGATGAACAAGTGGGTCCTAGAGTAGATGAAAGCTGGACTATCGCTGGAATTGAAAATGGTAAAACTGAGGCTGTCCTCCCTTGGGCACATTGTGAGAAGACAGAACTCTTTGGCAAAGATAATAATGCTGGGAAAAGTAGAAGGCAGCAGGAAAAGCGGAAGAGCAAATGTAAGATAGACTGACTCCATGAAGGAAGCCGTGCTTCGCTTGATATGAGGCTGTGAAGCTCTCATCAGGAGCCCCCCACCTTGCTCTCCAGGGCATCACATTCTGCCACAGGCCCCTGCCCACGGGCCTTTGCCTGTCCTGGCTGGGTGGCCCAGGCAGCTTGCTGCTGGCCTACGGAAGAGGCTCCACTGGGCAGGGCAGCCTGGTGTGCGGCCAGAGACCAGCAGGGGCAGAGCGGCCTCCCTGTGCCCACCAGTGCTCACTCTCCATCGCTGGAAGCTGGAGAGGGCTCAAATATCAACAACCCCCAAGTTTTGGGTTCTGCTATAGCCACTTATCAACTCCTCTCTGCTTTACATTCCTTGTCCATAAAGCAGAGCCAATAACACTCGCTTATCTTCCTTAGTGAGTGATGTTGGGGAATCAAGGAGATGATGGATATGAACGCACATGTAAATAGGAAAGTGTCTTGGAAAATGATAGCTCTTACTCTTGTGATGATGATTTTCTGTCTAAGCAACGGTTTCTGTTCAGTGGACCTGTCCTTTCAGCTTGCGCTGACCCTCCCCACTCTGTAATCCCTCTAAAAATACCACTTCTCCGGGGTGGCGAGCAGAGGCAAGGCTCCACATGTTTCTGACTGGGGCTGAGAATTCACGGAACAGGAAGTGAGTTCTATTTAGGGTGTCCTGGGAATTTCCTGGACCCTCTTTCAAGTACAGGCAAGCGTGGGGATCTCAGAGCGGAGAGCGGGAAGAGGATCCTTAGGGAACAGTGATGAGATGGAAGCCTGAAGGGAGAGCAGAGCTGGGGGCGACCCTGCCCAGTGGCTGGTGACAGTCATGGGAGACATCAGTAGCTGGGCTTCACTCCTGAAGAGGCAGGTGCCTCGGGACATTGCTGAGGGCGGGGGAGGGTCCTTGAAGGTAGGCAGGGGGAACGAGTGGGTGGACAGCAGGGGAGGCAGCTCCCCGGCAGCACCTTGTCCACTGTCTGTCCCTGGGAGCGGGGGCACCAGTGAGGATGGAAATTTGGGGGTGGGTGGGGAGGAATGGCTCAGTCTTGCTCTCCAGGGGCTATAACATGGCTGGCCGATGAGGGGGAGGGTAGATGTATTGGGGAGCATGGTCTAGCCACTTCTCTCTTCCCTGAGCTTCTCGGAATGAAGATGTAGGCGCTTAGAGTTGGCCTCAGGTGTGCCTAAATAAATCACTCAGGATAACGTTTCCTTCGCTTTGCAGGTAGCCCTTAAAGGAGCAGTATATTTTCTCCATCCAACAAAAGTGAGATGAACAATTCTGCAGTTTTCTTCACAGGCTCATAAAGCAGAAGCGCTTCTCTGATAATCTCTGCTAGAGTATCCTTTGAGCTTCTTTTGTCCGGGAGCCTGGCTGAATTTCTCCCAGTATGTCAGAATTTGCTTCCCAGGGGCCTGCTTCGTGGATGATGGAGTGGAAGGTAATTCCCGAGGGCTCAGAGGTCTGCGTGCTATGGGGTAGAGCCTCAGATCAACTTGTAAACCCTAAAGAAATTTTCCCACCTAGTGTTCTACAACAGTCCCCTCCACCTTTCAAAACCCTAGGCACACACACAAATGTGTTCTCAGCCAGCCAAAGTCGCCCTCTCTAGTGATGACAACGCCAGAAAAATAGCTCTTCTATCATATTGCTTTAAGGCATGCCTTTTAAAAAGTGACAAGGAATAAATCAATGCATTACCACCCCTTGCTCTTCATCCCCCATGGACATCAAAATTTGTTTAGAGAGGAGGGACTAGGAAAATCTGATTTTTAGATTTTCTAAAGCATAATAAATGCTGATATTTCGAAGACAATTTCCTCTCTTTAAGTGCTTTCACATCCATTATCTTTTTGTCCTCTCACGATCACTCTTGGCTCTGTTTTATAGTTGAGGAAAGAAAGGTGAGAGGTCTAAATAGTTTGTCCAGATCAGATGGCTGCTAGGTGGGGAAAGCGAAGATCAAATTCAGAACTCTGGCTCCAGGGCCATCCCACCACACTGCTTTTAGGTGATTCGGGTTGGGTTGTGGTGTCTGGGGTCCCGCCAGCTTCTGAGTAGTGGAAATAGCATGCTCTGTTGGAAGTCAGCCTGGCGGGTTCCTCTCCACCCACCAGAGACTCCCAGGGGTGAGCAGCACATGGCCTAACCCATTGAGCCATACACACACACACTGCAGTCTTTAAGCCCCCAGTGCCGAGTGGGCTACTGTAGGATGAAACTCTACAGGAAAAATGTGGGGGCTGCATGCCAGGCTCCTGGTGTCAAGGAAACCATAGCAATGACCAACAGCTAGTCATAAAAGCAAAGTGGTAAAAACTATAAAGCTATGTCATTATGTAAAATCCTAAAACTACATTCCAAATCCCGACTGGACATTCATGTACTTCCAGTATCGATTATAGGAAAGGTCCCAGGGCCCTGGAGGATGTTTATGAGACTGTAATAGAACAGCGCATCTCGCTGGCTGCATCGTTTCACCGCTTCCCCCACACACGCTGACTTACAATTCTGTTGAAGATTTGTTTCACTCCTTCTCATGTTATACTTAATCAATTAGTGCTCAATGTTCTCTCAGACCCTTCACTCTTTGACAGCAGGACCCTGGTCAATGTTATCCACATCCCTCTAGTGCCTGAAATAGTCACTTGTAAGCAGTAGGTGTAATAAATGTTTGCTTACTTGATGGCGATACCCCGAGACATTGCCTGGGACCACCAATGCCAGGACTAACTTTGGGTGTGATGTTTTCACTGTAATATTTCTCTTCAGATGTAAAACACTGGTTTGCAAATGACTCCTGAAAAGCGAACTGAGATATGTAACAAGGGCGTTTACACGTTTTTTTGCTTTTTACTCATTTCCACTCTTGAGAGTGTATTTAAGGAAATAATCTGAAATACAAACAGATATTTCTGCATAGGAAGCTCATCATAGTATTATTTGTAATAGTGGGAGATTGGAAATGATCCACATGTCTAACACTTCTTAAGGGATTACATCGAATGATGGTTTATCCATTCGCTAAACTATTATGTAGCCATTTAGATGATCATTAAGGCTTTTAATGACTTGCGGAAATGCTTAGGATATAATAGTACAGTCATGCATCGCTTAGCAATGGGGATACGTTCTGAGAAATTGGTCATTAGTCAATTTTGTCATTGTGTGAACATCATAGAATCTACTTACACAAACCTAGATGGTGTAGCCTACTACACACCCAGGCATACAGTACTAATCTACGGGACCACCGTTGTATATGTGGTCCATTGCTGACCACAGTGTCATTCTGTGGCGCATGACTGTATATGAGAAAACAAGAATTCAAATTATGTATAAAGTCTGATATAAGATTATCTCAATTATGAAAACTGGGCATGGAAAAATTGCAAGGAAAAGTGAAAAATTTCAAAATAATTCTCTAAGTGGAGAAATTTTAAGTGATTATTACTGCTATTGAGTGAATGTTTGTGTTTCTGCTCCACCCACCAAATTCACATGTTGGAACCTAATCCTCAATGTTATGGTATTAGGAGTTGGAGCCTTTGGGAGGTAATTAGGTCATGAGGGTGAAGCCCTAATGAATGAGATTAGTGCCCTTATAAAAAGGATCCTGGCGAGATCCCTTGCCCTTTGGCCCTGTGAGAACACAGCAAAAAGATGACTGTCTAGGAGCCTCGAAGCAGGCCCTGATCTAGGACCTCCCAGCTGCCAGGACTGTGAGAAATAAATTCCTGTTGTTTATCAGCCACCCAGTCAATGGTATTCAGTTAGAGCTGCCCAAATGGACTAAGACAGTTACTTTCTTCCTTATATGCTTCTGTATACATATATTTTTAAAACCCAAACTCAAATAACCCTCCAAAACCAACACATAAAGTGTTATCTTTGAAAGTGATGAAAGTCACCATCAAAAAAAGCCAAAAAAGCAACATATATCCAAAATGTATTACCAATTATTATGAAAAAGACAAGTGAAACAAAAAGAAAAATGGGCAAAAGTATGTAAATAGATAATTCACAGAAGAGGAAACTACCTGGCTAATAAACACCTGTGGACATTCCCCACCTCACTAGCTGGGGATGCCAATCAAAAGAACAAAGCAATAACCAATTTTCACCTGAAGATTGGCAAAACCAAAGGAGTTCTGGTGAATTGTTTACCTCTCCCGAGTTTCTTTTAGAGTAATGATGAGCGACAAAATCCTTGGGAACGAATAATTATCGTCTCATAAATATGGATGCCTCTCTATAAAGATACAGGTATAAATGTGTTGGTTCTTCATCTGTGGGAGGTGTTCAAAAGTGAAATCAGCCTGCCAAAATCAAAAGAACTTTATGTCATGAATTCCCTAAGTTAGAAACTCTGAGTGAATACTCTGTGTGAGTTTCTTTTAAAATGTATAGCTCGCTTCTGGGTTCTCTGGGAAGCAGACCCTGAGACAGAGATCAGAACTCAGGAAGTTGACTAGGGACATCCTTGGGAAGGGAGGAGGAGACCGCAGAGGGAGAAGTCCAGTGGGGTGGAGTCAAGGCAGGCTGCAGCCGTGACCTTCGGGCAGTTCAAAAACAGACGACCCTTTGGAACCGTCCCCAGCTGAGACAAGAGAGCTGGGTATTTACATCCCTGTATCAATCAGGAATGTGACGTGACCTCAGGGAAGGGACTGTCATTCAGCTGGGGCAGTTCCCAAGCAGCCGACTGCTGAGGGCTGTCCTCTGTGCCATTCCCAGCAGCTGAGAGAAGAGAGCCTCCGTTCCTGAAGAAGGGACTGGCGTGTACATCAGAATGTCCACCACAAAATGTGCACTTAAATCACTTTTTTAAAAAAGATAATTTTTTTAGAGCAGTTTGGGGTTCACAGCAAAATTGAGAGGAAGGAACAGAGATTTCCCATATAGCCCCTGCCCCCAGGACATGCGTAGTCTCCCTCCTTGTCAACGTCTCCCACCAGAGTGGTGCTTTCGTTACAGGTGACACGTCTGCAGTGATGCTGCCTTATCGCCCAAAGGCCATAGTCATACTACGGTTCACTCTTGGTGCCGTACCTTCTATATTGGACAAATGTTTAATGATGGGGGAATCTGATGTGCTGAGGGCTGAGGTGAAGAGGTGATCTGCTCTCTTATTTTTCCCTGACTGCATGTTCTTTAGAAAACAGCAAAAGTCACAATAAAAAGAGATTCCTGGTGAAGCGGTGGGAAGATGGACATTTTCATATTTTGCATTTGGGCAGGTGGATTTCTAATTTTGGGAAGTAATATCTGTTTTAAAAAGAACACATCCACATGTCCAAGCAATTCCTTTTGTTGATGTTTTCTTCAGAAATAAAAGATCCATTTGTAAGGATATATCTAGGAAGATGTTTAGTGCAGTAGTAATGGGTGTAGTGGCCCAAAGAAAAATCAAACAAATAAACCAAAAACACCAGAAAATAGTTTGAATATTCATTAAATTGGAAACAATAGAATAAACTGTCTCCGTTCACACTATGGACTCAGATGCAGCTGTTTAAAAGAATTATGTCTGTATGCGTTGACCTGCAGGAGTGTTCGTGATATATTGTTCAATGCAAAATGTAAGGTGCAAAGTAATATGTGTAGATAATCCTATTTTTAAGGAAACAAACAAAGCTACCTCCCATATATGTTTAAGGAAGGATATATATCAACATTGGCTTCAGTTGTTACAACGAGCGTGAATTACTTTACTGATTAAAAAATTGATAAGAAAAATTTAAAAGGAAAAAGCTGGAACCCTTGGTCTCTTCACCAAAATAAAGGGACCCATCAATCCAGGCTTTGGCCCTGGAGCTCTGAAGAGGTCGGCATTTGACCCTGAGTGTCAGGTGTATTTGGAGCAGAGGCCGGCCTGCACAGCCTGACGTTGCTGGCAGCCGGGGCCTGCGGCTGGCTCTGCTGTGGCTTTGCCTTCTCCTCGCCTCTGATGAGAAAATTCTCACCCCTCCAAAAAGCCCCACTCATCAACATCAGGAAGCTATCCTTGACTGTAGTTGTACCATTTTTACACAGAATCAAGTTGAGAAAAATTTTTAAAGAAGGGAAAAAATGCTTGGCATTATATTCCCCTCGCGTGATCTCAGTTGCTTTTCCTTTAGCACCTGCTACTTTATCCTGAATCATTTAGTAAAGTCGATCTCATTTGAAAACGACTCAGCCCACTTCTTCTTGCCTCACCCCGCTCCATCATCTTGCTTGTGTTTAGAGCCTCAAGTGGACAGAAGGCCTTGGCTTGACTTAAAGGATGGATGACACAGAGCTTGACCGCCATCGATTCAAGTAGGGGGTGTCCCCCTGAGAGCACTAAGCGTGCTCCCTACCACTGCATAGCATTCACTGAAGTGGCACCCAGGGTTCCTTCAAGATCTCTGGCCTTTTCTTGGCCAGGTTCACCAGCATAAGGTTTATCATATGGAGGTTAATATAGAAGATAGCAGTTTTCCTGGTTCCTCTCCACAGGAATCTTTTGTGTGATCACTGTTTTCTGCTCTCAGCCGGTGAGGGCGGGAGCCTGGGAATTCCTCCCTGCAGCCAGAGCAGAGACAGCGAGGGTGACGTGCCCACAGCTCTCCTCTGGCTTCATCATTCCACTAAGGAAATAACTCAGGGAGTGGAGAAGGAGGCAGCTAGCAGCAGGTATTCAGTAGGGAGCAGCAGGAAATGTGAATTTAGAGGGTATAGGAGGCCTGGGTTAGAATCTGGGCAAGGAAAGAAAGCACAATGTAGAAATCTTAAGAATACAACCCTGGAGCAAGAGGAACCCCATGAGCATGAAGGATCCCGATTACTCAATGGAGGCAAGTCAGGCAGGACTCTCAATTGTCTTGGGGGTCAACTTAGCATGATACCTCCAAGGGGGCAGCCAAGCCCTCTCCCACGCTGCAGCCAGTGAATGAACGGGAAAGAGACAGCAACAGCAGCATTGCCAGCACTGTGGCCCAGCCCCTTACCCTTTGCACCTCCATCCCTACCCTCTGGCCTGCCTTACATCCTGTGGGAAAGCTCCCTCCTCACACTATGGCCTTCGGATTTCTGTGGCTCAGCTATGGCCCCTCACCCTCCCTACTCCCCTCTGTGTTTCTGTCACTAACCCTTTGCTGAGGACATGGCTTCTAGGTCCCCTTCCTTTGAGTCCCACTGCTGAGGGTCGGCTCACCTTCTCCTGTGCTCAGCTTCGGCTCCTGAGATCCCAGTCTTGCCTGGGAATTCAAGTTCTTGAAGTCGTACCTTGAGTATTTTCCAACACTGATTAATTAATTTACTCGAAAGCATTCAGGGCACTGACTCTGTGACTAGTACCAGAGACTGAGGACACACAAATGACAAGCACATTTCTCTGGCCTCACGTCTTATAGTTGCTTACCACCTCGTAGGTTGTTGACAGA
Source organism: Equus przewalskii (assembly GCF_037783145.1). Lineage (NCBI taxonomy): Eukaryota > Metazoa > Chordata > Mammalia > Perissodactyla > Equidae > Equus > Equus przewalskii. The sequence continues at coordinate 133,436,288 of NC_091831.1, forward strand.
GGAAAAATCACTGCAATTTAAACAGCAGATATTTATTTGGGCAATTAGAACTGCAATTTGGGAGAAACATATTTAGGTAGAAACTCAAAAAGTGTTCCACTAGGCACTAAAAATCAGGAGCTTTTAAAGGCAAAGAAGGGAGGTTGTATTACAAAGAATTTTAATTGGAGTTGGAGGCAGACAGCTAGTCTTGGTTAAACATTGATTGGCTATTGATTCCATCTTCAGAAAGTCCACAACCCTCGGTCTTTGTGATCAGAGTGTCTGTTCTCCTGCTGACTTCTCAAACAATTGCTTGTAAAACAATTGCCATTCTGGTCCTCTCCACAGGTTTGGCCCAGTCCGAGGTTTAAGACAGCCAAGCAATTTCTCTGGACAGGCAGCTCTGACTCCATTTTAAAATGACTCCTCTATAGTCACTTTTGTGAAGGTCATGGTCAAAGAGATGGATTAGGGAAACTTCCCTACTCCAGGGCCAGTGTACCTTCTGTCACGTCCTTGTGGAAGCTCCAAGACAACGCTTGGCACAACCTGAACCCTCTGCCAGTGGCCACTCCAGTCTAACTGGTTCCTGTCCTCAGATGTTAGCTCCATGAAGACTCTCCACTCTCTCTGGAAGGACCCGAGACATGGCAACCTTTTTTTTCTGCTAGAGGTGGTCATGTTTCCAGTAAATAGAATTACAAAATTCCAGCCCTGCTCAGTGCCCTGTTCAGTCTCTCCTTTGTTCCAATCCCCTAATTTCATATAAATAAAAACCCTAGCTTTGCTTTTGCTCATGCTGAGAGCCATGTTGACTGTAGGTTTGGAATCTCTTCAATCATGAAATGCATTTACTGAGGTTACACTCAAATGATTGTGGGAACAGTCTGGGATGAACTTCTAGGAGGGGAAAACAGATAACAAAGCAGAACCACAGTTCATGGGAAAGACTGGGAATTCCCAGAGTTGGAGGAGAAGGCTGGAATTCTGAGCTTGTGTGGACATTACATCATCCTATTCCAATCAAGCATCTGTTTATTCGGGTACTCATTCATTCAACAAACATATTTTGAACACCTCTTTTGGGCTACTTATCGCAGCTGAAACTGCCACTCCTCAGAGATAGGAAATTACTTAAGGAAAATGCTGTGAGTAGTTTCACTCTCCTCATATTAAAAACCTGGGAAAATATGCAGAGGTTGATTCATTTTTATATTGCTTATATAATGCTTACTATGTGCCAAGGGCTATTCTAATGCTTTACCCATTAACTCATTTAATCATTGGAACGACCCTTTAAGGCCGGTCTATTATTATCCCCATTTTACACATGAGGCGACTGAGGCACTAAGAAATCAAGAAGCCTTCCTGAGCTCACAGAGCTAGAGAGTGGTGGATTTGGGATTTAAATTCACTCAATTTGGCTCCAGGGTTCATTCTTTTAGCTACTAAGCTTGCATCCTCCACTGTGTCAATGAAGCTCTGCTACAACGACAGGGCTCCCGGGCACAGCCACAGCAGGAGCGGGAGGGAAGTGTGGGGCTGCAACTCAGAACCAGGAGCTTCAACAGGGTCGCAGTGGCTGAAAGGAAACGCTAAAGGCTGTATTCCTTCACTTGTGATTGTGTCTAGACTGCAGGGTTTGCTTATGGTTTCATGATGGGCTACTTCCTCATTAAAACATGCTGTGTGTGCATTTGTGTGTGTGTATGATCCTTAGGGAAAGGATTTCATGGGGCTGAAAAAACCATAGCCCACTGTTTCTTAAACTCTAATGTGAGCACGAATCATCTGGAGTGGAGCCTGAGAACCTGCATTTCCAACCAGCTCTCAGGTGATGCCAATGCTAGATCCACCACTTTGAGAAGCAAGGGAATAGAGGACCAAAGGTTTCAAAGACTTAAAAAAACCCAAACACTGGAACACTTTCTTCCAACCAAATCTTATATGAAGATTCAATAAGTAAAAGATACGATTGGAGCCATCTTGCTTGAAGTGAAGGAGGCAGCCAAGAGCCACGCCCCAAAACATTTTATTCCCCTCCAAACTTATGAAACCTCAAGGAAACAAATGTAAGGCAGCTGTGAAGAAGTCTGGTGATCTGGACACCACGCCCTCCGCCTCGGCCTTCCACGACGCCTTCTCTGTCTAATATGAGTCACATATGGCTACTGTACACTTGAAATGTGGCCAGGATGACTGAGGAAAGGAACCGTTAATTTAATTTAAATTAACCTAAATTAAAAGCTTTAACTGTATAAAATATTTTTCTGTTCAACACAACTTTACTGTTTCGGTAGGACATTTCATTACATTGCGTATGATCTTACTGTAGTCTACACGTGAACACTTCACCCATCTAGTCAGTGTCAGGCAGTCAACTCAGTTTGATTTTTAAAATATGCATCTGATGTAACTTGTGTTTATTTGAATATTTAATGCAGGCAATGTGAGTTGGAGTGATATCTACGTGAGTGATAGCCATTACATTTATTACAATTTTTTACATGATTGCATTTTAGTTTAATCGTAATATTAATAAATTATTTTTCTAGTTTAAAAAATAAGTATGGGCAAACATTTAAATTTAAAACGAAGGCACACTACTGCTGCAGAATCAAGTGGAGATTCCGAAGCTAGTACTGTGACCGGAACAGTAAAGAAGAAAAGAGACTGGTGCAAATTTCAGGATGAAAGGCAGTTGCAATTTACTGTGGCAGAGCAAAACAATAAAGCTATTGATTGTGTAAAATATTTCAAAGATAATAAAGCGGATAATATTAAGAGACATTTTCAGGAAATACATAGTGAATTGGATAAGAACTTTCCTCTGAATAGTCAAAAAAGAATAAACACCTAAAATAAGAATTAATGTCCGATAAAATTTGTTAAACTGCTTTTTCATTTATTTATATATTTTTAGATAAAAATTGTATGTATTTAAGGTGTACAGCATGATAATTCAATATGCATATACACGGTGAAATGATCACTAGTGAAGCTAATTAACATATCATCTCCTCACATAGTTACCATTTCTTTGTGCGTGGTGAGCGCACCTGAAGTGTACTCTCTTAGAGTGTTTCCAGAGTTCAATAGAGTGTTATTAAGTATAGTCATCATCCTTGTCCATTAGCTCTCTAGATTTACTCATCATCCTTAACTGCTGCTTTGAACCCGTTGACCAGCATCTCCCATTGCCTTAAACTACTTTTAACATTGTCTGAGCAAGTGACTTTGGCTAGCTGTAGAATGGCTTGGATTCTTGCACAATAAGGAAAATTATTTTTAGATGGACAAAGAGTAAAATAAATTATTTCAGTTATGGAAATTTGTTAGAAGATTATAAAGGAAAAGACTAAAAATGATACTTCATAAAAGGTGAAAGATCTTCAATTAAGCCCCCAAACAATTGTTAGTAGGATACAACACCTTTCTAATAATATCAAAGATAAATTGATTCGCATTTGAAAAACTTCAAGACTTTTCTTTAGCTTTAGAGAAGTTGTGAGACATAAAAGACACTCCCCAATCAACACTTAGATATGTTTTTTCTCTCAAAGGACTTTCACACATGCAAAGAAGTGTCAATTTGTGGCTTAGAAAGTTGAACTCAAGGCATGAATATTTATCAAAGAATTTCAGCTAGATATGAAAAAATTTGTTTCTATCATGATGTACTGTGATCCAGCTATATCAGTTTAAAAATCCAGATTTATTGGAGTTTTGCAATAGAAGACTGATGTTTCCCTTTTTGCTTCATCCCACTGAACTATTTGAGCTCAGTTTTCTGAAGGAGACACTGTGAAAAGTGTCGTGGATGGAATTGTTAATATTGCTCATAAGGATGTGCAAATACTATGAATCGTCCCCAGTTTATGGAACTGTTGAAAGAAATGGAAGACAAAGGATTTAATGAATTGAAAGTTCTTTGCCAATACTCATTGTTTGAGTTGTAGGAGAGTTTTGCAAAGATTTACTGTAAAGTCCAATTTTTTCTTGAAACGAGGAATATTTGCCAAATGCTCAATAATCAAAGACTCAAAATGGCAATGTAATTTGTTTTCTGATATTATACTGCATATGAAGAAGCTAAATTTGAAGTTCCAAGTAAAGGAAAAGCTTATTTGTGACCTAGCTAGATAGGCACAAGAATTGATGTTGAAATCAAAACTTTTCAAAATCCAAATCAATAATAACAATTTTATACCTTTTTTCTTTTCTTTTTTTTTGGTCAACGTGGAGGCAAATATTAAAGAAAATTATTTTTGATATTCAACTAATTATTAGGAAACCTTTAAGCATGTTTGGAACAAATTGTTATGTCAATCTACTTTTTTAATGGTAAATTTTATGAAATCTAAATCCAGATCTAGTATTTCTGATGAAAATTTGTTGTTCAAATTGAGATGTGCTATAGGTGTAAAACACACACTGGATTTTGCAGATTTAGTATTAAAACAATGGAAAATATTTTATTAGTTTCTCATGTTGATTATATGCTGACATTATATTTTGGCTATATTGGGCTAAATAAACTGTATTATTAAAGGTGATTTCTCTTATCTCTTTTATTTTTTAAGGTAGCTACTAGACAACTTAAATTATGTACATGGCTTTCACTATCCGTTCCTCCTTTGCACTCCTAGGATATTTGCACATGAAACATCTCCACGAAAGCAAGGATCACCTTTGTCCTTTTATTCTTTTTTCCACTGCTGAATTCTTGTTATTAGACCTGTGCTTAACACATAGAAAGTACTCAATAAATGTTTCCTAAATGAATGAAAAATTCTGGGTGTTTATTTATTTATTTATTTTGCTATCGTGGATATTTCTGTCATAAATGTCTCTGCACACGTTGATGTGTGCATCTGTATTTTATTTATTTCCTTAGAAGAAATTCCAATATCATTGTATGAAAGGGCATGGAACATTTTATAACTTGTTAAACATGGCCAAGTTAATCTCAGAGAAGATTGAATCGATTTACAATGTCATCAGTAGTGTAGATTGGTCCAGGATATCGGTCTCCCAGGCCAAATTTGAGGGAATATAGGAAGACTAGCAATGTGGCATTGAGTTAGTTACTTAGCTTTCTGAAACTCAATTTCTTTAAACTGTAAAATGAAGATAATAATATAAGGTTGAAAATTAAGTGAGCGAATGCATAAACAGATACACAATATTTGCCTCCTGTGAAGTTGGTATTAAATTATAATTGCAGTTTAAAAAAATTGGATTATCATAGTGCTTTTAAAATAGCAGAAAAGGGTGTGGTGGAGGGTCTCTGCTGGGATGTAAATTGCCAGGGGAGGTGGGACACGGCTACTTTGGGGACAGGGGCAGAAGAAATCAGAGTCACATAGTAAGAACTGCCGGAGCTAGAACTGCTGGAATCAGACCTGTTGGGGAGGAGGAAATAACCTCATTTTCTGTGCACTTGATTCCCTAGCTACAAAGACTTATTTAAAATAATTGTGGGAGCCGATAGCTCATATGCGCCTTGAACTCAATCCCAGAAACATTTTACTTCAAAATGAGTATTTTCTATTTCCTAGAAAACCAAAAAAAGTCCTGAACGCAAATCCCCTTGGGTGATGATTTGACAAATTCCACAAAGGGGTGGGGGTGGGTGGGGATCTATAACCAGTTTAGAGGCACACTAAGAAAAACAGCTTGTCAGCTGCTCCATGTTCAAATACTATTTCTCAGGCTCGGGAGTGCCTGGGCCTGCACTGCCCAATATGGTGACCACTAGCCATATGTGGCTATTCAGCACTTGAAATGTGACACATCTAAAGGCATAGTGTGAAAAACATGTAAACTATCTCATCAATAATGTTTAAATATAATTACATGGTGGTATGGTAATATTTTGGATGTATTGGGTTAAATAAAGCATATTATTAAAATTAATTTTAACTGTTTCTTTTTCCTTTTTCAAATGTGGGTACTAGAAAATTTAAAATTACATATGAGGCTCACATTATATTTCTATTAGATAGCGCTGGTTCGGACCCCTACATCTGCCCAGAGCACTCCCAGCAGCCTTCTGTAACCACTTAGATCCTTTTGAATATGCATTGACAGCTCTGATTAGCTCTGAGCTTGGAATTCACAGCCTGGGAAGAAAGCCCGAAGTGTTCGCCTTAGACAAGGACCTGTGAAAACAGATTGGAAACTGCTAAGAAAAAAGCCTCTTGCCAGAACTCAGGACAAAACTTCACCTCGGTTGACACCAGTAAAATTCTAGAATTTCCCTGTATGTTTTTGTTAAAACGGACTATTAATGAAGCCAAAGGTCTGACACTGATAACTGAGAAAAAACATTTTTTTCTTTTTCTCTTGGTTTTTCAAGTCCAGAAAGACAAAGATATAATAAACTGATAATGTAGGCCTTCTAGAAAGAAGTAAAACAAAACTATTTAGATTAAAATTATGTCAGTGTGGATCCTCTGGGAAGCAGATACCGAGATGAGCCTAGACATGCAAGAGATTTATTGGGAGAAGTGTCTGCGAAGGAGAAAAGGGGAGGTGGCAGGAGATGGCATGGACAGCCTTCAGACCATAATGCAGGTCTGACACCTGTGAAAGGAGAGAGAGAAGGAAGAACTGGGGAGAAAAAGCCTGAGAGCAGTGCATTTCTGAGACAGTCTCCACCAGGCCAATAAGAGTCCTGGGGCTCAAAGGCTGCCTGTTGGAGGCAGCTTGTGTCAAGAAGGATGAGCCACCACTGTACCCCAACAGTTGTGCTCAGCCATTGGCCAGGAACAGCCTAGGGGAAATGTGGACTTGATGCCAACAGGGAGGTGGGTCCACAGAGCACTAACTGAGGCTATCAGGCCACCATGATCCCCCTGGGAGGTTGTCTTGAAGAACAGCTAAGTGGCACACTGCCACACTGCCACAGAGATATTGATCTTCTATACCACATATTGTGCTGATATGAAGGGAAATTTACAAGCCCAAGCGTTCTGTAGTTTTTTCTATACCACGTGTTTCAGTGAAGAAAAGTCCTGACAACTTCCTTTAGAAACAGGGCACTTCTGCATACTGATGTCCTAAGTCTGGACCCCAGATTCTATTAGTCTTGGCTCTGCCACACTCTAGATCCTTCACTTCTTGCAGCCTCAGTTTCTCCGTCTGTAACATTGTCGTGAATGATAATATCTACCTTGTGGGGTTGTTGTAATTATTAAAAGGGATAACATGGGAGGGAGCTCTTCACAAAGGTAAGATTGTTTGATCACTTCATTCATATACTGATGGTCCCACCTACTGGAAATCAAGTTCTGGATGCTAAAGACTTCTAAATACAGGTAACGTCATGTTGAATTTTTTCAGCTATTGGCAAAATTTGGTTTGAAAATTATTTCTGTCTATGAAAAGTCAGTTGAAATTCTAGTTGATCCCAGCTGATCCACTTCGATCAGGGATTTCTTGCAACTCTTTCATCGCAGAACACTTCCCCCAGATATTCCCAGGGAGGGATCCATTCCTCCACTCTGGTCTCTGCTCGAATGTCACCTCCCAGGCCTGTCCTCACTCCCTCATCCCCAACAGCAGCTCCATCACCTTTTGTCCCTTACATTGCTGTTTTCCCTTGTGGTGTATGTCAGTTCCTGACGTCATATTATAATGTTTAACTGTTAGTTTACCATTGTCTTCTAGAACATATACTTCACAGGGTCAGGAACTGTGTTTCATTCACTGTTATATCCACTGGATGCTGCCTGGCATATAGTAGGTAATTGACTTTTTGATTGGGTGAAATTTGCATGGGGTTTCCAAAGGGAATGAAATAACAAGTGAGGAATTTAGAAGAACAATAATACTTTTCTTGAATACCCTGGTCTACTTGAATGGAAGGGGAAGAGGAAGAGGCTGGCTGCAGAGCACAGGCGCCCCTGCATCTCACCTGGGACAGGTGCAACCTCCTCCTCAGTCACACCTCTCACCAGAATTGCTAGCAAAAAGCAAATGGACAGGTCTAGCATTTATCTTTTTTTCTTACTCAATTTCTCCAGGGGAGGTGGGCAAGATTTTTTTTAACTAATAGAAATCAGATGCGTAAAGAAAATTAAGAGCTCTGCCTAACCCGCCAAACGGACGTTCAGTCTTTGGAGGATGAAGATTGGCTATGTCTGTTGTTGGCTTGTACCTATAAGTCATGAGCAAAGACACAGCCATAGTCCAGAGAAGGGAAAACGCTTGCTTGCTTGCTCTGGGTCAGCCTAAAGGGCAAAAAGAGCATGTCAGAGTGGCTGACGCCAATCAGGGCTAGAAAGTCATCTCTATTGCTTGGGTCTGTCCAGCAGCAGAGGGACGGTGAGAGAGGGAGGATGACTTGTTCATCCTGAGAAGTGTTGAAGCTGATGGTGGTGTCCATCTGGCACGTGGTGGAGGGGGTTCTTGGACTGAGGGTAGCAGGGGCAGACTAGAGGAACTTTGTGGCCTCTTTTCATTTATTGAGTCCATGAGTTCGAGTCTCCCCTGAGCTAACAGACTGTTTAACCAGAAGGTCAATAGAGAGGAGAAGTGAAATGGGGTCATTTAGCAGCCAGATGGAATGCAATAAACTCTCACTGCTTGCTGTTGGGTGGCCAAGAAATAGTCTGCAGATCTACCCTCATTTTGCACCTTGCTGTGAGTGACACATCACTCCAGAGAGAGAGGATGCTGAGCCCAGCTCCCCAAGGACTGCAGGGATCCCCGCAAGCTAGAAAGAGGCAATCTGCCGAACAGAGAACCCCATCTGAGAGAGGACCAAAGGACAAAGCTGAAATGCCAGCAAAGTCATCTCCCCTGAAAGGTTAGCACCTCTTGCCCATGTTCAAGGAGGAAAGTGTCAGCCTCCACTCACTCCGGAGCCTATAATACTGTGGTGAGTAGACAGAGCACAGGGCCGAGAGACAAAAGACCCAGGTTCTCATCCCAACTCTACCACTAACTCACTTTGTGACCTTGGTCAGATCAAGTTGCTTGACCTCTCTGGGCCTCAAATTCTTTTCCATAAAATAGGAAGATTGAGTTAAATGATCTCTAAGGCTTTTTTTAACTTCTTTTTTCCTTCCAGTGCTAATGTTTTGTGAATACGTGTTTGGTTGGATCCAAGGAGGGCTTCTGGAGCTCTCTCTGAAAGGCAGTTTAGCATTTGGCACTGGGGGTAGGAAATAACACAGAGAAGCAGCCTTAAGACGTGGCAGACCTGTGGGTTGCCGGTCCTGTCTCCGTCCCAGGGCTCTGGGGTGGCCCTTTCATATCTAGGGGTAGCTGGCTCACAAAAGAAGGCAGAAGGCCTGGAGCTGCATGTGTTGTCAGCTGGTTCCCCTGCCTCCCGCCTCCACTGACCTCGAAGTGGTGAGTCACGCTTTGTCCCCAAAAGTGCCTGGCAGCAGGCTCCACAGAACTTCTTGAGCTTGTCAACACCCAGGATAGAATAAATCATCAGAGGCTCATTTATAGCCAAGAGTGAAAAATGAAGCCGCCAGGAGGTGCCAATTAGGGATGCAGATGGGAGGCGAGGGCTGGTTGAAGGGCAGGGCCATCTTCCCGGGGAGCCAATCCTGGGAAGGCTTCAGGCCTTGGACTTGCGGGCCTCAGCCTCACGGCGTCTAAGGAGCAGGGCTCTAAGAGGCCCGCAGCTGGAGGGAGGAACCAGGACAGACGCTCCCCACCCTTTCCCGCTTTGAAAATCACGTCCACCAGGAGAGCGATCTTAGCATCTTCTTGCTCCAGGAAATAGGTCCTTGCTATCTTGAATCATAAAATCACAGAGAGTTAGGAAGGAGACGCTGAATCCTCTGAGCCAGTGACTTTCCAGTCTTTTGTTCTGTCTTATTTTAGGAGCAGAAGGAAGAGGCAGGGGAGGATTTGCAGCCTGTGTGCTCCGCCTCCCTTCCTCTTTTCTCTCCTACTCTGGGCTGGACTCATTCTTCTCGAAGGTTCTTCCACTTCTACCATTCTGTACTTCATTACTAGATTTGAAAATAACATATTCCAATGGCGCTGGAGCATGTGTGCAAATTGCTGATATTTAAAAGATGAAACAACACCTTTTCAGTAAAAAGAAAAAAAATTTCCAGTTCTGTTACTTTTATTAGCTGTTGGATCCTGGTCAAGTTACTTAACTTCCTGCCTCTGCTTCCTCATCCGTAAATTGGAGAAAATAATAATATCTCCCTCAGAAGGTCTTTGGGAGGTTTAAATAAGATGAAAATGATCAGAGCTTGCTCCACACAGCACCTGTCAATAAACGCAGGCCATAGTGTGGCTAAGTAGAAACCAAAAGCTGGTGGGGCTTGAGCTGTCTTAGGGAGACAGTGGGAGCTGGGTGCTGTTTCAAAGTCTAGGTGTCTATTCTGTCCTCTCTTGGTCTCCTGAAGGGACAAGGTGAGTTCTGGACAGATCTCACAGGAACTAATGTTTCCTCTGGGCTTGCTTGTCTAGTCACTTCCTCTCACACCCTTATCTATACCCCAAATGAGGAGGGAGGGGTGATGGCCTCGGAGAATGCACTAGGACCCGGAGAAGGAAGTACCAACTCATTCATTCATTCATGCATCCAACAAAGACTCTGCACCCCTCTGTGCCTGGCAGTGCACCAGGCCGGGGGGACTCAGAGGCCTCTGGGATTTGGGCCTTTCCTTCCACAGCTGTGGAGAGGGCCAGCATTCTTGGGACTCAGCTTCCCTCTGGACCCCACCCTTCTTCTCTCTTTCCCATCAATCAGGCTTGGGCCCTGGTCATTCTAATTTGAAAATGAACTTATATCTGTGGGTCTCTTCCTCTTGGGAGCGCTAGTTGAAACCCCAGGAGTGGATGAGATTGTCAAAGGACAGTATATCCAGAGAGGAGAATTTACATCAGGATGAAATCTTGGGAAATATGTACATTTGGGGGTGAAAGGTATAGGAAAAAAAGGCCATGGAGGGGGCAGGCACTGGTGGATGGGGGTGTTGGGTAAAGGATGGCTTCCCAGTTGAGGCTGCTGGAAGGATGGGTAGCCTGTGAGCAGCACACAGAAGCCAGTACGTTTGCGATTCTAGGAGAAAGGGGTAGTCCCAGCAGGCATTCAGCCTCCGGCTACAATCAGGGTAGCGGGCAGTGAGCAGGGGCCAGTGGGCAGCAATTCTCAGGCCCAGGTGATTCTCAGAAGTCCACTCTGGGCAGCACTGTCAGATTCAGGCTCCTGCCTCTGCCCAGATTCCAGTCCTTGCACTGAGGTGGGGACCTGCCCCAAACAAGGCAGTTTCTAGTCCCAAAGGGTTGGAACAGGGTAATGATTCCATTTCCTGCACAAGGCATGCAGTCAGGGCCAGCTGGCAGAGAAGGGGCTGGGCCTGCTGGTAGGGATCAGGTGGCCCCAGCTCAGTGGAGAACAGGTCTGGCGGAGCCCTGGAGCTGGTCCGGGTCTGATGTTTCCAAAGAAAGGTAACCATGAGGAAGTGGTCTGAGGTGGAAGTGATTAACTGGGCTGGTCTAGATTCCTGGGAAGGTTATGAACTCTGCCTTTAAGATGATCGCCGGCCAATCATAGATGGTCGTCTATATCTGTGATTCACCTGGTCCTCACCACAACCCCGGGCACTCGGAGGAGGAAGTCACATTTTCTCATTTTGCAGTCTCAGTCAGTGACTGGGACTTGCCCCAGGAGGCAGCAGTTGGCGAGGGGCCAGGACACACATCCAGGGCCGGCTCAGGTTCAGCTCCCCGCACCCTCTCCTGCCTTGTTTATTTTGGTGGAAGGAGGATGGTGGCTGGATTTCAGGTCCAAATCCCGGCTCTACCCCTTACTGACTTGTGTGATCTTGGACCAATTGCTTAATCTCTCAGAGTCTCCTCTTCCTTGTTTATAAAATGGGCCAGTAGTGCCAACCTTTTCTATTCTTGACGTCAATTTGCCAGGAATTTCCCAGGGCTCAGTCCTAGGTTCTCTCCTTTTCTCAAAACAATCAGCTCCTCCAGCTTCTCATTCACCCACATCACACCTATCACTCAAGTGTAGACTGAAAGTCTGTGCTTTCATGTATCTCCAGCTTGAGACACGCTTATCAGCTCTGGATCTATATTTTCAACCTCCAATCCAACTTTCACATTTGGATCTTGCAGGCATCTTAAACTCAATATGTCCAACACGGAATTTCATCCTCTTCCCCAACCCAACCTCCTCCCTCCCCAGAGGCTGTCTTTTCTGATGTTCCCTAGCTCACTAAGTGACATCACTAGCCACTCAGCTGTTCATGTTAAGATCGGTCAGTTACCATTGATATTTTTCTTTTCTTCAACTTCCACACTTCATCACTTACCAAGTTCTATGGATCTGAACTCCTCAATATCACTGCAATCCACCGGTCTCTGTCTCTTCTGCTTTCTCAAGTCACCTCATCTCTAGTTAGGTCTAGTCAATCAGCCTCATCTCCCACCTGGACTGTGGCAACATCTTCCCAGGAGACATCACTGGATTCACTCTTGCACACTTCCCATTCATTCTTTCCACAAAAGTCAGAGCCATCTTTAAAAAAACTTGTTTCATTTATAACACAGAACATAAAATTTGCCGTCTTAACCATTTTTAAGTACTGCATACATTTTAGTAATATTAAATGTATTCACATTGTTGTGAAATCTCCAGACCTTTTTCATCTTGCAAAATGGAAACTTTATACCATTAAATAACTTCCACTACTCCTTACCCCAGCCCTTGGCAACCATCATTCTACTTTCTGTCAGTATGAATTTGACTATTCTATTTACCTCATAAAAGGGGAATTAAACAATATTTATCTTTTCATGACTGGCTTATTTCACTTAGCATAATGTCCTTATGGTTCATGCATGTTGTGGCATGTGTTAGAATGTCCGTCCTTTTTAAGACAGAGTAATATTCCATTGTATGTATATATATATATATATGTATACCACATTTTTTTTATCCGTTTATCCGATGGGCACTTGGGTTGCTTTCACCTTTTGGCTATTGTGAATAGTGCCGCTATGGACATGGGTCTACAAATATTCCCTTGAGATGCTACTTTCAATTCTTTTGAGTATCCAACCAGAAGTGGAATTGATAGATCATATGCTAGCTCTATGTTTAATTTTTTGAGGAACCGTCATACTGTTTTACATAGCAACTGCACCATTTTACAATCCCACCAACACTGCACAAAGCTTCCAAATTCCCCACCTCCTCACCAACACTTGTTAGTTTTCATTTTTTTGATAGTAGCCATAGTGAGTGTGAAGTGGTATCTCATTGTGGTTTTGATTTGCATTTTTCTAATAATTAGTGATGTTGAGCATCTTTTCATATAGTCATTGGCCATTTGTATATTTTTCTGAGGAGAAATGTCTATTCAAGACATTTGCCCACTTGTAAGTTTGGGTTTTCTTTGTTGTTGAGTCATAAAAGTTTTCATATATCCTGGGTATTAACCTCTTATCGGACATACAATTTGCAAATATCTTCCCCCATTCTGCAGGTTGCCTGTTCACTCTGTTAATTGCACCCTTGATGTACTTCAGTGGGTTCTTACTACTCCCAAAGTAAATGGTCAAAATCCTACATAACTCAGCTCTAGCTTACCTCTCTAGTCTCACGGAGCACTATTTTGATTATTAGGCTGCAACCACTCGCCTTCTTTTAGTTCCTCTAAGACACTGAGCTCCTTTCCTATTCTGTTTGCTTTTCCCTTTGCCTAGAACACCTGTGACTGGCCCTGATGGTCTGGTAGTGAAGATTCAGTGCTCTCACGGCTGCGGCCTGGGTTCATTTCTCAGTCAGGGAACCACGTCACCTGTCTGATTGTTGTCCTACTATGGCAGCTGTGTGTTGCTGTGATGCTGAAAGCTGTGCCCTCAGTATTTCAGATATCACCAGGGTCACCCATGGTGGACAGGTTTCAGCAGAACTTCCAGACTAGACAGACTAGGAAGAAGGACCTGGCCACCCACTTCTGAAAAATTCAGCCATGAAAATCCTATGAATAGCAGAGGAGCATTGTCTGATACAGCACTGGAAGGTGAGAGGATGGTGAGAAAAGACTGGGCAGGGTTCCACTCTGCGGTACACAGGGTCACTTAGGAGAGTTAGAATCGACTCTATGGTACAAACAATAAATGTCAACCCTACATACAGAGAAAAGAGACATTGATTTTGATTTAATTTTTGTATTCGGTATGAAGTATAAACTAAAAATTTATTTATTTTATTTATATACAGATAATCGATTTTCCCAGCACAGTTTGTTAAAAAGCCTATCCTTTCTCCACTGCATTTCCTTTGTGTCTTTGTCAAAATCAGTTGTTCATATATGTGTGGGTTTATTCCTGAATTCTATCCTGTTCCAGGGACCTATTTGTCTATCATTATGTGTACTGCACCGTTTTGATTGCTATAGCTTCGTAATAATTTTTCAAATCAGGTAGCATTAGTCATTCAACTTTGCTCTTTTTCAGATTCCTTTTGGTTATTCTAGGTCCTTTAGAACCAGCTTGTTAATTTCTTTAAAGTGGTCATCTAGGATTTTTAACTGGGGCAGCTTTGAATTTTTCGATCAATTTGGGGGAAATTGACATCTTAAGTCCCTCTTTCCTGGTTTTATCATCCTCTCTGAATTCCTGGCCACAGCTCACATGGTGGCCCCACCTAGAATACACCACCCTGAGTTACTAGGCATAGGGACATTGACAAAGAGGGCAAAGGAAATGATTCTGACTACATGGATTTATGGTAAATGCAAGCTAACCCCCCCGCCTCCCTCCCCCCAAAATTAAAAGCCAACTAGGAGTAAATGTCTATCACAAATGTGGTAAAGAAGGAGTTAATAGCCTTAGTCTTCAAAGAGTTGCTACTTTGATAAGAAAAACACTAAACATCAATATAGGAAAGTGGGTAGGGGACACAAACGGACAGTTTACAATAAGGATGTAAAAAAAGCTTACAAATGTATGGGAAAATATTCAGCTTTACCAGTAATCACAGAAATGCAAGTCACAATAAAATCCTATTTCCCTTGCATCAGGCGAGATTAAGACTATGACACTATTCAAGGCTGGGGAGGGTGTGGGGAGAAGAGGGCGGTTCCCACACTGTTCAGGAAAGCAATTTGGCAATAGGTTCTAAAGAGCCTTAAAATATTCATACTCTTTACCCAGTAGTTCCTCTTCCAGGAATCTTCTACAGAAATAATCAGAAATGCAGACAAAGATGTATGGGCACAGATGTTAATCACAGTGTTATTTATTATTGCATAAGCAACCTAAATGCCCAGTCCTGTGGAAGTGTGTGAATTATAGTGCATTCAAACAATGCAATAGAAGGCAGTAACTTAAAAATGATATTGACCGCGATGTTTTAATGACATGGGAAAATGTTTTTTTATGTACATTTTTAAAAAACTGAAATTGCATATTAAGTTTGATCTCAGCTATATAAACTTTGCAGGAAAAAAAGGCCATAACATAATGAAAAAAGTGTTAGTAAATTATCTTTTGTTGGTGTGGTTTTGGGTGATGGTCATTGTCTTATTTATACATTTTTAAGGTAAAATTTACATACACTAAAATGCACAAATCTTAACTGTACAATTTTGACAATAAACATACCCACACATCTCACGCTCCATCACAATATAGAACACCTCCATCTCTCTAGGAAGTTCCTTTGTGACCCTTTCCAGTCACTATCCTTCCTGCAAAAGGCAACTTCTATTTTCATTTTCCTCTCCTCAGGCGTGTTTTGCTTGTTCTAGAATCTCATATAAATAGACTCATAAAGTATACTCTTCTGTGTCCAGCTTCTTTTGGTCAGCATTGTGTCTGTGAGTTTTATGTCTATTTTAATTTTCTAAATTTCGCATGTTGCACCTGCCCTATTCCAAGAATTTTAAGAAACCGTTTATTAAAAGCAGAGTTCTCATTCTTCGTCGGCCCACATTTGGTCTGCGTCCACTCATGTGAGGCCCCATCTGTCCAACTCTTTGCCCCCTGGTCCCATTGACCTCCCTTTGCGAAGCTTCTGTGCAGCTTGGAAGCTGTGCTGCTCGTTCTGACACCTCTCTGTCTCCTCTTATTAAATGTCCTTGTAGGGGAACAGCTCTGGAGGGCACCCTGAAAACCCTGCACGTAGCCACATAGGCCGTTCAGGCAAGGCTTGAACTACAGCTGATCTGCGTCTCAGCAGAAAAGGGAGGGGCACTCATGAGGAGGTGCTATGAGGGCACATCTCGTTCGCTTCTCTATTTACGAGGAGGCTGTCATGAGCCAGCTTCTCATCTCCTCCCGGGAGGTGTGGGAGGTGTCCACAGCAGTCCTCAGGATGCGGCTGCAGGATGCTGGCTCCTCAGCAACAGGTGTCCCATTTTTTGCGTTTCCGGTATTTGGCTTTCTTTTTGTTTTGGTCTTACCCACACATGGGCCACAGGGAGCTGCACCTTTGGTTGCTCATCCTTTCACTGTCCAGGTAAGTAAGACACTGAATCTAAAAAGAGTTGGTTGTTTCTTTACCAGCCGAATCTTCAATTAGGCCTTGGTCTTGCCTTGTGTTTGACAGTTTCAAGTACATGTCATTATCAATTGCTGTAACAAAGTACCACAAACCCAGGGGCTTAAACAACAGAGATTTATGGTTTCCCAGTTCTGGAGGCTGGAAGTCGGCAGGGTTAGCTCCTTCCGAGGGGTGTGAAGGAAGGATCTGTTCAGGTCGCTCTCCTTGGCTTGTACACGGCCTTCTCCCTCTGTCTCTTCATGTGGCATTCTCCCTGTGTGTGTGTCTGTGTCCAAACTAATCCCATCCAAATAAACCTTTTTTAAAAGGACACCAGTCATATTGGATCAGGGCCCACGCTAATGACCTCATCCTAACTAATTACATCCACTACAATCCTGTTTCCAAAAAAGGTCACATTCTGAGTCCTGGGGGTTAGACTTTATCTTATGAATTTGAGGGGGTGACACAATTCAACCCTTAACAACATCTTTGTCCCTAGCTAGAATGTAAACTCCTG
Source organism: Equus przewalskii (assembly GCF_037783145.1). Classification (NCBI taxonomy): domain Eukaryota; kingdom Metazoa; phylum Chordata; class Mammalia; order Perissodactyla; family Equidae; genus Equus; species Equus przewalskii. The sequence goes on from NC_091831.1 coordinate 133,453,282, forward strand.
GGCCGGGAGGGCCTCTGTATGTACTTGGCGGGTACATGGTAGGTAACAGAGAGAAGAGAGTGAACTAAATGAGGAGTGGTCAGGAGGGGCCTGCAGGAGGACCTGCAGGAGGTAAGGGGTGGTCTTACTCTGGTGATATTCCCTCAGCCTTGTCAGTGACCCTGAACTGGCAGCACTCAAGAAGATGAAGATGGATGTGAGTTGTAAACCAGACTGCCGGCTTACTAATTTACTAGTTTACAAGGATGTTCTTTTTAGGAACAGGAAGACTCCTTTCTCCCACTCATGGTACTCATTGCCTTCTCAGGGGCTGGGCTCCTGGGATGCCACACAGGTCACCCCAGCTTTCTGCAAGAGCCTCAGGTGAGGGCCAAGGGAGGCTCCTTGAGGGAGTGTTCACCCAGGTCCTGGGGAAGCCTGAGGAGAAACTCAGAGATGGTATCACCCATTCCCCTGATGTTACAGGTGAGGAAACTGAGGCCAAGAGGCTGAGTGAGTCACTCTTGGTGATAGAGTGACAAAGCTGAGACAAGAACCCAGGTGACTTCCTGTTGAGTACTTTGACCCCATGAAGCATTTCAGTCAGCAGTCCATCTTCTCTCGGACTCTCTGTCCTCAGTGCAATGTAGGAAACGCTTTTGTTCTCCTGCCGCACAGAGTGCCACCTTGAAGCCATGGATGCCCACAGCCCGGGAGGAGGAGAGCAGTCTTAAGGAGCTGGTCAAAGAGGAATGTCCCAAACATCTTGTTCTTCAGCAGACTCTCCTTGCCCTAGACCTGAGAGGATTTCCTACCACTGTTCACGTTCAAGCACAGAATTTATTTATGGCCCTTGCACACCTAGTGCCAGATTCCAATCTAGAGGCTGGGACTGGCTACATCTATACTCAGCACCACCCCTTATGCTTTGTTTAAGATTTTAAAAAAATAAAATCAATGTACATGTCCATAAATAGAGTGTAAGCTCCTTTCAGGGCCTTGCCCTTCATCTTTGCATTCGGATTCCTCTCCTCCAGTTCCTGGGTTGTATAGATGCTCAACAAGGAGATAGATAAACAGGCCAAGTGAGTTTATGGGAGAAGCCCTTACCTGCAGAGGTGCTGGGATGCAAATGAGAGGAGTCAGAATTGGTGAGTCCATTTCTTTTCCCTTCTACCAAAGTCTGCTCTCAGGTGTACTTTTGGAATGCCTTTCTGCCTCTCCTGCCCTGCCCTCCCCTCAGCTTCCAGATAGTGGGCCTTGAAAGAGGGCTTTTCTTTAGGGAAGAGTGTTCATACTCCCAAAGGGTTGTCAGGTTTTTTTTCCTCTGTTGAGGAATATCAGGAGTTTCATTTTAAATTTTATTTTAAATCACCATGCCAAGCCAGCCCATAAAAAGAAGCAGCAGGAGAGGAAGTGAAGAAATGAAACCCAATCAAATCTTCAATGTGAAAAACTAAGCCCAGTTTTCCTTACTGGAATGCCAAGGCAGACACCATCAAAAATGGTGCCCTTTGAAAGAGCTCATTGTGCATCTGGGAATTCCCAGTGGAAATTTCAGGGAATCAGAGGCTTCTGGGAAATGCATGATTCATAGGAAAGGGATCCACCATTTTCTTGCTGAAGGACAATTCTATAAAGTCATGACATAATCTCCAGGTCATAGGTTAGTCTCACACTTTTCAAGACCCAGCAGATATTAACGGCCACTCTCCTGGGCCTCCAACTCTTGATTTGAGCCTTTAAGGAACATTTGTGCTCTATCCAGGACTGCACCTAGCATGTGTCTCTACCATACTCTCTTCTTTTATAGAATCTGAAGACAGAGTTGGAATAAACAGTGGGGATCATCTGAACCCATCCATCTGTAGTATCATTTCACATACTACCTCCCCATGAGGTCTTTCCTAACTCAGCAGCCAAACTAATTACTCCTTGGTCTGAGCTCCCATGCACCGTGCACAAGCATGAGTTACAGCTTTTCCCAGAGTGCATTGTAATTATTTGTTTGCATGTCTGTGTCCTGGGTCGTGGGCTCCTGAGAGCCAACATTGTGTCTTACTCAGGCTTGGTTTCCATCCTAGCTCCCAGCAGAGTTCCTGGCAAATGATAGCTGTTCAACCAATGTTTGTTAAATGAATAAAGAAGGGCCCACTTTCTACAGCCAATAAAGCTGGGGATGCACCGAGAGATGAGGTGCCGTGGGTAAGGGAAAGATCTTTATCACTACTTACTTTTTCTGCAGTTATTTATGAAAGAGATTGTCCTTGCATGTTGCATGATCATCCAATTTAATGTGGTTTACTCTGTTTGGTTAATGATGGAAAGCTGCGCTCGTTCCCCTGCTCTTTGCCCCCAAAGGGACAGGAATTTCTTGCTCAAACCTCGGACTTGTTTGGGCTGATTTTTGTATTACAGGAAAATGTAGTTGGGTGGGAAGTATGAGATCATTTCCTGATTTTTTTTTTTCTTTCTTAGTATCTCTTGTTCCCTGGACGGCCCAAGGAATTCACCTGCCTGCGTACTTGCTACATTTGGGCACAAAACATGTTTAGACCTCAAAGTCCTGAGCTGTCTCTTGCAAAAACTGAGCAAAGGTCCCATGTTCGCTCTTGGCATTTCAAGTCAGTGTTAGCATAGTGAACAGGTGGGGTAAGTGTTTTCAGCTTTATGTAACTTATGCCCAGAAAACTGTCTGCCCCTCATTTTCTTTTTGACTTTGCCCACATGTACTAAGGTATTGTGAAAAGGGAACTGAGCATTGAAACTGCCTGGGATGATTTTCAAGATATTTAACAACGTTTCTGGCAGACCGTTCCAACTCTGGAGGTTGGGGGGACCAGGGAACCTGGACAAGGATGGGGAGTAACAGGGGAGGACAGGGACTTGAGTTGGCAGTCGGACACCAACCGATATAAAATTAGTTCAAAATTTATACAATTTGAATGACCACACGGATATGTCCCAGCGGAAGATCTGCCCCGAGAATAAGAAAGAACTGGGGCAATGAACACCTCCACCAACTGCTCTCTGACAGCGGTTCCCAGATCTCCGTGGAGTAGACTCCTCAGAGGATCTTTTAAAAATGTCAGACTTTGGGCTACATGTCCAGGGTGGGACCCAGTGTCTTTGAAGCTGCCAGGTGATTCCGAGGTGCACACAGTTGAGAACCCCGCTCTATGGCATTAAGTTATTTTGACTTTCGAGCATTGGTTTCCTTCTCTGTAAACAGTGGAACCACAATGTTGGGAAACTCGAATACACATGGTGCCTGACATGGAGTGGGTGTTCACTATTTATTTCCCTTCTCTTTTCCCTCTGGAATTCTTTATTTTCCTTTGTCACTTGTTCTGACGTGTCACTGTGTCACCGTGTGGATAAACACAGCCACTTTTTGAAATGGAAATACTCCGGGAGGGTTTGGGCCTATTAGTCATTGAAATCCTAGGGTGGGTTATTTAAGATGATGTCTCTTCAAAACCAGCTGGAATGAGGCAAACTAAGGAGGTGGCGATTTAAATTGCAAGAATTAAATGAGCCTGAGAAGTCACGAGTGGTCCCCTGTGCTCATGATGCCACTGTGGAGTAACAGCTGCCTCAGCTTCTTGGGAAAGTAACTTCAAACTCGCGGCTGCCTCGTTCTTCTCCAAGACCCAGCTGAAAGACAATGTTTATGAAAGGTGGGCTGAAGGATGCGCTCTCCATCCTTTCCTCTGGGTTAGGCGTTCTCAATCCGGATCCCACAAACTCCAGTAGATCTGTGACTGGGGTTCAGGCATCTGGGAACTGGGATCCGGGGCAGCATTTTGTATGTTTGTGCAAATTGCCCACTTCCTCCCAAGGAAACGTTTCCTAGCATTCTTCAGATTATGGAAGGGACTCTCAACACCCCACCCACCCTCAAATTTAAGAATTATTACTTTAACACTTTCTTGGATGAAGCCGCCCCTCTGGGCAAGGCCTCCCTAAATGGGCCTCTGTGGAGTTGTTTTGCTTAATTGTTCTTTAGCTCAAGAGTAAACTTATATTGAGGAGCGACTGAAGAAATAACCCCTGGAACTCTTGCTGATTTGTGGATTGCATTACACTGTGTGCATTCCTAAAGGAACTGTGAGAGAAACTTCTTCCAAGCCACTGGGTAGTTGTTTTAATCTTATGGACACTTTCTTCTTGCCTTCGGCGTCCAGAAAGCTTGGAGCATAAGGAAGACTAGAAATAATTTTTCACTGGTGAAATATGTGTGATGTTCAAGATGCGTGAGTAGCCAGAAAAACAGGCAAAGTCACCTCTGCCCTTGGCGAACAGGTCACAAGAATCCGTGAGCTGCAGATCTCTGGAGGAACGCCTTTGCTCTAGCACTAGGATTGCTCATCATGGAATCCTCAACACTGGGCACACAGTAGGTGCTACATAAATGTTTTGTGGAATGAGTGCTGTGTTCTACAGAGCTCTTGAAGCTGTGTTTCCTGTGAAAGTAGGAAGACTCCCTGGTCTACCACTGTGTTTCACTGTTATTTGGATCTCAAGATGGGCTATCCTGTGACCCCAACTCTGTAGAGAGATCCTTGGAGGAAAAGCTCTTACATTTTTCACTCCTGACTCCTCTCTCCCCACCCCTTCTCCTTCCCTGGGCTTCAGGCCTGGAGTGTGGTCTGAGGGACAGGCCAGGGCTGAGCTGGCAGACTTCTGCCTTCAGCAGAGGTGTTATTCCTGCATCCAGTCAGGACTCCTTATTTTCTCTTCCTTCAGGGCTTTTCTCATGCAAATCAATCCTGAGGCCTCCGTCCCATCTGGGCAAGTCAGAGCCTGGGTTCTGTGGTTAATTCACTCAACTACCATCCAGTTCTCCATTCTAGCTCTGCCATGGCACCTGCAAGACTTGGGGCACATTATTGACCTTCTCTAAGCCTCGGTTTCCCCATCTGTAATACACGGACAGCAACAATACTTTCCATATAGGGTTGTTAGGAGACCCCATTAGGTGTGGAGACTCAGGCAAAAAACAAACAGAACCCACCACAGATCAGAGTTCAAATATTATTTGAACTAGGTCTTCATTGATGGTTTCTTGAGGACACTGAGGAAGGAGGTTACATGGCCCTACACACACTAGAACTTTCTTAAAATTCTCTATAGACATTTCTCCCTCTTAGCCAAGTTCCATCCTCACAGCAGCTCCCTTTTCTCTCTCTCCGGGAGCTGCCCAGTCCCTGACATCATTTTCCCTCACGGCTCCATGCTCTTTTGTGTAGAAAGAGGTCCCATTTCACCACCAGCTTCTGCATTTCTAATATCCCTTCAGCCACCAAAGGCTCTTCCTCGTGATTCTTTTTTTTTTTTTTTTTTTTTTTTAGTGGGAGAAGGAGTCAATGCAATGGCTGGTCTTTACTGGAAAGAAGAAACTTTATAGCACATTTTGAGTAAGTTAGTGCAGATGCTCCATGGGCCAACTGAGGAGGCACAGCTTGTAATGGGTTCAACAGCTGGAGCACTGCTGGGTCTCGCCTTTGTGCAGCCAGAACCAGATGAGAGCACTGTTGTCCTCTTCACAGGTGCAGCCCACTATCGGCTTGTTGGTGATGGAGGGGACTAAATTAGGGTCTTCCTTGGTGCCTGAAGCTGTCTTTGGGGCTAGCATATTGTGTAGGTCCAGTCCCTTCCATACAGCTCCTAGGACCTCCCTCTCCAGCCCAGTCACCTGCTCGTCATAGGAACACCACCTCCAGACGCCATAGAGCACACCACGGCAACTCCATGGGCACCACGGGCCCTCAGGGCCTACACGGCCAGCACTCCAGCTCCGCGAAGTAACCTTGAAGCCATCATGCCCGCTACAGACTCATGACCTATTCTTTTCAGAGAAATTATATATAATTTTAACATTTTTGTTCCTGTCATAAATTCAAAGCATTATTTTGCCAAAATCCTAAAGCTGATATCCCTTTAAGACAGCTTTCTGCTTTTGCTTGTTTGTGGTTCTCAAGCTTCGCTGCAACAGAGGATCACCTGGAGAGCTTCAGAAACAACCTGAGGGCCCAGGCTGTACCCCAGACCCATTGAATTTTCAATGTGTAGGCAAGGTGGAAAAGCACCGCTCTAGGCCCTTGCTCCTTAAGAGGCGGTACACAGACCAGCAGCTTGGGCATCGTGTGGGGCCTAGTGAAACGCAGAAGCTCAGGCCCTATCCATATCAATCAGAATCTGCATTTTAACAAGATCCTGGGTAATCTATATGCATGTTTGAGAAGCACTACTTTAGGCCTTACCCTGTAGGTGAGCTGAGAGCCGCCAGCAGTGGAAGTAGACACTTTCTTGGAGACCCGGGCACCAGGGTCAATGGCTGACTGCATGATAATCTTCCAGAGATTCTGGGGCAGAAGGTCTGAGGAGCGTCCACACATCCGTAGGTTCACCAGGCTCCTAGGGGCCAAATGTGAGTACACTGCCCGAGGGAGAGGGTTCTCAGCCTTGGCTGCACATTGGAATCCCCTGGGGGACTTTAAAAAAATCCCTATGCCCAAGACTGCGGCCCAGACCAATGGAATTAGAACCGGTGGAGGTGAGACCCAAGAATCAGAAGTTTAAAACTCTAGTCCGTAGGCTGGCCCAGTGGCACAGTGGTTAAGTTCGCATGTTCTGCATCGGTGGCCCAGGTTTTGCCAGTTTGGATCCTGGGAACAGACATGGCACAGCTTGTCATGCCATGCTATGGCAGGCATCCCACAAAAAATAGAGGAAGATGGGCATGGATATTAGCTCAGGGCCAATCTTCCTCAGCAAAAAGAGGAGGATTGGCAGGAGATGTTAGCTCAGGGCTAATCTTCCTAAAAAAAAAAAAAAAAACAACTCTAGTCCATTGATTTCAATGGGCAGGCAATCCTGAGAACTATCCGTAGGATTTTCTCACCCTTGTCCAACCTGTCAGCGAATAAGAATATTATCTGAGCATTACACTTCTAGGAGAATTTACTTTTTATTAAAGTAAAACCTTAAAATAAAGGAATACATCATTAGCTGCTGCTGGTGGGAAAGGTCCGAATCTGGATGGAGTAACCTTCTCTTTAGCATCCCTGTCTAAACCTCCTGTCGTTTGCCAATGTCCTATCTCTTCTATTCCTATATTAAACCTAAAATGGCCTATCCTTTTGGAAATCTCTGTGTTGGGTGCGAATGGCTTTCAGTAAAATCTGTTCTCACGTCTGGCCTCCCCTGAATGTGCCCCGCAGCCAAACATCTGCATAAGGAGAAGGATGGTGGAAGGCAGGGGGCAGTGGTTTCATGACCACCATATTTTTCTCCCTTTTGCATTGGACTCTGACCTCAGGCCCTCCCACTCTATAACCCCAATCTGCTTGTTTCTCTGGGGAATGTGCTGACGAGCCTGCCCTTTGGTGTTGAATTCCCAGAGAAGGACAAGCTGAGCATTTGGGGGTGGAATTCCAGAAACGGGTAGTGGCCAGTTCTGTCCCCACCCGCTAGGTCACAGGGGTGCTCCCACCAGGGACAGAGATGCTTCCAGAATCCTGGTCTTTGTTTTCTCCCTCATGACTGCTAGAGGCGGTAGTGAAGTCTGAGACAGTGCCCTTGGCTGGTCTTTGCACAGGAACAACCACTGGTTGGACCATGGGGAGGTTGCCTGACTCCACCACAACCAATCCCCACGGTGGCCTTAACACGGCCTGGTATGAAAAAAATGGCCTGAATCAATACAATTTTTTCTCTTCAAAATCCGAACTGAATGTACAAAAAGAGTGTGCCGCATGGGAGTAGAAGAGACTGCACGGAGGTGGCTGAGTCACATTAATGTCTGGATACTAGTAGATCTAGAACAATCCTTTATTCTTGGCTCCATGAGTCCATGGTGGCTCCTGTTCCTGAATATGCATGTATGGTGGTTAGTTTTATGTCAAGTTGGCTAGGCCATACTACCCAGTTATTTTATCAAACGCTAATCTAGGTTTTGTGGTGAAGGCATTTTGTAGAAGTAGTTAATTTCTACAATCAGTTGTCTTTGAGTAAAGGGGTTTCCCACTGATAATGTGGGTGGGCCTCATCCAATCAGTTGAAGATGTTAAGAGCAAAAACTGAGGTTTCCCAGAGAAGAAGAAATTCTGCCTCAAAACTGCAACATCAACACCTGCCTGAGTTTCCAGCCTATGGGCCTGTCCTCCAGGTTTCAGACTCATGACTGCAGCATTAACTCCTGCCTCCTATTGCTTCTATTTCTCTGGAGAACCCAGACTGATACACCATGAGCGTCTGCTTCCTTCGTCACTCTATGGTGTTGCTACGAAGGAGCCCTGCCCCCTGACCTTGTTCCTTAAAATAAAAAGAACCTGGAACAATGAACTCATTGGTGTCCAGTATTTTCACAAAACCATGGTTCCTAGTGGTGGGAGACAGTCATTCAGTCTACGGTAAATGGTTGGAGCATATACGGACTCTCAGACTCTTGAAACACCTTTGGTCTCCGGGGATTGGAAAGCACAGGTTGACCTGCTCTGGCTTGGGCATCAGATTTCATTAGCTACCTTTGCCTGTGCAACAGAAGAGTAGGAAAAGGATGCAAGTGCAGGGAAGCAGGCCTGTTCTTCCAGGTCTATTTAGGGAAACTTGCTTGCCCTTATACGGACTTGTTAAGAGAAAGAGCAGCCTGACCCATGGTAGAACAGGCAGGGTTCAATATGGTACAACATGTAGGCTCCCAAAAGATACTCCCGTTCTGAATTCTCCCTTCTACCCCTGCCACCTATGGGAGATGCTTCTCCCATTGGAGACACACCTGCTGCCCGTTCTGACTAAACCTCAACCTCTTCCCTTCACTATACTCTGCCTCGGTCTGTAATTGCCTGTGCTGCCCAGATCAGTCCTTTGTTGCATGTGGCCCCTTCTCTGGTTTTTATGCATGCACAGAATGCAGGGAACCGCCATCATGGATGGCAGGCTCGCAGGCTGAGGGGAGAGAGACGGGGCAGGGCGTGGGATGATAGTCTGTGTGGGGATCAAGCACCAGGCGCCAGTCCTTCCGGTAGAGCGATGCAGGTAGATGCTGGAGTGGTGGGAGCAAGAGCCATCAGACTAGGGAGGTCCAGGAAGACAAATGTCACCTAATTTATTCGCCTCTTTGGGCTTTCAAGAGGCCAGAGCATAGTTTTATGTTCAATGACAATAACGATGATGATTATGGTGTTTGGCATTTGGCCTTTTTTTACTCATAGTTCCTATTAATCCTTTCTTCAAATGTTGTTTTATTAGTCCTTTTAAGGAACGAATGCATTGGGAAGCTTGCCATTTTGTAGGGGAGTTAAGACAGCCTGGAATAGTAGAGAGGGTGCAGGTTTTGGAGCTGGACTCATTCGTATTTGAATCTAGACTCTGCCACTGGCTGTGTGACAGCGCACAAGTTATTTAACTTCTCTGAACTTCTGTTTCTTCGTCTATAAAATTGTGGTAACAATAGCACCTACCCTGCAGGAACTTTATTGGGATTCATGGGGAATATGCGCAGAGCAGTTCCTGCGCTGCCTGGAAGACCTGCCCCCTGCCTGGCACGCTGCACTACAGCCCAGGTGAGGCAGGCCCTTGCCATGCTCGGGGTAACACAGGCAGCACCTTGGCTCATTTGATACAGAAGCAGGTCCTCTAGGCCTCCATGCCCCCGCCGCTCTCCCCCAATTCCCTGTCCAGAGGCTGTTCTAAGGAACCTCTGGAGTTTAAAACCCACTGCTGTGAGGGCAGCAGAATAAAGGCCTGACCCCTCTCCTTAGGAACTGGTGTCCTGTCTGAGGCCTCACCTGAGCTTTCCAGAGGCAGCCACAGGAGGCCTGGGGTGTCCAGGAGACAGGGACAGGCTTGGTTGGTGACCCAGAGACAGGTGCAGGGCTAGTGGGGAAGCCGGCTCACCTCTCAGGGGAGTCCCACTGGAAGTGAGGGAAGTGGAGTTATGCATAGGGGCCCAGGGCTGGTCAGGGGTCCTCAGAAAGCTCAGCGTATTCCCCTGGCACCTTTCTAACTGCAGCTGGAGTGACCCCTGCCCCTGTCCCCTGAGGACCCGTGTTCACTATGAGTGAACAGAGGCAGGGCCGTGAAGCCCTACAAGACGCATGGTGGAGAGCACTCAGGAGGACGTCTCGGCTCAGCTCTGTGTAATTTGGTTCCCCCGTGGGAGGGATGCAGGGTAGACAGGAGGGCTCAGGTCGGAAGCACTGAAAGGAAGGACTAAATTGTTGATGCAAACCTGGGCCAGACCCAGCCGGGGAGGGAGAGCTGTCATCTTGGTCCTGAGAAGTCAGGTGCTCGGTTGCCAAGGAACATCTGTGCTGGAATTTTACATGCAGGCCCAACAAAGCCAAATTCCTTAAAAGCAGCTTCTTTCTGTCCAGATGGCTTCAGCAGCCTTGACAGAGAGGGTGTGTGTGTGTGGAGGTGGGTGGCATTCTCAAGCTGGGCCTCCCCTTCTTTTTTTAGGACTTTGTCCCTTAGTGACTCTTCCCCAGTTAAACTGCGCTTCTTGCTTTTCTTAAGCACTTAACTGGGAAGGAGAGAGCCAGGGCCTTCAGTGAGGGTTCTCTCTGTTGAGACCACTCAGGATCACTTAGGTGGCAGCATCTGTAGCGACTCTCACTCCCAAATATCCAAGCATATGGAGTGATGGATATATGAAATCCATCAATAATCCCCATGCCTAATTTAACTCAGAGCTGTCCTCCTCCCAGCCCTGACCTGCTGATACACAATGCTGATCCAGAAGAGATTGGGTTTATTCAATGACCACGCTGAAACCCAAGAGTCTTAATTGCCTGAGGACATTCAGATGGTGACTAGTGAAATGACAACTCTCTTTCTTGGCCAACGTCCATTTTCCCAGGAAGTTGAGACATGGTAAAGTGTAATAATATGTGAACAAAGGGAGAGAGGAAGCTATCCGTCCTGGTAGCCCACAGAGGAGTGGTTCTAATCAAGGGTTCACCAGACTGCCTGGGGAGATTTGACAAGATAGATGTTCAGGCCCCACCCCAGACCAACTAAATCAGGATCTCTACTTGACAACCCTCCCTGGCTTCTTCTGATGGGCTGCTCAGGTTAAGAACCATGGAGCTGGAGGAATCATTGCCCCTGACCTCTCTGATATGGGCCCTATTTCTCTGGCAGTTAGTTTTTCACTGATTGCTTATCTTCTCACAGAGATAGTGTAACAGCAAGGCTAAGAGCGAGTGCTCTGGAGCCCAAAGGCCTCCTATTTCCATCATGTTCTTTGGGCAAATTTCTTAACCATTTTGCTCTTCAGTTTCCTTATCTGTGAAATGGAAATAATAATACCTACCTCAGAGGATTGTGAAAATTGAGGCAATACATATGACACATCCAGTGTTTGGGAAATGATAATAAGACTACCCCAGTGAGCATCAGCCACTATTATTAGTACATTGGACATGATAGTTTCAAATAGAGGTTAGAGTCATCTTTTCTGAGAGCCCCAGGGCCAGGTAGACTGCCATGCTATTTGTTTTTCTCCAACAGAAGTCCATTGGTTAACCTCTTTGGATGTTCTTTTTAGTTAGAAAAGGAAGGCACATTCATGCAAATCGGTTCAGGTTCACAGGTGCAGAGTGATCTGGAAATTAGGCTTGGTTAAAAATAAACCAGCCTGATCATTTCTGTTTCCAGGAATAGAACAGATTAGATAGCCAGAACAATTTTCCCATCCAGGACAACTGAAATACTGGATAAAGTATATTTTTAAAATCTTTAAAAATGTGTCTCTGAGCTGACATGGAAGTAGGAAATCTTCTCAGCTCCCAAACAAACTGAAACCAAACACCGAGGGACGTAAATGAACACCAAAGCTTGCTTCACCCTGGAAGTTTCTCCCAAATGCTAGAGCCTTGGGCTTCTGCCTTGGAGATTCTGTGGGGATGGGAGACAGGAGTTTAAGTCCTGGTCTTGACCAAGGTGGGGTACCTCATAGGAGATCCTTAAATAAAACCAGGGTCCTAAAAAAGGACTACACATCTTTCATAGTGAACACAGAAAGAGAAGAAAGAAAAGTGGTGCATCTCAACCCAGACAATCACTTTGGCCTGGCACAAACTGACTCTCACTTGCATTTGCGGTTCAAATTCATACCACATGGGTGGTCCTACATATCTAAGTCTGAAAATGTAATGTGTTCTCAGTTTGGTACTACCTTACATGACCAGTGAATAAACACAAATATATTCTGGAGGAATCCTGCTTCAATGCAGGCCTCTCAGAGTTTCCACAAATAATTGTGCAAGGAAAATGAGCAGCTTATAGTAGAAAATCACAAAACACACAAGGAAACAAAGCATAATGATTCAGAGAACCAGCAGAAAAGCAACCACACGTATAGTAGAAATAGATCAGCAAGAGCTTCACATACTGGATTTATTGAACATTGGGAGTAAAATAGCTGTGCAAAAATGTGTAAAGATATGAGAGAGAAGCTTGAAAATTTCAGCAGAGACCAAGCAGACTTGAAAAAGAACCAACCAAACTTAACTTCTAAAAATGAAAAATGGAACAATTGAAATTAAAACTTCAATGGATGGAGTAACCAGAAATTAGATACAGTTAGAAATAATGAAGATGGATGCAATGGCATTATCATGGATATAAATTGGGGATATAAGTTTAAAAATACAAGGGAAAAAAAGCACACAAAAAACAAGAGAGGACAAAGGGAGAAGTTTCAGTCAGATATGGGGAGGGGATTTTATCCTAACAAATAATGGCTGAGAATTTTCCAGAACTCTAACTGACACTAGTCTTCAACAAATCTGAGGGAGGATAAATAAAAGGAAACACACTTCTAGGCACATCAGATTAACTACAGAATAAAGAAAAAGAGATGATCTTAAAACCAGCCAGAGAGGAAAGATGAACCCTCTCCAAAAGAAAGGCAATTAGTGTTACTGCTGACTTCTTGTCCACAGACAGGAAAGCCAGAGGGCATAAGGTGCTGGGAGAAAATAACTGTTAACAAAAACTCTATATTCAGCCAAACGATTTTTTAAAAATGAGGACAAAGTAAAGATATTTCAGATGAAAGAAATAAAGAAACAGATAATTTATCACTAGAAGTTCCCCACTAAATGAAATTCTACACAATATACTGCAGGTAGGAGAAAAATGGTCCAAGAGGGAAGATTTGAGCTACAAAAAGGAACGATGAGCAAATGTGTTATAAATATGTGGATACATCTGAATAAATCTTAATTTAAATCTAAATAAATCTTAACTCGATAATGTGATTATAATGTCAAATTTTCAGGGGAAAAACCCTATTATAAGTAAAATATCAGACAACATGAACATTGGATTAGGTGGGAGGATAACTGGAATTAGAAAAAAATTTAAGGACCTTGAATTTTTCAGCAGGAGGTTAAAGATATTAATTTTAGAATTATTAAAAATGCATCTTAAAAATTTTAGGGCAATTACAAAAAGGAACGATATGGAGAATATAACTTCCAAAAAAATAGAAGCCAATGGAGGGAGAAAATGATGAAATAAAAACAAAAAAACCTACTTTACAAGAAAGGGCTGTGGAAGAACAGAAAAAGGGAGACACATATAAAACACATAGTAGGATGGCAGAAATAAATTTAAATATATTAGTAATGACTGTAACTATGACAGGACTAAACTTCCCAGTTAAAAGACAAAAACTGAGAGCCTGGGTAAAGAAATATAATCTAGCATATGCTATTTACACGAGACACATTTCAAACATAAGGATGTAGAAATATTGAAAGTTAAAGGATGGAAAAAGACACAACAGGCAAATAGCAGTCAAAAGAGAGCTGGAAAAATATGTTAATGTCAGAAAAAAACAGACTTTAAGGCAAACAGCTTTATGAGTGATAAAGAGGTCACCACACAATGGTAAGATGCTTAATTTCACACAAATATAACAATTCTAGACTTGTAACATTATTTATATATATCTCCTCAAAATACATAAAGTAAACAATTGCAGCACTAAGAGGGAAGATAGACAGATCCACTGTGCCAGTGGGAGATTTTTAACATTTCTCTTGGCAATTCAGAGATTAAGCAGCTAAAAGTCAGTGAGGATGTAAAAGACGTGAACACATTAATAAACTTGATAAAATGGCATATAGAGAACGTGGCACTCAGCAGTTGGAGATTATTGCCTCTTTTTAAACAATTATGGAATTTTCTATGAATAAATATCAAAAGTAATTGTTAGAAATCAATGACAAAAAACATTAATTAAAAAAAGCCTTACATTTGGAAATGAAAAACATACTTTAAATAATTCATAGATCAAAGAAAATATATAATGGAAATTTAAAAATACATAGAACTGAATATGATGAAAAGGTTATGTTTTAAAACTTCTGGAATGCAACTAAAGCAAACTAGGAATAGAAGAGATATTCGTTAATCTGAAAAACCTTCAGCAAACATCATTATTAACAGTCAAAAGTTGAAGTTCACGGGATAAGATAGAGATGCGTCCTCTCAATATTCCCATTTGACAATGTAGTGGAGGTCATTGCTAAGGTGATAAAACGGGGGAAAAAAAAAGAAAAAGTATAAGAATTGGAAAGGAAGAAACAAAACTGTCATGATTTGCAGACATAGAAATTCTAAAATCATCTATGTATGAACTATTAAAGTCAACAAGGGTCGGGGGAGAGTGAAAGGCGTGATTAGGCACACGTGTGGTGATGGATTGTAATTGATCTTCGGGTGGTGAACATGGTGTAATCTACGCAGAATTCAAAATAGATTATGATGAACACCTGAAAGTTATATAATGTTATAGTCCAATGTTACTGCAATTAAAAAAAATAATTAATTAAAAAAAGAATCTCAAAAAAATAAAAATGAAAAAATAAAACCAATGAGAAATTGGTAAAAAATAATAAAGTTAATGAGTTTAGTAAGATGTCTGCATAATAAAACAAATATAAAAAATCAATTGCATTTCTATATACCAGAGGCAATTAGTTAGAAAAATGTAATTTTAAAAGATACTGCTCATATTAGCAATAAAAAATATGAATTGCTTACTAACACATTTTCAAAAGAGGCATAAGTTTCTATAGATAAAGCTCTAAACCTTTATGAAAGACTTTAAATTAGTCCTAAAACCATGCAGACATATACCATATTTACCATATTTTTGAATAGGAAGACAGTATAATAAAGATATGAATTCCTGCCCTTTTGACCTATAGATTGAGTGACATTCCAGTGGAAGTTTGTTTCTTTGGTAGAACATGACAAGCAGATTCTTAAATTTATTGTGGTGGTTGTTACGTGCCATCAAGTCAACTCCGACTCCTGGTGACCCCATGAATGAGTGATGTCCACAGTGTCCTGTCCTCTACAGCCCTACTCGGCTCCTGTAGATCATGCCTATGGCTCCCTTTATGGAGTCAGCGCATCTCACATTTGCTCTTCCTCTTTTCTTACTGCCTTCTATTTTTCCCAGCATTATTGTCTTTGCCAAAGAGTCCTGTCTTCTCACAATGTGCCCACAGTAGGACAGCCTCAGTTTTATCATTTTTGCCTCCAGCGATAATTCACGCTTAATTTGCTCTAGGACCCACTTGTTCCTCTTTCTGGCAGTCCAGAACGGGCTCCCCTCCAACACCACATTTCAAATAAGTCAATTCTTTTCTTGTCATCCTTCTTCACTGTCCAGCCTTCACATCGTACATAGTCATGGAGAATAAGAGCATGTGGGTAGTCTTGGCCTTCGCCTCTAACGACACTTCCTTACACTTGATGATCTTTCCTAATTCTTTCTTTGCTGTCCTTCTGAGTCTCAGTCTTCTCTTGACGTCTTGGCTGCCATCTCCATTAAAATTGACGACTGAACCGAGGTAAACAAAATCTTTAACAATTTCAATGTCTTCACTGCCTATGTTACAGTTGTGTAGTTCTTCTGTCATCGTGACTTAAATTTATACAGAAGGTCAAAAGGCCAAGCCTAGTCAAAACAACCCTGAAGAAGCTGCAGAAGGTGGTAGGATGGTAGGACTGTCCCTACTACAGATCAAAACTTCTTATACATCACTGTAAATTCAACTAAGTTTAACTTGAGAACGTTTTTATCAGAAGATACCTTTAAGAGAGTGAACAGAGGATACAAATGCAGAGAGAAATTTGCAATATATAACCACAAAGGACTTCCAGAATATGTAACAATTCTTATGAAGCAATAAGAATGAAACAGATGACTCAACAGAATAGCGGGCCAAAGACGTGAAAAGGCAATTTACAGAAGAGGAATACACACATGACTCATAATCATATGAAAAGATGCCCAATCTCATTGTTAACCAGGGAATTACAAATTAAAACTGCAATGAGAAAACATTGTGCACTAACGAATTAGCAAAAACAACAACCAAGTTGATGATTTATAGTGTTTTTCGGGATGTACGAGGAACTCCTATTAACTGCTACTGGGAATATAAATTGGTACGACCACTTTGAAAAACAGCACAGCGTTATCTGGTATTACCTAGTAAAGTGGAAAATCCACACGCTTTGTGATCCTGCAATTCCACTCCTTCCTGAAGAAACTCATATACGCGTGTGCCGGGAGACACACGCACGAACATTCATAGCTGCATTGTTCTTAATGGCTCTAAACTGGGAACAACCGAAATGCCAATCAAATGTAGAATGAATATATAGATTGTGGCATATTCGATTCAGAATATGAAGAAATACGACACAGCAGTGAAAATGAAAGAACTACACACAGCTGCCCTCAAAAACATGAAGCAATCTTAAAAACACAAAATTGAGCACAGGAAGCAAGTCACAGATAACTCATAACAGTGTGACTGCATTGATATAAATGTCAAAAATGACATTAATCCATATATTTTAAGAGGCGCATTCATGGCAACAAGAAAAGGTGCGAGAGAATCATTAACACAAAAATCAGGCTAGTAAGGTGGGCTCTGTGTGGGGCAGGAGGAGAAAGTGATCTGAACGAGGCACATGGGATGCTAAGGGTTGGTCACATTCTATTTTTACTCCTGAATGGTGAATACACTGGTGTTCATGTTGTTGTTAGTTTCTAAACCATTCATAGGCTTTTTACACCCTTCTTTGTGTATGATATAGTTCACAATTAAAACAAAACAAAAAAGCCATTGGGCAGATACAACTGAAATTGTCAGCTGAACAAAAATTGTGGGGAAAATATAAAGGAGAACCTCAGGCTGAACTTGCAGCCTTGTGTCTCCCATGAGACACTGCCTCCCCCCGCCCGGAGTCAGATGTATAGGCGAGTCCTCTCTGACACACCCTGGCTCCTGCCTGATCCTCCTCACCCTGGCAAGGAAAAGAAAGGGGCCTTTTCTGTCACTCTCTTTCCTTCTGTGTTAATGAGATTGCAAGTCTGGGTCAACTACTTTGTCCAAGGTCACACAGCTACTGAAGGTTCCCAGTCCACGTTCATTTCACCTATTATTATGCAGCGTTTTATTTTATCCTTCCCGGGAGGGCCTGGGAGAGGAGAATATTAAAAGGCTACAGTAATTAGCCTCACATTGTAACACCCTTGACTCCAGGCTAGCTCCTTCCGCAGAGGAGGGAGAAGTTTCATTCTGCCCTTCTCAGATGGGTCTGAGATTCTGGCTGGAAAGCGGGAGAGGATTTCCTGAAGATGCTTACCGGTGTCTGGAGTCAAGTTGGGTCACTATTGCTCCCAGTGGTCTTTGAGCAGTACCTGTGGACCCAACAGAGGGCAAAGCATCAGGTTTCATCTGGGGGGTGTCCGTTGTGTGGGCAACTTGGAATAGACTGGACAGATTTCCAGTGTTGTGCAATTGCTCATTCTATCCCAAAAAATTGACTCGTTTCTTGATGTCAGCCTCTGACCTGCAGAGCAGAGCTACAGGGCAGCAGGCAAGTGTGGCAGGGAAGCAGGTGAGAGCTGCACCGGGGCATCTGGGGGCTCCTTCCATCGCCCAAGACTCCACCCTCCTGTCTGTGCAGCTATTTTAGGAAAACCATCTTGTAAGCCTCTGGAACAAATAGTCCCTTTCTGTTCAAACACTTACAAAGTAGCAAGAGGTATAAAGTGTAACCCCACCCGCGTCTTGGATACTTCTGGGGGTTAGCAGGCTCCTTAAGATGAAACTTCAGAATAGTCAGTCCTTTGTTGCCTACAGGGCGTGGGGGAGTGGGGATTGCTTTTCCCTGGTTTCTGCTCTTCTTTGGTTGACTCTCAAGATCCTCACTTGAGAACTTGACAATGATTCAAAGATTGGGCAAGTCGGAAGGGAAGGGAGGAAGAGAAAGTGTACAGTACCTGCATTGTATCTCGACAAACCTTGTAGATGTTTGCTCCGCCGGGTTGAATGCTGGCCCTCTTCCACCTGGCTAAGTGCTGTCATCCGGGACATGCCCCAGTGCAGGCATAACCCTGGGGAACCTGGTCCTCCCACTGCACTTGCCTTAAAAAGCTCATTGTCTGTGAATGCGACTCCTCTTATTCCAGGTTTTCTGCTATTGGCCAGAGAAGGTGTCCTCGCAGCCCTAAGAAAAACTAACCGACATTAGAGGAGCATCTGGGCTTTGTAGAAGACCTATACTTATTTCACCTCAAAAGACAAAGGGAGAATTGTACATGCGAAAAGGGTTAAGGGAGTGGGGCCGGCCGGTGCCACAGTGGTTAAGTGTACACGTTCCGCTTTGGCGGCCCAGGGTTTGCTGGTTTGGGTTCCAGGTTCGGACGTGGCACTACTTGGCAAGCCATGCTGTGGCAGGCGTCCCGTGTATAAAGTAGAAGAAGGTGGGCATGGATGTTAGCTCAGGGCCAGTCTTCCTTAGCAAAAAAAGGAGGATTGGCAGCAGATGTTACCTCAGGGCTAATCTTCCTCAAAAAAAAAAAAAAAAAGAAAGAAAGAAAATGGTTAAGGAAGTAGATTTTATGTTATGTTTACCACAATAAAAGACTTGGAAAAAAATGGCGAAGGAAATTTTGTCCTCACATAAAGATACCTGATGCACTGAATTTAATAAATGAAATTATTTTTGGTAAATGAAAAGCACATGACTTTAAAATGCTTGAACACTCCCCTGAGTTTTCTTGTGTATGTTTGAAAAGACTCAGTTGGGGGTGAGGGAGCCACTGCAGCATGGTGGTGAAGGTTTTGGTCCCCAAAGCTTTGGAGCAGACAGACCTGCCTCGGTTCCAATCCTGTTTCTGCCACCACAGGTCTCTTTCTTCTCCTTCCTCTGCCAGGTGGGGCTGGCAACCTTAACTCACAGGGTGCTTCTGAGGATTAAATGAGATAATGCATGTGGAGCATGCCTGGCATTAGTAAGTCTATACATGAGATTGCCCAGCTAATGCTCAAAGTTACAGCAGGTTCCAGGTTTGATTGGATATTCAAAAGAATCTCAAAAGGCATCCCGAGGGATGCAGACTATAGCAAATGAATCTAAACACATTACAATGTGTGATGTTTGGTTTCATGTGTCAGTTTGGCTAGGCCATAGTCCCTAGTTATTCAATCAAACACTAATCTAGATGTGGTTGTAAAGGTAGTTAGTAGATGTGATTAAAGTCCATAATCAGTTTATTTTAAATAAAGAAGATTATCCTTTATAATCTGGGTGGGCCTGACTCAATCAGTTGAAAGGCCTTAGAGTAGAGCTGAGGCTTCCTTGGAGTAGAAATTCTGCCTGAAGACAGCAGCTCCCTGAGCGTCCAGCCTGCCCTTTCTAATGGCCTGCCCTGTGGCTTTCAGACGTGCCTAGTGATGGGTTGAACTGTGACCCCCAAAAGATGGTGGTGTCCTCACACCTAGTATCTGTTAATGTAAACTTTTTTGGAAATAGGATCTTTGCAGATGATCAAGTTAAGATGAGGTTATTAGGAAGGGCCCTAGACCAATGTGACTGTGTCCTTATAAAGGGGGAAATTTGGACACAGAAAAACAGCCATAGAAGGAAGAGGATGTGCAGACTCAGGGAGAAGACAGCTACAGTGAAGGAACACCGTACACGCATCCGTCTCCACATCCTGCTGTGACTGCTTCCCTGGTAGACCCCTGACTGATGCACAGTACCAAAAGCGGCACCACTCTGGATGGCACCCCGGATTTGGTCTTGGAACAGAAAGAGGACACTAGTGGAAAATTGGTAAAACCCACATGAAGCCTGGGGTTCAGTTGATAATAATGTGCCAATGCTGGTTTCTTCATTTTGCCAAATGTACCATGGTTATATAAGACGTTACCAATGAGGGAAGCCGGGTAATGGATGATGGGAACTCTCTGTACTATCTTTGCAACTTTTCTATAAATTAAACATTATTCCAAAATAAAATGTTTCTTTTAAAAAAGGCAGTCTAGATCCAACACTTAGAAGCTGTGTGACCTCAGGAAAGTTACTTAATCTTTAGAGGCTCAATCCTGTCCTTTGTAAAATGGGGGTTAAACATAAAATATGCCTGTAGGGTTGTTGTAAGGATTAAATGAGTTAAAACACAAAAACTGCTTAGAACAATGCCTGGTGCAAGGTAAGTGCTTAACAAATGTTGACTCTAATTATAATATTTTTGTTTTATTTATATACGACTTATTCTCCACAGCTGCTTGCTCAGCATGTGATAATCCTCCCCACAGACCAGTGTTCTCCTAAGTGGGGTGTGGCTGGGATGGCACAAGACTACCCGGTGGAGGGTGAGAAGAAAAAGTAGAACTTCTGCTTACATACTGTATTTATTTCATCCTTTTAAGTTTTCTTTTTTTCTATAAGTGCTGTAATGCATATTTTAATCCAGTATATCAGAATATAATTTATAGATACACATATAAGGGAGAAGAGTGCACTCCACCTTTTTTTCTTGGTAGAAGAGATGATGAAGAAGACGTGGGGACCAGTGCTGTGCTCCAGAGGCAGGCAGGCACGTGCTGGCATCCGTGTGACCTTCTTTGGGCTCAAAGACACAGACACTTAGGCAAACTAATTTTGCATTAAGCCCTAATGCCTAAGCTGCTTAAATCCGCATAAAAATAATATTTTAGTCCCGAAAGCTGAAAATGTTAAGGCTGATTCAATATATATTTACTACCCAGTGTTCCTTTGGCCTGGATTATTTCAATTTGTTCTATTACTAGACAAAATCTCTCCACTTACTTTTGAGAATCTAAATTTTCCCTCTGGCTTCCACCAGACCTTATTCATTACTTTACAATAGCTCTTGAAGTTATTTCAGGTATAGCATGTTTATGAGTCTAAAGCCTTTTGGATCTGGATAATGATACTTGTAGCAAGATAGAATGCTATTTTTTGAGGCATGGAACAACAGAACTGACATTCGTTTTAAGTTTTGTGTGCATTCGTTTGTTCACAATCATTCATTCAAACACTGATTTAGTTTTTCTTTAAAAAGCCCAAGGTCTTAAAGACAGAATTAGATTTAAAGCCTGCTGGTTTTCAGAACCTGTGTTCAAATCCTGCCGTTAACCAGTTGTGTGTCCTTGGACAATTTCTTTTTCTGAACTCCCCTGCATCCACGTCCTCACTGGACAGATAGAATGTTTACCTTGCGGGGTGAGGTAAGGAACAGCCATGTTTACGTGAAGCTCTTGCACAGGCTCTGGGGCATGGAAGGTGCTTAACAAATAGATGATTTTACTATTATTCTTGTTATTGTGCCAACTATCAGGATGGACGTAGGAAAACCAAGACGGGTAAGATATGGTTCTTACCTGTAAGGAAAACACACACACATACA
The DNA here is from genome assembly GCF_037783145.1 of Equus przewalskii. Taxonomy (NCBI): domain Eukaryota; kingdom Metazoa; phylum Chordata; class Mammalia; order Perissodactyla; family Equidae; genus Equus; species Equus przewalskii. The sequence continues at coordinate 133,475,033 of NC_091831.1, forward strand.
CACAAACAGGCAAATCCACGCTCTCCTGGCCTCCTTTCCCCAAGCCCTCGCCCCATTCTCCGAAGGGAAACTTTATTAGCTGTTTCTCTTTTTTTCATTCTTCTGTGGTTTATCCTATAATTCAAAATAATCAGCTCATGTCATTGTTTCCTAATTTCATCAGCTTTAGAACGTCCTATTGACTCCTTGTTATGCTAATAAGGAGGTTAAAATTTAGGTCACATGGCCCTGTACTTCTGCCCCTTCTCTTCCTGGTGTGTGATAATTATCCCGTTTTCTAACGATTCCTCAATTGCTGATATTTTTGACTTTAACTACTATGCTTCAACCTCTATTTCTTGTTCTATCAGCTTCAGTCAGTGCTTTACTCTCTCTAGGAAAGATAAGTTTATCCCTCTTTCTCTTTCATCTCTTACCTTCTGTAAGACATAGCCAAATTCTTTAAAATGCAATTTGATGAATGACAAATTTGCTGAATTTACCGAATTTGGGCTTTTGGCATTTCATGTTGCTGTGATTGCTTTGGAGTCCTCCACAGTAGTTCCATTCTTGTGGAGGATGTGAGAGGACTCCCCGGGCTCATCCAGAGCCTCTCTTGTCAGTTACACCTCGGTTTTCATGTTGTCAACATGCGAAAGATTTGTGTTCAGTTCTGCAACTGTAGTAAAGGCTTCCCTGCTTTCTCTGTGGCCGATTTAAAAAGTTATAACACCCACAAAAGGCATTTGTGTTATTATGAGCAGTTACTCATTGTCCCCTGCAGGGAGGGACAGTATGCCAGGATTACATGTCCCTGTCTATGTCCAATATCAGGAGCTATGGGCAACTTCCAAGGCAGGAGGTACAACAACATCAAGCTCAAATGGCTTTTCTTTTCTTTCACTCTATCAGTTGCTTAAAATGATGTCACATTTACTTGGCTTTATATTTGGATTACCACCTTCACCTACAGACTTTGGCCTTCCTGACATTTCTCGTCTTTTATCTTTCTTCCTCCCTTCCTCCCTTCTCTCTTTCCTTTCAGACAAAAAAAAAAAAAAAAAAAAAAAGCCTCAAGTTTACTAAGCCTTTCAGATGTAGCAATTCTTGCAGAGTCCTTGTCTTTCTCCCTGTCTTATGTTCTCCTACTGAGTTTGGGTTTGTTGCTCTCTTCCGTATAGCTGTCCTTCCAGATTTTTCTGTACAGTCATGTGTTACTTAATGATGGGGACATGGTCCGAGAATGCACTGTTAGGTGGTCTCAACAGTGTGCCAACATCATAGAGTGCGTGTACTACACAAACCTAGATGGTATAGCCTACTGCACACCCAGGCTATATGATAACTGATCTTATGGGACCAACATTGTGTATGCCTTGCGTCGTTGACCAAAACATCGTTATGTGGCGCATGACTGCATAACCTTCCTAGGTCAGATCCACTGTTTCCTGGATCCCGTGTCTTTCCCTTTCTGGTTTGTTCTCATTCACTGATGATGTATATCCCTAAATAACTTCTTGAGAAAGGCAGAAGTAGTTTTATGAGGCATTGTTTGTCTGAAAGTGTCTTTATTTAGATCAATTACATTTGATTGATAGCTTGCCTGGGTAAACAATTCTGTCTTCAAAAACCATTTTCCCTCCACTTTCTTCTGACATCCAGTATTGCTTATGAGAAGGCCGATGTCAGCATGTTCCTTATCTTTTGCGGGTAATTACAGTGCCCCCACTCAACATCATAGATGCTTTTTATATTTCCTTATTATTATTATTATTATTTTTTTTTTGGTGAGGAAGATTGTCACTGAGCTAACATCTGTGCCAATCTTCCTCTTTTTGCTTGAGGAAGATTGTCACTGAGCTAACATCTGTGCCAGTCTTCCTCTATTTTGTATGTGGGAGGCCTGCCAGAGCATGTCTTGATGAGCAGTGTGTAGGTCCATCCCCGGCGTCTGAACCCGTGAACCCCGGGCTGCCAAAGCGGAGCGTGTGAACTTAATCACTTTGCCATGGGGCAGGCCCCGCATATTTCCTTATTCCTGATATCATGTGTCCATTTGTGGATCTTTCAGAAATTTTCTGTGTTGGGCAAGAGTCATTCTCTGATAACTTGGAATTTTAATTCTGGGGAAATTTTTTCTATTATTTTGAGTAAGTTCCTTCTCTCCACTTTCCTCACTTTTCTGTGACACCCGTTAATTGGATAATGGCCTCCTAGATTGATAGATATTCTCTTTCCATGTCTCATCTTTTCTGTCATATTTCTTATCTATGGGTTTAGCTTTCTCTTATAAAAGACTTACTTATACTTTATGTTTAGCCCTGCTATTGCATTTTTAATCTATCTTTCTAAAATTTCAAACTTTCTTCTTTTTGACTCTTCCTAATATATGTATATGTAACAATAACATAAGACAAAACCCTGAGTTTATATACATGCTAGTAATATTCTGTATAACTAATATGTATTATATGTATAAAGCTTATATATAATATATATTTTCCTATTTCCCTTTATATATAAGATGGTTTTGTCTTATGTTATTGCTAGCTTTCTTGCTTGCTTCTGATTTGATACTTTATGTTCATTGAATTACCTGTTTCCTCAAATCAAGTTTTCTTGTAGCTTTATGTTTTTCATTTTTTCATGCTGTTGGTTTTCTTATAGGTATTTCTGTCGATTCTTCAAGCTTTCTGATGCGCTGCCAATACAATCCCTTTCTGCTTGAGTTCGTGAGTCTGCGTTAGTTCTGGGCAAGGAAGAGCTCCGATTACTATTCTCTTTCATTTATCCCACTTCACAAGGCGATTATGTTGAGGGGGGACCTGAACGGTTTGAAAAGAACTGCAAGGCTGCTCTCAAAGTTATTCTTAATGCCAACATATAAAACGTTACATGTTCAGACTGGATAGAAGAAAGCCTAGCCTGAATTACTCAGGGATGCTTTAAAATATTGTTTTATTATTTTCAATTTTTATGAGGAGATTTACCTCAGCTAAGAAAATGTTGCAGGTAAAACCCACTGGAGAGTGAACAGATGAGAATATGTTTCTATTTAAATGATGCCTCTAATACACTTGAGCACTCTCTAATGTTTCATGTGGGGAAAACATGAATTTCACAGTTTTACAGCATTTCCATTCATTACCTCTCTGATGGGAAGGTAGAAACTTAAACTTTAGCCCAAAACCTTGATCAGAATTGGATTTAGTGAGAATAAAAGCTGTCACAAACCTTGTATTTCCAATGAGAAGGCATGAGATGGTCCATTTTATATTCACATATATACGATATAGACAGCTTAATATTCAGCAGAGATATACCAAATGACAATAATAACACGCTTATTAGATCAGTGTCAGATTCAAAAGGGAACTAATATTATATAAATCAATTTTCCTTTGAAACCAGCAGAAAGATGCACTGAATTAGATTCCATTTTGGAATTGCTTTACCAGTGTCAACGCTTCACATAATTTCTTCAGAAAGAAACCAATTTGATCTGAGAACACCTGCAAGTCTCTGGAACATTTACCCTGGCGCCTGACTCTAAGTTTATAATAAGTTCAGACGTTCTCACAGATTGTGACATATCTTCGTTATTATGAGCAAATAGCGTCTGTGTATTTAGAATCCAATTGAAAGGGAAGCCCAGGAGCTCTGCGAACATCCCCTCAACAGTCCGTGAGGTCAGGGAGGGACAAGGATGCTCGGTCCAGGGCCTGTAGGATTTCAGTAGATTTCCCTCCGTGCTGGAGGAAGAGAACAAGGCTCTGAGGCAGTGAGTTCGCTGCTGAAGGATTCACTGACGTCTCAATTTACTGCAGGGCTCTCAAGTGACCACGTCAAGTCATCTGCCCAAAGTCCCACAGCTGAGGAGCAGCATTGTGGGGATTCAAATGTCTACACCATACCCACACATGGAGACATGGCGTGTTTGGATGTGCCCATGGGATCTGCGCAACTGAGGGAAGAGGTAGTGTTAATAGGGCAATGGGACCCTAAAGAGGTTTGACAGAGATCTAGAGAGAAATCCAGTTTTCACTGTGCCCAGGGCCAGACCCCGTCTGGTCTTGAGCTCTGTCCTCAGGGTTGCAGAGTTGTACTTCCCACGCACCTCCCTTGCCAACGCTTTCCCGGTAAATGATTAGACGAGGAGTATTGATGTTTTCCTGAACCATGTCGCCTCTCCAATCATTAACGTGGCCCTTTAGCTCCTCTCTTGTCACCCAAACTTCTTCCCTTTGAAGCCAGTTGTGAAAGAGATAAAGTCCCAAGAATTATATCTCAATCCTAGGTCTTTCCCAGAACACGGTGAGTCATGTGTTTGAAAGGCAACCACCCTCCCACCCTCTGTACATCTCGTCCATCCTCACCAGCCTGTGGCCCCTCTCCCACCTCTGACCCGGTCACTTCCCTGTGCAACTCCTTCACAGCTCCCCACAGAGCAAGGTTTGGTTTCTTGCTCTGGCCCCCCCAGTTACCCCCATCTGCCCTTCCAGATGGAGCTCTCGCGCCCTCCTCGGCCAGTCAAAAGGAAAGCTTAGCGGCTCCCTCCACACTGTTTTCCCGTGTTGGGCCTTTCTCTGGCCCCCAGCTGGGATGCCCTGGCTTGCCCATCTCTGCATATCTAAATTCTCCTCATTTTCAAGTCCAGATGGAAAGCCAACACCTTCCCCCAGCCTCCCTGGTCTGACAGCTGCGGCCTCCCTAATAATACCAATAAGGCTAATAAGGCTACTGGTGGCGAGCTAAGCACCCTCTGAGAGCTTTATGTGGGGGACCTCATTTCATCCTCACAACCTGTGACACAGAGACTGGTTTCAGGTGACAAAACCGAGGCTTAAGGAGGTTAACTTGCCTAAGGATCTCGAGCTCTGAGTGCTGGACCAGGGAAGGGAGTGCAGGCGTGCCTGAGCTCAGAGCCTGGCTTTCCACCATTCTGGGATGCTCCAAGGCCCTGAGTTATTGACGTAACTGGGGTCTCTCCCACTGTTAAAGGCTCTAATGTCCTGGGGAGGAGGACGATGTCCAATTCACCTTTGCTTCCCTGCCTAATTCTACTATGGACTGGGTGCTGAATAAAAGTACAAGGAGAAGGTGAGGCTCTTCTATATGGATGGGCAGCAGCACTTGCCACTGGGGCTCCCCTGAGGCCTGCTGGGTTGTCGGACTGTTCCCTCACTCCTTCTCAGGTGCCCAGAGTGCTTCCCATTTCTCACCACTCCATCCTGTCTTCTCTCCCTTGTCCTTCTGTCTGTCCAGCTGCCACAGGGGGAGACCATAGAGCCCTCCTCCCACTTCTCCCCTTCTGCTCAAGCTGGTTTGATGTCCTTCCCACCTCCATGTGTCTTTCCTTTTCTGGGCTCTCCGGAGCTGAAATATTCACCTTCCCTCTTGTGGTACTATGTCTTTGTTGTGTCCTGATTAGAAATAAAGCCCAGGGGCCAGCCCGGTGGCACAGCCGTTAAGTGCGCACATTCCATTTCAGTGGCCCAAGGTTCGCTGGTTCAAATCCTGGGTGTGGACATGGCACAGCTTGGCAAGCCATGCTGTTGTGGTAGGTGTCCCACATATAAAGTAGAGGAAGATGGGCACGGATGTTAGCTCAGGGCCAGTCTTCCTCACCAAAAAAGAGGAGGATTGGCAGACGTTAGCTCAGAGCTAGTCTTCCTCAAAAAAAAAAAAAGAAAGAAAGAAAGAAAGAAAGAAAGCCCAGCCTCAGTGCCTTACCTGAGTACAATCGGCTCCTCTGATCGCCACTTCTCGGATGCCTCCAGCACTCACAATCGGAACTGTGTCCAGGCTCTGAATTACGGACTGCCAGGTAATTGATCCATCTCTCCATTAACATGTATTTATCAAGGTCTTATTATGTGTGGGGTCCTGATGAGGCTGCAATGAACAGAATCATTGTCCCTGCCTGCATGGGCCCTTAAAGTTTAGCGTAATGTATTATAATTGGTTTGTGGAAGTCATCTTGTCTCCTCACCTAGACTATTAATTCCTTGCTGGCAGGAACCTTATTTTCTGGTCCTCTTGTGGCCTCCACACAGCCTAATACAGTGCTGGGCACGACATAGAAACAGTAGCAATGGATAATGTATAGTGAGTTATAAAACATTTACAGTTTAAGAAGCATTTTTCACGTATATGATCACATTTTTAAATTGAATCATTAGTCCCATGAGGTCGGCAGGGCAAAACTGAGGAATGTTGGTTCTAAGTAGTTTAATGATTTTACAGTTCTTAAAATCCATATTCAGTAAATATGGTTCAGCATTTATTAAATGAGCACGGGGAAACTACCTTTCCAGTTTTTCTGTTCAGAGCAAGAAATTTATATGCACTGAACCTTATATAACAGTAGGAATGTTAATTTTTATAAAACATGATGTATTTAAAAAAATAATATTGAAAGAGCTTAGAATGAAACCTCTTGTCCCCACTCTTTCTTCCCCCTGTTCTACTTCCCAGAGACAGTCAATTGGACCTTTCTGTTTTTGTTTCCTCTGCATGAGAGAGAAATGTAAATAATTGTAGGCAGAGGGCAGACGGTAGTAGATTGCAAATGGGTCCACAGATTTCTCCTATTCTGTTATGTTCACTCCTTTGCAATCTGACTTTGCAGCTCCCTCCATCAAGAGACAGAATCTGTTCCCCGACCCCTTGAATCGGGGCTGGCCCTGGGACTTCCTGTGTCCAGTACGTAAGGCAGAAATGATAGTTTGCAAAATCTCAGGCTAGGCCTTAATGGGCCTTGTAGCTTCTGCTTTTGAACTTTTGGAATGCTGTCCTGTGGCTGTCATTTAAGGAAACCAGGCTAGCTACAGAAGAGTGAGAGGCCACATGGAGGAGACCTGAAGTACCCCAGTGGACAGCGAGCATTATAGCCAGATGTGCAAGGAAGCCCACCTTGGTCTGTCCAGTCCAGCCACCTCTCTGGGGAATGCAGCCCACAGGTGAGCCCCAGCGAAACCACAGAGGAACTGCCCAGCAAGTCCACAGAAATACGAGAAATAGCGACTAGTTGCTGTTTTAGGATACTTTCTTTTTTTGTCTATTTTTGGCATTATCCTTTAATTTCCTGCTATGACAAATGAGGACTTAGTTCGTTACTTCACCCCGCTTCCGCCACACACCCTTATTTTGTAATATTATCAATAATCTTGGCTTCTCTCTGCATCACCTTTGTAACCTCAAAATAGTTATGCCTTCATTTCTTCTTCCATAAATAACAATATCTACCAACTCCCCACTTTTTAACTTGAAAACCTTATTACTCTGGCCCTTCTTGCACCTGTGTCATCTCCTTTCACCTCTCAGTTTCTTTAGGCTCTGCCTCCAGCTTGCAGAGCTGTCACCAACATTTGCCTCTGGAGCAGTCTTGCCTTTTGTGTTATTAAAATCTCTTCTGTTTTGATTGTAATGGGTAAATTTATATATTCAAGATAAATAAGCAAAGGAATAAAATCACCAAAACCAGAAATTGTGCTAGCCTATCCACAGTTTTTCACATTTTGACTACGCTTGAGCCAAACATCAGATTAAAAAAAGAAAGCCAGTCTGCTGAACACAGTGTTTCACAGAAGGCTACACAACAGACACACACACTCACACACATGCATGCACAGACACAAGTGCACACACATCCTTCAACTTTTTTCTCTTTCCTTGATTTATTCATACAAGCTACAAGTATGTACCCAAAGCTCATGCATTCTTTTTAATATAAATATTTAAGACAGCATTCCAAACACAAGTAAGCCTTCTGGTTATATGAATCCAAGTGGTGAATGAAAAAAGAAAGCCTTAAACTGTTGAGGGGAAGATTGGAATTACAATTTTAAGAGAAATGAGTGAACGTGTGATATCCAAGAAACAAAGGAGTCCACGTTGCATTCCATCAGAGACAACACTATGAAAATAAGGAAAGAGAGGAGGGATAGACAGACCCCAGGTATCATCTGTGCTAATTGGAGTGGGGAAGTGTTTGCAAGGGATTGGAGCTAATGACCGCGCTGCTCAGAGCAGCGGGGTGACCTCTGTGTCTGGCCGCATCTGGAGCTGCATTTACATCTTCTTCATGAAAGAAGGAAACTAGGAAACAACAAAGGTAGGGTTTCTATTTTAAGCGGGAGCAAAAGAAAGAAAAACAGATAATGAGCTGTAACCCGCCAGCTCTGGTGGCACATTTCAGCCTAAGAATGAGGTTGTCCATCCTTCCACCTCTTCTCCACGACTCAGAAGCTACAAGAGTTCACCACAGCAAGCAAACTTGTATGGTTGTCTGTGATCACTGACGTATTTATTTATTAGAAAGTGAAAACAGCAGTAGCATTTATATACGTATTTATTTACTTTTATTATTATATTTCAGTAAATTTCTTAAGAAACTGTATAGATTTGGAGTGTTTTCCCTAATCCTAGCTTTCCTGTATATCCTGTTCATTTTATGACACAAAATTCCATAGCTTGGTGGTTTTACCCACACATCTGTGGCATGAAGGATGAAGTTACGTTATACCGGTCACTGCTCCCTCCTTTGGGTCTGGCTCAGTTATCTTTTATCTTTCTCTGCTTCTCCCCCTCCCTTTTTCTCTCCCTCCTCTCCTCCTCTATTCCTCTTTCTTTGACTTTTGGCGTTTAGGGCCTTCCCTTACCTTCTTGTGATCTCAGCAATGCATTTAAAATTATGTTTGTTGTAACTGGTGAAGGACTTCGTTTTCAGCAACAAGATCCTTCAGAATATTCAACCCACTATGCTCCCAGAATGAAAGTCTGTATCCACTTTTCATCTTGCGTCAGTGTGTTGAAATCTCTCATCCATCTATAGCCCCTTCTGATTCTCTTCACTGTTGTTGACTTTGTCCTTTTTTATTCTTCTAGCTTCATCTTAATGTAGTCTCTGGGGAAAGAGGAGATAAATGTGTGTGTGTTCATGCATTATTCTGAGCCGCAAACCAGAGTCGTTTTTTTCCAACTTCATATTTAAATATGCTCTGCTTTGTTCTTCAGTGGTTTTAATTGCACACCAAAAAGACAGATTAAAAATAAATAGAAATGTCGATCTAAGTTCTAAGGAAAACAAAATTACCATTTAGCTAGTAACCTTCAAAGTGATGAAAAAATATTTAATACTTTGAGAAAGTAATTTACGGAGATTTTCAAGGCTTTTTTCAAAAGTAAGTCTAACGTGTACCTAGGGTGTCATTGTCTACATATTTATTTAAAATATTTTATTTGTTTGAATAAGTGATGTGATAAGGTAGCACTTTACCTTGGGATGATCTGTGGGTTTTTGTAATGTTAATTACTCTCATTCACTGAGGCTATCAGTTACTCACATGGCCATAGTTACAAAGCCTTCTTAAAAATAAGTTTAAACGTTGCTCTTTTATGATTTTAATGTCTGACAAGACTATATTTTGAGCAGTGTCCTTTGCAGTTGATAATAACGCCTGGATTCATTTGACAGGGACATTTAGAAATATACTTTTAAAAAAATTCACAAAAATAGGATTCTCCGCCAGCAGTATTTGTATAATTCATTACTGTAGAAAAATAGTGTTTACAGGAATCTCTTGGATAAACATGCTAGTTTCTTTCTGCACATAGACCTCGGCAGGAGACAGCCGTCATTGTTCGAGCGAGGAGGCATCCAGGTGCCTTCCTTGCAGTGGCCCAAATTACTTTCCGAGCGACGGCTCTCCTGAATATGTGCAGAGCAATCAATCACTGGCACGCTCTTCCCTTTGGAACCTTAAGGCTCTGTCTGTCGGATGCAAGTCCAAACCCTGGTGGCAGACAAGAAGGCTACCACTTATGCTTAGCTACCAAGTGTCTCACTCTCTCTCTGTCTGTCTCTCTCTCTCATACACACATACACACTTGGGACTTTGAATTTGGACTGGAGTGTCACAAGGATGAGATAAATGATTGAAGTCATTGAGTTAATCCGTGGTCTGCCAAGGCGTTTGAGCTGTTCCTGCCACTAAAATCTCTGAAGATGTCTGTTTCTGCCTCTTCCCTGCTTGGCTTCTTCAGTCTCCTTTTCAGTCCTGTGAGTTTCCTTCCCATACATTCTCTTTCCACCTGAACTATCTAGTTACTTTTCGTTGTTGGTTAACAATTCACCTTAGTGTGATTCACCTTATAACACAATATGATTGAGGGTCACAGGCCACCAAGCAATACTGCAGTGGATGATGTTGGGAACATCAGTCCAACCTGCTTAACTCCCCAAGCTGGGACTGTGGTATTCAGCAGACAAGCGGACTATCTTCACCCCTGCTGGTGTCAGAACCATAAAAGGAACTATCTGACACAGCAGGATTGAACACAACTCCACTCTGATTTCTTTTTCAAACTTGAAATAGGAATCAGATTTTGCACAAGAAACTTCTCAGAAACAGACGGAACGACATCGACACAGCCATGGCTTCCCTTCAGCCAGCCTGAACTGAGTAGAGAGCCTGGATTCATTCGGTAAAATTGTTCCTACTTTCCTATCTTTTCTGTTACCTCTTTAAATGTTAAAATAATTTTAATTATGAGACATTTCAACATATAGAAAATAATATAATAGAATCCATATACCAAAGCGTTACATAGGACTAGGTTCAGGAAATTGTAACAGAAAGAATGAAAAAAGGGGCTTTAAAAAGTTTATTTTCCTGCCATGACAAGAAGTTTGGAGTTTGGCGGTCCAAGCTGATGTGGTATCTTAGAGACGCCCGCGAGGCCAGGCTTCCCTCTTTCTTCTTCTCTACCCTCAGCACCAACTTAGGCGGCTTCCATCCTCATGATCTGAAGATGGCTTCTTTTCTTTTCCAGGCAGAAAGAAGACAGAAAAGGGTCTTCTCCAAACACAGAACCTTGTTGTTTTTGTCTTATTGCCTCAGGAAGCCCTTCCCTGGGACTTTTGCCTACCTCTCTTTGGCCAGAACTGTATCCTATGGCCATTCCAGGCTACAGGAGACTTTGGGAAGGTGACATTACCAACCTCATAAAAATCAGGGTTCTATTAACGAGAAAGAAAAAGAGAATGGACATTGGGCAAGCAACCCACCAATGTCTGCTGCCACCTACTACCAGGGTTTAACAGATGTTAATATTCCACCAATTTGCTTCAGATCTTTTATTTTCTTTTAAAGATACAAATCATTACAAATAAAGCTAAAGGCCCATCTTGATCTCTTTTTCCTCCTTCCACCCCAAAGGGAACCTTTAACCTTAAGTTGGTGTGTGTAACTCCCAGATAATTTCTATACTTTTATCATTTATCGTGGTTTGGTTTCTGATAATGTTGGGCTAGATAACTCAAGCCTTTCCTTGGCATAAATATATGTAAATGCTATCTCAAGTATATACAGAGATTTTTTTTCCTAAACTATATTTTAAAATCGAGTAAAAGTCTTATGGAAATGACAAGATCATAAAGAACTATCAGGCCTGAGTTTAAGGAGAAGGGACTAGGGAGGCAAGTTGAAGCCCAGCTGTGCTGGCACCGCCCTTACTTAGTGCCCTGGGGGTGGATTGGAGCAGATTCACTTCTGGTCTACCTTCCCCTGAGGGTGTGGTCTTCCGGGACCAGCTCGATATGGAAGAGGGTTTCCTACTGGAGTCCCAGTCTCAGGGTGAGCTCTCGGCCATGACTTCTTTTTCTCTCGCTTCACAGCGCTACCAAAACTGAAGCCCAGGTTTGCCTAGATCAACAACAGCCCTCAAGGCCAAAGTTGTGTCAATGCTCAGGGGTCCGTCGTACCTGCAAAGATGAGCTCTCCACGAAGGCAAGGACAAATGAGCACTACAAAAGTATTAATAGTTGCAATTTCTCAGGCATGCTTTTACTAATCTTATGATTTCCTTCCTTCTATGTTCTTTGAATTTACTCTGTTTTGTCTAATTTTTTATCTAATTTCTTAGCTCATTGATTTTTTCTTTATTAATAAAGCAAAGTCATAATTTTCTTTTCTATAAATACTACTTTATCTACATCCCAAAAGTTTTGATATACAGTGCTTCATTGTGATTTATTTCTAAAACATTTCTAGTTTCTTTGACCTACAAATTATGTATTTAATATATATTTTTATAAATATATATGAAATATATGATGCATTCAGGAAAGAGCATAATCATAAAAGGATAGCTATATAAATGTTCACAGAATGAACATATCCATGTAAACACCATCCAAATCAGAAATGAAACAAAGATCTTACAATCTGTCTGCTTTTCTTTTTGGTGAGGAAGATTGGCCCTGAGCTAACATCTGTTACCAATCTTCCTCTTTTTGCTTGAGGAAGATTGTACCTGAGTTAACATCTGTGCCAATCATCCTCTATCTTGTATGTGGGACATGGCCACAGCATGGCTTGACAAGTGGTGTGTAGGTCCACACCTAGGATCTGAACGTGTGAACCCTGAGCCACTGGAGCAGAGCCTGCAAACTCAACTGCTACACTACTAGGCCACCCCATAATCTTTGTCTTTTAACTGAATTGTTCAGTCCCTTTACATTTAAGGTAATTTCTTCTAAGTTATCAATTTTCTTTTAAGTATACTAATAATCTTTGCTTTTTGATTGTTTTATTATCAGAAGTTATTGCAGTTCTAAGCCCCATAATTATTATATTTGACAACACTTCCTCATCGAGGATTACTTCTTTGTGAGTTTTAAAATTTTGGATTGTGAATTCATATTCAGCAAGCTTTTTCTGTGAGAATGCCATGCAAACGGGCTGAGGAAACAGTCCTTCACAATGTTTTTGTGCTTACTCCTGTTAGGTCATGTGGATTTGAACCCTTAATAAGTCATAGGCCAGGGATTTTGTGCTTCCGGTTGTATTAGTCTGAGTCTAATCAGGAGACAGAAACCACACAATACTTTAAATAGGTTAGTGAGAAGAGAGTAGCTAAAAAGATAGGAAGAGAATGCTAAAAGGAAGGACAAGCTTGGAATGGGGCCTCGCTAAGGCTGGGGTCCAGACCTTGTTGGTGACGGCGTGGTTAAGCTCACAGGAAGGCAGACAAGCGTACTCGGCTGCCCAGACTCAAGTGGATCCACAGTTGCTGGGCAGGCAGGAAACAACTTCTGGGGTGCCCGCATGCCAAGGCTATTACGTGGGTGCACGCAGGGACTGGAGAAGCCATTGTAGGCATGAAATGGAGCATGTGACATCTGTGTCAGGAGGGCCATGGAAAAGGTGGTGACCAGGCTTGGGCTGGGGCATTGAGGTCCCTGAGGGACTGTGCAGAACACCACTGGGTGTGCCCACACACCCACACTGCTGACCAAACATGCAGCAAGAGCGAGAAAAAGCCAAAGCCCCACGAGGAACCAGGAGGAGAAGCCCCCTTCCTCCTGTAATGTCCCTCCAGTGCCCTCTGCTGACAAAGCATAGTATCAGGCTTCAGGCGTCCAATCCACTATGTATCAGAGACCAGATACTAAAAGGTGAACTGGTAACTGAGAGGCAATAAATTGATAAATTCCCCGCTAGGAATGACATTTTTCCTTATCCAGACCGTGGGTGAAGACACACTTCCTTGATCTATGTGCCAGTGGGTATGTTAATATTCGTCTACTATTCTCTGAAGGTGCTGCCCTCTGAGACTAGGAGTCTTCTTCCCGCTCTCACCTCAGGTGGACTCAAGGACTCCTTTCCTGTTCCCGCATGGGCATTAACCCCAAACTCCATGGAAGCTGATGTCAATATCACCTTATCCCATTGAACAGCTGCTCGGTCAGCCCATCACTTAATACTTTCCTTTCATGTTTTCTCTTCATCGTAATCACTTGGGAACTTCCCTTTTTGGTTGTGAACTCAGTTGTGTGCTAAAAACAAAGAGGAGTATGTTACACCCAGCATTTCTAAGTGGTCTTAGAGAGAGGGTTTTCAGTCTGTATTACTCTGGCAGCTTCACAAGACCTGGTCTTGCTCTTTCTTCAGTTTTCTTTTGCAACTTTTGGGACCTGGTGACTTCTTGAAAGACATGCTAGAAGGTTTTAGACGTAAATAAAATAACCTTGACTGCAAATTGCACGACTCTGCTTTAGTCTATCAGCAGACTATGGCCGCTAATTTCAGGTGGCTGATGAACTAGACTCTCTCGGGCTTGGTGGAGCGGCTTGTACAGTGGTTGTCCCATGTGATTTTCATGTGTGCGTTTTAAAAACACTCCAGAGATGGATTCATGCTAGCAAGGAGGGGTTTTAATTTCCACCTGAGGGCTCTGCATACTTTGGTGGGCGGGTAACCAATTTCCGTTTCATTAGTTACGTAAAATGTCACTTATCTCATTCTTAATGACTGGAACCACATTTCTGATTTATTTCAGCAATGGATTAACACAACATATAGGTCATGCTATAAATTGGCCTTCTCCTTAGTGTAATTTTGGAGGTTGGTATGATACTTTACTGGAGAAACTGATGCTCTGTAAATTTAAGGAGATCCTCCTCCGAGCTCCTGACATTTTTGTACATATCTAGACTACATCGCCGATCAATTGTATTGTAAGTTTTGTTTACTTGTCTCACATTTCCTCTGTAATGGGGGATTTGTGAGGATGGGATTTTGTTATCTGCCCCAGGGCCTAGCACCGCTCCAGAAGGGAGGTGATAATTAAATATTTGTTGAATAAATACATTTTTGCCTGGGATCGTACAGCTAAGAGTAACTCGCATTAACTTATTTGGGGAATCATTATACTCAAGCAGTTAGCTAGAGCAAAAGGCTGTGAGGGAACGGTGGCTGTGGAGGGAAGCGGAACCCAGATCTTGAATGTCTTGGATGCCATGCTAGGGTTTGAGAATTTTCTTAAGGATGCAGGGAAACATTCAGAAGGTTCTGTCTGAAGGGAGACATAATCAGACATGCATTTTGAAAAGATCACTCAGTTACTTTTATATGGATTATGTCGTTATACAAATGGCTCTCATTAAATACTGGTGGAATGAGAATAGATGAAAGAAGAAATTAGGGAGGTGCTCTGAGACTTTCTATAAATGAGCTTTCCTTTGGTTTTACTGTCTGAGACAGAGTGCCTGCTTGGAGGGTGTTATGGGTTAAATTGTGGCTCCTCACTCCCCCAATTCATATTCTGAAGCTCTAAGGCCCAGAACCTCAGAAGGTGACTGTATTTGGAGATGGGGCCTTTAAAGAGGTAATTAAGTTAAAAGAAGGGCCTTAGGGTAGGCCCTGATCCAATCTGACTCGTGTCCTTCTAAGAAGAGACCAGGACACAGGGAGAGACACCAGAGACTGCAGAGGGTCAGCTGCGCAAGGAGGGGTGAGAAGGCAGCCGTCTGAAGGCAAGGAGAGAGGCCTCAGAGGAAACCCACCCTGGTGACCCATTGATCTTGGACTTCCGGAGTCCAGAACTGTGAGAAAATACATTTCTGTTGTTTAAGTCAGCCAGTCTGGGTGTTTTATTTGGCAGCCCAGGCGGACGAACAGAGGAGGCCTCAAAGGCTGGCCCGGGCTGGGCGTCCCTGCCTACTTTGTTATATATTAAGGTCATTGTAGGAGTGGCGGTGAAGGGCTTTTCTCTTTCCACTGATTGGAGGATTAGAGAGAACTGGTAAAATGCATTAGGACACATTTACTTTAGGCCTAAAAGCACTTCCTCAAGTGTAGGAGATGAAGTAGTAGGATGTCTGCCCAGTGGCTTCTCAGGTTTAGGGAAACGATTGATCAGATTTCAGTAGATCCTGCCTGAAAGTGAAGGAATCCATTAAGTGGCACCGTGAGATGCTTTCCAGCCTTCTGGGTCTTCACTAATTATTTAAGTTATTTATTCAGCATTTTTTTCAGGCTATTTATTTATTTTTGAGGAAGATTAGCCCTGAGCTAACATCTGCTGCCAATCCTCCACTTTTTGCTGAGGAAGATTGGTCCTGAACTAACAACTGTGCCCATATTCCTCTACTTTATATCTAGGATGCCTGTCACAGCATGACTTGATAAGCGGTGTATAGGTCTGTGCCCAGGATCCGAACCTTTGAACCCCAGGCCGCAGAAGTGGAGTGTGCCAACTTAACAGCTATGCCACTGGGCTGGCCTTGTTCAGCGTTTATTAACCATGCAAATGTACCAGGCACTGAACTCTGCACTGGGACAAATAACTAGAGCCTACCCTTTAGGTTAATTTGAATAACTCAATTAATTAACTAATTAAGATTAATTAGACACAGACCTTGCTCTCTGCAAGGTAACCATGCAGTGAAAAAGACAGCCATGAAAACAGATAGTTAATAACACAATCAGGGCTATAGTAGAGATATTACCTGGGGGCTGTGGGAACACAGTGTGCCTGAAGAATAGGGAAAGACTTCACACAGGAGGTGATGTGTAACAGGGTCTTGAAGGGTGTATAGGAGTTCGTTAGACTGATGAAGGCACCAGGAGAGAGAAGAGCATTCTAGGCCATGGGAAGAAATCCTGCGCAAAGGCTCTGAGGCATGAGGGCCATGGTGTGTTTGGGAATCAGTGAGGACTGCACTGGGGCAGGGTGCATGAAGGCGAGAGCACAGAGCCATGGCAGGTGAGACTGGAAAAGTAGGCTACTGCCAGATGTGGTGGACCTGGCATTCCGTGCTTGGGGACTTGACACTGATTTCGCAGGCAACAGAGATTTAGTGGTTCGGACAAGATCACTGCAGCCACTGTGCAGAGACCCAATTCTTCACTGGATCATCTTTGCCACCCCAGTGGCCACTTCTGTTATGACCATAGCAGATGCTGTGTGCCTTTCTGCTTGCTTTCCCTGCTGCCTTGCCTCTCTGGTTTCCACCTCTTTTCTGAGTTTGTCTTTCCAGTTTTTCTATCAGTCCAAGAGAGCTACCCAATGTCCTGCCAATTGTCCTAGTCGAGCGAATCAGGTTTGGTCCCTGTCCTGGGAATAAGAGCATAATTAGAAGGAAGATTACTGTAAATGCTTTTGTTAAACTATCTCTCATACTTTTTTATTTCAGCTTTATTGAGGTATACTTGACAAATAAAATTGTAAGATATTTTTGTGTACATTGCGGTGATTTGATATGCATATACATTGAGAAAAGATCTCCCGCATCTAGTTAATTAACACATCTATCACCTCACACGTTTATCTTTTTTTTGGTGAGAACATTGAAGTCCTACTCTCTTAGCAAATTTCAATTATACAATACGGTGTCGTCAATGATAGTCACCATGTTATACCTTAGACCCTCTCATATGTTAATACTCAATGTTCAACAATAAAAAGGATTTTTAAGTATCATTGGCCTATCAATCATGTCAGCCAGATCCTAATGTATGTAATAACAATAAAAAATGAAAGATATCCTTGTAACTGAGGAGCTTATGATTCCTAAAAATTCACAAATATAACGCTCTGCTGGACACCTGCCTCCCCATCTGGGCCTGGCCACTCACATCACCTGATACTGACTCACTCAAAGATCTCAGACTACATGGGGCCTCCCTCCTTCCCTCCGTCCCACAGTTCTGGTCAGTTCACTCTCCACTCTTCCCAGACTACTGACCTGGGGGGACGGCTCAGGCCACTAGCCTCCTTCCGACAGCGCGTCATCTCTCTCCTGCAGGCATCTCCATATTCTGTACCACTTCCTTGTCTTTACTCCCCCACCCCATGCTGCTTAGAGCCCAAAGCCCGTTCCCTTAAATACTTTCTTGCGAATGAATCTCAACATCCTTGCTCTTGTCCCGTTTGCTCTACCCACGTGGTCAACCCTGTTGCTAGATAAATTCAACTCTACCTCTGGGCTGCTGAGTGGGGCTGAAAGAAAAACAGTTACAGTAGTCCCCCCTTATCTGAAGTTTCGCTTTCTGTGGTTTCAGTCACCCGAGGTCAACAGCAGTCCGAAAATGTTAAATGGAAAATTCCAGAAATAAACAAGTCATAAGTTTTAAATTGCATGCTGTTCTGAGTAGCGTGATGAAATCTTGCACCATCCCGCTCCCTCCCACCTGGGACGTGGATCCTCCCTTCGCCCAGCGTGTACATTACCAGTGCTTTATTCACTTAATAGCCGTCCGGGTTATCAGATCGACTGCTGTGGTATCGCAGTGCTTGTGTTCAAGTCACCCTTATTTTACTTAATAAAGTCCCCAAAGCACAAGAGTAGTGATGTTGGCAATTCGGATATGCCAAAGAGAAGCTGTAAAGTGCTTCCTTTAAGTGAAAAATTGGAAGTTCTCAACTCAACAAGAAAAAAATCATATGCTGAAGTTGCTAAGACTATGTTAACCTTTATTACAGTATATTGCTATAATTGTTCTATTTTATTATTAATTACTGTTAATCTCTTACTGTGCCTAATTTATAAATTAAACTTTACCATAGGTATGTACATATGGAAAAACATAGAGTACATATATACACGGTTTGGTACTATCTGAGGTTTTAGGCATCCACTGGGGGTCTTGAAAAGTATCCCCGTGGATAAGGGGGGACTGCTGTGCTCAACCACAGATCCTTGCCCCTATTACATGAGCCCCATCTTCATCCTTGTCTTCATCACTGAGGACAAACCGCTCCATTTTCTGGTCAGCTCTCTCCACTTCATCAGAGGGGCCTTCTCAAACCCCATCCACGCTCCCCAATCGAAGACACCATTGCTGCCCCTCCCTGCCCTTAAATCTCAGGAGATGACTTCAGCTCCCACTTCAGCAACAACTCGTGTTTATCGAGTACCTACTCCTATTTGTACAGGGAGCAAGTGATGTGTTTATCTGAGGGAAGGAAAAGTAAGCAAAGCCTCTACAATGGAACAAGCTAGGTGTGTGTGAAAAACAGGGAGGAGATGGGGTGGCTGGCATAGTGCGGGAAGGAGAGTAACAGGAGACCAGATCACCAGGTGGGGAGGGAGTCATACGTAGGGTCAAGGCGGCCATTGTGAAGATTTAGCTTTTTATCTGAGTGACTTGGGAACCATTGGAGGACTTTGGGCAGAAGAGTGACAAGATCTGTTTTAAGTTTTAAAAGGATCATTCTGGTTGCTGGGTGGAGAAGTGACTGGAGTTATACGAACAGAAGAAGGAGTTTCAAGGATGCCAGAATTGTGGTGTCCCTTTGGGGAGGAGATGAGTCTATTTTTGGTTGCACAAAGGAGAACAACAGTGGTGGAAGCACAGGGGCGGGGTTGGGAGTGATGAGGAGGTTTAAGTAAGGGAAGAAGGGCACATGCGGATGATGGGAAGCCTACGGAGAGCCATTAGGGTAGACCGTTATTGCTTGCTTTGCTACCCAGCGTGGAATTATCTCCCTGCTGGGGAGACGAGAGTTGTTGTTGGAATGTGGGGCTGGGGATTCCCTTTAAAGAACTCCTGGCAGCTAGAGAATGGGCTGGGGACCTAGGCTCAGCCAACTGAATGCCTACACCCTGGACCTTCAATCTTGCTGGAATGATGCACAGAAGACATTCCATCAGCTGAGAAATTCTTCATGATGGCTGCAGCAAGTTGAGAGTCCTGCTGGTGGCAATGGTACCAGAGATGGTATCTCAAGCAGAGTCCTCCCACTCGGGGTCGAAGGGGCAAGCAGTCCTCGGTTGGGCTTCCTCTCTCACGTCCTGTTCTGTGCAGGCCCTGTTTTCCTGGCCTTCAGAGTCATTTCTGTTGCTTCCAACCAAGAACCCTGCAGATGCAATGGCAGAAGATTTTTATCACCCAAGAATTTTGCAAAGTATTACTTTCTAAAGAAAGTCTATTCTCATTCAAGCAGCCCTCACTCTAGTTGCAGGGTGAGAAAGGTCACAGAAGCTATTCAGAATGAAGTTGTATTTAGAAAAGAGAAGAGTGGGGTGAGAACAAAGACAGGCAAAAGTGAAGATGAGATGAAACAAATTAAAATGCTTTATGAGATCAATTTGAATATCACAGAATAAAATCAACACATTTTGGCAACTTTTTTCTTTTAAAATTGTTTTAACAATTCTTTTGATGAGAGCTGCTGATTAAATTTTAATTCTGTTCTTGAGAAGACTTAGTTGGGTATTCTGATTAGGTAAGAGATTGTTTCCTACGGACCAGGGAAGGTTGAGCACTCTGTGTTTTTTTGCATTTCATAAGCTCTCCTAAGTTGAAGAAGCCTAATTTTATATCAACTAGAAACTTCACTTCCAAATCATCAGCCTGGATAAAACAGTGGCCTCGGAGTCAGGAGTTACAACTGTGAAAACTCAGTTTCTCTTTGTTCAAGCAAGGAATAGAGAGAGAATAATCTCAAAAGCTTCGTGCAGCCCTAAAATTTTGATTCTACCTTAAACTGTTAAAAACTTTTGAAGACATTTTAAAAACACAGAAAATTGAGTAACAGACAGATATATCTATCATGTAGCTTTAACAGATCTTAACATTTTGCAATATTTTCTTCATATTTTTAGTTTTTTAAAAGTTACTATGCAATAAAATTGGCTTTTTAAAAAAATTCTTTTGATGTACAGTCCTATGATTTTTTTTTCACTTTTTTTTTTCTTTGTGAGGAAGATTGGTCCGGAGCTAACATCTGTTGCTGATCATTCTCTCTTTTTTGTTTTTCCTCCTCAAAGCCCCAGTACATAGTTGTATATCCTAGTTGTAAGTCATTGTTTCTCTTACGTGGGCTGCTGCCACAGCATGATTTGATGAGCTGTGTGCATGTGCGTGCCCAGGGTCCAGACTAGCACACTCTGGGCCGCCGAAGGGGAGCGCATGAACTTAACCACTCGGCAACGGGGCCAGCCCTTTTGTTCACTTTTCTTAAATTGTGATAAAAGATGTATAACAAAAGTTACCATTTTCACCATTTTTAAGTGTACAGTTCAATGCTTTAAACACATTCGCATTGTTTTGCAACCATCACCACCATCCATCTCCAGAACTTTTCTCATCTTCTCAAACTGAAACTCTCTACCCATTAACAGTGATTCTCGTATCTGCCTCCCTACAGCCCCTGGCAACCACCATTCACCACCACCTTTGTGAATTTCAGTCCTATGAATTTCAACACCTTGTAGATTAGATGTTACTGTCATCACTATCAGGACAAGAAGAGTCCCATCAACTCCCAAACTCCCTTTATAACAACACTGTCCTCTGATCAACTGCTCATCTGCTCTCATTACCCTCGTTTCTTCTTTTCACTGTTGTCATAAATGGAATCATAAACGATGTCACCTTTCAACACTGGCTTCTCACCCGCAGCATGATGCCTTCGAGGTTCCCCTAAGTCTGTTCCTCTTTATTGCCCGTCTACCCCTCTCCCCTCTCCAAGGGTAAACTAAGGGCCTTAAGTCGGGGTGTTTGAGTCTCATGAATATTTTTATAGTTTTAGTGTGTATGTGTTTAGCCACGAAACAATATATACCTTTTGTTTCCTATAGTTTAAAACTTAAATAACTGGTATCATAACATGCATGCCATGCTTTAAGTTGCTTTCATAAGTTATCCATGTTGGTGCCACGTTAATGGTGGGTTATTAAATTTCACTATAATATTCTGTTGTATGAATACATATGTATAACATGAATTTGTCCATTTGCCTATGCATGGACATTTTTTCCCCAGTCTCTCTCTCTCTTAACCCCACCCTGATTAGCAGTGTTAGGCCCCCTAACCCAGTCCCAAAGCAGACCTTACAGATGGTCAGAAATGCCCACTTAGAGGTCAGAATGGGGAAATCTGAGATCTTGTCTCCAGGCTGGTTGCTTGCATGGCCAAATACCAGGACACAGTTTGTGTCTGGATCCTCTGACCCCTACTTGACCCAAAGTTTCAGCGAGGTCTCAATCTTGGGCCTGTGTTAGAATCCCCAAGGGAAACTTTAAGAAAAGGAAGAGAAAGAGAGAGAGAGAAAACTTAAAAATTAAATCAGCATTTCCAGGGCGATGATATTTTTTCAAAAGTCCCCAGGTGATTTTAAGATGCAGCTAGGGTAACAAACCCCTGATTGAAGAAAAGCTCAGCAGGTGGGGAGCTGGCTTCCAGCCCTGGTCCCAGCACTGAGAGCTACTCTGCACTCCCCACCAGCTCCTCACCTCTTTTAGTCCCTGTGGCCTTCCTGGAGCTGCCTTTTCCTGCTTCTAAAACCTGATCCCCAAGGTCCTGGCCTCAGCCCTGCTCCTTGACGGGGTTTCTCTGCTGCTTCTGGTGCACAGTGACATTTATCTCGTTTCTGTGCCTGGCTACAGTTTGTAAATTTCCTTGACTTGTGTTTTATCTAATGTTTCTATAAATTGGAACAAAGGTGTCACCTGAGAGCATAAAC
This sequence comes from Equus przewalskii, assembly GCF_037783145.1. Classification (NCBI taxonomy): domain Eukaryota; kingdom Metazoa; phylum Chordata; class Mammalia; order Perissodactyla; family Equidae; genus Equus; species Equus przewalskii. Next base: position 133,497,272 of record NC_091831.1, read on the forward strand.
TCCTGGAAATGGCTTCTATCTCAGACTCCAGAAAGCACGCTTACCTGCTGAAGGGTCGCTCCTGTGACTTCAAAGGAACACACGCTGCCCCCTTATAAACAGCCCTTTTTTTGGGTTTTACCTTTTTAAAGTGAAAATGATTGCCTTTTCTCATTACAAAAGTAAATCATGCTCGAGGTCAAAAGTTAAAATGTTGTGGAAATGTCTGCCTTAGAAAGTAAAAGTCTCCCATAATTATTCCCCTGCAGATGATTACTGCAAATAATTTTGAGTATATTTTTACTATGCACATATTAATTTTTAAAAAATAAAAATGGAATTATATTGGTGAGTGTGGGAGTTTTACACTTAGTGTATCACGGCAAACTGTCTGTACTCAGATACTCACCTCATTATTTTCAGAGGACGCATAGTCTTCCTTTATCTGGTTGTACTGTGGTTCATTTAGTGATGGCCGTTTGGGATGTCTTGATCCTGGCCATCACAGACGGTGTTGAAATAAACATTCTCACATGTCCATCCTTGTGCATTTGTGTGAGGTCAAAAACTGCCTTAGCTCCTTGGAACCCACATTTCCTACCAAAGCCCGGAGTCAGTGCATTCCCAGGGGGAAGGAAAAACAGCCTGGGGAGTGTGGAGGAGGTTGGTAGCTGCCCCCACTGTCAGAACACAGTGGACACTCGGTGCTCCCTTCAGAGGCTCAGCCGTGTTAGAATCAGCTTCCTGAGTCTCTAAACTCTCCATGTTGTGCATGATGGGACAGTCTCTTCGCTCCACCTTCTCCCTGACCTGCCCGGATACCAAGCACCAGCTTCTAGAAAGTCAGTTTGAAAAAGTTTAGTGCTGTGTTTTTCAAACTGCAGGGATGTGACCCATTAGTGGGCTATGAAATCAAATTAGAGGGTCACAAATAAGTAATTTAAAAAATCAAACGGAATAGAATAGTACAGAAAATGTCAGATGGCATCACATGAAGTGTAAGTGTTGTTTGCTGAAATTTTATTTCAGGAGTGTGTGTGAGTGTGTGTGTGTGTTGGGTAGTGTCTTAAGTCAGGTTCTCCAGAAGCAGAGCTCAAGAAAAGAATTTGGGGGTGTGTGATCTCTTTAGGGAGTGCTCTCGGAAAAAACGAGAGTGAGGGGAACTGGACGGGGCAGGGGAGGAGTAAGAAAGGGTCAGCCCTCATGCCTGATCCCGTGGGGAGCTCTGAAACTGTAGCAGAGTTGGTGCTGCCTGAGACAAAAGGGTTTCCTCATGAACCCCAGTGTCAACAACCAATCATTGGCTATAGGCTGCTCTGAGGAAGAGAGATGCGTAACCTTCTGGAAAGGCAGTTCCTACTCAGCCAAGAGCAATTCTCCAGTGTAGGAGGCAGCTGTGATCTTCAGCAGCCAAGGGTCTCAGCAGTTGGGGACGGGGGCACCAGCCTGTACAGAGTTACCAACAGAGTCCGTTACAGGAAGTGATACAAAATGTACTTCTTAGCGTGGATCACTGTAAAAAATGTTTGAGAACGCTGGTTTAGAAGATTTTAGTCCATCAACCTGTGGGAAAGAAAACGAGGCCTTTATCACCACAGTTTCCTTATTCATTAGACAAAGGCAAATTCCCACGTATAACAGGAATTTTATTCCCATCAGAGAAAAAGAGTCATCAACAGAAAGAAAAGCAAACACATACCGCCCTGGGGATTTGGGAATGGATGGGCTGTTCGAATGACCTAGAAACCATGAGATACACATGACACATGTTCAGGAAGCATTAATTTTACTCAGTTAAGGATTTTTAAACTTTTTCCTTACTTCCATGGATATAGTACGGAACAAATATAAAATTCACATGAGCTTTTAGATGAAGAATAAAATTACAAAGATTTCTGATTACGGACGCCACCTTGGACTGCGCTCCCAGACTCCCAGAGGTTCTAGTTCATTTGCCTCTGCGGTTAGATGCTTAAGAGAAAATTATGAAAAGCAGCAGTTAGAGTAACTATTCTTCCCCTTTCAGGAGGGTCCAGTTAACATGGAAACATGGGCCCGAGTCCTCCAGGATCCGAGCAGTTGGCAGGGAGCTGATGTTTACCCAAGGAACGGTCTTGCTCCCCAGTCTTAATCCACCAGAACTGTTCAGTCAGTCAGCAGACACTTAGTAAGCACCAACTATGGTGAACAAGACAGACCTTCCTGCCCTGATGGGCCCTTCTGCTCAGGGGAGACAGACAAAACCAAATAAATAATGTGAGAGTCATTAGAGCTGCTCACCAAACCTTTCCATCTGTCTGCCCATGTTTGGAGTGCAGGGGTAGAGGTCCCTTGTGGGTGGGTGGGGACACTGATGAGTTCTGGCCAATGAATCATGACTGGAAGTGATTTGTGTCCCTTCTGGGCTGAATAGTTAATGTGAAGCTCCCTGGGGCTCTGTTTGCCCTCTGGCACAATGACCAGCAAAGTGCTCCATTTGGTGGCTGCTTGGTCAGCCTGGTCCCTGAGCTGAGCCTCCCAACCAACCCTCAACAGACATGTGGAGTGGGAAAGCAACAAACCCTTGTTTCAAGCTCATGAGATTTTGGGGGTTTTATTCCTGAAACATGATCTAGACTGTCCTGACAGATATAAACAATAAAGTAAAATACTAGAGCATAAATTGTGATAACTGCTGTGAATAAAGTGAACGAGTTGCTAATAGAACATGACAGCATGGCTGGCCCGGTGACATAGTGCTTAAGTTCACACACTATGCTTTGGTGGCCTAGGGTTTGCAGGTTCAGATCCCAGGTGCAGACTGAGCACAATTCGTCAAGCCATGCTGTGGCAGCATCCCACATAAAATAGAGGAAGATTGGCACAGATGTTAGCTCAGTGACAATCTTCCTCAAGCAAAAAGAGGAAGATTGGCAACAGATGTTAGCTCAGGATCCACTTTCCTCACACACATGAAAAAGGATGTGACAGAGGCTGGTCTACATAGTCAGGGAGTGCTTCTGTGAAGACAGGAAATTTAAGCTAGGATCTAATAGGTGGAGGTAATGCATGTTTCCTTGATTAGGTCAGGCCCTCTATAGTAGGGCCAAGACTAAGGCAAGGCCAGTGAGATACCGAGGATGCAACACAGAAGGGCCCCACTCTTTGGGCCTACCCTACACTTAGGTGTCCCTGAGAGTGTGTGCCTCCTTAAAGACTGGGCCCTTAGGGGCTCACACTTAAGGTGACACTCTTTCTCGGGATCATGCAAGCACAGAGTTGACCCTTGGAAGTAAGGGCCTCCTTAAACATTGCACCCTAAGCACCTCACTTGCGTCACTCTCGTCCCAGCTCTGCTCTGCACCCTGTTCTCAGTAAAAATAACATACAGGCACGTAGCATTTGGACTACTATGTCTGTGTCCTTGGCATTCTGGGTGTATCGGCAGATCTAGTCTGAAATAACACTACGCTTATTGGGACTATGTGACAGAGAGCATGGCATTTCAAGATGGGAAAGTGAAGAATTTTCAGGCTGCCGAAAACTGGCTTCTTTCCAGAGTCTTTGGTGGGTAACCAAGCAAGGAGAACAGGGAGTCTGGGCCCGGGCCAGGGCCTGGCCCCCTCCTCAGCATGATGAGGTTGATTTGATTATGCCCACTTTATGGAGAAAGAAACTCCCAGATTCTAAGGCATTGCCTATCTGCACACAGGTCTACTAGCTCTTACCCACAGAGGACAAGAGGTAACAGAAAGGATAAGATGTGGGGGCCAGAGTGCTGTTTGGAGGAGAGGATGGATGACAGAAGACAAAGCCGTCTGCTTTACAAGATCATCTTAACCCGGGCCACCCCTGATTCGACCTAAACTTTCACCAATCCACCACCTCCTGGGTCATTGTTCTCAGGCATTTTCTTGCTAGATTGATGAACAAGTGGGTGTATATTCAACAAGACCCCAAATTTATACAGACTTTCAGGGGCGTGGAGAATCTCCATTTTGCCACATCTTAATTTTTTCATTTTTACCAAGGTGTAATTTACAAACCATGGAATTCACCTGCTATAAGAGTAGAGTTGATGATTCTTAGTGAATTTATACAATTTTAAAGCCATTGCCACTTCTCTCATCCCCAAGTTTCCTGTCGTGACTATTTATGGTCATTCCCCATTCCTATCCCTAGTTCTAGGTAATCATTGTCTACTCTCTATATCTATGGTTTTGCCTTTACTAGAGATTTCATATAAATGTGCATTTGGTTCTCTCTCATAGCATAGTGCGTTTGAGATTCACTCATGTTATTACCTGTATCAATATTATTCCTTTACATTGCTGAGTGTTATTCCGTTGTGTGGATATACATTTCATTTATCCATTCACTGGTTGATGGACATTTGGATTGTTTCCAGTGTTGGAATATTGTTAATAATGCTGCTATGAACATTCACATACAAGTTTTTGTTTTGACAGATGTTTTCATTTCTCTTGGGTACATAACTGGGAGAGGAATTGCTGGGTTGTACGGTATGTTCAGGTTTTTAAGAAACCACCTAATTTTTTTCCAAAGTGGCTATAATCATTTTACATTCCCACCAACAGTATATGAATGTTCCAATTTCTCCACTTCCTTGCAAATACTTGTTATCATCAGACTTCTTGGTTATAGCCATTTTAGTGGATATGTGGTGATATCTTTTTGTGGTTTTAATTTGCATTTTCCTAATGTCCAATGTTGTTGACATCTTTTCACGTGTTCATTAGCCATTCAAAAATCATCTTTGGTGAAATATTTATTCAAATCTTGTCTCATTATTGAATTTTGAGAGTTCTTTATGTATTTTGGATACAAGCTTTTATCAGTTATATAAATTACAAATATATTCTCTCAGTCCTTGGCTTATATTTTAGGTTTCTTAATAGTGTCTTTTGAACAGTGTAAGTTTCCTAGCTTTGAAGAAGTCCAATTTAACAATTTTTTTCTTTTATGGATCACGCTTTTGGTGTCATATCTAAAAAGTCTTTGTCAAATTCAAGGTCATAAAATTTTTTTCTAGGTTTTCTTCTTGTTTTGTAACTTTAGCTCTTACGTTTAGTCCTATAATGCAGTTAGAGTTATTTGTTTATTTATTTATTTTTTTGCAGGGAAAGATTTGCCCTGAGCTAAGATCTGTTGCCTGTCTTCCTCTTTTTCTTTTCTTTTTTTCCTCCCCAAAGTCCCAGTGCATGGTTGTATATCTAGTTGTAAGTCCTTCTATTTCTTCTACGTGAGCGACCACCACAGCACGGCAACTGACAGATGGGAGGTGTGGTTCCAAAACCAGGAAATGAACCCAAGTTGCCGAAGTGGTGAGAGCGCTGAACTTTGACAACTAGGCCATCAAGCCTGGCTCCATTTTGAGTTAATTTTGTGTAGGTACATCTTTTGAACCCTCCTCTTGACAAATGTGGAAACCGAAGCAAAGGGAGTTAGCTCAGGTTCTGAAGCAAACTAGTGCCAGAGCTACAATAGATTGTTAGGGTCCTTTACCGACAGCGTTTGCCCTGATGGGGCATATTTGAGTCCACATCTTCCAGCTTTGAGGCTGCATGATTGTTACCTCTAACCTCACTTGTTAAAAAGTCCTTCTGAATGTCTGAGCCAGGTGTTTTTTATGAGCTCAGGTCCGCTCTGTCTGCTCCTGGACTCAGTAGAAGCACAACTGTTGAGCATCATTGTTTATACACTTGGAGCCAGCTGAGCCCATCTCACCCACGTTTCTTCCAGCTAAATAGCTTTGGCTTCTTTTCCTCCCAGGGGCTGTCTCGGCCCCTCCCAGCCCTTGCACTGCTTCCCGACACTAATGTCCTATACATGGCGCTTGCCACTTAGTGTTGAATGTTACAGCTTTGAAAGCAAGGGGAGGCTGGGAACATGCAGTTGGGTGGATTTCCCAGAGGATGCTGGAGGGAAAACAGCTGCCGACTTCCAGCCCAATTAATCAAGCAAGACAGCTGAGATTGTTAGGCCTTTCAATTTCCTGGGCTCTCTCGGAGGGAAGGAAGACCAGGGCAGAGAGACCTGTGAGTAAAGGCTGGTTCAAGGGAACCCAAGAATCATACATGTCACTCAAACACTTACAGAGTTGGTGGTCTATCTTCTCATAGTTTTTATCCAACTGTAATGTCTGTTCTTTTCACCTGATCTTAGAAAGACTGCATCAGCAATTATCTGCTTCTTGATGAAACAAAGTTTTAAATTCTATTTAGGTGGTGGTTTGACAGCAGTGAGTTGGGAGCAACATAGAGTTCATCTTTACAGGAATGGAAAAGGGGTATCTGGTGGAGGCATGCTACAGAGTGTTCTGCAGGAGATGGATGCATTAAACCAGGTGTGCATGTACACACAAGTGTGGAAAGACCTTAAATATATAGAGTTGAGTACAAAAAGGAAAGAAAAAGATATAGAGCACAACATGAATAATATTGATCAAAACCACGTACACCCTCAAAACAACACTTCATGTTTTGCAAGTATGCATACTTTTATCAGGACATACCTCAATCACCTAAGAGCAGTTGTCTAGTGTGGGGAGCGAAATGATGGTGGGGGTCTGTATTAGTTTCCTGTGGCTGCTGTAACAAATTAGCACAAACTGGGTAGCTTGAAGCAACAGAAATGTGTTCTCTCAAGTTCTGGAGGTGAGAAGTCCACAAGCAGTATCACTGTGCTGAAATCAAGGCATTAATCCCTCTGGAGGCTGTAGGGGAGAAGCCACTCCCTGCCTCTTCCAGCTTCTGGTGGCTGCTGGCTTGTGGCCACACCACCCCCACCTTCAAGGCCAGCATCTTCAAACCTCTCTGCTCCATCTTTACTTCACCTTCACCTGTGTGTCAGGTCTCCCTCTGCCTCCCTCTTATAAGGACACATGTGATTGCCTTTAGGGCCCCCCAGATAATCCAGGATGTAATCTCCCCATTTAAACTCCTTAATTGCATCTGCAAAGACACTGTTTTTTTGCCATGTAGGGAAACATTCACAGGTTCCTGCGATTAGGATGTGGATGTCTTCTGGGGATCCATTTTTCAGCTTACCACAGGGTCCTTTACTCCTTTTCTTGGACACCTCCCACGAGATCTCTCTGCAATTCACGTTGGCTCAACTTTCAAACGTATCAAGAATTGACCAACTTCCGCCACCTCCGTGGCTCCCAGCCATCCTAGGTGAAGCCACCATCACGTCTCACTGGCCTCTTACCTTACCTGCTTGTCTCCCCACAATGCATTGTCTACACAGCAGCCAGAGTATTTCTTTTCAAACCTCAGTTAGATCACATTAATCTTCTGCTTTTCATTCTTTTACTCTGCTTTATTTTCTCTTTACAGCATTTATTCACCAGTTGTCATATATTTATTTACTTGTTTATTGTCTATCTCCTCGACCAAAATAAGCTCTCCAGGAGCAAACACTTTGTTTTATTCTCAGCAGAAAAAAAACAGTGCCTAATACATCATAGACACTCTAAATAGTTGTTGAATGAATAATGGAAAAAAGAAATAAGTATAAAGAGAGAGGGGCTCTGCATAGACTCATAGTGAAGATGTGTCATAAACGAAGGAGTACAATTTACTCTGCTGTTCTACTGTCCAAGGAAAATATGAGTAACTGTAGAGCCCTAAGGTTACATAGCAGGGTAGGTGGCTTCACCTTCAGGCCACACTAGAGTCCTGTGGCCAGTTAGTGGACATGCCCCAGGAGTAATTCCTCTGGAGACCGGAGTGGATTTTCCATGGGAAAATCATTGCTCTTTGTGTACTACGCTACTGGCCAATAAAAAAGGTCAGTTAGTGGACACATTTGGATCAAGTCAGGCATCTCAATATCTGGAAAGTCATGTCTGTCCCACCCCTATGAGAGGGGCTCCCTCCCTCTATACTTTGAGAGCACTGCCAGCTCCCCTCTGGCATAGTCCTTGCCATACCCTGTTGTACTGGCCTATATAACCGTCTCTGTGCCACACCAGAATTCTGTGTGGAAAGGTATGATGTTTTAGTCATCTTTATACACTGACTGTTGAATGGATAAATAATATGAACATACATTTCATTTCACTAATTCAATTCAGTGAACATTGATTGATGCCATGTGTCTCGTTGTGTTGGTCTAGGGATTGTGTGTTATACCCTCTGTGTGGATAGAACCTCCAGACTTCTGCTGGGGCAGGAGAGGAGCAGTTGCCAGGCAATCAATGGGACAGACAAGATCTGGGGCTCTAATTGCTCCTCGTAGAGACCCTCACCAATCCTCCTGTTGTTAGCCTTTTCTTCACTTCTGCTTCTGGATCTACCCAGCACCACTAATTTCTGGGCCTTTGGGGGTGCTGCAGGATAAATTGAGGTGCTTCTTATCTTCACTATAAGGACTTATGATTCAGCTTTCTCAGGACGGCTCGGTCAGGAACCACCCATCCATTTGCTTTCTAGCTTCAAGAAATCTGTTGCTCTTTTCTCCTCTTCTCTGGACTTCGTCTTTGTGAGTTCATACCCCCTTGTGCCCCCATCTTTTTGGTGGGATTTGAGTAGGAAAGGCTACTGTGTTTGTTGAGAGTGCATCTGTGTTGATTTCCTATTGCTGCATAACAAATTACCACAAATGCAACGGCTTAAAACAAATTTATTATCTTATAGTTCTGAAGGTTGAAGGTCCAACATGAGTCTCACTGGGCTAAATCAAGAGTTTGGCAGGGTTGCATTCCTTTCTAGAGGCTCTGGATGAAACTCTGTTTTATTGCCTTTTCCAGCTTCTAGAAGCTGCGTGCATTCCTTGGCTTTTGTCTGCTTCCTCCATCTTTAAAGTCAGTGACAGTGGGTCAAGTCTTTCCACACTGCGTCACTCTGACCTCCTCTTCCTTCTCCCTCTTCCATCTTTCGGGACTCTTGTGATTACATTGGGCCCAACCTGGATAATCCAGAATAATCTCCTTATCCTAAAGTTAGCTAGTTACCAACTCTACCTGCAACCTTAACTCCTTTTGTCACGTAAAGTAACATATGCCCAGGTTCCAGGGACCAGGACATGGACATCTTGGTGGGAGGAGCATTATTCTGCCTATGGCAGCATCATTAAGTGGAATTTAGAAATACGAAATTGAGTTTTCAAAATTACCAGAATAAGTTCATTTGCCACCATCTTCTCTCAAGACTTAAAATGACTCCAGGCTCCAAAGAAACTTGAGTTTTTTGTACAATCCACACTTCTTAAATTTTGCATAGGAGTTTCCAAAGATGTATAGAAAATGAGCAATACTTCCTCTGAAATCATTTCATTCCTGCAAGGAAGTAGTAGATAAGCTTTTGTTTTAAGAACTTCAAGTAACTGTAGTGGACTGAATAGTGTCTCCCCAAAAGAGAAGTCTGAGTCCTAAGCCCCAATAGCTGTGGATGTCAACCTCTTTGGAAAGGAGGTCTTGGCAGATGCAGTTAAGGATCTCACGATGAGATAATCCTGGATTTAGGGTAGACCGTAAATCCAATGACTGGTATCCTTGTAATAGAAAGAAGAAGGAAATTTGAGACACACAGACACAGAAGAAAGGCTGTGTAAAGATGGAGGCAGAGGTTGGAGAATAGCCACAAGCCAAGGAATGCCAGGATTGCCAGCAACCACCAGAAGCTCGGAGAGACAAGGAATATGTTCTCTCTCACAGCCTCCAGAAGGAACCCACGCTGCTGACACCTTGATTTTGGACTTCTGGTCTTCACAACTATGAGAGAATAAATTTCTGTTTTTTGAAGCCACCTAGTTTGTGGTAAATTGTTGTGGCAGGCCTAGGAATCAAGTATAGTAATCCTTTAGCCAATTTCTCCTCTCAAGTAATAAATACACACGTTGTGTTAACTTCATTTTACTCAGAGAGGCTATTCGTTCACTGTGAGAGCTGCCCCTGTAACCTTCAGAATGTGTAGAGGCCATTTCTATAAAGGCAAAATCAAATGGAAATTTGCGATAACCGTCTGGTTCATATAGGAAAGACAACCTAAGATTTATTGAGGCAGGCTCTGCGTTAAATGTTTTACAGTCATTATTTTATGCAATCCTCATAATATCTCTATGAGGGGGTTACTATAATAATGTCTTTGTTATGGGCTTGGAAACTGTAGCAGAGAAAGGTTAAGCAACAGAAAAAAGATTCTAATCTAGGTCTTTCAAAACCCTACGTGTTTATGCCTAAAGAGCCTAATTGGCAGTTGAAACTGATCAAATCTTCTAAACAATTGTTCATATTTCCCCTTTCCATCATCTATATAGAAAAAGCTAGAAAGTTCAAGGGTTCCTGGAGCCAACTCTGAAAGTTAAAAAAAAAAATGATGAGTTGAATAAATCCAGAATATTCCTTCATTTTCATATCAGACCCAAAGGCTTTCTCCTAAGAGAAGCTGCTAAAGAGTCAAGTCATTAAAAAATACGTTAGAAGCTGCTGCATAGATCTCACTGATACTCATTTGATTAAGAAAATATTATCTTTCCCCACAGCTAGGTTTTTGTCAGAGATGGGAAAAGATAACTGAACTGGCAGGTCAAAGGCTCAGAGAATTCATTACTAAGGTAATAGAAAAAAGGGGAACTTCGAGAGGCCCTTTGCGACTTACCAGAGTTTGCAGGGCGATCGTTCTTTCCAGGGTCTCCACAGACCCTTGTTCAGCTCAGAAAGTAAAGACCAGTTGATGAGCCTGGTGCATAGTAGGTGACCCCGTGGATTATCTTCGTGGCAAACACCTTGAGCAGCTTCCCTTTCACTTTATGGCAAGTTGGTTTAAACAAAATTAAAACGAAAGCCAGTCAGTGGCTGTAACCGCAATCCCAGGGTCACAGCTGCGTGACTAGTTTGAGTAGAAAATAAGCTCCCATCTCTTTTATCTTTCAGTATTGAGATTACGTCTTTTTTGCTGCCAGAATCCCCCATTCTGGTGATAAGTCTCAGGGTTTACTCATTCTATGATAGTAATCCTGGTTACAATCTCTTTGTGGAGAGAAAACCCAAAATTCAGATCCTTCCATCCTGCCTCCTGCTGCCACATGCTGCTCCTGTCACAGCCCAGGCCGACGGCTGCTCTAGAGCTGGCCTTGACTGGTCTGGTTGCAGGAAGGCTGGGAGCTCAGAAGCTGGGGGCTGGGCCATGCCCCCTCTCTTCTTGGTGTCACTGCCATGGTGGTGTCATGTGTGGAGGGGAGCGTGCTGATGGAGGAGGTGAGAAAGGTGCAGAGCCCTGGGGTATCCTCGCCCAGGCTTGTCTCCAGAGGCCTGCGGCCCTTCCCCTCCAGTCTCAGGATCACTTCCTATAGCTTCACCCCCAGACCCCAACCCCATCACCCAGAAGTTCTTCCTCTTCCGCTGCCAAGGACTTCCCCTGGTCTGGCATCTGTGCTGACACCAGCGCTTTTCACAGAGTGTTGGTTGGGTCAGAATAATCCAAGGTATAGGATGTGTGCTGTCACCAGGGCAGTGGTAGAAAATAAAATTGGATAGCCGAGGTGCAGCCAGACCGTGGTGGACCTGGGATGATTGGCCAAGGGATCCTTGGAGGATTTTGAACTAGAAGGGAATCACCTGCCTGAAATCCCACCTCCACTTCCAGCCACTGCAGCCTATGTCTCAAAGATGTTGATTTTTCAGTAGTGTGCCTGGTACCTGAGGCAGGAAGATGGTGAGAGGTGACTTACTGTGCCCACCCCTCCCGGCTCATCCTGGGGAGACTTCCTTGGGATCTCTTCCCTCAGTCATTGTCCTCTCTATTTCTGATTCCGTGAGTAAGCTAGAGACTTGAGACCTCTCAGCACCTGAATTATGTTTGAGACGCTCTCCCCATTTCCTGAGTCAGCTGCTGACTCCATCTCCTTGACTCTCTTCTCTTCCTTCAGCCGCTGTTCCAACCAAGGCTGTGTATTAATGAAAGAAGGTGTTTGGAAGGAATGCTACATCAAGGACTTCCTTTCCTTTCAAGCCAGGGTGGGAGGGCAGGGAGTGGAGGAAAACGAGCACCAGACTGGGTGCTCAGAGCCCCGAGTGTGGAGTTGGGCTCTGCTGACCATTCTTGGCACGTCCCCTCGCCAAGACTCAGTTTTTCCATCTGTGAAACAAAGGAGTTAATCAAGATGACTCCTAGAGGTACATCCAGCTCTCATCCGATGACTCAGTTTTGAAACCCTGCTTACTCATTTTCTATTATTTTCTGAACACTTGACACTCCGGTTGCAGTTCCCTCTCCTCTCTGTACTCTGTCGGCACAGAATGGCATTCTAATCACCTTGGCACTGATATATTTCAGAGCATTTTTTATCTCAGTGAATCTTGAGAGTTATATAGAGAAGCACAAATTTGATACAAACTAATTTTTAATGTGGCTCTTCCCTCCCTCCCTCCCGCTCTGTCTCTACCATTTATCAGGGTGTCTGTTTACACCTGTCTCCGGTGTATTTGTTTGCTTAAAGCTCAAGGGATGCAGAGATACAGCACTTTCGAGATTGCTGGAAGCTTCTGGAAATGGGCTGCCACTCTTTCTGTTACTTCAGAGGGAAGGGCAGGGAGAGGAGTCCCTGCTCAGACCCTGACAACCTTGCTTCTTGTTTCTTGAGCCCAAGATCTCTTGGGAGCTGGCTCTACCGCTAACTCACCCGGTGACCTTGGGCAAGTTATCGGACTTCACCGAGCCTCCGTCTCCTCCCCGTAAAATGGGGATCATAACTGCGTCCACCGTGTTAGGTGGTTGGAGACTTCCTGCTTCAGAACTGCCTGAAGTACTTGTCCCAAATCCAGGTTCCCGGGCCCCAGGTCAAACCTACTGAATTGGCATCTCTGGAGTTGGGGCTCAGAATCTGTGCTTTCAACAGCTTTCCCAAGAGACACTTTCGTAGGCTAAAGTTTGAGGACCCGTCCCTTAAATGTATGATGTTTCCTAGCTCATCCAGCATTTAACCCGCATCCACTCACTCAAACATCACTGCGACTCTGAGAGGTAAACAAGGTGGCCTCCCTTCCTCTTTATACGTGGAAAACTGCTGTCCATGGCCACACAGTGTCCCCAAACCCCAACACCCAACATCCCCTTCCATTTTCTCTCCCGTGGCTGAACCTTCTTGCAGGAAAGGATGCTGGGATGCAGCCCGTCCCAGAATTTGGCTTGACTTCTTTTCATATCTTTGTGTTCAGTGGGTGAGTTTCCTTGCTCCTGTTTGGCAGATAGCCATCATCTCCCTCTATAAACATTTTTATCTGCTGCTGCTTTTATCTTATCAGACCCTCAGTATGTCTTCATCTTTCTGCTCCTAAAGATAATTCTTGCTTTGCTTTATGTCATACGTGTCATCTCAGTCTTGGCTCAAAATAACGAATAGATTTGTTTCCAGTGAGGAAAGAAAGCTGGCAGCTCTCTGCTTAGACGGAGCGAGAGTTCTGAGCTTTCACCTTCTGCTCCCCGCCATGCCCTTTCAGGGACTTGGCTGTACACTTCGAGAGATGCATAGGGCCCCGGTGCCCCGGCATTGTACGGGGGACAATTTTGAGTGCCACAATGAACTGAATAAATAGGAATGAGTTGGGAGAAAGTGGGGTGCTGTAGTCTGGACAAGCTGAGGCAGTGTCTTGGGTCATGGCTGCCCACATCTACAGTAGAGACAGGAAATATGCCAGGATCGGGGCGGGGCTGGGGGGTGGTTATAGTCACCTTATCTGCAAACTGAGTAGCCCAGAATGCAAGTGAATTGGCTCTTCTGAGAGAAGCAATGACCTCCCACCCCAACCCCTGCCTTGGGGCACTTGGTTTGCAAGAGAAATCAGATTTGACTGCTGGAAACCAAGTGAGTGGCATCCTAGGGCTTCTGTGGGAGGTTAAGGATGCAAAGGTGATTGTTTCTGTGACACTACAGAACCATCACCACGGGGCAGTGAGAGATGGCAGGATGGGGATGCAGCGGGGTGTGGGGGTGCAAAGCCAACAGACTTTAACACCTATCATTAGCTTATTACAAAATGTATTGTTTACATTTCTTTTAATAAAACTTGCTATGATACACAGGGGCAGCATACACCTGCACAGTGGTACCCGGCTCCAGGCCTGGCTGCCCTCCAGAGCGGGAGGACTCTAGCGTGGTCCTGTTTGCGGGCAGAGTTAAACTGAGGCTTCATATCATGGGCATCTCAGATATGAGTTTCCCCAAAGAACAATGGACTCCTGTAATGATCCCACCATAGACCAGGGTTTCTCCACCTCAGCACTATTGACATCTTGGGCAGGGTAGGTCTTTGTTGTGGGGGAAGTCCCGTGTGTGGTAGGATGTCCAGCAGCTTCTCTGGCTTCCACTCATGGACGCCAGGGGCCCACATCCACTCACTCCCAGTTGTGGCAACCAGAATGTCTCCAGATGCTGTCAAATGTCCCCTGGGGCCAAAATTGCCCCTGGTTGAGAACTGCTATCATAGAGGAACAAGAAGAACATATTTTCAGATGCTGTGGGACTTGGAATGGTTAGAAAAACACAAAACCTTTCTGTGAGGGTGTGGCCTAAGAGTTACCCAGAGATGGCCAATTTAGCACAGCCCCTCCCTTGTTCTTTGAGGCCTTGTCTGAGGATGGCCCCTATGACCTAGGACCTCGACCTCTCCCTTCTCCCAGGCTTTAGAGCCATTGTCCCAGGACCGTCCTGGGCCAGGTCTTGCTTCTGACTTCCTTTGGGTGCTATTCATCATGCAGCCAGACACCCTGCCTCTGCTAGGCTACATTCTAGAACTGCTCCCTGCATGGATTATCCTGTATTCCCTCCACTGCTGCTTCTTAGTGGCAACTTCCTCGGCCAAGAATCACCCTTTCTAGCTCGGTTGAGACTGAGTCATTACCTAGCTCACAGGCAGCCCTGTTGCACCCTCCGGAGTGTGCCTCAGGGAGGAGGGAGCAGCCGGGACCAGTGTCCAGCACTCTGCCACCACTGTGCACCAGGCCTTCTTGGCCTGATGTGTGTCCCCACTCCTTGGATCCAAATCTGCCCTGGCAACTAAATCATCTGAGATGCTTCTTAAATTCCAGCTTCAGGGTCATCCCCCAGGAGGGCCTGGAGCCTGGGAGTCTGCTTTCGCACAGGCTTCCCAGGTAACAGGGCACTGCCGGGCTCAAGAGAGACCGAGAGCTGACCTTGCTCTTGAGCAGCTCAGTCTCCCATGCCGTCACCCAGGCCTTCCTTCTGTTGACCCTGCACTTGCCGATCTAGTTTCCAATCCTTGATTTCACTTTTCTTGTCTTTACATTTATTTTTGAGTTGAGAAATCCAAAGTGAGACAGTTGTGTGGAAATCCGAATCAGTTACCAGACATCCACACGGGTGCTGGGCTTGGAGGCCCTGGGTGGTGAGGTGAGGGTCCAGGGTTACGAGTCAGAGTCAGAAGGCTGGTTAGGATCCTACTTCTACATTGCTGCATCGATTCCTCTCTACAGACTTTGTTTCTCCATCCATTAAACGGGGTTGGACAGAAAGTGCGTTTCAAAATCCTTTTAAAGTGATGGGATTCCATCCTGCCTTCAAATGAAAACTTGTTTGGAACTCCAATATAAAAAGCAGTGAAAACATAGTTTGAAGAGGGAACAGTCCTCCAGATCCCACACTCTCAGCCTTCTCTGTGGTCCCTCCTGTCCCCAAAGCTTTGCTAGAGGAATCCGGGGCTCCACACACACAGAGTGAGGTACCCAGGGCCTACTCTCTGCCTTGGCATTTGTCGCTGGCGTGCACAATGCCTGGCCTCTGGGCGTGAGCAGCCACAGCTTCATTTTCCTTTCCCACTTTAAAGTAAATTAAATGGAAATACTCCCCCCGCCCTTAGGTAAAAACTCCAACAGGCCCATAATTTTCAGCTCACTCTCAGTTAATATGGTCACTTTAAGTCACAAAACACAGTCTCAATTCCATTGTGTCTGCTCCAAGGGATTAACCAAAACTCTGAACTTAATTTTATGGCAAATCTTTGCACCTTCTCTGCCCGCTTCCATTCCAGCTTGCTAGGCGATTTGTGACTCCTCCAGGGTCAGAGAGGAGGGAGAAAAGAGTGGTAAATAAGGAGTTGATCAGTGCCCGAAGCTGGCCTCGTGCTCACCGGGTCAGTAGACATGGACTGCTGTGTTTCCAGTGAGGGGCTCCCCTGGGCTCCTCACCCCTGGAGCTCTCCCGCAGATCCGTTGATCTGGTGGGTGCATCTCTATTCCCGGGGGCTGCTGGTCATGCTCCTCCCTAAGAGTCCTGAGTCCATCTCCAGCTTTGTGCTGCTGAGCTTGCCCTGCCCCTCCCGCTAGTGCGGTTGATTAGGGCCCAGGACAATTCTGCTACCCCCTGAAACTCTGGGAGCGATGGAACCCAGAGCAGCCACCCTGATGTTCTCCTGCCGCTTTCTGAGGTGCAGGTTAGGTGGCTGCCCTCCATGGCTCAGCTGCGGGGAGCACTGTCAAAGCTCTCGGAGGGGGCCCAGGGTGGCCCATCATTCATGAGACTTGAGGTACTATGGAATAAGGAATATATTCTAGCATTGAGACCATACACAACTGAGGGAGGCACTGGGGAAGGAAAGGTTTGAAAAGAGGAGCTGAAGGTCAGAGAAAGGTCACGAAGCAGCCTTAGCACAGCTGACTTCTCAGCGCCCTCAGGGACACCTGAAAGCTGGGCTGTCCCAGCTGCTGGAGTAGGACCATGAAGGGGGCAGGGACAGAAGTCTGTGGAAGGTTGTCTGCTCATCATGGCTGCTACCTTGGAATTTACAGCTAGGTGTTTGTGTGCCTGAGGTCACTGCTGCTCGGTGAGGTCAACAGCCGGGAAGGAGAGCTGGCCACCGTGCAGGGAAAAGTGAAAACAAACTGGAACCCACAGGCCCTCTGTGTTTGTCTCTCACCTCCCTTAACTCACAGCAAGCACTGGAGGGTGAGGGCAGCTTCTCCACTTCCGCCTCCCAAACCCCACACAAGTTCACGTTCAAGAAACTCAAATCCGGAACATTCTGTAAAGGAGATTCTGGGAAATGCAGTACCCAGTGAAAACAAATTGACACTAGAACAACCCAGCACAAGGAGTTATGAAGCTGGTGCTCTTCTTCTTTTGTTTTTTTAATTCGATACTTTGCTTTTTACTCACATCTGTTATATCTTGGTGACTAGTAAAAACTTCCAATTTTAACATGCTGTTACCCATTCCATGATTCTTACCTTTCATTTGGCACATTTAAGAGCATCCCTCAAAGAAGCAAAAACTCACAAGCCAATGATGCACCTTTTGCAACTTGCTCTTGAGGGAACCAGCAAAGAGCTGTTCTCTGGCCTGGGGCTACTTTTGAAAATGCAATCAGTGGAGCAAGAAGGTCATGGGGGAAAGGAGCATATCTGTGACACACTCAAGCTGGTGACTAGGACGTTAGTCATCAGTTTCAGATACTGGAAAAGAAAACTCATTAAAATAACTCACATTCACAGGAGTTGTTGGTTATATTTTCCAAGTTACAAAATTTAAGACTAAATTTAAAGGTATTAGTGTGCATCACTAGCCCCACATGGAGATGGGTAGCAGCTGCCGGGGATGCTACAGTCAATTAATTGCTGTGTTTTCCCACAGTGTGGTGGAAAGCAGTGGAAGGGAAAATGCTGGAAATTGCTTTTAAGGATGAGCCAGTTGGAGCAACCAGCTGACCTCCATCCATGCTTTGTTGCGAGTTTCCGTGGGTGTGGCACACACCGCCACCAATCCACTGAGGTGGCGATTCATTCTAACCACTGCTTACCAGACAGTCTGACAACTTTGACTCAGGGAGAGAGGGCTTGGGAAGGTGGGGTGAGTGGCCTCACTGCAGAGCTGTCAGAAGAGAGGAGGCAGACGAAAGGAAGAAGGAGGCCAAGATGCTAAGAAATCTACAGGGTGTAGAAATGTACAACCTGGTGGGGCAGGTATAGAGAAAAAGACTCATCCTCTGCTTGTGAATAGAAACTTGGTTCTCTGGCTCTAGATCCCCAAGAACGCTCACACACCCAACTATATCCTCTTTGCTTGTAAAATCTGTGTCCTCCCACTCTCCCTTCATCCAGCTAGGGAAGGCAATATTGTGCAAGAAAATTAACAATATTGATAATAATAGCCAACACATGTTCGAGCACTTATTGTGTGCTGGGACTATTGTAAATACATTAAACATGTTAGGTCATTGATTTCTCACAGCAGCCTTATAAACTGGATACCGTAATTGTCCCATTGTCGTCATGCAGAAATGGAGGCACAGAGAGGTTGCAAAGCAGGTCCAGATGGGAGAGAAGGTGAATTGGCTTATGTAGGGATTAAAAGCATTAACTTTGAATTCAGGCCATGAAATACTAGACATTTGGCTTTGGACAAGTTGATTAACATAAATGAGTTTTAGTTTTTCATCTAGAAAATGGGAATAATCATAGTTCCTCTGTCTCAGAGCTGTGGGGAGGGCTAAACATTATTGTGGCATTTATATGCCTGGTACATAATAAGAGTTCAATAAATGGTCTACTGTTACCATTCCCTCCTAGGATCTTTCAGGTCTTTTTCACCCCAGTTGCCAACCTCCCCCTCAAATGCCCTCTTTTGCCATCTAAAACCTGTGTGTGTGTGCATGTATGTGCACGTGTGTGCCTGCACACTCCTGGTCACTGGGGAAGAAGGGAGAGGGAGAAATGGGGCAGCCACTCAGAACTCAGCCCAGCTCTGGGAACTATGCAATTGGCTGCAGCATCCCTGGGGTGTCATCTACCTGCCACTTTTTGTTTGTTGATTTATTTTGATTTGACACACCAGGGCAGATGGCTGGGGGAAAGGGAGTTGGTAAGAGTCAATATTTGGTGACATGTGAATAATGCACTTGCAGAATTAATCAGCCTTATCATTTTTGGCTGGTTGCCATGACTGTGGAAAGTCGTGTGTCTTGAGTAAGTCAGAGTAAAGGGATCACCGCAGATCACTGCTCTTTGTTTTTCTCAATCAAGGCTCCTCACAGCATCCCTGACCTCCCAGTCAAGGCCGTGCTCTCAGGCACCGTAGGCACTGCAAATGACAAGAGGCTCATGGATGCCCCTGGATGAGGGGATGGACCATGTGTATTTTAGGGCAATTGTTCAAAGACCAGAAGACAGGCTTGGGAAACAATGGAATTACCAGCATTTTGTTTTGCCATGTAAGTGCATTAAAAAGAAAAAAAAGCCACCAATATCTATAAAACGGCATTTTAATACCCAAAAGCAGGAAGGACAGAATTTCGGAATGAGGATAGTTCTTTAAATAGAAGAAATTTAGTTTAATGAAAAAACTCTCCATCATCCTTATTTTTTCCCATTTCGTTGATGATTAGTGAAAGCTTCCTAACATACTGGCCATGTAAGTGTACTTTATATATACGGAGGCGAGAAGACAGAACCCCTGAAACAGAGCTTCATTTGGAATTCCTGTGGGTATGATTACTGGAGACTTGGAGGCAGAGCAATCAGCTACTCTGGGCCTCGGTGTTCCCAGTTATAAAATGGGTATATCAATTCCCACCTTGCTTCCTTCATGGGGTGATTCTGAGGATTAACTAGATGATAGAGGTGGAAACAAGTGCTCATCTCTTACCGTATTTGGGTGGTCCACGGGGGCCACAACTGTGTGTCTTTCTTTGGCGTCCTTAGTGTCTGTTGCATAGAAAGTGCTCGATACAAGTCTACTGAATGAATAATACAGCAAGTCAGATGAGTGAATGCAGAGCCAGGAATCCAAACCAGACAGGAGGGGAGGGCACTCCCAGGACAAGGGCTTAGCTATACCTCCTTCCCCTTTCCAGGTTGGCCATTGCTTATTCATATTCATAAAGCCTCGATTCAATACTTAACAAGAGTCTTAAATCTCGAGCAAACTCCACCTGCTATCTCTGGAATCCATTTAATTTTCTTTTCCTTGGGGAAGACATTTCCAGTAGTGACTGTTGTTAGTATTTGTGACACAACAGGTTAGGGTATTGACTTTGGAGCCGGGCTGCCTGGGTTCAAACACCACCTCCTCCACTTATAAGCTGCATGCTCTTTGGCAAGTTACTTAACCTCTCTGTGTCTCAGGTTACTCATTTGCAAGTGGGGATCACAACAGAAGCCTCCTCATGAGATTTTATGAGGATGAAATGAATTAGAGCATGCCAAGTCCTTAGCATCGTGCCTGGCACATGGGGGGCACTCAGTAAATGTTAGTCTGCTGTTATTAATGCTTAGAGGCTGCAGTGAGACCCCTTCAAAGAACAGAGACAGAAATTATCCTTTGAGGGTCCAGCTAGATCCCAGCAGCCATGAGCAGAATCTGAGAGAGACCGCTTGGCTCCCAAGCCTCTGAGACTTGATTAATTTGTCAAGTCAGGCAATGCCAATTTGTTCACAAGGGCATGGTCACCATGGGAACTAAGAAAAAGGAGAGGCCCCCAGACAGTGGTGAGCAAGGTCCATCTGAGCTTTGTCTTGGTTGGCGGTGGTGCCAGGAACATTAAACATCACCAATTAAGTCTTCCCAACCTGCTGATAAGGGAGACCCAACAGTGAAGACAGCTGCCCCGGCAGTCTTAACAATTGCCATCTTCCACCTGCCTAACTCCTCTCTGTCCTGATCTAGGACCATAAAACATCGTTCCGCAGCTAGTGGGCTTCCCTCCCAGATCCATCTTCAAGAGGAGAATGGCTTGATGTATCAGTCCCGCGACCATGGTCAGTTGTTCTCTGTGCCTGTCCTAAGACCAAAGGTCAGACCATGGACCATGGTCAAGTCACTAAGTGAATACCAGCCACATTGCGAAGCCTCTCAGCAGACAGCTGTCACCCCTTTTCTTACTTTGAACTTCTGTGAGCAGAAGTCTTTCTGTGCCAGCTGACACATAGACAAAGGAGCAGCTCTCGAGTCCAGGCAGGGCCAGTGGCCAACGCGCTGTGCACATTGCTGACAGGAGCATTCAGCGCCCTGAACAGGATCGGATCCACCTGGAACCAAAGTCCCCAGGTGGCTCTTCCTTCTAGCAACTAACTCTGCTGCTGAGCCAGGCAGATGCTGCTGGAGACTCAAAGTGCTTTGTGAGAGTTAATTTAGGGAGTAAAACAAGCCACATCAAGCCTCCATTTGTCCTGGAACAGTAGTGACTAAGAGCGGGGCTTTGCCTTCCTCTGCATCATCAAATAAAAGTCGACCTTAGTGACAGGAATATGAACTGGATTACGTTGGAGTGGTTTTCAAAACGCCCTGGATCCTTGTAACAAGAAATTAGGTCTCAGCAGCGCAGAAGGAGCCAGAGAGGAGTCAGAGAACTTTTTTCTCTTCCCCACACACTCCAGGCCGCTCGTGCTCCAAGCTGTCACTTGTGCTGCTGTTCCAGGACAATGGAGTGGCACAAAATGCCTTTTGTCCCTGTCTCTGGCAAACACCCATCCTCCAAACCTCAGCCGGAACAACAGATCCGGAAGGAGCTTGCGGGCATCTGGGTCAGTGCTTCTCAATCCTTTCACGGCCGAAACCCCTTTCAGTAGTTTACTCCCTGGGCCCCAGGTTTTAAAAGATTTTGTCTCCCAGATGAATAGCATTTACCAAACAATAAGATAGTTAACCAAACACATATAATTGTCAACTGAACTTTTGATTGGCAAATGACCAGGCTGAGTTCATCTAATTCCAGCCTAAAGCAAAGAAACTTGATGTTTTTAGCAGTCTGGGGCAGCCTGCTCTCCAGTAACTGTGTGACTTCAGTAGGCTTTCTGGCAGGAGATAGCCAGAGGAAGCCCTATGACTATTTTCTAGGCTCTCTGGAGGTCTGGGGGCCCTCTATTGCCCTCACTTGTCAAGTGAATTCATTTATTTGTTACGTGGGGACAAATGGACAGGTAGCTGACATTTAAGGCATCTCTACCACGTACAGGACATTGTGCTAGGCCCTCTCACATATGTGATCTCATTAAGAACACGTGTTACCTTTATGAGATGGGTAGTGCCACCATATCATTCCTATTTTACAGATGGGGAAACTGAGGTAAGGGTAGTAACTTTCTCAAGGGAATACAACTTGTAAGTGACAGAGTTAGGACACTGATTCAGGGTGTTTCGTTCTGTTTTAATAGCTGTGTTGAGACATAATTCACATCCAATGCAGCTCACCCATTTAATGTGCACAATCCAGTGGTTTTCAGTGTGTTCACAGAGTTGTGCGACCATCACTACAGTCCACGGTAGAGAATTTCATCACCCTGTAAAGAAACCCCGTGCCTATTAGCAGTCACTCCCCATTTCTCCCAACTCCCCCTCCCACTCCTGGGCAACCACTAATACACTTTCTGTCACTATGGAGAGACTTGCCTATTCTGGACGTTTCATATCAATTGACTCAGGTTTTTAGACAAAATTCCTTTTCACGATTTTATAGACTATTTCTTATTTAACTTTGAAACTACATAGAATGCACAAATGCTCCATCCTTCTCTTTCGAAGCACACAAAAATGCAAATATCATTCCATACCAGGGTATAAAATAGCAAGCAGTTATTTAGCTGTCATACGCTAGATTTAAGTGGCCACATTTCCCGTTCTGTCGTACGGCTTTGCCAGGCAACCACCCAGCACTCGGAGAGGAGACCTCCCGTTCTTGCCCTCTGTAAGACCTCTCCTCATTTGGTTTTGAGCTGGGTCACCAAAGCTGCCTTCAGTGTCTCCTGGTGTGTCTCCCTCTGAGTTGCGAGGGTCCCAGCCCAGGTGGTGTCTCTCAGGTCCCCTCCCCAGCTGAGAGACAGTTCTGTGTTCCCAGCTCTCCTGTTCGCTTCTCCTTAACCTTCCCTTCCCTGCAAATTGCTGCTGGCAGCATGATGTATTCTCCTGCCACAGCCCGTGGGGATGTTCAACACCCATGTCTAATAGTTTCCCGTATAGAAGTCCCCTCTTGTCAGCTGCTTTGTCTCCCAGGTTCAGGCGCTGTTTTCCCAGGTGATTAATTATCCCGGCTAGATTTGTCTTTCGGTATCTTTGGGGTCTGTTCTGAAAGTCTGTCTTGAGCACACGTGTTTGGCTCGCGCCTTGGATTCAGTGAAAAGTGCTCATGTTCTGCAGTCCAGTCGGGTCATAACGGGTATGGATGGGCCTCCCTGGAGCTGGTACTCCACAAGGAGTCACCACCGCCTTGTTCTTTTGTACGTTCATTCATCTCTCATTTTTTCACTGGCTTGTCCAGAGCATCTTCAGCTTACCGAGCTTTGTGGGTGCGTGGGACACAGCTCCCTCCCCATCCGGTGCTCTTTCCGCTGGCCCTGCTTCTCACCTGAGGATCAAGTGCACGGGGTACCAGGCGGGGCTCTGAGCTGGGATTCACGAAGCTTTTAGATGATCATGGGGCCTCTCTCTGGAGTGGCAGATTTACTGGCTATTTCAGAAGGAAATTTTTGTATTAAATCAAGGACAGAACCATTATGGGGAAAAATGAAAAATTAGCGTGATTTTTAAAGATGAAGTATGAGATTTCAAAGACATTTTTGGGCTTATGGGGAACTTCCTTGACTCCACTCCCCGGCTCCCCCCGCCACAGATACCACATCAGACACGCACCCAGACCAGCCTCAGGCGGACATTCACAACCTCCTTGACAGGTATAAGGACCTCTAGGTCCAGGGAGATGAAGGATCCTCTTGATTCTGCTTCTTTCATGATTCCATTTGGAAAATCTACAGGCAAGTCTGCAACACAGTCTTTTGAATAGAGTCTCTTTTGTTGAGTCCCTCTGGCAGTCGTCTGGCAGCGATTTCCCACCCAGGGGCCCAGCTCACCCAGTGAAGCCTTCAAACGTCCACTGAAAGCCAGAGAGGTGAATCCTCTTCAATGGGCCTGGAATATAAAAGCTGTTTTTCACACAGTTCTGGGTTCTCTCCCCTAGATGGGAGAGGAGAAAGGAGATGTTCATTCCAGGATGAGCAGATATGCTTCTGGTACCCCTCGGATAACCTACTGGTAGTATGACTGGTACCTATTTCTTGATCAATCAATGCCCATGCTAGATCGGTGTTTAAATATTTTGAAAATCATGTCTAATACCAAGGAGTCTTTATTCTTAACAGTGCACCCTATTACGTGACCTTAAATGCCTGCCTACTTCTCATGAATGTCTCTAGGCTCCCCTCAGATTGTCATGTCCAGACAGGGAGGGGTCACCTCTCCCACCATTGCTGATGGACCAACCAGCAGCACCATAGTTCAGAACAGGGACTCACCAGCTCTGAAATCCGGGCATGTGTCCTAACCTCTCTTTGCCAACTTCTTTATCTGTAAAATGTGGCCACTAATACTTCATATTCACAGGGTTGTTATGAAATGGGCTACAGTGTGTAAGGCGCTGTGTGACATACCTGGCACATGGGGCTGTTTTGGTAAACAGTCCCTGTTAGTTCAATAAATGTGTGTTGAATATATACATGGTTGAAAACTTTTCATCACCAAGGAATACCTTTATTATTTTGTTTCCATGTGCCCCAGTTTATAAACCAATGCTGTAACACAGGAATGAATCCATTAGTGGGGATGGAGTTATTTATCTTAAAAAAAAAGTCAGTTTTAGCAAAGGCCTGAGAATTCTTAGTGATTTCTCCATCTCCTTTATAATTTTCAAGGTTCATTTCTGTTCCTTTTCTTCTGGTATACCGTTTACCTTCTGCTTCTCAGTGTGTGTGTGTGTGTGTGTGTCTGAAATACACCATATTTGCTTAACTTCTTGTATTTGTGAAAGACTCACGGATAATTAATATTTCAAAGGACTGACTGCCCTGGATCTCAGTGCATCTTGCTAGGACACAGTTTCAAGGTTCCATCAAGTCTAATCTATTTAGTCACACAAGGGCTCTGGGATCTCACATATTTAACGAGATTTTCTCCTTAATTCTAGAAGGTATGTTAAATCTGCCATTTACATCTTCTCCTTTAGTAATTATAAATGCACACCATTATTTCTCTTTCAGCCCTAAGACCCTCTTGTCAAGTGGATTAGTTCACACAGTTTGGCGCTATCTACCTTGGGGAAAGAAAAAAGGCCTTTGCTGTAACAGTGAAATCTCCCTTTCCCCTAACTAGGGAAATCTGTGCATGGCTGGGCTCTTATTCTATTGCTTTGTCATTTGGGACCATCTTTCTTAATGGAAGCCTTTGCCTTTGTCTGTTTCCAACTAGCCTCTATCTCTGCGAAGAGGTTAAGGGATTTAAAATCAAACTCCCTTCTTTGTGTTAAGAGGTCACCCGAGCCATTATTATAATCTGGATTTGAATATCTTTCTCATAAAAGGGTTCATAAAAGAAGTTTGATCAAGACTGACTCGTTCAATGACTTTGGAACCCTTCGCTCTCCATTTAAGCCTCTTTGAGCTTGATTCAGATCTGGACCATTGATTCTTTAGGTTTCAGATGTAGCGTTTCAAATTTCTTTTTAAAGTGAACGGAACTCGATATGGCTTTTCAGTGCATTATTTTCCTTAATCGTAGAATAGATGACGTCGCTTCCTTTGTGATTATTTCCATACACTTGTGCCAACTCAGACTTACCATCAGGATACAAATCACAGAACACTGGAGATGGAAGGAGATTAAACATCATCTGGACTCCATCTCTCACTTTATAGCTGAGGAAACTCTGTGAAATGAGGTGTTTTGGTCAGTCACAAAGTTACAACAGATTGTATTTCCTATAATTGTTCGATTAAAGCCACACTTCTGAGCCACTTGTGTTATAAGTTGGGGGAAAGGGCCAGGAGGAAGAAAAAGTCTGAGATATCAAAGTCAAAGACAGAAAGCGAACTGGGACATTGTGTGGATGGTGCACGTCAAAAGGGAACCAGAAGTTACCAGATAATCAAAAGTGGAGATTGAGCACAGACAGGAGACATAGGTCAGAAGTCAAAGGATGGGGAGTTATGAAAAGTTGGCCAAGTGCCAAAGAGCAGAATTGTGAGAGGAACTTGGGGGAGCCGGGAGGCTGGTTTTGTTTGTTTGTTTTGAGGAAGATTAGGCCTGAGCTAACTGCTGCCAATCCTTCTCTTTTTGCCAAGGAAGACTGGCCCTGAGCTAACATCCGTGCCCATCTTCCTCTATTTTATACGTGGGATGCCTGCCACAGCATGGCTTTTGCCAAGTGGTGCCATGTCTTCGCCTGGGATCCGAACCAGTAAACCCCAGGCCGCCAAGAAGTGGAATGTGCGCACTCAACCGCTGCGCCACCAGGCTGGCCCTGACAGGCTATGTTCTTAATTGCATAAACTCCTCTCATAGGCTTGCCTTGTTTAAAAATAAATTTTACGTTTTTAAAAAAAATTAAGTAATTGTATACATAATTAAGAATCAAATAGTGCTGAAAAACTCATAATATAAAACAGTGGTTCCCTGTATCACCCTACACCAGCTGCCAGTCTTTTGCCGAAGGAACTGCCTTGAACTTTTATCTGCTTTTTCTGGCAGTTACCTTCACTTTTTTCAATACTATGCATGAATTGCAGTTTTTTTTTTTTTTTTTTTTAGATTGGCACCTGAGCTAACAACAGTTGCCAATCTTTTTTTTTTTTGGCCTTTGTCTCCCCAAACCCCCTCATACATAGTTGTATATCTTAGTTGCAGGTCCTTCTAGTTGTGGCTAAATTGCAATTTTTAAGTTTATAAATGTTATGAGATGAAGGTTTAATATCTCTACCTCTCCTTCCCATCATCTCCCCAAAATTTTATCATACACTTAATTATTTCAATAATTAGTGTTTACATCATTAAGACAATGTAAATATTCTTCTTTGCAGAACCCATTAGAATACTATGATTTCATGTCCTTTCTTGTACAGCCTTTTTCCATCCCTTGAATTAACAGTTGCCTACCTGCATCTTCTTCCCAGGTGCTCCATCATCTCATCTATCATCTCATCTTTTCTATTGGGTCCACTTTTTTCCTGGATGCTTCTTCGTGAAGCCTCTCTCTCTTCCTGCTCTGTTGTGGCTTGGTGGCTCCCTTATCCTGCCACGCAGTTCTCAACCTGGAATCGTCTCTTACCAGCTTCTCTAGGTTGCATTTACTGTTTCCAGGTGCCATGATTTCCTCTTTTTTGGTTTACTTCTTTGTCTTGCTGACGCATATTCTCCAGTCACTTTCTAAGAAAGGAAGGTCCATTTTCTGAATCTAAACTTGTTTGAAAATGTCTTTATCCCGTTTTCATACTTGACTGACAATTTGACTGGTAGTAAAATTCTAGTTTGAAAATTTATTTTCTGTAAAATTTTGAAGTAGTTGCTCCATTGTTTCCTGGTTTTTAGTATTGCTGTTGAGAAGACTCATACCATTCTGGTTCTCATTCTGCTGGGATATGTTTCCCTGGAAGCTCTTAGAATCATCTTTTTATTCCTGATGTCCCAAGTTTTCATCTTTTTCATTCATTTGCTGATCATTCAGCGGGCTCTTGATAGCTAAGTGTACCGACACCAGGGTCAGATGGCCCAGATTCCAAACCTGGCTCCCCCACCTACCAGCGATGGTGCTGGTTAAGTTAACAACCCTCTCTGAGCTAGTATCTTTGTCTGTAAAATTATGAGGAACCTTATGATATTGTTGTGAGGATTAAAATAAATAACATAAATGTAGCATTTAGAATAGTGCCTGGCACATGGTGGCAACTCACTGCAAGTTTCTGCTGTATTGCTATAGTCATCATCAGCATTCAGTTCTGTGGACTCAGCATAGGAAAGTGTGCCTTATCCAATTATGCATCTCTCTCAGTTGGTCTGGCTGCTAGTTACTGATGGCCCTCCAGGAAGATCATCTGGCACCAACCACTTGTTCAAGGCTGCAGAGGGGAGGTTTCAGTCACTGTTGAGGTCTGTCTCTGTCACCACCTGCTTGGCTGACCAGGCCCTCAGTGGTGGTGGCTCCAGTCCTGCCTGTCACTCATTCATAGGAATAAGTCAACAGGACCCTTGCTAATTCTTCATGCCACCTTTCTCTCACCTCCTGCCCTAGGGGTTCTCTGTTTCCCCTGAAGCATGAGACTCTGCATTCACTCAGCACCCACGCGTGCCTGCTGGCTCCCCGCGTGGGGCCTGAGATTCTGCCGGCAGACGTGCAAGCACTTAGGTGTGCCCACTTGCCTGAAGGAGGCTGCTACAATGGGATCTGGCTTCCTTGGTGGCCTCGGGAAGGGCCAGATGGAGGAACCAAGAAGTGCATCGGAGGGAGGGTTGCAATCCCATGAACAAGTTTGCCCAATGGAAACGGGAGCAGGAGATCAATTATGTTTCCTCCTGGTTAGATTGTCAAGAGGCTGACAAGCGATCAGCTAGCTGCACTTGCTGGGAATCCATGGCCAGCTTGTGAGCAGCCCCTCTTAGACTTGCTCTTCCTCCTTCTCCACCTTCCTCCCTCTTTTCCCTTATTCCCGCTTTCCAGCAATTGTACTCCTTGATGAAGCATCAGCAAGCAAACTTGTGCTTTGGCTCAACTTCGAGGGAGCCCAGGCAAAGGCACTTGAGTTCCAGAGCTTGAATTCTGGTCCTGGCCCTGCTGCCACAGGGCATGGGGTAAGTTACTTAACCTCTCTGTGCTTCAGTTTCCCCACCTGTAAAATGGGGATAATAATAATGGCTACCTCAGGGTTACTGAAGGAATAAATGTGTTAATACTTATAAAACACATTGTAAACACCCAATAAATGTTAGCTATCATTATTCAGTTCTGTGAATTTTCCAATATCATTTTTTGACAGTTTACTTCTTGGTTTTCTGAAACACGTTATTATGTGAGTTAATGCTCTTTCTGAATGGAGTCTCCATGGCGTTTATATCTTCTGTCATGTTTTCAAGATCTTTGTCCTTTTGTTCTGCGTTAGGAGTGATACCCTCTTCTTTGTATTCTAAGCCTTCTACTCAGGTTTTATTTTGGTATCATGCTTAAAATTTTCAAGATTATTTTGTTCTGCAGTTGTTTCGTGTTAAACATATTCTGTGCTTTTTTTGGGAGGAAAAGTATGTGATGTTATCTCATATATTAAGCATAATAATTAGAAGTTTTAAAGTTTTTCCCCCTTGTATTTGACATTATTACGTGGTCATATAATTCCTTTTTTTTTTCTGTTTATTTTGGTCTCTCTCAGGGAGGGGAGGGGGGCTTGTGGGGAAGGGTGGGGAATTTCCTCCAACGGTTGATGTCCTTGGTTGTCTGTTTATATTAAGATTATGGCATAGACGAATGGATTGGAGGCTCTGTGAATTATGTTTGTGTCTTGGGGCAGGAGGAGGGTGACATGGGGGGGGTCCTCTTCCCTCTGTCTGGGGAGGACACTTCTCCCTACCTGGGGTGGGGGTGGGACCTTCAGTCTGTCTGGGCTCCCATGACTCCATCTGCAGACTTTCAATGATTCCTACTGTTTTCAGCCCAAATGACTTTCTCCTGTCCTCTGCTATACCTGGAGTTTCCAAGGCTGATTCCTCCCTTTCAGTTTCTTCCGGGGACAACCCTCTGTTCTCCTTGCCCAGGGACACCCTGCCTCCTGGTGAGGGGGTGGGGGCTGTATATTTCTGCTTTGCGATGACAAACCCTGATTCCTTTCCTCGGGCATGCCTGGCCTTTCTGAACTGAAGCCCCCACAAGCTCCGTGGGTTTTCCACGGACAGCTGTTACCTCCCCTGCAGTCACCTGCTCTGCACCTTCCAGAAATCGGCTGCCGTCTCTTTCTGTATTCCCTCATGTGCTTTCCTCCTTCTGGGTTTATAACTCTGCCTCCTCCCACCCCATTCCCCTTTGCTTTCACTGGAGTGGGTCTTTAATAAGAAGAATTTTGCCCACCTCTTTTGAAAGGCCAGCCTTCCACCATTTAAAAGGGAACCTTATGTGCCTAACACAGCCAATGAAATCGTTTTCAAGGCCTGGTCATTTGCTCCAGCAGGAACAGGGTGAGCTGGAAAACGCTGAAGCCTTTTGGAGGGGTTCTTGGGAGCTTCTGCTGCGGAACCCAGCCCTTCTCCACGCTCCTGGGCTCTCACCGCTTCTTCCAGACGATGCTGACGCTGGGCCAACTTCCCTTTCCTTTGCCTTATGACAACGCTCCTCTCCCCGTCTCACAGTCTTTTCCTTTTTGTTCTCAGCTGTAGCGTGACCAGATTCAGCAAATAAAGATACAGGATGTCCAGTTAAATTTAAACTTCAGATAAACAAAGAATAGTACTTTTAGTATGAGTATGTCCTATGCAATATTTGGGACACACTTATACCAAAAGGTTTTCATTGTTTATCTGATATTTAAATGTAACTGGGTGTCCTGTATTTATCTGGCAACTCTATCCAGGTGGCCTTTCTTTTATTCTCTGCAGATCAAGGTAGGCCTCAGTCAGTAGCACAAAAGGGCCTTGTCTTCGAACCATTTCTTTTCTTAAAGGGACCTACAGCTATTTACATAACATATGGCAGTCTCACACTCGTGCAATTGTGAATTACAGCCTGCTTATTCATTTTCAAGTTAGGAACTCAACCGTATTTCTCAGCTGTCTTCAGCTCCCCAGCCTCAGATTCAATAAATAAATGTGTTGTTCTAAGAGTGTTTGTGCCATTGTGCTGTCTTTGTTTATTGTCTGTACCCACTCAGGGCCTCAGGGATAGCCCTACCGTCCTGCTGTGACATTGTATGGGTGGTCAGCATTCTGCTTTATTCTTTGGAGGGTTTGGAGGTAATTCTTATGAGATCTAAGTTTTTAAGAACATTACCATGTCCCGTTGGTTCTTCATTAATAGGCGCTGGCAGGTGACAGGTGCACAGAGAGGATTTGTTAGTATTGCATGCCAGAGAACATGAACTTGACAAAGAATGCTTGTCCTAAAGAAAACCTAAATTACGACTGAACCAATGACACGAAAGAATACAGGAAATGAATACAATGAATATAAACTGCTGAGAAAAGTAATTCAGAAAATAACATTAACATTTTCATCTAATCCCCATGGAGTCATCCTTTAAGCTATTTCCTTAAAGATACTCTTATTTTTCAAGTTATAAATCTGTCTGTGTTATTTCACTCCTGATTCACTGTCGAGAACTCCCGTTGACACATTTCTGAGGAGATCCAGGGGGTCAGCTATTAACAGAGCTGGGCTAAATATATCCCTTCCGGAGCCTCCAGTCTCTGCTCCAGAGTCAGCATCCTCTGTCAGCTGGGGCCGACTGCCTTCCTGCTTCCCTTCCAGCCAGCAGGGCAGCCTCAGCAGAGGCCTCAAGGGTCAGCCTTAGAGGATGGCATGATGAACTGAGGGACTTCTTAAAGACCCTGTCTACTTACCTGACATGGTTGGCCCATCTGCTCCATGTTGCACTTCTCCAGCACACGCATTTACGCATCTGCTATATACCCTGCCTCTGTGTAGGATAGAGAGCACACCCCTAACCTAGCAGCAAAGACTCACACTAAAGGAGGGCTCCTATAGTGAGATTTGTGTGGTTCACCAAATGGCGGGGCATTTTGCTTTTTTTATCCCTAATGGAAAGAAGTGAAGATCTTGGAGCAGAGAGTCTGAAATGGGAAGTTGTATTTTTCTTTTAGTTTTCTTAGGACAAAGGGGTTTTCCAGGGTGCGGGACTTTCGGGGCTAAAACTGAGACAGTCTTGGCAAACTAGGACAGTTGGTCACCCTCCGTCGCCTTCCCCATCCCCACCCTTCAAATTCCCTTCACCGCTCTCTTATGCTAGCCGAGGGAAGGACAGGCTGGGAGAGAAGTGTAGCCTAATACTGAGTTTTGGAAGTTTCTGCCAAACACAGTCTGGAGATTTTGAGGGTTTCACATTAAAGCAACACAGGAAGGAACCAATAATGTTCTTTGGAAGGTATTTGTGAGAAAAGGAACCTTAAGAGTTTGAAGGGAAAGATGTAACTATACTTCACATTTGTAAAACCCCTCTAAAGAGCTATTTAAAATGTTTGTTTATAACTTGCTTGCATTTTGCTATTTCAATAAATGTTTCTAAAAGATAATAGAAAAATTTGTGATTGTAAATCTGCAGGGTTTGAACCCAGAACCACAATCAGTAATTTTAGCAAATCCTCCTGCTCTTTCAGGCTTCACAACCCACAGCACTCTGCCTCCACCTGGTGGCAGTGTACATAACTGAAATCCTGACCGCCCACCACACTCCTCCATTTTCACCTGTGCTGAAAGCCACCGTTTTGTGAGTTGAATCTTAAAAACCAAGTTATAAAGATAGCAATTTGTGTCCTATGACATTATCATCCTTGTTGGGAATGTGGGGTCAATGTGGAGCAAAGACTGCCTTTATTTGCTTTCTACCTCATTCTGTGAAGCACTATGAACCCAGGAAGCCTTATAAAATAACTGATTACCTTAAAACTTCGAAAATATAAGAATATTGTAAGCAAACACTAAGTGCATAATTTGTGACAATATCATGTGTATGGATCTTATTAGATTACAATAATCCAATAAAGCTCGTAAGGAACGTATTAATCAGACAGGGTTTATCACATGCATGATCACACTGAGTTCCACAGTCATCAGTTCTCATTGGGGGATCTAATCAGAATTGCTTTTACACAGGTAAATCTTTTTTTTTTTCTTTTCTTTTGTTCTCTTCTTTTGTTAACTCTTCAGCATCTGAAACAATCACTAAAGGTCCTGGGTTGTTTTATCGTCCACATACTTCATGGGAGCAGAAGACCCAAACCGCACCCACGCATTTTGCTCCTTCTTGGGGTGAAGTGATTTTGCTTCCCCAGGGCTGGGCTTCCGGGTCTGTAAAATTGAGATAAGAATTATGTATGTCATCAGGTTACTGCAAGAATCAAATATTCTGTGTGCGTGTGCATGCGTGTATATGTGTGTGTGTGTGTTTCTGCTCTGTTACCTAGATGTTAGTCTCAGGGACATTCTTATCAATTGCAAATTGAAGACAAAGATTCCAGTCTTACTGCCTAGGCCCTGGCTGCCTTCTGCCCCTTATTTAGATCCCAGGACTGAGTTTCCCTAGAATATACCCAGGAATTCTAACTCTCTCTCAGCCTGCTGGGCCTCATCCCTGCCAAGACCTCTCCCAAGCCCCTCGCCCTCACTCCCCATGCCCCCAGCCCCTCCCCGCTCCCACACCTCATGAAAGCTGCCTGTGCCAGGGGAGAAGGGGGGCCAGACCTAGCGTGGGAGTGGGGTTCTGTGCAGTGGAGAGGGCCATGGCGAGTGTAGATGGGATCCAGACTCTGTGACCCAGGCATATGGACACAGAGAGAACAAGTAGAGTTAAGGGCAATAGGAGGAGTTGGGAGTGAGGGGAAGAGTAGAGGGAGAGCGTGGCCGCCCACTCCTCCCCTCCAGCTGGGTTCTTTGATGTGAGTAAAATAATTCCACCTCAGGTCCAGTCTTAGGAACAATCTGATTCCAGGGGGAGGAGAATCCTATATCTCCTTGTCACCCTCACCAAAATAAAAAGGAAAGGGGGGCATACAGACTTTGTTATCATCTCTCCCACATGCTTGTGTGACATGTTCCTTTAATAAGAGGCAAAGGCTTTCCGCTCCCCTGAGTTAAAGGTGTGAGAAGGGGTATGGGGCCTCAGACGGATCTGGGAGGAGTAGAGGGGTAGAGTGTGGGGGAGGGGAGCTACAACAGATTCTGAGGTCTCGCAGGCCTGAGGGAGCAGAGCTCAGTCAGTGGACATGAAGAGAGAGAAAACAGGGTCCTTTCCAAGAAAGGCAGCCGGCCTGGCCATCCAGACCCCACCGTTCCTTCTCCCAAGCTGGGTCGGGCCCTTCTCCACACCTCACCCTCTTCGCACAGGGGCACCGACAGGTGGCTTGTTTCTCTTGCTGGGCTCATCCAGCTTGAACAGGAGCACGTAGCATGCATTTCTGGAAAACCACTTGGATGCCACACTTCATCTTACTAACCTAATTTTACTTTCATCTTCGTCTTGATTTATTCCTAAAATGGAACATAACCTGTCTCAAATCTTCTTTTGGAATGAAGTTGAAGTTTCCAGCATTTTGGTCATTTTTAGAAGCATTCAAATTCACTGCTGTTTTCAGGTTCTAATTGCTTTTCCCAACTCTCTTCTGTAAAACATCACCTCAGCTTTACCTCTTGGCGTCTACCGTCACTCCCTCCCTTGGCGGTGCAGCTTCTGACGAGCGTCTCCGTCACTGGATGGCTGCCTCCCAGGTGACGGAGCCTCTATTACTGTTGTGGAGTTGGAGCAGCAGCTGAGCTTCTGCGAGAAAAAGAAAAAAACCCAGAAGAAGCATTTCCATCTTCCATCTCCTCTGCAGACACCCATCCTGCTGCTGAGGCCCATGGTGCTGTCTGAGCAAGAGCGCTCGGCGGGTTTAAAACCTTCCAGAATAAAGTGCTGGTCTGCCTCCTCCTTCCTGGAGTCAGATCTCTAAACCTGCCGAGGACCCCCAGGGGGACAGGGACACGTTTGGAGGTTGGTTCATCCATTCGTGGGGGCACAACCCATGCCCAAACCTTGCTGTACCACATCTGCCATTGGACAGGGGAACCCCAGTGGAGGCACCTGCTGGGGGCACCTCGGATCCTCCAGCTGCATCTGGGGTGGAACGATGCTGCTGGAGCCGGAGCACCTGGGACGGGTCTCCAGCGTGGCTGGTGGAAACACTTCTGAGACACAATTTGCCTTCAGAAACATTTCACAGGAGGTTTCTTCCTTTAAAAAGCCTTTCTGTGTCTGTGAGACCGTAACTGGTGATACTGTCTGCTATCTCATGTAACACCTTTCACATGAAACCCAAATGGAAATCTTTTGCATGAGATTATTGCCAGAAAACATTTTGTCACTACAGATAAAATCCTGATGTGAAAAGGAAAATTAAAACTATATAATTCATCATGTTTTCCTCCAACTCTCGGGTGCCAAAATAGCTAAGAGTTAAATTCATTGTCCAGTGTCCTCATGAGCTCAAATCATGTGCCTTTCCTTCAGCTGTTTTTTTTTTTTTTTAAACTGGATTATCTATCTGTCTGTCCACCCATCCATCCACCTGTCTGCTCATCATTTATTATTATTTTTTGTTTTTTGGGTTTTTTTGAGGAAGATTGGCCCTGAGCAAACATCCGTGCCCATCTTCCTCTACTTTATACGTGGGACACCTACCACAGCATGGCTTGCCAAGTGGTGCCACGTCTGCACCCGGGATCCGAACCTGCGAACCCGGGCCGCTGAGAAGCGGAACGTGTGAACTTAACTGCTGCGCAACAGGACCAGCCTCTATTATTATTTTTTGACTGAATTTTAATCTGTCAAATGGCCCAAGCTGGCAGAAGCAGGTATGTAGGTATAGACTAGACTTGAAACTAGTTCCTCAGGTTGTGGAAGAAAGGGCTGTTTCACAATTGCGGTGACTTCTTCACAGTTATATTCAGACATTCTTTTTCATAGCTACATTCATTCGTCTTTCAAACATTGGATGGTGAGGCAAAGAGACTGAGAAGTACAGAGTGGTACCGATTTCTATTTGTTTTGACAGGAGAGGTACCCAGGGGAGTGGGGTGGCACAGTGCTGAGGGCTCCGCAGCAGTGGGGCGTGTCTGGGGGCGGGGGTACCAGCAGCTTCATCCAAAGAATCTGTTTCTGTGGCAAGACCCTGGCTGTCTTCCCGCTGCCTTGGTTTCAGCCCACGTTCCAGGCTGGCTCTTCTGCTTTGGGGCCAATTCCGTGAGCTCCCTGGTATCTTGTCTGTAGATTCCCTTTTCACTTACATTCATCAGATTGAGTTTCTGTTGCTGACAACCAAGCACTCTGACCCATCTATTGAGTAAGCTGGTTACTTCAGGGATTCACTTCATCAGCGTTCTCCTAGCAAAACACCCTTGTGAGGTCGGCAGGACTTTTCTTCATTTTATGGAAGCAGAAATTGAAGCTCCTGGAATCCCAGTTTTGAAAATTAAAATCTAGTGTTGGGGGCTTTAAGAGGTGTTTTCTAGTTCTTTATGATCTCCCTGTAGGCAGCAGAGTCAACATATCCTCTTCAATCCTGGAGGATTTTGAAGTCTCATCACTGGGAAAATACCCAAGCTCAAGACCCCAGCAGTGACCCACCCAGTTGGACTTATGCCTCCTGTCCAGGAAGAATCCAGGTATGACGGCCAAAGACCCTCCATCTGTAAACCGTGTAGGCCCAAGAATGGGGAGGCTTTTGTTGGGACCTTTTTTGAACAGCACCCCTAGGAGACCGTGTGAGAGGAGGGAAGGGAGGGGTCAAAGTTCGAAGGCAGGCTCTCATAAATAATATGTAGTGTCCATCATTTCCATAAATTATTCTACCTAGAATCCTAAAAGAGAAATGATTTTGCGAATTAATTCTACCGAAACAAAGATCTTCTTCCCCCGTATTTAAGGCTAAGCTAAACCTTTCTTCCTCTTGTAGAGAAAGAAAGAGAAAGCAGTGTAAACAGTTTGTAAAAGATAAAACCTTTACTTCCCAAAGCCCTGGGGCAGGCAATTGGAGATCCCTGATTGTTTGATGGAACTGACTATGTAGACAATGAATTTAAGGCTGTTCTGCCAATGCCAAGGTCACGATTCTGTAGGCCATAGATAACAGAAATCCTCCTAGTTTTTAGAAGTCTTCTTGACAAGTATTTGGCAGAGGAAGTGTCCCCCCCACCCCCACCCCAGCCCCTCCGCTCCCGCCACGTACTCCCCATTGTATCTACAGAGGCTTGTAGGGTGGGAGGTTAGATAGGGAAAACCAGCGAATTCCCCTCTGTGGGTGGTCCTTTTGGAGGAGAGACCATGGCCTTCTTTGGAATCCCATATGTGGGTAATGGGCAAGGGTAGGGTGGGTAGGAGGAAGTGTTCTCTAGCTACAGGCTGCATTTTTTTTTTCTTCCTGAGGAAGATTCACCCTGAGCTAACATCCACTGCCAATCTTCCTCTTTTTGTACAAGAGCTGTTTCCACAGCATGGCCACTGACAGACAAGTGGTGTAGGGCCGCACTCAGGAACTGAACCCAGGCTGCCGAACAGAGCATGCTGAACTTAACCACTAGGCCACCGGGGCTGGCCCAGGCCGCATTTTTAGCAACTTACAAATGAACTGTGGAACATAGTAGAAATTTTTAATCTGACATTCTCTCTGCCTATTGTGCAGTTTTCAATTTATTCTTATAGTATGTTATATTCTATTTCTACATTCTATATATGTAATTCTAATTCTACATTGCACTACAATCTTTGCCACTTATCATGATCTCCATCTTTTGAGGAGGCAATTTAGCTTGCTTCACTGACAGTTATGTCATTTTTCAGTTCACACTGTGGAAAAGGTTGAAGGTAGACCTGGCCTCAGAGACTATGATATGTAGGAACTCAAACACCATTTGATCCCTCTCTTGATCGTTACGTGTTGGCTTTATTTCTTCCTAGTACAGATAAACTTTCTCTACTCAATAGGGAGTGTGGCTGCCAGCAGCTTCCAGGCACTCATCCTCAGAGAGGAAAGACCTTTTCTCATTAGTTCTAATTTTTGCAGTCCCCTGAAGGGACTCTAATTGGCTTGAATCAGATCATGTATTCGTCCCTGGGCCAATCATTGCGGCTTTGGGGTTCAGAATGAGTCAC
Organism: Equus przewalskii; assembly: GCF_037783145.1. Taxonomy (NCBI): domain Eukaryota; kingdom Metazoa; phylum Chordata; class Mammalia; order Perissodactyla; family Equidae; genus Equus; species Equus przewalskii. Next base: position 133,534,858 of record NC_091831.1, read on the forward strand.
TCCAAGACATGCCACTGAAAACAATCAAGGAAGAAGTCCTTCCCCCTAACTGCCTAAAAGAATTTAGACAGAGGACCTGTTCCAGGAAATTAGGTATCACCATAGATAACCACAGTATGACATGAATGAAGTGTGGTAGACAGGCAGGAATCTAGCAAGGCCCACTTGATCAAAGTCCTCCCTCTGTCCCATTGTTTCTGGATGGCCCAGCAAACATTTGTTTATCAAACATTTACTCTTTTTTTCCTTCCTGTAAATTGCCTTCTTTCCCTTTGAAGTCCCAGCCCTTGTCCCCTTCTCCTTAGTCCAGAATGACATATATACCTCTTTTTGCATGGCTGTCTTTGGATTCTCTCATGTTAATGTGGATTGCCCATACACAGACAATTAAAATTTATTTTCTCCTGCTAGTCTGTCTCATGTCACTTTAATTATTCAACCAGCCCAAAGAACAAAGAAGAGAAGAGGGGAATTTTCCCTTTCCTGGCACAGCTAAATATCCACATGTAAAAACATAATTACTCAGATTTGGATCATGTATTATAGTGCAGAAAGAAATGGGGGAAAGAAATTGGTCTTCAAAAAGACAGGGACATTATTCCCAGAAGGAGGGAGAGGTCCTTGTCTAACAAACAATAAACATTTATTGAGCACCTACTATGTGCCAGACCAGACATTTAGAAGCAGGAGCCAGAGCCAGAATTGTTCTAAGAATATAAGATCTTTGGGAGTTTTCAGAAATCTTATGGGAAGCTTTGGATTTCCACAGAGCAGAGAACGGGGCTTCAAGCCAACCTTATCTAGATTACAAAGGGTTGAGAGATCTTAGCTGATATCTGGGTTACGTTGTGTTTTGAGTAAAACAAAAATAAAGCATTATCTTTGATGGGAAGTAATTCAAAGGTAGAGACCTTTTGCCCTAGAAGTTTTGACTGGTGGCATCAGTGTTCTTAATAGTTACGTAAATTGACAAGGAACTGAAAGGTAATATGACACAGTGCAACACAGTAGATTTATTGTCAGAAGATTTGGTGTCTAGTTTTGATTCTACTCGTAACTGGATGGCTCTGGGTGTCTCAGGTTGTGTCCCCAGGAGGCGGATGCTGAGAGGGAGATCAACGTGCAGAAGGTTTACTAGGGCACGCCCTTGGGATCAACACTTGGGAGGCAAGAAGCAGAACCCGGCAGAGGGAGAAGTTGGGCTGGGATGCAGTCACAATAAAAGCTCAGCCCACCCCCCCGGAACTCTGCAGCTGGAGGGGCCCTTCAGAGCTGTCCTGAGTAAGGGAAGGGGGCTGGACTTTATAGCCTCCATAAGAGCCTGTCTTTGGGAGCAGGCTCATCTTAGAGAGGAGTGGGATCTTTGTTGAGGCAGCTTTTCCCAGCCCAGGGCAATTCTGTAGGGAGTGCCAGTAGTGGGCTCTCAGGCACTCAGTCGGTGGCAGTCCTAGCAGCTGGAATTAGTTCTTTAGTCCTGCAGGGGAATCTAGGCAGCACAGTCCAGCATCTGCTACCTGGGGTAAATCATTTTGATGCGGGCTCGGTGAGTTGAGGTGTCGAAAGAAAGATTTCTCGGACTCTCAAGGTCTGGTAGTAGTGCTCGTTTATTTAGAGAATAGCATGGGGACAGGACCCATGGGCAGTGAAGTGCTGCAATGGGTTGAGGGCAGGGCTAAATTTATAAGACATAGATATGTGAGTTATTTCTTTACAAGACAAAGGAAAGATTATGTAAAAAAAGTCATTAAAATGGTATCAGTGTAGGTGGGGTCTGGTTATAGGGTGGTCCTATAACTTTAGATAAGAATCAGATCGGATCAGGTCAGGACATCCTCTGGGTCCCGGAGGATGGTATAGATCAGGACGTAGGGTAGGTCATCCTGGACTTCTCTCCTTGGGGCAGGGGCAGCCTTGATCCTCAACAATTTCACCCCTCTGAGCACCAGTTTCTACAACTATAAAGTGGAGAAGTTGGCTCACTTGATCTCTAAGTCTATTTCTGACTTTAAAATCTTCTATTATAGTGTCAGGTGCTTATTGCTTCTTGTTTCCTGAAGTCTCATTTTGTAAAGATGCCTTTAAAAATATCAGGTGATACATGAAAAAGAATGAGGAAGATTTTTATGAATGGATTTGGAGTAACTTTTAGCATATATTGCTAAGTGAAAGAAGTGTAGGGGATTGGAAGTGGCCACCCCAAGATCTGTATCTTTGGCATGAGGAATATTTTGGGCTGGTTACTTTTAAAAACTGCGGACATGAGAGAAACTCTGAAAAGTAGAAGTTACCTTTTGTTAAGAGATATTTATATTTGTAAAGGACATCTCCATCTGTAAAGGTGTCTCCCTCTCTGTACCAGGAAGAAGGGGGATGACCTTATCTCTAGACACTCCCATCAATGTGGAAGGCAAGGACTTAAATCTGCCTAATAACCTTACCCTTGTTTGCTGTGCTTTTCTGGTAATCTCTCATAACTGACTCTCCCCACCCCTAACATCCTCCTTTGTCTTTAGCTAAGGATGGTTTTTAAGGTGAGAGCTTCTGCCGTTTTGGTGAGTTGCTCATTTTTCCTGAGTCTCTCCCATGTATGCATGTTATAAAGCCTTGTTTAATTTTTCCCTCTTATTCTGTCTCATGTGAATTTAGTTTGTAGCCCGGCCAGCAGAAGGACCTGGAGTGGGTAGAGGAAATGTCTTCCTCCCCTACAGTTGTGTAGGGGAGGAAGACATTTTCTCTTCCCAAATGTGGGTTCGTCTGGCCGGAGAACGAATTAAATTCACATGAGACAGAATAGCAGGAGAAAATTAAACAAAGCTTTATGAGGACCATGGCCTGGGGCCTTTCTTCCCAAAGGAAGAAAGGGCACCGAAGAAGTGGGGTGCACATAGTGGTTATATACCCCCAAACAGGGTGTTTCACATGTGATTGAAATGTCCCTCCCACAATAGTCACAAGATTGCCCTGTGGGCACAGCGCTTGATGGACACAGCAGGTAGTGGTCTGCTATCTCAGAGGGCATAGCAGGAGGCAAGTCGATTGTCTGGAGCTAGGTGGTCACAGGTGACTGCAGCAATCAGTTCCTAGCCTAAGGAAAGATGCTTAATCCTTAAAGAAATGCCAACGTTGGGAGGGGGAGGGAAGTCAGCTACAGGAGGTTACCAGACTAGCACAATAAAATGCAGATTTAAGTCCTTGCCTTTGGTATTGACTAAGAGTTTCTAGAGAGAAGGTCATCTCCTTTCTTCTTCCTGGTACAGAGAGGGAGGCACCTTTTACAGATAGAGATTTACCTTACAAATGTAAGTGTTCTAACAAAGGGCAAGTTCCATTCCTCAGAGCCTCCTTCCCTGTCCCAGTTTATCAAAAGCAATCAGCCTCAAATAATCCTGATGCCAAAGAGACATATCATGGGGTGGCCAATTTCAGGTCACTACAGTTGCAAGATACAAAAAAACGCCTGTAGTAGGATACCCTTTGCCCAGAAAGAAGGGAAAATGTGTGTGTGTGTGTGTGTGTGTGTGTGTGTGTATGTGTGCTTTGCAAAAAGAAACACAGGAAGGATAAACCAGAAATTAAGGAAACCAACAAGGTGGAGGAGGTGGGACTGGGGTAGAGGGAATGAATATGGGAGCAGGTGGATGATCTTATATACTTGGAAAATTAAATTAAAGGAGATGGAAAGAAGCAAATCTAAATTGGAATACAATAAAAACCAAAGAAACGTAGCTGTATATTGTATTGATAAAATAACCACACAGAGAAAAGAATTGATTCAAGTAAATTTTGATATTGGAACTCTAGCTGACTATCCCTTGGTGGGATATATTCTAAGAATAAAAAGAATTCAATGGCATCTAAAGCTTAAATATGTTTATTGGTTATTAGTAATAGTATTATAATTTTGAAACTATATGTAAATATTATAGGAAAAAGTAAATAAGTAGATATAGTAATATTATTATGAATCAAGACTTTAAGAGGAAACAAATGAAAATAGAAAATAAAAGAAGTGTAAAACAGATTTTATATTAAATTTGAATATATGAATTCTGAATATATTTATAAATATATATATTCCTAGTGATGAGGACCAAGGCTGCCCCAGGGAGAGAAGCCCAAGGCTTCCTGCCCTATATCATCCTCCGGGAAGCATAGGACGTCCTGATCTGATCCGATCTGATCCTTATCTAAAGTTATAGGACCACCCAATAACCAGACCCCACCTACACTGATACGATTTTAACGACCTTTTTTTTTACATAATCTTTCCTCTGTCTTGTAAAGAGATAACTCACATATCTATGCCTTAAATTTAGCCTTACCCTCAACCCATGTCTGCAGCTCTTCACTGCCCATGGGTTCTGTCCCCATGCTATTCTCTGAATAAAGGAGCACTACTACCAGACCTTGAGAGTCCAAGAAATCTTTCTTTTGACTCCTCGGCTCGCCGAGCCCGCATCACGAGCTTTGCCCACTTGAAAGACTTGGAAGTAATGACACTTAGCTGCCATAGCACACTTCCTGCCCAGAGCCTCAGGAATACCTTTCTCTATGAAAAAGAAGGACTGCTTGGTGAGTGGCTGAATGCAGAGCTGGGGAAGGCAAATATAAAGCCAATCAGAAATATTTTACATCGCTAGATAGTAGAGAGGAACTAAAAGACTAGTGTGTTCTTATAAAAAGGATATGGGATCCATCTTAAAGGGACTCCTTCTAGCCTAATTTGGGACCCTTTGGACATCAAGAACAACAAAGGACGTAACTGATTATAACACATTAAATATAAAGGAAAAGCATGAGCCATAGTAATATGAAGAAGAGGAAGAAGGAAACAGTGGGAGAGAGAGACAGACACAGAGAGAGGTGATGGAGAGAGCAAGAGACAGACAGGGAGGGAGAGGAAAAAGAGTAAAAGGAAAGCTCATCTTCACAGAAGAATGCTAATAAATATAGAAGGAAGGATAAAATGAGGCAATCCCTGCAAGCCCAAAATAAGGATGGATTCAGGTAAGGATATTTGATGGACGCTGAAACAGTTGAGTGAGGTTTATTCATATGACAACAGTTTTACCCCACAGACTGCTAATCACAAAGGAGGAGAAAACGCACCTTTACTCCGGAGAGATCTGGCCATCAGCACCTTAACCAAGGGACCAAACTTAACATCATGGGTGCTGGGACAGCAGGACATTATGGGGCTCCCGGTGGGATGCAACACGAAGAACACAGAATTGTCTATGAAACGTTCTTGCCAGAGATGTTTAACGTGAATCTGATCAAGTCATCAGACCTAACTTTCAGTTTACAGGAAATATAGAGATAAAGGAACACCTTAAATTTCACCGTGAGAAAGTCAACGTTATCCAGAATGTGTGAAACATTCTACAAATAACTGGACTCTCAAAAAGTCAATGTCAATAAATTTGACAAAGAGAGAGAGGAGCACTGTTCAATATCTCAAAATGTTAAAGGCTGAAAGGCTAAAAACAACAAGCAAGTGCAAGAATTTGGTACAATTGTAGAAATACGAATTCAAACCGGATATTAGATTATATGGAACTATTGTCATCTTTTTAGAAGTGATTATGGTATCGTGGTTATGTAGAAGAAAGTCCTTATTAGGATGATGAAGTATTTAGTGATGAAATGTCAGAATGTCTGCAACTTAATTTAAGTGATTTAACAAAAAATGATAATAATAGATATATTTTTCTTCCTGTGTTTCATCTGTAGATGGATAGAGAGAGAAAAACAGAGGCAGAAAAATAAAGCAAATGTGGCAAAATGTTAACACTTGGTGAATCTGGGTGAAGAGCATATGATGTTAGTTCAATTCTTTTATCTTTTCCATAGACGTGAAAATTTTCAAAATAAAACGTTGGGGGAAAATGCCTGACTCTATAACATAAGACCTGGCAGAGTCCTGGGATTTCTATCTTCTAAATCTTTCATTTTGTAAATTGTGAAATTAAAACCCAAAAAAGTTAACGAGCTTCCCCGAGGCCACAGCCTTAGCAAGCAAGAGAGCTTGGCCTCGGGCGCTATTTCCACTACTCCCTGCGGCCTCTCAGGAAAATTAACCTCACTTTTTTGGCATGTAAAATTCTTTTTAATCTCTTTTAGTACCGCACTGGCTTTTCCAAATCAAAATGACTGGAGGAGGGCAGGGCACATAGGAGGTCTTGACATTGTCCCCAGTCTCTCTCCAGGGCCATGGTTTCTCCTGCTCATTAGACCAGAGCATCTGGATGGCAGGACGCCCGGCTCGCTCACAGCCCCTCTCACTCAGTCGCCATCACAACTACCAGGGCCTCACTGTCTTCTCGTTTCATTAGCTTGGTGCCCCTCTCACTGATCTGGCTGCCACGTTTTTTCATAATCTTGGGCTGATTTTTAAAGAGCTTCTTTGCATTATTGAAACAAATCATAACATAACCAAGTCAACATTATCATATCTTGGCCATGCTAATTGGAAACCTCAGTTTTAACCAATAGGCTACACTCAGGGCAGTCACTTCTCCCCATCTCCAAGGCGGTAGCCTGAAATACACCAGCCTCTAAATGAAACCACCAGGCTGAGTTTGCAAGGTAGTGAAACAATGAAAAATAAACATGTTTCCCAATCAGCTCTTCCTCCAAAGGAAGGAAAGATCCCTTAAGGACCTTTAAGAAGTTAGGATTGAAGTATTCTGCTAGTTAACCTCCCTTCGTTTTTACATTTTCAATTAACATTACATTTTCTCTGTTCTATTCTGATATGCCTACAGTTTATTTTTCTTTGTTGACTGGAAAAAATGATTTTTATTTTTAAGTATATTGGAAGTTTGATATAAAAAATTCTAGACACTCAACCTCTTTCCCCTCACCTAGCTGTTGCTTACAATAAACCTCTTTTCAATGAATATCTAATGAAGGTAGCTGTTAAATAAAAATGAACGTTATATATAAAGTTGTGAAATGTTATTTTCTACCTTGTAAGGAAAAAATACATCAGTGTGGAATGTATAATTTATAGTCAGGCTGGAAGACTGTGACAACTTAAACGGCATCAGGCGTGGAGTGGGCAGCGAATCTAAAGTCATCAAGGAAAGTTGGAGGATATTCTAGAGATTGCCAAATCATCCTGGGGGGTTCGATGTGTTTGTTGAGTAAAGTCCTTAGAAAAGCAATCCTGTGGGTTTTTCGCATTGGCACATTTCCTCCAAACGAGAGACATAATTTCTTCCCTGAATTTGTTGGGTTGAATGTCTCAATTCTAGTAAGTTGTGTGTCTGCATATGGAGCTCTAAAATTAGCTTTAAAGGCAGGCATAACAAGTTGGCCTGGATTTTATTTGGTTTGTACAGCATTTTTTAAAAATCAGAAATTTGCACATAAAAACCCAGAATTGCAACTTCTCGTGACATATTAGAAGTTCTGGCTACACTGGGCTTGAATTTCCTCCTGGTAAATGTCGATTGTCTCCCACGGCCATGAACTCCGAGGTTTGCCACAATCCCTAGAAGTCCCAGACAGCTTTATTTAAATGGCTGGCTCCTGGAAGCATCTTAATTTGAAACCTACATTATCCAGTTTCAATTCATTTAGATAAAAATAATTTCTTTTGAAAAAATAGGTAGTTATATCTATTAACGCACCTTGCGCATTCAAGGCACAAAATGCCCTACAAGGCATTTTATATTACATTATTTTATTTCCTCCTCCCAACAACCCTTTGAAATAAGTGTAATTGTTATAACCACTTTGAAGATAGGAGTCTGAATCTTGGAAAGGCCGTGTAACTTGCCCGTGGGCCCGTGGTTAGTAAGCAGCAGAGCCAGGACTCAAATCCAAAGATGACAAGATGACGCTGTCAGATTAACTGAGGAAAAGAGAATGGTGGGGCTGCACATGCCTGCAGCTCGTTTCCTTGAAGAGCAAGAAAGCAACATGGTAGAATAAAAAGGACCCTGGGTCAAAGCCCCACCAGTCAGGATTGAGAGCACAGGCTTGTTTTTCTGAGGCCTTACCAGTTATTTGTTGGTAACCTTGGGAAATCCCCTTTCCTCTCTTGGCCTCAGTTTCACAATCATTAAAATGAGGGTGAGGCGGGGTGAATGAGGAGAGCTCTAAAGGCCTCTGACCTGTCACCTGGCTCTGTGTTTGGTGCCTAATCTGAGAAAGCATGTGCTCCTTCTCTTTGGCTCCCTCTGCTGGGCACGGAGCACCAGAACACAGTTGCTGCCCATGCCATTTCAGGTTTAACTCAATTATTTAAGGAGGGCTTGCCCCGGATGAGATCATGGAGGGCTCCTGGTTACCTGGGGAGCAGACTTAAACTAGAAATGATTACGAATCACCTTCTGATCACCACTGAGCTGAGCAAAATAAGTGATGGTCTAAAGTAACAAGGTTCTGTCATATACACGGAAATCGTAGACTGGGAAAACTAAAATAATACTAATCATGGAAATAATGAGAGCTAATGTTTATTAAGCACAGACAACAGGCTGTTGTTTCCCAATCAGCTCTTCCTCCAAAGGAAGGAAAGATCCCTTAAGGACCTTATTTCTATTTTATCCTTAAGATAACCCTATTAAAGTTGCCGTTTACTATCCTCACTTTGCACTGGGAGGGAGGTTAGAATCCAACCCCCTACTTTTCCTGATGAAGAAATTGAGGCCCAGGGCATTAACTGACTTGCCCAAAGTCACACAGCAGCTGCCTGTTGGCAGAACTAAGACCAGAAGCTAGTCCAGAAATCTTTTTATTCCTTCATCCAGCTTCTCCAATTTAAAATCTGGCTGCGGAGATGGGGCTAATACACCAAGAAATAATTAACAGGAAGAGAAATGTAATCAGAAGCTTAGATTTCGAGAGCTGAAATGGGCCTTAGAGGCCTTAGTATGACTTCCTGTTCAGACAGAACTTCTCTGCCTACTCCCACAACTGGGTACTTAACAGCTGATTGAAACCTACTTCTAGTCCTAATTTTGTTCCCTGGAGCTAGATAGGATATATCTAAGCCCTCTTCTCTACGCAGGCCTCTGAGAATTTGAAAGCAGCTCTTGTGAACCTATAAAACGTTGTGTCCATGCTAAGATCTCCAAATTTATTTAAGTCTTTCACATTATACAAGAATTTTAGAGTAAGTTTCATTATAAACCTTGTTGCCCTCATCTGATGGACTCCAAAGATGGCCTCTGGTATTCAGGTCCTTGTGTAGTCCCTCTCATCCTGAGTTTTGGCTGTCCTTTGACCTACATAGAATGGGCAGAAGTGACTGTGCCAGTTTTGGTCCTAATCCTTAAGAAAGGCTGGCAACTTGTATCTTCGTGCTCTTGGAAGCTAGCCACATGTAAGAAGATTAGCTACCCTTCTGGAGAGGGAAGACCTCGAGGGCTGAGATGTCACATGGAGAAGAACTGAGGCGTCAGCTCCGTGCATGAAGAAGCCATCTTGGATGTTCCTGCCCCGGGGCCTGCAGACTCCTCCAGTCCCACCTGTCAACCGACTACAACTTCAACAGAGATTCCAAGTAAAACCAACAGAAGAACCACACAGCTGAGCCCAATCAACACACAGATTCATGAGAGTCAAGAATAAATCGTTTTTAAGCTGCTAAGTATGAGTGGTTTGTTATACAGCAATAGATAACTTGAAACAACCCACTCAAAAAATATTCCCAGAAACAAAATTGGTATGTCTAATGCTGAGGATCAAAGGAATAATGTCTCTGTTTATCCTCACACTATTAACACTGTTCTGGATTTAATTTACGTTTAGCAATTACACCATCCGATTGAACTGAATGTGTAGCCAACTGCAAGTCCCTGGCATTTGTCACAGACGGTTGTTTAGCTGTGTCTCCCCACTGTCTTCCTAAATGGTGTTATGGACCTAAACAAAGGATCCTATATTTTTTTCTTGATCATTTTCATCTTGTCTTTTGTGACATCATTCCAGCTGGATGAGATTTTTAGAAAAAATTTTAGTCCTGTCATCTAATATAATAATTATCCCTCGTGTCCTTTGCAAGTTGACAAGCATGCCATAAATTTTTGTTTAGATCATTGATCAAATGGCTCAACAGAACTGGGCAAATTCAGAGTCCTTTGGCAGGGCTCTAAAGACCTCCTGATGAGCAGGGGTTTGTTCCACTGATGGAGCAGCGCTTTTCGGAAACGATCATTCCAGCTCTAAGTCTGTTTAATCTGTTGTCCGCCGAGCTGCTTTTCTTCTCTTGATTCCCAGTGACATTGCACAGAATTTGTTTTGTTGAGGTCAAGGGATATTTGGTCTCTAGCCTTTCCCTGACTTTCTAGGTAAAATTTTCCAATAAAGTCGTTTAAATCTAGTCTGACATGACTGGCTGTTAATCAACTCGTGTAGGCTCCTACTGAACACCACTTGATTTCCTACACAATCACAAACATTTGTTTTAGAATTTGTTTTTTGAAAGATTTTATTTTTCCTTTTTCTCCCCAAAGCCCCCGGTACATAGTTGTGTATTTTTAGTTGTGGGTCCTTCTAGTTGTGGCCTGTGGGATGCCGCCTCAGCACAGCCTGATGAGTGGTGCCATGTCCTCCCCCAGGATTCGAACCAGCAAAACCCTGGGCTGCAGAAGCTGAGTGCATGAACTTAACCACCTGGCCACAGGGCCAGCCCTGTTTTAGAATTTGAGGAGCACAAGTTTGGTTCTCAAACACACTTGGGTTGAAATCCTGGCTATTTTTATTGTGAACTAAGGCAAGTTACTTAACTTCTCTGAGTCTCAGTTTCCTCATCTGTAAAATGAGGATAATAATACTTTCTTCATGGGTTTGATGGATGATTAACATGAGATAATGTATGGAAAGCACTTAGCACCCCGCCCGGCATGGAATAACTCAATACACGTTGGGTTTCATTATTGTTACTGTTTTATTATTTTACTGATAAATTGTTACTCAGTCTGTAGTTTCTAAAATTGACCTCTTTCTTTTCACTTTTCTGAAAATTTGAATAACACATGCCTATCCCTGGTCCTATGGCACTGTGTTGAAGAATGTAGCAAAAATAAAAATAGTGCTGTTTTCTATCTGCCATCTGTTAACATTAACCATCTGCCCAAAGCTGTGGGCCCATCCATTTTTTTATTCTTTCTGCTCAAAACGTTGATTAAAATGTATCCCCACCCCCACGCCCAACTCACAGCTTTTGTGACCCTAGCATGTTTCTCATGACTCAACTCATCTGGGGCTCCAACCGCCACCAGACAGACCCATTGGGGCCACTCTTTTGTTCCTGCCATATTTTGCGTGGGTCTGTCATTACCAGCACTGGGTTGGGACAGACCTAGAGGTCATTTAGCTTTGTCAGGATGGGATAGAAAACTAGGCAACATTAAAAGGTCATGGGACCTAGGGTTAAGGAGCAGGACTTGGAGAACAGGAGAGCATCCTAGTCATGGGGGAACTAGGTCACCAGGAAGGGAAATGAAATAGAATTATAGTAGCAAAGACCTGGATACCAAATCACAGAACCAGGCACAAGGCTGACATAGTGAGCTACCCAAAGTACCAAATCCAGGGTCCCTTATGTCCTCCCTCTGAAACTGGTGGTACCAGATCTTGGGTCTGAGTTGTATCTATAAGCAGCGTTAGATGGCCCCAGGGGTGGGTGTTACTGTGCTGCCCCAGTAGAGAGCCAAGTGAGGTACTAAGGTGTCCTCCAAGAGAATTTCAAAGATCCCTGACACTTGCTCATCCCACCCAGTTCTTCCAGCAGGGCCCGAATTAAATACTGGAGAGCTTTTCTCTTACTGATTTCTGAGTCTTTTGAGAGATGACCTTATTGTAAGGCCAGTCAGAAACCTAACACATGCCTTTCTCTCAGCAGGAGGACAATATTTGACTGTAGCTGAGTGGGATCCAGGTCACTGGTGACTCTCTGAGTACTCGAAATGTCAATTTAAGGCTAGAACAGATCTGATAAGAATGGAGAGAGACAGTGATGGGTTATACTTTACAGGGCAGTCATTTTTAATCCACTTTAATGACCCAAGGGAATGAAACTGGTTATAATTCTCTGGCTGTCTGCATCACCAAGGTGCCCTTAAATGTCACTCAAAAGGCATCTAGGACTTGCCATTTTTTAATCTTTTAAAACTAAAAAATAAATCAAAAAAAGTTCTTTTGAAAGAGATGGAGAAATAAACCCCACCACAATACCATCTTCTGGAGACAATTTCCGCTAAAATTTTGGAGTACATCTAAGCTAGCTTCTCTCTGCCCTTCTCTCCTTTCCTCGTTCCCTCCCCCAACCATTGCTTCTTTCTTGTCTTCCTCCTTCTCTTTCTTTGAACCTCAAGGGCAGAGAGTTAAGTTTATTTATACTTCTCGGTCGTGGCACACATCAACATTTGCATGTCCTTGGTTTTGCTTCTATTTCGTTTTATTATTTTCCCTCTTCATCCTGAGTCTTTACTTTCAGTCCCCCCTCCCACCACTAGTAGCTATTCTAAGATGCTAAATTCTTGCATTTGCATGCATCACGGAAGAATATATGGTATTTACGTCTTTTCAATTTACGTAAATGGTACTTGCAATAGGTCTTGTTGTTTCTTACTTTTTATTTTTTAACTCAACACTGTTTCTGTAATCTATTTATAGTGTGGGGTGTCCATCTGGCTTATTACTGCTAACTGCTGCGTGGTGTACATATCCCCCACATTTTATTTATCTATTTCCCCAGTGAAGGACTTTTAGGTTGTTTCTAACACCCTGCTGTTGAAAACAACACAATAAACATCCCCATGCGTATGTCCCTAAGGATCTGATTATTAGAGTCTAGAGACAGGAGTGAGACTGCTGAGTCACAGGGATATACATATTTAGTATCACTAAGTGCTTCCAGATTGTTCTTCAAATGGTCATGACATTTTTTAAAATTGAGACATGATTCACATACCATAAAATTCACTCGTTTAAGGTGCAAAATTCAGTGGTTTTTAGATTATTCACAGAGTTGTGCATCTAATTCCAGAACGTTTTCAGCCCCTCCACAAGAAACCCGGGAACTATTAGCAGTCACTCCTCGTCTCCTCTCTGCCCATCCCCCGTCACCCGTGGGCTGAAAATCGACTTCCTGTCTCTATAGATTTGCCTTTTCTACATTTCATATAAATGGAATCATACTGTATGTGGCCTTTTATATCTGGTTTCTCCCAGTTAGCAAATTGTTTTCAAGGTTCAACCGTGTTGTAGCATGTATCACTACTTCATTCCTTTTTATCGCTGAATAATATTCCATTGTATGGAGATATATTTTATTTATCCATTCATCAGATGATGGACATTTGGGCTGCCCTTTGGCTATTATGAATAATGCTGCTGTGAACATTCACGTACAGGTTTTTTTGTGGACATACATTATCAATTCTCTTGAGTACAGACCCAGGAGTGGAAGTTCTAGGTCATATGGTCACTCAGTTTAATTATTGAGGACTGTTTTCCAAAGAAGGCGCATCACTTTATATTCCCACTAGCAATATATGAAGGATCTAAGTTCTGTACATCTTCACTAACACTTGCTATTTTCCATCTCTTTCATTATGGCCGTCCACGTGGGTGGGAAGCAGTATCTCATTGTGTTTTTTTTAATGGAGTAGAGATTATTTTTTTAAAGATTGGCACCTGAGCTAACATCTATTGCCAATCTTTCTTTTTTTTCCCTTCTTTTTCTCCCGAAAGCCCCCCAGTACATAGTTGTATATTCTAGTTGTGAGTGCCTCTGGTTGTGCTATGTGGGACACCGCCTCAGCATGGCCTGATGAGCAGTGCTGTGTTCGCGCCCAGGATCCAAACCAGCCAAACCCTGGGCCGCTGAAGCAGAGCTCGTGAACTTAACCACTTGGGCATGGGGCCAGCCACTCATTGTGGTTTTGAGTTGCATCACCTAATGACTAATTATTTTGAGCACCTTTCTATGTACTTATTGGCCATTTATATATTTTCTTTGGAGGAATGTCTGTTTAAATCCTTTGCCCATTTTTAAATTGGGTTATTTGTCCTTTTATTGTTGGGCTGTAATAGTTCTTTATACATTATGGATACAAGTTCTTTGTCGGATATATGATCGCAAACGTTTTCACCCGTTCTGTAGATTGTCTTTTCACTTCCTTGATCATGTCCTCTGAAGCACAGTAGTTAATTTTGATGAAGTCCAGTTATCTATTTTTTCTTTTGTAGCTTATGCACCTGGTGTAAACTATTATCTAATCCAAGGTCATCAAGATTTATGCTCACGTTTTCTTTAAAAGTTTTATAGTTTTAGCTCTTACATTTAGAATTTTTGATCCACTATAAATTCATTTTTCTATGTGTTGCAAGGTATGGATCCACATTCATTCTTTTGCATGTGGATCTCCAGTTGTCCCAGCACCATTTGTTGAAAAGACCCTTCTTTTCCCGTGGAATTGTCTTGGCACCCTTGTTGAAAATCATTTGACCATAAATGTGAAGGTTTATTTCTAGACTCCCAATTCTACCCCATTGTTATAAGTCTATCCTTATCCACACTGTCTAGATTACTCCAGCTTTGTACTAAGATGTAAAGTCAGGAAGTGTGTCCTCCAACTTTGTTTTTTTTCAAGATTGGGAGTGTTACCATCTGTATTAGTTTTCTATGGCTTCTGTAACAAATTGGCACCAATCTAGTGGCTTAAAACAACAAAATTTTATTATCTTAGAGCTCTGTAGGTGAGAACTCCCACAAGGATTCACCACAATCAAAATGTTGGCAGGGGGCCAGCCCGGTGGCACAGTGGTTAAGTGTACATGTTCTGGTTCGGCGGCCAGGGGTTCGATGGTTCAGATCCCGGGTGTGGACATGGCACCGCTTGGCAAGCCATGCTGTGGTAGGCATCCCACATATAAAATAGAGGAAGATGAGCACAGATGTTAGCTCAGGGCCAGTCTTCCTCAGCAAAAAGAGGAGGATTGGCAGCAGATGTTAGCTCAGGGCTAATCTTCCTTAAAAAAAAAAAAATGTCGGCAGGGTTGTGTTCCTCCCAGGATGCTCCTGGGGAGAATCTATTTTCTTGTCTTTTCCAACTTCTAGAGGCCACCCTCATTCCTTGGCTCATGACATGCTCCTCCATCTTCAAAGCCAACAATGGCCGGCCATGTTCTCCTCACGCTGCTCTCTTGCACATCCTCTCTTCTGTAGTCATACTCCCCACAATAATGTTTTGTAGTTTTCAGTGTATAAGGCCTGAACTTCTTTTGTTAAATATATTTATAAATTTTATTCTTTTTGATACTATTGTAAATGGAATTGTTTTTGTAATTTCATTTTCAGATGGTTTGTTGCTAGACCCTTCAGATGGTTTTTTGTAGACCCTTATAAGGTTAAAGTTCCTTCCTATTATGATTTGCTGAGTGTTTTTATCATAAAAGTGTTTCAGATCTTTGTCAGATGATTGTGTGTAGAAATAAAATTGATTTTTTGTTTTTTGATCTTATATTCTGCAAGCTTGTTGAACTCATTTATTATAGGCAATAGTATTATTTTGTGGAATCCTTAGGATTGTCTACAGACAAGATCATGAAACCTGGAAAAAGAGGAAGTTTTACTTCTTCTTTTCCAATCTGAATGTCTCTCATTTCTTTTTCTTGCCTAATTGCTTGGCTATGACCTTCAGTAACATGGTCAATAGAAGTACCTAAGGGGACATTCTTGTCTTGTTCCCGATTTCAGTCTTTCACCATTGAGTATGATGTTGCTGTGCATTTTTTTTGTAGACCCTTATAAGGCTAAAGAAGTTCCTTTCTATTACTAATTTGTTGAGTGTGTTTATCATAAAAGTGCTTTGGATCTTTGGTAAATGACTTTCCTACTTCTATTAAGATGAGCATGTGATTTTTGTCCTTTATTCTATTATGGTTTATTACATTGATTGTCTTTCACACATTGAACTAATCTTACACTCCTGGAATGATCCCAGTTAGTCAACGTGTACAATTCTTTTTATATTTTGCTTGGTTCAGTTTGCTAGTATTTTGTTGAGGATTTTTGCATTTATATTCATGAGGGATTTTAGTCTGTATCTTTCTTTTCCTGTAATATCTCTGCTCGATTTTGGTATCAGGATAACACTGGCCTGATAGAATAAATTGAGAAGTATTCTCTTTTTTATTTTTAAGAAGAGTTTGTGAAGAATTGGTGTTAATTCTTCTTTAAAAGTGAGGCAGAATTCACCAGTGAAGCCATGTAGTCCTGCATTTTTCTTTGTGGGAAGTCTTCTGATTACGAATTTAATCTCCTTACTTGTTATAGGTGTGTTTAGATTTCCCATTTCTTCTTAAGTCAGTTTCAGCAGTTTGTATCTTTCCAGGAATTTGTTTATTCTAAGTCATCTAATTTCTTGGTATATAGTTTTCACAGTATTCCCTTATAATTGTTTTTATTTCTGTATGTTCAGTAGTTATGGTCCCTCTGTCATTCTTGATATTAGTAATTTGAATCTTTTCACTTATTTTGTGATTGATGTAGCTAAAGATGTCAATTTTGTTGATCTTTTCAAAGAACCAACTTTTCATTTTGTTTGCTTTATTATTTTCTATTCCCTTTTTAATTAATTTTTACTCTAATCCTTATCTTTCCTTTTTCCTTATTATTTTCATTAATTTATAATAATAGTTTACGATAACCATATATAAAGTTAAACTATTTATATATCTATGTATACATATATAAAATTAGTTATTATAATAATAGTTAGTTTTGATAAATACCCCCTTAATTTCAATATTATAAAAAACTCTTAGCTCCTATATAGCTTTATTCCCTCCTCTCTCCTTTGTGCTATTATTGTTGTACAAATTACATCTTTACACATTATAAGCCCATCAACAGAGGTTTGTAATTACTGCTTTATACGGTGATCTTATAAAACAGACCATGGGGAAAAAATTTACCACCAAATCACGTATATACTGCCTTCTATATTTACCTCTGTAGTTACCTTTTCCAGCCTCTTTATTTCTTCATGTGGATTTAGTTACTGTCTAATGTCCTCTTATTTCACCTTGAGAGATTTCCTTTAGTGTTTCAGTAGGGCAGATCTGCTAGTGGCAAACTCTCAGTTTTTGTTTATCTGGGAAAGTTTTAATTTCTCCTTCATTTTGAAGGATAGTTTTGCTGAATGTAGAATTCTTGCTTGACAGTCTTTTCTTTTATTGCTTTGAATATGCCACCCCACTGCCTTCTGGCCTCTATGGAGTCTAATGAGAAATCAGCTGTTTATATTTAAAGAGCTCCTGTATAATTTATACATAGTGAACTACACAGATTTTTAAGTGCGAGGTTTGATGAGTTTTGACAAACATACACATCCATGTAATCTCTAATCCAATCCAGATATACAAAACTTTTATTTCCAGAAAGTTTCCTCTAGTTCTTTTGTAATGGATACCCCCCACCCATCTCTGAAGCAACCACTGCTATGATTTCTTTTTCCTGTTCTTGAACTCTGTAGAAATGAAATCATACATTATGTACTCTTATTTCTGATTCCTTTTACTCTGCATGTTTTTAAGATTTATCCAAGTTGTGACATGTATTAATAGTATATTATTTTTTATTGCTGAGTAATAGTTCATTGTAAGAATATACCACAAATTGTTTATCCATTTTCTTGTTGAAGGACATTTGGATTTTTTCCAGGTTAGGATTACGATGAATGAAGATGGTATGAACACCCGTGTTTAAGGATTTTTGTGGACATATTTTTTGTTTTATTTGGGTAAATAACTGAGAGTGGAATTGCAGGATCATTGGATAATAGATGTATGTTTAACTTTATAAGAAATGGTTTTACAAAGTAGTATCATTTTACACTTCCACCAGAAATATATGAAAGTTTCAGGTGCCGTTATTTGCTGTTGTCAATCTGTTTTGGAGTTAGCCATGCTAGAGCCTGTAACATGATACATCATTGTGTCTTTAATTTGATCTTTCCTGATATGCTTATTGGCCATTCATATATATTCTTTACTGAAGTATCTATTTAAGCCCTTAACTCGTTTAAGAAATTGTTTTGTCTTTTTTATTGAGTTGAAGAAATACTTTATATACTCTGGGTACAAATCCTTTGTTAGCAATAGTTATTAATAATTTTTTTTTCCTTGTCTGTGGCTTGCCCATTCATTTTCTTAATGAAGTCTTTTAATGGGTAGGAGTTTTAAATCTTATGGAAATCCAATTGATCTATTTTTTATGGTTTTATGTTCTTAAACAGGAAATCTTTGCCAACCCCAAAGTTGTACACATATCCTTCCATATTTTTCTCTAGAAGCTTTATAGTTTTAATGCTTAAGCCTATGATCCATCTTGATTAACTTCTGCGTATTGTGTTATTATGAAGTAGAAGTCAAGGTTTCCTTTTTTTTTCAGTTGTTCAGCACCATTTGCTGAGAATTAGTTTCCTTTCTCTATAGAATTTCATGGGCTTCCTTATTGAAAACCAATTTACTGCATAAGTCTGGGTAAAAGTCTGAATTCTCTGTTCTGTTTCATTAATCTATTTCTTCCTCCTTATGCTAATAGCACAATGTCCTGATTACCACGGCTTTGTAAAAAGTCTTGAAATTAGATAGTACAAGTCCTCCAACTTTTCCTCTTTTTCAAGTTTATTTTGGCTCTTCTTCCTTCGTGTGTGCATTCACATTTTAGAATCAGCTTGCCAATTTCTACAAAAATGCATGCTGAAATTTTGATTGGCATTGCATTAAATCTGTAAATCACTTTTATTTTTGATGGATATTTGGATTAATTTGCTAGCTCCATTAAGCAACTAAGTAATTTGGTTTATTTCTTTATCGAAGCTAGACTCTCTAACTCGTGAACTAAGCATGGCCCTGTGCAGGTTCTTTGTGCCTGAGTATATAAAGAGAACTGTCAAAGCTAAGTCAGTCACATGAATTGGATTAAGTGTCAGCAAGTTTACACACTTGGGGATTTTTCCTTATTAAATTCTTTAAGTTACCAGAGCAGGATATGCAGCTGAATTTGTAAATGTGAAATAATAATAGAATTAGCTGAGACTTAAGAAGAGGAAAGTGAATTCCAGGCACGGTGTTAAATGTTTCACCGGCATTTTCTTAGTATTTTCAATAACCCATAAACAGCAAGTGCTGGTGGCATTCCCATTTTATGGATGAAGAGACTGTGGTTTAGACCACAGAGCTATTCAGCACTGGATCAGAATTCAATCGGCTGTCTCTGGAGCCTGACATCTTGAGCATGAGCCACACAGCCTCCACCCTGTGACCTCACAGCTTCCCTTCATGGTCTTGTCCCAAAGGCCAATAGTTTAGCAACAAAACATCTATTCCCTGCCCCTGGCCCCAGGCTAAGACCAGGCCCTGATGGTCCGACCTTCTCCTCCGTCCATGGAGGTCTTTTGGCCGTCACTGTGTCATGTATTAGATTAGAATCTTATTTTCAGAATATCACCAGATGAGATCAGCCATCGGAGGGCCATCAAAGTCCCCTTTCGGTAGAGATGATTTCCTTTATGCAAAGGTTGGAAAGCATTGTGCCACTTTTTTATTAGCTTTTGCTTCCAAAGGTCTGAAGTCTTGGGTAAAAAGTATAAATAAATAAATACAAGGTGTCGAGAAAACACCACGACTACAGGTGATAGCAGCTTAGGAGTTTCTAGGTTTTCACTTACCTTCATCAGCCAGAGTGTTCACACAGGGCTGCACAATGTTAAAGATTTGGATTTCTTTTCACAGCATTCTAGCTTTTAAAGTGTAATCGTTTTGTGGACTGTGCTTTTTTTTTGAGGAAGATTAGCCCTGAGCTAACATCTGCCACCAATCCTCCTCTTTTTGCTGAGGAAGACTGGCCCTGAGCTAACATCCGTGCCCACCTTCCTCTACTTTATATGTGGAATGCCTACCACAGCATGGCTTGCCAAGCGGTGCCATGTCCACACCCGGGATCTGAACTGGTGAACCCCGGGCAGCCAAAGCAGAACGTGCGAACTTAACCGCTGCACCACTGGGCTGGCCCTGGAGCGTGCATTTTTTGATGTAACAATAATTACTAAAGATGTGTTCCACAATTTCAAGCAAATTTGAGACTTCCTCGCTGCTTAAACATAATTCCACTCCTGGAAGACGGTTATTTTTACTAATAGGTAAATGCATTTTCCTCTTGGCATGAAAATGAAAATATTTTGCTAAAACCTTACAGAAAACCTTGACACAAAGGTACGAAACCAAGATAAACTAGTGCTAGAAACCCCGGTGTTCTCCTGAGCGACTAGACAGCAGAGGAAATCACCTGCTTCCACCTTCACAGGTTCCGCATCGTTATTCACCAGAGTTAAAGGACAATCTCACTGGAAATGCGAACCGTGACTGGATATTTGATACTATTAAGAAATTATTGATAATTATTTTTATCTGTGATGATGGTATTTTGATTTTTTAAAAGAATCTCTTAGATATATGTATTAAATGTTCATGAATACAATGATATGATGTCTGGGATTTGCTTCAAAAATAATCTCAGGGGGTAGAGAGAAGCAGAGAGGGGTATAGATGAAACAGTAGGACCACATGTTGACAACTGTGGAAGCCGGGTGGAAAGTACACTATACTATTTTCTCCACTATTGTATATTTTAAAAATCTTCCATAATAAAAAAAATGAAGGCAATTCTATTGACTTCTGTTAACACTAAAAAATAAAACTGAATTCTTAGGTACTTGAAAGATGGTTTCTGGAAGATACCTGTAACTGAAGATTATTAAATAGTGGAGAATAAGAGAAGAGCTTCTAACCAATTCTAACATCCTTACTCCATAGTTTCAAATGACAACACGTTATAATGACATTGATAATAATAACAATGGCAGCTACTGCAGCAGCAACAGTTCACGTTTAGTGAATACAAACTATGAGCCTGGAACTGCTTTAAGAGCTTTACGTTGATTATTTCACTATTAAGATCCTCACTTAATAGATGAGGAAACTGAGGCTAAGTAACTTGGCCACTGTCCCAGCAAGTAAAATCCTGAGGAGCCAGGATTTGAATCCAGAGAGTCTGATTCCATAATCCATTCTTTCAGTCATTCAACAAATATTTATTGAGCAGCTACCATGTTCCAGGCCCTGGGGTAGCAGTGGTGAATAAAAGAACGAAACTTCCTGCCAGCGTAGGGCATCTATTCCAGTGGGAGGAGACAGACAAAACCCATCATGCTTAACAAATAATATGTGTATTTTAGAGACAGTAGAAGTACTTTAGAAAAAATAAAGCAAGGAAGAGGAGAGGGAATGACAAGGCTGTGAGAAAGACCTGACTAATATGGTGACATTTGAGCAGAGACTTGAAGGAGGTGGGGTGGTCAATTTCAGGCAAGAGAAGCATCATGTGCAAAGGCCCTGTGGCAGGAGATTTGCTTGGTGTGTTCAAGGATCAGGACAGAGGCCCATGTAACTGGAGCTGAGGACAGACAGGGAGAACAGTAGAGGCGTGGCTAGCGAGGTCAGAGCCTGTGATGCTTTGAAGGGCATTTGGGCTTTTAGTTTGAGTGGGATGCGGGCTACTGGGGTGGAGGCTTGAGCAGAACAGGGACCTTACCTAAGAATCACTCACGCTACTGTGTTGATAACAGGCTGCAAGAGGTTAACCGGAAAGTAGGGAGCCCAGTGAAGAGGCTCTTCGAGGACCCAGGAGACATCCCAGTGGCTTAGACCAGGGCTGTGCGGGGGAAGAGGTCAGATCTGAACTATATTTTGAAGGTAGAGCTGACAGAATTTTAATTAATAGCTGATGCTTTTACAATTCACATTTACAGTTGCTTGAATTTGAAAATGAAGACCTTCTCTCTGTCCAATTAAACCAGGAACGTTTTACCTGCGGGAGATCGTGAGCCTGAGGGAGCGAGTCAGCCTGGGAGGAGCCTGCGCGATGGGAAGCGTGTGAGTCTTGGCTCAGGACGCGGGTGACCAGTCTGCCCCGGTGATGACGCTGACTCCCTGCATCCCAGAAAACCCCGGAGCCCAGAGTAAACTGGGATGATTGGTCACCCTACTCAGACATGTGGTTTGTGTTACACCTCTGCCACTCTTCGCTCTGGAACTCTGTGCAAATCATTTAGGCCCCTGAGCCTCAATTTACCCATCTCTAAATAGGGATGATAACCTACTTGCCCGGCTGATCTGAAAGTCTTATGAGACACTGGATGTGAATGTGCTTTGTAAACGGTGAGACATTTATATGCAAATAACATACTAGGCGTTTCTGGAACTTACCGTGCCCAGGCCCGAGGACCTCCCCGCTTCCCTCTCAGGTCAGGTCAGGTCAGGAAGCCCCTCTGCTGCAGGGTGCTTGAGAAGGGAGAAGGACGACCCCCACGGCCCCAGGCCTGGCCTCTGGAGTACCCCTCACGACTTCCAGAACCCCCCCGGCTCTCCTGTGTCTCTGTCCCTAGTCCGGGGCTCAGCCTGCCTTTGGCCTTGTTTCCTGAGACCCCACACGCGGGGAGCCGAGGGCCGCGTGGAGCAAGAGACGGCGGTGTGACTGCGCTCTGGGCCACCAGGGGGCGCCCGGGAGGAAGGGAGCGGGCGGCAGGGCCCACTCACCCCTTCGGCAGCCACAGAGCCCAGGAAACTTGCGGTAGCCCGCGAAAATGTTCTAACACCGTATGAAAAAAGTAGTATAATCTAGCTAGCCACCAGTGCAGTCATAAAATATCATTTATACAAGAAGTTTTCTGGGACGGAAGGGGCGCACGAAGGCAAAAGCGCTTCAAGTCCACAAAAGACATAACGCATCCCTGGAGGGAGATGAGTCAAACCAGGCTCGGGCAGCATCTCCGTCCTCACACGGTTCCATGGCTTCTCTCAGCCAGTTCAGTTCATTTATTCATGTTCTGTTTATATGGCGGCCTCCTTTTTATTCGTCTAGAGACAGCTCCTTTTGGGTAAGAGCTACTTGGTTTCCAGCCACAAGAGAGAGCTTGGGAGGTAGTGAATCAGTCCATCGATCTACCTAGCTACCTTATCTATCTGCCTATCTAGTATCTGTGTATGTGTGTAGTATCTGTGTATGTTTGTATCAGCTATCTACCTATTTCTTTTTAGAGAGTCAACCAGGAAGCCTGACCAGGACTACCATTGCTTCTCTCCATGCCGTGTGGTTAGTAAACGTGTTATCTTCGAGAATTTAAACTCCCACTTTAAGAATGGATGTACAACATCGGTTTGGGGATGTTTGCTGGGTTGAGCAATTCTGTTTAACCCGTCTAGTTCATTTGTTAAGAAGTCTTTGGAAAATTACCTCAGATTGAACTAACATGGCCTTTGGAAGTTTCTATACACGAAACTTTTATAAAAATGTTCATGAACAACTTGTCCCAAATCCTTTACTAATGGTTTTTTACACTGTGTTCTGAGGATCCTCTCAACAGACACACACACACACAGATACACACACACACACACACACACACACATTTCTCTTCAGAGACCCCTCAGTGGCTGCTTGGGGGGGGGGGGTTGTTAGATGACATCACAGGCGGGATGAAACTGCCTTCCTGCCCCACCCTTCCTCTGTTTAGAGCAGCCCTGGTTTACTTGTGGGTACCACATAAGATTTTAGTTGAACAATAGCTTCTGTGGCTAAATAAAACTTGTAAACCATTCTTTATAACTGGAAGTTGTAATTCTTTTTCCACGACGATATTTTCAGGTGCTAACATAACTTTAAAAAAGACGTGTGTAAGCAATTTAAAGAAAATAATTTATGTCTTCAGCATCAGATTTTTAAATGTGAAATTTTTACTCATTTATCCTGTTCAGTAGCTGAATATTTACTCTGGCTCTTGCTGCTTAGAAGAGTCCTACAACCTTTGACCTGCTCTGAGACCTCAACTGGCTGGGGAATCACAGAGAAATTCTATTTTTGGCATTAAAATAAAAGCTTCTACTAAGTTTTAGGATTGACAAGGAAGAAAGGAGAGGGGGGATGTTGCAAGTCTAGCTTCTAAGGATCTATTTAACAAATAGGTGAGTTGGCTCTCTCTAACTGACTTCTTATACAGATCATTCAGCCTGACAGAACTTCCTTTGATAAGAACCAGACACAAGCAAACCCACTGACAAACTGGGGGAGGGGAGGACTTGAGCGTGAGCACCGGGAACAAGAGGACTTTTTTTTTCCAATTTAAAAAACCTTCCTGGGGTTGATTTCCTTAAATGTACATTTCCTCTTCCTAATCCTAGTCATTAATCACCAAATAGTGTTTAATGAGCACCTGCATGGATCATAGACTTGAACCAATGTGAAAACTCAAATTTGGGGTTGCCTCTACCTCTGATAATTATAAGCCACCCCCAGGGTCTGTTCCCGACTTGTTTGGCATCTCTGTTGTTGGCAGAACTTGAATCAGGGCACTGGATTTCAACATCTTCTCTTACTCCTCTCCTCACCTTTTCTCGATCCTAGGGTCTCTCAGCCTCTGCGTTATTGACATTTTATGCTGAATAATTCTATGTTTCTGGGGAGCTGTCTTGTGAATTGTAGGATGTTTAGCAGCATCCCAGACTTCTACCCACTAGATGCTGGTAACACTCCCCCCCCAGTTGTGACAGCCAAAAATGTCTCCAGACATTGCCAAATGTCCCCTTGCAAGGGGAGTGGGTGGAAGTGGGAAGGGAACAAATCTGCCCACTTTTGAGAACCACTGGTCTCTAATCTGTGAGGATTCTCAAGATGAGAATCCCATCAGGAATTATCTGGCCACCGCAAGAAGTAGTTCTCAAAGAAACCTTAGACCCAAGCAATTTAACCAAGTCAATGTTCTCAACCCCGGCTACACATTAGACTCACTGAGATAGCTACAAATGACCAACTGGGGGTGAGTATTTTTTAAAACCTCCCCTGGAGATCTCAGTTTGTAGACAGGATAGACAACCTCTGAACTAAGTGTTCTTAGCAGTCTTAGTATTTATACAAACTTTAAAAAAAAAACCCCAATTTTATTGTAAATAGGAAATATCCAGGTAGTTTCAGAGCAAGAAAAAAATTGCATATGTTGGTAGATTACAGAACATAAGCCACTGGAAACATGTCATATGTGCTTTTTGCTGTTCTGTTACCATCAAAAAGCAGTTGGGAAACTGAATGCCTCTGGGAATGCTGGGCTTTGTAACAGTTTGGCTGGAGGTGCATCACTCGATGTAGAGGAGTTCCTCTGGTGTTTGTAGCTCACAGAGATGCTTTTGACCAAAGTGATATCCATCAGAGAACTTCACAGGCAAGAGGTTGGCCAAGAGGAAAGTCCTCAAATGGAATGTTTGGGATTGGCAGGGAAGGGAGGTCAAGGCTTGGCAAGACCAAAGGTGGGCTAGGAAGGGAGGCCTCGTGGTAATATTTTTCAGCAGATGAAAAATATGATCAAATCACTCCCTCTTTCCTTTGTTAGCGCTTCAGTAACAGCAGGAGTAACTCCAGACAGTGAAGGTCTTTATATCTTAGGATCCAGGAGAATTAGGTTTAGAAGGTATGTATGTTCTGGCAGCTGCCAATCCCACTTCGTCTGGACAGCCAGGAAGGTCTGGCCAAGATTCTCATCAGTTATTGATCTTCTGGAAGGTGTAGGATGCATTAGACGATGTTCAACTTTCCATGTGACCTTAGGCCACTCACTTAACTTCCCTGAGATTTTGGTGTTTTTATCTGAAAAATGGGCAGCATGGTATTGACCTCACACAGTCACTATGAGGATTAAGTTAGATAATGCGTGTGAAAGTGCATTGTGGATTATAAAGCCCAACAGGTATATTATCTTTCCAGGGACTTTCTATCCTGAAGATTACACTAGTCCAGGAGCCAGTGGCTTTCAGTTTTGGCTTCTAGGAGGTGTATAGAATAATGGATGAGTGTAGCCGTTGACTTAAGTTGTGAAAAGTCTGTGCTCAAGTGGGCAATTAGGAAAATACATTTGAGCTAAAAATACAGAGTGATGTATTTTTCATGACGGAGGTTATGATTACATTTTAGGTTATTATATACTAAAGACCAAGAAATTCATTGATGCCCTCTAAAGTGCAAAGAGCAAGAGATTAGTCTGATAAATGGTTTCCATTAAAAAAAATTCCATTTGGTTTCCGAAATTTATCTTGTCTCCTGGGGTTTCTGAGTGCCACAGTGTCCTCCTCCTGAGCTGCATTCTACTGCTTTTTACATCCCTAGGTCTGTAGAATATCAATATTTATGCAAATACAGAGGCACAACATAACTAGAGAGCTAACCCACTATGTCCCTATTCGTGGATATGTAACTGAAATCACTGTTTTGTCTTTTAGTTTAGTTTTGGTTGATAGAATGTAATCTTTGTGGGTGTTGAATAAAAGGCTTTTGGTGATGTTGTTTCATACAGGTAATGCAGCTGAGACCATCCAAATAAGTCCATGGTCAAGGTTCCAAGTTATTAGTGCTCGCTTAGTAATAAGGACTCCCATCAAAGGATGAAATAAACAGGGCAGGAGAGAAGGTTGTTTCAGGGGACAGACAGTCAGTACTATTCTGGGGGACGCTGGTAGAGAAGAGGTCAGTGTTTTCAAATCTTCACTCAGATGCTTTTCCAAATAGGTGTCCCACATGGTTAGCAGAGAAAATTGGGCAAATCCACCCCAGTCTTATGAAAACACAGACACCTGGATGCCATCTTCCTGAAGAGAACACCTGCTCAGCCAGTTGCAAACCCAGAACAGAGCACACTCCTACATTATCACATTAAGTTCATATTTCTCTGGTCTGCCCTCAGATTGTTCTGCCTCGAAGTCTGAGTCAGGGTCTGGGTGGTGGATTTCAATGACAAGAACATAGATGAGGCCCCCAATGGAGGCACCAACCAGAGGGCCCACTACAGGAATCCACCAGAAGTAATTTCCAGCCCTGCAATCAAACAAGAAATCAGTGATACACCACTTCGCCTTCCTCCTGGTATTACTGCTAGTTATTCACTATCCAGCTCGTCTTTCTCATGCTCATGGCCCCCTTGTAACCCAGCAAGAGCTAAATCTAAGGGCACTCACTGTAGCTTGGTAACCATCATCCTAGATTTTCCGGTATACTTGATTTCAGATGATCTATTCCATTGTCATATTAGTACTTGTGAGAGAATATGTCCCATTTATTTTCCTTTCGGAAAATCTAGTCTCTGAACCCAAGGTCAAAATTGAGGACATCTAGGGAAAGTTCAGGTCGAATATTCAGGAATTGCCTTTCCCTCATCCCGAAATAATGAGTCCTGGGGATTATGAATGAAAAGGAGATGTGAAGAGATTCTCAGACATCATTGGTCTATAAGGGCAATCACAAAATAAACAACCAAGAGATGTTTGTCAATGAATGAATGAATTAAAAAACTCAAAGGTGGTTATAAAATTACTTACTAAATATAATTTAACTCGGTGCTTATTTTTTGAGGTTATGGTTTAAAGTTACTTGCTGATAAGGCTTTTGTGCCATGATTCTCTCTCCCCTCCAGAAATCCTCAGTGTCAGCACGTCATATTAAAGGTATAATTCCAGGAGAAAGCAAGTGCCCTTGTGAATTGTCACCAATCTTTTTCTGGAGACAAGAAATCTATTTAAAGAACTCTAAAGACAGGACCATGAATGCTCAGAAGCAAGCAAAACTATGCAATATATTGTTTAAGGCTATGTAAATTTGAGATAAAACTTTAAAAGCAGGAGAATGATGAAAAAAAATTCGGGATATTGTGGAGGAGGCAGAGGAAGCAGGAGGAGCACAGATACGTGAGGATTTCAAAGTGTTCTAGTCGGGGGAAGGAGTCATGGCTGTTCTTCTCATCGTTACGCTTAATAACTACACATATGGTCCATGAGGGCTTTTGTTTGTATCAAATTTTGATTAGAAAGGATAATAAAGGAAATAAGCACAAAACAAGAGGCCTGTCCTAGAATTCATGAGACCTAGTTCTAATCTCGGGACTGTCTAGAAGGTCTTTGAGCAAGGGTCCCCTTCTCTGAGCTTCCTTCTGCCGTCTGCACGGTGGTCCCTTCCACCTGGATCACCCAAGCACTGTCTTAGGACATCAATCTTAGACCACAAATGCAGGCCCCAGGGAAGAGCGCTGAGGTTGAGCACAGCAGCCACCAGATGTCACTCTTACTGCATGGGAGAGGGGTCGCTGCACTCTGCTGTTCTCACAGCACCCTTTCCCACACCCCCACATCCAGATGGACTTTTCCATAAGAGGCATATGGCCTTTAAAAAAGAACTAGGAGACTTCCCTTCAGCGAAATACATGAAGCAAATATAAGCCACTTTATTTGGCTCATCATTTCCTTTCTTCCATCACTGCTTTATGGCAAATCTTCCACTGTCATTTAACAGATTAGGGTCCAAGATGTCTGCCAGCACACATGTCCTCCTTTCACTGGCCAGCCTTTCCTCCTTCTGTCAGAGCTGAATGCTTTGTGCCAGAATCATGTCATAAATGGAGGAGCTCAGGTGTGGTTCCCTGCCTGGCTCAGTCTAAGGTGTACACAGGGTCATTTGCACGCTATGATTTGGGGGCTGCCAGGAAAATGTCTGTGTTCATTGCTTAGGGTGCTGTCATCAGGGATTCATTCCTTTGGGTAAACTATTTAAAAAATTAACGACACCCCTGAGATCTTTTATCCATTCAGTCACTAACACCTTAATGTGCATCGGTGGAGAGAACTTGCAAGGGAAGCATCCTATATTTAACGGAAAAGCAAGAGTCAGCCAGGGTCCGTTGACTTGCCCTCCTCAGAGCCTCTGGTGCCCACTCCCCCCGTCATCCTCACTGCTTGCTGTACAGAGGCAACTGAGGATCCAAGAATAAGGCAGCCTTGATTTTAGCTGAGATCTTGGGTGTGATCCAAGCCAGCACAACTCCTGAGATCCTTACCTTGGGTAGCGAAACCTGAAAGGATGGGACACTCTAGGGACACTTATCTCTCAAAAGTTTTCTTGGGAACTTTCTGGGTGAGGATTACCAGCCAGCCTAGCTCTTATATAACTGGTTCCTGCCCCTTCTACTCTCTCCTTTTTGACCCACTTTATATAATGATGTCAGATTAGTTTTCGTAAGTTGAGGATCTAAAAATGTCACATTTCTGCCCTAAATCCTTTGCTGTTCTTCATAGCCTATGGAATAGGGAGCATCAAAACCCCAAAATTTTCATTCTGGGAGTCTAGGACCTCTATGATCTAACAGTTGCCCTTTCCAAGCTTCTTCATGCACCCTTCCAGCTAGACTGAAGCACTCGCTATTTTAACAATCTGCCTTTGTTTTAACCTCTCTATCCCCTGTTTAAGGATGTCCAAATGCTATAAAATGGCCCTACTTCCACCTCCATCATTCCTAAATCTGGAGCTGCAAATCTCCTCTCAATTCCTGGAGTTAATCAGACAGATTTCTTTAATGGCACTTGACAGCTTCAACCTTGTGTAGAAACCTGTGTTAACTCCTTTGAAATAAAACTTAAATAAAACAGTGAAGGGTAGCGATTGGGTCATATCATCTTTAGCACAGGGCCTTGAAGAAGAGATCACGTAGCTGCATGGATGAATGAATGAAAGCGTGAAGGGAAAAGACTCCAATGCTAACAAGGGACGTGGAGCTCAGAGTTTGGCATTAGGTAACCCCAGCATTCTCCCACAGACATGGTCTCTTACTATATACTTAAGGAAACAAAGAGAGAATAAGCAAGAACTCTGTTTTAGAACCACCACGATAAGCTCAAAGGGAGGCCAGATCACCTTGGGGGGGGGGGTGCATCTTTGTTCTAGGGGTCTGTGTAAAGCTAACAGAGGTGAGCTGGTGGTGGAGGCAGTGGTCTCCTAGAGTGAAACTAAGGAAGATGGGATTAAAGGAAACTCATGGGCTAATTCTGGCCTCTGGGAATAAGGAGATCTTTTGGACATATGTTTTAGATTCTCCATTGGAAGACCACAAAGCATCCTTCTCAGTTGGGGATATTTTGTTCAATCTTTTCACATTCTCCATGCACTCTTAAAATTTTTGGCCAAATAATTCTTTGTTGTGGGGATCTGTCCTGGGCACCTTAGGATGCTTAGCAGTATCCTAGTAACAACTTCCACCTCCACCCTTCCCAATGTGACAACCAAAGATGCCTCCAGGCAAACGTCCCTAGGGGCAAAATTGCCTGTAGTTGAGAACCTCTGCTCTAGGAAATTCCATGTAACGTTAGTTTCTTAAAGGTAGGGAATGTTGCTTGGTCCTCTTTGTATCCTCATCTCCTAGGACCTGTCTGGCATACAGCACTTATCCATCCATTCTTTGATTCAGTAACTTTTATTGGGACTTCCTGTACGCCAGGCCCTATTCTAGTCACTGTGGCTACAAGAGTGAAAAGCTGTCAAGGTCCCCATCGTCGTGATCCTTACAGTCTAGGGTTCTCAGTGCTTATCTGTGGTGGTCATCTGAGTGGTGTCAGTTATTTTAATAGCTTGCTTTTTGTACTGGTGAAGGCAAGGCAAACTCTCTCTTAAATAAGTCATCACGTGTGTCTGACTATATGTACAGGTCAGCATTTAGGGACACTCAAGTCTTTTGTTCTCACAGCAGACATTAAAATTTGCTCACCTGTGTTTTTTCTACTTCTCTTTCTCCACGTTAGAAACTTGTTTCCTGATAAACCACAGTGAGTTCCTTTCCGTGGAGAGATGCATGAGTGGATGGGACGGACTGCTGGGACTTTATGAGGAGAATGTGGGGAGGAATTAATGGGAAAAGTTTGTCCTGGGAGCTTGGTACCAAGTTGGCATATTTCCTCAACACATTCTGAGGAGAAAAGCATGGGGTCTTTCCATTTCCTGTGCACAGACTCTCATTTGTATCTGTCCTGCCGGGAATTTCTTACTCATACCTCTAGACCCGACTTAGCTCTCACTTCTTCCGTGGTGCTTCTCCAGCTCCCCCAGGCAGAGCTAGCCACTCCCTTATCTGTGTTCCCTCAGCACTTTGTTTTAGAGGTTGCTAGATCACTTATTACATTGCTCAAAGCTAGTGTCTTAGCTGATTTTGAAATTTCCTTGCCTAGTACAGTGACCATAGCATAAATAGTGTTCAATGAAGATCTGTTGAATAATGAAAGAATGAATGAAGCATCGCTAGCCTGGTTGACTAGAAAAAGCCCTGTAGTTGTATCAGATGTAAATTCCAGTCCTGACTTTGTCACAAGTGAATCTGTCGACAAATTATACAACCAAAATATTCACGTAA
Source organism: Equus przewalskii (assembly GCF_037783145.1). Taxonomy (NCBI): domain Eukaryota; kingdom Metazoa; phylum Chordata; class Mammalia; order Perissodactyla; family Equidae; genus Equus; species Equus przewalskii. Next base: position 133,566,150 of record NC_091831.1, read on the forward strand.
AACCATATAACAACTGAGGAACTATTATTGTTATATAGGACAGGCCTATCTCTTTTGAGTTTATCTAGAGGCTCTCTCACTGTCTCCCTGTGTCTGTGTCTATCTTTCTATCTCTTCGTCTTTCTCTGTCTCGCGTATACACACCCCAAATCACCAATCGCCAGTGAAACATTTCACACTTATGACCAGAGTATGTGCTTCACCTCCACCATCCCACTTGAGCTTTCCTGGATCTCCAAGTCAAAGCACAGCTCTCCTCGATAAGATGCGCCTGAATATTTCCCTCCCCACCGTTGTTACTTACGTGAAGACCTCAAACCCCCATCCTGCCAAAGCAGTGAAAAATCTGGGACCCAGGTCTCGAGCTGGGTTCATGGCACAGCCACTGTTCAGTCCCAAAGAGCAAGATATGACAATAATCAGGAGGCCGATGACAATGGGCTCTAGGCCTCTGGGGACTCCCAAGTTTCTGGAGTCAAAAATGGCAAAGACAATCATGAGGAGGAACATGGTGGCCACTACCTGAGGAGGGAGAAAATGTGCAAGGGGGTTAGCTTGTAGTCTGCCCACTCACCCACCTCAGATTCACCCCCTCTTGTTAAAACAAACCTAGTAATAACTAACATACTCTGGGTGAAGACACTATGCCAGGCACTCTTCTTGTCACAGCAATCCTAGACGTGGTGCTAATATCATCCTCCTTTTCAGATTAGTTATCTGCCCACGGTCACACACTTAGTCAGTGGCAGACAGGTGCGGACCCAGAGGGTTCAGCTCTGGAGGCTGTTACCTTGACCACACTGTTCTGCTAAGCTAATACCCAGCTAAATAGAAGGGCACGCTGAACAAATGGACAAAGGGGCTCATTCAAAATGGCAAGAAAAACAATGTCAGATATCAATAGATAATCGGGCAAAGGAAACGAACGGAAAATTCATAAAAGAAAAATAGAATTAAGAAACAAATAAGTGGGAAAAATGGATTTGCAATGAGAAAATGCAAACAATACCAAATGTTAGGGAAATGATATCAGTTCTCTCAGGCTTTTCTAGTAGAACTAAACACATACCGCACTTTCTAAATTTCTAAAGGAAATTCAGCAGTAATTTAGCAATATGCATTTTAAAAACCCCATAAAGTTATTTGTTCAGTTTGACCCAGCTGGATATTTGAGAACCATTCCATGGAAATAATCTAAAATATGGAAAAATCATAAAACAAACACATTCACTTATGAATTATTTATAGAACTGAAGATCTGGAAGCCACCTAAGTACATGTCAATAGGGAAATGGCTAAATTATGGGGTGCCTATTTTATAGGTTGTTATAGGGCCATTAAAACAATAAATATAAAAGCTATGGGGCCACATTTAAAAATACTTATGATATTAAGAAAAAATATACATGCATTATATTTTACATTCAAGAACACTTATAAAAGAAAAAGTGCAAGAGAATCTACACACAATGATAACAGGTATTCTGAAGCGGTGGGTTATAGCTGGTGTTTTCCCCACTTTCTATTTTCTAAACTTGCCAAACTATTATTTTACTTTAACAGCTAAATGATAGCTACTATTCCCTGAACACTTACTATGTACCAGGTACTTCATACGATTTTTCTCATTAGGACTTCGTAACAATTCATAAGATAAGTCCTATTATTATTGTCCGTTTACAGGTCGGGAAACCAGAGTAGAAGGAGGTTAAGAAACTTGCCCAAGGACACACAGCCTTTACGCAGAAGAATCAGAATGAGAACCAGGCAACTTTAGCATTTTATCTGCTTTCCAAAATAATAAGATGAAAAGAATTTGTATTCAAAGAGATATGTGGTCGCAAGAGCTCTGTTCTCTGAAAAGCCTTCCGCGCCCTCCCAGGCAGGGTGGAAGCTTCCTCCTCTGGGCTTCCATTGCCTTTGGACTTTCCTTCTATCACAGCTGTTATTACTCTGCAAGAGGGTGGTCTGCTTATTTGTCAGATTGAGCACCAGATGCTAAACTCCTAGGAGAAGGAACAGCATGGAGTTTACCCAGCTCAGCAGGGATCAATAAATATTTATTGATTGAAAGAATGATTGTTTATTAGTTAAATTATGGAATAAGCTTGGACCATATTTAGAGCAAAACAATTTAGTAGTCTTGAGATAAGATGGCCTAGAAATATGGCCATGGTGGCCAAGAGTGCTGTTGGGTGTCCACTGACTGATCATTGGCACTTTCTGGAACTCTCCTCAAGGCCTAATGAATACAGAGCTTGCAGGGCTTGCTAATGGTTGAGCACCAGCATCTTCTAACAATTGTTTTCTCTACTTAGCTATACATAATAACTGGCTTAAAACCACAGTCCTTAGAGAAATGGGAAGCCCACTTTGAGACAAGCACACAGTGAAGAAAACTGAGGAGATGATATGTGGATGAACATCAGGCAAGATATGTAAACCCTCAGTGAGGCTGAACCTCCACTGACCAGAAGACCGAGCAATTTCCTTGTGACCAAGACACCCGGTGAAATGTCTTGAGGATAGGAATTGGGAAAACACATAAAATTCTATGAGATTCCATTAGAAGAACAAAGTTGGGAGGAAGAGAGAAAGGGAGAAAGAGAAGGAGGAAGAAAAGGCCTGCTAATGGCAGAAAAAAGACCATTTGTTGACTGACCACTATTCGCCAGGGATTTTATTGCCATGGTGTATTACTCAGGTATTATTGATGCCATTTATCAGAAGACTAAACTGATGCTTCAGAAGGTTCTGAGTAACTTGTGCAAGGGCAAAAGCGTGGGGACGAGTCAAGGCTGGGACGAGTCTCCTAGAAGACTGCAGAATTCCAAGAGAGGCTCGCACCACTCTCCTGACCTTGGAGTGACCTTGTGTCAGAGATGTCCTGGCGCCCGCTAATTCTCTGGAGGAAAGAAAGGAGGAGAGCATTGCTCCAGGACTCAGCGGAGAGGGCCTCTCTCTGGGGGAAAGCACACAGGGCTGGAGTCTTCATGCGCCCCTCACATTCTCCAAACAGCCCAAGAGTATAGGGAGGTGACTGTGGATCCAAATCACAAGGAACAAAGTCATAGTCTTTTTCTCCAAGGTTTGAGAGAGAAAGTCATTCTTTCTCTCTTAGCTCCAATGGAAAGGACCTGAATTCTCATGAGAAATCACTAAAGATCCTTTAAGAGCTCTTGGCTCCAATCCTATCTTCTTCATTATAAGATAAATTGGGTTTGAATTGAATGGAAAACAGGATCCTTGAGTAACCCTGTAATTCTTACTCATCCTGAAAGCCCATTCTGAGGCACCCGCTGGGGCCCTAATTGACTCAGTAAATACCCAGCTAATTGCTCTAGTCAATGTGTGCACTCACGGCTTAACAGGTACCACCTTCTCTGTCCTTCTAAACCTGCCTAGGAGAATAGACTCCTGGCACTTTGAAGCTAGAAAGAATCACCTGGTCGATCTCTCTTTCTCTCTCTCTCTCTCTCTCTCAGTAGAGACTGATGCCCACAGAGGTAAGGGACCCGTACCATCTTGCCTTCAGTGATCTCTTCCCCCTCCTCCTAGTCTTCCCTCCTCACCTCTTTTTCTGTGTTGCTGTCCAAGTTTATGAAACAACTGCCCTCCTGCCTCCTTTCTTCAGTTGGTACCAGTTTTTCCTAGTTTCCAACTGGCTAATCTAGTCTCCAAGCTGGAAAGGATCTTAAAGGTGACATATCCCTCACTGCCCGCCATCTGGTGTTAGAATCTCCTCAAGAATCTCCCCATTCCCACTTTCTACCCCTAGAGGTCACCCAGACAAGCCTCCAAACCTCTAGCAACTATTGTCTTGGGTCAATAGGGTCTATATTTAGCCCAACCCCAATTGCTAGAAAAGCCTTTCTTTTATTGAATGTAACTTTATCTCACCATAATTTCACTTGTTTATGGACTCATCCATTCACTGAATAAATATTTATTGAGTACCTATTATGTACCAGGCATTGTACTTCCACCAAGTCTCTATGGGGGGTATACACACCAAGTCTAACCTCTTTTGTGCTTGGTAGCCCTTCAAATCTCTGAAAGCTGCTATCCTATCCTATCCATCCATCCCCCCCACTGCCTTACACACCTTCTCTAGAGCAAACACCCCCATTCTCCTCACTGCTGTGTGACGTCATTACCTTTTCGGTTCCTCTCCTTTGGTTGCATGCTCCCTTGAAGTGTGACATTTGGAAATGAGTCTAATACTCCCAGGACAGAGTAGAGGAAGACCCTCAACTACTTCATTTGAATACTGTGCTTCTATTATTGCATCTTATGATAACATTCCTTTATCTGGCAGCTACATCTCTCTGTATCTTTTCCACTGAAACTTTTCCTATCATTCTAGCTCTGTTCCTAATCACTAATGTGACCCCTACAGTCCTCTTTCCTATCTAATTATATTCAGTTTTCATTGTTCCTTTTGTTCTTATATGATCATTTTGATCTTCAACTAGATTCTAAATTCCTGGGCAGATACCGTTTACATGGCATTTTCTTCATATTATTCACTTTATCCTTACAAGTAATCTGATAAGTGCTAGCATTATCCCCAATTCGCAACTGAAAAGCCTGAAACCCGAAAATTCCAGTAATTTGCTGAAGTTACACAGGGAGCTGTGGGCAGAACTCTTATTTTAATTCATGCACTCAGACTCCAAACCTTGGATCTTCACAACTCACATTTACTTGTCCCTCAAGTTCCAGACACAGGGCTGAGCACATAGTGAGAGCTCTATGAAGATTTTTTGCCTATTTGGCTTATGGATCAAAGTGGAAAGGAAAAAGCTGAGGGCATGAAGACATAGTTTTTTCATCTGTCCGTTGAATGGAGCTGTGCAGAGTTGGCAAACTGGAAGATCTATTTAATACACATGCCCACTCTAACCTGCCCCATTGTGTACGTCCTGATCACAAGAGAAGAACTTAGAGTTGCTGGAGAAGATGTCCTTCCTTCCTCCCTTCCTCCCTCCCTCCCTTCCTCCCTTCCTCCCTTCCTTCCTCCCTTCCTCCCTTCCTTCCTCCCTCCCTTCCTTTATTCCTCTACTCTAACTGAGCAGTCTTCCTGGGACACAGTAAGGGAGGGAGAGTCTGTTGGGTTGCCAATGTTGATCCTGCCACAAAGTGACCAGAACAGTTGTACTACTGGCTCCACTACCGATGCTTAGATGCAGTTTGTTTAAACATCGATAAGGCAGAGATACTTCTGTCTACCTTGAGAGTCTGGATAAACCTATGCTCATGGAGAGAGGCACAGAGGATCCGCGATACCCTGGGCTCAACTACCACACTTCACCATCCTTGAATCGAGACCAAGATGTCTTTTCTTGTGGCCTCCACATTTAGATAATGCACACAAAAATACAATAATAGTGAGGCAAACTCCATTTGCCCCTGGGGTTGAAATGTCCAGTCATCCACTCTCTTCTGGACCTCAACTGATGTAAAACAAGTGTTAAAAAAGAGACAACAGGCCCCAAATGGGGTCACTTGTGCTAAGCCTGAGACTTACTACCCAACCTAACTGCAGTTTCAGCCTCTCTCAGGAATGCAATCTTAACCAGTCAGTCTGGAATTACCTGGTCAGCTCTCGTGAGGCAATCTGCCTGGTAGACCCCTATTGCCCTCAAAGGAAGGTGCCTGAAACAATTCGCTCTTTGCTAGCAATTTCCTTGTCCCACCTCCTTCAACCTATATAAACTTTCCGTTTTGTACAGCTCTTTGGAGCTCCTTTCTATTTGCTAGCTAGGATGCTGCCCAGTTCATGAATTGTTGAATAAAGCCAATAAGACCTTTAAAATTTACTCAATTGAATTTTTTTTTTAACATAAGCGTATGTATTGAAGAGGAAGCAGAAAACTGTCTTAGTGGTGTCAACTCCAGCAAAGGCAAAATTTGTCAAGAAAGCTTGGGTTGTGCCTTGTGATCTCTGATTTTGGAAACACAGCCTTTTCTTTCTGAGAGATCCATAATGCTCCTATGTGTTCCTCTGTTAGATTACATTTTTTCACCAAAGTTAGGTCTTTGTTGAATGTACACTTACTTGGTCTGCAAATGCATTCGCCAGAGACAAATATGGAGCTGGGTACGTTGCAAAAATGTGTGCTGTTGCATTTTCTCCCACGATGAGCAGTTTTCCACCAGCAAAGGACATGAGTCCATCTATGGAAGACAGAGCTCTGGCATGTTAGTGTACTCTGGCAGGGGCGAGGGATGCCTGTGCCAGGTCTTGTCCTAAAGAACTACTGTCAAGCACTCAGGTTCAGTGTGGCAGATCCATATCGTTTACCTCTCTTTGCTTCATAGTATGGCAGTTTTAGGGAAGCCTAGAGAAATCCCAGGATGGAGGGTCAAGGATAGAAAACCCTGGGTGCCCTTGATGGTTCACTCCAAACTTGAGCCAAATCCTTAGCCAGTGAGTCCTGAGAGCCAATCTTCTTCTGGGGGAATTCTTGGAATTTTCAAGATCGACTCAAAGCCTAAGTGGAGCTTGGGCTTACTCTAGGCAGAATTCATAATTCCCAGAGGGTTCTCGGTAACCCCTAACACCAGTCCAGAATTTGAGGGTGTTGTGGTACAGTGCAGGGGCCCTTGGAGCAAGGAGGACAGCAGTCCCCCCACACAACCAGTGTCAACCCCGGGTCTCTCCTGCCACAGCAACTGGCTCTCTGAGTTTCTGGTCTGGTCTTGAATTTCCCTGTAGTCTTCTTAGACTCTAATTCTGAGAAAGACACTGGGAAGAGGCCTCTTTCCACAATGTATTTTTCTAAGGCTTGGCTCATAGATTCTAGTTTCTAAGGGCTTCAGTTTGAGAAGTCATAGTGTATTAAGACTTACCTTGGGTTAGACAGAAGGAAATACCTTAACAGTGGATTTCATAGAACTCCAAGACATTTTAGTTTGAAGGACCTTGGAAATCGTTTAGTTCAATTCCCTCGTTTTCCAGAGGAATCATCTAGTTCAATTCCCTCATTTTCCAGGAGAATCATCTAGCTCAATTCTCTCATTTTCCAGAGGAGGAGGACCACACAGCTACTTATTTAGTTCACACAGAACTAAAGTCTGGGTCTTCGATTGTCGAGACTGTGTTTTCCCCCGAGGACTGCTGCAGAATGGAAGCCCTGGCTGTCGGACAGAGGGGGAAGATGTTCCCCACACAGCCCTTTTCTCTGCTCTGCCTCTTCCTTCAAAGACTGTGTTCCAGATTCCTACTCTAAATACTCCCTCATCATATCCTTTGCTACCAGTTAAAGCCTCCTCTCTCAGCCAAGTCAGAGAAAGTCATGGAGAAGCCACTGGCCTAAGCTTATTTTGTGTATGTTCACACTGTAGTGCTGGTTGGGCCTAAAGATAGACTTCCTTTAAGTTCTTCCCCTGTTCCCTATTTAAGCTGGGAGCATTTTCATGAAGAGGCTTCATGAATTTGCCCTAATGATAATGTTGGCCCCATTATTTAGAACCTAGAACTGTTAGAACTGCCTGTTAATTGTAAAATGCTTCCTGTTCTTGCTTTATCTCACTTTTTCCTACCAAGTAATTCTGACTGCCAAATTCTGCCCAGCTCTGCCTAACCTCTGGACTCAGGGGCCCTACTCACCATAGTAAATGCCAAAGAGGGTTGCGGCCCCCGCAAAGGCCCCCAAGAACTGGGCTCCCATGTAAAAAGGCAATTTGAACCATTTCATCCGTCCAAAAAGACACATTGCAAAAGTCACGGCCGGGTTGATGTGGCCACCTGTGAGGAAGATGAGATGATTAGGAGTGTCGGAGGGCAGGCCAGGGAGAAGTATTATGAAGAAGCCTTATCTGGAGACCTCGGCAGAACTCAGAGAACTGTAGGTGAGGAGACAGAGGCTTGGGTATGTGTGTGCCTGAGTGGGGAGGGAGGAAGGACTAATAATCTTCATGGCATCATTAGACACTGTTTAGGAAGCTTAGCCTGCTGAAAGGCGAGTCTTTACAGAAAGGAATTTGTACTCAAGTGGCTCATTTTCTATCTATCTATCACCTATCTGTCACCTATCATCTATCATGATCATCTATCTACTGAGTTTTATCTATCTATAAAGCAGCAACCCCAAAGAGATTGATGTAAACTGTTAATTTCAATATATATTTTAAAAAGTCACTAGCCATTCCTTGGTCCATGGCCAGAGGATATAAAAACAATCTTTAAGGGGAAATGCCCCTTGGTCGGTGGGCTGTGCCTCTCACTGGGGTAAGTGGCTCCGTTTATCTGAGGTGATCACAGTGTCTGAGTAGATTCCCCACATTTCCTCTGCATAAACAATGTATGGCTCTCACATCCAGAGATACAGCAACACTTCTGTCACCCCAGCCTAATCTAGAGAAATCAGCCTCCTTGATTCCCATGTACCCACAAGATCAGTTAGAGAGTTTGCTCTGTGGTAGATCAGTAATATCCCCAGCTGGCTTTGCCAGGAACAACAACATCTATTGAACACCTGCCAGATGCTGTCATAGGGGCATTACATGCACTTGATCCTTGTAAGAACCCAGTGAGATGGGTACTGCTCCAGTTAACTGTGAGGAAACTGAGGCACAGAAGTAAAGTAACTTTCTTAAGGCCATATGGTTAATAAGTGGTAGAACTAGGATTCCAGTCCAGGTTAACCTGAACTTTGGTGCCTATGTTTTTTATGTTATACCACTTCCAGAACTTCTTCACCAAGTCTATCAAGGCTTCTTCGCCTTAGTGGGCAGGAAATAAAAAGAATTTCAAAAACTATCTTTGAGCATATGGGCTCACTTCCTATGGATGAAGGATGTTCACTTAAAGAGTACAGATGACATTTTGTGTGGAGGGAGAATTACAGTCACTGTCAATGCGACCACATTGAAATGTGGACCTTTGGGTTATGGAAATCAAAAGAAGAGTGATGATGATGATGATGATGATGATGATGATGATGATGTATTCCTCTCCATTTGACCCTCCACAGAACCTATCAGTGAACCTGTTTTTGGAAGCTCTCCCCCTGTGAAGAAAGAGATGCTTTTCTCAAATTTCCAAGCCAAAGTGGGCTTGCAGTGAGGAGGGGTTCTGGCTGCAGGCAAAACCACGAGTCTTTTCTTCATGTGCCCTTGCCACTCGGGCTAATATGAGCAAGAAAATTCCAACGTATCAAAGTATAGATGACTTCCTGAAGTCTTACAAACACTTAAACTGTTTTGTTTTACTTTTAAATCCAAGACAGCCACAATTCTGGAGACTAGCAGGAGTACAGCTTACTAGGAAAGCTGGAAACAGGGGTTAGGAGATGGGAGCAAGCACGGTGGTGGAAAGTTCCTGAAGCCAGCTCTGTTCCTATTGTCCCAGAGGCTGGTTGGAGAGTAGCCGCCACCGAACCAGCCTAGAGGGACCCATTAGGAAAGGACGAGAGGACATAAGAAATCACCTCCAATCAAAGATACCACTCCTTCTATGAGTTTGCCAATCAAAGAGTTATTTCTTTAGCAAGCTCCTCTTCCAAAATAAAACTTCCCGTAGACAGCTTTATGCTTTTTAGCCCCTCATAAGCACCCTGAGGCAGGAACTCTTCTTCATCTTGCTGCAAGGCACTTCACACGTGTTCAAGATATGAATGTTGAAGAAATAAGAGGTCTGTATTCCGAGGGCTCAGACTACAAAGATCTACAGAGAGGGAAAGTTGTTTGGGGGTCAGAGAGGGTGTGTCTGGGAGGGTGCCCTGCAAAGCAGTGAGGAAAACTCTCCTTGCAGAGGTGAATGGTCGCTCCGGCTTAGTGGAAGGAAAAGGCAGAGCAGTGTAGCGGAAAGAACACGAGTGCTGGAGTCAGAGTGGGGCACTCCACCCTTGCCTTGGATCAGCCAAGGTTTTTGTGAAAATCAGCTTATTTATTTACACAAAGAGCCCGGGGTTGCAGCTGGAGACCAGGAGGCCTGAGATGAAAGTCTTATGTGAGCAGGGTGAACTCCTTCAAGGTTCTATTCTAGACAAGTCCCCTCCTGCCCGCTACCCACAGACAATTCTGTGATGGAAATAAACTTGGGAATTTGCCATTAAGCAAAGCTATTTTGCTTTTCCAGTGAATTTATATTACTTATAAAACACTACATCAAAAACAACCACGGTAGTCTAGGTACGAGTAGGCACTGTAAACACTTCGTGGGGGACGCCGCATAATTAGGGCGCTGTGGGTTCTGACTGGCGGATTGGCTGGCCAGACCACTGGCATGTTCCCAACGGAGCAGGATGCAGGAACTTCCTGGCAGTCAGGTCACGTCTTATAGATCAAAACCACAGGGAAGCTGGCCTTACCAGTCTGCGACCACAAAATGGGATCCCATTTATGTTTCAGCCCAATGTACACTGGTTGTTTTTGGAATCCTCAAAGTGGGCCTCATATGTGCCCATCAACCAGTATGTTAGCTGTAGCCACCACTGAGAAAGTCACCTCCCACTCACAATCTCTCTCTCCTGTTCCTGTGGCTGCTGAAGCCAATACTGACATTGGCGTGGATGTCATCAGTGGGCCGTTGTGTTGTCTTGCCCTGTTCCCAAAGCCACCAGTCCTCAGGAAGCTGGAACAGCGCTAGGTTCCAAACAGAGCTGGCAAGACCAGTTCCCTTTCCAGCCCAATGCTGCCTTTTATCAGTCAGGCTCAGAAACAGCTCTACTTGTATTTTGGGGTCTCAGCCTCTTGTAAACAATTTCATCAGCTCCTGACTCTCACTCGGAAACAAGCTCTAGTGAAAACAGCCCCATTAGTTCTGGGCACCCCTCTGAGCACAGGGGCTTAACCCCAGTCCAGGCCAGATGGGAAGACTCCACGCCACCCCTCTAGCTACATCGGTAGGGCCAGGGACCAATTTATCTTAAGTAAATATTTGACAATGTTCAATTTAGGGCATGATGCTGGCAAAACACTCCAAAACCAGCAAAAAATCTCCAGCTAAAAAAATAGCTGAGAATAGGCCCACATTTGTATTGCACGGTTTGTGGTAACCACACTTGTGTGAATGTAGTGGGAGCATGTAGGGGGTGGCAGAGGAGTATGGTGGGTGCTTGTTCTAATCCAGGACTGTGTTCTGTGTGTCAGGTCTGCGCTGTAATAACGCCTTGGTACAGTCGGGTGGTCCCCTGGTTATTCTTGTGCCTTAGGAAGGCAGTACTATGCTGGGATCACAGCAAAGGCTCGACAAGAGTTTGAACAGAAACAGTGCTCATGCCAAACAAATCAGGGAGTACACAGGAATCTGTAACCCAGCCTGCCCCTGGATCTGTCTGACTGTGATATGGAAAAGGTGCCAGCCAGCAAACGACCGTTGCAGGTGCCCAGCCCAAGGAGGCTCCCAGGGAGTCTGAGCAATCATTCTTCAGGGCTCCAATGACAGCATTTGTCACCAGGCCAGCTAGGTTAACTGCAGGATCCTCTGGCAGGACCATTCTGCCCAAAAGTCCTGCCTGGAATACCCTTCTCATAAGAGACCTTTTGAAATATCGTGTAATAAAGGGGACATGAGCTTTGCTGTCACATAGGCCTGGGTCAAATCTTTGCTCTGCCTCTTTACCAGCTGTGGGACTTCCAGCAATTTATTTAATTCCTCATAGCTCCAGTTTTCTCTGTAGAACGGAGACAATAACGCCTGCCTCCAAGCGCTGCGGGAGAGGAGAGAGGAGATGAAGTCGGTAGAGCACCAGCACAGTGTCCAGCATCACCAAGAGTCCTGCCTGAGTGTTCGGAGCACCCAGACCAGGTTGCTGAAAGATTCCGAGTGCCTTTGGGAACTGGATCATTTCCACATCAGCTTCCTCCTAAGTTCCCAGACTGCATTAAACACCATCATTTCATTTTGCTTCTCAGAACCTTGAGAGAGGCTTCTAATCAGCCTACCTCTCAGGGCAGAATTAGATCAAGACTTCCGGATCAGACCTGTGTGCCCATGAAAGCACCAGCCATTGTGCAATGACCTAGACTCTCTGATAGCGGTGGCTCCAGGTCCAGGGACTTGCCTCTGTTGGAGTGATCTTCACTGGGCTGTTCAGAGTATCTGGGAAACAGTTTCTAAGCATGGGGTAGAGCAAGTAAAAGATCATTTTGACGTGAAGAATATGATGCACTGGTCAGATTTAGGAATCAGTCAGTTCTGAGTTCTAACTGCCATCTCTGTCTCTTGCTAAATGTCGCCTTTGCACAAGTCACTATTTGCTGCCCATTGCAATTTATCGTCTATCAAAACAGAATCAAATAGATATTCTTGCAAGATTGTTGAGATCTAAATAAATTAAGGAATGTAAAGCATGCAGCACTGTTCTAGCACATTGGAATGAGTTAGTAGTCGCTATTATTATTTCTATTACTTACCAGAGACACCTCCAGTCACATAAATGGCCATTGCAACGGCCGTTGCAAATCCAACATTGATAGTGACAATTCCTCCAAAATGTCCTCGACTGAGGATAGCTTGGGCAACAGAGCCACATCCAAGGACCTAGAATGAGAAGAAACTCAACAGGTAAGTGGCAATGGCCACTGTCAAAGATAATGGAAAGTCGCAATAACAAGACATGTTTTTTAACCAAACTCATGGATTGGGCTGCCTCAAGCTTCATACAAATCAAATTATAATGATCCACCTATGTGCAGATAGCAAAATGGTGGTCCCAAGACTGCATTTGGCTTACAGATGAGTTTTGCTGGGCCTGCACAGTGTTAAAATTTTGCCTGCATTTGTAAATTGGGTAATGCCACACAATGATCCAGGTTTCTGGCTTTATTTTAAATTAACTTTTTTACTTTGAGATAGTTGTAGATTCACAAGAGGTTATAAGAAGTGGCACAGAAAGATCCCATGTGCCTTTTACCCATTGGTTTCTTTAAATCAATCAGAAAATCTGGCAACCCTCAGGAAAATAACTTCCTGGAGCAAAGTAGCAGTTGGCTGCTCCCTTTGAGCAGAGTGTGTGCTCTCCCAAATGGCTCACTTCGCTTCACTTCACTCATTTAGGTCTCCTTTCTGGGCCCTATAGGAATTTGGGGTTGAGATCCCTGCTCTAGAAGTTCCCAGTATAAGCCAGATCAGGCTCAAAAATAATCACATGTACATCCAACAAGTGGAAAGGCCATTCGTACCATGTGCAAGGCCATTAGAAAGAGTGTGTGTTGTGTAAGAAAACAAAAGAAACTGTCGGGGGATAGAGTTGGCAATGAAGCCCTCCTAATCCCCATGTTTTTTCTTTCTAATGAGACCGTAGTTTCCTAAAGAGCGGAAGCTGGCAAACTTACTGCTTCTTGCATTTCTTAGGGCACTAAGCACAATGCTGTGAGCACTCTGCACCGCTGTACAACGCAGGTGAAGTATGATAGTGAGTCATCCACAATCTGCAGCTGCTAGAGGATCTTTTGGAGAATAGAATCAGTGTTCAGAAAGGTTTGGAATAAATACATTATGGTCCATTCCCTCAACAGAATACTATGCAGCCATAAAATAGAATGAGGAAGATCTGTGTGTACCAAAGTAGAAAGATCCCCAAGGTATATTATTAAATTAAAAAAAAGATGCAACGCAGTGTTACAGCACACTGCCAATTGTATTAAAAACACATTATATATATTTCTTTTCATATACATGGTCTATTACCATGAATGCGCAAACGGCAGGAAGTGGGGTTGGATCTTAGAGGGGGAAACTACATGGCCAGGACAGGAGTCGGAAGAAAACTTTTCATTGTATATTCTTTTTTTTCTGTTTTTTAACCATGTGTCTTAGTCCATTTGGGCTGCTATAACAAAATACGACAGACTGGGTAGCTCATAAATAACAGAGACTTATTTCTCATGGTTCTGGAGGCTAGAAGTCCAAGATAGTGCCAGCCTGGTCAGGGGAGGGCCCTCTTCCGGGTTGCAGACTTCTCTCTGTGTTCTCATGTGGTGGAAGGGTGAGCTAGCTCTCTGGGACTTCTTTTATGGGGGCACCAGTGTCATTCGTGAGGGCTCTGCTCTCATGACCTAATCACCTCCCACAGGCCCCACCTCCTAATACCATCACCCTGAGCATTAGATTTTTAACAAGTGAATTTGGGGAGGGCACAAACATTCAGACCATGTATTTCCTAATTGTTAAAAAGTGGGTCCTATATATTCATTGAACAACCAATTAAAACCATTTAATCATGATCCATTAAAGAACATCTGGTGAAGCAGGGTTATTGGGAAAGATGGAACAGTGCAGACAAGTTTCGTAGGAAAATAACAAGACACCATGTTAATGACCATCAGCTCATGCTGTGGGTTACAGAGCTCGTGTGGTCCTGGAGGACTAAGTCCTGGACTGTAGGATCGTTACATCATTGCTCTTTATGTATCCAATTGGCCAAACTTTTTCTAAAATAGAGAGTCCAGTTTGGGTGTCATCACTAAAGAGCAACCAACTTGAGGGAGGGCTCAGCACCAAGTGATGAATATTATTGAAGGACGTACGAGGAAAGTTTTCAGAGACAAATATATCTAAGAAAAAAGAGATAAAGAACGTGAACACTTCTTTTCAGGAAGGTAATAACCACCTACGGTGTTTCTTCCCACAAGGATGAAACTGGAAGTTTGAGACTGTAATATGAGAGCTTGCACATAAACAGTTTCCTGGTAGTGATGAATTAATTCTAAATAGCTCTCCCGGGGGGCGCATTTGTGAGGTCTTCCAGAGAAGTATAATTTACAAACAAGGGATGTTTAATACATATAGAATGACTTTGGTTTACTCCTTCCTGAAGACAGAGAATTACCTAGATGATCTTTTAACATCCTTCCAGTCCCCAGTTCTGGGATATATTGACTTGCCTTAGTTCTAACTACTAGACAGCAGGGAGAAGTAGGCGGGCTTGACATCTCGAGGGAAGTGCTACGCATCCCGCGCACATGGCTGTCTTTGACTTTCATCACAGCCTTGCCTCCAGACTCTACATTGAATGCTAAACAAAGTTGCAGGAGGAACACATTCCCTTTTCCCTTTTCAAAATAATCCCCTGGGTTCATGGCATAGCCTACCAACTTCACCTAGACTTGACATTATTTTCTCTAGAATCCCTATCTACTATAATAACTGTCAGAATTAAAACCACATTGGTGTCTTTCTTTCTTTTTGATTTAAAGCCACTTAAATGCCCTGGGCACAACTTGCAAGCTAACTAGCATTTAGGTAGCATCTTCTGGAAAGAACTAAAAAATACTACCGACAGCGGGATGACCTGATTTAGACAACTGAGGGGTTAGAAGAAATGCATTCAGACGCGGGCCAGCCCCGAGCTATGACTGCTTTCCGAATGAGCATCTTCTCTCTTTTGTGGTCTGATGTGCATGATGCACTTGTGCTAGTCCAGAGAGGGCGTGAAAACTTTAAAGGGCCTGAGTGGACCTGGGGAGGCCTCTGTCCTGTCAAATTTCACTATGATTGATACTCTCCTCTTCCACCCTAGATGCTGAAATTGCTTTTTTCGTTCTTTTCTTAGAAGCATGTACCTTCATTGCTTCTATTGCCATCTAGTGGGGCACTTAGTCACAGATGTCATTGAACTGTTTCCGTATCTATGCCTAGTTTTCCCAATTTTATAAGAAGATACTCAAGATCATGTATTAAACTTCTTTGTCTCTGTAGTAGCGTCTAGTATATTGGAGGTAATTAAATAACCAGATCCCAGGTGCTGCTTCCAGGAATGACTGGTGTCTGTGTAAATGAACACTTCACTTTTCAGTCTCAGCTTGTTCATCTATTGAAGGGGAGTAAAAACACCTGCGAGGCTGTTTCATAAGACTGTTCAGAAAAGGTTCAGATGGGGTAACATTAGTGAAGGCACTATTTAAACAACAAAGGGCAATAATAAGTACAACTATTATTGCTTTTAGTATAAACTCAAAAGGGAAACTCCAATTCAGGGTGAATAAGTTAAGACAAAGGGACTCATGATCTTAACCACTAAATCAATGTCTGGCAATAAAAACAGGGGAGAAAACACATCTATGACAGATTTTAGAAATAGTTGCCGTTTCATTCCTGGATCAAATGGATCACAATTTGCAGAGAGGGGGGAGTGGGAAACTGAAAGACCTTCAGGTTGTTTTGTCTTTCTCCAAAGAAGAGTCATTTCATCGCTGGCGAGGTTTTAGTGCTTTTGGTGGGAAAGCAATGCTAGCAAAGAGGAGAGAGTAAACAACTGTGTTTATTATCAGGTTCCACGCATGTCAGGAGCAAGAGTAAGAATTTCGATGGAAAAGAAAGAAAGACATTTAAAAGGCTGAATTCCTACAAAAGATAAATTGGTGAGTGAGGTATCCGCAAGTCATTCCCAATCACCCAGGCCAAACATTCTGGAATCGTTTGGTATTCCTTCCATTTCTCTCTCTTGGCCACTCATAGCCAAGCACACCCAAATCTCACTGAGCCTTCTTCTGCAGCCTCCAACCAGTATCCCCACCTCCAGTGTCTCCCCCTCTGGTGTCTCCCATGCCAGATGAAGCACGACTTATATGCTGCCCCTCTGTTGCTCAGGAAGTGCCAGCACAAACTCCTCAATGTGGTACGCGGGGTTCTCCAGTGCCTTGTCTCAAGAGCTCCTGCCACTTCCTGCCTTATATTCTTCAGCATAAATCTTCTGCATCAGCCAGGCTAGCATCCTAATCACTTTGAGTCCTCTGAGCTCACGACACTCATTCCCACCTCTGCACACCTACTCATGCTGTACCTTCCAGCAGAATGTCCTTTGCCTGCACCTTCCCCAACCAAACCCAATCTATTCTTAACACTGAGCTCAAATCCTACCTTTCCCGTAGGACTTTCTCTGACAACTTAAGCCCTCAGAGGCCTCTTCTTCTTCTTCTACCATGTCTTTACAATGTCATTTCATTATATTCCACCTTGCCTTGTGGCACCGTCACCAAAACTATAATGTCCACCAGAGCAACTCACGCTTCTTTACATTCCATGCTCAAACAATATATGATGGAAGATATTAAAATATCTAAACACAAGTGGGAAAAAAACCCTGTACAAATGCCTTTTCAAGAGAAAAAGTAAATTTGGGGGTAGGATGTGAAAAGTGGCAGGTGTAATTTCTAAGAAGTATCAGTTGGGACAGCTGGGAAGTTCCCAGCTGAGCCATGACCCTTATGATAAGCTGATTACTAGACACAATAATCACAATATAAACACAATAATAAAACCTAATGTGATAAAGTGATTATCATGAACTGAAATGCTGGGGATGGGGACAAAGAACAGCAAACCCACAGATTTTATTTCATTTGACCCTTCTCAAATCTCTTGCACATCTATTATCTCCTTTAAGCGCAAATCAAGCTATTCCCAGCATAGTACATGGTGTGTAACAGACACTCAATAAATATTTGTTCAGTGAGTATGTAAAAACCGAGCCCTTCCAGAAAAGCAGTAGTTAACGAAAGTTAGGACTTCCTTAGTAAAATGTTTGCAAATGCATGCAACCTGGGGTCAAGGGTCACCCGGGAACCTTGCAATTATTGCAAGGGCCCTGTAATTTTTTGGGTGCATCAAACATTGTCCAAAGAAGGAAAAAGTAACATGTCTTGTATCTCTCTTTTATGGCTCAGTATTTTCAGAATTAATGGACATTAAAACAACAGTTTCTATTCTAAGGAGATCTTGAAACTTTTTGAAGTTGAAAGGAGTTCACTGGGACACTGTCATGGACTTTGGAATAAAGGCTGTATGAGATGTTTACTGCCTTCACTCTTCTGTTTCAGGTAGTGGGAATAAAGGAATACAAATACCAGCTCCCGTCTCTTTGGTGTGAGATTTGTGCCAGGTTCCATGGTAAGAGCCTTACCTGTAATACTTCATCATTATCCCATTATTAACTTATGATCACCCTGGGAGGGAAGTATTATTGTCTCCGTTTTATGGATAAGGAAATGAGGCTGAGAAAGGCCAAGCAATTTGCCCAATGTAACGTAATAAAAATAAAGGAGACAGAGCCAGGATTTGACTTCAGGTCTGTCTTGTCAGAGGCCTGTGCTCTTAACCATTATACATCAGATGGGGCAAGAAGTCATCAGAAGCAACCAATGCCCCCAAGAATTCATAGAAATATTCAGGGAGCACACTAGGGTTTCACAGGGTGTGTGTGGGACAGGGGCACCAGTTTTCCTATCTGCATACTGAAAGCGAAGGGCTGTCTGGGAATGCTGAAGGACTTGGAGAGCTCAGACAGCAGCCGGCTGTTACCAATCTACCTATAACAGGCCTCACTGAAAACCAGATACATCAGTCCGAGGAGAAAGGACTGAAGATGAAGCTCATTTGGGAGCCTCTTTGTGGGTCCTGGTCTTTGTGTCAGGACAAGTGGGCTTTCCTGGTGACAACAAATGCGGTCACTCTGGTTCATAAAAATACCCAATACTTGTGCTTTTTCACCAAAGCTTCCATGACCTAGAGAAAAATCCTTTTCAGCCCCATTTCCCTTCTTTTCTCAGAGGTCAACGAGATATGTAGGTGATTAAGTACAGCTTTTTCAATTTATGCAAAACCTATTTTATTGATTTCTATGTGCCTGATTTCTAGCTCCCCTTGCATTGACAACTTCCACTAGATGACCAACTACTCACCACGGGAAAACCAGACCTGAAGGCCCAGTTAACCCCTTTCCTCTCTTGTTCTTTCTTGCTATCTCCTTTCCTCATGGTGTCTCCCAAGCTTGTGGTCATCAGCAGAAGGCACACTCATTCCCCTAATGCTGATCAAACGTGCCTTGTACTGCGAGGGAGTGGGCTGAGATAATGGTGGGGCAGGCGTGTTCCACACTGATGAACCACACCCACGAGCCACATAGATTTCTTGTGACAATGGCCATCATTTGGGGGGCTTATTAGAACTCATATCTAATCTCATCACCAAGACCCTAGAAGCCAAACAATTCTCTCACCCCTGCCTGCCTCCTTAGTGCCTTTTGTTGAATCATAGCCAAAGAAGAAACCCCAGTGGCCATTCTAAAATGCCCCAATACCTCCAGAGCAGACTGGCTAGTTTCTGTTGTTGTTCTTTTAAAAACTTTTATAGGAAGCTAATATCCTCCTTTAATCCAGGAGTGCCAGTTTCGGGCATGTTTGCTATGTGCCACGTGGGCAGCAACAATGCGACCCAAGACTATGAGTCATGTATGACTGTTTATCTTGTACATTGCAGGTTGTCTTGGAAATAGGTAAGGAATGTATTTTAAATGAAAAACATCCTCCAGTAAACAACTTGTCATTAAATGATGCAGATGTTCATAAAACAGAAAGCAAGATTAAAAGAGTATATCTATGGCAACATTTGTGTTTTAAATAAATGGATTTGTTTTATATATACGTGTGTGAGTGTGTGTGTATGGCTGGGTGTATCAGATATGTAGACACACAGACACACAGATATATATATATGTTATAAATACTCTCATTTAGTCCTCATAATAACCTGAGGGGAAGGAAAACTCTGTTGTTTTCATCGAAAGAAACCTTGGGACAAAGAAATTAAGTAACTTGCCTGAGGACAGACAGCTGGTGAAAAAGCTCTTCGTGAACCCAAAACTAGTTTGTGTCTACAGTTTGTGCTCCTTCACTTACACTCAACTGCACTGGGCCAAGTAAGCAGTTTGTTCAGATTTGTGCTTTAGAAGTCTTTCAAAAGGTCAAAATTATAGGAAACTAAGATCCCCAAGTCTACAAGTACCTCTAACTGGGATTTGGCGTTTGTTCAGCCATTCCTTCCTCCCTTCATTCATTCCTCCATGTATATGTACATTTGAAAGTTCTAAGCGCCTAGTGGTAGCAGGAGTACAAAGAGTCAGACCCAGGTCCTCTGAGAGCTCATGGACAGTGGAAGAGGTAGGATGGCAGAGAACTAGTAAGAACAGCAAGAAAAGTAGAGGCGAAGTGATGAACTGTCATTTAATGTTAGAAGCTTGATATTAACGAATGGCTTAAGCATCTATGCCTAGGAAGAGGCTGCAGGGAGATATGGTTTTGTAATTCAGTCTTACTCACTAAATGATGGCTATTTGGACATTCGTCTTCCCAAATTCTTGAATCACTTGATTAATACTCAAAATTATTGCACCAGCTGACATAATACTACTAAATCTGAGATATATTAATATATGCACGTAAGTGTATGACAGTGCACTAATGCCTAATGAGGAACTCAAGATGATATGAGATCAAGATTTCTTTTCTGATATTTCCTGAAATAAAAAAGGTTTTCATGCTATTGCCTCAACCAATGTTACCAGTTGGTAGGATGGGAAGAGAAAGGAGCCACAACCCTACATGCAGGCATTAGATCTCCAGTAGCCAGGCCTCCTGTAAACAGATGATACTGAACAGAAGGCTTAGACCCTCACAATCTCTCCATTTGCCCTTTTCTGGTGAGAAAATGTTGTCTTTGTAGAATGTGGTTAAGGACCCCTTCAGAGCAGAGTCACGGTCTGGTAGTACACCCCTGAAGACAACCTGTGAGTGAGACTGACCCAAAGATGTTTTGTTTGACTCACACCGTGATTTTTTTTTTAACTTTAGAAAATGTTTCCAGTATCTAAAAATGGAAAAATTACACATAGAACTCTGGATTTCTGACCATTCTTGAAAAACTGGAAAATCTGATGAAGTCTTAACCTATTCCTGCTCAGCCACAGTGGAGAGGGTCTAGGTGGCAGATGTCCCTAAAACAGGGCATACACTGTCCACTTCCTTCCTAACCCCACCTTGTCAACTTCACTTAGGTGTTACCTGCCCAGTCTCGATAAGCTTTGGGATTATTCTCTCCCCTCTGAAGAGAAACCCATTTGGCTTTTGGTGCCAGTGACGTCCCGGCCCCACAGATACCATGGTGATAACATACCTGGGCTGAGATGCAGCACAGCCTCCCAGTTCCTGGAGGCGGGATCTGTGGCTACCTCCAAATGAAGGACCGGCTATGGGCAAAACTTTATCTAAGGTGGTGGAGATAGGGAGACCAAAAAACACATTCCCCATTCTTGAGAAGGGAGTCACTTTGGGGCTTGCTGGAGATTCCCCTCCTCCTGTAAACATTTTGCTTTTTGTAACTGGAGTGGAAGGAGAACAAATACCAATCTGTCAGTACAGCATTCTCTGCAAAACTTGGCCCTCCAGGCTGGGCTGTGTGTATGTTACCCTAAGTCCCACATCCTACTCCACCTGTCTACATACACCTATTTAGTTTATGTGACTATAACCATTGGAACATGTAATAGTAATAGTAACAACAACAATAACAGCTAATATTTATTGAGTGCTTTTTATGAGCTAAGTACTTTCCACACATTAGCCCATTAATCTGCACAATGACCCTACAAGTTGGGTGCTCTTACTGTCTCCATTTTACAAATCAGGAAATGAAGCTTAGAGAGGTTAAGAGGTCAAGAGAATTTCTCACATTCGCATGAGTAGTAAGTGGTGGAGCCCAGGTTTGTGCATAATTTTGACCACTGGATGGGTGAACGAGCAAATGTTTCTAGCATGTCCACTGCGGGCCCGGCACTCTCACATACATTACTTCCATTATTCCTCTCAACACTTAATCTCCATTTAAAAAGCGGAAGACTGGACAACTTGAAAAAATTCATATCTCTAATTAAGTGGCAGAATCTGAATGTGGAGCCAGGTTTTGTGATTCCCAGCTCTGTGTTTCTCCTCTGACAACTGCTGCTGTCTCAGTAGGTCTACTTGTTCCCTTTACTAGGACAGAATGCATATTTATGCACGGCTTTCTGGTCAGTTAGTTTTCCAATTGAAAATAAAACTTTCTCAATCATGACAAAAATAGTCATCAAGAACCAAGACTGAAAACTGGACATTCTGGTTAAAAATATTCAGTGACATGCCGCCTGAGGGACAATCGGGATGAGATCAGTCACCCCTCAAGAACCAGCTGTACTCAAAAAGAGATGATATTAGGGCAGGCTCATAAAAAGAGAGGAATCTGAGATTTGAGAACCAGGTGAATGGGCAAATGGCCAACCAAGAGAGTACCAAGACCCAACTCAGACTTCAGAAGTGAACGGTGATTTTTGTTGTTGGTTAGTGAGATACCAGTGGTGTAGCCTTCAGCATCACAAAACACGCAGCCACCACAGTATGACAACTGACAGATGGGTGGTATGGTTCCCTGGTTGGGAAAGGAACCCAGGCCATGGTGGTGAGAGCACCAAGTCTTAACCACTAGACCACTAAGGCTGGCTGTTAGAAAAGTGTTTACACTCCATTATTTTTGCTAGGTTGAAGAAAAACAATGCTCTCCTTTTCTGATCTACACCAGGCATTCACATCCCTTAACTCATCCCAAATAATGCTAGATTGGACAAGAACTTGATCATGATCCTAGGGCCAGAATAAGAAATGAAATAATTTATTTATTAAGATGTGCATATTTATATTAATGATGAGGATTTTTAGGCTGCTTAATTTAAAACGGTTTATGATGAGGATTTTAGGCTGGTTATTTTTAAAACTGCAGATGAGAAGCAGGCTCCAAGGGCTGGAATTTTGCTTGCCCTTTGGAGAGACATTTGCATTTGTGAAGGAAGCGGGGATGACCTTGTAGGGACCTGAAATTGGCCACCCCAGGATATGTCTCTTTGGCATCAGGATTGTTTGGGGCTGATTGCTTTTGATAAACTGGAACAGGGAAGGAGGCTCTGGGGAATGGAACTTGCCCTTCTTGGGACACATTTACATTTGTAAGGTAAATCTATCTGTAAAAGGTGCCTCCCTCTCTGTACTAGGAAGAAGAAGAGAGATGACCTTATCCCTAGAAACTCTTAATGGGGAAGGCAAGAACTTAAGTTGGTTGCTGTCTGGCAATCTCATGTAACCGATTTAGGGTGGTGGCTTCTGACCTTTACTTAATCTCATTTGATTCTTGTCTAAAAGTCATGGGATCACCCAACGACCAGACCCCACCTGCACTGATACCATTTTAACTTTTTTTCATGTTCTTTCCTTTGTTTTGTAAAGAAATGACTCACATACCCATGCCTTATAAAATTAGCCCTAACCCTCAACTCAGAGCAGCAGCAGGAGCTCTGACTGCCCGTGGGCCCTGTCCCCACGCACCAGCTCTGCCTGCCCATGGGTCCTGTCCCCATGCCAGCGTGGGCAGCAGAAGCAGCGGCAGCAGAAGCTCTGACTGCCCGTGGGTCCTGTCCCCATGCTACACTATTCTCTAAATAAAAGAGCACTACTGCCAGATCTTGAGAGTCCAAGAAATCTTTCTTTCGACTCCTCGGCTCACCGACCGCGCATCATTAAGATAACCACGGGTCTGAGTGTGCTAGGTGTGGATGGGGAGTTGCTGAGGACAGTTCTCTCTTTATTCAGAGCGGCCCAACAATGTCAAGTATACCTTGGGTCACTCTCAACCTGAAAGATCCCTGAAGATGGAGATGTTCTGGGAGCTGATTTTGTCTTAGATTCATTCCAGGGCCTGCGGTTCCCAAAGAATGTTCCATAGATCATCAGTTCCATAAGATGCTGCTCAAAAAAACGGGATTTGTGGTCAAGTAAGTCTGGGGACAGCTGTATATTCTAGTCTTGTCTTAGAGATTTATAGTGAACAGTAAAGGCTCTGATAATTCCTGAAGTTGAGAAAACTACTTAACTTGATTTAAACCAGTGTCTCCCAATCATATTTGGAAAGGACAACATGTTTTCTTTCACTTAATTCTTCCATTTAATTTGTATTTGCATTTCATGGAGCTAGTGTTCTTCAGAATATATTTTGAACCACTCTGTAAGACACTTGGAAGAGACAAATTCCATCAAGTGAACTCTTTGGCAGGAGAGGGAGGTGAAGAAAATATACATGAACCTACAAATTTTTTTAATTACAAAAAATGTACCATAAAGTATAAGGAAATCATCTCTCTCCCACCGTGGATTTCATATTTTATTCTCCACAGGTAACTAATATCAATACTTTCCGGTATATTTTGTCAAAAATATGTGGGGTGTGTATGTTTATGCAAATGGGAGCATCTTATACATACCATCTTCAGCCTGCTTTTTCAATTTAACAGCTTAGAGAGTCTTCGCATATGAGCATGTAAAGATTGGCTTCATTGTCTTTAATAGCTACGTAAGAGTCCATTGCATGGATACACCCCAATCTCTTTAACCACTCACCTATTGAGAGCAGTGCAGGGTTTTTGGGAGACTTCCTCCTAAGAAAGTCTAAACTTCCAAACAGAGACTAAGTCATGTGGGCTGATTCTAGGCTGAGAGGGACTAAGCCCTGAGGTCCTTTTTGGTCTTGACTGGCTATCCCAGGCCTGTGTCTTAGCATGACTGGCCAACCTGTCAAGATGGAGAAGGGGGCATGGTCCGTTTTGCTGGCATATTTCCTCTGAAAACATTTGCAATCCTACCTCAGACATGAAATAAGGTGCTCATCAGATGTGGAGAGCAGCCTTCACTGCTGGGCTGTTTAGCATTTTGATCAGTTCTATTGGTTATCTCACTTTTATGAGGCTTCCCTTCCCCACAGTCCTTCACTTTATGCCCTATCTTCATCACAAGGCTGATGAGTAAAGAAGAGCCAACTTCTGCCCTCATTCCTCTGTTCCCCTTTCTTGTCAATTAATGAGAACATGTTGCAATGGACTTTGTCACTGAAAAAAACTAACCAAACCCACTTCTGGGAAGTAGAAAACAAAAAACTTCCCCTTTGAAAATCAATGACAATAGCGAGTTTTCTGGGTCCAAATTAAAATTCAGGGATCAAAAGCACAGTTCTCTTGAGCAGAATCCGGTTTGGCTTCAGGAATCTGCAGCCCTAGATCAGTCACTCAGAACAGACTCCCCAGGTTCTTTGGAACTCTGAAATTTCCCAGGCCAGTCTGGCCCTTCACGTTCACTGCTGCTAAGGGGAACCTGCAGGAAAGTCCTCCTTCAGCTGATACTGACTCAGGGTCTAAGGACTGGAAGAGAACCAGCCTGATTTGGAGAAAGCGTAGGATTTCCTAGTCCTTCATGGTTACACATCCCACGTGGGAGAAACGGAGCAGAGAGCTGTTCTTCTGGGAGAGCGCTCTTCAACCTGGCACCCACACTCATCAATCTAACCTCTTCAGTTTTTCACTTCACAATAACCCTTTCTGGTTGGTAATATACCTGGGCAACCTAGCAGAAGCAAATGCAAACAGGTTTTGGAAGAATAGCTCCACAGTTCAGGCCATATGGAATTCTCACACTGAACAATAAATGTTCCTGAAGAGTTTATGATACAAATTTACAAAATACTAAACGAAATGACCCTCTGTGGATGACAATCAGTGGATAAAATAAGCAAGAAGATTAGCTCCCTCAAGACTTGAGATGACAGAATAATCGTATATATTAGACCTTAGTGGGTTAAAGAGATAAAAGAAATAAGCACATAAGAAGAGAAAAGAAAAGCAATTAAGAAAAAGAACCTAATAGAACTTCTAGAAATGAAAGCATATTAATGAAACTAAAGACTTAATGAATGTGTTAAACAGAAGACTAGATACAACTAAATAGGGAATTAGTGGATTGGAAGGTAGATTTGAGACAACTACACAAAACTCGGCATGGAGAAATTAAGAGAGAAATACAAAGAGACATAATGAAATGTTGAGACATAATGAAAAAAGTGAGAAGGTCAAGCAAATACACAAATATAATAGGAGTTCTAAAAGGAGAAAATAGAGAGAGACTGGGGGAGAGGCAAGGTGATAAAGCTGAGAATTTTCCAGAATTGTTGAAAATTATGAATCTTTAAATTAAAGATAAACAATGAATCCTGAGCACTACAAATAAAATAAGTTCACCCCTAGTCACAATATAGTGAAATTTCAGGGGGGGAAAAAGGGCAATTCTTAACCAGAGAAATGCAGAGAACCAGAGAAACGCAGATTATGAAGGACAAAAATTAGACCAACAACAGACTTGTCAACAGCAACAATAGAGATGTTGAGGTGGCACCCACAAAATGCCAAGCAAAAACAATCATCAATCTAAAATTTATCAGCTAATTTATCATTGAACCTTGAGAGTGAAATAAAGACAGATTCGGGCAAACAGAGACTGAGGAAATTTATCCCTCACATCCTTTTTCTGAAAAATGTCCTAAAGAACGTACTACACAAAGAGTGCACCGAAAGAAAGCAGTGGATATATGCAGTCATGAGTAGCAAACAGACTGGTAAGTAACAGTAAATTTAAATAACTCCTCAATATTAAAAACACCTATAATAATAATAAAGGTAGAATTTAACTATTACACAATAAAGACATGTAAGATGGAGTGGCTGATCACAATTAGGATTTTAAAAAATTTCGTATTGTTCAGAAGGAAAGATGTTGATTTACTTTAAACTTTATAACTCAGGAATACATTTTTTTTAAAAGTATAAGGGTAAATACTCAAGGAATGGGAAGAGCAATAAATAAAGAAATAAAGAAAGCTGATCAATTTAATGGGAGGATATGAGAAAGGTCAAACCAGAAACTACAGAAGGGAAAACAAGGAAATTGCATTAAAAATTAAAAACAGGACATCATCCCGGGTACAATAGAGATTTTAAAAGCCATAAGCAAATACTATGAAAAGTCCTTTCAAAATTATTGCTTGCCCTGTATTAACTTGAAACTATTAACCATTTTGAAAAACTACATTTGAAAACACACATGAAGTACAGTTTCCTAGAAAAAAAAATAAATTGCCAAGATGGAACTTAGAAGAGAAAATCTAAACTAGACTTACAACTTTTACAGAAATCTTCTCTCGCACACACCTCTCTCTCTCCACACCCTTTTCACTGCACATACTAAGTAATCTCTAAGAAACAGACAATCCTCATTTTATACAAAGTGTTCCAGAAAATATAAAAAGAAGGAAAGAACTGCAATTCATTTCACGAGGCTAACATGAATTGATAATAATACGACAAGGACAACGTAATAAAAAGAAATTATAGTCCAAATTCTTATTAAAACATTGCAAACTAAATGCTGTATGATTAGGTGGGAAATTAGTCTCAGGAATGTAAGGATGATTTAAGGCCCAAAATATTTATCAGTGTAATTTTCTTCATCAATAGATAAAAGAGAAACCCATATGTTTCTCTCAATCGATGTAGAAAAGGTACTTTTTAAAAATTCAACAATAATTCCTAGTGAAAGTTTTAGTAAATGAGGAGTAGACAAAATTACTCAAATTAAGAGTGTCTACCAAAAACCTACAGGAATTGTCACATTTAATGGTAAAACATTGGAAGCAGATTTTTTAAAGTGAGGAATAAAACAAGAATCCCCCCAATTATAGCTTCTAATGATGTTGTGCAAGAGGTTTTAATCATGATAATAAGACAAAAAGAAGAAACTAAATGTTTAAGTTCTAGAAAGAAACAAAAGAAAATAAAAGCTCTCATAGTCTCAGGAAAAAAATAATCATCTGTGTCAGCACATCCAATAGAAGATTTTGCAATGAAGGAAAAGTTCTAGATCTGTGCTGCCCAGTATGGTAGCCAATAATCATATATGGTTCTTGAGCACCTGAAATGGGACTAGGAAGACTGAGGAACTAAAGTTTTTATTTAATTTAACTTTAATTTTAATTTAAGTAGCCGTATATGGCTTGTGGCTATCAGATTTGACAGCCCTGATCTACACAAAATATCCAAGATAATCTATAAACTAACTTGAATTAATAAATGAATTACCAAGTTGCTGAATACAAGGTCAACATGCAAAAATCAATATTGTTCCTAAACCCTAGTAATAACCAATCAGAAAATATAATTTTTAAAACGTACCCTCCCCAATAGTAACAGTAACCTAAGGTACCTAGAAATACATCAAACAAAAGATACATATGACTAATACCAGGTAAATTATAAAACTTTAAAAAGAAATATAAAATCAGACCTGTAAATGAATAGCTATTCACAGCTAAGATTCAGTATTTTAAAGATGTCATTTCTATCCAGAATAACATACAAACTCAATGCAATTCCAGTCAAAATCTCTACAGGGTATTTATGGAACTCAATAAACTGATCCTAAAATTCATGTGGAAGAATAAAACCCTAAAAATAGCCAAGACAATATTGAAAAAATAATAAGGAAGGATAATGCCAGACAAAAATTATTTAGAAAGTGATTCTAACAAAAATACGTGACATTGGTGAGGGTTTGGAAAGAGAGATCAACGGAACTGAATAAAGTCTAGATGTCAGCCATATACACATATATGAACTAGTATATGACAGAGACGTCATCGCAGTCAGTAGAGATAGGATAGACTGGTCAAAAATGGTACAGGGACAATTGGCTAGTTTTCCAGATATAGATAAAGAGACACCTACTCTATGTGGCACACCGAAATTAATTCTAATGACTTAAAGACCTAAATATGAAAAGCAAAATATTAAACTGTATAAGAAAACACAAAATATCTCTAACGTCTGGATTTTAAGTAAATACCAAAATCCCTTAACCAATAAGAAAAAGTAAAAAAAAAAAACAACAAAAAAACACAAAATGTGCAGAGGATAACAACAGACAATTTACAACAGGAAATCTAAAGTTTTGGTAAACATGAAAAGATGATCAACTGCACTAGGAATTCATTAAAACTACTAGTGAAATTCTATTTCCTATGTGTCAAATGGACAAAAATATAAAGTTGGATAATATCAAGGGTCAGTGAGTATGCGGAAAATGGGAACTCATATGTTGCCGCTGGAAGTACAAATTTGAAACCACTGTGGAGAGCAATTCTCCAATACACATAAAGTTGAAGATGCACATGCCCTCGGGCCACCAAACCCACTTCTAAGTATATACTCAAGAGAAACTCTGGAACACGTGTGCAAGGAGACGTGTACAAAGATGTTCAGTGCAGCAGTGTGGGTAATTGTGACAAATCGCAAACAACATAACAGTTCCTGTGGGGATGGACATCCAAACCCGCCATACCACACAACAATTCAAATGAATTACCTACATCTCCATGTCCCCAAATAGATAAATTGCAAAAAGTGTCTTCAGGGAAAAATCTCAAATTGTAGAAGGTATACAAGCTATGAAGCCATATATGTAAATTTTTTAAACAAACAAAACAGTGACATATATGGCTATAGGCAGCAGTGGTAAAAGCTCAAAAGCATACGTGAGAATGATAACTTCAGCAAGGGGAAGAGACACCAGAGATTTGATTTCAATCCTGGCTCCACCAAACACTTGCCTGTGGGCAAGTTGCTTAACTGTACTAACCCTTAATTTCCTCATCTGTAAAATAAGAACAATTCCCTCATCTCATGAGATTTTCAAGGATTAATGAGAGGCTGGGTATAGGGTATTCTCAGTAAATGTTACCCTCCTTCCCTGTCTTTTGTCCCCAGCACTGTGTCTGAAGGTAGAGAACTACAACTCTTTAAACTTCCTGCTTCAGGCCCCTTTACCACTTGCTGAAGATACAGGACAAGAATCCGCATGGAACTCTCCCTCTTTAGCTCTTCCACACGTTCATATTTGGAACCTTGGACTTTCTTACAGTGACCAAACACCCAAGTACAGAAGTGCAGATCCACTTGAGTGGATGTCCTGCTGAGTACAGGACATAAAAATCATGAGTAAATAACAAGAAACGAGTGGGATTGACAGCGGACATTCTCTCTGGTGTCCTGCTGTGGTTGAAAGAGCATTTGACAGAATTCTGTGAGCATGTGGGTCTCTGTTGTCTCATCTGAGAGACATAGGGACAGGACAACAGAGACCACTTCATTCCAAAGCCAGTGCATCGGGGCCTAAGGATGGCAGATCCTTCCACGCCTCTGGCCGACAAGCCATCCATGGCCGGAATCAGCCAGGACACTGCTCACAGCAGAGGCTT
The DNA here is from genome assembly GCF_037783145.1 of Equus przewalskii. Lineage (NCBI taxonomy): Eukaryota > Metazoa > Chordata > Mammalia > Perissodactyla > Equidae > Equus > Equus przewalskii. The sequence continues at coordinate 133,596,088 of NC_091831.1, forward strand.
CTGGCCCATCATCTGTTGGCAAACTGACAGATCTAGTGCTCTGCGACCGTTGTCCTGAACATCCCAGACTTGGAGTAGGGCATGGCATTGCAAAGCAAGAAGCTAGAACCAAGCAGAGAAGAAACAGATAGAGGGCTGGGGACTGCTGAGCCAGAAAGCAAGAGAGAGGAGTTATGGGGTCTCTTAAGGCCCACTTCCCTGTAGGTCCTTTGCTCTGAGCCACAGGGTAGTCTTAAGGAGAATCTAGAAAATAGAACCACCAGTGGAAAAACGCATTGTAATGCACGGTCAATATGCTGTACCCCCTCACAACCCCAGTGTTACAAGAGGCTTGGATGTGTTTGTAGGGGGAAAAGAGGTCGAAAACTCTGCTAATAGATCATCTATAAAATTTCCCTGCCATCATCATGTCTGTTCTATATAATCAACTTTTGACATCTCTAATATCTAACGTGTTTTAGGCTATAAAATTAGTAAAGTTCTCTTGGGCTTTCACATAAAAGTAGTTAGTGCTCATCAAATAATGGTATGTTAGGAATGACTGGAGTCAAGATATCAAGCCCAGGTCTTGCATGCATGGGCTGGGTGATCTTGGGTGAACCTGTTAATTATGTTACATCTGTTTTCTCATCTGGCGAAATGGAGTTGATCACCTTTCTCTGTCACCCTCTCTCTCTCTCCCAGAAAAGATATAAAGACAAACAGGAATCTACATGAGGAAACACCCTATGTCTCTTGGAGGAAAAGCACACTGGAACCCGAGGGTGAGTGAGGACATAGGTTGGGCAACTGAGCTCCTGATAATTCAGAGGACATGTGATTGTACCAGCCTGTGTCTCAGCTTCCCCATCAATATGAAGGGCCAACTACATCCATCCCACCCTTATTTCAGAACTGTCCTCCCAGTTCCTGGGAATTGTAAGTAATGTAGTAGACCAAAATTGTCCTGAATCATGCCCTGCAAAGCAGGCTTATTTTAAGAACTTTCCTATTTCACTCTAATTGCTGACCATGTATTCTTTTGTTTCAAAGCTCTCTAATATGGAATAGACCTACTCCAAGATCTGAACACACTTTGTAATAATAACTTTAAAGTCCTAGGATTTCAATAGTCAGCACATCTGAGAATGGAATGGAATCCACACACGATGGAATGATGAATGCGGTGACTCTGACAAAGGGGCCAGTTTAGTCATGAAGTCATGGAGGGAAGCCAGAGCAGACAGGAAACAGTGTGGGGTCTGAAGTTTCTCATGTAGCATCAGTCACACTTCCTCCCTGCCTCCTGCATGGCCCACTCTCCCATGCCCTCCATGGCCTGTGTCCCAGGCCTCTACCCTTTCCATTTCCCTTCGGGGCACAGATCAAGGGTATTACTTTTTTTTTTTTTTAAAGGCTTATTTTTTTTTTTTTAAGATTTTATTTTTTTCCTTTTTCTCCCCAAAGCCCCCAGGTACATAGCTGCATATTCTTAGTTGTGGGTCCTTCTACTTGTGGCATGTGGGACGCTGCCTCAGCGTGGTTTGATGAGCAGTGCCATGTCCGCGCCCAGGATTCGAACTGATGAAACACTGGGCCGCCTGCAGCGGAGCGCGCGAACTTAACCACTCGGCCACGGGGCCAGCCCCTCAAGGGTATTACTTTTAAAAGAAGTGCTTACATTTTTTCATTCTTAGAGATGTCAAAAGGTAGATCTCTAATGGGCAAGCTTGATAGGATGAGAAAAGAATTTAGGGTCCTCCCCATTACATAAGTAGATGCTACCCACTCATGAGTGCAGCCCCAGAAGGATGCTCTTCTACTGCAGGAGGAAATATGGCTGCTTGCTGGCCTGTTCACCTCAGCATCTTCAATAGGATGAGCTCTGTCTCAAAGAATCCTGAAATGTTTGAAGAGAGAAGAGGGTACACAGAATAGTAGGGAGTGAACATGGCTACTATGAGCACTGACTAGAGATCCCAGGAAGTTTAACCCAAAGAGGAGATTCTAATTCAACTCACGTTAACAGGTCCCATTTATGTATGTGCAGAGGTCCATGGCAGATGCTGGGGGAAGGTGTCTGCAAGATGCCCAGAAGAGACAAAGCAGTTGTTTTCAGATACTATAAGGACTTTCAAGCAGAGGAGGAGAAGGAGCAGGTAAGGGGAAAGGGAGCTAGCATTTAATGAGCAACGTTCCCTATGTCAGGAACTTGACGTGAAGCGTGTATTTAACGTGCATTGAACTCCCCAGATGACAGGCCCCTGTGGAGGGGGCTGAGCAGTCCTCTGTTCTCTATCATCACCTTAAACCTGTCCACCCACATTGAGCAGTATTTCCTGCTTCAGAGAAAGTAAAGACATTGACTTTAGGGCACAAATAGTGGTCTGGTCTCATCAGGTGCCCGCCAGTTAAACTCACATGGCCGCAAGCAAAGGGGAGCTAAGGCATGGCTCCAATCTACGGAAATGTTGAAGCAGAGGGAGTCTGATTTCCTATCTATCAAGGACATTGACCAAGGGATTCCAGCAATGGGTGGGAAGTGGAGGCTCTAGAATTAGAAAGAATCCCAGTTCTCTGCTTTCCTTGTTTTGGCTTGCTGCTTCATTGCTTTGGGCCCTCATTTCTCCAACTGTTTTTGGGTGATAATAAAGCCACCCTAATGCAGCTATACTTACGGCTTAAACAAATGGACGTAAAGAAGCTAACATATGATAGGTACTTAATACATGCTCCCTCCCTTGGCAGCTCAGGGTTCCGAGACCTCTTCCCTGTAATAGAGAAGATGCATTGCAAACCTTCCTGACACTAGCAAAGGTGAAAAGGCCTATCTATCCCCCGTCTAAATGCCAAATTAGAGCCAGCTCTTTGTCACGTGACTTAACTATTGCTGTTTTTAGTTGTAGTTTAGGAAGTATTTTTCATGGACCTTCTTTTCCCTTAATGCTAGCAGTAAGCCTGATCAGTCATTTAAACCAGGGTGTGAATGAGTTTGACCTACTTCCCCTAAGAGCTGTTTTTGAGAGAAGGGGAAAAAAATGGCACCAGATTCCCAAGGTCTGGGGGAAAACCAACTTCAAAAATCTGAAGGACTGATGGGTCCTAATATCCTCCACTATCTTTTTTTTTTTTTTTTTTTTGAGGAAGATTAGCCCTGAGCTAACTGCTGCCAATCCCCCTCTTTTTCCTCTGCTGTCTTTCTAATGCTCCCTTTCCTCGTGCCTTATCAACATGCAAAGCATTTTACAGGAGAAAGCAAGGCAAAATGGACATTTTTTAATAAAGCAGAAACAATTACTTTGGATAACCTTTGAGCAAAACCATGTCGATTTATTGGCTTAAAAATGATTGTGTTTGTGCAGAAATTTCTTGTTTACACATCTCCAGAAACCTGAGCAAACTTGCAGATTATAATTACGATTACAGATTTCATCAGGGTTCACTTTAGAAAGATAAACATACAGTGTAGATAGAAATCAAACCTTCCAGGAAATGATTGGCTTTAGCCAGAAGATGAGGTCTGATTTTTCAAATTACAATATTAGGATATTACTTCTTTAGCTCCCACCTTGAATTCTAGGGGAAGACATGCTGCTAGCTGCAAGAGGAGAACAGTGAATGGCTGAAAACGACTTTCACTTACTCATCCCAGATGGGATGGGATTATGAAACAAGTTCTTGTGAAGAAATAAAGAGGGTTTTAACTTTTTCCGTTGCAAAATGGATTCACTTCCTCCTCTGCGTTTTCTGCAGAGCACTCAAAATTGTGACTGAATTTGCTTCACTTCTCCGGACCCTAAGTCAGAGGCTTCGTGGGCTGAAGTCAGTCTGTGGTGACAGCCACTCTCTTCTTTGGGACCAGATAGTCAAATAATAGAAATCCAAGGATTTGTGTGGGCGATTTTTCAGTAAGCAGTGATTGGAATCAGAAGAATCATGGGTTTTCATTTTCTTTAGAGTTCCCCCTACCTAAGTCACACTGGTGAGGACAGTCAAGGAGTGCGGAAAATTGTCCATAACATTTTGAAAACACTGGAATGAATCAGGTAAAAAGAGGCTCTCAGAGACCAGAAAAGTTATGACTCTCACTCATTTTACACTAGTTCAATTTTTCGAGTTCATATTCATTTCTCAATCTTGGCTTATCCTCCTAAATTAATATGTGTCTACCCAAAGCAAAGGATTTTCTTTTTATTGAGGTACTATTGACATTTAACATTATATTAGTTTCAGGTGTACAACCTAATGATTTGATATTTGTATATACTGTGAAATGAGCACCAAAGTAAGTCTAGTTAACATCCAAACATACATAGTTACAAAATTTTCTTTTCTTGTGATGAGAGCTTTTAAGATCTACTTTCTTAGCAACTTTTAAATATGCATTACAGGATTATTACTTGTAGTCACCATGCCCTATATTACCAAAGAACTTCTTAATGTACAAAGTTTATGGACAATTCTCTATAAGCTTAACAAAAATGAAATTATTTATACCTAGAGCAGGGAATCTTTGAGCAGTTTTTTGTTTGTTTGTTTTTTTAAAAGCAAGCTAAAATCAGTAGTTGCTACACATGGGAACAACTGAACATTTAACTTTCTGTACACAAATAGTCTTGCTCCAACTAACAATTCAAGATCCAGAGAATGCTGGAAATGCAGCCAGATGAAAGCCTACAGCCCACGCCACTTTAGTAATCTTCCCAGTCTTTTATTTATTTTAAAATTTATTTTATTATTTTTTGAGGAAGATTAGCCCTGAGCTAACAGCTGCCGCCAATCCTCCTCTTTCTACTGAGGAAGACTGGTCCTGAGCTAACATCCATGCCCATCTTCCTCTATTTTATATGTGGGATGCCCACCACAGCATGGCTTGATAAGCGGTGCGTAGGTCCCTGTCCAGGATCCGAACCAGCGAACCCCAGGCTGCAAAGCAGAGCGCAGGAACTTAACCACTACACCACCGGGCTGGCCCCTCTGATCTTTTATTAATAGCTGCACAAATCTCTGGACAAAACCTCGAGAGGTTCTTAGAATCAATCCTGCCTTTATATATAGAAGTTTCTCGAAATTGTCTAATTAAAGATCTTTAGAAATTATCTTGAATTAAATAGGGGGAAAAATGACACAAAACCAAAGCTAGACTACCGCACAGTCCACTATTTCTACCTAGTGCAATTTCTAGCTTACTAGAAGTCAAGTGGTCCGACAACACAGTGTCTGCAAAGCAACTGTAATAATGAGCTGTTTCTTGTTATGCATATTTATTGACTTTCAATACTTATTTCAAGTGACTGAGTCACCTCGGTGTTTGTGGGAAACAAGCAGGGTATAAACCAATTAATCAATGAGGAAAATTGTAACCAATTAATCAATGAGAAAAATTTCTAACAGCTGACTCTAATCACAAAGCCCTCTCAGAGTCTGAGTAAATCTCTGAAACGAAGAAAGTACTTCACCCCCCCGCCCTTCTACCCCAACCACTCTTGTGGATAAAGACATGAGAAATGGAAGCCTAATATTGTGGCCACTAAGTAGCCAAACAGCCTGGAAGTAACTTGGGGTTTCTTGGAAGAGATGAATCTAATGATGAACTTAAAGAAAACAAACCAAAACTCCCCGCCCCCAGCTAGGTAGACAGGGAGGCATTATTGGGTCGGAACTCAGGAAATTAGGAAATACTTACAATCATTATAAACGTGCCCAAGAACTCGGAGAGTGTTTCTTTAGCTAAGCTGCTCTTCAAAACCAGTCTCTGCTTGAAGCTTTTCGCATTTTGTCCCTTCTCAGGCTGCATCTTGGGGCTTCTTCAAGGACCACTCTTTCCACCAATACCTGCTTCCTCTGGTCCCTACTTCACTCGCAAATGAAGATGGAAGTTTTGACAACTGCACAGAGGTTCCTGGAGATGTCTGGTGAGATTCTCTGTGCAGATGCAATTAGAGCCTGTGACTTAATCCTCTTCTGGTGAAATTGTCATTCCCTGTTCACTGCTGTTTATTTGAATTATCGAGTGAGAACCTGAAATCCCCAAAACGATCCTTTTTGTGCCCGGTGGATTAATCATTACCTTTATTCTCAAGGTATTTTTTCTCTGTTGGGTTTTTTTTTCAAGAGATGAGAAAAGAAATGCTGTGCTGGTTGTGTTGCCAAACCACGGGGATGGGCACGAGTCCAGAAGAGATTTACATGTTACACAATTCAAGCTTCTGATTTTTTTTTTTCCCCTATTCGGAAGTGGGTGGTTGGGGTGTAGTTTGGAATTGTCAAACCAGGTATATATACATCGAGCGTAAACATTCTTTTCTGAAGGAGCTTTTCATGCAAATTGGAAAACATGAAGAAAAGATAGATGCGCTGTTCTGCAAGATTCATCACTCTTGTTTTCTTCCAGTATCATTTCAGTGATTTGATGACACCTTCCTGAGGGTGGTAAGAACCACTGTGTCCGTTCCTGAGATGGGGAAATTAACATACAGAGAGACCATTGCAAGTTTCACATTGGAAGTCTGTAGAACAGCGTGGGATCTCCTTCTTGTTTACTGAAGCTGGGCTTCATCTACTGAGGAAAATTTGGGATCCAAGAATCAGAAAGATGGAGAAGGCAACTTGACTTTCTTCTGAAAAAGGATTCCAGTTTGAAAGCCAAGTTACTTCTCTTCGTTTACCATAAACTATTTAGGCAAAACACACAAAAACAAACAATAGCAGCTTGACAGTTTATACTTCTTGGAGATCCTTGAGCGAGAAAGAGATCAATCTGAGTATATGCCACTCTAATTAAACAAGAAAGGAGATAAATACACCTAAACAAGGCTCCTAGTTATATCATTGAAGACGAAGTAACATCCTCTCTGGCAACAAATTGTGTTCAGGACTAGCTTCTTATCACATCAAATAATCAAGCCTTGTTTTTCAAAACTGGTTTGTCTAAGAAATAGAATCCAGCAGTTGTTTTGGAATACCTCTGCAGGAAGCGGGCAATCATTTCTAGGTGAGGAGGCAGGCAGGAGGGGAGGGAGGAGAGGTCTGGAGAAAACAGCTGTTGAGAGTCCAAGGGTAGGAGGAGATATGTAATCTGTAGGTGAAACACAGACTTTGAGCCTAAAGAAGTTATAACTTGCTTGAGGACACACTGTTGCAGAGCCAGGACAAGAATGCAGCATTTTGCCTTAACTCCTGGTTAAGTTATCGTGAACACCATTGTCTTGAAAGTTACTTATGACCACATGATTCCCAAGTCCCAGTGGATGGACCAGAGAAACAGGACTTTATCGCCGTGACTACAATAAATACCACACAAGGGTGTTCTTTGGGCTCTTCATTCACTCATCTGACAAATATTTATGGCATATTCATTATGTGCCAAGCACTGCACTTAGCAAAAGCACAGGGTGTTCTTGTCCTTCCCAGAGCTTAAACTCTCGTGAGGGAGATAGACACGAGTGAAATAATCATGCATACAAATACAAAATCACAACTGAGATGCATACCAAAAAGATGGGGGACATATTTCTATGAGTGAATATAACACGGGGATTTCACTTTGTCAGAGAGATCTTCAATGGCTTCTCCAAGGAAATCATGTCTGCTCTGAGGTCAGAAGGAAGGGTAGGGTTAACCACATAAAGTGGGGAAGGAGATGCATAGACAAATGCCTTGGGGGTGGGAGTGGAAAGAGTATGGTGCTTACCCAAGAATAAAAGAAGCCCAGTGTGACTGCCTCACAGAGAGAGTGAAGGAGCACAGTGCAAAATGATCCTGGTCCAACTGTACTGAACCTTGTAAATCATGTTTAGGGCTAAAAGCAATCATAAGTCACTGAGGTGGTTTAAGCAGGAACACGATGCCATCAGATTTGAGTTTTAAAAAGAAGAGAGCAGAGGCTGAGCTTTTGGTACTGACCGTTTCATGCTCTGGTAGAGGAGGAAATCTTTGTTATTTCTTTTATTCCACCTTCAGATGACAGTCACACTTTTCACCTCCATCACCATGAACAACTTATCGTCAAACGTAACTCACTTACACTCCCCAGCCAGCCACCGAACATTCAAAAGCATCCAGAGAAGGTAAGCAGGGAATAATATCTCTTCTCCATCCGGGAAAAGATCTTTTCAAAGCACCTTCATGCTAATATTCCAGTTGGTAGTATAAGGTGTCTTAGTTTCTTTCATTCATTCATCCAAAATAACCTTTTATTGAATATTTACCACATGTTAGACACAGCATTAAGCAGTGGGCCTTCAAACATGAGGAAGCCAGATCTCTAGTGTTAAAGAATTATATAGTCTAAGTGACAAAGACCTTCAAACGAATACATCATGTAATAAAATAGAGGTATATGCAAAGTATTGAGCCAAAATTCCAGCTATGACCACATGGACATCTGAGAGGTCACTGTACATTGCCAACATGTTGACTCATCCTGCCACCAACGGTTCTAAAATTGTGCTCCCCTTGATACAGTGCCTTGCTGAATCTCCAGAGCTAGCCTACCCAGCTCTATAGTTCCCCTTTACTGTGTCCCTCCCTGACCCTAACATTCTCTTCTTCTTTATCTGGTTTTGCCTCGAGTAACCATCTTTGCCTCCACTCATGGAATTCAGCAAGTCTGGTATTCCTAAGGGTAACCATCTCACACTGTGACCTCATTTCCCCAACCTCTTCTACTTTGGCCAACTTTATATCCACTCTAGTCAGAAGCCCCTTTGATGGCCCCTGTGGCGACTGTGTCACCATCTCCACTTTCAAAATCTTTTCCACCAAGACACATCTCCTTGACTAAAACTTCCAATTCTCGCATTTCATCCACTCTCTGACTTTCACAAATTTGCTTTGCAACCTCTTCATGAATTCCAGGTCCCCAACTCCTCCGCCTCCACCTAGTTCTTACCTCATGATTACCCAGATTAATGATGCACTTACCAGCCTCTTAGGTTCCATGGACCCGTTGACTTTCTTCTATACTCATGTTGCCAAAGCCCAACTCTGGTACACCCAGGCATCTATTTTTCTCAAATACTCTCTTCCCAGGCCGTTGAATGATGCCTGAGAAAATCATACATGTATTGATTGATCCTATTTCAGATCATCGTGATCTAGCATCATCAGTGGCCCCATATCCTTAGTTAACCTTTTATTTCAAAAGTTCCAAGTTTCCAGAATTTAGTGCACATTAGGATCACCCACTTCCAGAGACTACGGTTTGGTAGATCTGGGGTGGAGCCTAGGAATCTCACAAGCATATCTGATAATTCAGATACCATGCCCTATTTCGTTCTGAGCGGCAGCAATAGGCCTCTTCTGCACCCCTCCAGCTCCCAGTCCCAACCCTTCTACTCAGCTCATGATCTTTTTTCCCAATCCATTGGGAAGACACATGGGTTCATAGGCTGTAATACCTTTGTGCCTCTCCTCCTCAAAAAGTTGTCCTAACTTTATCCATGTTGTTTTCCTTTCCTTTCCTTCTTCTTTCTAAAGTTAGCCCTGATGCTGGTACACTGTTCCTGTCCCTCTGGGATCTTGGCTGATTAATGTTCTCCTCACCCTCTCAATCTCTTTCCCCCATTGGCTTCTTTCCCAGGACCTAAAAACAAGCTCAGGTCTTATCCATCCTGAAAAACATTCCTTCAGAGTTCCACCTCAAATTCCATTCTCTTAGTCAGTCCGGGCCACTGTAACAAGACCTAGAGACTGGGTGGCTTAAAAAACCAGCATTTATTTCTCACAATTCTCGAGGCTGGAAGTTTGAGATTAGGGTTCCAGTGTGGTCGGGTTTGGGTTCGGGACCACTTCTTGGCTTGTAGACAGCCACGTTCTTGCTGTATCCTCACATGACTGAGAGAGAGCTCTGGTCTTTTTATCCCCTTTTAAGGGCACCCATCTCATCATGGGGACTCCACCCCCACGCCTTCATTGAAAACCAATTTCGCCCCAAAGGCCCCGCCTCCAAACACCACCACACTGGGGATTAGGGCCTCAACATATGAATTTTGGGGGGACATAAACATTCAGTTCGTAGCAACCATTTCATCTGTCTCCTCCTTCTTCTTTCTTTTTCATTTGGGGAAGAAATAACCACTTTCTCTTGAGCATAAAATCATATTAAACTGAAAAAAGTAAAAATAATTCAGAGAATATAAATTAAAACATAAAAATCCCTCATAATCTCAGCAAACAGAGATAACCACTGTTAACAGATTGGACTATATCCCTCCAGAATTTTTTCTGGAGATCTATATCTACTGTGATCTAAAAGTAGGATTGTACTATATATACTAGAATAAAGTGTTTTATCCACTTAAAATATTCTGTTCATCTTTCTATGCCAATGTATAGCTCATCTTTTTAATGACTGCGTAATACTCCACTATACAAATGTGTCATAATTTAAAGCTCCTTTTGATAGAGAGTTGGTTGTTTCCAGTTTTCCCCCATTAAATGAACATCCTTATGTATATACTTGTCTATCTCTTAGCACAACTGTCAAAGAATATGCATATATAAAGTGTTTTAAAAGTACCTATTTCTCCCATTCTCTTCAATATTGGTAATGTAAATCCTTTCAATCTTTCCCCAATATAACAATTCAAAAATAATATTGTTTTAGCATGCATTTCTTTGGTTAGTGGTGAGATTGACCATCTTTCACATGTTAGGTATCTATATTTATTCTTTTATAAATTTTATATTTGTGTCCTCTACCCATTTTTATCAGTGGTGTTTAATTTTTTTATTTATTAATTTTTGCCACTCTTTACAATATAAGGCTATAAATTTGCTATCTGTTATATGTGTCAAATCATTTTCCAGTTAGTCATTCATCTTTAACTTATAGCGTTGTTTGGCTACCATATAGAAGTTTAGAAACTGTATGTACTCAGGTCTACAAACCTTTTTCTGTATGGTTTCCAAAGTTGGTATTTATGCTAAGGAAGACCTGCTCTATCCCAAAGTTACAAAAATTTTAAACTTTGTCCTATATTTTGTTCCAGCATTTTCATGATTTTACTTAAATTTTTCTAGAATATAAGGTGTCACATAAGGTAGGACTCTAATATATTTCCCAAATATTTTGACAAGTTTCCCAATAATATTTGATTTTAAATTTCATCTTTCCTATATAAAAAATTTCTAGAAGTAAAATTATGATTTTAATTACTCTAGTCTTGCTATACTTTTTGATGTCTTTCCAGTAGAGTAGGTCCCTCATTATTATTTTCAAATATTTATTAGCTAGGTGAACTTTATGATCATTTTTTAAGTTCCATCTCCACCCAACTATAATTAATGAAAAAGCATTAACTTTATGAATAAAGTTATAATACTGAATTTTCTTACTCAAAAATATAATTCTCATCTCACCATTTATTCGAATTATTTTTTTTTATGTTCTTAAGTAAAATTACATTGTTTTCTCCTTGTGTCTTGCAAATTCTTAAGTTTATTTCTAGGCATTTGATATTTAGTTGTATTTATTTTTAAAGTTAGGATGAGATCTCCTTTTGTATTCTATCTTCTGACTGACCATTACAAACAAAATCTTATTTCTGTGTGTACATCTTGTATCTGACCATCCTAATGAACTTTCTCATAGTTTCAAGTACGTTTCTGGTTGATGTTGTAGTGAACATTGATAGTTGCTTATGTGACTCTACTAAACTCTCTATTAGTACTAGATTTTCATTTGGATATCCACTTTTTGTGTGTGTGTGTGAGAAAGATTGGCCCTGAGCTAATGTCTGTTGCTGGTCTTCCTCTTTTTTGCTTGAGGAAATTGTCACTGAGCTAACATATGTGCCAATCTTCCTCTGTTTTATGTGGAATGCCACCACAGCGTGGCTTAATGAGCCATGCTAGGTCCATGCCCTGGATCCAAACCTGTGAAACCTAGGCCACTCAAGCAGAGTGCACAAACTTAACTGCTATGCCACTGGGCCAGCCCCAGGATATCCATCTTTTTTCTATTCAACTATAGGCGTTGAGTGGAAGATTGATTATAGCCTGGTTTAAGGGTAAATGCTGATTAGTCTAAGCTTATCAGAATCATTTGCTCACCCTTGAAACTGTGCTTAGTTCAGGAATAATAATGTGATTTAATTTGGGCCAATGAAATTTGAGAAGAAGCTTTCTGGGGCTTTGGAGAGGAATTCCTCAATTTTCTGAAAGTTATAAGAATCTAGTTCTCTGTCATCCGCTGGACATGAACAAAGAAGCTATAGCCCCAACTATTACAGACACCCGTCCTATAATCTTGGGGGAAACTAGCCTTCTAATTAAGCTGACACAGAGACCAGTAGGACATAAAGACAGAATATACCTGAGTCCTTGATGACATCACTCAATTACTGGATCAATCAACCTGAGGCCCACTCCATCTCTGGGTTTGCATTTATCTAAAATAAGAATGCTTCCTATTTTCCAAATCAATTTGAATGGGATTTCTGTTAATTTCAATATTAAAAAGCCTAACTTGTTTGGTTATCTTGGACTTTTGAGATAGAATATAAAATAAACTATAAATAATCATCATTTACTTTCTTCCTTTTAATACTTTCATTTATTTCTTTTTCTTGCCTTATTGTACAGGAAGAAATCATTACAAAAATATTGAATCATACTAATGAAAATAAGCCTCCTTATATTGCTCTTGAATTTAAAGGCAATGCCTTTAGTGGACCATTCATTAAGTTTCATGTTTCCTATTTATCATGCTAAGAGGTTTTTTTTTTTTTAATGTACTGAGATTATTTTTATTTTTATTTTTTTTAGGATTATTAGCCCTGAGCTAATATCTGTTGCCAATCTTCCTCTTTTTTTTTTCTCCCCAAAGCCCCAGTAGATAGTTGTATATCCTAATTCTAAGTCCTTCCAGTTCTTCTATGTGGGATGCCTGCACAGCATGGCTTGATGAGCAGTGTGTAGGTCCGTGCCCAGGATCTGAACTGGTGAACCCAGGACCACCAAAGCAGAGCACACAAACTTAACCACTATCCCACTGGGCTGGCCCCAAAATGTTTTTTTAAAAACAGGAATGGATGTTGGATTTGATCAAATGTCTTTTGAATATTTAATGAGGATACTGCGTTTCAAACAATTCTTCTGCTACTTGTTAGGTTATTAATTAATTATACTATATTTTAAAGCCAACCCTGGTGGTCTAGTGATTAAAATTTGGTACTCTCACCACCGTGGCTTGGGTTCAGTTTCCAGTCAGGGATCCACATCATCCGTCTGTAGGTTCATGCTGTGGTAGTTGCATGTTGCTGTGATGCTAAATGCTATGCCTCCAGTATTTCAAACACAAGCAGGGTCACCCATGGTGGACAGGTTTCAGTGGAGCTTCCAGACTAAGACAGACTAGGAAGAAGGAACTGGCCACCCACTTCCAAAAAAAAAGTTGCCATGAAAACCCTGTGACTAGCAGTGGAGCACTGTCTGCTAGAGCACCAGAAGGAGAGAGGATGGTGCAGAAAGGCAGGCGGGGTTCCGCTCTGCTGTGCACAGGGCTGCTAGGAGTTGCAATCAGCCAGATGGCACTAACAACAACAACAGCTATATTTTAAATGTTCGGTTGTTGAACTAGCCTTGTATTCCTGAAAATATCTCTACTTGGTATGATACACATATGCATATATTGCTGATTTAATTTTCCAGTATTTAGTTTTTTATTTCTTTTTGGCTTGGATATTCACAAATAAAATTATAAACAGGTTATTTGTGCTTTATTTGTCAGACTTTGATATTAGACTAATGCTATTTATGAACAAATGAACTGGAAAGATTTCCGGATCTTTCTATCCTATGGAACAGTTTAATAACCCAAGAACTGTCTGTTTCTTAAAAATTGATGGGTTCCATTTATACGTAAATATAAGCCAAGCTTCTCTTTGGGCAGTAGGTCTTTGAGAATGTTTTGATGTCTACTATACTTACTGTTGTTTATACATCTTAAGTGAATTTTGGTTGGTTATGCTTTCCTAGAAATTATTTTATCTAGAGTAGATTTTCAAAATTGTTACTACAGATGTGGCATACAATTTTAAAGCTTCTTTTTTCATTTCAAACACTATTTACTTACATTTTCCTTTCTTTTCTCCTTGGTCTCAGTTGCCAGAAGTGTATCACTTTTATTGTTATTTTTGAAAAACCACACCCTCGTTTTATGTCAATTATAGGTTTGTTTTGTTTAAAATCAACTAATTTATTATTTTTCTTAATATAGTTCTTCTGATTTATTTTAATTTCTTTTATTGTTCTTATTTATTTATTTAAGTTTACTGATTAATTTATTTTTATTCTTTCTTGTAGAAATAATTAAGGTTGTGAATTTTCTTCTGAGAACTGCTTTAGTTGTTTCAATATATTTTGACACACTGTGTTTCATTGTTGTTAATTCTTAGAAAATCTGTCACTTCTGTTTGATTTCCTTTAAATCAAAAAGTTACTTGTCAGTGTAATTTTTTAACATAGCATCCAAGAAAGTTTTATTATTAATACCTAGCTTTATTGTAGAATACTCAGAGAATGTAGCCTATAAGATTTCAGATTTGTGGAAGGTATAGAAAATGTCTTTGTGGTCTAATATATAATCAAGGTTTTCAGTGTTTTGCAAACTTTTGAAGGATTACATTACATTGCACAAAGTTATATATTCACATAAGCAAGATGAATGTGTATCTAAATTTGTGTTACTTTATTATACTTAGTGTATCAGTTTTCTCTTATTGTATAACAAATTACCACAAACCTAGTATTGTAAAACAACATGAATTTATTATCTCGTAGACTGTACGGGCCACAGGCCTGGCACGGCATAGATGGTTCCTCTGCTCAGGATCTCGCAGGCTGAAAACAAGGTGTTGGCCAGCTGCATCATCATCAGGAGGTTTGACCAGAGAAAGAATCAATTCTCAGCACCTCAGGCCATTGGCGGAATTCATTTCCTTGTGGTCGAAAGAATAAGCCTTCTACTGTGTTGCCAGCTGTTACTTGGGAGCCACTCTCAGCAGCTAGATATCGCCTTCAGGTCCTTGCCTTGTGACCCCCTCCACTGGCCCTCTAGACTTCCAAACTTCTTAGTTTAGGAAGGGCCCAGTCCATTTTAAGGGCTCCTCTAATTATATCAGGCCTGCTCAAAGTCAACTGATTAGGGACTTTAATTATATCTCCAAATCCCTTCAGCCATATAACATAACATGATCACAAGAGTGCTATCCCATCATATTCACAAGTCTGCCTCACACTCCAGGAGAGGGGATCATAGAGAGTGTATACACCAGAAGGTGGGAAGCTTGGAGACCATCTTAGAATCCTGCCTACCACACTTAACCTATCAAATTCTGAGAAAAGTATCTTCAAATCTTCCCCATGATAACGATTCCATGGAATTCTCCTTGTACTATTGGAAGTTTCTGCTTAATATATGTCCGTGCTATGTTGTTCATGGTGGCTTTGTACTGTGTCAACTTTCCTAGGCTGAATGCATTTGCCAGAATTCCCTTTTCTGTATGTTTCTGGTTAGGGTGAGCTGCCAGAGAGATCTTGTGTAAGATGTGAAGGACAGAATCAAAGTAGCAGCCGTTTTGTGGCTCACACGTGTCGCTGCTTGTCTGCTGGCTCACCACGTGTGAGGCAGCAGCCAGACTTGCACCTGCTCCACCTTCCCCTGGATCCTCCTTCAGCTTCTCTGACTCCTGCACAAGGTGTGTGTGTGTTTAACTCCGTGATGAAGTGTCCCAACTTCTGTAGGACATCTACAGCATCGAGGTCAGGGGCAACAAGAACGGACATAGTTTTCAGTAGGTGTCAGTCTGTCTTTATGAACTCCTGATTGTGCTGGTAGTTTCCAGTTTGTTCTCGTTCTCCCCCACCTTGCATCCATCTTCCCTTCCTGAGTGCCTGCGCTGTAGACCTCAAGCTTTGGCACCAGATTTGGAGACAACAGTCTTGGAAGAAACTGCTAAACCAGCTCCCACAATTACACACAGTCAACTCTCTGTAACAGATCCCTTTACACATACGTACAAATATTTGTACATGTATATATACACACATACCTATATATACACATCATATACATAACATACATATATACACACACATATATATACACACATATCATACATCTATACACACACATACATATACATACATTTATGTGATTCTGCTTCTCTGAACCCTAATAAATTGTTTTTGCATAAATTTTCCTGACTATTACAACTTTATGTTACATATTTTATCAAAATAAATCGTTCTTTTTCAACCATTAAATGCTTTTTCGTCTCATATTACACTTCATGTGCTATTGATATTGCCACTCTCTGCTGTTATATTTGTTTGCTGTATCTTTGCCCATCCCTCAGTTTTCTATCTGTTGAATAAGAATTAGATATATGTTATATTTTACAGTTGATCTTTTATAGTCACTTCTTTATTTTATTAGTAAAATGGTATTTTACAAGGAGGAATGCCTTTAGCTATATTCCTGGATGTAATTGAATCTTTACAGTCTACTTAGTTTAATTAGAACTACATGAATGAAGTCACAGTAAGTAGGTTAATCAGCACGTGGTCAGTAAATATGAACTTTTTATTGCAATTATAATTTACAGCTGTAGTATATAAATACAATGTTCAACAGCAAACATTTTAATAAATGCTTTTCCTTTAACAATTATTCACCATTCTAAATGTTACAAGTCAACAATCCTTGTAACTCGAAAAGGAACCTCTAACTATTGCAGGAAAGTTTTTGTCCTTTTTAGTAAACAAAGAACGCTTATGCTCTGAGGACAAGATTTAAATTAAGAATAGACGGAATTTAAATTTTTGTAGCTGGTATGCAACTATCTGCTAGTCTTCCCTCCTATCTATATAAGCTAAGGCAGCATGCTCTAGTACTCTGCTGTTCTCAAAATTACTTAGGACAAAGTACCTGCTATTGAAGTTTGTGGTCTCTGGTCTCTATTTTAATCAAAGCTGAATTAAACCTATTTGGAACTTGTAATAATTTATTTCTAAAAATCTCGATTGTATTTTTGTGTGGACAGTTGAAATTGACTGCTCTCCCTACCTTGAGAGTCTTCCTGTCCAGCCCAAATTTTAGACTGTTTTCAGCCATTGTCCTAAAACACAGGTTATGCCTCACTTCTCCTCTTTTAACAAACTATAGAATAAGGTAAAAACTTCTAGGCTGAGAATTCAAGGTCCGCTGTTGTCCCCAGAGGGATAGATTTCCTAAACAAGACCCAAATGCCCGCACCATAGGAGAGAATGTTGATATGTCTGACTACATTAAAATTAAAGAAAGTTTATCAAAGGATAACACAAAGGGAGTCCAAAGACATTCCGAAGAAGATATATGCATCACATATAGCAAACAAAGAGGATGTCTAGTACCTGTAAAGCAAAATCAGCAACCCAAAGAAGAACGCCACGTGGCCAATAAACATGAAAATATGCTCCGCTTTGCTAGTAATTGACCAAATGCGAATTAAAACACCAGTGAGATAAACATTTCATACCAACCAGATTGGCAAAAGCAAAGAAATACCAGGGTCGGCAAGGATTTAGAACCACTACAACACCAAGGCATTGCTGGTAACAGTGTAAATTGGTATAACCTCTTTTGAAACCAAACCTAGTTTGGCATTATCTAATAAATTTGAAGGATGTGTGTACTTAATGACCCAGCAATTCCACACATGGGAATACACTCTGGAAAAATTATTGCATAAGTGTGCCAGAGAAAGGCACAAAACAGGACTGTTTCTAACGGCAAAATAACTAGAAACAACCCAGATTCTAATCACTAGTGAAATGCATAAATGGACTAAGTTTTTACAATGGAATACCACAAGGCAGTAGAAATTAATGAATTACAATTACACATAACAAACAACATAAGTGAATCTCTGAAACATAATTAAACAAAAAAATATGTTGCAGAAGAATGCATAAAGAATGATTCCTTTTACGTTAAGAAAAAAACACATGCTAAATTGTTCAACGTATTTTTAGGGACCAAGCGTCGGTGGTAAACCTATGAAGAAGTGCAAAGGGATGACAGATAAAAAGCTCACGAGAGTGATTACCTCCGAGGGGGTGGGAGAAGGAAGGGATTTGAGGGGCCACATAGGGGGCAGTAAGGTAACGGACCTATTGCTCATCATAGACTGCGAGCGGGGCTCAGAGTGTTCATTGTACCATGAATTTTTATACTTTACATTTGTTTTATTAATAAAGAGAAAAAATAAAACAACATTGAAAAATAACAGAAAAAAATGAGCTCCCTGCCTCCCTCTGCTCCCTGATTGACTCTGTGCTTCCCCGAGAGAGAAATCTTTTTAAAACACAATTGAGTTACAACATTTCCTTTGGTAAAACTCAGTGATTCCCCATTCTGTAAAGGATAAAGCCCAAACTCCCTACTCTGATATTCAACGTCTCCCACCAGTCTGGCTCCTCCATATCTGCCCTAATATGTGTGTCAATATCCCCCAACACCACACACTCCGTTTCATCCAGAAGGGCCCATATAGGTCCCACAGAGTGCCTCACTCATTTCTACCTACAAGTTCTTCTTGTGCTGTTGTCTTTTCACTTGGAATGCCCTTCCTCTGCTTCTCTTCCTGTTCAAGCCCTACTCATCTCTTCTTTCGTAGGCCAGGTCCACTTTCTACCTCATTTATGAACCCTTCTCTCACAATTCCATTGAACAGTGAAATCTCCCACAGTCAAATGCCTGCACCAGCCATGGTGTGAATTACTCACTTAGCCCTTAATTATATACAGTTTCTTATCTGTTCTTGTCTGTGTGTGTGTACGTGTGTATGCCTGCAGGTGTTTTTTCTCCCCTAAATAGATGATAAACTCTTCAAAAGTAAGAACTGTGTTTTATATTTCTTGGTATGGCTTAAAGGGCTTAGCACAGTAAACGTTTGTCATACAAATAAATAAGCTTTTTCAAAATTTGTCTTTTGTGGCATGGGATACTTTGAAAACACCTCAAACTAAAATCAATCTGGAAAACAGTTTCCAAAATTAATTCCAATGTTAATCTATTGGAGTGTGTCTAGCTTATAGTATATGTTGTGACATTCAGATTTCCCAGCGGCCCTCCGTCTTCAGAAATGCCCTCACTTACATGACATTCTGATATAGCCATTTTTACCCAGGCAGTGGTACAGTGCCTGGTATGTACCCAAGAAGCACGCATCCACCTGGTATGTACCCACTTTTATATGACCCAAGAAACAGATGTTTAAATATTTAGCTTAAACAAAGCTTACCAGTAATGTGCATAACAGACCGCCCATCCTATTCTCCCCGTCTTCTGAGACTTGCCCCATCTGTGACCCCTGATTTCTCTCTGAGTATGCTATTTCATAGAATGAATACACCACACTTGGGAAAAGTGTCCTTTGGTAGACTTGCAGCTCTCTGTGAGAGTGAGGCTGAGGTGAGGGCTCAGTCCTGTAAGTGCTGCTTGGCCTGGACAGACTCCACAGCCCAGCCACGTGTATCTCCCAATCACACACAGCTGATCACATGGGCCGGGAGTGATCTTGTGCAAATCCACCTCCAGAGCTGCAATAGAACTGAAATCGAGTGCCCCACAGAAAGCGTATTAGCAACAACAACTGTGTATAGGGCAGTTGGTACTATAACTGCAACTTCAGTCTATCAAGAGCCTAAACTGTTCATCAGGTTGGGGATCAGGGTGAGGAGTCACATGTCCCACAAGGACATCCATTCTTCTGGAAGTCCATGCATCCCCCCACTAGCAAGGGTGTTGGACACAATATCCTGAGAAGGGCATTGAAGACTTCCCAAACCTCTCAGCAACTGGGATAGGAGTCCACTGCTTGCTTTTCGAGCTCTATTGGTGGAGAGCCCCAAGTGCCTTCTGGTTGCTGTGAACAGCGCAGTGTGCTCTCCACACAGTCCTGGGAATCTGGAAATTCCTTTCTGTTCTAGCAAGTGCTTATCACTCTTTCAGTTCGTTATAGGGTCAGCCATGTCTATAAAAGTGTTAGATCAGAAGGCTTTCTTTCCAGAAGCTACTCCACAAATTACAATTCTAACTGCTCCATTAACTACAGAGGGCACAAAAATCTGTTTTTAGAGCTCTTTTCCAGGTAGCTCTCTTCTCCTGACCTCACATTGTTGTAGCTCAATGGGGAGAGGCGGCAATGGTCACCGATCCACTTCTCAGTCAATGGCAAAGTAAGGAGATTAAGAAAAGGGTGACCTTTACCTTATCCTTAGAGAAGACATGGTGTCATAACCTAAAGAATATCCTGGAACTCTCCACCGACTTCTAGGAGAAGTCTGCCCATGAGACACTGAGGCACACATGCAAGGTAAGTTTCCCTCATCTCCTGAATCCACCGAAGTTTTTATTATTATTACAATTTTTAAAAATTTAACTTAGTGGCTGGTGAAAACTATAATACAATGACCTCTAGAAATTTTAAAATAAAATCATATGGTTTTAAAAAGACCATTATTTAGGAACTCACTGCAGAATACGCCACTGGCAGCAAAACCTCTGTCTTTGGTAGTGAATTAAAGGTGTATTTTGAAATACCATATTTTTCAGTGAAAGTATGCTGTCAAAACATCTCTAATGTCTTCTGGTTTAATACAAAGAATTTGGAGACTATGACAGTAGCTACTCACACAGACCTTTGCAGATTAATCTGACTATTTAGTCAAATCCCCACATAGCCAAGGTGCTTTTAACAGTTGAATTGATAAAAGTAACCAATGAATTAATGATCACATAAGCAGTAGAGAAAAAATTTAAAGTCACCTCCATGTTGACTGAATGGTCTGAATTGAACACAGTCATGGCTAATGTGTGCTCACCGAGGGGATCTTTGACTCCATGACTCATGATCTGAGTTCATTGATCTTCTGGGTACAAAGACGAAGAACATCCGGTAAACCAAACATTTGCTCAGAGAGAATTTGTTTAAGGGAAAGTGTGTTGACTAAATGAAGCAAGGTTAATTTTGCTCTTGTTTGTTCTATGGTATCAAAGGGTTTGGCTGTTGAAATTGGGTATGAAATTGGGGACAGGAAGGAAAATACTACAATCGGTTTGAAACAAAATGGCAGTCAATTACATTTATCAAATGAGTGTTTAATCTATAATTTAAAAATATCTATTATATTTAGTACATGGAGAGAGGTCAAGTGATATCTTGAAAGTGGTTTAATCCACTATCTGGAAACATACTGGGTGTACTGCCTGTGTTGTCTTTAGTATGATAGATTATTCTTATCCCCATTGATTCAGCTTGGTTCAACACACATTTTTTTAGTCTACAAGTGCTTAGCGCTGTGCTAGGTCCTGGGCACATGAAGATCGATGAAAAGCAGCCTGGGTCTTCAAATGATTTCAATCCAATTAAGAAACCACATAGATTGTTGGTAAATTTGGTAAATGTATGAGTGATTGAACTGAGTAAACTCTTAGTACATGGAATTCCTGGAACTTCTTGCTCCTAAAAAGATGTTAGAGACAGGCTGACTAACTCTCTCACGAAAGGAGATTGTCCTTTGAATGGAATCAGTTGAGACCCAGGATGTTGTCTTCAGCCTCACAGGTGTAAAACTTAATTTATTGTGTCACCCAAATGTAACTAAGCCCTGGAGGACAGACTGAGTTACCAAGTTCACTAGATATGCTGACTAATAAATGAGAGGCCTGTTTATTAATTTACAAAGTGAAAAACAACCATGTTTGTTTTTGCTCTTGGCTGATCAACACACACCTCTTCAGTAGTAAAGTCTTCATAGAAGCCAAATGACCGATGCAAGCTTGGAAAACGTGGATTACAGCAGAGGAGTCTGGCTGCCTTGACAAGTGCTCCTTTCCCTACAGCTGGCTCCCTTCAAGAAAGGATTTACTTCCCATTCCACACTCAGGGATTCTCTCTTCAGGCTCCAGATCCTCCTGAATCTGATGACTGCATCTTATTGGCTCCCTTTCATACTCCCTTTTCCTCAATCTGGTTTTCACCTTTCAATCCATCTGCTTTGGTATTGATGTTTCCTCAGATGGCCCCCGGTTCTCAACCTGACTTTCACCCCTGGCTTCTGTCCTCCAGATAACTCTTGGCACTGATCCTGCTCATTCCCACATCTAGCCCAGCAACCAGAACCTTTTTTCCAACCAATAGTCTAGCACTCCCTTCCCCATCACCTTGTCTTGGAGGGGATTCAGAAAGCAACCGGATTGCTCTACCTATTTCTACTGTGGAAATCTATCATGGAAGGAACAGTGCATTGTGTCCATTGGTCATGACTCCATCAGCAGTTCTGGAGACCATGCCTTCTTTTGAGAAAGCGTAGAATATGGATTAAATTCGTAGGCCCCAGAGTTGGAGACCTTGGGTTTCTGTTTCCCCACTACCACTTAATAGTTGTGAAACCTTGGGCAAGTTATTAACTGCTTTGCACCTCAATTTCCTCATTTGCAGAAAGGGGACTATAATAGTTCATACCTCAGAGAACTGCCCTGAGGAGTGAATGAATTATTTCATATAACACAATCCATACAGCCCATAGTAAGCATGCAATACTTGTTACAGTCTTTGTTTATACTTTTTCTAGATTCCAAGCATCCCATTTCCTTTATGACAGCACAATGACCTCAGATGTTTCACAATACAATTGAGTGGGTTACAGTTTCAGAGTAACGCCCTCTTGATTTGATGCAGGACTAGATTAGATTAGATTGCACATTCATATTTGCATACTAGCTCTGGGGCACACAGCTTAGCAGCTGCCTATCTGCAGTGACGACAGCCTCCACTGACTGAGCACTTTCTGTGTGTCAGGCACCATGTGAATTGCTTTATGACTATTAGCACAGATGACATTGGCAACATCCTTATAAAGGAAGATGTTGTTTTTGCAGTTCTAAAGATGAAGAACGTGGGCTTCTTGGCATTAGGACGTTTGCTTGTGATGGGCAGCAACGGGAGGAGCCCTGATTTGAACTGAGGTCTTCCTAGTTCTGAAACCCTTGCTTTTCTCCCTCGTAAAATTGAGAGTGACCCTTTCCTTAAGTTATCTGCATACTGTAGGTGCACCTTCTTATAGACTCCCAAAATAATGACGTGGACCTCATTGTCTGTAATCAATTCAGGCCAGATGCCCAGAATTTCTTGGGACAGCCCTGGTTGTACCTGTGGCACTAGGCTGTCCTGCATTTTATTTATTTGTTTTGCTTCTATTGTTGCTATTGTTGTTGTTACTTTGGCGCTAATTCAAGATTCTTTATTCCTAACAGGAACCAATTAACTGAACTTTTTTGTCTGAATAGCCCTCTGATTGAAGACCAATTTACGATCTTAGGGTTAGTGAATTCTTGACGTAGAGTTCCTAAATTCTGGAGTAGACCCTCAGATAGGAGTCGGTCCATCATGTTGATTAGAGGAATTGTTGGCTACAGGTTGAGGGCACCATCCTCACACCCTTTGTGGTTTCCATGGTGATCAACTTCCTGTCCCTTTTCTGTCTCCACTCAGTTCCTGGCTGGGGAAACAGTCTCCAAAGACTCTGTCCTTGGCCACTCCCTTGCGCCCAAGTATTTCTCTGGGTTTTCTGCACACACAGATGCTGCCCTTGGAGATCCTAAGTCCTGAGATGAACTGGGAACTTTGATTCTGGTCCCCCATGGCAGGCTTTGGATCATGGGCTTTACCCTGTAGTGTATCTTTTTGGAAACTTTCTTGTCATTCCACCTTCTTTGTTTCTTGTTAACGTATCTTTTTTTTTTTTTTTTTTTTTGAGGAAGATTAGCCCTGAGCTAACATCTGCTGCCAATCCTTCTCCTTTTGCTGAGGAAGACTGGCCCTGAGCTAATATCCATGCCCATCTTCCTCTACTTTATATGTGGGATGCCTACCACAGCATGGCTTGCCAAGCAGTGCCATGTCCATATCCAGGATCCCAACAGGTGAACCCTGGGCCGCCGAAGCGTTAGGTGTGTACTTAAACCACTGTGCCACCCGGCTGGCCCCTTGTTAACGTATCTTAATTCTCTTGGTCTCCCAAGTTTGCAATCTTAAAGTTACCTGTGATATATCGTTGTCCTTATACTGCATAGTTAGCCTTCTACCATAGTCTCTCTCACATTTACACCATCTTTTCATGTCTCGCTAACACAGGCCTAAACCTTTCCATTATGAGTATGACGTATTAAAACAACCTGTGAACTCCAGAGTATTTAACCTGGAATGAAACACCCCTTAGAAAGTCCATAGATGAGCTGTAATGGGTCTGTGAAACCCCTGAAATTATTTTTTAAAATACTGATGTGCCGATGTGCATACTTGCATTTTTCTTATGTCAAATAATAAGTTTTCTTTAGTCTCTCAAGAGGAGTTGTATCAGTTTCTTATTACCATTGAAACAAGTTTACCAAAAATTTAGTGGCCTCGAAACAACACGAACTTATTCTCTTACAGTTCTGAAAGTCAGAGGTCTGAAATCAGTGTATAGGCAGGGCTGTATTCCTTCCGGAGGCTCCCATTTCCTTGCTTTTTTCAGTCTCTAGAAGCCACCTGCATTCTGCGGCTTGGAGCCCCTTCCTTGCCTCACTCCAATCTCTTGCTTCCGTTGTCATATCTCCTGCTAGTCACTCTGATCTCCTGCCTCCCTCTTATAAGGAGTCTTGTGATTACATTTGGCCCAATTTACAGACTTCAAAGAGAAGGAAGACAATTCACAAGAAGGTGAAAAGGAGCAAACGTTTGGAAAACAAGTGGTTGTTTGGCCACACAGAAACAGAAGAACCCAGAGGGGAGGCCAGCGAACAGGCTTTTCTGGGTTCCTCCCTGTCTACCACCCAGTTCATGTTATGCTAAGGTAATTGCTTGCTTCTTGAGACAAGTTTTTTTAATCTAAATTCTTTTAGGAAGTCGAGGTAACAAGAAAAACTTTCAAGTCTTTTGTTTCTTAAAAATAATTAGTGTAAAATAATCCCCATGGTAAAGAGACACATTTTGGGGTGACAAATTTTGTTCCTCTTTCGTACACTCTATGATGCTCACACAATGACGAAATCAGCTAAGCATGCATTTCTCAGGATGTATCCCCATCATTAAGCGACACATGTATGTACTTAAAAGCCTAGTAGATATTTTGCATGGATTTTGCCCCCTGTTAGGGATGGAGAAAGGGCACAATTTAAAAAGTTTAAAGAGGGGCATTATTTTACCTGTAGTGCAGATGAAATGTGTTGTTAATTTATAGTGAGTCGGAAATACATTCAGTCTATTTTTTTCTCTCCCTGCCAATTGGGGGCAGGCCTGACCAGAGCGCCTGAATGACTTCTTATAAGATTCTCTTTAGAAAGCTGAACAAAGCCCCTGATTGATGATAGGACTCTTCCACTCCCACGTTCTCCATTTGCTTCTCCTCTTGGCTCCAACTGCAAATTGTCTTTCCTCTGAGAACCCAGTTTCCTTTGTGACTCTATTTCCAATAGCTCATCCTTCTACATCCCCTTTCCTGCCTGCATCTCTGGGACAAGGGAAAGAGACCCACTCTCCTGAGTCCTCACTATTCCCCCTATTCTCATTCCTTTGAGTTCCAGATTCCTTGGCCACACTATCATCCACTCTTTTTTTATTTCTGTCATCTTTTGTTCACATCCCTACTTGCCTACTCCAAGAGCCTCTGAAACTCTCCATGCCCCAAACTGAGCTTGCTCTCTTTCCCTTAAAGCTTTTCTCTCTCGTGTGTCTCTACCTCCATAGACGGGATCGCCAGCCACCCAGTCACCTCATCTAGAAACATCTTTAAATTCTTCTCTCTCCTGCAAGCCCTGTTAGCGTTGCTACCCATCATTGTGTTCTCTCAATCCTGTCTCCTTTATTCTTCTAGAATTTGTTCTCTTCTCTCCAGCCCCACTGCCACAGATTTAACCTAGGCTGTCCTGTTTTCTTGCCTGGATTACTACAAGAGTTTTCTAATGGATTTGGCTTTTCCTCTGGTCTCCTTTTACTCCAGCCCATCCTCCACACTGCTGCAAGAGTGACTCTCCAAAGTGCAGACTGGATCATATAATTCTCCTATTGTTAACCTTCCAGTGGCTGAATCAGGCTGTGTCTCAGTTGAGAGATCAGGCCAAGTGGGATACGGTGGAGTCTATGGGTGAGTGTTCTAGGAAACATTTCCCAGCCCTTTCCAGATAAAATGCACCACTTCCTCCATTGTACCTCCTCTCATGCATGCCCTGTATATTCTTCTACCACAGCACCTGTAACACGACAACACACAGTTTGTTCACATGCCTGTCTCTTCCTATGTGAAAAAACCCTCTTGAAAGCAAGGGCTATAAGCAGACGATGTTGATGCCTGGCCCCGTACCCCTTTGCTGACTCTGAGGTCCCCTGCAGCTACAACTGACAGCTGTTGTGCATCCTGACACTTTCCTAGCTCAAGTGTTATGTTGATCCACTTTGCCACCCAAGGGCTTCCTCCTATGCCATGGTAATTTGCTCTGCACGGATGTAGAACAGCTCAGAAATGCTAAGGATGTAATGCTTTTGGGGCCAACCTCAACCAATGAGGGACAGAAATCTGTAGGTAAGTGCTCCCATTTCCTGGCCCTTGATAGGACAGTTCTGAGGTGTGTTCTACGTGGTTCCAAAGAGGATCCCCAGAGGGAATGAATCCCAGTTGTCCACATGATGACCCACTCACGAATGAACCCTTTACTGGCTTTAATGTCTTCCCTGTCATGCTTTCCTCTCTCCTCCCCTTATACTTCCTGGGATCAACTCCCAATAAGTCCATTGTACCCTAATTCTTGTCTCAGTGTCTACATTAGGAGGGGATTTCAAACTAAGACAGAATTTCTTATTCATCTTTCTGGTACATTTTAAGAGCTTAATAAGTTTAATATATGAACAACGGAATAAACTAATGAGGGCTGCAATGATTCCAGAAGCCAGGAGGGAAGTTGTCTTAGAGTCAGGGCTGATGAGTAGGGATGGGACAGTGGGAAGTGAACAGAATTGTTCCAAATGGAACCAGCAATCAGAAAGAAGCTGGGGCCAGAGAGCGTGCAGAATTGGAGCAAAATCTGAAAAATGAACCCATAAACAAACTAGTTGGATAGCCTGAGATTAGTAGGGACCAGAGGGACTCATTTATTTAGACATGGAAGATGTGGGTAGAGGTCAGGGGTGGGGTAAGAGTTGGAGTGCTTTCTCTGAGCAACAAGGCAGAGCAGGGCAGACTGTGAAACAATTACATGTGGCTCTCTTCTGTCTGTAAGTGATGCCTATCCCGCTTAATCCTTTCCCACAGCTTACAACCTCAGCCTTCACGAACTAGCCCCACTTCTTGTTCTAGGCTTGTATCTCATCATTTCCTCTAAGAATCCTGCTATCTGTTCCTATACATCTGTAGCTTAACGTGTGGTACCCACCAAGCCATGGCATCTCCAGCTTCCAAGCCTTTGTTCGTGCGATTTCCTTGGCGTGGAACAGCTTCCCTGACTCCATCATCCTAGTTAACTTCCAATTGTCCTTCAAAGCTCAGCTCTAATGTTACCTCCTCCAGAAGGTAGTCACTGATCTCCTCCCCACTACCCCACAAGGTTAGGCCACTCTCTTCTTGCACATGTAGTACATGTGCCCAGAGCCATCAGCACAACACATCCTAATCATTGCTGGCTTCTCTGTCTCCTTTATTGAACTGTGAGCTCTTTGATAATAGAAGCTGCAACTTATTCCTCCTGATACCTACCCTTTCTTGGGACCCTGGCACCAAATCTAGCACATTTAAAATAGCTGTGGCAGCATAGATTTTAACTTCCCAATTCATCACATAAAAACAGAGAGAGTGACTATATAGCAGAACCAAAAATCCATGATCAACAGTTATAATAAAAGTAAGTGACAAGGTCTCCCCATGACTTCCAAACTGCAAACAGGTGAGAACAAACCACCAACAGCTACAAAGCATGAGTTCTATTGGCTTCTGCAAAGGGGAAAGCAGAAAGAAGCAGGAAAGCATCTTACAGAGCTGATAACCCCAAAACCCTCAAACAGCCAGCAGGTTTTCACCGGATAGTACATGGGGGCCAATGTGGAAGCACCAGCTGACACTGAGAGAGCTCCGACCATCTTAATAGCAGGTGGGTGCAAGGGGCTCACAGTAAGGCCCAAAGGGGCTGGAGGGACGTAGACCCTCATAAGCTCTCCAATCTGACCCTCTAGAGCTCCCTTCTGGTTTGATGTGTGACTCCCAATCTGATTTCCAGTGGGAGTGAAATCAAAATGGAGATGAAGGATAAAGAAGGTCCAGATAAAAATGGGGGAGGGGAGCACAGTCAGTACCTCAGAAAGCAAACCTCCGTATCTGTAACACCAACTGGAAACAACGGAAGAGCTACCTGAACATCTGAACCAAGCTTTCTCCTAAAAATTTGGGAAAAGGAAACTGGAATACTGAACTCACATAAAAATTAGCAGTGGAAAACTATCAAGGTCAAATCCCACACGAAATTACTATAGGGAAAAGAGACGCTCATTTATTACAAACAAGATGGTAACTCTACATGGAGACATTTGATTAACCACTTGAATCAATGATCAAAGTCAACATCACCAGTAATAAGACACTGACGTCTCGTATTCCCTGATGGAAAGCCCTGAGAACACAACATCACTTCTCTGGTATTCTTACCAAAAATGCGTAATCTCAGTTTAGGTTGAGAAGTCATTAGGCAAGCTCAAATTGAGGTACACTCTATAAAACAACTAACCATTTCTCTTCCAAAGTGTCAAGGTCATGAAAAACATGAAAGAAAGTGTGATGGACAATCCTAGATTGGAGGAGAAAAAGGAGATAAGACAAGTAAATGCAATGTGGGATTCTGAACTGGATCCTGGGCCAGAAAAGGCATTAGAGGGCAAACTACCATGATTCAAACAAGGTCTGTAGATTAGTTAATGATATAGTATTAGTGTCCACTTCCAAGTTTCCGTAATTAAACTCTGGTATGCAAGATGTTACCATCAGAGGAAGCTAAGTGAAGCCTATGTGGAGACTCTCTGCGCTATTGTTGTAACTTTTCTGTAAGTCTAAAATTATGTCCCCAAAAAAGATTTTAAAATTGCATGTTACTTTTAAGGGAATAAAATGCAATTATCATCAGACTTTTCCAACGGCAATGCTTAATGCCAGGAAGAAATGGACGAACATTTAAGACACCAAAGGAAAGCAAGTGTGAACCAAGGATTTTATGGCCTTAATAAAACTGACCTTAAGGTATAAAGAACACATTATATAATATGCAAGAACTCAGGAAACAGTGTTCCCATGAGCCCTTCATGAGAACAAGCTTTTCAGACAACCAAGGTAATTATGGACACACCAGCATGAAGACTGGTGGTAAGCATCAAATATATAGTTCCTACAGAACTAAGGGTAACAAGGGTTAAAAGGAAGAAATGACAGTATGTAATGGATATATGATATTACAATGTATAACATATATATGGTATAATCATAAAAATGGGCGAAGAATGGTGACAGTATTTGCCCACCAATATTTTGTAACTATTTTCAGCAACCATAATTGGTAGTGGTCATACTACAGTATACTATATATATATATACATATGTGTGTGTGTGTATATATATATATATAATAGTATATAGTATAGTAGGCTATAGTATTGTAAGTGGAGATAAAACAAATGAGTGGTTATGGGATACTGTAATTCTAATTCTATCATCCCCTATGTCATTGAAAACCAAGATTCTCAGTGTGGAAGAAAGGAGGTACAGATTCAATATAAAAGAGTTAAGTAAAAATTCTGCAGTCCTGAATCTGAATTGGAAATATCAGTATGTATGTGTGTGTGTGTGTGTGTGTGTGTGTGTAGACAGAGAGAGAGTATATATAAGTATAGAGAGAGTGAGAGAGAGCATATATATATATATACTCTACTTACTGAAAAAGCCTGGAAATGATGACCAACTTATTAGGAATGAGGTTTTGAAAAACTTTTCTCCATTTAAAGAAATAAATGCTTCTTAGAGAAGTGGCTGATTCCAGATCTGGGACGGGAAATGTACCGGAGAAGCATAGAGCATCCTGACACACCAGAAAGCAAGGATGCTGTCCGAGTCCTAGAATTTATCAGAACGACTTAGAAGTAAACTTGAGATGGTGCCCACTGGCAAAGATTGGATAATTTGAGCCTTAGTAAAGATAAGAAGTGCAATGGATTAAACTCTATCAAATATGTTTAAAAAACTAATTTGTCATCTTCTGAATTAATTCATTACCTTTAAACCTGGATAAATAAAAGGAAAAAAAAAGCCAAGAATTTATCCTCCTCACCTATATAAACTATACCACTGGATAAATAATAAATGAGGTGAAATGTCTGCCTATAAACTTATTCTAGTTAACACATGAAACAAAGTGATAGAACACCATTGCTGTGTGACCCCTAATTAATTAATGGATCTAGGCACTGAGGAACAACAGCTGCTAGCATGGAAATAAGAATAAATCCTGGATATCATGTGCCTCTTCATGAAAGAACACAATGTCATTGTTTTGCCAAAGAGATTAAACTTGCATCTGATCCGGTCTCTGGATCTAGCTGCCAATTTGCAGAAAACAGAGAGGACAGAGAAACAAGCTGAACTGCATGGTGAGGATGTGATCAGCAAAATCCAGACTTTGGGAAACTGTGCAGCTTGAATGACCCAGGTTCTTCAACAGATAAATTATATGGAAAAGAAAGGAACTGATGGGGAATCTGTAGATAAAAAGAGACCAAAAGATGCATCAAGTTAAAACAAATGGGCAGGATTACATGGTAGTATCTAGGAATGTATATTTGAGTCACAAAATCAAAAATTAACACAAGGAAGGAATTACTTCTAAAAGTCCAGGATGGAGAGAGGGGCAGGGTGTCATCAGGATGGGGCACCTGGAGGGGCCACTGGGGTGGCTGCAAAGCTTCTATTTCCTGACCTGGGTAATGGTTTAAAAAGTGTGCCCCACTTTTTTTGAGTAGTTTTCTGTACTTGAGCCTTTTTTTAATTGTAAAAAAATAAATGTTTAACGTGTGTTTGTTCAATGAGTGAATGTATGAAGACCTGTGAGAATGAACAGATGAGAAACGTAACAAACCATGAAGCCTTAAGAATAGTTTTCACCTCTTTGAGCTTGAGTTTGCACATTTGTGAGATGAATGCTTAGATTAAAAACTTGAGGTCTTTCCATTTCTGCTTCTAATAGCAAACATTCTTTGATTACTTATCTTGTGCTAACTGCTTTGTACATGTTGTCATTGAATCTTCCTAAAAGCCAATGCTTAGAGAGTTGGTGTAATTTGCCCAAAGACACTGAGTTAGTAAGCAGCTTGAATTCAGGGCCAGCAGATCCCAAAACCATCTCGCTATGCTGAGATGCTATTGTGCTGGTGGTGGCAGCAGTGGTTGTTTTTGTAAAGGGTCATTCTTCCTGGATAGCAAATTAAAAGTGAAATGATTAAGAGAGCAGATTCTAGAGATTGGCCTTGTGAGTTCAAATCCCATCTCCACTACTTAGCAGTTGTGTGACTTTGGGCAAGTAACTTATACTTTCTGTGCCTCAGTTTCCTTGTCTGTAAAATGGAGATAATTCCAATATCCACCTCACAGGGATGCTGTGACAATTTTACACGTAAAGTGCCTAGCACTGAGCATTTACTATTATCATCGAATAATCCATTCTTACTAACTGGGCTCTTATAAAGTTGCTGTTAAGTGTGTCAAATTAGCCCAAGGCTAAGCTGTTAACTTTTAAAAATGTCTAACAATTTTTGTCCTTTACCCAGATTCAAAGATGTTCATGAATTTTTGACGTGCTAAGTTTTGTATTGGATAGAGTGACTTTAACAGCAATAAGATGTTACTTTTGGTTCCACCTGCTGTTTTTCTATGGAAAAAACATTCAGCTGGACAGCTAAGTACATAAATTGTCCCTTTGCCTTTCTGTTTAGTTTTGAACCTTGTATTTCTGGTAATGCTACTTGCATGGTGAATATTGGCAGGATTTATTTAGGCTTTGATTTATTTTGCACAGCACCTAGATAAGATGTCAGGGTGCCTTAGGAGTTTTTCAAAATTTCCTATTCAATTTTGCTGTGATTAATCTGAAGCCCTATTACAAGCATGGAGGAGGTTCGTTTTTTAAAGAATCTACTGACATATTAACTGTGGATCACTAATAAGAAAAAAGCAAATGAAACCAGTTTTTTAATTTAGGGAAAGAAATACAAAGCATTCAATTAGCCATCAACAAAAACTTGTTCAACAATATAGCCAAAAACCTAATTTTATTATCTTCCATTTTATATTTAATTCAGAGGATGAATTAATAAATAAAAATGTATTTCTTTAAAGTTATAGTCAATCTATTGCTTCCATTAGCAATCAGTCCAGTAACTCACACTTAAAGTCTTCTCAGTGCCTTCTAATTTGTCCCTAAACCTCAAGGGCTTACTTAATCCACAAAAGAGTCAGTTTACCTCCATACTCTCAGTAGAAAGAACAAATTCTATCACTCTTTTAGCCCTGTTGTTTCCATCATTATCAAGTAATGGCATCCATTCATTCATTCGATATTAAGTGAGCATTTACTATGTGCCAGGAACTAGACACTGCGGCACAGCAATGATCATAATAGAAAAGCGTTCTGCTCTGAAGGAGAACAGATTGTTAGGAGACATGAGCAGGTGTCAAGAAAAGTAAAGAAGCTATTGCAGATAGTTCTCCTCTCCTTCCCTTTCCTTCCTTCTTGTTTTCTCGCTTTTCATGGAAGGGAAAATGTCAGTCCTAAAGCCATTAGATGATGCCAGGCAAGATGTTGGAGCCTGATCAGGATAAGGAGGGCATCCAGGCAGGGCATAGGGTGGTAGCCTATGTGGGGTGAGGAAGGCATCTGTGAAGAAAGGTGACCTGGTGTAGGGTTTTAAAGCTCAAGCAGAGTGAGGGGTGTTTCGCCTAGGAAGGAGATCTAGCATGGGACCTGAGAGCTTGACTGGGTTGAGGAAGGCGTTGATGCAAAAGGGCATCCAGAACAAAGATTGGAGCCTGATCAAGCCAAGGATGGCACCCACATGGGGGTGGGGTGAGGGCAGCAACGGGAAGTTGGTTACATACAGGGGGATTGACCAAATAAGTAAGTAAATTAGAGATAATAAGAGATAGATTTTTCACTGATAGATGAAGTTACAAATTGGAAATGGCAGAAAACTAGAATGAACTTTGTGGTGTTAGATTGGAATTGGACATATTGGTAAAGATACACATGAAAATATAGATTTAAATGTATGTATATGCATGCACGTGTGTGTGTGTGTGTGTGTACACTTGAGTGTTTCCCCACTCAGTTCACTGAGAATGCCCTAGAGCAGCAACACCCCAGTACCAATGAGCACTTCTAGTGCCCAGATCTTGGTTTCTAAATACCAGTCTCCACTAATAGGAACTAGGCTCCTTTAAGAAACAGTTGATTCCAGGGTTGGGACAGGGAAAGTACAAGATGAAGAATAATTAAATAATTTGAGGTAAAGGACTTAAAGCAATGCCCAGAACATGGTAAGTCCTGGGTACCTACTAGCTATTTATTATTACCTTCTGCAGCCACACAGAGTATATAGTGTATAATCTTGATAATTCCCCTGTCAGAATTAAAGTAGCACTCAGGACAGCTGGCCTTCTAATGCATTCCTTTCTGAGACTTACTGCAGAGAAGGCCTATGGAAGACAAGGAGGAATCTCCATTCCAAGGTACCATGCTAGGAAGTCACTACAGACTTTTGCATGGAGGTGAAGTCAGGAATTTATTATTATTGACTTGGACAATGTCTTAAACTCAATCATTTTGCTAATGGCTCCCTAATGCTGCCTAATTATTTTAAGAAGCCTATTACTAATAGATGCCAAATCTGGTTATTGTAGAAAGTATTCATTCTGGCTAAACGAATATGAGGTATGCAAAAGTGGTCCCCTTTGGGGACCTAAGAGAGAAGGATATCTTTGTGTGCAGACAATAAGAGAATCGTACCAGCCTTTTCAATAAAAAAAAGTGTCTAAACTTATTATTGGGCTCAACCTTTTCAGGTTGATGTGTATTGAGAATTTTGATTAGCATTCTAATAAACTTTTTAAAAAATCAGTTTACTTCCAAAATATTCCTGCCAATTTTACAACTTTGAAAAATGCCTATTGTTCCAAGAAGAACTTGCCAGCACATGCTTTTGAGTCTCTCATACCATACTTTTGAATTATCTTAAAGAAGGTAAACCATTCACATTTCTAGCCCTCCACTTCAAGTTTTTGGCTTCTTCTTTAATTCTTGAGACTGAATAAACGAGTATGCCAGAATACCAATAGATCAGAGGATTAGGAGACACACAGTACTTCTGGGAAAAAAACCCATCCATTTTAAATTTCAAATAAAGAAGAGTAGGTTCATGCCAATTTAATGCAGGCACAAATTCTTATTTTTGACCAAGATCCATGTTCTTACACCTTAGAGGAAATTCCACCTCTGACCCAAGAAACAAGTTTCTAAACTGTTTGCATCGATCCCCCTTAAGTAGCCACCCAAATATCATCAACATAGAGAGAGACAATTAATTGAATTGAGTAGAGCTTATGTCAAGGTCCCAAAACACTTAGATTTATAGCATAAATAAATAATAAAACAAATAGACAAACTCTTAAAATTGAACCATGTTTGGAGACTAAACTGAAGGCCGGCAATATCTCTCCAGTATGAACTCAAAGAGAAGAGGGATTGAACTAGGGATTGGAAAAATTAAAGTGCCTGCAGAGGATGGTGACCTGGAGAGGAGAAAGAGTTCAAGAAACTGCCCAGCTTTATTCTGGAGAAAAGAATGGAGTGGGACATGATAATTATCTTTGAATATTTAAAGGGTCTTGATGCGGAAGACAAAGTAGATGCATTTTGTACTGCTCCAAAGGCAGGACTAAGATCAAGGTGTGGAATTAATAAGGAGGCATAGTTAAGCTCATTTGTTTGTCTATACCATGCCTGCTTGGGCACAATGACAAAGATATGTGACCCCACCCACTTTGGGAGACTGAGAGCTCTCTGCCTCTATCCTCCAGCGGGTGTGGAGGTAGCTTCATCCTCTTGTCCTCATCACTACTTCCCCCACTGGCACTGTGTGTGCTTTAAAGCCCTGTCTCCATGCTGCTGACACTGTTGTCAATTTAGGCACTTACTGGCCATCACTTCCTTGGGGACTCTGCTTCTCCTGACCTAGAGTAGAATTCTCCCCCAAGAGAGATTACAACTCTTTTGATCAATTTTACACTGTCAGATCTTTGAGTTACCTGAGGGCTCACTGCTGATTTACATCAGGAAAGCCAAAGTTTGACCTTTGCTTAATCCAGTACCATTTAAACTACGACTACTAGAAATTCCTCTACAATATCTAATGTTTTTGGTGGTGGTGGTGGGGGGGGGGAGTGAGGAAGATTGGCCCTTCCTTTTTTTGTTAATAATTGCTTTATATATTTTGATGCTCCTATGTTGGTTGCATAGATATTTACAAGTGTTATATCTTCTTGTTGGATTGTTCCCTTTATCATTATGTAGTGCCCATCTTTGTCTCTTGTTACAGTTTTTGTTTTAAAGTCTATTTTGTCTGATATAAGTATTGCTACCCCCGCTTTCTTTTCTTTGCCATTTGCATGGAATATCTTTTCCCATCTTTTCACTTTCAGTTTGTGAGTGTCTTTAGGTCTGAAGTGTGTCTCTTGTATGCAGCATATACATGGGTCTTGTTTTTTTATCCAATTGGCCACCCTACGGCATTTGATTGGAGCATTTAGTCCATTGATGTTTAAAGTAGCTATTAATAAATATGTATTTATTGCCATTTTGTCACTTTTTTTCCTGAGTGTTTTAGTAGTTCTTCTCTGTTCCTTTCTTTTTCTCTTGCTCTCTTCCCTTGTGGTTTGATGGCTATCTTTAGTAATATGTTTGATTTCTTTTGTCTTACTTTTTTGCTTACTTATTATAGGTTTCTGATTTGTGATTACCATGAGGATCCTATTTAATATTCTATGTATATAACAGTCTATATCGAGTTGATAGACTCTTTAGCTTGACTTCTTTCTAAAAGCTCTACTTTTTCACTCCCTTCCTCCCACATTTTATGTTTTTGAAACCATATATAGTCTCTTGTTTAGTGTGTGTCTATCCACTACACTCTTATCATTGAAATAGGTGATTTTAGTACATTTGTCTTTAACCTTCATATTACCTTCACAGGTAGTTGATCTGCAACCTTTACTATATTTTTACCTTTACAAGTGATTTTATTGACTGTTTTTGTTTTTTTTCTTTTTGATAATTTTTAAATCTCTATGTGTGGTCATCACTTTCCCACTTAAAAAGTCCCTTCAGCATTTCTTGTAGAACTGGTTTCTTGGTGATAAACTCCTTTAATTTTTGCTTGTCTGGAAAGCTCTTTATCTCTCCTTCCATTCTGAATGACAACCTTGATGGATAGAGTATTCTCGGCTGTAGGTTTTTTCCTTCTAGCACTTTAAATACATTGTACCATTCTTTTCTCACCTGTGGGGTCTCGGCTGAGAAGTCTGCTGATAGCCTTATGGGCTTTCCTTTGTATGTCTCTTGCGGCCTTTCTCTTGCTGCTTTTAGGAATTTATCTTTAATTTTGGACATTTTAATTATAATGTGTCTTGGTGTGGGCCTCTTTGGACTTCTCTTGTTTGGAGCTCTCTGTGCTTCCTGTACTTGGATGTCTGTTTCCTTCCTTAGATTAGGAAAATTTTCATCTATTATTTCTTCAAATAAATTTTCTGCTCCTTTTTCTCTCTCTTCTTCTTCTGGGACACCTACAATCCAAATGTTAGGATGCTTGATATTGTCCCAGAGTTCCCTTAGACTGTTCTCATTCTGTCTAATTCTTTTTTCTTTTTTCTGTTCAGCTTGGGTGATTTCCACTAGTCTTTCCTCTAGCTCGCTGATCCGTTCTGTATCCTCTACTCAGCTATTGAGTCCCTCTAGTGAATTTTTCATTTCCACTATTATATTCTTCATTTCTGATTGGTTCTTTTTTATATCACCAGGTCTTTGCTGATGAGCTCACTGTGTTCATCCAGTCTTCTCCCAATATCTGTAAGCATCCTTATGATATTTTGTTCAAACTCTTTGTTGAGTAAGTTGCTTGTTTCTGTTTCATTTAGTCCTTTCTCTGGGGTTTTGTCCTGTTCCCTTGCTTAGAAAGTATTCCTTTGTCTCCTCATTATGCCTCTTTCTCTGTGCTTGTTTCTATGTATTAGGTGAGTCTGCTATGTCTCCTGATCTTGGAGAAGTGGCCTTATGTATGAGATGCCTTATGAGGCCCAGCAGTGTGCTTCCCTGTCATCACCAGCCCAAATGATCCAGGAGTGACCCTTTTGTGGGCTACTTGTGTCTTTCTGATGTGGCAGGGTTGCTCTTACTGCGGGTACCCAGGGAGTCTAGTCTTTCCTTCCCTGACCAGCTGTTTGTAAATCCGGTTTGGGGAGCCTCAGCACCATTGGCTACAAAGTCTATCAGGAGACTCCTATTGCAGTTTTCCTCTTAATTGGGTTGGTATCCAGTGTAGCTGGTCGCTAGGCTCAGGGGCTTACAGGTGTGATAGACCTCAGGCCTACAAGGCTGTTGTCAGTTCTCTTAGGAGTGCAGCTGAGTGGGGCTGGCCCTAGGCACAGAAGGACTCAATTGTTTCAGGTTTTGGAAGGTGGGGCTGATCCTTTTTATGGCTATTTGTGAAGCACAGGTCTTCTGCCCACTGATAATCCTCACCCTCCACAGGACAACACACACCGTCAACACAATCCTGGTCTGTGCACACTTCTCAACCCCCTGGAGCATACCCCGATGCCGCACTGCAGATGCCCCCACCTCTCCACCGATGCCCCTCACAGTTCACCTGTCCTCACACAGGCCCTGCCCCACAGAGGCAGACACACTTGCCTGCCTGTAAAGCATCAAGGCACCAAGTCAATGCAGGCTGAAAAGTAGCCTGAGGGCTTGATGTTAGGTGGGGCCAGTCCCTACAGTGGGCTGCCTGCCCTGGCTGAACTGGATTAAATCTGTGCTCTAGTGGGTGTGGCAGACCCCTGGGCTAAGAGGCCTAGGGAAGAACCTCAATGGTGCCCACTAGGGTCTGTGTCAGCACACCTGGACCAGATCAGAACAATGGCCCCTCACCAAAGTCTCAGTCTCCGGAGAGGTCCCTCCTCTCACCAAGATGCCCCCAGAGCCCACCAGGTGAGTCTTGTTTCACCAAAGGACTGTTAGCCTTCTCTCTGGTGATTTAGGTTGCTGCAATGAGTGAGTTTGTGTGTGGGCCCTTTAAGACCCGGGTCTTTTCAGCTTCTGGTCAATAGCTTTTCTGGGGGTATCCTAACTGCAGTTAATAGCCAGCAAAGCCAGACAGTAAGACCCCCATCTCAGCTGGGCTGAGTCTGAAGGATGCTTATAGCAGTTTCACCCCTGCTCCGGACCTCACTCCTCCAGGAAGGGCTATATCCGGACCTCACTCCTCCAGGAAGGGCTATATCCGGACCTCACTCCCCCAGGAAGGGCTATATACCTTAGGGTGGCTCCTGCCTGGCCAGCTGAGAAGCTCTGACATTAATGTAGTCCCATTTATCAATCTTTACTTTATGGTTAATGTTTTTTTATTCCTGTTTAAGTAATCTTTCCCAACCTTAAAGTCATGAAGCTATGAAGATATTCTCCTATATTATCTTCTGAAAGTTTTATTGATTTATCTTATATATTTAAATCTGCAAGGCACCTGGAGTTGATTTTATGTGCAGTGTGAGATCTTTTTTGTCCATTTGACCCAGAAAAGTATCCTTTTCTTCCCTGCTTTGTCATAAACCAACTATCCATACACGTGTTGGTCTGTATATGGATAAACCATTCTCATTCATTGATCTATTTGTCTAGCCTTGCACCAAGACGACAATGTCTTAATTATTGTCATTTAAAATAAGTCTTAATAACTGCTGGAATAAAAATTTAAAACCATAAATTTCTTTTTAGGTCCAGTTTTAGCTTCATCCAAAAATGTTTAGTATGGCATATTTTTTGTTCTATTAGTTTCTAATTTCCATTATGATTTTTTTCTTTGATCTGTTAGTTGTCTATAGGTGTGTTTTAAATGTTGAAATGTAAGGAAATTTTGGAAAGCATCTTTTATGTTACTTACAGGGAATCAATTACACTGTGATCAAAAAACGTGATCTTCATGATATCTCATATTTTAATTGGTTAAGTTTTAATGCGTATCTCCAAATAGCTTACTGATATTTCAGTCTGAGAGACTGAGTTATGAGAGAGTTGTCTTAAAAATCTCTCAGCATGATGGTGAGAGAAAAATCTCTCAGCATGATTTGACTATTTCTTCTTGTGGTTTTGTCAATTTTTACTTTATATACTTTGAGAACTTATTAGTGCATATAATTTTAGAAATGTTATTTTCCTAGTGAAATAAACTGTTGGTTATGTGCCTTTACTCTAGTAATCATTTTTTTGCCTTGAAGCCTATTTTGTCTGATACTAATATCAGATAAAAACCAGGTCTCCTTTGGCAGTTGTCTGATCATTTTTAACTTTTTTTTAAATAATTGTTTATTATCTTTCAACAATTCTGGGAAAATTCTCAGTTATTATCTCTTCAAATTTTGCTTCTTCCCAATTTTCCATTATCACCTTCTGAAACTCAAATCAAGCATTTGTTAGTCCTTGGCATTCTAACCTCTATGTCTCTTTATCTCTTTCACATTTTCCATCTTTTTTTCTCTCTGTATTCTGGAAATTTTTCTTGAATCTATCTTCAAGTTCACTGGTTCTTTCCTGAACTATGCCTAACTCTTATTATGTCAAATTTTGATTTTTTATTTTCAATTATTGTATTTTCCTTTCTAGAATTTTTACTTGACTCTTTTTTCAAGTCTGTGTGGTCATTCTTACAGTCTCTTATTTTTATTCAAGTCTCCTTTTTACTTCTTAAAGCATGTTAAACATATGTATTTTATATTCTTTGGTAATTACAATATCGGAAGTCTTTATGGTTCTAACTTTGGTATGTATTGGTTTTGCTGGCTGTTCCTCATGATAACTTATTTTCTTGTGTTTTGTAATTTTAACTGTAAATTCATAAGTGGGAATTCTTTGAGACTCAGGCTAACGTTGTGATCCTTCAGAAAGGGCTTGTGCTTGCTTCTGCAGGTTCATGGGAGGGTTACCTTTCTGGAAACACTTTATTTTTATTTCACAGTATATTTTATTTCACAATATAAATTATATTTATATTTTTATTTTTGAAACAATCTCACTTACAGAAAAGTTGCAAGGACTGTTCAAAGAACTTTTTTCCTGAACTATTTGAAAGGAAGTTTCAAAAGTGATGTTCCATCACTTACATTTATTCTACTATTCCCTTCACAGAAGGACATTGTCCTACATAGACACAATACAACCACCACAATCAGGAAGTTAATATCGACATATTACTGCTATCTAATCCTCAAACCCCATTCAAGTTTGAGCCATTGTCCCAATAATGTATTTTATAACAAAAGAAGCCAGTCTAGAATTATGTGTTACATCTACTTATCGTGCTTCTTTAGTCTCCTTCAATTGAGAAGATTCTTTTCTATACTGTCTTGATCTTGACACTTTTAAACATTACAGACCAATTATTTTGTAGAATGCCCCTCAATTTGGGTTTGTCTGACATTTCCTCACGATTCAGTTGAGAAAGAACACAATAAATGAGGCAAGATTCTGGGACTGAGAATGGAAAGTGAGCTCAAGAACTCAGGTGGAGAGGCAAATCCTGGCCCAGAAGAATGGGTTTCTTCAGAAATAATTAATATTAATGAGAAGATTTTTAAAAATAAATGTTGAGGCTGAGTAGGGGGAAGTTGGAAGAGCTCATGTCCTACTGCCTCGTCCTTCATGGCCAAACTTCTTAAAAGACTGCTCCGTCTCCACTTCCTCCTCACCCACCCACTTCTGGTCCCACTATTTCAGAGAAGAAATTCCCTTTTTAAAGGTCACCAGTGAACTTTTAATCATCAAATCCTATAGCCTTTTCTCAGTATTCATCCTGCTTGAACTTCCTGCAATAACTGATACTATGGACCACTCCCTTTATCATTCTTTCTTCTTAAACAGCTATATTGATATATAATTCATACAGTTCACCCAGATAAAGTACATAATCAATGGCTTTTAATATATTCACAGAGTTGCGCATTATCATTACAATCAATTTTAGAACACTTCATTACCCCAGAAAGCAACCCCACTCTCCTTAGCTGTCATCCCACAATTTCTCCCACATGCCCTCCAGCCCAGGCAATCACTAATCTACTTTCTGCCTCTATGGTTTTGTCTATTTGGTATTTTATATAAATGGAATCATATATGTAGTCCTTTGTGACTA
Source organism: Equus przewalskii (assembly GCF_037783145.1). Taxonomy (NCBI): domain Eukaryota; kingdom Metazoa; phylum Chordata; class Mammalia; order Perissodactyla; family Equidae; genus Equus; species Equus przewalskii. The sequence goes on from NC_091831.1 coordinate 133,637,628, forward strand.
ACTTCTTTCACGTTAGCATAGGTTCATTCATGTTGTAATGTGTATCAGTCCCTCATTCCTTTTTATGGTTGAGTAATTTTCCATTGTATAGGTATACCACATTTGTTTATCCATTTACTAATGGCTGGACATTTGTTTCCACTCTTTGGCTGTTGTGAATAATGCCTCTTCCCTTCATCTTAAATATCTTCCTTCTTTTGGCTTTGATATTACTGTACATCATCTTACTTTAAGGGTTTTCTGTTACCTTCTGAATCAAAAAAGAGGGAAAGAAAGGAAACCGACCAGCCTGATAATCAGTAATCTCCATGGTATTGGTTTCCTTTTCTGTCTCTACCTTCTATCTCATCTCTTTAACGAGAGGCCAACCATATCCAGTGATTACAAGCCTCTGGATTTCTAGATGCTTTTTCCTTTATTCATTCCTGCCAAAGCCATCCTTCCCCATCTTTCAAGGACCAAAAAAATCCTACCAAATCTTCAAGCTTCTTCTCAAATGACATCAAAAACTTTTCCATAATCCTCCTAAACTACACTTTTAGTGCTTTGTTTCTGCCACTCTTAGGTTACATGTTTTACATCATAACTACTTTCTTATTCACTATCTTCCCTACCAAACATACTCCTTGAGGGCAGGAACTATGTCTTACCTTTGTATGTCTGTCACATCTCACATACTTGACATATTCAAAGTATGGGCTTGATAAACATTTGCTTGTGAAACTACTTGAGGGGAATCGTGAATTACTCAATATTTCAAAAGAATATCTAGGTAATTGGGGAAAGGCTATTTTGTGATTCTGAATTATCCAGAATCTAAAACCTCAGCTAACTTTAAATTTAAGGCATGACCACAGAAAGATGATTATTCTTTTCTGACTAATTTCTATCATATTCTTTTTGGGGCAATGAGTCATTGTTTTAAATGTAGTTTGACTCAGTACTAACTAACTAAATATCTATATACATAAATAGTGAATGACTTAAAAAAATAGTTGATTTACTAGACTTAGGGGTATCATAGTGTCCAAAAGTCCTAGATTATAGCCTTTTATAAAAAAGCAAACAACAATGAACCAATACAGCCACATCCAATGGCAACAAAAGCTCACAAAGTTTTGAGGTAAACTGAATGGAACTACCAACAAGGTCATGATTATGTTTGAGTTTGTGGCAGAGAAAGATTTCTGAGACCGATTTTAAAGCAGTTAAAAATACATCGTTAGTCATCTTCAAAAGATTGCTATCTCTAGCACCACTTGTAAAGTATTCTTGCCTATAAAATTTGTACACAAACCTAATCAGGCCTCTAGATCCAACCACCAGCATACAAGAAATGCAGGAGATGGTGGAACAAGTTGAATCCCAAGCGGAAACCATTCCATAACACAAACAACATGTTTTCTTGCTTGTTTTTTTCTTAACAAATCAATGGCATAAAGTAAAAAAAATACAAAGGATTGAGGACTACTTTACAATAAAAGAAACTTAAGAGCATAATAAATACTATATGTGGACCTTTTGGGGAGCCTTTTTCCAACAAATTGGCTATAAAAAGTACCTTTAAGATAATCAAGAACATTTGCATATTGACTGGGTTATAGATGATATTAAGGAATCACTTTTAATTCTGTTAAGTATAATAATGCTATGGGAGTAAGCTGGAGATGCCTCCTAAAGTATTTATGTGTGACATAACATAATGTCTAGGATTTATTTTAAAATATTTCAGAAAAAAAATTGTCAAGAGATAAATAAAATGAGTTTGACAAACGGTTGACACATGTTGAACAGCGGGTAATGGATATATTGGGGTTCTTTATAATTCTCTCTCCTTTTGCATATGTTTGACATTTTCCATAATAAAAAAGGTTTTCAAAAAGTTGCTGATACAACAATTTTTGATTTAACCAAAATACGGCAGGTACTTTCTTTCTTTTTTTTTTTTTTCTACTTATTTTTTTTTTTTTTTATTAATGTTATGATAGATTACAAGCTTGTGAGATTTCAGTTGTACATTTTTGTTAGTCATGTTGTGGGTACACCACTTCCCCCTCCGTACCCTCCCCCCACCCCCCCCTTTTCCCTGGTAACCACTGATCAGATCTCCTTCTCAATATACTAATTTCCACCTATGAGTGGAGTCATATAGAGATCGTCTTTCTCTGACTGACTTATTTCGCTTAACATAATGCCCTCGAGGTCCATCCACGTTGTTGTGAATGGGCCAATTTCGTCTTTTTTTATGGCTGAGTAGTATTCCATTGTGTATATATACCACATCTTCTTTATCCAGTCATCAGTTTCTGGGCATGTAGGCTGGTTCCACGTCTTGGCTATTGTAAATAATGCTGCGATGAACATAGGGGTGCAACGGACTCTTGAGATATCTGTTATCAGGTTCTTAGGATAGATACCCAGTAATGGGATGGCTGGGTCATAGGGTATTTCTATTTTTAACTTTTTGAGAAATCTCCATACTGTTTTCCATAGTGGCTGTACCAGTTTGCATTCCCACCAACAGTGTATGAGGGTTCCTCTTTCTCCACAACCTCTCCAACATTTGTCGTTCTTGGTTTTGGATGTTTTTGCCAATCTAACGGGGGTAAGGTGATATCTTAGTGTAGTTTTGATTTGCATTTCCCTGATGATTAGCGATGATGAACATCTTTTCATGTGTCTATTGGCCATATTCATATCTTCTTTTGAGAAATGTCTGTTCATGTCCTCTGCCCATTTTTTGATCGGGTTGTTTGTTTTTTTGTTGTTAAGCAGTGTGAGTTCTTTGTATATTATGGAGATTAACCCTTTGTCGGATAAGTGGCTTGTAAATATTTTTTCCCAATTAGTGAGCTGTTTTTTTGTTTCAATTCTGTTTTCCCTTGTATGGCAGGTACTTTCTATGGGTCAGTGTGCTAGACATAACATTTTTTATAAGCTATACCTTACACAATTCTCAGTATAATCCTAAGAGGGGTATTCCTCTCACCATTTTGCACATCAGGAAGCAGAGCCTCAGAGAGATCAAAGAACTGACTTGTGCTCATGGAGTTGGTAAACAGTGGAATTAGAATGCAAAGCCAGATCCTATGATTCTGAATCCCAAACTCTTTCACAGCTATATCACATCTCTTTCATAATCTTGTCAATAATTTTGACATGATTTTAGCCAGATAAATTAAACTGATCATTCTCTTATGTTATGATGGGAAGACAGATCAGAAGAGAAGGATAGGAAAGCTTTCAGAGGTTCATTTCTTTCTGTAAGGTGATAAAATCTTAGAAAGAAATAAAAGATGAAGGAACCTGGAGTATTATGGATCCAAAGGGAAATCTATTTTAGGAGAGGGAGGATGAGAATGTGTGAAGTCAGTGACTTCTGGGGAAACATAGAGGAAATCAGACAGGACAATTTTGAGAAAAATTGAGTTGCTGATGTTGAACTGTACCGATTCCACTCCCCTTTGCCCTGGTTACATGGCCTTCTCCTTATGTTAATGATATTTTAATGAGAAAAGCCACTTGCAATTGAGGTAAAACATTACTAGGGACCAAGCATCATGTTGTCTAGCTACCTCTGCCTTGGAGCAAGTCTAGGAAGGTGTTTTCCAAGATTTATGCAGCAGACAGAAGATTAGGTCACAGAAAGATGGACTTGGTTTCTAAGTAAAACTAAGAACCTACAGTGGCGAGCCTGAGAACGACTTGAGGTTGGCAGTTCTGTTGGATCTTCCAATAGTGCAGGCATGATCAACGTAACTAAGCTCAGTGTTTGTGGTTCCACCTTGCCCATCAGCTAAAAACAGGCCACTGCTGCATGGGAAGAAATTCCAGCACTGGAACTCTCTTCTGGTGTCCCACTCTTTGAATTAAGTCATCAACAACTGATAACAACTTCCTTTTGTTAACTTAGATCCTTAGTAACTAACAACCGTGGTAGCCTGCTGCCTTAATTGCTTACCCTACTGTTTGCTGCTAAGGAGAGTCGAGACCCCAAAGGTCTTTCGACAGAAGGCTGAGTCACAGGATGATTAGAGCTATTTGATTAAGCCCATTGCAGGAGCTTGCTCCTTCACATAAACTTTCTGACACATCCCTGGGCTAACTGATACACAAGGTGTGAACCTAGCCTTTCCTTGCTCTGCCACCACATTCTTAGCTTCTCCCTCCACTCTCTGTCCTTTTCTTTCTGTTCAGATCTTCTATTTGACTGCCTTGAAACAGCCAAATTATAGCTATTTCTAAGTTAAATGATGAGAAACTTTTGAAGTAAGCCCACAGAAAATATTCTGATCAATCTTGTCATTTTCTAGCAGATCCACTTTCTGGGTCCCACCAGGTTCTATGTTGTGTATATGCAAAGGCAGGTCAATGACAGGTTGCACAGTGGGCCCTTAAGGGTGGTTTTACTTCTCACGTACCTTCCCCTAGAATTTAGCAATCCAGCTAAAAGCCCAAGAGGATTCTACAAGCTATCTTGTTTCAACAAAGTGTCTACGTATGTCTCCTACTGCCAGGGACAATATCCTTGCCTTGGGAAATTGTGGTGATTTATATAACTCTTGTGAAGGACCACAGCTCCTACCCAGTAGACATGTTAACATACTCTAAATAGTCATGTGATGGGCTGACTTGTGTCCTGCACAAATTCATATGTTGAAGTCCTAATGCCTCCCTCCTCACAATATAACCATATTTGGAAATAGTGTCGTTAAACAGGTGATTAAGTTAAAATGAGGGCCTTAGGGTGAGCCCTAATGCCATCCAACTGGTGTCGTTATAAGAAGAGGAAACTTGGACACACAGAGGGATGCCAGGGATGTGTAGGCACAGAGAAAAAACCACATGAAGAAGCAAAAAGGGTGGTCATGTTCAAGCCAAGGAGACAGGCCTCAGGAGAAACCAAACCTACTGATACCTTGACCTTGGACTTCTAGTCTCCAGAACTGAGAGAAAACAAATTTCTGTTGTATAAGTCATCCAGTCTGTGGTATTTTGCTATGGCAGCCCTAGCAAACTAATCTAAGTCATCACTTATTTTGTCTAGTTACCATGATGATTGAAGAGATAGAGATTTTTCAAATACCAGACAATGGGAACCCATAAATCATGGCTGGAAAATTATACTGTGAAAGAAAAAAAAAGCCATCTCTATACATATCCTGATGGACATATACACACAAACGCGCGCTATTAAATTACCGTACTAATTCCATCATAATTTATTGACTGCCTTTGGGTTCCTGGAATTGTGGTAGTAGTAGTAATAATAATAATGATGATGATGATGATGTCAAAAGCTTAAATAGCATTTGCTATGTTCCAGGCAATATTCTAAGTATCTTATCTACATTAGCTCATTTAATCCTAGCAACAAACCCACAAGATAAACACTATTATTATCGACATTTCCAAGTTGATGAACTAAGGCACAGATAGGTTAAACAATTGCTCAAGGTCACAGAACCGGCAAACTGCAGAGTTAGGATCTGAATCCAAATAGTTGGCTCCAGAAACTGGATTTTTAAGGACCATAATTGCCGGTCAAGTTCTCACAATGTAGTAGAGAATGATTGAGATGCTGGGGTGGACGCTTGCACAGGGCTAGTGAGAACGTCCACCTATTTCAAGGCTTAGCAGCTAAGATTTGAACACTCACCCCACTATTTGAGTATGATCTGTCAGTTTTTCACCGTGTGGATAAAAACAAATTAAACAATTATAACCAACAACTGCAGTTTACCTTCAATTACCGCCGTTGTAAAGATATGGCCTAAATCCACCATACTTTCTGTGAAAAGAGTACTGAATTTGAAAGTCGAAATACCTAGCCACAAGGCCCTGCTTTGTCACTGTGAGCCATTTAATCTTGAGCATATCACTTAGATTCAGAAAAGTTTTCCTAACTATCAAATAGTGATAAAACACTACTTTGTGGACTTGAAGTGAGGACTGAGTAAGATAATGAATATGAAAGATCCTGGGGGCTGGCCCTATAGCCTAGTGGTTAAGTTTGGTGTGTTCCACTTCAGCGGTTCAGATTTGGTTTCTAGGCATGGACCTACACCACTTCTCAGCAGCCATGCTGTGGCAGAGACCCACATGCAAAACAGACGAAGACTGGCACAGATGTTAGCTCCGGGTGAATCTTCTTCAAGCAAAAAAGAGGAATATTGGCAACGGATGTTAGCTCAGAGCAAATCATCCTCAACAAAAAAACAATCTTCCTAGGATGAATAAAAATGCATGACAGTGTATGTAATATCTTATTGCCCACCACTCCTAGGTAAATTTAGAGATCAGTCTAATATTTAGCAGGAAGAATAAAGCATAAATTAAGTTAAGGAAAACTTTAATTTATTTTGGTTTTGGCCTGCATTGCTTTCTTAAATATCTCTTAGACTTTTACACAGTACAACCAAATATACTAGACAATTGGTAATAGAGTCTTGCTCTAAATGGTGAATGGTATCCTACAGTTAACACTATACAACCAAATCATTTGTATTAGTAAACACATCCATACTCCTTCAGTATTTACCATCATCTTTGGTATCAAAATGGCACACAATTGTATAAATTATGTAAGTCTCATGATTATCATTATTACACTCATTTACATTAAAAAGGCCACGACCTGGGGCTGGCCCCGTGGCCGAGTGGTTAAGTTCGCGCGCTCCGCTGCAGGCGGCCCAGTGTTTCGTTGGTTCGAATCCTGGGCGCGGACATGGCACTGCTCATCAGACCACGCTGAGGCAGCGTCTCACATGCCACAACTAGAAGGACCCACAACGAGGAATATACAACTATGTACTGGGGGGCTTTAGGGAGAAAAAGGAAAAAATAAAAAAATGAAAAAAAAAAGGCCACGACCTACCTTCCTACAGTTGAGACCCTCTTACCCTCCAACTTGTCTTCCCATGCCCCCTGTGAAACCCCAGGACTAAGGTTTCCTCTGAATCTGGATGCTATGAGTAGAGGCAACAGAAACTCTAGGTTCTGATGCCATGATGTTCATACCTGGAGAGGAGGCAAGGAGAAGACACCAACCAGGAGAAGTGTGCTGTTAGCCACTAGAGAGGAACGAGACTCTGTAAGTCTAGGATCTGGATATAAGGGAGGAGAGGGAAAGGCTGGGGTAGGAGAGGGTGGGAGAGAATCAGCTCAAACATTTTGCTGTCCTTACTGACTCTCACCTTTTAGGTACATAAAAGTAAGAGAGTTCCTAAATCAAACTAAAATTAAGACAATTTTCCTAAAAAGTTAAAAACTTTTTCCTGCCCTACCATTCCCACTGGCCTGGATAACGTAATAGCCTCCCAGCTGTTCTCCTAGCCTCTAAGCCATCCTTCCCCCACCATCCTATTTCCATATTACCACCAGGGCTACCTTTCTAATTTGCAATTCTTATGCCACTTCCCTGATGAAAACAACTTCACTGGTTCCCCAGTGTTTTTAAGGTAAAATGCAACGCCTTGACATGACTGTATTCATTATCTATTGCCATATAAAAAATTACCCCAAAACCTGGTTGTTTGAAACAACAAGAATCGTTTGTTGTCTCTCATGGTTAGTATAGGTAGAAGTTCGGGCAGAAGACAGCAGGGGTGGTTTGTTACTTCTCTGTGATGTCTGGGGCTCTGTGAGAAAACTCACTGGCCAAAGTCATCTGAAGGCCTGTTCATCCCACGTCTGATGGCTGCTGCTGGCTGGGGCCTGGGTGGGGCCAGGGGCCAAAACATGCACATTTAGTCTCTCCATTGACCTGGCCTTCCTCACAACATGCTGACTTCCAAAGACGAGGGTCCAGAGAGATGGGGAGGGAGGCAGGAGGAGAGGGAAAGAAAGAGGGAGGGGCGGAAACACACTGGGCAGAAGCCATGTTGTCTTTTATGACGTGCCCTTAGAAGTCACGCAGCATCACTCCTGCCACATCCTATTGGTCAAGAGGTTATAGAGGTAGCCCACGTTTAAGGAGAGGGAACAGAGATCTCACCTCTAGATGGAGAAATGTAAGATCCTGTGGGATGGGATGTATATTGGTGAGGTCATCTTTGAAAAATAGTCTGCCACCTGACTTACCTGACCCTTCCCCTCCACCTGCCTTTTCAGCATCATTTTCTTCTACTCTTTGCCATTCACTCTATACTTTCCATACTGATCTTATGTTTTGTTTAGTTTTTTTCTTTGAACACAACAAACTTTTCTATGCCTCTGCACCCCTGTATATGCTGCTCCTTATGCTTGCAATCCTTCTCCCTGTTAACTCCCTAGTGAAAGCTTTCTCATGCTTTAAGTCCAAGTTCAAGTGTAGCGTCTCTGTAAAGCTTTCTTGCCCCAGTCCAAAGAGGGCTAACTATTCTCTTTCCTAGGCTCCTATATGTTTTGCATATCTCTGTCTTATAGTACTATCTGGTTGAATTTTTATCCTAATCAGACTGAGCAACTCAAAGAAAAGGACTAAGCCTTGCTCTTTTTTTCCTTTTCCCCACATTTTCTTTATTTTCTCCTGGATGCCAAATATTTAACACAGTGCTTAACACAAGGTCCCCACTCACTAAATGCGAGTTGAATGGCTGAACAAAACTTTAAGGCAACCTTTGAAAAACTATCATTTCAAGAGCAAGGTGATTCCCTTGACATTCTAATGCAAATACTTTTTCCATCTCTATTGTTACTTGAAATACTTTACTTTTTAAAGACTTATGTTTATAAATGAGAGAGAAAGAGAGAGAGAGAGAGAAAGCTAGCTAGTAGAAATGCCTGGTCAAGGCAAAACACTGCCTCAGTCAAAGTATGGATGATGACAACAAAGCCATTTCTATGTATCTAGGGAAGGAAAGGTAGAGAACAAGGGCACACTGGTAGAATGGAGGGGTGAGGACACGAACAAGGTGGGGAAAGAAAGCAAAAATGGAAGGCTGTATATATACCACATCTTCTTTATCCGTTCATGTATTGATGGGCACTTGGGTTGTTTCCAAGTCTTGGCTATTGTGCATAAAACTGCAATGAACATAGGGGTGCACATATTTTTTCAAATTAGTGTTTTCATATTTCTCTGGATAAATACCCAGAATTGGAGTAGCTGGATCACATGGTATTTCTACTTTTGATTTTTTGAGAAGTCTCCATACTGTTTTCCATAATGGCGCCATAAATGCACCAGTTTGCATTTCCATCAGCAGTGTATGAGGGTTCCCTTCTCTCCACATCCTCTCCAACAATTGTTATTTCTTGTCTTTTTAATAACAGCCATTCTGAAAGGTGTGAGGTGATGTCTCACTGAAGTTTTGATTTGCATTTCCCTAATTAGTGAGGCTAAACATCTTTTCATGTGCCTGTTGGCCATCTGTATATCTTCTTTGGAAAAATGTCTGTTCATATCCTCTGTCCATTTTTTGATCAGATTGTTCATTGTTTTTTGTTGAGATGTATGAGTTCTTTATATATTTTGAAAATTAACTCCTTATCTGATATGATTTGCAAATATTTTCTCCCAGTTGGTGGGTTGTCTTTGTTTTGTTGATGGTTTCTTTGCCTTGCAGAAGATTTTTAGTCTGATTTTGTCCCATTGATTTGCCTTTTCTTTTGTTCCCCTTGACTGAAGGGACATGGTACTCAAAAAGATACTGCTAAGACAGATGTCAAAGAGCATACTACCTACATTTTCTTCTAGGATTTTTATCTTTTCAGTTCTTACATTCCAGTCTTTAATCCACTCTGAGTTAATTTTTGTTATGGTGTAAGATAATGGTCTACTTTTATTCTTTTGCAAGTAAGTTTCCAGTTTTCCCAACACCATTTAGTTAAGAGATCTTCCTTTCTCCATTGTATGTTCTTGGCTCCTTTGTTGAAGATTAGCTGACATGTAGGTTTATATCTGGGCTCTCAAGTCCATTGCATTGATCTGTGTGTCTGTTTTTCGGTCAGTACCATGCTGTTTTGTTTACTATAGCTTTGTAGCATATTTTGGCTTCAGGGAGTGTAATACCTCCAGCTTTGTTCTTTTTTCTCAGGATCGCTTTGGCTATTCTTGGTCTTTTGTTGTTCCATATGAATTTTAGGATTCTTTGGTCTATTTCCATGAAAAATGTCATTGGGATTCTTATTGGGATTGCACTGAATCTGTAGATTGCTTTAGGTAATATGGACATTTTAACTATGTTTATTCTTCCAATCCTTGAGCATGGAGTATCTTTCCATTTCTTTACGTCGTCTTCAATTTTTTTCAGTAATGTCTTATAGTTTTCAGGGTGTGGTCTTTCACCTCCTTGGTTAAGTTTATTCCTAGGTGTTTCATTCTTTTTGACTAGTACTCAGCCCTAGAAAAGAAAGCGTGCCATTTACAACGACATGGATGGATCTTGAGGGTGTTATGCTAAGCAAAATAAGTCAGACAGAGAAAGACAAATACCATATGATTTCACTCATATGTGGAAGATAAACAAACAAACAAACACATCTATTAGGAGAACAGATTGGTGGTTACCAGAGGGGAAGGGGGTGGGGAGAGGGAGGAAGGGGTAAGGGGGCACATATGTAAGGTGACAGATGGAAACTAGACTTTTAGTGGTGAACACGATGCACTCTGTGCAGAAGTCGAAATATGATGTACACTTGAAATTTACACAATGTTATAAACCAATGTGACCTCAACCAAATAATTTTTTAAAAAGTAGAGGGGAGGAATGCTGTAGACACCAACAGCAAATTCTGCTGTGCTCAGAATTTTGCCCTCAGGCAAATCTTGCTTATCTTTAGCTGTCTCTGGATAGCTAGAAGCTGGGGGCAAAGTACTTCATGTTCTGCCTGATCCTGGTTCCTCAGCAGGAACACAGCCCAGGATTTCCCTCCCTTTCCTGCCCTCCCACTGCCTTCTCCAGCCCCTGCTGTCCAAGAGTCACTGCTGTTGTAGCCCCACAAGGTTGATGCAAACCAGAGAGAGGCCCCTCCCTGCCAGGATCACACACTCCCAGGAGCCCCAAGGTGGACCCTAGATTGGGTTCTGGCATGGACAACTGGGGAGATTATCATGAGGTCTGCAGTCTCATTCACAGCTATCCTTCTTTGCTGTCCCTTCCTTCTGGTCCCTGCCTTCATTTTTTGGACTTCTGCAACCAAGATGTCTCTCTGGACCTGAGTTTCCTCATCTGTTGTAAAAGGTGTCGGGTTCTACCACTGTTTCCCCAAACTGCCTGAGCATAAGAAGGCTCTGGGAGAGCTCAAGTTAGTAAACACACAGACTCCTGGGCCCTTCCTTGGGAGACTGATCCAGCAGACCTGGGAAGAACCTTAGAATCTACCATATTCACAAGTGATGAGGGGAGTTTAGGAAAGCCTGGATTAGATGACTTCAAATTCCTTTCTTGGGTTTGAATGGTCTACTTCTAAATTTTCTCTTCTCTCACGCATGGTTATATGATTAACCTTTCAAAGTCACAACTCTGATCAGTTATTCCATGTGAAGGAGTTTGGGCTTCATCCTATAGGCACTGGGAAGCCACTACGGAGAAGAGTAGCATGATCCTATTTGAGATGTTGAAAGGCCACTCTATTGGCAGTGTGTAAACAGTGGTACAAGACTAAAAGCTGTAAGGACAAAATTCCATTCATGCACTGCATAACGTTTTGGTCAACAATGGATGGCACAAACGACAGTGTCCCATTAGATTAGTACCTAGGTGTGCAGTAGGTTATAGCATCTAAGTTTGTGTAAGTACACTCTATGATGTTTGCACAGTGACGAAATTGCCTAAAGACGCATTTCTCAGAACATATTCCAGTTGTTAAGGGACACATGACTGTATTACAAGAGTCCAGACATCCTCTTCTCCCATCAGTGGCTCAGAGCATTTCTGCTTCCCAAATCCCACAGGAACTGACCTGGTTATCACTTAACTTTAACTGAAATTCATTCTCATCAGTGTAGAACTTGGCAGAGTTATACATGCTATTCAAGAGATGGGGAGAACCAGGACCAGAGCAGTAGCATTAGAGGTGGACAGAAGGGAAAGGATGGGGGAATGACAGGGAGACGGAAGATACAGAACTTGGTGGGGAAAGGGTTAACACAGAGACCAGTCCATGCCTGGCAAACTATTGGAGGCAGTGGAGTGAGAGTGAATTCCTCTCTCTTTCTTAGCAGCACCTTCAGGCATCTCACAACCCTTTCCTTTCATCACCTCGCCTCCTCCTCCTATGGCCCTAGGAATTTCTCTCATATCTGGGAATCCTTCGATTCATGCATAAACCTTTTGGACCTTTTTCTTCTTTTGCTTGGCTATTTACAATGCTGAATGGCAATAACTTACACATCCCCCTTCTCTAGGACTTGCCACCATCTAACTCACATACTATCCCAGAGTAACAAGGTGAGAGAGTAAGAGACAGAGAGAATGCTGATTTACTCTGGCTCCCCATTCTACCAAATCAGATTCTTAGCTTATCATCTAGGCAATGTCCCAAGCAGTTCTCTATAGGTATGTTACAGGTTTTTTTTCTTTTCCAAAATTTGCTCCATCTTCCTGCCACGATCCTAGTCTTGCCCACGTGCCCTCCTGTCCTGTAGGTACAGCTCAAATATCACCCTCTGATTACCTTGGAGACATAGCCACTTCTCTTCTGATCTCCTTAGCACTGCACAACTGTTAGAGAATGATGTCACCACTATGCTCCCTGCTGGCCTGAACGCAGAGCTCCTTGACGGGAGACAATGGTTTATGCACCTTTATAGTCCCCACTTCCTAACAGTGTTGTGGTTGTTTTTGTTGGATTATGAAGATGTAATGATCATATTTCACTTATACCACAACTTATTTAGCCCAATCACACCCTAATTCTTTTTCCACGGTTTTGAGAATAGCTTTGTAATATAAATAAAAAGTTAGACTTGTTTTCCTTCTGTAGTTAAAAAAAATAATGCAGATCTCCTAATAGAAACTTTGGCACTTTCTCATGAGGATAGACTCCAACTAGCATGGACATTTCCTATTGGGGGAAGGGGAAGTAGGGAACATTTCAGCGACTCAACACAGTGAGTAAGGGAAGAGTCAGGAATAGCATTTGGGTTTCCTGAATCCTGATCTAGCATCCTCTCCATATTGAAATAAGGAACACAAACAAAAACTATTACAAGATAGAGAAAATCCCAACATTGACTCAACCTCTTAACAATACATGAAAACCACTTAAAAATGAAGAGCCAATTAACGTATTGAGTTCAAATTCGAACAATGTTTCTGGAACTACTTTACATACCTTTTCAGAGAAAATTTTAAAAATATGCGGAAGGATTATCACAAGACAGTCAACAAAAGCAAGCAGTGCAAACTCACTGAGTGTCTTTGGGAAGTGACCTGGAATCGGGACACAAAGAAACACCAATTTCTTAAGCCCATAGGGAAAAGCAGCTCCTTAGCTGGGGGCCCACCCCTAACATTTATGGGGTCCAGATAAAGAGGACAAATGGAGACCCAAACACCATACATTGACTATTTTACAATTTTAAACTAAACTTACAAATTCTTAAATAAAATGTTTTCTTCTGCTTTAACAAATAGACCTTCATGACAGCAGAATTTTTAAATATGTAAAGCTATACTTTTTATTTGACTGAAAGTCAGCAAACTATCAAGACTAGTGAATTTCATTATCATGTATGTCTAGCGTTCCGTTGATGTGAGAACGACGTTTGGGTAAGTAATAAAATAAAGATGTGCATGACTCATAAATTACATATTTACTCCCCAAAATGCAGCTTTTGCCTTTCTTTTATCAAAATCACTATATTGTTATAACCAAGATTTTCACGTAATTTGGTAATATTGACAGTAATGATTTAAAGTTTCTTTTAAAAAGGAATTATCTTTGAAGTGTACAAATCTGAACAGATTTCATCAGAAATGTGAGTTAAATAAAAATAGAAACAAAGTATTTCTCACAGATTTTTTCAAAAAAGTTTTTTTCTAAAATATATAAAATTTTCTATTAAAGTTAAAAGGCAAAATAGAAATTAAATAATGAGTGTCAAACCTACAAATAAGATTAGTCACTTTTTAAAAAATGCAATTACATCTCATAAAATATTTTTATATCAATAAAACTATTAGAAATTCTAGAATTTAACGTCCATCTAGTTGCCAAAGAATCAATTTCACACTTAATGCATGTTATGTGTGGAATTACACATGCACAAATTTTAGAGCACTATACATTGTTTAATATTGCAAAATGTTCCTTAGTTAATAGATAGAACTTTGAAGAATACCATGTTAATTTGTGACTACTTCAAAAACCATCAATTGGAACACAAAGAGAAGCAAGAAAATGGACACGGACGCTCTCGGGAAACAATACTTCCACTTTTGAAGAATCTACTGCATTCACACTGTCTGAGAAGAAGGATTTGATAAGTTAATTCATTTGTCTTTTCTCTCATCTCCATGCTTGCACTGCTCGTATCTTCCCTGTGTGCTATTGATGACAGCCGCTTAACACACTGATCTTCCAGCATTCAAATGTTGTCTTTTGTTTGCAGGACACAGGACAAGAGAAGAGGAAGAGCAATTCCTTGGGGCCTGAACGGTGTGAGTGGTGACAGTGGATGTTTAGATTCACTGGGGCTGAGAGTCAGATCCTGAGTGACAGAGTTCCAAGATATTTTTTGTTAAATTTGCTCTTTGTGTATTTGCAACTGCAGGGCCCTCTGTAACACGAGTACCGGGGCAGACATCTCTCTTACTTGGGTAGTGCTTATACGTTTGCCTTCCAGTCCCCCTGCGCATGCCAGGTGCCTTTTCTCTCTCTCTCTCTTTTCCTGTGCTCCTTACTTCTACTGAGAACAGCCTGGGGAACATTTACACTGTGACTGTTTTTCAGCTACTGAAGAGGGTAAACCATCCTTTAAACCATTAAATCTTGTGGGCCTCAGTATATTTGCTGTCAATTATGAAGATTTTCTTTATGAGATCAAACTATGAATTCCTTGAGGTGTGACGAGACCTATGGTTTTCTTTTTTATACACCCAGGCGTCTAGTGTGGCATGGAACATGGCAGTAATTCATTTTTAGAATATTTGATAAATGTGCATTTGATAATCTAGCAAGAATATTGGGACTTTGCACTTGTATAATTAAAAATAAGAATGTGTTCTTTTAATAATCCAAGTGTCGACTTGAATGTAAGGAGAGTAAAATGAAAAAAAAAAGACTTTGAATGCCCCAATAGGGTAGCATGAACATGTCCTGAATGAAATACTCTTAGCATCCCACTGCAGACAGACGTCTACAGTCACTTGCTCAATTCTTGCTTGAATGTGAAAGCTATCACATGCTTTGGAAGTGATTTCTGATTATGTTCCTCACAGCCTTACCACCTCTAAAAATAGTTTTTCAAGTGAATTCTAGCTTTCACCCACCTTTCCTGAAACTCATGGCTTTTTCACAATCACTAAAAATGTCTATTTCTTCATAGTCAGAGAAATTAAAAGCCAGAATTTTAATAACTGAAAATATTGTGGAAATTCATTTTAGACCTCTGAATTGTCTAGATTCCAAATATAACTGACTACTGAAACAAAGTAATGCCTGGCTGTATCTTTAAATCTATAAATCACGTGAGTTTGGAATGATCCTAAAGAATATTATAGGAAGTTAAAGGGTTTTTTAATTTGTAACATTAATTTCCTCATTGAATTTCTTAAGGATTTTTTATGAAAAACTCAGGTTAGAAAAACTCAATAGACAGGTAGCTGTCTCTGGATGGCATACTGTCGTTCCTATGTTGGCAAGCACATAAAACTCCTTAAGCTCAGTACAGTACACAGAAATGTCAAAACTGAAAGTTTAGGCTGTTTTAGTTACATAACAGACTCTTTTCTCTTTTCACAGCAGAAAAGTTGGAGTCCTTTCGACTGGCAAGCAGATGTTGCCCCAGTGCTGCCTCCATATTCATTAGCCCATAATGAATCCATTAATTGAATATGTAAGTTTGGCTAATGAGATGTAAGACATTTCTTCAGAGTTAAAGGGTAATAATAAAAAATTTAAACTGCAACACCAGACCAAGCATTTAAGAGTTGATAAATGTGAACTGGAAAGTGCACAATTCCAATATAAATTAGTTAATTGCCTCTGTTAATTTAGGTGAAATACATTAGCAGAAAGGTCAATCCATTTGAGGCTTGATGTGTTTTTCAAATAGTAAATTGAAAATAGCAAATCAAAGAGCACCACAAAGTAGGAGGCACGGAATTCGCTTTTCCAATCTGGAGATGGCAGAATGGACTCAAGTAACCCCACAGAGTTAACCTTCTGTGGGTTGACCAGTAGTTCCCAAACCAGGCCGTGTCTTATGGACACCAGGAAGCTTTGTTAAAATATCAATGCCTTGGACCCTGCCTTAGACTAATTGAAATCTCTGGAGGTGGGACCAAGCATCCGTATTTTCAAAAGCTCCCTAAATTATTATAATCGGAACCTGGGTTGAAAACCATTGGACTATCCTATGAGTGTTTGAACCTCCAGTTAAGCAGGAGTAAATCGGCGACATCAATCTCCAGCAGGTACGTAAGCATAGAAACATGACCTAGTGTCGTACCTAATGCTCTCTTTTCTTCCTAAGTGGAGAAAAAATAAGCTACCCTTGGTCCCTCCTCTATTTTCTCTTCTGCTTAGGTCTGTACCAAAGCCTGCTATACTTGAGAACATTTAAGTCAGATTTGGGGAGTGGGAGGCAATCTCAGCTCCATGTATTTGCTTTAGGGAATTCCAATTTTACAAATAGTCAATTTACCGGATAACATTAGTTACCTTCACAGTAAAACATATCAAAGTTGGGCCATGTTTTGGAAAATGTTATCTTTAACTCTTGTGTCTTATGTGCCACACAGCACATAGAAGAGTATAAGGCCCATGGAAAGCCCCAGCAAAAGCATTTGTGATTAGGGCAGTTCCTTTCTGACATCCTTTTTCCTTCTCCTTCTGCACTGCATATTCTGACTTCTTTCCTGTCTCATATGGCCCTTGTATAGCTTCACATATGCAATTACTGTCATTCTACACACTTCTTTTTTTGTTCTTCATAGACTCTATGTCAATGCTTGGCTCATAATGTATCATCACTGAGTATTTGCTCAATGGAAGCTACTGATTGATAGAGGGAGAAAAAAAGAATCCAGGGTTAGCAACAGCAGTCAAGGAGTCAGAGATGCTCACACCGGAGAATATGCAGGCCTGAAGCACGACACCCCTCCTCTGTAGTTTGAGGCTGCATGTCCAAATTAAATGCCTGCATCCTGGATCTCAATGCCTCCCATTCTTGCTCTGTGCTTTTCACAGATTGAACTGTGTGGTCGAGAAGAAGGAGGCTAGCATTCCGCCTTTGTTGTCAAGATATATAAAGTGTTCCTCGTTATCTTTTCAGTGGCTCATTCCAGCATGGAGAAGAGGGAAACAATGACTGTCCCTTCAACCTCGTTTTCTAGTGAACATGAATGTGGATCCCTGTTCCAAATATCACCAAAGTTCCTGTGAGAATTCCTATGCCCCAAGACCCTTTGGGTGAATGACTGCACAAGGGCAGAAGGGCTTGGGGAAGAAGCTTATGTTTAAGAATGGGAGAGTCTTAAAGTAAGTAGCAACAGTTAAGAGTTACTGTAGACATGAAGAGTTTTAAAAGTAAAAAGAAAAATGCAAACTAAGGAACAGGAAAGGAAAATAAAAAAGCAAACTTAACTCAGTTACATGCCAAGCACTTCTCTGGGCAAGAAGAAAATATAAATTCTGGAGCTTGCCTATTAGTAACTCTTCCCTGCCCATCGCAATAAAAATGGTTGCTTCCCATCTGAGACACACCCACGTGACTTGCCCTGGGGTCCTGCATGCTCTGACCGACTGCATGAGCCCCGTTGCAGGGTTCTTAAGTCCTTTACTTTCTGTGGTTAACTTGGCTAATGAGCACTATGATTCTTTTCCTAAAAGTCAAAAAGTCTTTTAATGAAAATCCCTCTCCTAAGATAACTATACTCTAAAATTTGCCTGCATTCTGAGATTTTTTTCCTCCAAACTAATTCAAATTAAAACTGTAATGTCTCCAAAGATTTCTCAGCAGCAGCAGCTAAAATAGCTTGAATCTAAGCTGTTGCTTTTTAATGATACTCACTTGCACATACGTGCCATCCACTGCAGAGGGAGCTAATGCCTTTTTCCTCGGGCCAGTCGGAAAAGGCTGCATAGCTGGGATTTTAATTTCTCCCTCTGCCTGTTAAGTGTGATTATTGATAGAGTTCTGAGGTCCTCTCCAGACCTAGACTGAAGCCTCTAAAACATAGATGAGGTGGAACTGGGCTTTACAACAAAGACAAATCTAGTTTCCACTTTTAAAATAGTCTCTTAAGATTCCCAAAATGTGGAGGACCTATTTTAAAAGGAAATAATTATGTTTTGTATCAAAACATGACTTTTGGAGTCATAACCAATTAGGAATCTACTCCCTGCAGCCATAAATACCCCTTTTCATAGAATACAGTGACCAGAGGCCACATTGGAGCATGAGGCACTTCACATGGAGAGAATTTTTACAGTTAATAAATGCCATAATCTCGGCCTCTTTTCTTCTAGATGTTGGAAGGAAAAGAATAATCAAATGAGCATTTAGATCCCAAATAAAAAGTTATTATTCATGTTAAGTAAAAATATAAGTGAATTTATTTTATAGATGTTTTCATAATGGGTCCAAAATACTTCATTAAGCATTTCTGGATAAAATTATATAAGCCTCTTTATAACCTTTTGTTAATAAATTAAATACCATTTCTCTATAAATACACCTTGCATTAAGCTTTGCTGTTAGAGTTTTCAGGAAACATTTCAAATCAAGTAGCTGAGCACATCCCACTGGAGACAGATGATATCGTTAGGAAACACATCTCTGCAATAAGCACCGAGATCATTCTGCATACAACCCAAGGGCCCTAATTTTTCAAATATTTCAAAAAGTGTGCCCCTTTCAAATCATTAGACTTAAAGACATTTAAGGAACTGATTCAATTAACCCAGAAGAGAGAAATGCTATAATGTGTGATTTATTTTTGCAGATAAATTAAAATGCAAGTGTATCTGTTAGAAGAGGTAGGCTGTCATCACGGTTAGTAATGGGAACAGGAAGGCAATTAGGCAGGGCCACCTGAGGCTGAAATAGCCCCTGAACATGGAAGCTTGAACTTCAAGCCGGACACTGTTATTGTCAAACCCAAAAGTGTTCCTTTTGTGGGAATCTGTGTTTCCCTCATTGATTTCTAAAGCATGTTTCTCAATTTAACAAACACTTTCCCTCTTTAACTGAAAACTAAAAAGAAGCCTACCTGGCTATGATTTCATAACTTAAAATCAAATTTCACATGAAGCTGATGGCTTAAAATTACAACTTTGCATTCTATTATTTAGGTGAGGAAATATGAGGCAAGAATTTATTTTTCTCCTCCACAACTCCAGGATATTGGCTCCACCAGGCCTAATAAATTGTTTTCACAAGGAAATACAGCATGCTGTAGCTTATGTTCCCTTGTGCGAGGGGTTTTAAACAAGATGTATCCTAAACAATAAATAATTACAGATGGGGGATGGTGCAGCAGGAAACATTATAAGGGTGGGAAGAAATGCTTCTTAACTGAATCAGGGAAAAGACTGAAATTCAAAAGGTTAGAAATCTGACAGCGGTTGTGGGGAAGACTGTCACTTTTACCATCATGAAATGAGAAGATAATAAAACAAGATAATAAAAGGAAGAGAAGAGGAGGAATGAAAAAGAATGTGAGAAGAGATGTTAAGACAGCCTCAAAAGTAAGTAATAGCAGGGGCTGGCCCCGTGGCGGAGTGGTTAAGTTCGCGCGCTCCACTGCAGGCGGCCCAGTGTTTCGTTGGTTCGAATCCTGGGCGCGGACATGGCACTGCTCATCAAACCACGCTGAGGCAGCGTCCCACATGCCACAACTAGAAGAACCCACAATGAAGAATACACAACTATGTACTGGGGGGCTTTGGGGAGAAAAAGGAAAAAATAAAATCTTTAAAAAAAAAAAAAGTAAGTAATAGCAGAGTAGCCCTATGAGCAGAAACCAAGAAGATGCCCATTAAAGAACTAGTTAAAATTCACTGTTCTTTTCTGCTAGCTCTCGTCCCTCATCTTGAATTAAAGAGCTTTGACAAAAAACGGCTGCAATCATGAGCTGAAGATGGGGGAAAATTTTTTTTTCAGAGGATGATTCCATGAAGAAACAAATTCTTAGAAATCTATGAATAGAAAAGTTTATGGTAAGAGATGAAGCAAGGGAAACCTAAGGTCAGGAAAAGAAAATGTTGGAAGTAGTCAACAGTGCCATAGGGAATATGCTTCGTCTTTTGCTCAAATCACTTAACAAAAATTCTTATGAAATAGTTACTATGTACTTCAAGCTGTTTTAGGAATTGAGGAAGGCACGAGGGAAATAGAAGACGTGGTCGCCATGCTGATGACTTTCCTGTCTAATTGGAGAGTAACTCTTACACAAAAGAACCCATAAGGGAACAATTCGAACCAGTATGCCGTCTGTCACTGTACTAGGCCTCTTGGTTACGTTTATGAGAAGACTCCAAAAGATCCTCTCTTTCCTGCTTGAGAAGAAGGGAATGTATTTGCTCTGCCTCACTGTGCAACAAATGCTAACAACCGAGCATATTGTTCCTTCCTCGGGAGAGATTTTCCAGCCATGGTGACAGAACTCGGGTTAGCAAGCAAGAGGTGGGTCAAGGGTGAATAGGCCCGTCTTACGCTTTGAGAAGAACGTAAATCAATGGTTTCTAGTTTGTGATAGTCTTTCTCGGCAATATTCATTCATCAGTTCAATTTATACAGATTTCCCTTTTCTCTTCCTCAGAAGCTTTTGATGGCTTCTCAGTGTCTCAGGAATTAAGGTCATTACCACCTTGAGTCAACTGCCTTGTCAGCCTATGTGTTCCTCCTCCAGTCACATTGATGTCCCCTAAAGAGTATTCTCACATCTCTGTGCTTTGCTTTTGTGGACTCTCCTGCCTACACTGTCCTTCCCTCCCTTGTTGAAGCCTCGCCTTTCCTTTAAGGCCCAACTCCAAAGTCAGCTTCCCCAGTGAGCTCTTCTTTGATGGAGCACCCAGATCACGTAGCTGATGCTCTTTTGTAACCCTCCCCACAGCCTCTCACAGTCAGGGATCTGTCTCTCTCTGTGGGCGAGCGTTTCAAGCTCACTGACAGCAAGGGCTGTCCCTCTTGTTTGTAACCCAGCCTCTAGCATGGAGCCTTGCACTGGAAGGGGCCCAAAACACTTTCGAGGAATTGTTCCACGAGCATCATTGACTTCCCTTGCTGCTACCTTACCCTTCTCTCCCTAATAAACTCCAAGACCTTACTTTTCTATTCCTCAACTGTATCTCTAATTCACTAAGGCTTTAATAAAAGTGTGTCTCATAAACACATACTGTTACTAAAGCACAAGTTTGGGCCATAGAGATCCCCTGTGACTCAAAATCCCCCAACCACCGAAGCTAAGGTCCATAGTTTCTTCACTTAGGGAACCTTGAGTGAAACAATTCACTCAAGGAACCTTGGCTAGATACTTTGGGTTCTGAGAGGCCGCAAGTTATTGCTATAGCCCTAATGCGAAAATGAAAGATTTTTGTCTGTTCCTACTGTTGTTTAGCATGAAAGCCCCGAGGATTAAGCGGTTTTAGTTACTGTTAAGTATCTAAGGCAAGATCTTTTCTGGCTCACCCTTAATATCCAAAGAAACGGGGTTCTAAGGGGTCTGAAGACGGTGTTTAAGATGCGAATCAGTAGGCCCCTGTCAGGTTTACACCAGGAGTGAGGAGGGGAAATGAGCTATAATGGTGTTTTTATCTGGACCTCAGATTTAGCCCACTGAGCCCAAAGCCCATTCTGGGATGGGGGTCCCTGGGTTCTTGATGACCTTCTATATGCTCACCTCTAGAGTCCCACAGACTAGAAGGCGGCTCCTTGGAGCTACAGAAACACTTAAATTAGGGAGTGTAGATGCGGAAGCTCAACCCTAAAGGGGCAGTTAAGTGAGGAGGTCAATGTCTGGCAGGATGGTAGCTGTTAACGTGAAGAACAACAGAAAAGCAAAACAAGTGTATCCACGTGTATTTTGGGGCGACGAAGGTAAGGGCTGGAAGGAGGGATCTAGCGGAAAGACTGGAGGGGCCAGTGAAACGTGCAACTCCGAGGCGTACATGAGGACCAGGTCCACAGGCTCCGGGCGGGCGGTCCCGGCCGGCAGAGGGCAGCAGCTGGGCGGGAGAAGCCTGGCGAGGGCTGCCCAGCGTCGACCGGCTCGCGGGGATACTCACTCCGTGTGGGGCGAGGGACTCGCACTCATCACTACCCGTCCCCGACCCTGCGGCCACCGCGCCCCTCGGGCCCCGTTACGGGGAGTGGCTGGGTGAGGGGGCGGGGCTCGCTGCGGAGGGCCTGGCCCTCTGCCCCGGGAAGGAGAGCGGAGGGCGCCCCCACCCCGAGTCCCCGGGAACGAGAGGGACGGGGTTTGGCGGGCCCCAGTACGCGGCTGGGAGGGGATCTCCGCGCTCGCTGCAGCATCGCCCGCCCCATCCTCGGCTGGACCCCTGGGCGCCCCGGGAGCCGTCCTCCAGGCCTCAGGCTTCTCCGCCCGACACCCTGGCCGCTCGGGTTCCCGGCCAATCCCCGGCAGTTCGGCTTCCCAGGCCACGACTTGCGCCCGACAGCGGCCAAGGTGCGCCCCCGCCGACGCTTTCTGGAGTCGGGTCCAGCTCGCCGAGTCCCGCGCAGCAGCTTGGCGCTCGGGCCGTCGAGGACAGCCGCAGCGTGGACGTGGGCTGGTCCCCGGGGCGCCGGGCGCACTTGACCGTGGGCGCCGAGCATCCGGGCGGCGCGGCGCGGGAGGCGAGCTTTATGTAAATCCGGGCTGCGCCCGGGCGTCCTAGGTAGGATGGACCAGCCCCCCGCGCCTCGGCCCTCACGTCCAATAAGAAAAGCCCCAGCTTGACACCTGCCTATATACAGGCGAGCGCGCCCCCCGCCCGCGGACCGCGCGCACAGCCCGCACAGCCCACGCCGCGGGCCAGCGAGACCTCGGCCCGCCACCATGACTTCCAGTAAGATCGAGATGCCCGGCGAGGTGAAGGCCGACCCCGCTGCCCTCATGGCGTCCCTGCACCTTTTGCCGTCGCCCACGCCCAACCTCGAAATCAAGTACACGAAGGTAAGGGACAGCCGTCCACAGAGACTTTCTAGAACCTTCCTTCCTTCCTCTCCGTCATCTGTTAGGGGGCGAGGGAGGCGGGATGGAGTCGGGGGCCGGGGTCTCCTGGGCCCGTCTGTCATCCCCGCGCAGCCGAGGGACGCCCCGTCCTTGGGGCTGAGGCTTGTGAAGTCCTGCCCGGGTCTGGGGACACCTCGGGGACTCGCCCCCACCTGAAGCTGAAGCGCCGCGCCGAGGGGTCGCCGTCAACGGCTCCTTCCCCGAACCGCATCTGCCGCCGCCTTCTGAGTCTGTTCTCCGGGGTCCCCACTGCGGCGGGGAAGGTGTCGGCGCCGCGTGGACTCCTCGAATGGAGAAGCAGGGGACCGTGCAGTCGGGCTGTCGCTTCTTCCCGGCCCTCCGCCTTCGGGGGCCGCTCGGGGCTCGTCCCGCCCGGGTCCTCGCAGCCGGCACGGTGCGGAGCGGCTTTCCCGAAGGAATTGTCAAGGACGCAGCGCTGTGGCCGCCCTCGCAGATTTCCTGGAAACCTGGCTGCGGAGCACGGTAGATCCCATGTCAGCGTTTCATTCGGATTTTGTAGGCAGTGGCAGTTTTCCTGGAAAACTCGCAAACTCTTTAAATTTTGTGCAAATGAACGGGTTCGCCTTTGAACGGAAAAAAATTATTGTTTATAACGAACCCTGACATCTTGGGTTTGCCAGCAGGAATTTCTTTTCGTTGTTGGACCAAGGAAAAAAAGAATATGCGTTCGCCCCCTTAATGTAAATTGAATTTACTTACTTTCTACAAATACGACATCGGAAAAATTTATTGATCACACACATGGGGGCATTATAATGATATAGCATTTTCGGGGGGGAGAGGTAGATGGGGTTTAAAGTCGTGTTTCTTGGAGTTCATTTTACAATTCTCTTGTTTGATTTTCTATTCCTTTCAGTTGATTTTTATCTTAAACTTCTCCCGATTGACTTAAACACATACTGCGCACGTACAATATGGTTAAAGTTGTTTTCCATCATACTTATTACAAGATAAACTAAATTTTGTCGAGGAGTAAATTGTTTGGTTCTGGCTTAATGGTTGAAAGAGAAATTTTCTAAAACCCCACGTCAGAATATTGAGATTTTACTTGCATTGAGTTTTAGGATACAAATCAGGGTGATTCGTGTTTTGATTGCCGATTTAGGTGGATTTGGTGTACCTGTTAGCTTTTTTAGATGGTGTGACAAATTTTTGAAAGCCGTTTTAATGAGAAGTCGTTAGTGGTTACAGCCGTTTAGGCATTGTTTGCATAATAATTGTGCCAGTGTGTTGCACACCGGGTTTAGGAACAAGCTGGGAAAGCATGCAGCATAAAAGTTTTGTTTTATGAGGGTCTCTAACCTCTTCAGGCTCTCTTTTAAGGTCTTAAGATGCAAGATCCGCGAGGGAGAGAGGACCTAACCGTAGGCACTGGCATTGGGAAAGTCTAATTTTAGTCTTACTTTTGATTTGATTTTCCTCCCAGCCCCGGAAAGTTGTTTTCCGCATGTAGTAGGTATCTCGGAATTTAATTTGGAAGCTCTTCCAGTTCTCTTTTCTCTAAACACCCCCCTCTCTTTTTTCCCTCTTGTTCTGCCCCAGTAGGAAAGACAACTGATTTATAGCTAATTGAAGCCTTTAATGTGGGCTCTTTTAGCTCTGGGGGACTTTTATCCAGTATCCACTTTCCCACTTATTACAAAGAAAAACAATCAGAAATGAAATAATGGATTGTAACTTGATTCTTTAATTTGTGGGGAGGAGGCTCCTTATTTTTGCTTTGACAAACAACCCTCATAAACACTGAGTAATGCTGATCTAAAGGCAAGCTCTTTGCGCGAAACCTTGTAAAGTCAGGTATCTGAGAACGTTCGCGGCAGCTCTCCCCCTCGGCTCTTTAGGGAGACTTCTAAATTCTCCGAGACAAGCGTCGTGGGCAAGCAGCTTCTTTAACACGAACAGCAGAAGCTGCTCTTTTGGTAGCCAAGGGTAATGGGTAATGATTTTTTACTTAAAAGGAAAATAAGATTAATGGAGAGGTTTTTAAAAAAATTCGCTTATGATCAGAAGTGAGGGAAATTATATCAGCAATTTTAAGCAGAAGAATGAAGGAGGTAGAATAGACAGTCCTTTAGAACAGTGATACCACATTCATTAGGAATTTTTTAAAGGGTGATGGCTAAAAATAAAATTATTATGTTGGAGAGCTTGTCGAATAACGTCTGGGAAACAAATACAATATTTGTGTCAGAAAATGGTACCAGATGTAGACGGATCCTTCATCATTTTTGTCTTGTTAAACGAATACATCTTTAGTGAAGGATGCTATGATAGGATCTTTCAATATGATTTTGGGACCAACTTAAAGTCACAACTTATGTGTAAATGGTCATATTATGAGACTTTCAAGTAGCACGCATTTAGAAAACTTTACACTTGTGATCTTGTAGTTTTCTGTATTTTTCACCATTCTCTTTCTTCTTCTAAAAATATTTTACATTTTTTATAAAAGGGGAATGGGGGAGAGCGTTGGAAATAAAAGTTACTGCCTTTGTCTGTCAAAGGTTCAGTGAAAATGCTCCAAAACTAAAGTTCAATCCCCAAGGATGCTAAAAGGGCGAAACTTGAGGTTCTGTATCGACTTTCAGGCGGTTAGACTTAGTTTTAAAAATAAGCCTACCTCTCTGAAGTTCCAATACCCATTTTAGACTAATGATCAATGACAATACCGTCTTTGGAATATGTTTATTTTTATTTCCCTAATACAGCAAGCTAGACACCAAGATTTAAAGATGGCTCTATATTAAGGAATATGTTTGGGAAAAAAAAAAGACTGAGTTAGTCAAGAAAGAGTGATAACTCAACCAACATGAAGTAGCAAGGGGATCACTCTGGAGTGAGAGAATGTGTACTCTCCTTGCTTGTATCCTAAGGACACTGCTTAACAGCTAGCATAGGAGTCTGATTGCTTTTAGTTATGCTTTTATGAATTAAAGATTTTCTGAGTTGCTTCTGTTTGATCAGTCTGGTTTTTAGAATTTTGTATAGCTGAATATATTACAGGAGTACACACGTTGTAAAGTCAAGTCTAGCACTTTACCGATTGCCCTTAACTGCAGGGGAGATCTCTGCCAGATTCCCAGAAGGTCTTTCCTATTGGAAACTTTCCTATCCCACCCCTACCTTCTCTATTGTCTCAATCATCAATTCTGGCTCTACTAGTCCCTGCTTCCCCCGACCTCCCCACTACACACACACACACACAAACACACACACACATTGTGCAGTCTCTCTGTTGATCACTTTTTCAGTGAGAGTTTATGCCCATAACCTACTGTAACACAAAGAGTTAAGTTTCCCTCCAGCATCTGATACTGTGGGGAGCCAGGACAGAGGGAAGAAGGGGACATTTAGGGAGTACTGACTTACTAAACCAGAAGAGAAAAAATAAAAGACAGTAAACTGAAAATTAGAGCTAACGTGCGTTGGGTAACTACTATTTATTTTATTTGTTCATTTAACAACCTTTTATTGAACATCTGCTGTGTTCTGGGGTCAATTTTGATTCGGTTTAAAAGATATTTGGATGGCCATGTTCCTAACAACGGTGCTTGCCACTATGCTAGCTGGGCTGTGGAAGCGTCCGCCTTCTGGCAGCTTAGGGTCTCATTAGAAAGACTGAGTGCCAAAAATTGGTTGTCAGCGTGGCGGCAGTTCAGTTGATCAATGTAATAATTACGGTAATGGTAATAATACTTATGATGCTGCTTACATTGTTTATATGGCCTAATGGTTTACCTAGCCCTTGCATATATATCTTATTTGATCCTTGCAAAACCTTTTAAAGGAGAGAGAGTAGAAAGAAGTAGTAATTGATAAGGAAGACCTTGGTCTTGACTTTTAAAAAATTGATAGAACTTTCCTCACCATACGCTTTGTTTTTTCTAACAGTTACATACTTTTTTCTTTTTGAGAGAGAGAAAGAATTTAAATCTTTATTTTTTGTGTTGCTTCTGTTGCACACATGGAGAGAATATGAACTGGTCTACTCCTCTTAAGAAGGAGCTACCTTGTGGCTTTTGATTATCTGACGTTAAATTACTGTTTTTGATGTGTCTATGAGGGGTTTTTTTTAGGTCTGGGGCAAGATTCTTGCCTGTCTCAGGGATCATTTCTTAAAAGATGATGTGGATCTAGTGGCTTCCAACCCTCTAATCAAGATTGTCTGTCTTGATCATAAATTGTTAATCAAACTTCATGTTGATAGTGGACCTCAGGCTTTCAAAGAATGCTTTTTCATAATCGTACAGCTTTTTGATGTTTGTATCATCTCCATATAGCCCAGGGAAGCTAAACAACCTCATCGTGGCACTTAAATTAGATCATTCTCCTGGGGTCCTGCCCCGATGCCTCCTACTATGCAGGCTTACGTTGCCATATGGAATCATTGTTTGCTGAGGCACTTCTGTCCTTTATTTCCAGAAAATGAGGAGTGATAGTCTCTCTATTTGGGGGTAGAATATTCTCTCTGAAGAGCCTGTTCTGTGAGGTCTGATTTACTTTAAGCCAGGCGTGCATATAAGTTCTCGCTGCATTAGACAAGCATGATGATCAAACCATGACCAAACCAAAAACATCTCAAATACCAATAGACACAGTTTTCTCTCAAGGCTTTCTCAGTTGGATGATGGAATACAAATACTGATGTATCCTTTTGTCTTTTTAATTATCTTAGTGACAGCTTGCAGGGGTCAGCGAACTACGGACTGTCTGCCTGATTTTGTAAATAAAGTTTTATTGGAACACAGCCACACCTATTCAATTACATATTGTCTGCGGCTGCTTTTGGACTACAATGGCAGAATCAGGTAGTTGCAACAGAGACCATATGGCCTACATTTTAGAAAAAGTTTACAAGCTCTTCACTTAGAAAAATAAAGTCTTGGAGTTAAAATAGGCCGTTGTTCAAATCTTGGTCAGATGTGTACTTATTAGCTGTGTGGCCAGTTAACATTTATTTATCACATGGTGCCAGGTATGGTGCCAGGTTCTGGAGATGCAATAGTAAACAAGGTATGGATGGGGTCTCCTCCCAAGGAGTTTCTTCACTGAGTGCCAACTTCAACATCCATCAAAATTGAGATACTTGTTGTCAGGATTAAATGAGCAAGTTTGTGGAAGCAAGTGGCATATAATGACCGTAGCCAAGGGCTAATTCTATTTCATATTGGTAAAGTGATGATTGCGTTCCAAATTAATGGAGACCCATTTTAAGAACGATCAGAACTGTATGATCAATAAAGTTTTACAAAATAGGCTGTTGTTTACTATTTTACTTATCCATAAGAATTTAATATTCCAGGTAACTATGGAATCCTTATGTGTTTTCACTGGATTTTCATCAAATGGGATTCCTTGAGGTTTCCCTACCAAGATCTTATCTTTACTAAAAAGTCATTAAATCAGACAATTTCCCAGCTAGTATTTTAGTAATCATATTAGATATCTGACACATGCCAAAATTCAGCATTAATATGCCTCAGTATACCCACTTGGCTGGGCCTAAATGTCAGATTGCAAGCTGCCATTTCTGATATTTTAAGTATTTTGGACAAAGATGTTGCCAAGTCATCGGTAGGTAAATCTGGGAAGTATGGCAGCATATGAGGACATTCTCAGAAGAGAGATACCTTTTGAAAGTGGGAAGCTGTCTTAGTTTATATAGTTTAAAACCGAAGAGACATTCACTGGTCCTGAGTGCCCCATTTGGGGGCACCTCACCTTCCAGAAAGTAAAAGCCCCTTGCAGTGACTATTTTGAAAGCCGTCCTAACATTTCTTTAGTTTCTTTATTCACTGTGACCAGTCATTTCAACTCCAGTCATTTCCCCTCAAACACTAAATCTAATGCACATGGAAGTGATTGCCATAATGTCACCTTGGTTAATTTTTAATTGTTTTTTCAGACATATCTTTGAGCTCTATTCCATTTTACCTTTCAGATATATATTATATTATCCAAAGTTGGAATTTCTCATCTCTGGCATTTCTCTATTGCTTGTTTGTCTGCCTTTCACATAGAGTTATGTTTAAATGGTTTCCCTTCAAAATCTTAACTCTTAATGAGTTTATTTACAGCAAGTGTCTGTTGTGTCACATGATTTCAATACTTTTCAGCCTTTGAAAATTCCAGTTGGAATAATAATTGGGTGCTTTCTCCATCTAGACTTTTGCTGGGCTGGCAACAAAACTTCCCTGGGGCTAAACAGGGGGTTTATTGACCTCTGGAGAATGTGGTTAAAGATTAGAATGTCTGTGAGTGAACATTCTAATTTGTATTGTAGAAGGAAGCTTTCCTTTTACTCCAGTTCAGCTCTGTTACCTCCAGAAGTGGTTATCTGCTCTGTTTCCTTTCCTCATCACAGTCTGACCTTTGGAGAGCCCAAGTAGCAGTTTCTTTATCCCCAGACCTCTGGAAAGATAAAACGATTGCCCAGTTGAAACTGGAAACACCTGTCTCTTATTTAGAAAGAATTTAGGATATCATGGATACCAAAACACTTTCCAATCTTGATCATAAAGTAAAAGGGAAAAAATTCAAAATAATTAAAGATTATAATTTTATACATTTTTTCATGCATAATTGTCATTCATCTAGTCTAAACCTTCTGATTTCAAGTCTGATGACTCTTAGAGTTTTTTGCCCCAGGTCATTCCTAGGTATCTTTTAAAGGTTAAACTCAGTCAAAAAGTGGTATAAGTTGTGTGGCTCTTTCCACAGGTAGGATGGAACCTATCACCAGGTAAGTGGATCTGGTGAAATATTGTGGGTTTCGTAAGCCCGCTAACAGGCAAAAATAACCTACTTCCTTGCTCCCCCACCAATACACACCCCAAATCTGTGGGCTGAGGTGTGTGTAATGATGGAGGATTTAGGGTGGCAAGAAGAGGGGAGATGAGAACACCTCACCTGGGAAGACAACATTATGAAATGTCTATACAGATCTACAGAGGGTAACTTATAGTTTTAATTCCCTGGGTGTGAAAATTGGACTTCCTCACTGAATCCTTTTCGGGAGGAGATCAGGAATCAGTATGAGACTGTTTTCGTTAAATTCTCCAGCAAACGTGAAACCAGTGAATACTGCCTCATCTATATTTAGAATCTGATACCCAATCTACCAATATAACTTGATTTTCACAGGAAAGGTTATCTAATCGTGTTATCGCAGGGTCATTTTTATTTTTAACTGCAGCCAGATCTGCCCTTTTGCTTCCCTGAATTTATTCGTTTGTTTATTCATTTGACATTTATCAGAGCCTCTTGTGTACAAAGCACTGTTAGTCACTGTCTGGCATGAAGAGATACGTAGATGTGGGCCCTGCCCTGAAAGGCGGGAGAGGGTTCCGGCTTGGGTGCAAATGTGCACACGGTGGTGTGGTGGTCGTGTGTGGTAGAAGATGCTAAATGCCTGAGATGAATGTGCTAAAGCGCTGTAGGATTCAGAAGGTGAAGAGAGGTTTAGGCTCAGCAGGTCAAAACACACTGTATTGTTAGACACACTAGACAGGAAATGAAATGTTTCAATCATACAGAAGAGTATAGACAATAATACAATAAAAATGAGTATACCCATAACCAGATTTGTTAGTCTTAACATTTTGCGATATTTGCTTCTAATTTTTTCAGAGAAATCCATTGAAGCTCTCCCTTTGAACTCCCATTCCCCTCTCTTTCTCCCCCTTCCTTCTTCAGAGGCATTTATCTTTTTCACAGGTGTATGTATGCATACCTGGATATGTATTCATAAACAGTATATGCTTTGTGAATGTTTTCTGTTTTGCATGCTAAATCTTTTTATATAAATGGTACCATGATGGTATATCCTTTAATTTGCTTTGTTTGCTTAGCATAATATTTTCAAGATTGACTCATGTCGTTAGATGTACCTACAGTTCACTCATTGTAATTGTTACATGCTGTTCCATTCTTTGAACATATCACAATTTTTAATTCATTCTACTATTGACATTTAAGATACTTCCAGCATTTTGCTATTACAATAATGCTGCATAAAACATTCCTGAGCATATTTCCTATGTGCCTGGGTGAGAGACCTTCTAAGATATAGACTTAGAAGTGATACTGCTGGCTCATGGGATATATGGGGCTACAACTTAACTAGCGATTGCCAAATTTCTGTCCGACATAGTTAGACGAGTTTCCACGGCCACCAGCAGTATGTCGGAGTCCCCAGTGCTCTACGTCCTCACCTGTATTTGGAGTTCTCATACTTAGTAAATTTTGCCAACCTGATGAGTGCGAAATGTTATCTCATTGCTGTTTTGATTTGCATTTCATTGATTTCTTGTGAGCTTGGGCATCTTTTCATATGTCTATTGGCCATTTGGTTTTCTTCCTTTGTGAATTGGCTAGTATATCATTTGCTCATTTCTGTTTGTGTATTTGTGATTTTTACTGATTTGTAGCAATTTTTGTATATTCAGGATTATAATCCTGTGACAGTTATATACCATGAGAACATTTTCTTCCCCCTTGTGCTTTTTCTTCCTTCTCCTTTTTTTGGTATAGTTGTCGTATAGTTTTAAATGCCAATGGAGAAGAATTTTTCTTTTTTTTTCCTTTGTTTCGTGCTTTTTGGTGTCTTGTTTAAGAAATCCATTCTTATTCCAGGTTTTTCAAGATATGCTTCTGTATAATCTTCTGAAAGTTTATTTTTATTATTAAAGATTTTACTTTTTGTGTTTGTGTCTTAATCCACCTGCAGTCGGTATTTGTTTATGTATAAGGACACAGATAAATCTTAAGGACAGGTGATGTAACTTATAGGAAAGGCAACCAATATCAATGTGTAAAGAATTTTTCAAAGTTGTACTCTATGCGATTTGACCAGAATGTTTGGCTTTTCTCTTTTCTCCGTAATAGGACAATATCAGAAGCTAGTCCTTCGTTGGTGGATGATTTTAGTACATGTTTATGTCCTTAAACTAAGAACAATAGTGCATGCCATAAACCTGCCTTTAAGGGGTCATTGTACAAAACTCCAGGATAATGTGATCATTGTAACTTTTTCATGTCAAGACTGATTTCCCTACCTTTCTTACATTACCTGCAACAGAATACGTGCTCAAACGTTAGCACGTGTGGTTTCTTCCTTTCTCTCACTCACACACACACCTCCCACTCATTTTTGAAAGGCCATCACCTGGTAAATAGATGAATTCTTCACTGTGTGCTGTTTTGTGTATAGGACTGGAGAAAAACTGGAGAGGTGAC
The DNA here is from genome assembly GCF_037783145.1 of Equus przewalskii. NCBI lineage: Eukaryota > Metazoa > Chordata > Mammalia > Perissodactyla > Equidae > Equus > Equus przewalskii. Next base: position 133,670,216 of record NC_091831.1, read on the forward strand.
AGTTAAATAACGTGAAAAAGAATTTCTAATAGAAAGAACTTTCTCTTGAATAGCTAGTTCAGTACTGTGTTTTGTCTTGTTAGTTTAAAGAATTTAAATTAGTCCTTAGCACCAGGCTTCAAAATAACATTACTTTGTATTTTGTTAATGTTTTAACTTACTGTGTTTTAAACTGAAAGCTGGTGTTATACACTTACCTTTGTCTTTGGGTTTCACAAGTTATTCGATCCATACGCGTGTGCCTCTAATTCTAAGGAAGCTACTGAGGAAGAACTATTCTCCAACCTTAAAACGTAATCTAGCCTTCTGTGTTTATTACTCACGCAATACCTAAGAGGGCTGGCCCCACATGTATTTTTTTAGGATGAACCTATTTTCTCTGAACAGCCATGTTGCTCGTTTGCACTACTCCTAAATGGTACAATTTTTGCCTTGTGTTACGTTTTACTCTGTAACTCCCTCCTCCTAAACTGTACCAGATTATAAACCCTTTTTCATCTTGGTATTTCTAAAGCATCCAACTCAGTGTCTCACAATGTAAATACTTAGGAAATGTTTGTTGAATGAATACTTGTTATATTTTATCATTAATAGCTACTAATAGCTACTCCCTTTATTAATAATACTACAATTTCCAAAGTGCTTTTCACATATAATTACATTTAATCACTGTGACAGTCCTACGGTGTGGATATTATATTAATATCCCCCATTTTATAAGCAAGAAAATCAAGCGTGTTCAAGTTAAATAATTTTTCCGGGCTCAGTAGTTGGTAGGTGGCAATTTCAGGACTTGAATGATCGTCTTCCTTCCCCACTTATGACAACAAGAACAAGCATAAGAAGCACAGCAAAGACAGTCAAATTGGAACAATTTGCCTGAAGCTCTGCTCTGTTTTACAGGATAATCCCAAACCCAGTTTTCTGACTACAAATCCCGAGCTGAATTCTAGTTGGTATTGTCGTGGCTACCATTAGCAACAATTTCAACCTGCCGTAAAGATGAGAGTATGCATTCAAACCAAAAAAAAAAAGAAAAGAAAAGAGAAGGTATTGATGAGCTCGCCCCTTTAGGTATGAGTGACTTGGGTAGGTGTGATTCTTTAGGCAACGGTAAAGAACTGTGTTTCTGGATTCTCACTGGTTGGGTAGTCACACAGGGCCCTTAATAACACCTGTTTTTTTGTTTTTTTCATTCAAAAAGTACTTTCTTTGTTATGGTTATTGAGATTCATTTGGGAGTGAGGATGGATGAGATTGTTGAAAGCAAGTCTGTTTCACCTTCTTTCTAATGCCTCCTCTCCCCCTTCAGGCCATCGTCTTGTGTAACTTGACTGTGACCTGTGTGGGAGAGACACTTGCTAGAAAGAGTTGGGTGGATGTATTGCACCTTGCCTTTTATGAGCAATCATTTCTCAGTAAGGCTTTATTAACTACTATTAGATCCGTTTCTTACGTGTAACCTCAGTGGGGATGCGGAGTAGAGAATTAGAGAGTGTTCCCCAGAAATTCGTGCACTATCCAAACTTTAATAGAGTTTCAGTGACAGAGGGTGGTGGTGGTTGGGGAGCACGATTAATGTTTCATTGTAAATGGCTCAAAAATCCTATCTCAAGAAACTGCTAACAAGTGATCCCCTTTAAGCCAGATCTTATAGTCTCCAGATTTCTCTGTCTTCACTTTTAGGCAGAACACATTTCTCTTTCTCCTCTGCTTCCCAGTCAGACTTACCCCTTCTTGTCACCTTTTCTGTCTCCTTTTTAATTGTTACGCACTTGTGCTTCTCTTCTGCTTCCCTAAGTATTTCTCTCAGGACAGGCCCTGATGAGCCCCATTTCTTGGTTAGACTCATTTACCTGTTTTCCTAAAATCGTTAGTTATGCCTGGGAACCTTTGTAGTCAGCTTTTCCAGCTGTTGGCCTAAATGGCCCTTAGGGAGACCAGAAGCAATGAACCTGGAATAACCACATTTGACTTCCGCGAGCCCTCTTGAGAATTTAGTAATTACTTAATGGATTGAATTGGTGACATACACTGTTCCAGATAACAACCTGGGTTGCATTAAATTAACCTTCACAAATGGGTATTTATTGGTGTACTTTTAAAAGACTACATGTGTTGGCTGTAATTGCTCTTCCGTGTTTCTCCACGCTGCTAGGTATTTGTACTGGGTGAAAAATTTCTCAGATTAGAGCCTGGGTGGTAGTTCCAGCCATTTAGTGATGTGTGTCATTGTGTTCAGCACATTGAGCATAAATCCTGTCTTGTAAACAGCAGGGAGACTAATGAGGTTTGCCCACATTCTGGTATCATTACCAGAAATTCCAGCAGAGAAAAAGAGAAGGCTTCGAAACGAAGTACACAAGACAGAGGGATTTTTGGAACTCTTCATCTGAATTAAGGAGAGAGATTTCTGCTGAACATTTAGTACAGACGTATGTACAGATATGGGTACATAAACTCCATTTAGCTAAAAAAGAAACCAAACATTTGCTTTTAATGACTACTTGCACAGTCACTAACTTAGCTCTACAGAGAGCTAATGAGGGGCTTATTTATGAGTGTCTCTAATTGTGAGTGGTATAAAGGGGACAGCTATTGAAATAGCGCAGCTGTTAAAATGATAGCATGCTTTTTACTTTCTTGGAACTCTTCAACATTTCAGCCAACTAAAATTTCAGACCAATTTTAGTCTTAGAATTTTTGGAGGGATGCTGCTGTTATTTTTATAGTGAAAAATGACTTCTGAACACACCAGATCTCTTGCAAGAGGCCTTTCAAATGTGGTTTTTTAGGTTTATTTCAAATCTGTGTTTTTATTATTGCTGTTAAATAACTTGCGTGTTTTATAATGTCCCATCAGGGATACAAGTGTTGTTTAGCACCTAGACTAGTTTTCTTCCTGGATTTTGAGTTTTCGTGAAAGCTGGTATCATGGCAGCCTTGACACAAAGTGTGGTGCACACATCGTTGTGTTTGAATAAATGAGTGAATGAATTAATACTAGCAAATAAAATTATCTGGGTCCATTTGCAGAGTTACTAGGAGACAAAATGCCAGGACTAGAAACTGAATTCCAGGGCGTAGTGTTTTGAAATGAGTAGCTTTCTTCCTTTGAAGAAAGCGCGCGCGCGTGCACACACACACACACACACACACACACACACAGTCTTTAGGATGGAAAACTCCCCTCTTCCGTTCCTTCCCACTCACTTACCTCTTCTTTTTTTTTTTTTTTTTTTTTTTAAGATTTTATTTTTCTCCTTTTTCTCCCCAAAGCCCCCCCGGTACATAGTTGTATATTTCGTTGTGGGTCCTTCTAGTTGTGGCATGTGGGACGCTGCCTCAGCGTGGTCTGATGAGCAGTGCCATGTCCGCACCCAGGATTCGAACCAACGAAACACTGGGCCGCCTGCAGCGGAGCGCGCGAACTTAACCACTCGGCCACGGGGCCAGCCCTCACTTACCTCTTCTGAAATGTAAACCCCTAAGGCTGCATTGTAGAGTAGTGAACAAGGCTGCGGTCTGGGCATTAGAAGACCAGTGTTCCGGTCCCAGTTCTGCCACTGATGTGTGCTCATGTAACAGTTCCTTGTACGTGTAGGCACACAAAAAATGTTCATTTAATTAATGAACGAACAAATTGCTTGATCATTCATTGAGTACTTCCTTCTGTATTAGGCTCTGGGGATATGAAAATGCCTTGTGATACTGGGTAAGTTACTTAAATTCCTAGACGTCGGTTTTAGTACTTCTAAAATGACAGTGTGGAATGAGATGCTTGTTTATTAATCCACTTACTTATGAAAAGGACTGGCTTAGAAGTGCTATGAGATTTCTTTACCCCGCCCTGACTCTTCAGAACGCTTTAATTTCCTGGGCCCAAACCTGGCATTATGAGGCTCAGAAGAAAAATGCTGAACTTGTTCACACGTCTAGTTGTTGTCTTTCTGGGACCCAAAATTTTCACTCAAAACAATCTTGTTTAAAATATTTTCCCAAGGATGTCCTTATAATTACAGAGAGTAGTCGACAGAAATCTGTGTTAATGATTCTCCTTATATAAGTGAGTGATTTGCAGTGTCATAAAGATCCACTGGAAATCAAAATTTTTGTTCACTGAAGACTTACAGGACTAGAAATTAAAGCAATGACTCCCAAGAGAAATAGCCCTTTAAATCTTAGAGAAAATGGATTTTAATACTTGGTAATGGTGGTAGAAAGAAAAGGTTTGTTGGCACTTTTCCTCCAAACCATTTCAGCTGCTCTTCTGTCGGCCTAAGCTCGTGAAAACCACGGTGGGTCGGGTGAACTCTGTGGAGAGGGAACTTGTCAGGAGCTTAGGGCTTTTCACTTGAGTCTACTAGAGACTTAGCACTTTGCAGGTCAGTGCCACTGCTATTTGTCTCCGACCTACGAGATCTGCAGTTCTTCACATCAAAACCACATCTTGCTGAGCAGAGATCAAACGCAGGAAGGTAAGGATTCTGCCAGTGATTTATCATGCCAGGGAGAGTGATCAGGCCAGATGGGGCCACTGCAAATGAAGTTGACATTCTGGCAGTTTCTCATATAGGTCTCACATGTAGTTATGGCTAGTTTTTCTTGTAGAGGAATTCCGGGTCAAGTGGCAGCTTTCAGTGGCATTTCTTAGCAAGACTTACCTCCAACATGAGGTTTGTTTCAAAATCAAGTCCTAGCAAGATTTTTCTAATGTTTTATTTAACTGGCAAATGGGGATTTCTTGACCAAATATTTGAAGGTTAATTTGAACTTTTCATTTGATGTCTCCTTTCCTCATTTTTCCTTTTCCAGGAAGGTGCCTATTAAAAAAAAGAAAAGAAAAAGAAAAATTAAGATGCTTTGAGGTCTAGAAAAAACCTTTCCTCCTAAATATTAGATATAACTTTAAGATGATGAAATTGACTATAAACTGTGCACGCTTAGGCTTATTAGTTCAGCTTCACATTCATTAACTCAGAGACTTTAGGAATGAATTCCTGCAAATATTACCATCCAGTGCCGGGCTGGGGGAATGCATCCCATAGACCTTTTTGCATATTTGTGATCACCAAGAACAAAGAGGGAGAATTTAATCATTTAAGTATAAAATAGGTATAATTATGTTTGAAAGTATTTGCTAAGATTTGAGTCAACGGCAAGAATTTTAATTGAAAGAAAAAATTCAATAATCCCTCTCTTCATTTAACCATGTATGTCAGCAGATACATGAAAATGATTGTGCTCCATAAAATTCAACTTGCTTTTTGTTTACACTCACAAGCGAATGTTGAGTCTCCCGTGGAGAAATCACTCATTGGTTGGTTCAAAGGCCTCTTCAACCTTAGGCTACGCACTGTTCCTGGCCCTCTGCCCAGGATGTTTGCCTTGTATCCTCAGTGGAAGATGATATTGGTGTTTAAATGTAGTAGTTCATGCCATTAACTTCTAATTCAATGGAAGATACCAGTTGTCCCTTTTGTGTTTTGCTTTTTCTTAATGAGGAAAATTACCATAAACAGAATGGACTTGGTGGTTAGAACCAGGTCTCATCCTGTAGTCAAAGTTCACTTGATTCCCTGAGGTATCAGTTTATCTGTTCATAAACTGGGAATTATTATCTTGACCGATGAAGTACTTCACTTCTGCAAGGAGCAAGTTTAAGTTATAACAATGAAATGGAATTTCTCCTAGTATTCACTTGGCATCCTTGGAATGTGTACAATATCCATGAAAACCTGATAAGATTACCAGATAAAATATAGTGCATCTAGTTAAATTTGAATTTTAGGTAAATAATCAATACTTTTTAAATATAAGTGTGTCCCATGATTTGCCAGTGATTTGGGACATACTTATACTGAAATTTAACTCATTGTTTTTCTGTAATTCATATTTAACTGGGCATCCTGTATTTTTACTTGCTAAAACTGGCAGTCCTAACCCGTTATGCACATGGTTTGTGATTTTTATCTGTGACCAGCAAATAAACATAATTTTAATGTAAAATTAATTGGCAATAAAATCAAAGACCAAAGGAATCCTTTAAAATTATTGCACTCAAATACTGAAGAAGAGTGAAGTAGACAGACTTTCTTTTTTAACCCTAGCAAATACTATGAATAAATAAGGCAACTAGGCCCATTGTAAAGACAGCTTAATCTCCTAAATGAATCGCTCCAGCCTTTTAATTCAAAATCATACAAACAAAAACATTGAGATAAGCTGGGTGCTTTTTCAAATGGGGACCCCTGTGGCTTTGAAAATAAACACTTCAGCCTTCTTCCCCCCCACCCCCAACACCCACGCTCACACTCTCTAGCCTTTCTGATGTCCTCTATTTGCAAATGAACAGGCTGAATTCTGAGAAAGTCAGAATACTAATTGAACCTAGGGAAGATAGGCAAAGGAACATTTGTTTCCAAGCAGAAGACAAAAAGAAACATGTTATGACTTGCTTTCTCAAGACTGACAGGAGGATGGTAAAGCCCCTCCCAGTTTCCTCTTCTCAGAGCACATTCCCACCCGCCTGCTTAGACCCTCTCAGGGCCAGGCAGCCCTAGTAAGTTTGAACAAGCCGGCCTTAGCCTGTCTCTGTGGCAGACTCAGAAAACAGTAGCAATCAGAAATTCTGGGAGACCAGTTAATGCGTTGGATAGCCTTCACTATCTTTACCTTCTTCCAGCTTCCTTTTCCCCTTTGTGTCTCTGATGGTTTGGCAAAGGGGTCTTAGTTACTAGCAACAGAAAAGAATAAGTGAATGAAGAAACAAACACACACAGAACAAGGAGTGACTAGCTTCTTAAGAGCACTGATAAATTGCCTTAAATTGATTGTTTACATTCAGTTGAATCAGAATCAACTAAAAGTTTGAATGCATGCTATGCCAGGCTTTTCAATAATCCAGTACTTTATTTAATTCTTACAACCTCTGGATGGGGAGGTTTTATTGTCTTATTATACAGATGAGAAAAATCGAGCCATAGAAAGTTTAAATGACACACCTAAGTCACGCCATCTAGTAATCTTTATGCACATAGGAATTCCACCCATTAAGGAATCATGTGAGAACAGTGGGGAGGCAGAACTTGATTTTCGGACACCTTTGTCTATTTTTGTGGTTAAAGAAAACCAAAAAAACCTCCATGCAATTCAGCTTCTGTGCTAGTCCCACCTGGTGGTAGAGCTAAGGGAGACGGGAAAATTAGGCAGTGTAGGTCTGTGGTGGACACATCCTGCCATAACCTCTGGAATTCTGAATCCAATGAAACACTAGGACGGCCCTAATCTGTATCTCAGGTCCCTGGAATTACCCCCAAGCCCTTGAATCTGAGTGATCCACGCAACCTTATTCTGGGAAAGAGACCAGCAGCTCCCCCTCACTCGCCCCAGTTCATTTGGATCCAACCTTGTCCCCACAAGGCTAGCCAAACTGAACTGTCCTCTGGGGAACGTGACTAATGACCTTTTGTCTCTGTACTCTCATCAGTGTCCTTTCACTTTCAGAAAGAGACCTTGAGGATAGATGGTTATGTGAGAAGCTGGGTAGATCTTTGCTACCTAATGACTAATGTCCTAACTTATTTCTGTTTACAACAGTAACACAATTTGTGTAATCATTGCATGTTTGTGTGATGTGTTAGGCATGCAACATTTATTTTCAAATACTCTGGCACAATCACTTTAGATTAACATTTTAAAGCTGTTAGAAAACGTTGCCTCTAGTTTCTCCTTTCTTTTGGCTTGTGCCCTCTGCAGACTTTGAAAGTCTAGTTTGCAGTTTTTCTGGGTGAAAGCTTTCCTTGTTTCTGCTTTTCAACCTAGGATTCAGGATAAGTGGGGTTCAGAGCATACAGCGTGGGCCCATTATTTAAAACTTTTAGTTGATTTAAAATTAGAATTGATAAATTAGTCCTTGTCAAAGCAAGCTTTGTAAGACCACACTTTTTGCCAGTAAAAGATGACACCTATTGAACAAAGGCCATGTCTCTATAATATCAAAACATTGACTTTAAAGTGAAAAATGCAATCAATCATCTAGGTGTTTTCCTATACAATACCATTTGGGTGTTTTTTCACTTTTTAGGCAGATGTTTTGGCGTGAAGCCAAGCAAAGAATGGAAGTCAACAGAACCACTTTTGCTCTAGCTACCTAGATATTTCAACAGGAAGGTTCTCCCCCATAAATGATTTGAGCACTTGCTTCATTATTTTACTTTAGATAGGAAGCCTCTTAATTGGAAGTAAAAGAAGATGGGGATTTTTTGCATTAAAGTTAAAAATACCTTTATTACCTTTGATTGTAATATTCAAAGGCTGCCAGCTTTGCAGAGTAGCATACTGAGGTGCTCATTGATAGAATTGTTTCTAACAATAGAACTGCAATTTTACATGGTTGAATGATAGCGCCGTCTGTTGTTTGTTGTGCATAAATCTCTTTAAAGTATATCAAGTAGCAATAGTCGCGCGATCATGTAAAAGGAGATAACTAACATATGACAAGTGCTCAAACTCTTTCTTTGTGCTGCTTAATTAAAAGTAATTGAACTTTTTCCTATAAATAGATCAGTCTGGTTATCGATTTGCTATCTGGTACTCTTCTTTGATGAACCAAAGGCAGTTTAGTGGCAGGCTGAGTAAAAGGCAACTCTCCAAGGCACAGTCCACTGCAGGGTTTCATACAAATCATTTGAAGCATTTACTATTAAAAAAACAAAACATTTTATTACTGAAATAAAACATGGCAGCTTTATGTCAAAGATTCATTGAAGATAGGAAATTATTTACACCTAACTCTATTAATGCCTGCTGCTTTGAGAATTCCTCAGGGTTTAGATTCCTCAATTAGAAAATTCATGGCGGCCTCTCTGTATTGTCATGGCCACTTTGCTGTGGGCTGAAAAGCAGTAAGTCTCGTTTGTCCTGGGTGATCTTCCTGCTCCGGAAGTGGCCAAGTGACGTGGCTTGGCTTGCATGGCGAAGCTTCACTGTTTTGTCATCTTTATCTAAGTAACTGCTGAGATTTAGAAAACAACTTAAAGCAACTTTTAGATGAATCGAATCCCTGTTGACAGCCAGTCTGAATTCCTTGTTCCGTTTTCACTTCTTTCCCCAGTAACATAATTTGTTATATCTTTGAAACACTGACTGCATGTTAGGATGTACGGGAAACCAAATGAAGCCAGGAGACCTTTCTTCAAGGAACTTAGAAAGGGGAGAAACTTCCATTTTAGCCAGCTAAGCCTTAGCCACATTCACATTTTATCTCACTTAATTGTACAACAGCTCTGCAAGGTAGATAAGCCTTATTTCTGTTTTTACAGAGAAGGAAACAAAGCTCAAAGAGTTTGAGAGTCTATTTAAGATCGGTCAGGATTACGCAAGTGGTAAAAGGCAGACTGGTATTTGAATGGAGATCTTTCAACTCTGGTACCTCTCTTCTAGTTTGGTCTATAAGGAAGATGCAGGAATACATGCAAGATTAATCATCTCCATCCTTGATGAATTTCCTTATTTCTCTACTTTGTTTTATATACATACACACAGACTTCATAACCATTAACCATCATGATTGACTAAATTAAGCAACTTCAGTCCCTATACTTGTCTTGGGGAGAATGGACTTGCGAGTTACTTTGTTATCCTGATAGTCTCTTTTGAAAGAAAGAAAATTGCATAAGCCAGCCCAATCACCTTGAATTGGCTTTCAAGAAGCCCACCTTTATGATCTTTACTGTTTTAACCCAGGAACACAAGCATGTACTCCATTCATATTTCAGACCACCTCTCTTGGACGCGCTGAGACGTGTGTTCCTTTCAGGTTTGGGAAGGGACACTTCTGATTGGCAGAAAGCCTTCATTGCGGTGGAGTATTGTTCCTGTTAGCATTCTTAAAGGCATTCCACCAAGAAGAGAATAAGATTTCTGAGATGGGGAAATATATGACACTTCCTTCCCGGGTGCTCAGAATCTAGGAAGCTATGAAATATTTATGGAAGGAAATTGTTCTTACAGATCTTTTTGAAATGCCTTTATGGAGTGTCTCTAATAATATGCCATTATGAATTTTCATTTTAATTCTTTTAGCTGGGAGAAGTACCTGTGAGCCAAACAGCTGTGACTGTTTTATAAAGACTTTGGCATGTGATGCCCTTTTCTTAGCCTTGGATACCTGGATTCTATAGAGAAAGGAACATATGAAAAAAGAATCACCTTGATGCAGTGAAATTGTAACCAGCTCCTAATTCAGTCAAGGTTGGCCATTCCATCTTCCTCTGCTCATCCAAAACCAACCATCCTGTGAGAAGTCATTAGGTAGGGATTGGTTTTGAAGCCCCCTTCCTGGACCTTCAGATATAGCCCTGTGGTTGTTAGAGTGCAAAAATTTTCTTTGCTAAGCCTAGGAATACAGTTTCCTATCTGAGGATCACAATAGTCTGACTGCTGTCTGTCCTCTGGCAGAAGTTTCTACTTCTGCACCTGGGGAGACTGCAGAAAATGTCCCAGGACTTCATCCCTAAGCAGAGTCACATTAGGAATATAAATCACCACCGTTTCCCTGACACATTTTGCTTTCAAGAAAGGAAATGAAAAATTATTTTGCTGTCACTTGTGTGGATTTGCTGAAGAAAAATGGGACTCAAGCAAGATTCCTCATGCTGAATAATTTTTGAAGAGACATTGTGAAAGAGATGTAGTGAATATTGCTCAGATTCCCCGGTCACCCATCAAATCGGCTTTCTAAAGAAACATCAACAAAAGTTAAATTTAGAAAAAGCACCACAATGGGAATTGGAAAATAGGGATTTCAGTCGCAACTCTGCCGCTAATGGGATGTGTGACCTCCGGCAAGTCATTGGACTTCTTCTGATACATTTTGGGGGGGAAGGTGGGCAGTTCCCAGTTGTTCTTGGTGATGACTTTGAATAGGTTTTAAAATGCTTGTTGTAGGACTCTTTTCCACCTAAATTTCACTTTCTCAGGCGTTCCAGGTTTCAGATCACTCAAGAGAACTCCACTGTTATGGCCCAGTGCCCCAGAGAAAAGTGGTCCTTTTTGAACCACCTTCATTCTAAAGGGTTTTAAAGGGTTTTAGCAACATACTGTGGTCCTGCAGTCTTTTTAGGTGAGTAAATAACTCCATCGTCTTGGCGGTGTCTGTCTGGTATATTGGTTGTGTGTTCAAGCTGCACATATTTGGAAAAGGAGGCAGTCACTTTTGAACCCGGAGGATGGACCCTGCTGTGGGCACGGAGATGTGTTATTCAAAAGATTGTGAAACCAACCTGCGCTTAGAGAAGGAACAAGACAAACCTACAGTGTCACAGGACTTCTGGTAAACTTTCATATTGAGCGCCCACTGGTGGCCACATGTGTTCTTTATCCAGTACCTCAGATGTACAGAGTTCTAGGAGTAGGAAGTCCTTAGGGTTGCCATCTTCCATTCAATTGGTAGTAGCTTTCTAAAGTGCCATGTTGGAAGGTATTCAGAAGTTTAACCAAAAGTGTCATAAGCAATTATCAATGTCTGTCAAGGGGGCTGGACAGAAGATTTGTATCACAGGTGCCATAGTCTAGCCTGTCTTTGGTCACCAGGTCTGGTACTGTCATGGATAAACTGAGGGCTGAGGAAGCCGGGAGACTTGCTAGACATTTAGTGTGAAACCAAGACCAGAACACAAGCACTTCACCACCTCTTCATTTTTCTGCTGTAGAAGAAAATAAGACTGTTAAAGTGGTTACCCCATGTAAATAAGTCCCCAGGCATAGTCAACATAAATAGTAAACTGTCAAGTGGCCACACTGCGTAAGTGCTAGTGGTCGGATGAGGAGACTGCAATTCCAGTTTGCCGTTCCAGGCTTCAGATCACTTAAGAGAACTCCAGTGTTATGGTCCAGTGCCCCAGAGAAAAGTGGTTCATTTTGAACCACCTTCATTCCAAAGGTTTTAGCAAGGTACTGTGGTCCTGCAATCTTTTTAGGTAAATCACTGACTCCATTGTCTTGGTGGTCAGGTGTCTATCCAAAACCAGGTTCTGGATGAAAACAGGTTGTCTTAACCTCAATTCAGACAAGAAAGAGTAGGAAGCATACAGTATTCGTGGGATGGTGTTCAATGCAGATTGAGGGCCCAGCTTCTCTCGATAGATGAAAATCGTTCTAGAATTCCAAGAACTTTGACTCCTGAAATTCAGAACGTACATTGTTTTGCTTTTTGTTGGAAGAAAGTATTTGCTTCTTATGTAATAAAAATACATATCAGACATTTATTGAACAACTGCTACTTCACTTTTTCCTTTTCTGGGTACTAGAGATGCAGAAATAAAGAAGGTGTAGTGACATCGCATGTGTCCTTATGGAGCAAACGATCTAGTGGGGGACATAGGTAAACTGTTACCGGACAGTATAGTATGTAGGCAGAAGTCAGGTCAGAGGTCCAGCAGTTAGCTCTGTGTGACAGGATTTGGGAAGGCTTTACCAAGAGGTTGTATTTGAACTCAGTTTTGAAGGATGACTAAGATTCTACTGTTTTGTCAGCTGAATAAGGGAGGGAAGCACAGCATGTTCAAAGATCTTTATTAAAGTTCCTAGCATATTATAAATTGGTGTGGTTTTAGGATAGTGGGGGAAAGGGAGGAGGAAATATGGTGTTGTTTTGTCTCTGTCTGTTTTTCGTTTACATAAATGGTATTGTGCTCTGGACGTTGTTCTGGCTTAGAAACTTGGTGAGGAGTGGCCAGCGGTGAGACTAGAAAGGTTGATTGGGACTAGATTATGAAGGAACCTATCTCTTGGGAAGAAACATGTTTAATTAATCATTGTGACAGTACAAATGGCACTTCAAGGTTATGCAGCAGTGAACGAAATTGAGCGAGGGTACTAGTCTCTTACACATGCCAGTATCGAGGACTGTGAGGTAAAGGTAGGTTTTGAGTCCCAGCTTTACTCCATTCCTAGCGGTGGGCAAGTTTCTTCACATCTCAGAGCTTCAACTTGCTCGTCTATAAACAAGGATAATAATGGGGCCCAGCTTATATAATAATTTTGGGGATTAAATGAGTTTTTACATGTAAAGTGTCTGAAATAGTGCTTCGAACATAGTAAGCACTCAGATGTTAACTTTTATTATTCCCCCGACTGATTTCATTTTTAATTCTGACTTTACAGTAAATGTCCTAATTATATTCTTTCTATTGCCTTTGGCCTAACTGAACACAGATCTTTAATTTAAAGTTGTAGTTTAGCGGAGAAGAGCGGAGAAAACCAGTAACGTTGAGAGGAATGGAAACGCTCTGTACTTAGCTGCAGGAGACTAGGTCTAAGTTTTTGCCCCACAAATTATTTGCCGTCTAAACCTGCCCTTGTAACATAGACCTTAGTCTGTTCATCTGGAAGGACAATACCTACATCACAGATTTCTTATATAGATTAAATGAAATAGTGAAAATGCTCAGTATGTGAGGGGCACCAAATAATGTTAATAATCTAAATTATTTATTGAATGCGTGTCGTCCACGTACTTAGGATTAAAACAAATTCCTGTCCCTGGATCATGTCCCTGCAGGTTGTTTAGTGTTCGTGGTGTAGCAGAACCCGTGTCGATGAGCTCTGAGGGACTTACTCTTCCAACAGTGCTGTCTTTCCAGCTGTGGGCTCAGAGCCAGTGCTTTCTTTGATGAAACCTGAGTCCTCTCCTCAGAAGGACGTTCTCTTGGCTTCTGTCAGGCATGGCGGGTTCTTCGGTTAGATTTCTCGGAGGCACGCTAATTACCTGTCTAGTGTTTTATGAAATAAGGACATAAAATGTATTATCTTTGGAGCATATTCACAGTAGGTATTCAACAAGTATTTTTGAGTGTTGTTACCGCATCATATTATGGGAGCTGGTACTGTGTTGGTCTTCCCCCCTGCAGTGCTGAATACTTGTTTCAAGGGCAATGGCTGATTCTTACTTATTTCTGTATCCCCCAGTGCCTAGCATAGTGCCTGACATGTAGTAGGTCGTAATAAATGATTGTGAATAAAGGAAGAAGTAATAACTTCAAGGGAGATAGAACAAAGATGCCAACCGCCTCCCCTTTCACATGTAACTCTCCTCCCCTTCTCTTCTCTTCCCTCTCTTTTCAGCTCCGCCCTTCCCCCCAATAATCAGTGTTGTGAGTCACTTACTAGCCTTAATTCGCCTTTTTAGAAGATAATATTTCTTTCATTTCCTCTCTTCACAAAAATGAAAGGTGGCATGTCTTCATTATAAAGAAATGGCCTCAGCAACTTCTGGAAAAACTCTAGTGGTTAATCAGTTACTTTTAATTTAAATATATATGCTTAATGCTGAATTACATTGTAAAACTCCCAGGCTGATTTATGGTCTCAGTCCGCCTTAATTAACATCGATTCGAGGGGGATAGTAAATGGGAATGGCCTTCACAATTGAGGCTGAACAATGAACTCTCTGGGTGTTGTCCAATTTGTAACATGATTTACATGGAAGCGAGCCCTGCCTTTCCCGGGGTTATCCTTTTTTCATCTGGTGTTTAGGACGGGTTATATATAATCCATAGATAGGAACATTTGCTGTCAAATACTTTTGCTGATTTAGAGCTAGGCCACAAAATGGTCACTATTAATAAAGAAGGAGAAAAAAACCTAATCTGAGGCTTTGCAGGGATTCCAGGTTCTTGCTATGTGTCATCGCTTGTCCAGTCTGTGGCGTTTTTACGAAGTGGCCATAATGAAAGTCAGATTAAATGCACAGGATATATACATTTAATCAACAGCCATTGGAGTCTGTGGTGCTGGAAGAGTTATAAGAGCCCCGTGAATGCAAATTTATTGCAAAAGAATTCAAGGGGTGGGGGAATGAATGTCTGCTGAATGGTACTACCTGACACAGGACACCGAAAAACTTTCCAGAGTGAGTGATTTAAGTGTAAGGTTTGGCTTGTAAAGCTGCCAGCTGCTTGGTTTCAAAACTTGAAACATTTCCAAAACATTGGATGAGGCACTTTATATGTGCACTAGAGTAAATACTCTGGTTTTACTGCCAATTTAAATGTGCTCAGTTTACAGTAATGAGCTTGTATAGGCATTACCTTGTTTATAGAAAGTGGAACAGGAAGAAATGAACATTAACCATTACCAGTAGCAATTCCCATTGCCTTCCACCACAACACTGAGGGCAAGTATAGTTTCTTCCAGTTTGGGAATATGTCACAACTGATGTTGGGGTGTACTTGCCTTTCATGCCGTGTTCAACAGAGAAACAAATGCTGTAATTCAACATGCCTCTGATAAGGCTCCTCAGACCAGTTGACTGTTTCTTACTATTTTTCCTAAAGCAGATGTCAACAGCATTCTCAGATATGGGGATATGGGACAGGTTGGTGCCCTGATTACACATAATTGAATTTGTTTTAGCCAAGTCTGTTTTCTACAAGTCAGTCAGTCATGAGAGTCAGTTATTTTCTCTTAAAAAATTATTTAGGTGTGTTTTGATGCCCTACATGGAAGCAGTGGCCTTTGTCTTTGGGATGGCTGGCACGGGAACCCCTTTACCCCTCTTGTACTCCTAGGAGCATATACTGCAGACATATAGATATATTTAGCCTGAAAGACATATTTGCTCAGCCTGGAAAAGAAAGAAAATGAAAAATCTAAGGATACACTAGCAAGCACAATACTTAGAATAAGCACTCAGTAAAAACTGTTAAAGGAGATAAAAAAGGAAGAGAAGAAGGGAAGGGAGGGTGTTAATAGGAAGAGACCATGGAAACCCCTATCCTTAGAGACGTATCCTCATGACTTCAGCTGTGTTTAGACTGGACTTTTCAAAACAAAAAAGTCCCTACCAATTGCCAGGGACTCCTTCTCTTTATTTCTGCGTTTCTTTGCATGGCTTCTGAGAAACTTTTGGCCCAAGCACACATATTACAAATATTAGGATTATGCTACCCAAGGAATACCACATTTCCCCTGCAGTGTAATTCCTTCTCCATTGGGTGGGATACCAGCAAAATGCAGAAATTGACCAAAACCCCAGGCATGGTAGATGTCTTCAAATACCGGGATTCTGATGACACAAGCATGTGGCTATCAGATTGTTCTCATGCCGTAAGCGCTGTAGGTTTCCAGGCTGGCCTTGCTTTAACGCTTTTTCTAACAGTATTTTCATGGTGACAAAAAAAGAAAAGAAAGCTGGTTATTCAGCATTGAATAGTTCAAAATATTGCATACCCAAACTTTCGTGGGAGATGTTTCACCTCTTTCTGTTTTTCCTGTCACACCCTCTCCTTTTCCCTCTGTCTCCACTGGCCTTCATCCTTGGGTCCCTTCTCAGTTCATTGTTTCTCAATATAAAATCTATAAGGCTTATTTTTCTCCATTTCTTCTATTTTAGCAGAACTATATTTAGAAAAAATAGTTGTTTTCTATCAATATTTTTCAATGTTCATTTTCCTTATCTTTTAAAAGTCTCCTTTTTCTCTTTCCTCTTTAGTATTTTTCACTTCTTTTAATGACTGCTCTTCCTAAATGTGATTAAATTATAACATTTAAAAAATTCCTTTCTCATCTCTTCCTTCTTTTCATGACTCTGTTTGACGTGGCTTTATGAGTTTCTGCGCTGTTTACTCTGACTCTGGATTTCTGTGATTTGGGGGCCTTGCTTGCGGTGCCTCGTCTGAAGACAGTGCTGTGGCAGAGGCCGGGGCTGAGGGGCCAGGGGTCACTCGACCACTGGAGCTGCTGATAGGGCCCAGGGACTCTTAGGAGGGAAGGAGAGAAGCTAAACTTCGATTTCTTCCTTCTCTGTCACGTTCCTTAAACCAGATTATCAGATACTCTTCAGAGAGGAGCTGAAGGCAAGCAAGAGGGGCTGATCAGGCCAGCTGCATCATTTTATTAGGGGTAGGGTTTCCTTCTTCTACCTTATCCATTCCGTACCCCGGGTCATACTTCCTCATTATTTCTTGTTTCCCTGAAGGCTTCTTCTAACCTGTCAGCCCACACTGATCTCTCTTTCTCCGAAGCCAATTCCTGCAATGTTTATCTCCACCATTCATCTGGGCACTAAATCATAGAGTGTCTTATGTTATTTAACTTTCCTGAAAGTAATCTTGTCTTTGAAACATGGTTATAAGCTCCAGGACAGCAGAGTACATGTCTTCTGTGGATTTTCAGTAATACTTACAAACAACTCCATGTTTAGAGTAGGCCTTTAATAAGCTGTTTGTAGTTTTTTCTGTGAAATCAAATTTCTGCTCAGCCATTCCTTTCCCTCTTAGTGCCAACTCACACTATTTTTGTTCTATCAAAGCTGGTTCACAGACGAGTATTGGGAGAGGGTTTTCCAGGTCCCTCAATTTTATGAAGTAGTTGCATTGTGACTGAGCCATAGCCCTTCTTTAGACTCTTTTTTAGATTATTATTTTTAAACTTACATCATTTAAGTAGTTAATAGTTGCTGCCTAGGATTTCCACTTCTGGCATTAAAGTAAACTGTACATTCTAAAGGCTCCTTCGGTCACAATGCAACTAGATCTTGTATGAATTTAATGTGTGTGTATAAATATATGTATTTAAATACATTTTCCAATGATTTGTTGATAGTTTATTGATCTTGTATCCTGGGACTTCGCTAAATTATACTTGTAGCAGGTTTTAAAAAATTGATTTCTTAGGAATTTCTACATAGACAATCATTTCATCTGAGAATAAAGATAAATATTACTTATTTTATTTTCAACCTTTTTGCTTTCATTTGTTTTTCATGCTTTGTTACCTGGCGTAATATCAAATGTTATTACAACATTAAATAGAAATAATGAGAGCAGCTATCCTTCTATACATTATTTTTAATGTATTGATTAATTAAAAGGGTGGTGATCTGAAAATGAATCAATGGGCTGAAGGAAAATGAAAAAGCTCTGTTTTCTCTAGAAGCAAATTCATTACCAGCTGGAAATACTAAAGCAAACCTCCATCGCACAGCAGCAGATACACAATTTTCTCAAGTCCACATGGAACATTCACCAACGTAGACCACAGTCTGGGCCATAAAAAACCCTTTAACAAATTTAGAAGGGTAGAAATCATACAAAAAATATACTCCCACACCACAGTGGAATTAAACTATAATAACAGAAAGATAGCTGGAAAATCCCCAAATATTTGAAGATTAAACAACACATTTTTTAAAAAACATATGGATAAAAGAATAAGTCTCAAGAGGAATTAAAAATATTTTGAACTAAATGAAAATATAACATCAAAATTTGTGGGATGCAGTGAAAGAAGTATTTAGAGGGAAATTTATAGCATTGAATACATATAATAGAAAATAAGAAATAGTCTAAGCTTTTACCTTAGGAAACTAGAAAAAGAAGTGCAATATAAACTTCGAAGAGAAGAAAAATAATTTAAAATATAGCAGAAATCAATGAAATTGAAAACAAGAAAATAATAGACAAAGTCAATGAAATCATACCCTGGTTCTTTGAAAAGATCGATAAAATTGATAAACATCTAGCTTGGCTAACAAAGAGAAAAAGAGAGAAAGCACAAATTACTAATATCGGAAATGAAAGAGGTGCCATCATAGACATTAAAAGGATAATAAAAGAATATTCCGAATGACTCTATGCCCACAAATTTGATAACTAATGGGTCAATTTTTTAAAAGACTCAATTTACAAAAACTCACACAAGAAGAAAGAGATAACTTGACTAGCCCTCTATTTATTAAAGAAATTGAATGTGTAGCTGAATAAAGCTTCTCACAAAGACACCTCCAGGGTCAGATGACTTTACTGGTGAATTCTACCCAATATTTAAGAAAAAAATAATGCTACTTCTACACAAACTCTTCCAGAAAATTGAAGAGGAGAGAATACTTCCCAACCCATTCTTTGAGACCTGCATTACCCTCATACCAAAACCAAAGATAATAGAAAAAATTTATATGGAAAACCTTAAAATCCCAACACCTACCAAATTGGTACCCACCCCTCAGATATTCGTCACTTTTTGTCTTCCCTTCTGTAGTTCTTTTGAAAAGCAGTTATCCTGACCCAAGACTTGGCCCCTAAATGGCCTTGAACTATACTGCATGGCCTTCTTCTTCCTGGTTCCAGACGTTTGGACCCAAGGGCAATAATTTAATTTACGTCTGGAGACTGGCTTCCAAAGATACTCTTCTCAGGAGGTTGACCTAAGAGACGCAAAAGGAAGGAATAGTTGATGGTGGGAGCTGAGGCTGGAGACCTAATATTGACTGTACCTAGGTAGGCCTGTATCTGTTTCAGAAACTGAACCAGTAATTAATAACCTTCCAAAAGAAAAAACACCCGTCCACATGGTTTCAGTGGTGACTTTTACCAACCATACCAATTCTCTGCAATTTCTTCCAGAAAGTAAAAGCAGAAGGAACACTTCCTAACTCATTTTATGAGGCCAGTATTACTCTGATGCCAAAACCAGATAAAGATATTATAGGAAAGGAAAACTATAAACCAGTCTCTCTCATTAACATAAATGCAGAAATTCTCAAAAATATCAGCAGTAAAATCCAACAATGTATAAAAAGTATTATACATCACAACCAAATAGGATTTATTCCGGGTATACAAGACTGGTTCAACATTCAAAAAGCAATTGTTGCCATCTGTCATATCATCAGGCTAATGAAGAGAAACCATATGATAGTATCTACACGTACAGAAATGGCATTTGACAAAATTCAACACTGATTTATGATAAAAACTCTCAGTATTGTAGGAGTAGAGGGCAACTTCCTCAACTTGATGGAGAACATCTCTGCATAAAACCTATAGCTAACATCATACTTAATGGTGAGAGACTAGATGCTTTCCCTCTATCATTGGAAAAAGGCAAGATGTTACCTTTCCCTCTCCTATTCAGCGTAGTACTGGAAGTCCTAGCTAATGCAATAAGAAAATAAAAGGAAATAAAAGGTATAATAGACTGTCTTTGTTCGTGGATGACACAATTATCTATGTAGAAAGTCCCTAGGAATTGACTAGGAAAAAAACCCACAAAACCAAAAAACCCTCCTGGAACTAACAAGCGATTATAGCAAGGTTGCCAGATACAGGTTAATGTATAAAAGTCATTTGCTTTTCTTTATGCCAGCAATGAACAATTGGAATTTGAAATAAAAAACACAATTCTATTTATATTATCACACCAAAAAAAGAGAAATACTTAGATATAAAAATAACAAAATATGTACAAGATCTTTATGAGGAAACCTATAAAACTCTGATGAAATTAATCATGAGATATCTAGAGAAATAGATATTCCATGGACAGAAAGACTCAATATTGTTAAGATGTCAATTCTTTCCAACTTGATATAGATTCAATGCACTTCTAGTAAAAATCCTGATAACTTATTTTGTAGATATCGACAAACTAAGTCTAAGTTTTATATGGTAAAGCAAAGACCCAGAAGAGCCAACAACATTGAAGGAGAAGAACAAGGTTGTAGGACCAAAGTTTCCAACTTCAACTTACTGTGAAACTATGGTAATCAAGACAGTGTACTTTGGCAAAAGAACAAGTAGATGAGTGGAATAGAATAGAGAACCTAGAAATAAACCCACACAAGTGTAGTCAACTGATCTTTGACAAAGGAACAAGGCGATATCTTTGAGAAAGGATAGTTTTTCAACAAGTGGTGCTGGAACAACTAGACAAGCACATACAAAAGATGAATCAAGAAACTGACCTTACGCCTTTCACAAAAAGTAGCTCCAAGTGGATCACAGACCTAAATGTAAAATGGAAAACTACAAGACACCTGGAAGATAACACAGGAGAAAATATAGATGACCTTGGGTTTGGCAGTGAGCGTTTACAACACCAAAGGCATGATCCATGAAAGGAAAAATTGATATTTTGGACTTTCTTAAAAAAAAAAAAAATCTCCTGACCTGTGAAAGATACTGTGAAAGAGAATGAAAAGACAAGCCACAAACTGGGAGAAAATATTTGCAAAACACATATCCAGTGAAGGCCTCGTGTCCAAAATATACAGAGAACTCTTTAAATTCAACACTAAGAAAACAGTTCATTTGAACAGTGGGCAAAAGGTCTAAGACATCTCACCAGAGAAGATATACAGACAGAAAATAGGCACATGAAGAAATTCTCAACATCATATGTCTTAAGGGAAATTCAAACTAAAATGAGATGCGACTATATACTTATTAGAATGGCCAAAATCCAAATAATTGATAACACCAAATGCTGACGAGGATGTGGAGCAACAGGAGCTTTCGTTCATTGCTAGTGGGAATGCAAAATGGTCCACTCACTTTGGAAGACATTTTGGCCGTTTCTTACAGTGCTAAGAGTAGTCTTACTGTGTGATCCAGCCGTCACTCTCCAAGGCATTTACCCAAATGAGTTAAAAATTTATGTTCACACAAAAACCTGCACACAACTGTTAATAGCAACTTTATCCATAATTCCCCAAAACTGGAAGCAGCCAAGATGTCCTTTAAAAGGAGAAAGAATAAACGAACTGTGGTGCATCTATGCAATAGAATATTTTTCAGCATTTAAAAAATGAGCTAACAAGCTGTGAAAAAACATGGAGGAACCTTAAATGCAAATTGCTGAGTGAAAGAAGCCAGTCTAAAGGGGCTGCTTACTGTATAATTCAAACTATATGACATTTTGGAAAAGGCAAAATGATGAAGACAGTAAAAATATCAGTGTTTGTCAGGGATTTAGGGGGAAGAGGGAGGGGTCAGCAGGTGGAGCACAGGATTCTTGGGGCAGTGAAGAAACTATTCCATGTTGTACTGTAATGGTGGATACACGACATTATGCATTTTTCAAAACCCATAGAACTGTACAACACAAAGAATGATGCCTAATGTAAACTGTGAGCTTTAGTTAATAATAATATATCAATACTGGTCCATCAGTTTTAACAAATGTACCACACTAATGCAAGATATTAGAAGAAACCGAGGAGGGGAAAGGGGGTACGTGAGACCTCCATGTACTGTCTGCTCAGTTTTCTGTACACCTGGAACTGTTCTACAAATTAAAGTATTAATTTTTAAAACCAAAACAAAACGACCAGGCAGACTTGAAAAAGAACAGAGGAGAACTTTTAGAAATAAAAATATAAACATTGAAATTAGAAGATTAGATCCGGGTAAAGAAAACTGGATGATAGATCTGAAGGAATTATGCATTGAAAGCACATAGAGAAAAGGAGATGAATGGAAACAACGTAAATGTCCTTGAATAGAGGACTTATTGAATAAATTAAGCTCCCCACATGCATGCACACACATCTACATACCTGTATACATATGCACAGATGTACACGTTAGAATACAAAGAAACCATTAAAAATGCCTATAGCATATTGTTAAGTTTTTAAAAGGCAAATTGTAAAGCTCATGTAGATTTGATCTGGTTTTGTAAAATTATATACATACATGTATGTGGGCCTAGAGAGATGTCCAGAAGGATGGTCATGAATATGTGAACTTTAGTTATCTATGGATGATGAAATTTGAGGCAACTTTTTACTTTCTACTTTGTGCTTTCTTGTATAGTTTGTTTGGAAGAGTGTATTCCACATTTACAAAAATAATAAAGCTAATTTTACATAAAATATTTTTTAAAAAGGAGTTGGAAAATATGAGTGGTTAAAAGACGTTGAGGATGGACTAAAAAGGCATAACACTTAGAGTTCCAGAAGGAGAGAATAGAAAGAATGATATTCAAGGAAATGACAATAATGATTAAGAATATTCCAGAACTTATAAGAGACAAAAATTCACAGACCCTGTAAGCGCAATGTTTAACTATCAAGATAAATAAAAAACAAGTTTATGCTTAGACATACTGTGATGAAACTTAAGAACACCAGGACAAAAACATGATCTGAAAAGCAACCAGAAAGAAAAGGCAAGTCATCAACAAAGAAATGATAATCAGAGACTTACGGCAGACTTCTTATAGACACCATTGCAAGATAGAAAATATTGGAATAATAGCCTCGAAGTATAGTGGGAGAATAATTGTCTACCTAGAATTGTGTAACCTTCTGGGGGTACCTTTTGAGGAGGAGAAGGAACGATAAAAATACGTTTGGAATTGAGACTTTACCCCAAATCAATCTTTACTAAATGAGATTCTAAGGACTCTTGAAATCTTGAAAATAAAAATAAAAAAAATCTTCTTAAATATAAGAAGTCATTTTCTGTATAAAATAATTTTATAACAAATAAGCCCTTGTAGAAGAGCAATTAGATTTAGTATTTGAAGGCCCTTATAATTAGGAGGAATGTTGAGAGAGAGATATATAACTTTAGACTTCAAGCTGTTAAATATGCATGATAAAATATCATAGATAACCAATGGAAGAATGGAAATGTAGTGTACAACTTCTAAATCAATAAAAAGGGGAAATTGAATTGTAAAATGAGCAACAACAACAAATATTAATCAACTAAAGAGAGAGAGAGAGACAAAAAAGGAGAAAATAGGAAGTAAAATAAAGTAAGCCAAATAAGCATCAAGTCCAAATATTACACAATGTATAATATAACGCAAAATATAATCACAATAAATACTGAAGTATTAAACTTGCCAGTTAAAAGACAGAGATTTTCATTTTGAATAAAATCTAGCCATACATCGTTTAAAGAGACACATCAAAAAAATAAAGATAGAGTTAAGAGTAAAAGGATGGGAAAAGATATATCAGGAAAATGCTAAATAGCAGCTTAGGTAGCTTTACTAATGTTAAACAAAATAGGCTTTAAAACGCAAAGCTTTGTTAGTAATGAAGAGGGTCACTTCATAGTGATAAATGGTTCTCTTTTACCAGAGAATCAAGAGTTACATACTTATATTCACTAATAAAATAATCTAAAATTTATAAAGATAAAAATGATGGGGCTAAGGGGATATATTGAAAAGCCTGCCACTAAAGTGGGATATTTCAACACAGCTTTCTAATTATTGGTAGGACAAGCAGATAAAATGTTAATAAAGATCAGTTTGTCCCATTACTGGTGATGTTAACTTTGGTCACCTGACTAAGGTGCTCTCTGCAAGTTTCTTCAACATAAAGTCACTCTGTTTCCCTTTGTAATTAATAAGCAGCTTGAGAGGAGATACTTTAAGACATAAACGTTTAATTTTTCATTATTTTGTCCACTAATTTTACCATCCATTGATGAAGCAGTGATTACTGTGCTGTTTGGCAACTGATGATTATCTAATTCCATCATTTCTTTACAGCTCTTAGTTGGAATTCTATTGCAAAGAAGAGCCTTTTCTTATCCCTCATTTATTTATTTATTCATTAAAAAATTTATATCACTATGGACTCTTGGATGCCTTTCTCACCCTATGGGTAATAATTCATTACCATCATTATTTATTTTGTTGCTTAAATTACTTCACTATTGGCCATTGGGAGCCCCTTTGTGTTGGCTCCTGTGTCTTTTTGATATGTCCTCATCAGTTTTTGAGCATGATTTCTGGCATCACAATATTCCAGGATCATCTTGGGCTTTCCCTGCTAATGCCCCGAAATAAACTATTTCGCCCAGGAGCCCCGGTCAGAGAAGAACACTTCACACCGCATTCAAAACTTGTGAAATTGCCCAGAGAAGCTGAAAATCCTCAAGTATTGTGGGGGTGTTTGCTATCCCGTGTACCAACAAAGTTGTCAGTACAAGTTTTTTAATGTTGTATTATAAGGCTGGGTCTACACAAATGTTAACATAGTAAAATGTCAAATATTTTAACCTTGGGAATACAAGG
This sequence comes from Equus przewalskii, assembly GCF_037783145.1. Lineage (NCBI taxonomy): Eukaryota > Metazoa > Chordata > Mammalia > Perissodactyla > Equidae > Equus > Equus przewalskii. The sequence goes on from NC_091831.1 coordinate 133,695,038, forward strand.
AAAAATAGTCATCACATTTACCATCTGGGTCCAATGGACTTTTTATATTTTTGAAAGTTTAAGTTATTTTATGAAAGATTTATGGAAGTCAGAACAGAGTGAAAACAACAAAATAAGAATTTAAACATAGCAAACCAAGTTTTTCTTCCATATTTTCCTGGTTTTGGAGATGCATGTACCTGAAAAGGGCAATGACCTTTGAATGCAACTGTCTGCTTATCAGCCATCATGGATGAAACCGGAAAAACTGGAAATATTCCTGTCATAAATACTGATTCCAGGTTTTAAACACGTCTTTAATAGGCCTTAGCTTATTGTTGCTTCTGGTTCTTCTCGCGTGTGCTTTATCATGATGTAACACTGGTGAAAAGTTTGAAGGCTCATATGTTTGTAGAAAAGAGGATGGCCATTTTTTTGTTCCATAATTACAAAAGCATTTTCATTTTGGTTTCTTAAGTATAAATTAGATTTATCGATTCAGTGAACTTTTTTATTTCTGCATAATATCTGTCCTTCCAATCACCTTGGTATATACACCTACCTTCAGCATGTGTCCATTTATGAATCATATCAAGTAGATTTCTGCCCACAAATATCGTAAAAGATAAAAGGATTGTCACATGTCCTTTTAGCAAAACAGGATGTCTGGGTTCTTGTTGCAAAATATCAAATGATTAAGTCCTTCCTATTGAATGACTAACTAGGTTAGAAGATGATATTTTCTTTTTGTTTTATAAATATTTTGTTTGCTGTTTGAGTCTTGAGTTTGAGAAAATTTATTTATCCTAAAGACTCATAGTCCGAGATTTTGCTTATCCAGTCATTTCACCCTTATCTGTAGGGTCTCTAGTGTTTCTGTCTCGTTGCCTTCATCTTCTGACTCATCTAATGGTTGTGAAATGTCTCTCTCGGTTAATTTTCTTCTCTTGCTTATTATGGACAGAAATGAAAAATTGTGAATTCTTAACTGTGTTCAGTGAAACCTAAAAAGGATATGACAAAGATGGTGCTTTAGACATCTTTTATACCTTTTTGAAAGATGATGCATTACTTTGGACAACACAATAAAAAAACTGAAGGATGATTAAATAGTGATGATGTATTTATTCATTTCTGGGCAGTTCCATAGCTTTTTTTGTTTCCTTATTATTTTAGGGTTTTTTTTTTTTAGTGTAGTTGGAAATAATTGATGAGTAATGATGAAATTATTCCTAGAATGATGAAATAGCAAAATGTTTCAAGATATAGGATAAGATCAGTAAGATCCCATAATATATCTCCAATTTACAAAATGATTAATGGACCTAAATGATGATAGTAGGAGAATGAATTTTGTCTAATTAAAAAATAAGTAATTTTTCTCTTTGATCTTTGAAAAACCTCTAAGAAACAATAAAAGTCATGAACTACTAATCCTTAAAAATAGAACTGCTCAACAAAGAAGCTTAAAAACTAAAATTGGATCCTCATGATATTCCAGAGGTTAAGAAGTTTGATTCAATCAAACAGTGAATAAAAGGACTAAGTTACATTGGCACGACCCTTTCTTCCTTAAACCTGATAATACGCTAGAAGTGAATCCATAATGAAAGTAACCTCTGAGCTTTTTTCTTTTGTTCCATTGGAGATTATGTTGTGCTTTTTCAAAGGAGTATGCAAATAAGATGAGCTGTGAACTGTTGGGAAATTTGTTAATTGGAGTGAAAAGAGAAGTAGATCAGGAGTCCAAGAACTACAGCTCTAATTCAGGCTTGGACGTTAACTAATTGTGTTTCTTGGGCCAAGCAGTCCTGGAAACCATTCTCTGGTGGAAAGAGCAGTAGATTTTGAATCAGAGCCATGATGAGAACCAGCTTCTTCAGACTCTTGACCCCGTGGCCTCTCGGTTTTCTCTTCTTTACTAGAGAAGTAGAGATAATAAAATCCTGCCATTGGGGTTGTGAGTATGCAGTGAGCTGCTAGAGACTGAAAGACCCTAGAGGGCTGGAGCTCTCAGCCGTCTTTGCCTCTCCTTTGCCTCTCCTGTGTCTAGAGGTATCTAAGTATTTACTGGATAATTTGATACATTATGTTTGTATAAATTGTATATTAAAAACTGTAAAATGTTATACAATTACAAGGTCACTGTGTTTGTGCTCAATACATTTGTATTAAGTGCTTATACAGATTTAAGGGTTTTTTTCCCTTTATCTTAAAAAGCCTTCAGGAAAAGGAGACTCTAGTTTAATCAGTGCCTCTTTCAACACAGGATCATTGTTTTGTCAAATAAGGGAAAAAGCAAAGCTTTAGAGTAATCTAGAACTTAATATATAAAATTGTAGATCTATGCTCATTTAGCCTCATCTGTGATTGTTAAAATGGCAGGCAATATCAAATCAGTGTGTCCTTGTGTTTGTTCTAAATTGTGACTGACTGGCTCATAAGTTCATTGTCATGCCATATATTTTAGAGAGTAAAATATCTTTTTGTATTCTTTGAGCTTTCATAGTCCAAAAAATATTAGTTTAGTTTTCTGTCTTAATATCAATAAAAATTTCTTTGCCTATATTTTCCCTTCTCCTTTAACTCATTTCTTACAAATTTTCTGAGAAATTGACTTGAATAAATTCTTAAACCATTACTCTCTTTGCCATTTTAGTATAATCTTCACTTCCTGTGTAAGGAAATCAAATCTCTTAAGAAATCCTAGAGAGACTAATTTGGAAGTTACAGGCATTTTCCCTTTGCTGAGCCTTGTAGCCTACCCAGCAAAGGGAGAGACGTCAAACTTGGATTTACACATGTAACTTATTTAACTCACCAGTTAAATAAGAGTCATTGCTCAGTTCAGGATCTGACTGTAAATCAGACGAACGCTTATTCCAGCACTTTCAGGTTTCCCTGTGAAGTCACTCATGCCTCTGACAGAGAAACTAGGATCTAAGGTGTGATGACTGTCAGTTTGATCCACGAATTACCCCTTGTGGATATTGACTGGAGCTTGGGCTATCGATAAATATTTTCTCAGCCTCAGTGGTTTGTAAGTATGTGAGACTCTGTCCTTCCGTGCTTGTTTGACGCTCTCACTGGTTGACAGGTTCACAGGTAAGGGCTATTATTAATCTTTGGATGACATTGAGGTAAAGATATCATAGAGGAAATTCTTGAATTAAGGGTGAGACTGGACTGCATATCATTGAAGCGTCTCTCGTAACTCTTTCAATTCTATGCGTTAGTTATACACCAGCAAACATATAGAACAAGTGTTGCTACCATGGTACTTCCGTAATACTTCGCCGTTGACTGGCTTCTTATCACCTGTCTCACCCATTCTGTTGTCTACTCCCTTAGATTTTTATTAACAACGAGTGGCAGAACTCAGAGAGTGGGAGAGTGTTCCCTGTCTATAATCCAGCCACAGGAGAACAGGTGTGTGAAGTTCAAGAAGCAGACAAGGTATGTCCTTCTTAGAAGAAGATTCCCCATGAAATAACTACCTTCAGACAACAGAGCACCAAACTTATGCTCTCTAGACACCACTGATGTTCACTCGTCACCTTTTTCGTGAAGTAGATGGTTCTTCCTTTGTTTGGAGTGTTCTCACTCTTCACTTGTGCCTCTTCCTCTCCAACAGGCAGATATAGACAAAGCAGTGCAGGCAGCCCGCCTGGCTTTCTCTCTTGGGTCAGTGTGGAGAAGGATGGATGCTTCAGAAAGAGGACGTCTATTGGATAAGCTTGCAGACTTGGTGGAACGAGACAGGGCAGTTCTTGCAGTAAGTAGCCTAAGAAAACATTGTCTTTACCCCAAATTTACCATTCCACTGAGATTTAGATTCCAGAGTCTTTCTGAAAATAGGATGCGAAGTAGTCCTGGGGGACAAACTAAAGAGTATGTAATGCATATGAAATAGATGTTTGGCTTTCGGAATCAGATGGGGAAGTGGAGGACCATCTGAGTGTCTCTCACTGAATTTTTTGAAGAGCAAAACTATAGCTTCCCATGACTAGTAAGGACCTTCCTGCCTTCCGTCCCTGCTCTCAACAAACAAAACAAAACAAAAACAGCTAAGCAGTGGGAGAGTCACCACACTGCTTGCAAAAAACAAATACCAAATGATTCAGTTGAGAATCAAATAGGACTGGCTTTGCCCTCCCCGGAGTTAACCCCTCTCGACTAAAGAGAGCCCTTCAGAAGCAGAGGCATGATGTGGACCTCTCATACACTTTTGCTCTCTTTGTTCTTCCGTCACATTCTAGAACCAGCAGAAAGGAGAAATAGCGGCTTTCTTTCACTAAAACAATCATTTTCTCGCATAAGGAATTTCCCCTCTCCTAGTGGTTTGTGGTGGTTGTTATTTTTGCTGTTTTTAAAATAAAAGTCAATTTCTTAGAGAATACACGTTTTTTTGAAACTGGAAGCATTTTGGAATATCTGTGCTGTACAACAGGGATCTCCGCCTGGATGACCCACAATTGATCAGTTAATATTTAGGGCATCCTAGTTAGACAATGCCCTGTTCAGACAGGTCTTTCAAACCATGAGCACCATATCCTACTCTCCCTGTGGGAAGGCGGGCCACTATTGGGCTTGCTTCGGGAGAGGGACACGCTAGTGCCTTCCTCAGTGTCCCTTCTGCCAGGGCTCTTCCTCCTACCATCCCCCTCAGGGATCTGTTCATACTATGGGAAGAAAAATGAATCCTTTATGGAGATGGTTTGGAACTCTAGCTATAGGTAACACTCATTTGTCTATAAAAACATTTTATAATCTCATTCTTCAAGGAGTACTGTTCCAATCAAGTGTCTATGCATATTGTGAAAAAGGTGTTTCCTGATGAAGTAACTCCTTGGAGATTCACAGGACACTGAGCATATTAAAGATTCTCAAAAGCCCTACTCAATGTTTCTCAAACTTATTTGAGCCTCAACACTATTCTTTTGGCTAACCTATCAATATTGAGCAAAACTGAATTCTTTGGAACACCTTGGGGAATGCTGGTCTATATCCTTGTCTCTTCACTAGATTATGATTTCTTTGAGAGTGAAAATTGTATTTTACTTCCTTCTTTTTGTAATCCTAGCACAGTTGCTGACACATAAATGGTCAGTGGGGGGCACATTGATGGTCTATAATTGTCTGTTTAATTGAGTTAAATCTACACAGTATTTGTAGATGAACGGTATGTACCAGATGATGATACAGTTCATTTCTGCAGTTATATTTTCATGTCATAAAATTCAAATGCCGTCCTTTTTCTGACGTATGTCTCACTGATCAAGTCCGTTTTCCCATCACACTTAAATGAGATTCCTACTTGTAAACACTACCAAGCCATGAGAGGAATGAGTTTTAATAAGAGGTAGCCTCTGGAATATAAGGGAGCTCCTGACCAGAAAACTGCAGTTAGTGCTGCATCCAAGTACACACAATTGAAAATGACCCAGGCCTGGCAACTCTCAGGTGTATTCAGCTGTGTCAGTAGCTCATAGGGACCATTTAGGTGGCCCAGATTCTGGTTGTTGACTCTACTTCACTCTATGCTGTGTAGACCTTGGCTCTATGCCAGCTGCATGGAGAATGTAATGCCCATCTCATGGACATATAAATATTCTAGAAAGTACTGGGAAATAATTTGAGTCCCTTTAAGAAATGTGAGCCAATGTACAGAGATAAGTAACATGATATTTTAAAATGAATTTCATCTTATGTACATAGTAAGTATCCAGTTGTACTGTAAATAATACTGTTTTCATGTCATTGAATGGAGAATATTTCAGTTTTAGTTTTGTATCACTCCGTTAATTTTCACACCAATATGTATTATAAAACGTCCTTACAGAGGACATAAGACTACAAACATAGGTTTTTGTTTATTTCATTTGTTAAACTTGTAACACCTTTAATATTTTTCAAGTCAAAATACTCTTTTCTCATTTCAGTGTATTCATTTGTAATTCTTTTTGTTACAGCTTTAACCAGTTTAGGAACATGTCATTACAATAATAACATTCGTAATCAAAACTGCTTAATACCTCTGTTTTTATTAAATAGACCAGTTACTTTACTCTTAATAGATAATGGTTGTTAACATAAATATTTGCAAAACACCAGCCCTTAAGTTGTTAAATTATGAGCTTCCCTCGAGGAGACCTTGTTTATTTGGTGGTAATAAATAAGCTCGCTGTGCGCCATGGATATTCCGTTTCTCAGCAGGGGTCTTGGCAGCTGTGGAGAGCGTTTTATATTCTCATCAGTTGCATAAAGGCCCATGTCCCTGCTCCTCTTTATGGATTCGGATTACTGATGTAGACTCCAAAAAATCCCCGTGCAGCTCTGATCATTAATATAACAGAAGCTAGTTTGACAAGCAGAACATTTCTTTATCATCAGTTGAAGAAATGCTGTGTTTATGGATTTGGATAGTGGTTCCTGGAAACCCAGAGGCGCAAGAACATGCACATGTATATTCATTGTGGTTTTTACTGGAAATGAAACTAAACTGGCAGAACCAAAAATCTTTTTATTTGGGAAATCAAAATTGACCAGGTATGCATCACTATTCATATTCACTCGTATTCTCTCTCTTCCAGTTTTCTTCTGCTCCAGAAATTATTTAGTGTATCACTGGAAAGTTCTCTCCATTTCTTTCCCTGCAGACCATGGAATCCCTAAATGGTGGCAAACCGTTCCTGCAAGCTTTTTACGTGGATTTGCAGGGGGTCATCAAAACCCTTCGGTATTATGCAGGCTGGGCTGATAAAATTCACGGGATGACCATTCCTGTAGGTATGTGAAATTTGAGTACATTGAAAAGAGAAACATGAGGTTCCACCATAAACACACTTTCACCACCAAACACAAACAGCAGTCACATAGGATCCAGATCTGAGCACACTTAGAGCAGCTTGAACCGAACAAAGAACCAAACAAATTCCGTCACTAACTCTGACGACGTCCCTATTTCTGTACGTAGACAGTTTGCACATAAGTGCAGGGGCAAGCCACTTACATCAATACATCAATCAGCTAAGGAACAGTATGTGTTTGTCAGCTGCTAAGTGCTTAGCACTGTGCTTGGTTAGGTTCTGGGGGTGTGGAGAGGCATTGGGCAATTGGGAGTGGGGAAGTCAGGGAAAATTCCAAGAAGATTAAGACTTGGTCCTCGCCCTCCTGAAACATAAGATCTACTTGTTTGCAAGGAAATTCTATAAAATGTTAACAATTGTTGTCTCTTAGTGGTGAAGTTATGGATGATATATTTCTTTTTTTATATTTCCTGTTTTTATTGTTAGTGCCATCAAGTCAATTCTGACTCCTAGCGACCCCGTGTACAGCAGAGTGGGACCCTGCCCGGTCTTTTCACATCATCCTCTCACCTTCCAGCGCTGTATCAGACAATACTCCACTGCTGTTCATAGGGTTTTTGTGGCCAATTTCTTCGGAAGTGGGTGGCCAGGTCCTTCTTCCTAGTCTGTCTAGTCTGGAAGCTCTGCTAAAACTGTCCACCATGGGTGACCTGCTGGTATTTGAAATACTGGGGACATAGCTTTCAGCATCACAGCAGCACGCAGCCGCCACAGTATGACAACCGACAGACGGGTGGTGTAGTGTCCTGATAGGGAAACAGACCCAGGCTGCAACAGTGAGCGTGCCCAATCATGACCTCTAGACCACTAGGGCTGGCTGTGTTTCCTGTCACGACCATGAATTACTTGCACAATCTGCAATAACTACAACCATCCTTACACATTTTTTTTCCTTTTTTTTTTAAGATCCAGGTTAGGAGATAACACTGACAACACAAAACAAAGATCCCTACAGGAGAGTCACAGTCAGGTGCTAAGTCGCGTGGCGTGGCCTGTCAGTGCTGCAGTGCTTTAAAGGAGAGAGAAAGTATCCAAATTCCATCAGTCAATGGAAAGGTCTTGCTCTGAGCATGAATACTAGTGATAGCTAATACGAAATTGAGTGCTTCCGCAGCATCTCCAAAGGGAAAGTATATTGTAACATCCTCATTGACAGAGGAGGAAACTGAGGCGTAGAGAAGTTAAATAGTTTTCCTAATTCACACAGCGAAGAGTTGCAGAGCTGAAATTTTGACATTAGAGCTTGGTGAATTACTTCAGTAAAGGATCCATTTGAGATACAGGGAGGAAGAGATGGCATGACTGAAAGGGACCGACAGAAAGAGATTTGAGGATGTCAGGAGTAGTGAATAGATATAAGGAAAGAAATACGTGTTTATCGAGCGGCTCCCAGATGCTGCTAAGTACCATGCCAGGTACTCTACCTGTGTTCTCCAGAAAACAGCCTGCTCTCTATGTGCATCCCAGGAAGAGTGGAAGGGATGCTGGCACTTTGGAGCGCCCTGTTAGGGCCTTCCTAGGCTGGGGAGTATTGATTTACCAGAAAAGCGCATGGTTGGCTGACAGTGCAGATGACTTAGAGCAGTGCTTCTCAAAGTTTAATGTGCACATCTATCCCCTGGGATCTTCTTCAAGTGCAGTTTCTGATCGAACAGGTCTGGGGCGGGGCCTGAGATTCTGCATTCCTAACCAGCTGCCAAGTGATGCCTATGCTGCTGGTTCTCTGCCTTGAGTAGTGAGGATACAGAGCCCAGCAGCACCCAGGTGGCTGTTGTGATGCCCCATTTAGGCCTGGGGCAGAAAGAGAAGAAGTCACAATGAGAGTGGAGAAGGGACAGAGAAGAGATTTCAAAGGACTGTTTTCAAATGATCTCCATGAGTGATGGCAACATGTGGAACATTAGTCTTTAGATAATGGGTTTCCGATTATAGGTACTCTTCCCCAGCATCCCGAGGGTTCCCTTGTTCAGCAGGCTCAGAAGGATGGAGAAGATTACTTTTAGGGGATGCCAGCATCTTAGTTCAGTCCTGGCTCTAAGGATATTACAGAACCACGCTTCTCTAGCATCACTTGCAGGATTTGGGAATGACCTAAGTGAGGCCAAGTCACTATTTGGTGCGAGCATACCTGTTGGAGGGCCTAGGAATTGAAACTTCATCAAAAACAGAACATATATATGGTGATGGACAAAAGTTAGACTGTCGGTGGTGAGCACGAAGCAGTGTTTACAGAAACTGATAAATAATAATGTGCACCTGAAATTACACAATGTTATAGACCATTATGACCTCAATAAAATAATTGGGAAAGAGAAAACAGGACGTATGTCAGCCTTCTTAGGTTGGCCTCTCCTATTTCAATGCAAAAAGATAAATTAGCAGTATCAAAGGCCCTAGTTTTTTTGCTCCCCCCTCCCCACCTACCATTTCACTATTAAAACAGCAAATATGTTTCCGGCCTTTAAATTTATCTTTTCAAATGATTTGCAGATATCTTAGAAGTAAGGTGACAAGGAAGGTTATACACATAAATCTCATTTGTCCTACCAATGTCTTAGGTTTTTTTTCTTCTTTAGGAGACAGGACCCTGGTTAGATAGATTTGGTGGAGTCAATGATAATGTTTGATGCTTTACTCTAACTTTGTCTGACAATAGAAGTGATTGGTCCATAAACTCCACTGTTTTCATCTGATGCTCTTCAGAGATCCTGAGGATGTTGACCTAGGAGTTAGAAATAAGGGCTTAGAAAAGGCTTTCACAGTAGCCTCTCCCGTCTTTACTCATCAACTGGTGTTCAGCCTGTGAAGGGAAAAAAGTGAGGAATTCTCTTAAATGCTAAGTAAATTTTTGTCTCCCTGATTTTTCTTGGAGTGCGTTTAGAGGGATACCAGGATGAGGGACTCTCCGGGGAGTCAGGTCTGTAGGCAGACCTCCTAGGAGGCCGGGGCTTTGGCATGTAAGGGCTCTTGCTGTGGTCCCTCAAGTGGATGAGGAGAGGATGGAGGCAAATGTGAACTTGGCAGCTTTCCTTTCTGTTCCTTGGGCTTGCCTGTGGGCTACTGAAAAGTCAGCTTACGGCCCCTTTGGCTAGCTCAGTGTTCAGTGAAGCTAGCTGGACTAAACCAGGGGGGCTGTCCAGGAAGATCAGGGAAATGGGGTGTCATTATTATTCGCTTATTTATTCTCAAATTTGTTCAGTCAATTCTTTTGTGTTTATATGTCATTTGTAACCCCATAATTTAACATCGGTTTGATTTTGTCTCTGCATTCTTGGCTTTTTCCAGTGAAATCTGGAATGTGAGAAGGCTGTTAGCCTTTAAGCATGAGGTCGTTACTGTGTTACGTGCATTTCCCTGTGAAACCCCCTAATTTTGAGTTTGGAACTATAAAGGAATATTGCATGTTATATTTGCATAGCACTTGAGAATGTAGAATGTTTTTTCACATACAGAATCTATGTGATTCTGTGAGAAAGATTGGATTTTAAAGGGTCTTGTACCCATTTTACAGGTAAGAAAATGAGACAGCGAGCAAGGGTTTAATGTGAACAAGGTCACGTGTCTAGTAAGTGGCAGGCCTGAGATTCAAACTCAAGTCTTTTTCTGGCTAAGCCGCTATCTAGACCCTCTTCTTATAGAGACCAGTTTAGCAGGGCAGGAAGAGGAAGAGACCAATCTCCCCAGTGATGTCTTTAACCCTCTGCAGATTTTTAGATTAATGCACAGTTGAGTCTCGTTATTCATGGTCGTTACATTCTGTAAAGTTGGCGTGGACACTGAGTTACTGAATACTGAACCATAGCCCTTAGAGGAAGTACACAGTTCTGTCTGATCACCCATGAAAATAAAATTGAAATTTTTTTTAATATAAGATTACTTTGTCATATTGAATTATACTCCGTGGTTCATCCAGCTTAGCTTCTCCGACACTAAAGGGTAAGAACCAAAAAGCATGGGAAGAATTATGCTGTTATCTTTTCCACTCCTTCCCATTTAGGAAGGCCGGGCAATCTACCTTATGATGGGAAGAGCTCTCCCTTCACCTCCTCTGCCAGGCAGCAACTTCAGCCTCTCAGTCATTCCCTCATTCCTTCATACATTCATTCATTCTACAGATATATTTTTTTTTGAGTACCTGCTATGTTTAAGGTCCTGTGTTAAGCACTGGGGATACCAAGGTGAGTAAGTAAGATGCTCATAGAATAGGAAGAAAAACAAGTAGACAAGCAATTGCAGTGTAGTGTGGCTTATTCAAATATGATAGCATGACAGTCAATGGGACTCCATAAGAGAAGCATCTCACCCAGCACTAAGGCTTCTTGGAGAAGGAAGTGGGATGTACACGATGATACCTGAAGGGCAGGTAAGTGAAGATGGAGACAGGGCCATCACAGGTGGTGGTAATAGCCTGTGCAAAGCATGGAGGGAAGACAGTACAGTGCGGTAGTGGATCTGAAAAGATAGCCAGATATAGAGGACAGTGGGGCTCTGGGCCTGGGTAAACCATGCTACAAGTTTTATTCCATAGCAATGGTGAGTCACTGAATTATTTTAAATAGATGAGTGCCTTGATCAAAAATTCATTTTAGAAAGAGCACTTTGGGGGCCAGCCCCATGGCCAAGTGGTTAAAGTTCCACGTGCTCTGCTTTGACGGCCCAGGTTCGCAGGTTCGGATCCTGGGTGCAGACCTACTCCACTCATCAGCCATGCTGTGGAGGCATCCCACATATAAAGTAGAGGAAGATTGGCACAGATGTTAGCTCACAGCTCATCTTCCTTAAGCACAAAAAAAGAGGAGGATTGGCAACGGATGTTAGCTTAGGCTGAATCTTGCTCACAAAAAAACGAGAAACAAAAGGGTGGAAAGAGCACTTTGATTACATAATGGATAATCAGTTGGAGAGAGCAAATATTCTGCATTTTTTCCCTCCCCCTGAAGGGTGGCCTTCCCGTAGAATATTTGGGAAGAGGAGAAAAGGGTTTTGGCATGACCACTGTTGAGCCATCCGCTGGACAGCTGTTTCTCCCTCTGAATTGAGAGCTTCTCCCATCCCTCTCCATCACGTCCCACTCAAGGCCCACACTTGGATGTCACTGCAGGTCATGCAGTATCACTTTGATTCACAAGGGTCTCAGTGTCGTTCCCTTTATAACACTGTCTGTCATTTCCTGCCATGGTATCAGTGGAGCCGTTCTTTCTGACCGTAAATCCTGTGCTTTGACCCTTCTCCTGTGGCAACTCCTAATTATGATGATAAATAATAATCATTACTATGATTTATTGAACACTTTCTTTGTGCCCATTATATATCTCTAATCTCATAGCAGCCCTGAAGGGGAAGTATTCTTTTCTCCATATAGATTATTTTTAACCTATATCAAAATCTTCTGCTCCTCTCCTCACCAGAAACTCCTTGTGATGGAGGCAGGATCAAAGCTTGTTTTTAATTTACTGAGGGAGAAATGGGGGTTAATTGACTTTCATTACTTGTGATTTTTCTCTGTAACAAGTGTTGATTGTATTGATTTTGTGATACATAAGCAGAGAAAATGTAGTTCGTGCTTTAAGCTGAATTCTGCCATAAAAATGGCTTTATGATACATTAGCATATAGGAAAGGTTAAAAAAACTACCCAGGTCATATGTAATTATTTTATTCACTTCACCCCCTTCCAGTTTACCTGTTAAGCTAAAGAACAGGCTCAAAATGTGCAGACCTTGACTCAGATCCTGAAGATTTGCCTTCAGCAGCTTGGTCTAGTTTAGTGTTGTCAACAGAGATCTCGGATGGTGAGATCTTGTGCGCTCAGAAGGAGAGTCAGGAGCTGTTCGCTCTGCCCGCCTAAGAAGAACCTGGGGTGTTAGAGGGAGCTGAAGGGTTGGTGACAGGAGGTCGTAAAGTCTGCTTCACATGTAACCTCATTGAGAAGTTCACCCTGAAAAAGTCATCAGGAGTCCCGAACACCAAGCTCCTCATTTTTCAGACTAAGACACTGATGTCCAGAGAAGGAAAGTAACTTTTTTTCAAGACCACATAATGGAGTAGTGGTAGAGCTAAGATACTTCATGACAGACTCAGGAACATGTGGTCTAACTGGTGAGGAGCTGGCTACCAGCAGATTCCTGAGAGGAAGAGTGTTAGCATAACTGTGTACTAACGTAAAGTCTCTGTTTGTGTCGGCGTTTATAGAGTTTATCATTATAGCTGTGAAATGTTCAGTGAGGTCTGTTCAGTGTCAGAATACATAGGAATCTGCTAGGGTACATAATGGAATAGTTCAGTGTAGTTGGTCTAATTGTTTAATACTGCGGTCATCAGAAGGGTTACTAGCCCCCCAAAAGTTAGTTCTGTACACAGATTAGAGATTGGAAGGTGACCTTCCATTTACTGAATTGTGTTACAGTTTTTTATGCTATTAAATAAACTCATTTTAGTGTTACCAGGTATATAAATTTTGCTGTGGTTCCTGAAGCACTCGGTATTGTAATTGGGAGCTATTTCTTGAGGTCCATATTGGATACATTTCTCCTCAATTTCTGGCACATTTCAGATTTTTGTGATCTTATTGATTGGACGTATCTCGTAATCATGCTCAATCTAGTTTATGTATAGACTGTGCCAAGGCTAGATATTCTTATGAGAATAAAATTTCTATCAAAAATTTTTTTCAAGCAACTATAAAATCTGCTTTAAGAAATATGTTTACCCTGAAGGAATAATCCAAATAATTAAATTGTTCTAATTAACTAAATACCTGCTGTCTCTCCTGTGTAATTTGATGAACCCCATCCAAGAAAATAGAACAGTGGTTCGACATTTCACAGATATAGAAGAGGCTTATTCTAGTACTCACTTCTAGGGAAAAATTGGCTTTCTTAGTATAATTCTAGAAATGGCTCAATCTGCACATATTCAATAAAATTTGCTCCATAGTTCAACCAAATTCATAATCTAATAAAGTACTTAATTTTATAAAGATTTTTACATTCTCCACAAGGTGGAAACACTTAGATATAAAAACACATCAGAAAAGTTGTCTCTGGCTGTGCCTTAAACTCTTTTTAAGAGCAGTATGTACTACTCTGTATTTTTTCCTTTTTTGAATGAATGGAAGAGAGGCTAAGAGATAGTCTTATGCGTGATTTTGTATTTCTGTTTTGGTTCTCATCTCTTCTTTAGTTTTCTCCACCATATGTAATGTTCTAACTCGTTGGCTCAGAACGTGGTATTCAGGACGTTTCTCTGGTATCCTCATCACATGCGTCCTTCCTTGCTGAGGCTGAGCTCTCTCTGTAATGCCTCACATTTGCTAAGAAGACCTAAAATCATCATAGCCTGTAAAGGAGTATCCGTGTTTGGGTGGAGATTTTCTTCTATATCAAGTGGATATGCTTTATAGTGTAAAGCTAGAGAAATGAAGGGACAACCTTTTAAGTCATCTTGCCTTATTTAGAGAGCATTATTAACATAAAAGATGGGGAAATGGGCTGTAGTTTTTCTTCTAGGCAGAGAAGAGTGCTCATTATATATCATCTTAGGTTTACAAGAGAGAGAGAAATAACACTCTGTCACCCTTCTCGTAGACTCTGCCTGGATGAGAGAGGAGAGAGGCCCTCAGTCCTGGGCTCCTCCACCCAAAGGGAGAGAGTGTTGCTCGGCACTGTTCCCTTTAGAACTTAGGATACCAGAGTTTGTGTGAGTTCTTTGTGTCCACATACCACGTCCTCAAAGAGTCATCTTCACCCTTCACAAAGGAGTTGTCATTTTCCCCCAATTTGCACTCCTTCTTGACATTACACTCTGATTCTGTGGTTTGTGATATCCAGCTAAATCCAGCACCTTATTCACAAGAGTCTTGAATTTGTTCCTATGGGTAATGAACTTGAAGTCTGGGGACCCAGATTCAAGTCCAGGAGCCACAGCTTAACCAGTTATATCACTTTGGACTTAACCTCTCAGTTCCATATTTTCTCTGTTTATAGAATGTTGATAATAACAGTTGCCCTATCTTTTTTCATAGAGTTGTTTTGAGTGTGAAATGAGATAAGAATGCGAAAATATTTTGTAAGTTTCCATAGAAATGTATGTTTTTGTACTTACTTCACTATTTTAAAAGTATTAACAACATTGATCAGTTTCTCCTACACTTCAAGCTCCTTTCTGGCAAATTAGTAGTTATCTGAGAGGCAAAAAATAAACACACAGAAATATAGTCAGCACCTGTAGGTCATCATGACCTGCAGACTTCCCTGTACCCTCTTGGTTCCTCTGAACCTCTCTGCTCGGAGTGTGGTCTGTGGACCAGAAGCAGCGGCATCACCCGGGAGCTTGTCGAAATGCAGACTCAGGTCCACCCCTGACTTACTGATTCAGAACCTGCATTTTAACAAGATCGCCAGGTGCATATTGAGAAGTGCAATATGGCATACCATATGGCGCTGGGAGCATCCAAGACGATTCTATCCGGTAAAGTAGTGAACATTTTTTATTTTAATTATGAGGTTTGAATATTAGAAGAAAATATTGCTAGCTCATGACACCTGTTATTTCATAGATTTTCCTTAAGGTGAGGCTAACAAGCAGCATTTACATATTTTTAAAAGATCAGTTGATTTAACAAATTATTAAGTAAGTAAGAGAGTGATACTTGGATATGGAAAAAATTATGACGGTGGCTCTTGAGTGACTGGCTTTTGGGTAACCTTAGTGTAGAAGTGTGGTGGGACTCGGAGCAGAGTCCTAGTAGGTGTGAAGGACCACAGAGGTGCCTTTAGGCCTAACCAAGGGGACACGTAGAAGGTACAGCATTGTGTTTGCCGGGCACCTCAAGTCAGACTAGGAGTGTCCAGAATCATCTTCCACTAACCAGACGAGAATGCAGACAGAGCTCAAGGTCTAGGGCCCTTTCTTTATCTCTTTCACTCTTTGGGGAAGAGTTCAAGCACCAAATACGCTTCATTTCTTTATATACTACTTAAAGGAACTGTAGAGATAGAAGATCCTTCAGTCCCTTCCTTTATGTCAGCCTTTACCTAATTGTCAGATCTGTGAACCGTTTATCTAAGAAAGTTTTCGTTCCTCATAACTCAGTTTCTCTTGGGACACAATTATGGAGTCAAGTTCAGTTCTTCAAGAGGTCACCTTTTTAAGATTTTGCCGATATTTTTTCCTTCTCTCATTTCTTAAGTAACTTTCAAAACTATGTAGGTAATACAACTAAATTCTTCAAAATTTGGAATGTAGAGAAGGGAAATGCTTTATGAATTATTATGCTGTGCTTGTGCAAGTGCCCTGTGTGTTTTCTCAGAACCATTCTAGTTTCCCACACATGCTGCTAAAATAAACACCTGTGTTCTTCTTCAGTTCGTATTCCCATTTTTTTCTCAGCCCTTTTGCATTCCATGTAGACATTACACTCTGATTCTGTGGTCTGGGATTATCCACGTGAATCCGTCACCATAGCCAAATTACACAGTGTAGTTGGGGAGGAATTCCTTGCAAAGAAATTCTCTCACCTGTTATCAGTGTCATTACTCTTCATGAAAAACCTTTCCATAAAGAAGAGCCTGACATTACATTCATATCTTCTGAAAAAAAACCCATGAAACATTAATTGGTGTTAATATTTAAAAAAAAAACATTCCCAGAGATTTATAAATTGAAGAAGGGTAGTAACTTACACTATTGTAGAGAGTCATATCTGTGAAGATTCTTGAATTGTCCGCATACAAAGCTAACATAGTTAATTTTATTTTTAAAATATTACTCAGACTTTTTATTGTCATCCTGTGGACAGCCTCCACTTTTTGGCTCTTTTTTTTGTTGTAATGGAGATATAATTTCCTTCCTACATTGCTGAGCACTACCTACTTCGTAATTTCTTCCATTTAAAGTAACATGCATAAAACAAAATAAAGAGACAAGCAGCAGATTAGGCAAAAACTTTGCAAATACACATGACAAAGGCCTCATTTCCTCAATATACCTAGAGTTCTTCCAATGACTGAAAAGATGAATAACCCAATAGAAAAATGGCAAAGGATATAAACCTGAAGAAAAACATTGAAAATGGCCAGTAAACATGAAAAGATACTCAGTGCATGTATCATTAAACACAAATCAAAACAAGTTGCCATTTTTCACCCGTCAGGTTAACTGAAATTAAAATGTTTGCAAAACCCTGGTGTTAAAGGGTAGGGCAAAATAGCATGTTATTGGAATTATGAATTGTGTAATGTTTCTGAAGGGCGATTTGGTGATATTTATCAAAATTTGAAATGTACATGAACTTTAACCAGGAAAGTCCACAGATATGCAAAGATATATAAAATGATAGTGTTGCAGCAATATTTATAATAGCCTAAACTGAATGCAATCTCTATGCCCCTCACGACAGTTTACGGTAGTACCGTTATTTATTCAGCCAGTGGAATAACACGCAGCCGTTCAAAAGATGTTAGGTTTATATGAAAGAAAAAAGTGGGAAAAAACCCAAACACAGAAAAAGGAGGAAGAGGGAATAAAAGGATGCTTCATATACTTATATGTGAAAAAAACTTTTTTGAAAAGATTTACCAGCAACGCCTGTTAATTCTGGGAAGAGGTCTGGGAAAGAGAGAGACCTTTAATTATTTAAAAATGTGTAATTCTGAATTTAATTAAAACAATTCTGTGTGCTAAATATTAGTGATTGAGGTGTGTTGAAGGACAATGGTAAACAATCACACCATTTCTCTTCCCCCAGCCGGCACCCTCCACCTGCGCCCCCTCCATCCCCACCCCTGATGGTGACGCTGTTCACCAGTGCTAACTGGGGGTCTTCGCTTCCCCTGAGAGAGAAACACATCAGAGAAGTGTCCAAAAGGCTGGAGGTGGAGGGAAAAACAGAGACTTTGCCCAGTACCAGGCATGAAAAGGCATATGCCAAAAACGTGCCTTTCCTTGGTTATTTCAATTAGCCATTTAAAATAATTCAGATAAACGTCGTGGCATTTTCCTAAAGATGCATTTGGTCTGGCCTTCCCGGGTGCTTATTCCAATTGCCTGTTGCCCCTGTAAGGAACACGAGGTTGTCAAGCCGTCCTCATTTCCACTGCGAGTTTGCGGTGGAGGCTCTGGGTTCTTGATGGAGTTTTTGAAGTGGGCTTTTGCCTTCTTGCAATAGGCCTAGATGGGCCTTGTCCCTCAGCCCCAGGAAGTGCATTTGGACGCCTGGATTGTCGTGGAATAGACCTTTTCCCCTCCTCACCTTTTCCGGTTGCCTAGCGCTTTAAATTTACCCAATAGCATTTTACTTAGTTTTTCTTTTAATACTTCGGAAGGTTATCTAAAATTTTGAAGTACCTCAGTTTTTAAATCAGATAACTGTTCTACATGCATCGTTTTAATATTTAATATAAAATTTAGTATTTAATATTTGCCAGTTTCCAGCTCCCCCCGACATGGTTCACGCAAGGACTTCTTCCAGTGTCCTCTCGTGTCCTTTTACCTTTGAGGTCCTCTTGTCAGTACTCTGCCCGGGTGTCTGGGAGCCATATCTGGAGATGCCCTATGCCAGGTAGTGACCCTTCCACCAGATTTCATGCACAGTTGAATAGGATGATTTTTCAACTTTATTTCTGTTTTTTGCTGCCACATGAGTTCTCCCTCTGCATTTTTGTTCTAATCTGAGCTCCCTGGGAATGACCATGCTCATTTCTTTCAGATGGAGACTATTTTACCTTTACAAGACACGAACCCATTGGAGTGTGTGGACAGATCATCCCGGTGAGTGTATCTCCTCGCGCTTCGTATTTATTTTCATTTGAACCAGTTCTCTTAAAGATACATAAAACACAGACCTCAGTGATGTGTGTTTTCCATTACTGGGGGAAAAAAACTGAGCTCATGTTGTTGACATATCTTTAACAGCCTCCCTGCAAATGCTTATTTGAACAGGTTAATAGGGTTTCAGCTCCGTTACCAGGAGTTGAGTTCTCAAGTCATGGAATTCTCATGATTAAAATAAGCAAAGCAAAGCCCAGTGTATTAATAACCTGCCCTCGGTTATGGATGTCCATTCTGCTTATGGAAAATTAATGCTTTGTTATATTTGCTTGTTTATTTTTTAAAACTGTGACTCACCATCTTTCCAGGCATATTGTTTTATATGGTCTTTTAATCCCATTCTTTCCCACTGTTTCTTTTCACAAGAATCTAGATAGAAGACTCTACAGAAGACACAGCAGTACAATTAACATCACGGTCATAATTGAAACCATGCCGGGCTGTTGTGTGTCTTGTAAAGGGAAATAGATGTAGTGCGTAGTGTTTGGATTGGAACATTAAACATTGTCTTTTTTCTCTCTCTCTCATACACAGCTTTGGCTCTGTACAGAACATCGAAGCTTCCAGCAGTACTAGCTAAATCGTTCTGGCAAGGATTTCAGGGGAGGCTCAAATTAAACTCTTACAGTACAGACAAGTTTTCTCTTTGCAAAATATGGGAGAATAATTCAAGATAATCTTTGGCTTTGGGGGCCCAAGATTTTTGAGATGTAATACTGTTTTCTTTAATGATCTACAAGTTCCAAGTTACCGTGAAATTTATTAGAGAATGAAAAGGGAAAATGAGAGGTTTGGTTTAAGTTCTTCTGCTCCTAAACCACACAGGGAAATCCCACTTGGATCAGAGCAGGGTTGAGGTCTGTTGCCTTAATTGCAGGACCTCGAACCTGCTCTTCTTGCCCTTCCCAGATCTCGGAGCTACAGCCTTTGCTGAGAGGACAAGAGCCGCTTGTCAGCCAGCTCCGGCTCAGTTACCGCACTCCCAAGATTTATGTACTGTAGATGGAATTAAAACATCACTGTGGACTCCCAAGTTTATAAACAACTAAGGGGAAAAGAAATTGGGTGTTTGGTGAAGGCAAGACACTTGTATATTTTTGCAAGCTTGCCAGGGCCAGTGAGAATCTTTCAAGGATGGCAGCTGAGATGCTTCAGGCAGAAACACATTGTGGTCAGGGGCTGAAGGCAGGGGCCAAGATTTCTGTTTTCTTTCTTAATGAAATTATCAACGACACCTGATAGTACTGAGGCTCATGCCTGCGCTTATGACAATATGAGCTTAATATCCTTTTAAAATCAGTGGAAGCCTTTTTAGGCCCCCAATTGAGATACTCACATATGCTTTTTAGTCTCCATTAGTTTATTTTGTGGTCGAAGGGAGACAAACTAAAATGTTTGCATACTCATCAGTAGATTTACTTTATTTTTTTGATCATCTGTTTGGTGACAATACATGTATGCCAAGAAGTGATGCTGCCTTGAAATTCACGTTGATTCAAATATAATTCACAGCTGGAGTTTGCTCTTCCAGTTCTTCCACACTGAAGAGCTGTCAAACCAGCCTGAAATCTCTGGTGTAAAAATCACAAATGCAAGTAAAAGGTTTCAGACGCAAGACCTTAGTGAAACCAAAGTCTGATTTTGAAAACATATCAAGTAACAACAATGAAAAACCAAAACTAAGAAAAAACAAAGACTCCCTTTTCCCCGTGAGGTTTCTTTTGGTGGGTAGTTGGAATATAGAATTTGCTCAAGAGAAAAGAGGAGAGATTTTCAGATCAGTCCTATTCTGTTCTTAATGAAGTAATTAAAAAATCTGAACATCTATACTTTGTGGTGGGACGAGATGTATGTTGAGGACTGGCCTGAGAAGTCACAGCTTGAAAACAAAGTCGTGGAGGAATATTTTTCCATCTATCAACCTTGAGTTTTTCCCTTTCAGTGGAACTTCCCCCTGCTGATGTTTGCCTGGAAAATCGCCCCAGCTCTGTGCTGTGGCAATACAGTAGTTATTAAACCAGCGGAGCAAACACCACTCAGCGCGCTCTACATGGGAGCCCTCATCAAGGAGGTAAGAGAAGCCGACCGCAGGAGCGGCTCCCGCTGCCCTTACAGTTGGGGCCTACCGGAGCATATCTGATTTAACGTGCTTCATCAGCTTTCACAAGCCGTGTTTCCTCCAATTCTGTTTTGTTAGGCTGGCTTTCCACCGGGAGTCATCAATATTTTGCCAGGATACGGGCCAACAGCGGGGGCAGCAATAGCTTCTCACATCGGCATAGACAAGATTGCGTTCACAGGGTCCACTGAGGTAGGTACCTGAGAAACCATGGGTGGGGGGCAGCCCTGCAAATGAGTAGAAGGTTTAAAAGAAAACTGAAAATATCAGCTGGAGGCTGGATCCCAAAAGAGCAGTGAGTATCCAAGCTCCCTGGGGGCAGCATTGATGTCACGGCTAGAACACTGGTGAAAGTCAAAGTGAAGGCATGCATTGACCATTGGATGCCACAGATCTCTGAGCGCTTTTGTAGTGCCGTCTGTGTAAAATCTGTCCCAGAAAAACAAACAAAACTCTATATATTTTGAAATGAAAGGAACACATATTAGAGGCAAACACAAACAAACAAACAAACTCTCCCAGAAGAGACTGTCCCAGAAGCTGGGGTTCTAAATACTTTCTTGAGTCAAGAACAATAATGGCAGAAGCAAGTTAAGAAGCTGGAAATCTAAACTAATCTGTGGTTAAAATGAGGTTCAAATAGAAACACAGCTTTCCCTTCTCTTTATTTCACTGGATCCTGTCATTGCAATGGGCAGCTAATTACGCCCGTGAGCCATAGGGGATAATAGAGAGCAGGGGTCAGCAAACTTTTTCTGTAAAAGGCCAGATAGTAAATACTTTAGACTTGGCAGGCAGTACAGCCCCTGTGTCAGCTGCTCAACTGTGCCCTTGTAGCATGAAGTAGCTGTAGGTAATGTATAAGCTGAGCATGGCTACAGGCCTATAGAACTTTATTGGTAGTGAAATATGAATTTCATATAATTTTTACACATCACAAAATATTAATCTTCTTTTGATTTTTTTCCAACCATTTAAAAATACAAAGCTGTTCTTAGCTTGACAGGCCATACTAAAATAGGCAACAGGCTAAATTTGACCCCTGGGCTGTTGTTTACTGACCCCTGATATAGAGTCACAAGTCTGCTTAGAGAGATTTCTTATAAAATGTTACTCCTCACTGTCTTGGATTCAGGTAACAGATGATAAAAAAGAGGATCTGATTTATTGTTTCAAGTAGAACTTTAAGGTGTCGTCACTATTGAGCAAAGGATGTTTGCAGCTCTAGAACAGTGCTACCTACTAGACATATTATGAGAGAAATATTTGTAGTTGAAAATTTGCTATTAGCCACATTAAAAAAATTTTTAAAAAACAAGTGAAGTTAATTTTAATAATATGTTTTATTTAATCTGGTATTTCCAAAATATTATCATTTCAACTTATGATCAAGATAAAAATCATTATCACTGTATTTTGCATTCTCTTTTCAATGTGAGGTCTTTGAAATCTGGTGTATATTTTACATTTATAACCTGTCTCAGTTCAGACTAGCCACTTCCAAGTGCTCTGTAGCCATGTGTGGCTGGTGAATACCGTATTGGACAGCGCAGGTCTAGGGACTGGGTTATATCAGCTGATACAGTTCATGATACTTGGTTAAACTGTCTTATGTTAAAAATTTTCTTAATAGATTCAGTAATAAACCTGAGTGTTAATTTATAGTTAGAGATTATTGAGTTTTGATGTTTGTCAGGAGCTAATCATGTTTGTTTCAAAACCTTTTATTCTAATTGTATTTGTTATAGTAATTTTGTGATTTTAATGAAATCTGTGAGCCAAAATGTGAGTTTGGAAGGGAATTATTGTTTCTATTTAAACTAAGTCTAAAGATTTGCTAAGGGCTAGATGCTAAGGAAAACTGTGGTCAACTAGGAGTGGGCAAGACCATTGTAAAAGATTGGGGAAAAATATAAATCTAGATAGAATGTGTACTGGATTGTTTTGCAAATGTTTTTAAGTCTTCACTCCACTTTAAAGAAACTGAAACTAGAAATCTTAAACAATATTTTAGGAGTATGCTTTAATCAGAAAGGACAAGTGGACCCATAATTAAAGAATAAAGTCCTTGGTTCTATTGCCAAAGACTGGAAAATGAATGTATATATATTTTTTATTAAAATGAAATACTTAAATTATCTTTCCCTGCTTTAGCCTCTTTTTCAGTTAACCAACCAGTGGTCCTGGTTGAGTTAGTTAAGAGGCTTCTACTGTATGATTTTTTTTAATAAAATTGAGATCATGATATATAAAATGAGATATAACACCTAGTATGTCAGTACCTGTAGATCTTCGTTCTTTCCGCTAGCTGAGTAGAATGCTCTTGCATCAAGGTATTGTAGTTTAATTAGACTTACTAAGGTACACGTCAGATTTTTTTTCCTTTTTTCCTTATTATACAGACTACTGCAATAAAAGTCCTTGGGGATCCAAGACGAATTTTGTATATATACAAATATATTATATATGTATAAGATATTCTGTTGGATACATTTTAGAAGTGGAATTGCAAGATAAAGAGATGTATGTTTTAACTTGCTTATTACTAAGAATACGTTAGAGGGATGGTTTCATTTATAAGATCTCTTTATGTATTAAGTGTGTTAATCTTCTGGTCCTTGTAGAATTTGCAGATATTCCAAGTTTGTTCTTTGGTTTTAAAGTTTTTTTAAATAGAGTTATTTGCCATGCACAAGTTTAAATTTGTATGTGGTCATATCTTTCAGTCTTTGTCTTAATGGCTTTGGGTTTCCTGTCATCTTTAGAGAAACCCCTTCAAGATTATGCAAATGATCCTTAACATTTTCTATCAGTACCTTTATAATTTTGTTTTTGTCTAAATCTTTAATCTGGTTGGAGTTTATTTTCACGTGTAATGAAAGGTGAGACCTAAGTTTACTTTTTTATAAATTACTTCAACACCATTTATTAAACAGTCTATCTCTTTGCAGCTCACTTGAACACAACATTAAGATTATAGGATAAATTTTCATATGTACATGTTTCTGCTTTAGGACTCACAATTTTATTTGTCTGGTCTTTCCCTGGTACCAGGTTGCTTTAATTACTAGGTTTAAAAGATGTGTTGCAATATGGTAGGCAGGATACCCTCTTATTTGGTTTTTCAAAACCTTTTGACACTTCTTGACCGTTCTTTCAGGTAAAGTTTCAAATCAGTTTTCTAAGTGCCTTACCTTCCTCCCAAAAACGCTCACTGGAATTTTGATTGTCCGTATTAAATTGAGGGTAGGGGCTTTCTCCAAAAGACTGACTCCTCATCTAGTAACATGGTATAAATCTCTTTGTTTATTTGTCCTGTAATGTTCATCACTGAAGTCATCATACAGGTCTTAGGCATTTCTTGATAAATTAGTTTTTAGGCATTTAACTTTTTCTTCCAAGGATATTTCAGTCTAAAACCTGAGCACCTCATTTCTTTAAAGTCACAATATCATGTATGGGAAAGTTATATTCAATGGATGACCTGCTCTTCCAGGCCAGACAAGAAGTGGTATAGTGAGTCAGCAAGAACATAAGCACTTGTTTCTAGGTTGCTTGGGTTCAAATCTCTCTTTGGCCATTTAAAAATTTTTTTAAACTTTTTAAAAGACTATTGAAGTATAATTTACGTACAATAAAATGCACCCATTTAAGTACCAAATGTACACACTCATATAACCATCACCCAAATCAAGATAGACTATTTCCACACTGTAGAAAGATTACTCATGCCTCTTTGTGGCTAACACACTTGGCCCCAGGCAGCCATTGACTTTTTATTAATTTTGCCTATTCTAGAACTTCATGTAAATGGAATAATACATTATGTACTCCCCTGTGTTGGTTGTCGTTCAATATTTAATGAATTATTGATATAGTTGTGTTTAAATCTCCCATCTTAATTTTTGTTTTCTTCTTGTCCCATTTGGGTTTTTGTTCCTTTTTTCCTCTTTTCTTCCTCCTTTTGCATGAATTGAGTACTCCGTTTTATCTTTTATTTTGGATTATTAGCTATACCTCTTTTTTAAGTGGATGCTTTAGTAATTACAATATACATCTTAATCACAGTCTGCCATTAAATGCTATTATGTTACTTCATACAAATGTCATAACTGTACAACAGAATTCTTCCTTTTTTCATCCTGTCCTTTATGCTGTTGTTGTCCTATAATTTACTTTTACATGTGTTATATACCCATAGTACATTGCTACTCTTTTAAAAACTCAACTTTTTGAAAAATTTTCAAAATGAGAGAACAAAATTATTTTACATTTACTTACATACTTGCCATTTCCGGCCCTCTTCTTTTTCTGGTCTGGGCCCAAGTTTCTTTCTGATATCATTTCCTTCTGTGTAAAGATCTTTATTTAAAATTTTATGTAGTTCAGGTCTGTTAGTGACAAATTCTTTCAGCTTTTTGTTTGTCTGAAAATGTCTTTATTTTGTTTTCATTTTTTATAACTTTTTTCTGAATATAGAATTCTGATTTCAGAGTTTTTCTTTTGTTTTATTTTACCTTCAACACATTAAAGATGTCATTCTGCTTTCTTCTGACTTGCACTGTTTCTGATGAGACGTTAGTAGTCACTCTTATCTTTGTTTTGCTGTGCATAATGATTTTTCTTCGGCTGCTTTTAAGATAGTTTCTTTTTACTGCTTTTTAACAATTTAATTATGATGTGCTTCTGTGTAGTTTTCTTACTAATTGAGGTTTAGTGAAAATTCTTGGATCTATGAATTTATAGTTGGATTTATGAGTTTATAGTTTTCATCAAATTTGGAAAACCTTGACCATTGCTTTCTTCAAATACGTCTATCTTTTTGCTTTTTTTATTTCTGTTCATTTTTGAAAGCATGCTGAATATTGTGGCCATTACGTTATTGAACACGTGGATTTTGTTGTCTTTCTTTAAAGAGTGCTGGGCTTTTTTTTCCTGACAGGCAGTTAAGTCGACTGCAGTACAACTTGACTCTTTTGGCACTGAGTTTTAAGCTTTGTTAGGACTAGTTTATCTTTTACTAAGATACTAAAATGTACTAAGATTACTAAATT
This sequence comes from Equus przewalskii, assembly GCF_037783145.1. Taxonomy (NCBI): domain Eukaryota; kingdom Metazoa; phylum Chordata; class Mammalia; order Perissodactyla; family Equidae; genus Equus; species Equus przewalskii. The sequence goes on from NC_091831.1 coordinate 133,720,887, forward strand.
CAGATCGTTCTGGAGTTTCTATTGAATGCTGTCAGTGTTCATGTTGAACACTCTTTCCACTCTGGCTGGTCAGATTTCCAATATCCCGCAGCCCCGTATGAGCTCTGGGAATTATTCAGCATACGGATTACCTGGTCTTTGTTCTTTATCCATTCTCATGGAGTCTCAGCCTACATATTCCCAGCTTAGCATTCAGCCAAAGACTCAAGAGGACCCCGTGCAGGTTTCTGGACCTCCTCCCCTGGCCCGATACTAAGCCCCTCACATTTTAGTCGCTTCAGCCTCTATGAACTCTAATCTATTCCATCAATTCAGCGAAACCATGTTCTACGTTGGTCTCCCCATCTCATGCTGAAGTCTAGGAAGTCTTGGCAGAAAGATCTTCCTTTATTTCTTTCTCTTATCTCTAGAATCACAATCTCTTACTGCCCCACGTTCAGCTTGAAGAAAGCAGTTTCATGTACTTTTCTAGTTGTTTATAGTGGGAAGGCAAGTATAGTGCCAGTTACTCCATTATGACCAGAAGCAGAAGCCTCTGTGGCATCTTTTGATTAATTTTGATGTTGTTCTTTGATTTCTTCCTTTAGGTTTCAGGCAGATCACTTATCCTCATAGTTTATCATTGCCTCCAATTGTATGTATTGTAGTCAGTGAGGTTACAAATTTATTACTTCGCTTGATATAACTAAAGTCTTAAGAATACAACCCTAAAGACATTTGGCTTCAGGAAAGTCCTTGGTTTGTTTGGTATAGAATATTTAAAAAGTACTTTAGTCCCATAAATAGCTTATTTTTAATCTCTTTGGGTGAATTGATTTGCTTATCAGTTTAGTGTTGATTTTTTTAGCTTTGGCTTCAGAAGATGACAGTTTCTGGTCACATAAGCAGATTTTGCGGGGAGGAGTGGCATTCTCTTTGGAGTCTGTCCCCTAGGCATTCTCCTCACTACTGCAAGAAGTATCTGATGTGTAGTCAACATGCATTATAAGTATTTTTTAGCTACATGAAGAAGGAAAGATTGAATTTGAGAAATGAAAACTTAATCTCAGACCTAAAAGGTGATATATTAATGGAACACTTTCCTTCTTTAAAATGCCACCAAAGGATTAGAGTTTAATATCTTTTATTTTGTAGCTATACAATTATGGACTAGTCACTTAATTCTGTACAAAATTGTTTTAATAATAGTAAGCACACATATTTCTCAAGGTTGTGAGAATTAAATGCAGTATGAGTTTTGTAAAGTGTAAGCAGTAACCAAATGTTAGTTAGTGATGCGACATCAGCATCCCAAGAAGGGAAAGATCTCTGGGAGTTCAATGGTCTGTCAGGTCATCAAGAGAAAGGGAAATCTGATATAACTCTTGTAGGATATGGTTAAATAGAGTGAATTGGGAAGAAGAAGCCGTATTGGTCAACAGCTGGAGGCTGGAGAGTACAGAAAGTCTTAGTGGAGTAGAGTGGGGATCGGGGAGAAACGTTAGGAGGCAGATGAACTAGAAAGTAACATTCTGCAAATCAAGCCATTGAAAAGAATTCTCAGTTAAAAAATTGAGGCCAAAGTTTAGAAGACCTTCTAGAAAAGACATTACATGAAAACTGTACACCAGTATCCTTTATGAATGTAGTCACAAAAATCCTCAACAAAATACTAGCAAACAGAATCCAGTGACATATAAAAAGGATCATACACTATGATCAATTGGGATTTATCCCAGGAATGCAAGGTTGGTTTAATATCCAAGAATCAATCAATGTAATAATCTATATTGATAGAATAAAGGACAAAACCACACAATCATCTCCATAGAGACATAAAAATTATTTCACAAAAATCTAAGACCACACAGAAACTTGTCAGAAATGTGATTCCTAATTGCCAAAAAGTGCAAATAACCGAAATGTCCATCAAATGAGGAGTTGTTAAACAGAATGTGGTATCTCCATATCCATACAAGGCAATATTCAGCCATGAAAAGGAATGAAGTATTGATACATGCTACAACATGGTCGAACCTTAAAGACATTATGCTAGATGAAAGAAATCAGTCAAAAAAGGCCACATATTATATGATCCTATTTATAGGAAATGTCCAGAATAGGCAAATCTATAGATAGAAAATAGATTAGTGGTTGCCAGAGGCTGGAAGAAGGGGAGAATGGGGAATGACTGCTAATGGATATGGAGGGTTTTTGGGGGATGATGAAATGTTCTGGAATTAGATAGTAGTAATCATTGTGATGGTTACACAACTCTCTGAATATGCTAAAAACCATTGAAATGTACACTTCGAAGGAGGATTTTATGGTGTATGAACTATATCTCAATAAAGCTGTTAAAATGGATGATTTTTTAAAAGTATTTAAGGTTTTGAATTGTAGATATTAATAGCCAACATAGATATAGCACTTACTGTGTGCCAGGTACCTGCTAAATGCTTTGCATATATCATCTCACTACGTCTTCACAACAATTCTAGGAGATACCCAGGTGAGCAAAGGGTGACTGGGAGAGGTTAGATTACCTGCCCGTGGTCACATGCTAGTAAGTTGTAGGTCTGAGAGTCATACCCAGAGCCTATACTCCAAACCACAGTCTTATGCTGCCTCCCTGGCTGAGGGACTGTACACCATCCCATTGGAGGAGGGAGACATTAAAAATCCAGAAGGACATATCAAAGGGGATACTTAGGAAGGTTAATTTCTACGTAGAGCATGTTTTGTTCAAAGCATGGTTGAAAGTGTCTAATTCTAAAGGGCTATAGACACTGTTCTAAGTCAGTTTTTTCCCTTTTCTTCTAAAATTACTTTAAAATTCCTCTTTAGCCTCTTTACATCTCATTTGGTACAATATAGAGCTTCCCTCTGACACCCTCTGAAATAGAACTTAAAGTTTTAAACCCAAGATGTCTTAACTCAATTCCACAAATATTTGTCGAGCACTTATTAAATGTCAAGTACTATGCTAGACCATAGAGAACTTATGTGATTCCATCTAACCCAGGTGATAATCTGTGAACACGTGTTGAGAGTGTTCACAGTGTGGTGTGTATGGGAGTATGGAGGAAGAGAAGAATAATTCTGCACCATTATACTTAAAAATGTCCTGATGTTGAAGATGCTTTCTAAGATCAAGGCTGGAACTAAAATTCTCTTGTTCAACATAGTTTTCACATGTATCTGTGCACTAAGGAGAAATATCGTTGGTTCAGGATATTTAAATTTAAATCAAAAACTACTTCATTCAAAGATAATATTTAAGAAAAAGATAATTCTACATTTTAATTCCACAGTTGTTAATATTCACAACTGGGAAGAATGGAGGCCTATCTTTCTTTTCTCTTTGGAGAAAATGAAATTGTAGTGGTATGGGAACCAGAGTACAAAAAGGACTTGGAGGAAAGGAACCCCAGATGTGGGGACCCTTGTGAGAAACGTGTTGCTTGATATTGGCAGATAGTCAACAAATACTGGTATCATTTAATTCTCAGAATCATTTCCCGTGCCTGATCTTAAGGCCCAGCACTTTCAAAAAACTTAATACTTATTTTGCTGGACTGTAAAATGGGAGATTAGGTTTCGCTGTTGCCTCTCAATAGCCAGTGCCTTTTCATTTTTTGTCATTTCAGGCAGCTCTACTTTTAACAGGCATCCGGAGCTGTAGATTTTAAACTAGTTCAGTGTGTGTCTGTCCTTTAGAGTCTCTTCTGGAAGTGAAAAGTGTTATAGAGATGGAAAACAGCACCACCACCAAAAACCAGCCCTAAGGACCTAAATCATGACAGATGGTACAAGTTGAGGAGTTAGTGAGTGTCTGATTTCCTTGTGCCCTGAGCTCTTGGTAGAGTGAGATGTTCAACGAGTGCCAAACACATAATTCCACTGTTCTAATGAAAGTACTTAATATTTAAGGGATGCAAAAGTGTGTAAAAGTTAGGTCAAATGTTAGGTTTTCCCCTATACCTATTTCACATAAATCATATTCCTAATCCTCAGGTTGTATTACTCTCACCTACATTCAGGCCGAGTAATTTGCATCTACAAAACTATCCAGTGGCTGCTCGTAAGCAAAGGCAGTAACTGAGCTGAACAGTTAATAATCAGTCCGATCAATCTCATGATCAACGAATTTTACATTAGTTTAGGAAATTTAGAGCTTTAATGCAGTTCAGCTTGAGTTAATTTCTTTCAATCCTTTATTTAGAGTCTCTTAAAGGAAAATAAAGTATCCTCATCACTTTGCTAAAATGAAAGCTTGAAAGAACGCTGTGTCACAACACATACGTTGCCTCTCTGAAAAAACTAGAGGAAATCTTCACTTTTTCAATAAGAAATTCCAAACACAGTCTCCAAATCATACTGAAAGCAATCAAAATTGAGTGAGATACTTCAGACCCATCTCAGAAAACTAGGCATAATTTAAACCTCTATAATGGTGGTGTGGATTCGTTCATGGTACGTGTTATTATTTAACCTCTCCAGCCCTCAGATTTCCTGTCTGTGGATAAGGGATGATTGTACCTAAAGGATGGACTGTGAGGATGGAATAAGCTAGTATATCTAAAGTGTTAGCACAGGGCCTGGTTCTTAGTGAAGTGTCAGTAGATATCAGCTATCATTGTTTTCTGTTTCTTTTTACTTGAAATTCATGGAATAATTTATGCTTGGGAAAGTGTGGTATGGTAGAAGGGAGCAAAATTCAACCAATCGCAGCTCTCCTCCTGTGTGACCTTTGGCAATTTATTTCGTCTTTCTGATCTCTCATTTCTTCATCTGTTAAGAGGCCCTGTGAATACCTGCTTATAGGTTTATTTGTAGATTAATTAAGATCATGTATTTGAAAGGCCCGGTCCTATTGTTTGGCACATTGTAAGAACTCAGTAAATATTAGTTGAACCTGAAACTTCCATTTGCAAATAATGTGTCTGTGGAAAACTAATTCCTGCTCTCCTCTGGCAGTTTTACTTTTCTTTTGTTTGTTTTATGGCTTTTATAAATATTTTACAGATATTTTTGTCTTCTAATAAATGTTTATTTTTTCTGTTTTTTGCTGTTCTATTTCACTTTTTTTTGGAAGATCGCCTGGGTGCTTGCTTGGATAAACTGATTCTGAATCCTTTTTCTTTTTAAGTGAAATAGTGTCCTTGATTTAGAAAGTAGTGCTGGAAGAGAACATTTGGTACCTATTAAGGAGCTCACTTAGGACTCGGCTATGGCCTAGAGCAGGGCCACTCCTTTAACCTCAGTTTGCTAGAACTGAATTCTGGTGTAGGAGGAATTTCTTTGCAGCAAAATGTAATCTAGTTGCCATTGTTTTTCAGTAGTTCTTCAAAGACTCCCTCACTGGCAGTGATGGGGGCATGGAGCTGGTGGGTGGAGAGAGGGGCTATTTAGATGCAGATTCCTGGGCACCACCCAGGATCTTCTAAAGTAGAACATTTGGAAATGGGGTCCAGGAATTCTCATTTTGATAAGCTTTTGTAATGATTCTTATGTTTATTAACATTCAAGAACCACTAGTTTACCCAGAATTTAACTAGTTGGGTTGTATTCCAGAACATGTTCCCAGGCCCATTTAAGAAAAAAACTACAGCTCTGAGTTGATGACTTTGATCATCTTAGAACTGAGATTCCTCTTTCCTCCAATAAGCATTTTAATTCCTCACTGTGTGCCAGGCACTGGTAAATTTGCCCTTAAGTCACTCCTTATTTTCCAAATGAAGGAACCCTGGGTCCACCCAGCTTACAGAATGTAGAACTAATTCGTGGTGAAATCACCTGAGTTCTTCATGAATGTATTCCTCTCTCTCCTCTCTATTTCTTCTGTGTTCCAGGACTCTTCACCAGAGGGTTTCATAGGTCTAGCACAGCTCCAATGCCATCGCACTGCACCATTATGCCCCCAGGGCGATTATACCCCATCTGCATGGGTTATTCTAGGGAGACCAGAGAATCTAACTGATGAATTCATAGAATTCCGATGGTCAGATTTTATTCATAAGCAGTTTTTGTTGATTTAGCTCTTATCTGCATTGAAGCACTATTCCTAAAGGAAGATCCGAGGTTCATTTCAGTCATAACTGTCGGTTTCTGAACACGGAAATTAACCACCATCCCCACTCCAACTCCCTTCGTCCCCTATAAGACCATCAGTATAAAATCTTTTTCACCTGTAGTAACCTAATTGATCTATTTAATTTTTTATTTATCGATATGAAAGTAATTGAATGAGTCAACACAATATTTCATTTAGAATATTTCCCTGAAATAGCTCACTTATAATTATTAACCTCTCTTTGGAGCTCCAGACTTCCATTTCTAACTGCGGAGTGGACATCTCTGCCTGGATGTCCCAGCTCCTTAAGGTAACAGACCAGCTGACTCATGACCTGGCCCCAGGACCGTCCCCTGCTCTCTAGCCTTACTAAGCTGCGTGCACACCCCCAGATACTATGTGCCTTTCACAGTTCTGTGACTTTGCACATGCCATCTCTCCGCTGGAAATGACCTCCCTTCCCTTATCCACCCAGTGAGTCCTTATCTCAGTGATTTTCTTCTACCTTCTGTGCAGAGAAATGAGAACTGGTCAACTTCTATAATGAATATGATGTTTTATTCTTATTTAGATTTATAATCTCAAATGTTGCCTCCTTTTAGATCCAAACGTCGTATCATCTTTTCTTGGCCTCTGATCTATTCTTTATTTTCACCACCTTTTCCTTAACTTTAAGTTTCTTTTTTTCTCTTCACTTATTCTCTTTCTCTTTCAGGCTCTAATTATTTTAAAATTTACTTAATTTATTGCTAATGCATTTGACTTTAATTAAAACCATTAAATGATATTTTAGTCAGGTAGATTCAATATAATTTCCCTACCAACAGTCTACAAAGGACAACAAAGAGATGTATGGCATAATTGCTCTAATAAAGTAACTATGTTTTTGGTTAATGTATCTTTGTTAACAGCTTTATTGAGGTATAATTGATATACAATAAATTTCACATATTGAAAGTGTGCAAGTTGATAGCTCTTGACATATTATCCACCTGTGAAACCATCACCACAGCTCAGATAGTAAATACATCCATCACCCTCCTAAGTTTCCTCCTGTCCCTTTGTAATCTCTCCCTCTTTCCCTCCACCCGCAGCCCCACCCCCACATTCCCAGGCACTGATCTGCTTTTAGCTACTGTAGATTGTTTACACTTTCTAGAATTTTATGTAAATAGAAACATACAGTATATACTCTTCTGTCTGGCTATTTTTACTCAGTACAATTATTTTGAAATTCATCCATGTTGTTGTATACATCAGTAATTCATCCTTTTGTTGCTGAGTAGTATTTCGTTTTATGGCTATATCACAATTTGTTTATCCATTCACGTGTGATGGATGTTTAGGTTGTTTCCAGTCAGGGACTACTACAAATAAAAGTTCCCATGAACATTTCCCGTGCAAATTTTTGTATGGATATGTATTTCCTTTTCTCTTGTGTAAGTTCCTAGGAATAGAATGGCTGGATCATATGGTAGGTTAGAAAGTGCCAAACTGTTTTCCAAAGTGGTTGTACCATCTTATATTCCTCCCAGCAATGTTTAAGACTTCCACCTCCTTCACATCTTCACCAGCATTTGGTATGGTCACTCTTGTTAATTTTAGCTCTTCTAATAGGTGTATAGTGTTATCTCAGTATAGTGTTAGTTTCCACTTCTCTACTGTTGAGCATCTTTTCATTTGCATATTTTCTACTGTGTATCTTCTTTGGTGAAGTGTCTTTTAATCTTTGCTCATTTTTGGGGGGGTTGTTTGTTTTCTAATTGTTGAAATTTTTTTTTGCATATTCTGAATACAAGTCCTTGGTGCTTTGAAAATATTTTCTCCTAGTCTGTGGCTTATCTTTTCATTCTCTTAACAGTGTCTTTTGAAAAGCTGAAGTTCTTAATTTTGATGCTGTCCAATTTATCATTTTTTTTAGTTTTCTGGATGAGGCTTTTGGTGCCATGCCTAAGAAATCTGTGTCTAACTTAACATAGCAAAGATTTTCTCCTATGTTTCCTTCTAGAAATTTTACAGTTTTGTGTTTAATGTTTAGGCCTATGATCTATTTTGACTTAATTTTTGTGTATGTTGCAAGGTAAGGATCTAAGTTTTTTGTTTTCAATATAGATGGCAATAGTTCCAGCACAATTTCTTGAAAAGATTGTTCTTTTTCTACTGAATTGCCTTCATGCCCTTCTCAAGCATCACTTGGCCATATTTGTGTGGGTCTATTTCTGGACTGTGTTTTGTCCCACTGATCTGCGTGTCTATCCCTTCACCAATACCACACTATGTTAATTACTGTAGCTTTATAAAATATAACATGGGAAATTATTTATTTTCACAGGAAGAACATTAAAAACTAAATATGTAATCTTCGATGATACAGATATTCCAGTGGGGAACTGAGAGAGAAAGAAAGGAGAACTTGGGAAAGAGAATGAGGTAGATAGTGGCCCTGTGAAGGGTTTGCTCTTAGGAACACTCGTGGCAGTGAGGTAGCGTATTGCAGTGTGCCCAGAGCAAGCGTCAGCTTAATTTTTCTGACAAAGTCTACATTTACTATTTCCTTCTCTCTAGAGAGGCTTACATTCACTTGGAATGGAACCAATCCTGTGGCCTGCAGAGTATCTCCCAGTTTCTTCTCTGGAATGATGTCATTGGCAGACAATAGAGAACTGAGGGAGAAGCATTTGTCTAGATTATGAAAGCCAACTTGTAATTCTCCATATTAATGGCGGCAGGTGGAGAATTTTCACAGGCAAATCAAATGATCACGTAATCTCCAAACCCCTTTTCAGCTTGTTTTCAGCAATTGTTTTTACTTCTTTATCCATCTTTCCTTTTTTAACTTTGTGGACTACTTGGGAAATTGTATAGATTCTTCCAGAGGGAACAAGTCACTTAAATGTGTATTTGAACGTGGCTCCTGTTGTGATTACCTTGGGGAGAGGGAACCTATTGGTGCGTGACAAAACGCCTGGAACAGTCAACAACAAGAAGCTTATTTGAGATGGCTGCTTTCCATTTTACTTTAGCAAAAGGTCTTTAAAAAGCAAACAAAGTTACTCAGATTAAAGATAGGATTAATTTCTCCTTATGCAGCTAAATACATAAGCAATGCATGTAAATATTGAATAAGTGGATATGAAAGGGTTCTTATAAACACAGAGTCAATAAACAACCTCAGTAAAGTACAGGAAAACAGTTCGCATTTTGCTTGGTATGGTGTTTTCTTTATTCAGTTAGATTAACAAGCCATGATTTCATCATTAGTCAACAAGATAGTAGAGAGACCATCAAAGCAAACTACGGGAGAGTCCACATTGATTCGTGCCAAACAAATGTTTGTAGCTAACAGCTGTATTATCACTGATTCTCATTTACGCAGCCGGGGTTCTCCTTTCATTTCCTAAGTGAGATGAATGTCGTGTTGCATGATACAGGCACCCTCTCTGCTGCTTGAGTCATGAATCGGGTCAGCTGTCTCCTCTGTGCAGCCTCACCCCTCTGTGTAGGTGGGGGAAGTGGCCTGCTACAGTTTTAGCTATTATTTAAAACAGCTAATGGGCCTCTTTCTAAGGTTGTATGAGTCTGTTAGTGAACCATCTAGCATTTGGGTCAAAAATACCAGTTGGATGTGTCAAAACCTTTGGACGTACAGGTTTTAAATTATTAGCTTTCTTCCTTTTCTTCTTTCTACTTAAATCAGAACTTGAGTGCCAGAGAAATAAAAGAAAGCGTGCTGTAGTCTCTGCCTGCCAGAGAGAGTCCTTGAGTTCCTCTGCAGTAGGTTTCTCTGCTCAGAGCTGAGACTGAGTGTGAATAGGCCCTGAGATGCCCACCCCTTTCGTGCACCTAGTTAGTGGGATGGTAGTACCTTTGGCTTGAATACTCCAGGCTTCTTCCTATCACAGCAGACCAAAAAAATCAAAATCTTGACTTTTTTATTAATCTAAACTAGAAAGGGAGAGTCTTAAGTAACCAAAGGGATAGCTAAGTCTACAAGGCAGTCAATCTAGAATATCTGTTAGTTGGGGATTGTGTGTTCAGCTGTCAGAATTCTACTCATAGCAGAGGGGACCTAATCCCCAGAACATCTGGAGAAGAGAAACAGGAACCACAGAGAGAAGCTAGAGTGGAGCAAGAAAAGCGCTAGGCTTGATATGAGCAGTCTGAGTCCAGTCCTGGCTCTGCCATGCAGTGGGTGCCTGTCAGCAAATGGTCTCTTGACCAATCTGAGTTGTTTCTATTTTTCAGCTATAAAATGGGGCAATAATTCTTGCCTCACAGAATTGTAATGAAGATTAATGTTTGTGGGAACAACAAGCACAGAATATGCTCAATAAACAATAATGTTAAACAATTGGAAAATAGAACCAGCGATGAAAGGTTAGAGACAAGTAAGAGAGAAATGCCCTTAAAGATTCTTTAATCTCATGGTTCCTAACCCTAGCAGCACATTAGAATATTCTTGGGAACTTTTTAGAAATATCCAGGCCTGTGTGCCCCTCTTCCAGACTAAAATAATCAGAATCTCTGGAGGTAGAGCCCAGATGTAGAAAAAGATTTTAAGTGCCCCAGGAACTCCGACGTGCAGCCAGTGTTAGAATCATGAAGCCATCCTCTTCGTTAAAGATGAGTATATTTAAGCCAAAGCTAAGTAAGAGGGAAGCCCGAGATCATTCTGCTAGTTGTGGCAAAGCTAAGCCTTGGACGTAGGCATCCTGTGTTCCATTCTCTCACCTGTCTCCCCAAAGACCTCCCGTTCTCTGAATTCCAGAGACCACTAGAGCTGTCCTGTTCTGGCCCATTGACTCAACAGATGTTATTGAAAATCTTCTGTGTACACACACACGTATATAAAGGTAGAGTTCGTCTGTTCGCAAATTCAATCTGGTGGAGAAGACAGCTAATAAAGCAGAACAGTGAGAAAGTTATGTGGGATCAGAGGAGCAGGACCGCCAAACCCTGTGGGGAGGGTGGGTCTGGAAAGCTGGCTTCTCAGAGGAGGTGGTGGAGGCAGTTCTGGCAAAATGAGTTTATCAAGTAAGCAGGGGGAGGAAAGCCATTTCAGGCAGATGAAACAGCTTCTCCAAAGACGCTGGGGCCTGTACCAGGAAGGGCAAGTGGTTTCGTGTGGCTGCAGCGGTGGGTGCGGTGGTGGAATGGTGACGAAGAGCCGGAAACACCGCATTAGCAGTTCTACTGGTTTTCGTAATCTGAACCTCACAAGTGAAGTTTTGAAATTACTGTTATCACTTAAGTTAGAGGAACTGCTTAAATGCCTTGGTCCTGTTACTTTCTGGTAGAAATCTGAACAGATTGATTTGGGCTGTTATTTCAGAAAGACAAAAAATATTCAATTATACATATTTTTGGCATTTCTATTTCCATCATAGTTGGGATCAGTAAGCACAACAATGAAAATTAAGAAACGAGAGGAGAGAAGAATCATAGAGTCAGTCTGTTTGGAGTTTAAGAAATGAAAATATAGGGGCCAGCCTGGTGATGCAGCCGTTAAGTTCGCACGTTCCGCTTCTCGGCAGCCCAGGGTTCGCCAGTTTGGATCCCAGGTGCGGACTTGGCACCGCTTGGCAAGCCATGCTGTGGTAGGCGTCCCACATATAAAGCAGAGGAAGATGGGCACAGATGTTAGCTCAGGGCCAGGCTTCCTCAGCAGAAAGAGGAGGACTGGCAGTAGTTAGCTCAGGGCTAGTCTTCCTCAAAAAAAAAGAGACAAGAAATGAAAGTACATTGCAAAAAGCAGGCGTCTTCAGCCAGTTTATTGAGATCTCTACTAGAGATCTGTCTATTTTAAACAAAGTTGGCATATCTCTGAGAAAGAATCCACCCTAATATGTGTAATTAGCTAGTCAAGAAAAAGAAATATCTCTGAGAGAGAACCCATCCTAATGTGGGTAATTAACTGATTAATAAAAAGAAAAATTTTACCCAACTTTAGAAACTCTGTTCAGGGAGCAACAGCCTTGAATAAAAAAGGTGTGGAAAGCCTTCTGTCTTCCTTTTTGTCCTGTGTCACGAATCGTTTTCCAAGCAAAGCGCCGAATTGCACCTCCTACCCTGTGGCATTGCCGTGAACATGATTCTGGACATTGTGCCTCTTCCAGGGCTACTCCTGATATCAATCTTGAAGCCTATTCAAAACAAGGATGGGAGTCAGAGTTGATCCGTGCCAACATTCCTGCTGAGAATTAGCCCAGTTCCATTATGCGTGGGGGAGCCCCAGTTACCCGCCCTTGCCTGTTTGGGGTACACGGATACAGCTGAGAGACTGCAGGGAGTGCAAAGTTAAGAAACCACATGATAGGAACACTATCTCTGACTCTTTCATAATGAGCTCTGTGTGGGAAACTAAAAAAGATCAGGGTTTTCTACCATTCAGCACAGCTGTGGTGCTGCTTTGAAAAGCTACTTCTGCTCTGTAAGGCAAGAAGAATTCAAAAGAATTGCGGACAGACTCTCAGAATGAGCGGGGGCTCAAGGAGTTCTGTGTGTCTTTTTAATCTCTTCCAACTACCTGGAGTACGAAGGGACAGATTAACTGCTTGCCTTGTGCCTTCATTCATCAGAGGAAGAAACCAAGGCCCAAAGAGGGGAAGTGGCTTTCCCAAATTGAAGGGAAGTTAGGAGCCAAGCCAGAGTTTGTAGTACCTGCGTCTCCTGACTCCTATGGGCCGAACTGTAGTCCATAAACCTCAGTATGGTTATCATTAACCAGGTTGTCAGAGACAGGACAGGAGGTGTAATAAGGGTATATTGTGAAATCGTTTCTGATTGGAAAAAAAAGATAATGATGAACTCAAACTTTGGTGATTTTGTGACTTTGTCCTATTTAATCTATATTCACATACAGCATTTAGCTTCTCATACTGTGTGCTTATCTATTTTATCTTACAGATTGCCTATTCCATCAGAATAGGGCTTGGTTTTATGAAGTTCATCTCTATTGACTTGACTTTTAAGCACTCAGAAGAACTGTGCCTCCTTGCAGCCTCATTTATCTCACCCAGCACGTCTACCTCCTGAGCATGTGTGAAGGCGTTCTGTGTGACCATGTAGCACAAGTCCCCAAGGACCCTCCTTACTACTGTTCCATCTAAGATGGCCGGTGAACACCAGGCCTTTGTTTGATGTCTGCATTTTGCTCTTTCTTACACTTTCTAACCCCATGGCTTTTAGTTTTGCAAACCTTTGCATGGGATTTGTAATATTTTAGGTTGGTTTGCAGACAACCTACCATGTTTGGTAAGCAGACACGGAGTGAGTTCTGGCTTGAACTCTTCGTTTTAAACATTATTCCTCCCTCTGAAGAATCTCCTGCTGTGGAGTTGCCTCTCTTCTCCTTCCCCTCGCCTCCTTCCCCCTCATGGTAATAACAATGGGGAGTGCCTCCTGTTTGGGGTCACTTAACCTCGCTCCACCCACAGACGGAATTCATGAATAGTAATGTGTTCTCCAAAGAGGGTCCAACCTGGAAACTGAGAGTGTCATGGGCAGGTCTATGACACCTGATCCCGTAATTAGTGAAGGTTGCTGCATCCTCGCCCTGTTTTATGGGGAAGGCCCAGAGTAGTCTGACTCAGGGTTATAACAAAGTACTGCAGAACCATAATTTCATCTGTTCAGATCTAAAATTGTCAGATCCAGATTTTTCCCTAAGTGGACTGAAAAACTGCACTGCCAGCTTTACGTGGGAGTCCTCTCAGCTGTGGATTCCTTGTCAGTGAGAGACTGTGCCCAACATTGCAGCTGGCATGTAGAAGGAGAACCAGGAATATGTGTTGAAGGAAGGAGATTGGTAAAAACTGGGATTTTTCAAGTATCCTGTCCTGAGGCCACTCCAGATGGAAGTGGTCCTCCAGTGGCCTGACTCATCCAGTTCTTTCTTGAGGCTGGGCTGTAACTTGACCTTCTTCCAAAGATGAAGAGGAAAGGCACTATTCATCTGAGATTTGCCTTGCAGTGTTTAGCACAAGTTTGGCTTCTAAGGAAAGGCTGGCAAAGCATTGATACAAGAAAATTATTCCTAGGTATTTTTCTATGATGACCATACGTTGAGCAAAATTTTTGTATAGTTACTGTAGCCATGAGAATAATCACTGGACAACATTCCTAGGGGCAAAAAATATCGACTCATAGAGTGATTTGATGAATGGCAGAGAGTAAGACTAACAGAAATGTGATGCCAGCTGGGCCAGCACTCTTTACCAGCCCCAAACATTTATTCTTACTGTGTGGAAAATCTATGATTTCTCCTTGCTTTTGCTTGTTTTTAAAGTGTCAATCTGAAGGCAGAATGTGACTGATGATTTGTGATCATCATTTGTGTCTACAAAAGGGTGATATTCCTACTCACTTTGAAATCCATTTGGAATTCAAGGACAAGGTTTTGGAGGTGTGCTGTACACGTTGGGTGCTTGGTAAATACAGAAAGGAAGGCAGAATGCTGGAGGAGGGGATGGAAGGAGAGGGAGTGAGCCCACACTTGGGCCCTGGAGTCAGCCTGCATAGCGTCCAACAGCTTCTGCCAGTAACCTGCGAACATCCATTGACTTCTAACTCTTGAGTTTGCTCATCTTTAAAATGAGGTAGTACCTACTTTGTAGAGTTTTTGAGAGGCCTAAATGGGTGAATGTGTGTAAATGTCTGACACAAACCCACTCAGTAAAGCTTAGTTTTTAATGCAACTAATAATATTCATAACTTCCAGTGATTATCTTCTTTGAGAAAGCTCTTGTCTGTTTGTCTTCCTGGACTTTACAATGAGTCTCCACCAATCAACAGGGCAGAAGAGCCGAGCACGCTAAAATGCCTCAGAGGAACAGGCACTCACAGGCCGTAGCCTTCTCGCGGACCCCCATGGCGCTCTTGCCCCCTCCTGCCCTTGGGTGCAGGTTTCTCGTCTCATTAGGGGTCTCAGGCTTTGGTCATAATTCTCACCTGACTGCTGGTCTCTTGCCAGAACAGAGGACCAGGTTCTCCTTTCCTTCCTGTACATGGATTTACTTCTTGAAGGAGAGGGAACGTGTTGCCTGAGGATGGGGCCTTCACTAACCTGCCTTTCTAGGGAGTTTATCTCGAGGTAGAAGGGAGACAAGCTGCAAGGCAGAGAAGGGGCAGTCTGGCTGATGCGCTGATGTTAGGGCCAGATGTTAGTGCTTCTTATCTGCTCGGTAAGTAACATTGTTCTGTAAGAGACTCTAATTTTACCTTTTTCAGAGACATCGCTGTTTTTTCCCCAAGGTTAGGTTTCCTCAGAATGAGAGTATGTTTCCTAAATTTTTTTGCCATGAGATAGAGTAATAATAAAAACACAAAGGCATTTAATCCAGCTAATGAGTAGAATTGGAGACTAGGGGGCAGTCAGAGAGTTTCCCCAGGGTTTTCCTGAAGCAGTCGACACATGTAGACAGTTTGGCAGATGAGGAGACCTGCTCTGGAAGGTCTAGTTAGTACCCCTCTTACAGTCACCTCCATGTCCCTCACTGAACATGGAAGAAGAGGGGCCTAGCTTCTCATGCACATGGTTAGCACATGTGGGTGCTTACTGTGCGCCAGGCTGGGTTCTAAGGGCCGTATATCTGAAATCACTTCATCCTCAGGACAACTAAATTCTGAGGTGGATACTATTTTTAGCTCCATTTACAGAGGAGGGGACCCAGGCCCAGCAAAGCTAAATAAATTTCCCAAGGTCGGATAGTTGCTAAGTGGCAGAATCAGTAAACAACTCAGGCTCCAGGGCCTTTTCTCTTAACCGCAACTCTTCACTGCTTGGGCAGTAATTGGTCCTACTTTGAGGATCTCAACAAGGGACCAGAGGAGTCAAATGTAAATTTAGCATTTCTCTTCTCCAGGCTTTTAAAATACTTAATTTTCAGTAGGATTCCAGGCACAAGTAGCATTTTGCATCTCAACAAGAGCAGACTGCCTATATGGACGATATGGTGGCTCTGCATTTTCCATCAAGTGACCTCTGCCCTCCAGGAGAGCAGCACTCTGCTCCAGGTCAGGTCATCCGGAAGGAGTCAGTGAGCTGGAGTTTGGCATGCAGGTTGTTCATTAGGGATCTCTGCTGAAGGGGAGCAGACACGAGGGGAAGTCCAACTGCACTGCAGCCCTGACGGCTTCACCCAACCACATGCGGCGTGGTGGAGCATCTATGGTCTCCCTGAGTTGTCCTGTGGTGGGCTGAAAGTGCAGGGCCTTTATCCCCCTGCCACCTACAATCAGTGGATGTGGGACTTCCAGGGGAGGGTATTCCCTTGAGCAAGGGAGCTCATTGTAGCTGAGGCAGACTCTGAAGGAGCTGACAGCATTCCTAGTCTCTGAGGCAGTGCATTCTTCCTTGGATGGGGGCTCTAGGTGATGTATCCCGGTTTCCACTTTGACGCTTTCAACTTCAGTGGAAATAGGAGTCTACACAACGATAAACTCTTTCTCCAAACTCAGCCTATCGTTTGCTTGGATTCTGGATAAACGGGCAGTGCGCAAATCAAGACAGATCCTGAGCTTTCTGGAATCCTTTTACTACAGTCCTAGGCAGAGGCAAAGGCATAACATCGAGCTTATATATATATATATATTTGGACCATGTGATTAAAGTCATACCTGGCATTTTTGGAGATAAATGAGGAATTTGCGTTGCATTCATCATGTCTTTCAAGTGGAGCCAGTTGGCTTTTTTCTAGAGGCCAGAGTCCAAAGCTAAAAGCAACAGTGCGGTGATGGAAAATCTCTAGTTACATTCTGTTTGCCACTTGTCTTCAGGGAAATCTTTCAGAGATTCATATTTGAGATTTAACCCCCTTTTCCTTGCTCCTTCCATCATGAACTAAAGCAATCATCTAACTCACTTTAGTGTGGACATTACAGTGTATCCCAGCTGACTTATATCTTGTCCACACAAGTTGACCACAGGAGCTGTTCCTGTGTCACCCAGTGGCGGGTTTGTCTTGCAGGATCCATTACTGCTGCATCCCGCTGTTGCCCGCAGCTGGCTTTGGCCACTGACTATCTCATTGGCTAGGTGTGTGAAATGTCTCTCCGTTTCCTTTCTTTCAGGTTGGAAAGCTTATCCAAGAAGCAGCTGGAAGAAGTAATTTGAAGCGAGTAACTCTGGAACTTGGAGGGAAAAGTCCCAATATTATTTTTGCAGATGCTGATTGTAAGTCAACCTCACATCTCATACATGTCCAGGCACATTGCTCTTCAGTGCTCTCTTTCGTGTCTCCACTTCTGATAGGACGCTAAGAAAAAGATCTTTGAAGCTAAGGGCATTCAAGAAGAAGAATCTGAACCCTTCCTTCTAAGGAGAAAATAGTTTAATATTGGGAAAGAGCACTTATCAATTGACAACTGAATAGAGTTTGTTTTCTAGACACTAATAAGCCATTTTGACTCAGTGATTTTGTAGAACAGGGTAGAAGAGATGAAGGCTTGGTCATTGCCAAATGGTAGAAAGACCAATGGTCTAAGCCTCTGTCAGAACCCCTGAAACACGAGCTCTCTGCCTAGATTCAAGAAATCTGAAAGTTCTCACATGTAGCTTTGGAGATCACTAAAACAATTCTAGTTCGCTAACCCTGCCAGCGTTTTCCCAGACCCACAATCCTTTCTCTGTTCAGTCATCCCAAACCCCTTCTGTTGCTCCCTTGCCTTTCAGTCAAGGTGACAGCACACTATTCTCAGTTCTGTATGAACAGACCTGAGTTGGAGGTGATTGCGCTTGGCAGTAGGACTTTCTGGAGGCTTGGAGCAGTACCGAGGAAACCATGTCTCCAGGCAGGATGCTGTCTAGCCCACTGCGCACAGGTGTGGTCTTTCTGTTTTGAAAACTTTGCAGGGAACAAAATGCCCAAATCTCTCTCAGTCATCTTTTTTCTTCTTCACATCCTGCAAAGCAAAGCTGCTTCCCCAATTTCACCACTGGAGAGGTGAGAAAACAGAAAGCAGATTGCCTGAATTTCAGCCCCAGCTTGAAATTTTCAAAGAGTTCAGCTTCAGCTTTATACTAGTTGTCAAGGGGATCGGAATTCTTCTACCTGAATTCCTCTTGAGGAGTAGACAGTCCATTGACATGACATTGATTGATTGACTCAATCATTATTATTATTTAGCAACTAGCATACACTGGATTTATTAATACTCTCTTGAAGTATAAGATAAAAGAGATGAAAATGAAAGAGTTGTCATATGCTATTGTCCAACTCCATGTAAATATAGAGGAAATTTAATGTCTTCAAAGAAGTGTCATTGCGTTACAGTTTAATTCACCAAAATACTAATTAAACATACAGCTATAAGGTCCTACAGGTCAGGGTTTGCAAATTGGCAGTCCAAATACAGGATCTAGCTATGTTTACCTGTCTAAATAGTACACAGTGCTTAAAAAAACAAAAACTACACGTTATGAATACTGATTTCTGTTTTTTCTTAAAATTGCAACTCGGGCAACCACGGGCTTATCTTCATGCATGGCCGCAGCCAGATGTAGTGGCTTTCCTTCTGAGTCTCCTTCACATTGTTTTCCTACCTGGTAGATTCATACTGTTACATTATCTGCTGAGCCCCTTTGAATATTGGGGTTTGAGACTCCCGTTAGAGATGACTTGGTCCACTCCCTCTTTTTACAGAAGACAGGGACTCACAGAAGTGAAGATGTCCAAGTTAACATAGCAAGTAACGTGAGGGTCTAGTTAGAATCAGAACTAAATTGCATTCTCGGTCCAGGGCTCTTCACCCTGCTACTCACTATTAGGCTCTGTGATGAGCATGACATTACACTTGGGGCTTTGGAGAACGGAGGGAGGTGGCTCCGTAGACAGGCCCTCTGCAGGCGAAGCAGTGTTGAGAACATGGCTGTTTCCTCTCGTAGTGGATTATGCCGTGGAGCAGGCTCACCAGGGCGTGTTCTTCAACCAAGGCCAGTGCTGCACCGCGGGGTCTCGCATCTTTGTGGAGGAGTCCATCTACGAGGAGTTTGTGAGAAGAAGCGTGGAGCGGGCCAAGAGGCGCATAGTGGGGAGTCCATTTGACCCCACCACTGAGCAGGGACCCCAGGTAGAGAAATCATAAACATTCCCTTTCTTTACTTAATTCCTGGTGAGCATGACACTCTAGTGAGACCCAACAAAGTACCATCTTCTTTTTTCTGTTGCCTCATTACTCTTCTGCTTTATCTTCATGGCTGGAAGTGTGGCCAGTGAGGCATTGCTTATTTCTTATGCTTCTCTTTCCATTTCTAAATTTCATCTCTGAGAAACTAAGGACTTAGGGTTGCTTTAAGGATACCTTGAACTTTGGGATAAATTGGAGTCTCTCAACTCTAAGGAAAGACCCAGGCATGACAAGGTGGATCTTGACACTAGAACCCAGCCCCAACCACTGGACCTCAAGACATCCCCATAGATGCTACAGTCAAGGACAGTGGGTAGCTCTTATTCCCGGAAGTCATTTATCCTTTTACCACCTGCCAAGGATTCTCTCCACCAACCTGACCTACTTTGGGGATATCACTTGTAGCTTGTAAATGTGTAGGAAATGACGGGCTGTCTGCTTTCCATTCTGCGTGCGTTCTCTCTTGCTCTGAATGCTTCATGTACTGTGGCGGACTGGTGAGGGCCTGCACAGTCCTGCAGGATGTCCTCTTAGCTCTGCAGGTTCTCCACAATCATCCAGGCATATTTCCAGATGGAATTCTGGTTTCAAACGGTAGATAGAATCTGAGAATTTTTAAGGGAATATGTGCACCAGATCTCATCTGGGCCACCAGAGTGTGGGTTTTCCTGATAAGAAATAACATCTCCTTGGTTTTGAGGCCATTTGAGAGAAGATCGATGTTCTAGCTGAGCAATTCAAACTCAGGTGAATGTAGGTTTTTATATTATTTACCGTAATAATTGAGTGATAACTCTATAACTTTGGGGAGCAAGACTGACCTTATTTTGTGATCTAGGAAGCTAGCCTTTACTCTTTAACTGGATCCTTTGCTCTAAAGGTGTAGTAGTAGTTCCATTAAAAATATACCCCAATAGGACCTGATGTGTAGCAAATGTAAAGAGGCTGTATGTTAGCTCATCTGTTGTTTTCATCTTTTTAGTGTCAGTACAAATTGCTAAAGTATTCATTTGGTTATAGAGCTCAATTTTCCCCCTTGTAAGCAGTGAATAGCCAGTTATCCAGTGTCTGTATCGTTTAGAAACATTGCCTGAATCTTCACCTGGTACTTCTGATTCGGCAGTAATCATCAGAGGAGTGCGTTTACTGGAATTCTCAATATATTGGGTTGAACCATTCAAAATTCCCATTTTTGTAGATCAGAAATGGTTAAATAACAGCAGTTCCATATGATTTGACTAGGTCTAATAAAGTCTTGAAAAAAATCACAAATGAGAGATTCTTGAGAATATGCTTATTTCCATTTTTATGGAAGATTTTGCTTGGAGTCATTAGGTAATTTCTTCTGTAGATTGATAAGAAACAATACAACAAGATCCTGGAACTCATCCAGAGTGGTGTGGCCGAGGGTGCCAAGCTGGAATGTGGAGGCAAAGGGCTGGGCCGGAAGGGGTTTTTCATTGAGCCCACGGTGTTTTCCAACGTCACTGATGACATGCGGATTGCGAAGGAAGAGGTATCGAATACGGACTTCTAACAAAAGCCACATCTTTCCTGGGATGGTTTCCAGAGCATTTCCAGCGAATGATATTAGAGTTTAATTCTTTGTATTTTATATACATTATATAATAGCAATAAACATGGCTATGAAAATCCCAGTTTCAGGAAAAAAGTTAAACAAAAAGGCATGCAAGCTAGATGGAGGCCAGGTGACATGCTGTATGACTGCAGTTGTTATTAGCCAACAGAACACTCGTAATAGCCAATCATCGGTCTCAGTAATGCGCTGGGAGCACTTCAGTTCCCCCAAATGGGAACACTTCACTTCCCCCAAATGTGAGTCACAAGGGTGTTAACCAGGAAAGAGATAACATCCAATCATCACGTTTATGTGAGAGAAAGACCAGTTGCAGATAAGCCAGCCATCTAGAGCGGTAGTTCTCAGTTCCGGAGCCATGCCTGCGGCTCATGGAGAACCAACACACAGTGGAATCAAGGGAGGCCAGGGAGGGTGGGGATGTGGGGGTGTTAAATAAACTCTAGGGGTAGACTCTTATGTAATCTTATTCTGGGAAAATGTGGGATATTTTACAGTTTTGTGTTACTAAACTTAAATGGCGTTTAAATAACGAAGGCAGAGTAACTTTGCTTTGAAATGTAGAAAGCAGGTGAAGGCATGGCAGAGCAGTCATGTTGGGTCAACCTATTTCATTGCAGATCTTTGGCCCCGTTCAGGAAATTCTGAGGTTTAAGACTATGGATGAAGTTATTGAAAGAGCCAATAACTCAGACTTTGGACTCGTAGCAGCTGTCTTTACTAATGACATCAACAAGGCCCTCACAGTGTCTTCTGCAATGCAGGCTGGGACGGTTTGGTAAGATCAGAGTCAGTCTCGTTGTTCTGGCCATAACACATTCTGCTGGTGGTGGAGAGGTCTTGTAATTCCCCGGAGCCTGGGTGAAATAAATGCACGTCTTTTGAAAATTGGGGGAAGACCGAAGGCAACCAGACTTCACCAGAGAAGGGATGCCCTCCTCACTGGCTAGATCAGGAAATCAAAGTAAATCTTAAGCTGTAAATTTTTCATCTGGAAAAAAGAAACTAAAAAATAAAACTTTTAAAAGAAATATCATGTCAGTGGGATTATTTCTGTGCAAGCAGAATTCATACTAACAGTACTATGTTTTGTTCTTTTAGGATCAATTGTTACAATGCCTTAAACGCCCAGAGCCCCTTTGGGGGATTCAAGATGTCTGGAAATGGGAGAGAAATGTAAGTGTTCAAAGCTGCTGGTGCCTGCAGAGAAGTAGGGATTGTGAATATCAGCGTAGAGGAAAATAGTTTAATTCTCTTACTGTCATCCATTCATTAAACAAACATTCTGTTGAACACATACTCCTGTAAGCTGAGCACCGTACTACATGTTACAGAAATGAATAAAACACAGCTCCCTTACCTTAAGTGGGAATGGAGAAGAATTAATGTGCCAGTAATTCCATATAATAAAGGCTATTATAGAAGCACGTCAAACATCGTGTAAGTACAGAGGAAACTCAATTAATTTTGCCTAATGGGGTCAGAGAAGACGTCACAGAGGAAATAACATTTCATTTTTTAGGAGCAGGCATTCCAGGCAGAGGGAACAGCAAGAACAAAGACACGAAGGCATGACAAATGCGGAATCATCAGGGAACAAAACCGAGTTTGGTGTGTTTACAACAAAGGTCACCAACTGCCAATCCAGGGACAAATCTGCAGAAATGTTTTGTTTTGCCCCACAGCATTTAAAAATCTTTACCTGCTGTTCAAAAATGAGGAGGCTTTACATAAATTCTGGATTTCTTCCTTATTTTCATTCCCCCATAGCAAAATTGCCACAGCTGTGAGCACTGCAATTCGGCATATTTCCCACCACTCCTGTTGCTTCTGGGGGCTGAATATTGGTTGTCAGTCATTTTACACACATGGAATTCACTCACTCACGTCACCTGCTCGTAGGTTCTTTGAAGCTGGGAATACAGGGTTAGGGCACAGGATGAATGGGGGGACCTGCTGAAGATATAGTAGAAAGGTTGGCTTAAACCCAATCTCAGAGGGTTTTAAAGGACGTTCTATGGGAGCTGAGTAGATAGCAAAATTTTTAAGGCCAAGATTCTCGGCATATAGAAGATGTTTTGACAGCGATTACAGAAAGAAGACCCCTGAGAAGGATTTTGCAATAACAGTAATAGATATCCTTAATTAAATGCCTGCCCTGTGTCTGACTTTATGCTAACTTCTTTCCTAACATTGATTTGGTTGATTTTCACAATGATTCCATGGGGTAGATATGCGTGTCTTTGTATTACAGATGGTTCAGATGAGGAACTAAGGCTTCGAGTGGTTAAGTAGCTGGCCCAAGTCATACAGCCAATAAGTGGCAGATCTGAGATTTGAAGCTAGGCCTCAGTGGCTCCAAATGCAGTTAGTTCCCACAATATCCAGCCAAGGAATCCCGGGCGCCAGGCCCAAGGACTCTTCAGGCACAGGATCAGAGCTAGGCTGAGTCCTCCTGCGATGCTGAGGACCTGAAAAGTGGACCTGGAACAGAGAAAACTTGACTCACGAGGGATTTTACTTGCAGTTGTCATATATAAATGGATTTTTTCAGTGGCATTCTGAGGATGAATGGTAGTCAGGGTCTTCTGAGGTGACATAACCCCCCCTTCGAAAAAAATTTTTTTCCTTCATTTTGAAAGGAGCTAGATTCATGTTTTCTGAATCCTGTGACTCACAAGAGGGAACATCTCTGCCCATTACCTCTGCCATTACTGAATGTTTCCTTTTTTGAGCAAATGCTTAGTTCACAATCAATCTACTACCAAGTATTGAGCATATGCTATATGGTAAGCCTGATGCTTGGTCTGTGGGGGAAGATGCAGCTCATTGAGGGGCTTAAAATTTTGTGGATAAATGAAATACACAACATTGAAAGAATCAGAAGAATTCCAGAAAAGACTATGAAGTGATAGAGGAGTTCAGGGATGGGAGAGATCATTGGGAGCTGGAGAAGTCTGGAAAACCTTTAGATATGATCTAATAGAGGGGTTTGAATTGGTCTTTAAAGGAGAGGAAGCTTTGGGTAGATGGAGAGAGGGGAATAGTTTTTGCAGGCAAAGCAAGCTAGCAGCGGGGAAAGAGGGAGTAAAGGCATTGTGGGAGAAATAAGTATGGTGTTTGGGGGAAAGTGCAGTGAGCCCATAAGACTAGCGCCGAGGATATTCATGCTTCAGATACTTTAGCTGGTAATTTCTAGCCCCAGCCATTAAACCATAAAGCAGGTATAGCTTTGAGGCTAAAAGCAGAGCTTCTAGAATCACACTGCTCAGATAGATATCCTGCCTACCACTTAATACCTGTACAACTTTGGACAAATTGCTTAATCTCAGTAAGTCTCAGTTTCCTCATCTACAAAATGGGGATAATTATAGTACCTACCCCCAGAGGGTTGCTGTGAGGATTAAGTGTTAGGATTAAGTACTACGCCAAACATCCAGCAGAGGGTCTGGCAAACTTTCAGAAAATCTTAGCTGCTAGCATCATATTGATGAAGTAGGTGACTGTCATAGAGGTGATCCTCTCTTTTCTTAATAAACATATTACTTTGGAAGTGTGGCAGAATTTTTCCTCATTTCCAGCTAGTATCACCAGCTTACGTCCTGTCTCTGGCACTGCCAGGGAGAAACTGCTTTTGCTTGCACCCTTGCTTCTGGCTTCCCGTCCCTCTCGCTTGCTTTACAGCCAGAGCCCATAACCAATCTGGACCCTGTTTGCCCAGTTGTTAGCATTCCTTCAGCTTTTGTAACGTCTTCACGTCCTCCAGGTATCTCTTCTTAACTTGCATGGGGCCTTAACTCTCTGCTTCCACTTTTCAAGATGCCTTCAACTTATTTCATTTCTTGCCCCTGTGTTTGTGCTCTCCCAGTCTCTGAACTGTCGGGGCAGTCACTGGTTCTGGGAATGCTGCTCGCCTTGACTGTTGTTACAGATCATTAACAGGGTGAATCATGGGCATAAAATATACTTGTAATGAATAATCGCTGGTCAATGGCTCCTAATCCCAGGCTGGGCCTGGACCCTCATCAGAGGCAGGCGTCCTGCCAGCACTCAGGCTTGTGACATTGTCCAGATCCAGTCTTTTCCTATCGGAAGCGTTCCCCCTTTCTAGAAATATGGTCCAGGAGACAGTTTGCTGGGTCAGAACCACACAGAACAGTGACCAAGAGACTGAAGAACAGCCTCTCTCAACTCGTCTCATAGGCTCTGTAGTGATGGCCTTCCCGGTACGGTTAACAAATAATTAGGAAACAGTGCTCTCTGATGAGACTCACTTCATCTTGTGTAAATTGTATGGTTCCTTGTCCTTACTTGCCTCCCAAACATGTGTTATCTTCCTTAAATGACCTAGAGTGGTAGGAAACGCTTCAAATAAAAGCACCTCTCCTGTCCTGGTCCCCACTCTTCCTTCTCATTTAACACAGTCCCAGAAACTCCACATAACCCTCCATCCGGGCCGAATCGTTCCTCGCATGGCCTGCAACTCCATGCAGCTTTGGTCCCTGACATCTCTGCCCACCTCTAAGAGGAACAGAGATGGGAAGTAGGACTTTCTGGAACGAGACTACAGGGAGTGCTGGCGGAGCCCCTCAGCTCGCCCCCACAGAGAGCTGTGGAGAGGGCTGCCCTCTGCAGGTCACCTGAGGGGCCGGCCTCTGACTCCTAGGTCTGAGACTGGCCCGAGTCTGTCAGTGCTGCCTGTCCAGCTGATTCCGTCTGTTTCCCTCTCCTGTGCTTTTCCTTACTTCCTCATTTAAGCTCCCCTGAGACAAGGAGTCGTAGAGCTCAAGCTATAAAATATGTGTCACAAACCGAGGGGATGACAAGAAAGCCATGAACCGCAGCATTTTAAAAACTAAAGACACAGGCTTTGAAGATGAGAAGCATTGTTAGGATACTCTAAATAAGGGCTTCCCAAGTTTGCGTCTGTGTGCACACGTGCATGTGTGTGCAGAAAGTCACCTGCCATCTGGGGGAAGGGGCTTGCTAAGCAAGCCTGTCTAGGGACCCACCCTCAGAGATTCTGATTTAGTAGATCTGGGCCAGGGCCCAGGATCTGCATTTTTAACAAGCTTCTGGAATGATTCTGATGCAGGTGGTCTGGAGACCCTGCTCTGAGAAATGCTGCTGTAAGCCAAAGAAATGGGCAGGGAAATATACACCGTAAACCAAAATCCCTGTTTGTTTTATGTGTGAGTCTGACTGATTTCCTAAAACAGCTGGCTGAGAGACACGGAAATCTAAGATCTCACCTCACCTGTAGGCATGCCAAGTTTGCTTCAAATTAGGGAATACAACCGCGTCTGCCTGAGGAGCAGGAGTGCAGGCTTCTGCATGTGCCGCTGCCCTGATCCATTGTCAGGCTCTGCGGGTGACTGTGTGGAGAGGTCGGGACGTGTCGATAACACCACGTCTGCGTTCCGTGCAGTAGTGGAGCTCCTCCGTAACTGCGGAACTGTGTGTGCACAGAACTGAACTGGAGTAAGTAGAATTTAAGGCGATTTGAGAGAGAGACTCTGGAATGAGATGGTGAAATAACCCAAGACGCTGAACTTCCGGGCTTTCGGAGACCTTACAGCCGCAAAGGGTGGGCAGGTAACCAGCTGTGTCACAATCTCCTGGGTCCCCTCAGACTTACTAACGCAGAATCTTTGGAGGAGGAGGGTCAGGAATCTATGGTTGAAGCAAGCTCACGACTGATACTTATATTTGCTGACGTTCAGGATACTGCCTGAGAGATGACTGGTCACCAAGAGGATGAGGGTGACTCGGCCGGAGTCACACAGCCAGTTAATGGTAGAGCCGAGTTGGCACTCCTGTCTGCTGAGCCCCAGCTCCAGTGTACTTTTTATGGCAGATTTGAGTCCGGAGCAGGCTGTGTATGGACCATGGTGGCAAGTGGCTGCCTGGGACCCAGGAGAGGAGCACCTCCAGTCCAGCAGGTTTTTCCATTGCCTCACACACCCAAAGAGTACTAGGATCCGACAGTCACATTCGAAAGCAGCCATCTCGTGAGACTTCTGACTGTGGACTTCCTTCCGTTTCTCACAACCCAGTTATAGATTTGAGCGGGAGGAAAGTGGTTCGGGGTCTGCCCCAAGTGCGTGCACAAGCCAGGAAACCAGAAGGGAGTAACTTTACTTCCAACAGGAGCCAGATGATGTCCGTGATGAAGAGACATTTTCTGAATTGCCCAAGGGCAGGAAAAAGTTCAGAAAGAGCCAGAGCTGAGCTGGTAATAAAGAGACTGGGAGCCTGGATGGGGCTAATGAGGGGACCATTTACTGAGGGGGGCATTTCCAAGTTTCTTCTCATTCCTGTGAGCAAGATGGCCAGTGCCGATGAGAGAACAGCACGCTTGCCCCAGGCGCTCCTTGGCTGCCCGCTGATGTCCCTGGGCCGTGTCAACTCACGTGCCCTTGGTGCTCAGAGGAGCTGCTGGCGAAGTGATTGGAACCTTGTGTAGGGCCATGGGGATTCTTAGAAGGAAGCAGAAGGAGTCATTTACAGCAGATCTCCACTATAAAGCCCAGTTACAGTAACTTTGTGCCTTTTATATGTGACTGTTTTTAAAGACAGCCTTTCCTAATCCTTTCTTATTTGAATGTATCTCCAAGTGTTCTTTTGTTCTTTTCTGACAGAGATGGCAGATCTGTTAACTGGGTAGAACTGGGGAAGGGGTTGGCAAGAAGTGCGCCGGCCCTCCGTTCCTCCCTTCCTCCCACAGTGATCAAGTGCCTTCCTCGAGCCTGATGCCGTAGGCCACACGCTAGGTTTGGTAGAGGGCAGCCAGCCAGATCAGTAAGATACAGATTCGTGGGGGGGACAGGTCCTCAAGCAGCCCCTCGCTGTGTGACAGCACTGTGATGGAGGCGGGTGCCAAGCGCTCTCAGAGCACAGAGGAAGGGTGGAGAGCTCCTGCTGAGAGTGCCAGGAAAAGCTTCACAGAGGAGTGACTTTAAAAAGATTAGAAGGGAAAAATCTCAAGTATGTTAAAGAAAAGAATTAGGAGAACATGCTTGATTTTGCAGTGAAATAGAGAAAAGAAACCAAAGGCAATTAAAATGAGGTAAAAATGAGCTGGGACTGGAGAAGTGAAGAAAGGAACGTGGTAGCAACGAGGCTTTGCCACACCCCAGCATCCTTAATACGGTGGTTGGAAAACGCCTTGCAGAGTGTCTGAGGGCTGGGCAGGGCTGTGCCTCCGGTGGCCACCTAGACAGACAAGTGACCCAGCTCCCACCGCCGCCCTCTCAGGCCCAGCCACCTGCAAGCTCCTCAGAGGCTGGGACCGATTACTTGGTTTCTCCTTCACCCAACCCTGCGTGGTGCTGCCCCATACTAATAACTCAGTAGATGCTTGTTTATCAAGTGAATGGCGTTCCTTGGTCCGTGACCAACATCCCAGAGGGCTCTGTGAGCCAGGAGGGGAAGTGAGGAAAGAAGAGTCTTGGGGGACAGCTCCCTACCACTTCCCAGTTCTTTTATAGTCAGTTATTTTGATTTCCTGACTGTTTCCCCTGGCTCTGGGGCATCTGTGGACAGTGCTTATTCAGGATTATATGTTTAAGGCATTGCAGGTGATTTGTGTTCCTCTGTGGTAGGCCTTTGGGTATTCATTTCCATTTATTAACTCTAAGGACCAATGAGAAGGAATTTAGAATACCACCCGAGAGGCCCCTAGCCTGGCAATTTTGTAGTTTTCTCCCAGTTACCCATGGACTAGATCTCTAGGAGAGCAGACACATCCTGGGGGTCCGGTGACAGGCATGTGGGGTCTGAAGAGCAAGGCACACATAGTCCTGAAGAGCCAGTGCTGCCTTGGGGAGAAACTGGCCCAGGCATTCAGAGACCTGGGGCCTGGTCCTGCTGCTGCCCCCAGGGCCCACCAGGGGCCCAACCTGGTCTCTGTAACTGCTGGCCCAAGCTAACCCCCAGGTCTGTTTCTCTGAGTAGGTGAGAATCATTGCCTTTCTAGGCTATATTGTGAAGATGAATCATCATTTACCTTTAAGAAACAGTGACTGCTCATGAAATGACAGCTTTCCCAGCTCCTCAGAGGATGGCTGGGCTGTCCATCCATTAGGAATTTTTACAAGAAAATCCCAGGGTCTGCTGTCAGTAGGTGGTCAACTGCACCTTCCCACGACTCTTATCATCGCTCAGGTTGGGCTGCTTGAGCCTCTGGTATCTGATTCTACCCATCTCTTTTTTCCAGGGGAGAATTTGGTTTGCGAGAGTACTCCGAAGTGAAGACTGTGACAGTAAAGATCCCCCAGAAGAACTCTTAAGATGACCAAGAAGGAAGGTGAAGGCCAGCCTGCACGCTCTCCCTCTCTGCTTTCCCTGTGGGGCCCAGCTCTCAGGAATTCAAAGCTGATACTCGGTCCTTATTTAAAGATTTAAATAATAATATGTAGGCCAGGCCAGTCACTGCATAACTAGAGCAAACCAGTTGGCACTCTGTGAGGGATCACCTAATGATACCAAATATGGGGAGAGCGGGATGAAGGTAAGAGGTAGTTGGGCATATCCACTGTCTCCTTCCGCAGTGAGGGGCAGAAGGAGGGAGCTGTATTCGCTGATGCCTTTTGTCACAAAACTTTCCTCCTGAGGGAAGGTGGCCTTTCCATTGTCTTCATTTCCCCCTTCCGGCTCTCCTTGCTGACCCCTCTCCCGCTCCTCCAAGGAGATCTCAGTTGAGCTCATTTGGGGCAGATGTTTGGGCCGGGAACAATTTTCCAAGGTTTTGCAGCCAAATTACCATTTCATGTTATCCATTTCTTCAAAGCAAAACATGAAATGGTTTTAGTTAGAGCCAGACCAGACTGAAAATGCCAGGAGCTGGTACCCTGCAGATGGGCTAGGAAGTGAGAACTTGGAATAGTCCTGACCCAATCTGGTTGCCTTACATCCATAAATAACATGAGTGAAAGATCAGGAAGATGAGATCTGGAGACCATCATGTGTAGTTCACAGCTTCTGAGTTTGTTGCATGGTTTTGGGGTGGGAGGTTGTGCGCGTGCAGGCACATGTGTGCCCAGACACACATTTAATTCCTTCTGGGTTATTCTGGAATAAGGCAGGGGGTGCATTGTTTTTCATAGATTGATAAAATCTTTTCCAAAGCTAATCTTTAAAATCAACCAAAAAACGATCTGAGTAGGCTCAAGAATTTGGATAAAGGTAATGTTGGGTGCCTTGCAGAAGTAATTCCGTTTTCAGCACTGGCTGACACTTCTTACTGAGTGAACAGACTCTGCAGCTGGAATCTGTAGCTTCCCCTGCTCCGGCCCCCACTGCACCAACTCCTGCTGCGCCCCGTGCTGTGGTGCGCCTTGGGCCCGTCATGCCCTAAATCCCTGGGCAGTAACCTGGGAACCCTGGCCGAGCCTGGAGGTTGCCTTTTCCATTCGCAGAGTTCCGGTGTGCCACGATTGCCGTGCTCCACCAGAGCTGCTCCATCATGCCTGTGGCTCAGCCACTCACCATTCTTGCCTCTCGGCTTCCAAGCTGGAGGCGTGCGGCAGCCAGTCTTTTTCCTCCCAGCCACACACTCCTCTTCTGCTTTCCGGTGAATCCACCAGTTCGATGCGGGCAGTGTCGGCTTCCTTTCCTTCTTTCCTCTTTCCGGCCGCCAAATCCAGTCCAGTCTCTGACCTAGATGAAGATCATTTATTTAAAAGTACCAAACATAATCTAGAGGTCATGAAATATGGGCAACATACGCAGCCTTCTCTATTTAACAGCCTTCTGCTTTCTGGCCATACCGGTCTTCTATTATAACCCCTGTCTAGTCAGGAGGCTTTAAAGAAATCTCTACTTGCTGTTATTGACAAACGACAGTGCATTGAGTGGCCCGATGCCTTGAGAGATGCCACGTTTCTGAGTTCTTCCATGTGAATGTCATGCTCTCCTCCTATAGCGTGTGTCCAAGTGAAAATATCCATTAACCAGCTAGTTACCTTTACACTGCAATATAGAATGTGAAAATGAAGATTTATTTCTTTTAATTTACTTAAAAAGAAACCTCTGTGCTAGCAATAAAGCATTTATATTGTGTACTCCTTGGGATTATTTGGCTGTGTTTGTAAGTCTTTGTGTCATCCTAGGTACATTTGGGACCTCCTCTCAGCTGCTGGGTTTTTCAGCTGTGTTGCTCTCTGGTTACTGACCAGAAGTCTGGGAGGGTATTTTTACAGAGTGCAGGAAGGTAAACAAGACCCTTATTTTCTGACACTCTTTAAAACCCATGTATGCATACAGTTTTGTGTGGCAAACAATATAGCTATGTATGAAATATATGAAGTGAAAATTTTCATTGAAAGTAGCCTCCACAAAAGCTGAAACGTTAAAGGAGTTTTTAAGGCCTTGTTCTCACAAACATGAACTACGCAACGAGAGCTCACACTGCTGATGGCATTTAGCAGCAGCTTTATTTTTATTTACCAAAGTGAAATGAAGTCAAAAGCTGACAACCTGATGCAGTATTTTTGCAGCTGGAGCAAGGCAGCTGTAATGGTGACTGTACTACCAGCTAGAGCTTGTTTGCTCTCTCTTGGTTCTCAGGGTTGATCTTTTGGGGAGTGGTTTCTACCCTCTAGACCTGCACCTCCCCTGCTTCCATCCCTTGGAATCTCCACCCAAGTCCCGGTCAAGTGAGACAAAAACAAAAACGGATGACCTAGCCCCAGAGGAAATCAGACGTGGGGAGTGGCGTGTTGCTCTGGACTCGGAGTCATTGCTCTGACTGCTGATTTCTTGTCCCTCAGGGGAACAGATTGAGCATGGGAGAGTGCAGTCCCCAGGGCACTGGGTTGAACTCTGAAATATAAGATGTGGGCTCCCTGCAAATCTACCTCATGTTCATTACTTTGAGCCAAGAGGAAGAACATGACACCATGAGAACGAGATAGGCATGGAGTAATTATTTAAAAGTTCTCTGGAAGACGCCACTGTAGAGCTTATAAATAGCAGGAATTGGAAATAAGATAGGCGTAATTTGATGGTTCTTCAAAGCATAAAGTTCCTCAAACCTTATCTCTTTGTGATCTCAACATAAAGGCAAATGAAGATGGCGTTACAAATATCATTACAGAAACTAACACAGAGATGCTCATCGGTCATTTGTCATCAGTACTGCATATTTATGGGTTTTTTTCTTACTGTTAACCCCTGAGATCTCTGTTGTACCCTTTACTCTAAAACAATCTCAGTGCATTCATATTGATGATCTCATTCTTTTTCCTGATATTTTAGACAAGTATATTATGATGTAGGGACTAAAGGACAGAAACAGTGACTTTACTGGACTGTGTAGTAGAATAGGAAGGCATCCAAGAGAAGAGGACAATCAAAGAGGGGAGTTTGTAGAAGCAGGTTTTGAACTGGGCTTGAGGAAGGAATGTAATTTGAATAGACATGCGAGCAAGAAGAAGGCATTCCTGGTAAAAGAGTAACCTGCCGGGGCACAGAGGTGCGGCCAAGGCAAGCTTATGTGATGGTAAGGAGATAGACTGGCAAGTGCAGGCCCCATGTGCTGGCCAGATTGCAGAGGGTCTTGGGGGTGAGCCAGTGTTCCATGGTACTGTCATAGGATATAGGGAGTCTCTAGTAGGTTTTGAGCTGGAGAGTGATGAGGCAATGGTTAGAGCATACTGAATCTGGAGCAGAGTGGATGGGAGGAGAAACAGACTGATTATGAGATGAGGCTGGTGTGATACTGGCTTGGGTCATGGGGATGGAGAGGAAGGAAACAAATCAGTGGTGAAGTGAGCAGAAGTTGAATGAATGTGAAAGAATGAAAAGTAAATGAGTAGGATTTCCAGCCTGGTTGAGTAAGGAAATGGCAGTGCCACTGCCACAGAAGTTGCAACATGGAACAAGGTTTTGGGGAAAGATCTTGACTTCAGGCTTTGGACATGTAAATTTTGGAGTGATGACAAGATATCCAGACAGAAATCTCCAGCAGGCAATTGGAGAGAGGGGATCGGAACCAGGCTCAGGTGACTGGACCATGGCATGAACATAAAAGGGAGGGCTCTATGTACAGAAAATGCAAGAATAAAACAACACCAGGGCCACGGAGAAGGAGCCGAGCAGAAGGAACGGAGGCTGTAGTCGGAGACATAGGAGGAAATCAGGCCGGAGGTATCCCACAGAAGCCCAGGGAAGAGAGCTCAAGGAGGCAGGCAGCAAGAAGGTTGAGAGGACGAGGATGGTTTGAGGAGCCCCTGCCTTAGGGGATTTTGAATTTCTCTTTTCACTTAGGAAGTTAAGACTGGGGGTGTCTCTTAGCTGAGGGAGATGATAAGCAGCCACTGCGGCGCATGCGCTTTATGCCCAGAGCAGGGAGGACTTTCACAGAGCTGCACGGTGCTCAGCAACAGCCTTCACAATCCTCAGGCCTCTCCTGAGCCGCTCTGCAGGCTCGTCACCAGTCAGCCAGTGTTTACGTGGCACCAGCTCTGCGCTGCTCCAGGCTCCTGCCCACCTCAGAGGCCCATGGAAAAAGAGGACAAGCACTCACAATGGAGACATTCCACGTTAAGTTGGAAGAAACTAGAGCTGGATGAGCTGGCGGAGGGCGGGAGGAGGAAACTCGCCTTGGGATAAGCGATAAAGAGCGAGCAGAATTTGGAAAGGTGTGAAGAGGAGGGATAGCGAGACTGTGGGAAAAAGTCTCCACACGGAGGTTGTTGGTGCCACGTTGGCCGCATTCTTGGCAGAGGTAGGGGTTCTGCTGCAGCCAGAACAGAAATGCTCATTGCCAGGTATATGTATTTATATAGTCATTTATTTTTCTAGTTTTTTCCGTTGACTGACATCCCAGAAATATTTAAAGTCAATCACAAGAATGCTTAAAATGTAACAGGAATAGTAAAAATGACAAAATCACATGAATTAAAAGTGGGAGTTTCAAAAAAAGAAAACAAAGATGGGAAATTAATGCAGCCACAATGAGGCTGGAAAATACACATTCCTCAAAGTCCTGTCACTCTTCTTAGGGGTCGCTGTTATCTGATGAGAGAAGAGCTGACCCTGCAGACTGGTGATCCTAAGAAGCTAAGCTCCCTTCCTCGCTCCCCTCTCCTTCCCTCCCTCCACAGATGTTTGTTATGCCAGCCGCCGGCACAGGTGCTGGGATACAGAGGGAGGCAGGCCTGGCTCCCACCCCTGTGAGGCTCACAGTCTAATGTGGTAACTCACAGCCAAGAGTCAGTGGCCTTCTTTGCCCTCTCACTGTAGCTCCTTGCCAGGCCCATACTTGCACTTTATGGAAGGATAATATAGAACCTTTCCCATGTCCTCTTGGTTGGTAATCCAGAGTGACAACTTGCCCACAGAAATAGCTAACAAAGTGGCAGAGTGAAGCTGTTACACCAGAGGGCCAGAAAAGTGATCAGAAGTCCTCACTTGGAGTCCTTTACCAGCCATTTACAAGTTGTGTAAGTTTTACAAGTTGTGTGAGTAAGTGACTGGGTAAGTCACTTAATTTCTGTGTGGCCCCGCTTCCTCCTCTGTGGGATCCAGATGATCGTTCCTGCCCTGCCCGCCCCACAGAGTGGGGTGAGGATTGAACCTCATGGATGACGTATTTCTTCAGTTGGTCTGAGACATCGTGCTGCACCCACACGACTCTGAACAACTACAAAAAGCAAAAACAAAAGGACCCTCTGTTGCTTTGCTGATCAGTCTGCAGGACACGAGAACACGTCCTTGCTCACCCAGCTCTGAGGCCATCCTGTAGACCCTCACTCTAGGGTGGGTTTCCTGTGAGTTTCCGGGGAGGCCTCCTGGCCTGGAGGGGGACCGTGTCTGAATTCCTCAAGCCAGCTGGGAGCGAGGGAGATGAATGCAGCTGCGACTGTGCCCCAAGTTTTGGTGTGTATTCAGCGCAGTGTTCAGACCCTCTGTAGGGTGATTACAAGACCCGCAGGCTCTGGCCAGGCTGTCTGTGCCACCCCGAGTGTCCCACACAACTGCTCCTCAGCAGACACCGGCCGGGAGCGAGAGCATGGGAAAGTCCCGTCTGCAACGGCGTGAAGCCCTCTCCTAAGCAAGCACATTGTCGAATTCTCACTTGGTTATTGGCTAGATTAAAAGGAAACTCAGCTGGCCATGTAGCCTTTGATGTGAAACTACTTGGATAATGTTTCCGTGAGCCATTTATCTCTGTAGCGAGGAGGAACCTGAAACCAGCATGGCCTGGGCCGCAGTCCTGCTGGGGCATGAGCGCCTCTTAACAGTTTCAAGGTCCTTTGGCCTTGCTTTTTTGGTTTGTTCTTCAAGAGCAGGTCCTTGTCCTGCTTCTCCTTCTCATGAAGTAGGTGTTATTCATCAAGTGGGCTTGAGTTGCCTGATTTCTTTTACAGCATGGTTCCCCCAGTCTGTTTTCAAAGATGTACAGCTTGTTTCCTATTTTATATTCTGAGTGGGAAAAAAAGTACACCAACCCAAGCACTCCTGAGTTGCACAGAACAGCGACCCCTCCAGTCCCTACCCCAACTGAAGCCAAACTCGGGAACTCCAGGACCCTGGGAAGACCTCTCTTTTTCCAATTCCAGGCAGATACGTCCACTTTACGGCAGGAGAATGTAGGACCTTTCCCAGTTCCTCTGGGCTGGTAATGCAGAGTGAGAGCTCGAGACTCCCACGGGGGGAGCCAAGTGGCACTGAAGAACCCGTAGTGCTTCAGGAGCCTGCCAGAGCTTGCTGCTCCCAAGGGAAGGGTCTGTTTCTTAAACTTCTGAGATCCCAGTCTCCATTTCCCAAGTTAGGTTCATTCATAAACAACACAGGATTCGTGTAAAATTGAATAAATTCCAGATGCCACTTGTTAATACAATTAGCTCATGCTCCCTAGTGGCCCTGAGGGAGGTGTAATGCCCACGAAACTCTCAGAGTCTGTGGCAACGTCCACTCCTAGCCCCTAATTGTGTGTGCTGGAAGGAATGCTGTGCCCTACCGAGGGAGTGGGGACAGCAGCTTGTCAGACAAAGGTTGGGGACCAGGAGTGTGTGTGTGTATATGTGTGTGTAGAGTTATTTACCCACCATGTCTAGTCTTTTAAGTTCAGATCTGACACGCTCTAATTCCATAAAGAGAAGCCTGTTAGTAACATAAAGAGCTTCTCCAATGGACAAAGGAGCAGAATTCTAAAGCGTTCCACTGCTCACTAGCTGTGTGCCCTTAGAAAATTAGTTTGCTGTCCAAACCCTTAGTTTCCTCACTTGGAAGATGGGGTGATAAAATTACCTACCTCACGGTTGTCAGGAGAGTGGAACAAGAAGATGTGTGCCAAGTGCTTAACGGTTCCCATTGTAAGAGCTAAAAAAAAGTGGTAGCAATTAATAAAAATGCAGAAATAAATCTGTCTTCCCTAGCACTATAGTCCCGTGGAGGGTGTATGTCTCACATTCCCTTGGGGTTGGTCAAGAACAGCCATGGCTTTGGGTTCCTGTGCAGAAGCGAGGCAGGAGGACACCTGCTGTATGGTGGCCTGAGGTGTCAGGATTGAAATCAGGAACTTTGGTGAATGCTGCAAGATTGGCAGGATAATGGTCATTTAAAATCACATGTCTGTGCCCTGTCAGTTCTGCTCCACCTGCCCAGTCACTGAGATCTAGAAATTTCCTTACACAGAAGATGTTGTCCTGGCTCGTATTTGTCTAAAACAGATAGCAAGGAGGGGGGAATTGGTGAGGAAGGCAAATATTCACTTAGAAGAGGATTTTGCCACCTGTGCTGAATAAATGTCAGCTGTGTTGAGGTTGTTATTATTATTGTCGTTATTCTTGTTACCCAGCTCCAGGAACACAGTGGCTTTTCTGCTTGGGTCGGGGGAGGGAATCACTGGTCTGTTTGAATATTTAAATTGAAGCACAGCTGAGAGTCTCAGGAAGGGGATGGTAACACCTCTGGAAGAGTCACATTCTGGAAAGGCACCTCGTCTCCCCAAAGCTGCAAGCTCTTGGCCCTTTCAGGGGAACGGGGGCTGCTCTGGCCAAGATGTTGAAAACAGGAATCCTCTCCAAAGCAGGGACCCACGTAAAATCAGCTAGGGTAAAGGAAAGCAGAGCGCAAAACTGAGAAACGCCCAGAACATGTTCCTCTGCTGCCTGTTTGTTATGTTTCATTCCCACAAGAAACTGTGATTCTTACAAAGGAGTTACAAGGCTGACCCGCAAGAAGAACTGATAACCTTAAAAGACCTAGGGAAAATAACACCAGCCTGGAAACTCACTCAATCTCGAGGGCTCTGCTTGGGGCATGATGACCCAGGATTCTGATTTGGCCTTTATTTCTTTTCCCTCTCAAAGATAACAAATAAATTAATGTGAAAAGCCACATCCATATTGGAAACACTTGTCTTTTTTTTCCGCTTACCCTCAGCGATATCAAGGGCTTTGTAATAAATAAGCTTGTCAGGAATTTTTTTCAGGAAACTAAACCACAATTTTCGTCTTGTCTATTCAACACATTGTTCAGAAATGTTTTGATAACCTTTAAAGCCCTACTCTAGGAGAGAGGTTCCCATACCCTCCAATTAAATTCTTTCCTATTTTGAAGGTCATTAAGACTTTAAGAGATGTGCTTATAGATGGGTTGGAGTCACACATCCGTCTCCTCAGCTGAGGAGGTGAGAAGGTCCATGCTAGTGAGGAAAATGTTCCACAGGGCCACCAAACAGTGCTGGGCCAGGCCCTCCCTCCTTGGGAAGGAGAGCCTGGGGCTATTGGACACAGCTGCCCACTAGGGAGGGCTCACCATTGGTGGATGCCAGGGAGTGCACAGACCTAAAACAGTGAGGGTGGAGGACCCACTCCATGGGAAGGCTGTGAAAAACTCTGAAGGAGGGAGTTATTCTTCACTTCCCCAACCCGCCAGATATGGTCCTCCCACCCTATCAAAACCTGGGCATAGCAGGGACTGGAACAGATATGTATACACCCATGTTCATAGCAGCATTATTCACAATAAAGACGGAAGCAATCCAGGTGTCCATCAGTGGATGAATGGATAAACAAAATGCGGTCTATACATACAATGGAATGTTATTCAGCCTTAAAAAGGAATTCTGACACATGTTACAACATGGACCAACCTTGAAGACATTGTGCTAAATGAAACCAGAAACAAAAGGACAAATATTGCATGATTCCACTTATATGAGGTCCCTAGAATAGTCAAATCCATAAGGACAGAAAGTAGAATGGTGGTTGCCAGGGTCAGGGGAGGGAGAAATGGGAAGTTAGTGTTTAATGAGTTCAGAGTTTCAGTTGGGGAGGATGGGAAAGTTCTGGAGATGGATGGTGGTGACGGTTGCACAATAATGAATATACTTCATGCCTCAGAACCGTACACTTAAAAATGGTACATTTTATGTTATGCATATTTTATCACAAGGAAAAAAACTGCCTCATAAAAAGATTTGATAAGTCCATAGATATTCAGGGGTATGTGGCTGATCAGGCTTAGGGTGTTGCCTCTCTCAGGGACACTTGCATTTCAGCAGGAGAAAAGCCTTAAATCAAGGCTCCTTGTCCCAGCTGGTGCAGGGAGACTCACAAGGGAATGAAAATAGAGCGTCTCTTCTTGACTCTCCCTTTCTCGGACACATACCTGGCTTTCTTCCCTCTGCAGGAGCAGAAATCACTGGAGATCAAGTGTGTCCATGCTGACACACAGCTTCCCGTGCTGGGGCCTCTCCAATCCTAACAGGCTATTTTCTATCTTTAACTTTCGTTTGATTTACATTTCTTTTAGTGAATTCCAAGCTAGTCTTCTTTCTTGTGATCGAGACTGAATTTGCACTGAATGGTCCCCTTTGCCACCCACCTAATCTGGAAATGGCTAAAACCATGTTACCGGTGCTCAGAGCTGCAAAATATTGTGTTCCTGGAAACTGTTTCCAGAAGGACAATTATATCTTCCAATGCTTACCACTGACAATGTAGATTTAAACAGAAAAGAAATATTTAGACAGGGATTATATAATAGAATTTTGAGTTAAAGGGGACGTTTGAGGTTATTCAATCTAATGCCTTCATTTTACGAATGTAGAAAATGAGCCAAAAAGAGAAGCAACTTCACACAGTAAACCTTTCAAGCCAGGTCTTGGGACTTAAGTCCACTGATTTTTCTCCTCTGCCTCCTGGGATGGAATTTGGGAAAATTGTTATACTGAATCCCTCGTATTACTTTACAGAAAGTAAAACAAGTCATTAATTGCAAATGTTTCCAGAAGGGTTCACGTAGTGTTTTTTAATAGAGCACATTAGCCCATTAGTACCCACTAAACACATCATCACTCAGTTTACCAGATTAGCTTGAAGAAAGCTGGGTTTGAAGGGCAAGGGATCTGAGAAAGAAAAGTCTTTCTTGTGCAGAGAAGTGGAATTGAGAGGAAAAGATGCTGGAGGTCGCAGTGGGGTGAGGGTGAGTGCTGTCATGGTTTGGAGATCTGGGCGCTGGAAACCAAGATTTTTACTTGCTGTTCTGTTTCTAAGCAATGGTGTGACTTGGTGCCATCCCTGCCCCCCTCAGAGCCCAATTTTCTTATCTGTAAAATAAGGGTCTTGCATGGAGAGGGAAGAGACATCCTTGAACTGGCATCGGAGTCACTTTAGAGAATTGGTTTAAAACACTGCCCCATTTCCTCCCTGGTTTTTTGATTCAGCTGGACTGGAAATTCATGTTTGTGGTTCATCTTGTTTTAAGTGGGAGTTTTTTTTACTTGTTTTTGAATAGCTGCCTTAGGTTCAAAACTCAAAAGCCAAAAAAACAGAGTATTTGCATATTTGAAGATTTCCTTCCAATGCCTTGTCCTTCGTCCCCCAGCCCTCTTTCCAGGAGCGATTTCTTGGTATCTTTGCAAGGATGTCATCGACATTGTTGACATGTAGCCCAGGTCATTGTGGTGCAGCTGGTTGCAGGACAGGCATTCGAGACTCTCCTTATCCTGCAGATGAGGGAACTGAAGCTTCGAGTTGTTAAAACATCACGCCTCACAAGTGTTTCGCAACTGACAGCGGCTCTGACACACAGTGCTCTCAGTTCTCTGCTTGGTGCATGCTAAGACCCAGCCTGTGTGTGCTGTTGTCTTCCCGAAGGCCACTGCTCCCTGAGATTGGAGGGCTATGGTGTGTCCATCCCCAGCACCCCTCTCCTCTCCTGCGGATGGGAGAGCTGACTTCTGCCCCTGGCATGGGACCCTACCAGGAAGGGTTTCTCCTGAGCTCAGAGCCAAACACCCAGCAGTGGTTTCAGGATTGCTGGATGAGTGACTGTATGGACCCATAGGCGCTGCTTCAGAAGGAAGCTCGGCAAGGCAAAAACGTGCCTCTCCCCAGGCCCCTGGGAAGATACAAGCTCCGTCATGGGTACTGCCTCTCGCCCTCCTCTCTCTGTCCTTTGCGGCATCACCAATTTAAATGCAGGGATTGTTTCCCAAAGTTGACTGATTTCCTATCTGAAAAACCTTCCCAGAAAAGGAGCTGGAAATTCTAGAGAGTAAATAGCCTTCGTTTTCAATATTTGAGTCAGCAATGGACTTAAAGATCTTCTAGTACTGGTCTTAGCAACCTTCATTTCCACATACCCCCACCCTTACCTAATAAATAACACAGTGAAGCTTCACCAAGGGTCTGTTTTTGGACAAATTATCTTTTCAACACTTGGATCAGTTTACTTCATAGCTTGGTTGTTTCCTGTTCCTCAGCATCCAATCGGCTTGCCTCGGAGCTGGCCGTGAGTATGGGCTTTGTGTGGGAGCATACGAAGAATTCCTTTGCATTGCTTAAAATCCAAGGTTCCTCACTCTAGAGCTCCCATGGGGGCAACCCCATGTTTTGGGAGGGCCCTTGATTAGCAGTCCAGGCACCTGGGTTCTGGTCCCAGCTGTGTGCTGACTCCACGCCCTAGGGGCCAGCTTTCCCCTCTCCATATGCTGGTGCCTCTCATTCATGCAGTGTCTTCACATTGCATTGTTCCATTTCAATCTCGCCACGACCCTGAGTGAGAGGTGTGATGAATCCCATGCCATTGATGGCAATGAGATTTGAGGGGAACACGGAAGTCACAGCGCAGGAACTAGAGTCTAGTCTTCTTCCAGGCGTTGGGGTGGAGCATCAGTAGAGATGGTGGGACCCCAACCCCCAGCTTCTGCCCAACCACACATCTCCATTACCACTCCTCACTCTCCACTCATCTCCTCCAACCCCAACTCACCCACTTGTTATTGTTCCCACTCTCCTGGCACCTGCTCCTTCTGCCCAGAAACCAGCCCCACTTCCCCGACTTCCCCTTTTCCTCTGTCGTTCCTTTATACTGTCAGCAGGATGATCGGCTCATACTCAGTATTGGCTCTGTGCCAGGTGCTGGGAATACCGAGTGAGTGAGAGTGTTGGTCTTCTGGAGCTCACAGTCTAATGTGGGAGACAGAGAAATCAATAAAGCACTCTAGTATCATAGGTGCTGTACCAGGAAGAGGACAAGTGACAATGGGAAAGCAAAGGAAGGAAGTGGATTTTGGCAGGGGAGGAGGGGCTGGGCGAGTCTGGGGGGAAACTCTATAGACAAGGTGACATTTGGGTTTTTAAATACTTCCCTGCTTCTAAAAAGGATTTTAGAAAGACAAATATAGGGCGGGGATCAGAGAGTGAGAACATTATGGTTTATTATGTAGCCTGCTACATATCAAGCACTTTTTACTTGCCTGGTGGCACATAGCTGGAAGATTCAGAGGCATGTCCAAAGCCTAGAGTCTTACTTAGTTTCACACTGACTCCCTCTCACACAGTGGCTTCTAGGAAAAAAAAAAAAAGTGTAGATATAAGCAAGAAAGAAAATGCAAAGTACCTGGAATCAACATAAAAGGAAAAATATCTGTCCATCAAGGAGGTGTAGATCCTGGCTGTGCATCAGCACAGCAGTGCGGTGCCAGCAAAGCCTGGAAGACTGATTCAGGAAGGCAGGGGAGGGGAGCAGGAATCAATGGCCAGGACGTGTGAACACCTGGTGCCCGGTGTGTGGAAAGGCTCGGTCATGTAGCTTTTACTGTCATTGCCCTCCTTCCTACAATGGGTCAGCAAAAATCATCCCGGGGTGGAGGTAGGAAGGCCCACACTTAGCCCAACATCATTCTACAGGTAAGGAAACAGGTCACAGAGATTCATGGCTTGTCCAAGTGGCACAGTTAGCAAGCTGTCCAGTCCAGATTCTGGTTCCCGAGTCTTCATGCTCTAATGACACAAAATCAAATTCTCCAAGGCATAAAAACACTCAGACTTGGCTTCGTTTCTGTGCCCATAAAACATTAATGTCTCTTTCTTTACACACACCTTACAAGACCTCCTTAGGAAAAGTACAACTCCAATAAAAGCCTAACTCATGGCATGAATATTTTGC
This sequence comes from Equus przewalskii, assembly GCF_037783145.1. Classification (NCBI taxonomy): domain Eukaryota; kingdom Metazoa; phylum Chordata; class Mammalia; order Perissodactyla; family Equidae; genus Equus; species Equus przewalskii. Next base: position 133,763,075 of record NC_091831.1, read on the forward strand.
TTGAAGGCAGAGGCAAAGGGAACGCTGGTTATAGTGATTCTCCTGTTCCCAATCAATACTCCAAGGAAATACAGCAGTCCCTCTTATCCACAGGGATACACTCCAAGACCCCCAGTGGATGGCTGAAACTGCAGGTAGTACCGAACCCTATATATACTATGGGTAGATATATATACCCATATATATGTATACCATCTACATATACTATGTTTTTTCTTGTACATACATGCCTATGATAAAGTTTAATTTATAAATTAGGCATAGTAAGAGATTAACAACAGTAACTAATAACAAAATACTGTCATAAAAGTTATAGTAGATCTCAGCAACCTCAGCATGTGATTTTTTTTCTTTCCTTATTAAGTCGAGAACTTTCACCTTTCACTTAAAGGAAGCACTTTATGGCTTCTCTTTGGCATATCCGAATTGCCAGCATCACTACCCTTGCACTTTGGGGCCATTATTAAGTAAAATAATGGTTGCTTGAACACAAGCACTGCGATACCATGCCGGTGACGATATGATAACCAAGACAGTTACTAAGTGACTATCCATACACAGCGTGGATACTCTGAATAGGGGGATGGTTCACCTCCCAGGCGGGATAGAGCCGATGGCTTGAGATTTCCTCACACTACACAGAATAGCATGCCATTTAAAACTTATGAATTGTTTACTTCTGGAATTTTCCATTGAATATATTCGGACTGCGGTTGACCGTGGGTACCTGACACCCGGAAAGTGAAACTGCGGAGAAGGGAGAATTACTGTAAATCACTAACAACTGATGTTTGTATTTCAAAGCACTTTCATGTATCATCTCATTTGGTCCCCAAGACTCCATGAGACGGGTATCATCATTATCCCCAAATTACAGAGGAGGAAACTGAGACTCAGAGAGTGTAAGTAGTTTGCTCAAGAGTTTTAAAGAGGATTTAAGTTTCTACTAAATTAAATGGCAACTTCAAAATTAATTTAAAAAATAAGCAATGGAAAACATTTGGAATATTGTTTTGTTTTTGCAGAGTTGGGATAGAGACAGGTTAAAACATCATCTATGAGAACGTGTATCTGTGGACATATTCTCGAACAGAACCATTTTCAAATATCTTGCCTTATTGACAGAGTATGCATGCTGATGTTTGTTTCAGAAATTATAATTACCATCCCTATGGAAAAATGCTTTCATTCAAGATATATTAAAGGTCAAAAGTATCATTATGAAACAGTGATCATAATTTCTGTTATACTTTTATCCTGGTTTTGGGTTGCAAATAAATATAACTTGATAAATAGAGCCAAGTAAGCTTTTAAGAAAGTTTCAAAAAACTCAATCCAAACACGTGGTGCACTGTGTGAGGGGCTCCCCTTTGTGGGATGCCATCTGTAGATAGGTCCAGAAGTAGCGGGGGGTGATACAGAAATATTAAAGAAAAATACTGCTCATTGCGTGCGGAAAAATGCCTCTGGGAACAAAGATGCTCAGCTCTCAAATGCAGGGCTTGTATCTGCGGAGAAGTGTTGGTTGATCGCATTCCGTCCTGGCAGAGCCACCGTCCATCTGAAAGTTTGCGTGAATAGAGCCAGGTACTTACCTCTCTCTAACCCACAAAGTTAATCAAGGGAGGCTTATTGGAGTTGGACAGGTGTGTCCAAGGAGGCATAAAGTATGATATAAATGAGAGAAGAAGGGGCTCGGGAAACAAAGGAGAAGTTTCTGAGCCGTAAGTTCCTTTGTCTTGGAGAAAAAAGGCTGCCTGGGCTTCCCTGAGTAAGGCCTGGGCCTGGGAGGAGAGTCCTGAGGGAGAAAGGGAACCCTGTCTCCTGGGAAGGAGGGACTGCACAGGCTGGAGAGTATTTTAATGCACTTTTACCTTTGGGTGGACAAGTGGTGAAGTGCAAAATGCAAATGGTGCAACAAAGAAATGCAAATGGGATGCCTGTTTGCCCAGTGGAGCCCAGGATGTGGCTCTGAAGGTGATGGATGGAGCGGGCTCCTCAGCTCAGCCAGCTTTCAGATTCAGACACCCACTGCTCCTGGACTTTGGGTGATCAAATTCTCACAATAGCATCTGAACATTTTTTGTTATTCTGGTACGGACTTAACATCTTTTAAATGCAGCTGGCGGGGGAGGTGTTAGTGGCCTATCTTCTTTTCACAGAGTCTGGTTGAGCACACTCATCAGTACACAGGATTTGTGTGTGTGAGGAAGATGGGCCCTCAATTAACATCTGTTGCCGATCTTCCTCTCTTTTTATTTTTCCTCCCCGAAGCCCCAGTGTATAGTTGTATATCCTAGTTGCATGTCATTCTAGTTCTTCTATGTGAGATGCCACCATAGCATGCTTTGATGAGCAGTGCTAGTTCTGTGCCCAGGATCCAAACCAGCAAAGTGGAGCATGCAAACTTAGCCACTCAGCCATGGAGCCGGCCCCCAGTACACAGGATTTACTTTCAACATCTCTCCCCCAACTTCAGAGCTTGGTGATGAGGCCAGTGGATGTCAGGGCATATCTCTTTGTTTGCCAAAAGATTTTTTAAAAATCTCCACCATAAGAAACAACTTAGATAAATTTGTGATGATAACCAGTGAGTGACACCAACAAGAATTAGTACTTTAAAAGCTTGTTCATGAAATGCATTCTCTTTGGGGCCCATGGAGAACCCACACCTTGTTCTCATGGTTTGGACCCCAATACCAGGATAATGTCTGCCCTCGAAGCAGCCATCACAGATAAATTGCTAAGAAAGAAAAGGAAAGAATATAGTACCAATGGCCTTGAGGAAAAATTGTGCTTATGCAGCCACTGAAGGAATCTCAATTTCTTAAGGAAATAGGAAATACACTGTTAGCAGAATGCCTGCCAAATTAGGAGCAAAAGTTAAGCATGCCCAGAAAGGAAACTCGGATGTCAAGGTTTCCTGTTAGTGGTAGACTATACTACAAATGGGCCCGATAGAGATGAAGTGGAGAGGATGTGAGGGGGGCCCCCAGCTCCTAACATGTGGTATGTGGCTCATTCAATGTATATTAGGCTTGAGATATCTGGGACTGGGAGTAAACTATAAGAAAGAAAGAGAAAAAGTGAAGGAAGGAAAGAAAGTAGAAAGCAGGCAATGAGCGAGGGAGGAAGAAGGAAGGAAGAAATGAGAAAGACGTTGAGGGCATGCACTTTGTTGCAGCTGCTCCATGTGGGAGTCCACAGGGTCTCCTCAGCACCATAAGCTGTTCTCTGCTGCAGAAAGAAGTGGTCTGATCAGATGGACAAGTTGAGCACAAGCAGGCGACCAGACAGAGGGAACGAATCCCAGAGACACTGTTCTTGACATCTGCCGAAGAAAAGGTGGAACGTGTGCTGGCCATTCAGATCCTTCCCTGGCCTCCAACATGCACAGGGAAAGGGCTTCTCTTAAAATTGTCAATTTTTTGGCAGTGGAGAGAAACTGGAGACCCTGAAAACAGGAAGATGCAATGACAGAGTTAATTGTGAGGATTAAGGAAACACATGTAAGTGGTACAGGTGTTTGCTTTGGTTGAGGGTCTTAACCCCTGGTCCTACGGTTAACCATTCACAGTTGCAAAAAGAGGACCACAGCCCGGTGTGTCCTCACAGTCCCAGGTGTCAGAGCCAGCAGGGCCACTGACATCTCTATGGCATGAGACAGGACACAACACTCAGGTTTTGATGCCGAATCTGTAAACACAGAATTGGATAAGGGCCTTGGTAAAGTTCATTTCACCTCGGAGAACCAGTAAGTCTAGGATTCATCTCTATTTAATTCTAGTTATAATAAATATCTGAGCTAAGGGCGAGACATTTAAAATTTGTTGAGGTTTTGAAATAATCCCCACTAGTGGTGCAAATCTCCTGAACACTCAGATTCACGGCAGTTTTGTCTGTTATTGCACAGTTAATTGTTTTTCCTTTGGAGAAATTCATTTTATAACAAGAAATCAAGGAACTAAAAAAAAAAAGTGGAAAAACAAATCTCTACCTATCTATCCAACCTATAACTAGGAGAAAGATGAAGATGAAGTTTCAGCTGTTTTTTCCAAACTTAAGTTACTTTCTTTGCCTAGATAGGAATAAGATGTTCATTTGGAGTGATTTTTTTAAAACTGTTTTTTCCCATTTTTGTGGATGAAATAACTTAAATATTTAAAATATTCTCAAAAATCTATTACACATATCTGATGGCAAAGAAGGAAGTCTAAAATGCTTAATGAGTCATACTAAAGGCAACGACTTGAAGTACGGTGGTTACCTGCTGCCTTGGACACAGGCCATCTCCCAATAACTTGCTATATTTCTTCTTGATCCAGCTTTCAAAATAAAAGGGTCCAGCCATTACTGGGTGTTCCAAGGTGACGGCACCCTCATTCGCCCTTGAGGAGCTTCCCAGTGAGTTTATCCATCCATCAGGCCTCTGACCTACAGCTTGGAGAAAAGGCTGAGGTGTCTGGTTTCTGCTGACCTCGGGGAAAAGGCTCTTGCTTTTAGATGCACAGGGCCAGCTCTGTACCAGATGAAGAGGACAGTCTAGCCTGGTCCTTCCCACCCTGATCTGAGAAAAACTTCAGGATTCGTGAGAGCAGAGGCTGCCGATGAGTGGTTTTACTTAGGCCATTGTGCATCTCTTGCACAATAGAATAACTCTAGAGTAATCTGTGACAAGTCACTTACATATGAAGCAGCTGTTGACTGTCCATGAACACCGAACTCTGGCTCTCTGAGGGCACACACATTTTTATTTAGCCTGTGGCTCTGATCATAGAACACCAGCATGCAGGGCATTGCCACACACATTTTAGGTCCCTGGGCAGAGCTGCCACTTAAAGAATGATGAAGGTGCTACCCTAAGTTATACCCATGAAAGGTGAGGGATGGGATGGGGGTGGACTCAAACCCATCTTTGCATCAAAATCAGTTGGGGCTTTGCTAAAATACAGGTTTCCAGGCACACCAAGACACACCAAATCAGTATCTATCTGGGTGGGGTCTGGGAACAGCACTTTTGAAAATCTCCTTTCAAGATCCATATACCGCCGGCCCTACATTAATCCTTGGGCTGGTGTTTGGAAACCACGGAACTAGACAACCATTCCCAGTATAGTAATTTCCCAGAAAATAAATTGGTTTCATCTAGAACTCTGGCTAAGCCCAAGAAATATTTCTGACTTGAGAGAGGCTCTCTGTGGAAGTTATTCATTTTAACTTGGCTGAAGTTGTTGCTGTTGCTTTTAACCACACACGACTTAGTTCTCATTTGTAATCAGACGAGTAAAAATTAAAAGTTAACTCTATGTCTATTTTTAGGTTATTATATATGCTGGCTGATGAGGAAAATTCAGAATAGATATATAGAATATATATTCTAGAATATATATTCAGAATGTATATATATTATAAATTATATATTGGTCAACTGGAACAGTTAAAATGTCTATGACATTTCAGCTTTGGGATTGTACAACTTATACAGTGTCTCTCCAACACAGCTGTGGTTAACCCACTGAACTGGAATAGGTTTTCTTGAAAAAATACTGGAAACGTGCCTCTGCTTGCAAAGTTTATATTATTTCTTTTAGATGGAAAGAATAGCTCTGAATCTTGCTCCTTTGGATAACATGATGTTGTCAATGACATTCCAATCCTTTTCGCTAAACCAATGAGAAGAGCAGAATGCAGGAGCTGTGGGCGTTCATTTCTCTAGATTAATTTGCTGGCAAAGATTTTGTTCAAACTTTGCACTGAACCAAAATCTTTTCCAAGACTCTTCAGAGTTCAGTGAAATTGTTTGTTTGAATAAAAACTGAAAATTGAAAAAACCATTTTTTTGCTTGCTTGCTCTAAGATATTTTACACACCATGCTCTTCTCCAACTTGAGAAGAATCAGTGGTAGACATACCACATCAGGAGGCATGAATACAGTCTCTCCAGTTGTTGGAAAACTCATGGAAGCCTGTAGGAGATCACAGCCAGTGAACTGAGCAAAGAGAAGAGAAAGAGTCATCTTGTATACAAGCCCAACCCCAAACTTAGAGGTTGACTCATCCTTTCAGACAACCTCTCTCAGGTGTCTTCTATGTAGCACCAAGATTGGGGATGTACGGAGACTAACACACAGTTCCCACAGTCAAGAAACCTTGAGGGAGAACGACAGGTATTAAATAATTATAATACTATTGGATAATTCAAATACAGTGCAATTAGAATATACAGGACAGGGGCCAGGCTGGTGGCACAGCGGTTAAGCACACACATTCTGCTTCGGCAGCCTGGGGTTCGCCGGTTCAGATCTTGGGTGTGGACATGGCACTGCTTGGCAAGCCATGCTGTGGTAGGCGTCCCACATATAAAGTAGAGGAAGATGGGCATGGATGTTAGCTCAGGACCAGTTTTCCTCAGCAAAAAGAGGAGGATTGGCAGCAGATGTTAGCTCAGGGCTGATCTTCCTCAAAAAAAAAAAAAGAAAGAATATACGGGACAATTCATGAGTTGGATCTTACATGATGCCTAGGAGTTCACTAGGTAAAGAAGGGAAGGACATCTTCCCTGCCTCCCAAATATTACAAGCACAGACAAAATATTATTTGTGGGCAATGGCCAGTGGCTTAGTGTGGCTGGAATACAGGACTGTGAGATGTGGTTTGCCTGAGGCTGCAGGTCTTAGCAGGGTCCAGGTCATGAAGAGTAGTAACTCATGCTCATAGTTTAGATGTTATCCTTCAAGGCATGGCGCAGCTTTTCAAAGATAAGATTTCTGATGGCAGGATGGATGAAGGAGATGAGACTGAAGGCATGGAGAGCAAGTAGAGGTCTATGACAAAGTCAAGGTGAGTGGTGATGGGCATCTGAACCAAAACAGTGGCAACAAGGAGGAGAGAAGTCAGATGTGAGAGCTCTTTGGGGGATGCACTTGATAGAATTTGATTGGATGAGGATGACCAATGGACTTCAGGTGAGGAGGTAGGAGGGAAAATAACTGCCCGAGAGTAGACACTTCAACATCTTGTCTTCTCTACTCTCTCCTTGCTGCCGTGGTGCCGGTGTTTTCTTAGATCCCTGTCCTGTTCTCTTGTTCCTACTTTTTCACTTCATCCGTGAAGAACTGAACTATCACCACCACCATCCACATGGGGTCCCATCACCACAATCTTACAAAGTGCAAAAGCTCAGGCCACAAACAGAAGCTTGTGCAGCAGTGAGTTCTTGGTATTCATCATTTTTCAGCCACAAAAATAACAACAAAAACATTTGCATATGGCTTCACAGTGCCATTTTTTTTTCACATCTGTGCCTCACTCGTGTCTTACTACCACCCTTGTCTGTAGGAAAGACAAATTTTATTGTTCCCATTTCAGGGAGAGAGAAGCTGAGGCTGAGTCCACAGTCCACTCTCAGGGCAGCAGTATGGAGCAGCCTAGGAAGCCCATCTGAACCATCCCAGACTGGTCTCCTACCTCCCGCCTCCTTGATGTCAGGCCTGTTACCCAAACTCTCAAAGTCTCAACTTCCTTCTCTGAAAATGGGAACAAGAAAAGTACCTGCCTCCTGGGATCATTGCACAGACTAAAGGAAATAACGCATGTAGGGTGCTTGGCACAGACCTGGTTTAGTCTTCATAAATACCAGCTGTTGCCTTCACAGCTCTTCTAGCTCCACAATCCCAATTGGTTCTCTTTTCCCACGGTGTCCCCGCTCCCAGGAGAGGAGACATTTTTTCCAAAGGCTATAGTTTGCCACTGGATGAATTTCTGTGTGCTGACAAAAGAAAACACACCAAAAGGAAACATGAATGTTTCCCTGGGCCTGCTATATCATTCAATAGCCACAGCCCATGCCCTGAAGTTATTTCAAATACAAAACAGATAGTGTCAATGAAGAGATGTCCATTTTTTAAGACCCACTCACAGGTTCCAAGAGAGCTTCCTGTTCTTGCAGGAAGGGTAAGTTTGATAGAGTAAAATTCAACACGTCTGTGTATCTTACAAGAGGACCAGCTACAGGGCTCAGGCTGGGTCTTTGACTTGCCCTACTTGGCAGCTTCAGAAGCTGCAGTCAGAACCATGAGGATGTTCCCGAGATCCTGGCGATACTAGACGTCCACCTTGGTGACAAGTCCAAGGGGCCAAGCAGGGTGTCCTCCTTGCAGCCACTTAGTGGCTGGAAGTGTTTCTTAAGAAAAACGTGTTTCCAGTTCCTGTGTCAGGATCTATTTCCACCTCATATGGCTTTTCTACACACTTCTCCCCAGTGTTAATGATCCCTAATGAACAACGGGAAGATGGTGGGGGGGGGGGCGGGGAGGAGGACAAGCGTATTGGCATATTATTTTGGGGCATGATGGGGAAAGATATCTGAAGGAAAACAGTTCAGGAAGAAAGGAAGAGGACTTCCATTCTGCCGGTGGAATAAATGTTTGACTGAGCAGCCTTCTGTCCAGCTGGGGAAAGGCCAAGACTAATTTAACCTTTGGTCAAATGGTTGGGAGTTAGCTAGTTTCCTTTTTCCTCTTACATCATTCCCAGAGATTCAGACAAAAATAACATGGTCCCGATTACATGACATTATGGGCTCTGAAAATACACCAGGGAGGATAGTGTTGAAACCCCTCGGAGACAAATTAATCCTAGCAAAGAAACAGCTGTAAGATTGATACAAACAGAAGAAACAACAGCATATTGATTCCAGGTTTGTTTAAGAGTTGATTTTAATCCAAGCAATTAAAGAAAAAGGTTAAAAGCACTAATTTGGGAACATTTCTGTTACTTGAAGATGGTGCTTTATGAAATACTCATCAATCCTCCATGTGCAATAGTCTGCTGTTTGGCACACTTTGGGATTTAATTCCTAAATTTGATTTTTTTTTATCCTTATTGTTTAAAAATGAAATAAATGCAACGAGAAAGAGCTGGCCTCCGCTGAAGCAGAGTTTCAGCATTAGGCCTTCTACTGCGGAAGCCAAGGTATGGGAGTCACAGCTGCCCTGGGCCCAAACCCAGCCCTCAGGGGCTGGGCCCCTGTCCCTCCTCCCTGGGCTCATTGTGTCCAGAGTGGACACTGAGCTTTTCCTGAGAGCACAGCCAGCAGCCCCTTGGAGGACAATCTCCAGGACTTGTATGCACCACTCACACTCAAAAATCGAAATATTTCCTCTCCCCAGGATGCAGCCGCCCTCTCCACATCTGCCTGCTTTGCAATTGGGCACCAGTTGGAGGCCCCACATGAACCTTAGAATAGAAATCTCACAGCTGGAGCTGAACTCAACTGAAAGGAACACACTCTTAGAACACGAGGAAATTGATTGTAGTGTCTGTGGGCATGGTTTCTGTACTCAGACTGCCTGAATCCAAATTCAGCTCTGTCCATTGCTATTTACTTGACCTTGGGCAAGTCCTCCTCTGTGCCTCGGTGCCCTCATCTGGGAAATGGAGGTAAGAATAGCATCTATGTCACAGGCTGGTTGGGAGAATGAATGATCATGTTTGGGAAGTGCTCAGCACAGGCCTGACAAATAATAAGAACAAAATAATGCAACTGCTGTCATTGTCAGTTGTCTTGGAGGTCTTCGCAAACCCACTCGAGAAATTGGGTGGCTTCTGGTCCCCCTGAAGTAATCTTCAGGACTGGGCTTCAGAACACTTCTGATCACAAAAGCAAAGACTATCAGGACAGCAGCCACATAATCAGTAAAGAGTCCCATTGCTGGGACTGGCAAGCAAGCTGAAGAGATCTGGGCCTTTCTCCTGGGAATAGTTTGGGCTCTGCTAGGGGAAGGGTGGGGAAGCAGTCACTGGGGAAAAGGGAGGGAACTCATCAAGAAATAGAAGGCAGAAGTCCCAGCACAAAAGGGATGTTGAAGCTTCGGAATATGTTTCCATATTCACTCACTCACACACTCATCCATTCATCCATCTATCCATCCATCCGTCCATCCGTTCATTCAACAGATCTCCATTTAATCTGTGCCTGGAAGGCATTGCTAAATTCTGTTCATATAGAACAGGCATTTAATAGAACTTAGAGCCTAATGGCAGGCACATGTTTAAACCACAATCACACAAATAAATATTTAATTTAAAATTGTGTAATTTTTATAGTTTATTTCAAAAATAGGACATTTTAATAGGAAATAATGGGGAGCCTACTTTCGGTTAGAGTTCAAGGGGTGCCTTACTGATGAACTGACAGAAATGACCCCAGGCAGCTAGGGAGATTTGAACTTGTGCCTCCTCGTGTCTCAGATCAAGAGCCTCATCCCACCAGCTCTGGCCCTCGTTCACTTTGGTCCTGTGAGCTATCAGCTCTTCTGCCTCTGCAACAACAGCCCCAAGAGCCAGTTCACCCCTGGGAATAGGCATCAAATTGGTACAAGGCCTTCATTCTCTACATGCAGAAACTGGGCCAGGGCTGGGGTGGGCATTATGTTGTCCATAGTCACACGGCAGGCCGGGTCTAGACCCAGAACTCCTGAGGCTAGGTGAGGGCCCTCCCTTCCTCTCATGACTAAACCCCTCTGATGTCTGACTTCTTCCCAAGTCAAGAAGGATGGGGGGCAAGTGTCTCTTAGAGAAATGTCTCCAGAGAAATTCTTTCCAAAGTAGTCCCACTGTTGGGGAAAAACTTAGTCCCTTCTTGGAGACCCCCGATCTACTGTGAGTTCTCTCCAGGATCCCACCATTAAGAATAATAAAAAATGAAATAAAATGAGCCATTACAGGGCATGTTAAAGCTAACACCTTCAGAATGGTAATCGCTGCTTCTCAGTTCACTGTGTTTGTATTCTGTCTGGCCTGGCTTCCAGCTTGCTCCAGCCCAGAGGGAACATATTTCTGAATCTTTCTTACTCATCTAGAGACTTTTGCTAGCACAGCACATAACTAGTGGGACTTCAACTCAGATCTTTTGACTCTAAGCCCAGTGCTTTTCAACTCCAACAAGTGAAGTTAGTAACAAATTCTTTTGGGGATGCATGGAGGTTACAGAAATGGCGAGTGTTTCAAATGGTGGTTTCCCAGGGGAGACAGAAAGAGGCAGATGGTCACTAATTTATTCAGCAAACATTTGCGGGATGCCAACAAGTCAGGCCTTTGTGGATTTCCTGGTGAATAAGACAAATTCAAGTCCCACCCTCATGAAGCTAATAATTGACCAGGAGATTCATGCAATAAACACATAAGTACCCAGATAATGATTAATTACCACAGTGCTGAGGGCGAGGTGGGGTTTGTAGAGGGAGGGCATAAAAGAACTCAAGATCTGCCCTCCAAAACCAGTTCCTGTTTTTGTCTGACCCATCTCAGAGAACAGCACCTCCTTTCCAGGTTAGAAATCAATAACTCGGGGGCCATTCTCATACCCCCTCACTCCCCATTATCAATACCAAATCCCCTGATTTTGATCCTAATCATCTTTCAGAATTATGCATCTCCCTCCATCTTCACTGCCATCGTCTCCACTAGAACCATCATCTCTTGCCTGCGCCACTGTAACACTCCCACCCACTTAAAACCTCAGTGTCTCTTCGCTCTTAGAATCAAGACAAACTCTGGAGCATGTCCTACGAAGTCCCGGATATTCTGCCTTTCCCTGTCTCCCCAACCTCATGCGGAAGCACAGCCTGTACTCTCTGCTCCAGCCACCCCAGACTCTTTCAGGCCTTCATATGTGCTTTGCTCTCTCCTGACAAATGATCTTTCCACAGTTGTTCCTTTGCTTGGAAAGTTCATCTGTCTCCCTGATTGCCTAAAACAGCTTTCCCCAACCTCCCTAACGAGGTCCAATTTCCCCCAGTAACACATTCCTGGAGCTTATCACAGGGGCACTCTTATGCCTACCAACTTGCTTGTCTGCTCCCACAGGACATGAGCTCCACAGGCATATGTTTGTTTTGGCTTATCACTATATCTCCAACATCTGGCCCAGGGCCTAGTACAGAATAAGGAAGGAAAGAATGAATGAATGAATGAATGAATGAATGAATGAACTCCCCGAGGAAGTTTGAGTTGAGATGTATGTGAAAGAGAGCAGAAGCCAGTTAGATAAAGCAATTGGAGAGGAAGGAACATTCCAGGGCACAGGGAAAGCACGCCTGTGGAGAGAGGAACTGAAATGGACCCTCCCTCACTTTCCAGGGAGAAACTGGGGGCATCCGAGAGAAACCTTAGAGAGATAGTGCCCTCCATTCTGAATGGGACAGAGAAATGGAGTCTCAGCCAATGTGGAGGTGGAGGCTGAGGCAAGGGGCTCGTTGTAATGCACATGATTCAGGAAGGAGGCAAGCATACATATGGCATAAAAAGCCCATAGTTAGTCCACAAGGTCAGAGTCATGTAAATAGAAAAAGAAAAGTTTTCTTCATAGACAAGACTGTGGCATCCTCGGGAAAAAATTAATTTGCACAGGGGCACATGCTTGTAGGCGATTCAGGAAGAAACCAGTGACAGGCGTCCCCCAGGGATGAAGACCAACCTGCAGAGGAAGCAATGACTGTCACTCTGCCCACCACCCCTCTGAGCTGGGAGAAGCCTGGGCAGAGGAATGAATGGCCCATGAGTATCTGCCAACGTCTGAGCCAGGGGCACAGCGGGCAGGACAGGGCTCCGGTTCCCTCTTGAGATGGCTGTGTCCCGAGGAACGGGGCCTGGGGTTTAGTCTTAGTCAACTCAGGCTACCACAACAAAACACCCAGACTGATGGCTTAAACAACAGACATTTACTTCTCACAATTCTGGAGGCTAGAAGTCCAAGATCAAGGTCCCAGCAGATTGGGTGTATGGTGAGAGCTCTCTTCCTGTGTTATAGATGGCCGCCTTCTCAATGGGTCCTCATATGGCCTTTCTTCAATTGTATGTGTATGTGGAGAGGAAGCTCTGGTCTCTCTTTTTCTTCTTATAAAGGAACTAATCCCATTACATGGGCTCTACCATCACGACTGCACCTAAACCTAATTACCTCCCAAAGGCCCCACCTCTTAATACCATCACATTGGGGAGGAGGGTTTCCGCATGTGAATTTGTGGGGGACACAACCATTCAGTCCAGGACAACTTGGAATGTGGAGAGTTCAAAAAGGGGTCCAAAAGTGAGTACAAAGATGCTTGGGGAGATAGAAGGGTGGAGGAGTAGGGGCACCATCTATTCAAAGACCAACGTGAGGTCATACACCCCGACCCTCCCTTCAGCCTCAGGGAGCAGTTAGCCTGGTAAGTCAGAACTCCTGGTTCCCCCACTCCATACAGTTTGGGGATGTTCTCTTAAACCTTCAGGAAAACAACGACTTATGACTAATTTGGAGTTAGCATGTGGTCTGTCAGGGGGAACAGGCAAGGTGGTATTAGAGGTAAGGAGGGACGGAAGCCACCAGGGGGGTTTCCAAGGGCCCCTGATTGCTCATATGATCACCTGTGTACATCCTGCAATTACTAGGAGGGCAAAGACTACAGACCAGCAGAGGACCCTGGAAGCCCAGGAGACTTATGGCCCCTTCCTTTGATATTTCCCTTCCCTCGGCAGGTTCTAAGGGAGAAACCCTGTGCTGCAGAAAGGCAAGACCCTGACATATAGGTTGCAGATGCTAAATTTTGTGTTCATAGGCTAGAAAGAAGGCCATGTGCTCTGTGCAGGGTACGGTGGGAGAGCTGCAGGGTGGGGCTGGAGAGGTGTGCAGAGACCACTCCCAGCAGATGTGGTAGCCTACACTCAATCTGTTGGACTCGATTGAGGCCAATGAGAAGCCACAGGCGGCTCTCAAGAGTGAAATACCACAGTGCGAGCTGCATTTTGAGATCATCCTGGCTATGGCACGGACAGTGGATTAGAGGGAGCAAGAGTGGATGCAGGGAGGCCACTGGGAAGCTACTATGGAACCCCAGGTGAGAGGGCATGGTAGCCTGAGCCGAGTGATTACAGACAAGATGGAGGGAGGATGTGGCTTCCAGAATGTGGTGATGAATAGTGACAAAGGGTGAGAAGGAGGATGCCTCGTAGACTACACCAGAGTTTCTGATATGCACAAACTACATCATGGGTGGCGCCGTTGCCTGGGGACACTGGAGGAGGATCCCACACACTTCTGAGGAAGTCATTTATGAGGCTCTTTCTTCAAGAGAATTCCACAAGCAGCTTCCTGGTGGCAGCAGCTCCTGTTGATGAAGTGTCTTCCCTCCTCTGCACAGCTTTGTGTGAGAGTGGGTGCCTGTGGGGGTTTCTGGTTTGCTTTGCTGCTTTTGAAATGACTGGTCCTCCTTTCCTCCTCTGCACACTCTCTGAAGTCATGTGTTTGGGCAAGTTACATAAGGGCCCTTCTGGAGCATCTTTCCCATCTTTCTCTCTGCCCTTGCACCTCCCTGCCCAAAAGGACAGGCGACCACATTGGCTCCAACAAAATGAATTTACCAAGCACCTGCCTTGGAGGGCTGGGCTTAGCTCTCTGCTCAAAAGCCAACAAAAGACTTGGGATTAAAATCATCCTCCTTCCTTAAAAGGTTTAGATCTCTGTGACTCCCTTTCCTGTGGCCCCAGATAGATTTTGGGGATGGGCTTTGTGGTTAGTATAATAAAGAATATGATAAAGAATAATAAAGGAAGAATAATTAAGAACATTACCTAAAACTTGGCTAATGAATGCCAAGTAAGTGCCAGTTAACTTTGTTGCACTTTTTTGACGTACAGCCAAAGCACTTTATCTTTTGGCTGCTTCAGTTTTTCTGCACGCAGCCCCTGCTTTCCCTCTTAGGCCTCCCATTCGACTTCAGCAGCTTCATCTGCGCCCTCCTCGCGTCCTTCTTCTGGCAGCTTCTCTCTCTTTGCCATCCGATTGCTGGTCGTGGTTCTCCCCCCTCCCCCAGCCCACCCTCTCCCTCTCTTTCTCTCTCTTTCTCTCCTTGTCACCATTTGTTCTCTATCACCCTCCTTTCTGGCTGGCTGATGTTGGAAACATTTCAGGAATTTTTAATTGAAAATACCATGAGAACTGTTATCACCTCCGCTTCACCAGGGAGAGAACCGTGGCCGGGGGGCGGTGATGGGTGACTCCCGGGGCGGGTGGGGTTTAATATCTCACCCAGGTTAACTGGGGCAGCTGGGCTCTGCTAACCTAGGCCCCGGGGTGGAATGTGAGAAATGAAATATGGTCTGACGGCGGGGGAAAAGGGTGTGTTGAGTAACCAGAAATTCCTATAAAGTCTGAGGAGGTGGGAGAGAAGGACAGGATGAGGAATTAGTTAAAAGAAACAAAATAGCCAGGAGTTCTACTGGGGGCTCTCTCTCTCTAACTGTCCACCACAAAAATGGCTATGAGGGAAAGCAGGTACCACCTGGAAGTCGAGAAGCAGTCAGGAGGCTCCTTCCTCCCCGCCTGGAGTGCTCAGGCCCTCCTTCTGTTCTCCCAGCTGTCCCACCCCCGACTCTGCAGCCTGGGGCAGATGAGCTCAGCCTCCTTTGATCTGCTCCCCTGTGAGGTCACCAGCTCTCCCCCGAGGGCTTCTCCCAGATCCCAGGTCAGCCTTCACATCTGCAGGGCCTCGGAAACTGGGAGGCCGAGGAAGAAGGCAACCGCGCATCGTGGCAGGAGGTGGGCTGGCTGTTCTTACATAATGCCACGACGGAAAGGAAGGATCCTATTTTCACCAGTTACTGTGGAATAGGGAAGGCAGCCAGGGACACTGGGACTCTGGGGAGAGAAGGTGATGCTATGGTTTCTTACTCCTCTCCTACCTCCTCAGTTGGAGTCAGGGGCTATGACAGACTCACAGAGAACTGGAACTGGAAGGAACCAGAGCAGCGGGCGTCTCCTCCAGCAGTCCTCAGCCTGGGCCCTGGATTCAATGAGCAAGCCCTCCAGTTCACTTCAACCGGGGGAGCTCCACCTGTACCTCTTTTCTATAACAAGGGTCTGTGCAAGACTTCGAGAAAAGGATTCCACTGCTGACAAAATAAAAGAAGTATAACTTTGAAATCCACTGATTTGGTCCAAGCCCCTCCTGTTTATATATGAGGCCCAGAGAAGTTAAGCGATGAGCCACAATAATACAGTGGTAACTGCATGGCCAGCCCAGCCTTGGGCCTCATGCCCTCGGCTAATTTCCCCTGTGACTGAACAGCCTTGAAGGAAGAGGAGCAGGGCCACAGCACAGAAGAGGCTGATGGGAGTGGATTTGGCCGTCTCCATCCTCCCAGACAGACTCTCGCAGCTGCGGTTACTCCAGGTGGGAACTGAGAACTGGAAGTCCCCTTTCGTTTCCCAAAGGCATAAAGGTATGCCTTTTCACGTCTAGAGCAGAGCGGTCAGTATGACTTTTGAGATAAAGCATTATTACTATTTCCCTCTGAGCTGTTGGGATTGATAAAACCACTTATACCACCTCACAGATTATCTAGAGCTACGTGCTGAGCTCCCTTACCCCCAGAGCTAAGAATCCTGGAAATCATTTGAAAGAGAAGAAAAGAGGAGAGGGAAGGAAGGAAGGGTGGAAGGAAGGGAGAAAAAATACGTATATTTGCTTTTGCCAGATAGTACATATGACTCTTCTATTCCTGAAAAATAGTCTGGGAAATGGGGATGTAAAGAAGACAGATGCTTTGGGCCAGCTCCCACCACATGTCAAAGCTAAATACTGAGATTTTATGGGGCATTTTCCTCTGATAATTTTCTAAAAGGAGACAAAAGCAGAGAAAATAAAACCCAGGAAAGAAGACGTAAAGCTGAAAGCGTGCCACGGAAGGGGATGTCAGGAAAAGCCAAACATCTGGGCAACGAGATGGCGGGACTCAGGGTGTTGGTGAAGACGCTGCCAGCGTGTGACCGGAAAGGATGAATTCTCCTGCCCAGCCCTGGGGCCAAAGCGGGGTAGCCCTCAGCTCCCTCCTCCCAGATGGCCCTCGCTCAGCCCAAGCATGAGCAACTCTGCTAGCGCATGGTGTTTTCTTTTTCCTGAAATAAAATATCATCACCTGATCTTAGCTAAGTAACTGTGAACTTGTAAAAGTCTGTTTGTTGTTCCCCGGAGACCCATTCCAGTGGTTTTGCAGATGAATTTGTTCATTCAGACACTTTGCAATGTTTCTTTAATTGTTTCTCACGGCCCCGTTGTGAGGGATAATTATTCCGGCCCCCTCACTAAACCCTGTTGCTGGTGAGTAAACTGAGGCTCATGAAAGGGGTGACATGAGAGGCAGAAACCACCACGGAGCCACCCCTTCCACCGTCAGACACTCGCGGGCATTTTCCAAATCTAGAACTCTTGCGGAACTCCCAGACTGCGTGTTTCCAGCTAAGCCCAGACCGTCAGACCAGGCGTCTATTTGGTTTGGCCAGACCCAGCATCCTGTTGATAACCATTAAATAATTTTACAGTGTGTCAGGAGCGTCAGCAAAGCTAGTGCATTTTAGTCTTAGAAAACTAGGAGTTCGGGAGATGGAAACTAACGAGGACGGGAGTTCCAAGGAGTCTTTAAAACTATTGGAAACTTACAAGAAAAGCATTTTGGGAAATAGATTTGGGATCGAGTTTTCATTCTTCTAACTAGTGAAATATATTGCTTACGATGCTTCTCTGCCTCCCTTGGGGTTTGGTCCTGCACAAATATACAGGGAAGTGTTAATTATTAATTAATCAATAATATTAATTATAACATTTTATGCATGTTATAATATATTATATAATATATTATAATACATTATTATATAATACATAATAATATGATAGTATATTATATAATATATTTGTTGTTATTGTTGTTAGTGCCATCAAGTGGATTCCAACTCCTAGTGACCCTGTGCACAGCCGAGCAGAACCCTGCCTGGTCTTTTTTTGCACCAGCCTCTCGCTTTCTGGCGCTGTATCAGACAGTGCTCCTCTGCTGTGCATAGGGTTTTCGTGGCCAATTTTTTCAGAAGTGGTTGGCCAGGTCCTTCTTCCTAGTCTAGAAGCTCCGCTGACACCTCTCCACCATGAGTGACCCTGCTGGTATTTCACATACCGGTGGCATAGCTTTCAGCATCACAGCCACACGCAACTGCCACGGTAGGACAACTGACAGATGGGTAGTGTGGTTCCCTGACCAGGAAACGAACACAGGCCACAGTGGTGAGAGCACTGAATCTTAACCACTACATCACCAGGGCTGGGTATATATTACCAAATATTTTATCACATTATATATAATATAATGTATATATTACATATATATAATATAATATATATTATTATATATAATAATTATAATATACATAATATATAATATAATATAATGTGATATAATAATATGCTAAATACAATAATATGTTAATATATATTTATAATATATAAATAGGTATGATCACATAATCATATAAATAAATATAATATAAATATTATATTAAAAACTAATAGAATATATTGTAATAGAATAATACATAATAAATATTAAGCAAATATCTGGTGCTGTGTGTAAAGCACTGTTCCTGGTCCTGTGCATATGTGTTGGGAACACGAAGCCGAATGAGCCCCTCTGAGACCGGTGGGGTGGGGTTGAGAGTCAGACACATCTGAGGCAGGAGGAGAGCATGGACCCACCACTACCCTCCCTTAATGGAGGAGCTGGAACTCCCCCATGGAGTCTGCTTCTCAGTCCTGCGACAGCATTGTGGTTAAGGGCATTAAGGGCTCTGGAGGGAGAAGTCATGAAAAGTCCTCCAGAAGTAGGGCTCTGGACAGAAGGACACCTCCTTCCTTCACCTCCGCAATTTCTACTCTGTAATGGATTGTGACCCTTCTCCTCTTGGGCACAGTAGTCTTCAATACATTGCCTTGTACCCAGGGCTGGGCTGGCCTGGAGAGGGAAACCACCGCTAGGAGGGCCCAGTAGGTTGAAAAGGGTGCACCCCTGGTTCTGAGGGCAGCACTGTCCCCGGGCAAGGGGGGAGGTAATTGGATGTCAGTGTGGAAAGAGTCAGGGATTTCTTGAGGTGGGAAGTAGGGCCTAGGCTGGGGGGAGGGGACCTGGGGAGGGCAGTCCAAGGGGCAGGGGAGGGGACGAACACTGCCCTGGAGACCCAGGGGCTCCAGGTTCATCCTGTTTCTGCCTCTAACTTCCTGTGTGATGTGGGAAAAGTCACCTCTGCCTGGCCTTGGTGTTCTCGTTGGTGAAATGTAGAGCCTGGGGGCTGGGACTAAGTCTCCCTCCTGTCCTCGATGCTGAAATTCTGTCTGGACCCCAGCAAGAAAGGACTGCAAGGCCTGGACTCAGGAGAGAGCAAAGACACACCGCACAATTCTGTCCCAGGATCATATTTTGGGTAAAAAGGAGAACTGGCCTGGAAGCCGGAGAAAGGGGTTCCGCCTCACCCTGGCCCCTTTTCTCAGCATCAACTCGGCAAATCATTTCAACTCGGCAAATCATTTCAACTCTTTGGGCCTCTGTTTTCTCATCCAAAAAAGATCAAAGTTATCAAATTCCAACTTTTTGTGGCTATATTAAACAAATTTTTTTTAGCAAGAGAAATCTTTTACCAACATCCTCTTTGAAGTGGTGGGGAAGGCTCGTCAGTCTATCCCGTGACTTTGCTGAGTCATTTAATTTTTCTTGGGCCTCTATTCCCTCATCTGTAATATTGGGATAAGAATTTCTGCTCTGGTGGTCTCATAGGTAATCAGGAAGAAAATGAGACAAGATATGTGAAAGAGCTTTGCAAACTTTAGAGTGCTGTGCAAATCTACAAAATCGTATTCAGACATGTTGTCAACCCCTGTATTATCTCTGCTGGTCTAGAAGTCAAGTCAAGAGCAATCCCAAAGCTCGTGGCTACAGAAGGAAAAAGATGTCCATTCCTCTCCAGCTCGAAGCATGGTTTGGGGCCAGTAGCCCCCTAAGCCGGGGAAGCACCTGCCAGGTCGATGGGGCCCAGAGCAGCTATGGTGATAGTTACACAGGGATGGAAGCTGGAGGCCCTTTTGCCCTCACACTTAACCATGCAGAGGTCAGTGAACAGTGCAGAAAAAGGAGCCTCTCCACAGGAGGAAGAGGTTTCACTGGGCTGGGGCAGGTGCGTAAACCTTCCAAAAGGAGGTATGGTGGCAGTGTCTGGCTTTAAAATACTTCCATGTTCCTTAGATAAGCACTTTTATTTGGGGTTCCTGTGTCCCCTGACCCCCACATCCCAGCTGTTACCCTGGTGATCACCAGCAGCTCTGCCCTGGAAAGAGTTTCCAAAAGAAAAGCTGTGCTTTCCCCTCGGGTCAGCCACCTTGCCTTCCTGCCCAGCCCTGTCCCCTGCCCCCTTGGTGCCCACAATGGTCCCTATGCTGCCCTCAGCCATCATGTGCATCGTGTTTTGACCAGGCTTCAGCCTATGGGACTCCCCAGGCTGGCTTCTAGCAGGAGAAAGTGGGTTTGGCTTAGCCCGCTCTTTGCTGCCCTCACTCTTCTGCTCCTCTTGCTTCCAACAGGCTCCTGCTGTCTTTAATTAAGCCTGTGGAGCCTCCCCCAGGGCTGGCCCTCACGACATGAGGTGACCCAGCTCACCAGGGCTGCTCCCCAGAGGGCCCTCCGCTCCGGGCTTATCACAACAATTTCTGCTTCACATTTTCCACAGAACCTTGCGACCTGCACAGGATAACACTGCCTGCAAGTGCAGGAGCCAGCCAGAGCACTAGATCCCAAATAGGAGGCTCTGGATGCTCTTGGTGCCCAAAGGGCTACATTTGGAGAGATTGCCAGTGAGAGACTTAGGTTTTTAATACCAAGGAAAATGGCTCCTGGGCAAAGCCATAGAGGGCCAAGTCGCAGAGTCAGCACAGCTTTGCTACTGGCCTTGAATCCCAGATGTCCAGCTGTGTGGGTGTTCCAATCACCTACTCAGTGGAATCTATACTTCTAAGTCTGGGATTCAAGATCCTCAACAACTTTCTGCTCTTTGCTGTTCTAGGGTTATAACCTAAAACTCTAATGCAGATTCTCCAGTCTTGCAAAAGGAAGCTACTGGGGAGTACAGCATACTGGTTGTATCAGTCAGAACAGGATATGTTATGCTGTAGTAACAAACATCCCCACAATCTGTGGCTTAACATGAAAGCTTCTATTTCACAGAGTTATTCAGAAACCCAAGCTCACAGAGGTGTCACGGTTTTCTGGTGGGACCATGTGGAACACACACAGGTTCCTTAGCCATCATAAGAGATTAAGATTGGAGAATCAGCGTGTGAATGCCAGTGTCTCTGTCGTGGTAGATAGGAACCCAAGCTTTGGAGTCAGATAGAACTGGATTCAAATCCCAATTCCACTGCTCACAAATTGTGGATCTTTGTCAACTTAACTTTTCTGAATCTTGTTGAGTTTGGGGTTTTTTTTTTCATTTTTAAAATAAGGTATACTGTACAAACACATATGGTAAATTAACCCTCTTTAGTGCACAGTTCTGTAAGTTTTGTTACATAAATATAGTTGAATAACAACCACCACAATGTGGACATAGAACATTTCTATCATCCTCCCCAAAACCTTCCATTTCCTATTATAGTCCACTTCTCCTACCCCAGCTCCTGGCAACCACTGATCTCTTTCGTGCCCTTATAGTTCACCTTTTTAAGAATGTCATATAAATGGAATCATGCAATATATAACATTTGAGTCAGCTTAATGCACCTGAGATCCATCCATGTTGTCGGGTGTCTTAGCAGCTTATTCCTTTTTATTGCTAAGTAGTGTTCCTTTGTATGGATGTACACAGTTTGTTTACCCATTCACCTATTGAAGGACATTTGAGTTGCAGTCTTTGCCAATTATGTATAAAACTGTTATAATATTTGTGTACAGGTTACTGGGTGAACATTATCTATCATTTCACTTGGGTAAATATCTAGGCCAGGGATTTCTGGGTATCATAAGTGTCTGTTTAACATTAAAAGAAATTGCCAAACTGTTTTTCAAAGTGGCCATGCCATTTTGCATTCCTATGAGGAATGTATGAGAATTTCAGCCTTAGTACTTAGAGTTTTTTATGGCTGTTTTATCAGCCTCTATAATAGGTGAGTAATAGTATCACATTGTGGGGTTTTGGGGGTTTTTTGGTGAAGAAGATTGGCCCTGAGTTAACATCCACTGCCAATCCTCCTCTTTTTGCTTAAGGAAGATTGTCACTCAGGTAACATCTGTACCAGTCTTCCTCTATTTTGAATGTGGGATGCTGCCATAGCATGGCTTGATGAGCAGTGTGTAGGTCTGCTCCTGGGATACAAACCCGCAAACCTTGGGCCGCGGAAGTGGAGAGCTCGAACTTACCCAGTATGCCACTGGGCCGGCCCCTGTTTGTTTTCATATTATTAACTTTTGAGAATTCTTTATACACGTAGGTTAAAGTCCTTTATAAGATACGTGATTTGCAAATATTTTCTCCCAATTTGTGATTTGTATTTTCACTCTCCTGTTAATGTCTTTCAAAAAGCAAAAGGCCTTAATTTTGATGAAGTCTGATGTATCAGTTTTTCCTTAGATGAATCATGCTTTTGGTGTTGTATCTAGGAAATTCAAGTTAGCAAGGATTTTCTTCTAAGTTTTTTTCTTAAAGTTTTATAGCTTTAGGCGTTCCATTTATGTCTTATCAGTTTTGAGGTAATTTTTATATATTTTACAAGGTATGTATTTAGCTTCATTTTTTTCCATTGGCTATCTGTTTGGTCCAGTACCATTTGCTGGAAATATTGAATTGCCTTCTTTTCCCATTGAATTGCCTTTGCACCTTTAGAAAAAAATCAATTGATATAAATGTGTAGGTCTATTTATGGTTTCTCTGTCCTGTTCCATTGGTCTATATGTCTATTCTTTCATCCTATCATACTGGATTGATTATTGTAGCTTTATGGAAAATCTTGAAATCAGGTAGTGTGAGTATCCAACTTTGAACTTCTTTTTTTTTTTAAAGATTGGCACCTGGGCTAACAACTGTTGCCAATCTTTTTTTTTTTTTTCTGCTTTATCTCCCCAAACCACCCCTGTACACAGCTGTATATCTTAGTTGCAGGTCCTTCTAGTTGTGGGATGTGGGATGCCGTCTCAGCGTGGCCTGACAAGTGATGCCATGTCTGCGCCCAGGATCCGAACCCTGGGCCACCGCAGCAGAGCGCACGAATTCAACCACTCGGCCACGGAGCCAGCCCCTGAACTTCTTTTTAAAAACTGTTTTGACTATTCTGGTTTCTTTGACTTTCCATAAAAAACTTTAATGAACTTGTAGATTTCCACAAAAAATATTTTGCTCAGATAGATTTTGATCGGAATTGTACTGAACGCATAGATCTATCTGGGGTGAAATAACATCTTAATAATATTGAGTTTTTTAATCCATGAGCATGGTATTAACTTTTCTCCATTTATTTAGATACTCTTTGATTTCCTTCATCGGTGTTTTGTAGTTTTTTTGCGTGTTTTGTAGCCTTTCTATATGTTTGTAACACAGATGTTACACATATTTTGTAAGATTTATACCTATATATTGCGTGTGTTTTAGTGCTTTTGTAAACTCACTTATTAGCTTTCTTGGCTTTTAAAAAATTCCTTAGCATCTTCTAAATAAATGATCATGTCATCTCAAAAATGGTTTCCTATCTGGATGCCTCTTATTTATTTTCTTGCCTTATTGCACCTACGTTCGATTTGAATAGGAGCGTTGGAAGCAGACATACATGCCTTGTCCCTAATCTTAGGGGGAAAGCATCAGTCTTTCACTATTAAGTAAAATGTTGGCTGTTGGTTTTTCCATAGAAGGCCTTTATCAGGTGGAGGACGTCATCTTCTAGTCCTAGTCTCCTGGTAGTTTTTAAAATCATAAATGGATGTTGTATTATGTCAATTTTTTGCATCTATTGGGATGATCATATGGTTTTTCTTTTTTACTCTGTTAATATGGTTAATTACATTGACTTTTGAATTTTAGACCTATCTTGCATTCCTGGAATAAATCCCATTTTTTATTATATATTATCCTTTTACATATTCATGGATTTGATCTATTAAAATTTTGTTTTACATCTATGTTCACGAGATTGGTCTGTCATTTTGTAATTTTGTTTTTCTAGTTTTCATATCAGAGTAATGCTGGTCTCATAGATTGAATTGGAAGATGTTCCATCCTCTTCAATTTTCTTGAGAAACTTATAGAGAATTTGTATAATTTCTTCCTTAAATGTTTAGTGGCATTCAGCAGTAAATCCATCTGGGCCCTGAGGTGTTTGTTTGTTTGTTTGTTTCTGTGGTGGGAAGGTTTATAACTCCAGATTCTGTTTCTTTAACACATGTGTAGGGATTTTCATTCTCTATTTCTTCTTGAGTGAGTTTTGGTTGTTTGTGTTCAAAAAGGAATTTGGCCATTTCATCAACGTTGTCCAATGTATTGGCATAAATTTGTTCAAATTATCTTCTTCTTATCCTTTTAACGACTTTAAGCCCGGTAGTGATGATGCTGCCTTCACTTCTGATATTCTTAACTTGTGCTATAATTGTTTTCCTTTAATCAGTCTGGGTAGACGTTTATTAATTTTGTTGATCTTCTTAAAGAACCAACTTTTGTTTCATTGGTTTTTCTCTATGGTTTTTCTTTTTTCTGTTTCATTGACTTCTGCTTTTATCTTTATTACCATTTGCTCCTTTTGTTTTTTAGTTTCTTAATATGGAAGTTTAGGTCGTGTTTGAGATCTTTCTTCTAATATTATATGCATATTAGCTTATACTATTAGCGTATAAATTTCCCTCTAAGCACTGATCTAGCTGTACCCCACAAAGTTTGAAATGCTCTGCTTTCATTTTCGTTTAGCTCAAAATACTTTCTAATTTCCCTTTTAATTTCCTGTTTGAGCTGTGGACACATGGATTATTCAGAAGTCTGTTATTTAATTTCCAAATATTTGGGGATTTTCCAGATATCTATTTGTTATTTCTCATTAATCTCATTGTGCTCAGAGAACAAACTTTGTATGATTTTAATCCTTTTAAATTTATTGAAACTTGGTTAATGGCCCAGAATATGGTCTGTCTTGGTAACGTTCCATGTACTTTTAGAAAGAATGTGTTTTCTACTCTTGTTGAGCTGTTTCAATGATATGTGAGCAAACAGAAAAACTTCAAATGAGCTTAAGTCTGGCAGAGTATTAAGTAGCGCAATAATGGAAGAATTTTCCAAACTATAATTATAAGTTATGAATGACAAGGTCTCTGTTATAATCCATGAAAAGGACCAGGAATTTTGTTCTCAAGAAAGACATAAAAGATTTGAAATTATAGCTATGACGGACTGAGCACTCACAGATATTATCTCATTTAATCCACATAGCAGCCTTTTAGGAGAAGAAAGTCTATCCTGGTTTTATTGATGAAAATATTCAGACTTCTGCTATCGTGCTTGGAGTATGGAGAAAGGCCAGAATTTGGAGTCATAAATCAAATATGTCCTTGGGCAAGTCACCTAATCTCTCTCCGATCTGTACAATGGGAAGGATGCTCTTCCTACCTTGCAGGATTACATTGGGGCTCAAGTAAGATGAGTAAGAGACAGTGCTTTGAAAGCTATAAAGCCAATCAAATAGTCATCACTATCCAACTAACAACACTCTCAGAGAAGGACATGTGATAAAGGGAGTAGGACTAGACGTGAAGAGACAAATAGATTAAAACCCAACTCTACAAAGGTGAAGGCTGGAGAAAAACAGTCTCTAAAATCATACAGTACCCCAAAATTCTAAAATTAGAGACCATCTTTTGAAGCTTGAAAGGGACAAATTCAGGGCAAGTAAAAGAAACTATTACTTTACATCGTGAATGATAAATTTATGTAACACATTACCCCCCGGGTGTGGTACATGCTGAAAACACAAATGGTTCAAAAAAGTTTAGATTAATTTACAGGTAATAGTTAAGGAATTATTAGGAGATACTATGATTCTTTGATACACACCCCTAAGCTATCAAGGTTGAAATCAAGAAGATTTCTCAAAACCTCTTGGTGCTGTCAAGGAAAAACCAGAGCTGGACTGCAGTTAAAGTGGTAAAAGCAGGTTTTATTCAGGACTATTGCAACAGGGGACAAGAGACCTCAGAAGATAACCAGGCTCAATTTGGAATATAGCACGGGCAAGTAGGAATATAGCCAAGGAGCACAGTGAGGTTAGTGGATGGAAAACTACTAAGAGGAAACATCAGGGGTAAGAGAATTCTGGCTAAACCAACCTAACAGGGTTCTTGCTGAAGACAGTTCAGATTGATCACACATCACCTGGGGGATGGTGGAAGATGAAGAACCTGATCAGTTATCTTCAGAGGGCGTTGGGGGGGAGGTTCTGGTTAAGCTGACTCAGCAGGGTTTTTGCCAAGACTGGATTTTACAAGAAAATGCACAGATAGGCCTAGGGAAATGTTCAGGTCAAGTGAAGAATCTTTATCAGTGGCTCTGTCAGAAAAAGGACTCTAGGTTGGATGGAAAAGGCCAACTCCAGTATGGTTGGATGAAGCCTGGGTCAATCCACCAGTGCAGAGCTGATCCAAGAATATAGTACTTGCAGAGGCTGCATCCACTGTCAGAATCTTTTAAAAGACCTTTGGGATAACATTAATGATAGAAATTCTGAATTTGAATTATGGTCAGAAAAGAGGCCTAGGGGATGGGGCCATTATGCGCCCCCCTCCCACCAAGTGGGATCTGGCAGGGGCCCCAGTTTCTCTACCCAAAGAACACGCTGTGGGTAGATTATTGGTCTCATATTATACTCCTCCCTAGCTACCCACTTTCGAGCCCCCCCTGGAGACTTTGTCATCTCCCAGAACTGCTCCATCTCCAAGGTCTCAGTGTCTGATCCAACATTCTCACTTCCAGGCCTTCACCTCTACAACTTCTTCATGACATCCGGCTTCTGACTCCTCCATTTCTCCCCATTGTTCTGTCTCTTTCTGGTTCTATTTCTTTCTCCTCCAGTCCAGATCCTTCTTACCAGCAACTTCAACTTCTGAACCCCATCCGTCTACATATCTTTCTGGAAACTTCCAGCTCTGGGTTATTCCAGCAAGCCTGGGTCCCCATTCCTGAACCTGGGCTTCTGAGTGATGCTAGAAAAACATCCCATGACCTTGGATGGAAGTCATCATTCATTTACTGCTTTGCTCTGCAAAGCTTCTCATCCCCTAGGTATCTCTGCCTCTCCCACATTGGCCACCAAAAACCCTCTCTGCTCTCCTCAAACCCCCTACTAACCCCTGCCCCATTCACTCAGTGGATGATTTCAACCCCTGCTATGAGGTAGGCTCCCTCCCCTTCCACCTAGAAGCTGTCTGCATCCACCACCACCTTCACCTCCTTCCTGTCCTCTCAGGGGAGGCAATGTCTGAGGCTCATTCCTGCACCTGAGTTCTGACCCCAAACTTTCCTATCTCCTCCAGGCTCTTGCTCCATTAATTATTTCTTCCTTTTAAAATCCCCTCCTCCCATTTATTCAATCTCATCCTCTTCACTGACTCCATCTTCTTACCCCATAAACACAGTCAAGTACCTTCTGTCTTAAAATTAAATAAATCAATAATCTCTCTTGGTTCTTGGACATCTGTTAACTACTGTAGGAATTCACATGACTTCACAGCTAATATTTTGGAACTTGTTCACTACATTCACCGTTTCTGCATTTTAACGTTCCATCCACTTCTCAATTCTTTGACGACATAGGAAGATGATTGTTCTGAGAACCACAAGATCTGGTTTCTGGTTTCAATCATGTTAGTCCAAAGTTGTGGGACTTCAAAAAGTCATTTCAAGATCTAGTGTTCAGCTTCCTCATCCCTGAAATAAAACATTTACTTTGTACTAGGCACTGATCTAAGGGCTTCACACATATTAATCAATTTAATCCTCCCATCAACCCTATGTGGAAGGCACTACTATTATTCTCATCTTACTCTGAGGCATAGAGAGGTTGAATGACTTGCCCAAGGTCACACAGCTGCTAAATACAGAAACGTATTTCAAATCCGCGAACCTGGCTTCAGTATCCATGTTCCTAACGTCTCTCCAGAAGAGCTACACTAAGGTTCTTTTTAGTTTCAACCACTAAAAATTGGAATAGTGACTCCAAGAAAAGACCTTTGAACTATGGAAGCAAGTCCTTCAAGGTGACAAAATGTCTCCCTCTGCACATGACAGACACTTTTTCTCTTCTGCACAATTCCAGACTGAGCCCCAGGAAGTCCCCACCTGCTGGGAAGCGGCCAACTGTCCTGCTCTTGCTCTTCTCCTGAAGTTCACCCCTCCCAGGATGAGGCGCCAGGGAAGGCAGCATCATTCCTGAAGCTCTGTTCTCTCTCAGTTCTTCTCTCTTCTCAGCTAAACAGGGACTCCCATTCTCTCCTAAGAATTTCCTGGCGGTCAGTGGATGTGCTGAAATGAGGAGGACCTGAGCTAAGTCATCCATGGTCTGTGAGACCTAAGTGAAAAGGTTCAGTGATTTAGACCAACCATTTAATGCCCCAATCTCCATGTAATAAAGATAACCTACTTGCCCTGCCTGTCACAGAGGGCACAGGAGAACAGACAGAAGAGCCTGTGGAAGGAATATAAGCCAGGGTTTGTTTTTTATAAAGCTCTCCCTTCTCTTTTGCTTCTAAGTAGGAAACATTTTGGAAATGGAGTGGTTCAACCTTGAAACAAATAACCAACAGGGATTCTGGAATATTCCAAAACAAAGTATGTGATCTTCACCACTGAGGCTTTGTGTTGCCTGAAGGGAGCAGGATCATCTGGATGACCTTTTGAGATCCCTTCCAGCGTGCAGCCCCTCTGAATTCCAAGGAACAAGGGCTGGGAACAGGAACACAGTGTGAAGGAAATGTTGTTCGCACCTGTCCAGTCTGGGGCCCGACTGGTAAAAGGTGAGAACACACTGGAGAAGTCAGGAAATGGCTTGAAGTTTTCTCATCTTCCATCCGTTTCGTATCCTGGCTCCATGTGTTGGGGGCGCAGGAGCTCAGATTTCATAAACAGGGTCTGAGGAGGCAGGAAGCTCACGCCGTGTGAGCTGTTTTCTTCCCTCGCTTGCCCACATTTTACAAATCTCTTTCCTCCTTCCCTTTTCTGGTTTCTCGTCCCTTTGCCTCTGGCACTATAAAATCTTGGCAGACCCTGGAGCCAAGTTTATTTGGGTTGAATAAACAGTTCAATGAGGTTTCATTTTCTTGTTTCTGCCCTGAATTGGAGGAAGGGGAGTTACAGGCTAAGCTGGCCTTTGGGGAAGCCATTACATAATTCTGCTATTCCTCCAGGAAGGGTTCTTACAAATAACCTTTATTTACAATAAATCATCAAGATGTTGAGGAAAATTAGGTCATTTCATACAAGAAAGGTGAGCAAATTGAATGAAACGAGCCCAAGGCCCCCTCCTCCTTGGAGGAGGACAGCTCCCAGCACTTACACAGCCAGTTCTTTGGAGCAGCCGCCCTGAACTGGCTCCTTTGTCCCTTTTTTTGAACGGAAAAGTTGCCTTTGAAAAGGGTCGCTTTGACGTGATTGACCATTGCAGCTAAGCAATGTCTCATAATTAATTTCTTTTAAAATGCTCACCCAAGAAGTGGCTGAGGGTAAATACCTACTTATTCACCATATTTTGCTTTTTTAATCATAATTAAAATAATTTTAGAATCAACAGTATGTCTTTGTTAATCAAAGACTCAAAGGGTTAGGGGAACGTTCAGAGATGAACCCATCCAGTGGTTCCCACCCGGCCACTGGGACACCAGAGGCTGCTGGGAATACACAGATGCTGGGTGGGTTTGTTTCTCTTTGCACTTTTTTGATAATGGAGTGAAAAGTAATGAAGATGAAGATAAAAGAGGTGGAGTGTGTGTGTGTGCACGTGCACAGTCGTGCACTTTTGTGAGTATAGATGCATCAGATAGTTTCATAGACTGGGTGATTTATCCACTGCTCAAACAAACAATTCTAAAAACACAGCAGGGTCACAGGGTGATAGCATGCAAGATAATGGAGAACACAAAATAATCTGTTTGTCTCTCTCTGCCACCATCCCTATTCGCTCAGGTTTCATCTGAGGACAAGGAAACCATCCAAGAAAGTGTAGACTATATATATACATATCTCCAATGTAGAGATTTTTCAGAAAGAAGAAGTCTTGGGGCTGGCCCCATGGCCGAGTGGTTAAGTTTGTGCGCTCTGCTTCAGGTGGCCCAGTGTTTCATTGGATCAAATCCTGGGCGCAGACATGGCACTGCTCATCAGGCCATGCTGAGGCAGCGTCCCACATGCCACAACTAGAAAGACCCATAATGAAGAAGAATATACAACTACGTACCGGGGGGCTTAGGGGAGAAAAAGGAAAAAAATAAAATCTTCAAAAAAACAAAAAAAGAAAGAAGAAGTCTTGCCACAGCTCTTGCCAATGTCTAACAACCCACACTCCCAGAGGGTTTTCAGCAGAACTAACCTGCTGTAAAGTTCACTTGTCCCAATTCTGTCTTCAAGGGAGAGACCAAGTAGCTGTTTTCCAAATATTTATGTTATCTTAGATAATGGACTGCAGAAGGCCTAGGGGCCAAAGTGAAGAGTCTTGAGCCATTACAAATTCTAATTCCTGGTCAGGAAACTGCCCTATAAGAGTGAAGTTGGCCCGATTAAACTCTTCCTAATCAGTGGAGGAAGTGGACAGGCAGGGCCTAGAGTTCTAGTTTGAGTTATAGAAACTAACATGCTGACAAGTCCTTTGGCCTCCATTTCCTGAACAGCAGAAATAAAACAAAGGGAAAAAGAAAGAGGTTGTATTTGACTATCTCTAAAGAATTCTCCTCCTCTAATGTTCTAAGATTCCAGAAAATGTTTAAGGCCTAGAGATCTTGTCATTTTGGGTGGAAGAAACAATGGAAGGAATAGATTGCTCTTCTATTGGTGGAATCTTCACATCTTTTGCGAGCATTTAAAGAGTTGTCTCATCTGCTTGGTTTAAGAGAGACAAATGGCATCCCCCTCCACCCTCTACTCCAACGTTAGTCCCATCTGTCCCAAGAGGATCCTGCAGAAACCTCTATTAACGTCTCCTCGATTGTGTCCAATAATAATGATGGTAATCATAATGATAATGTAATTATTCCAGTTTATTGATGTCAAGTGCATGTTGATTACAAATGGAACAGGAAGTATTTACTTGCCTCCTGCTCCTCCAGACTGGTTGTGAAATCAGAGCCGGGCTTTGGAGCAAGCATGAAGCCTGCACCTTTCATAATTGTAATGGGATCCAGATGTAGATCCGTCCCAGGAAGGCAAGTGATGAAAGCAATAAATGGGTCCCATGCACATATGCTCTGCCCAGGTGGGGTCCACTTCCAGCTCCCTCTCTGTGAGCCAATATTGTTCTGCATTTCCTCCAATTAACTCTGATGATGTAAAAAGATTAAAATGCATCCCCCAGGGCAGCTTACACATAGTAGGTGCTCGTTCACATTCATTCATTTATATTCCAGTGATGGCAGGGCATCTCAAGGAAAGCGATCTGAAAGCTGCTGAACACATGGCACTCTGAGAGTGACGCTGGGTGAGATGGAAATTTCTTGATATAAGAATGAGCCATTAGTTGGAGGCCAAGACCACCGAAGGAAGAGCCTTTGAGGGGAACCACAACTGAGCGCTAAGGACTGAGCCTCAGGGATGGTGGAAGACAAAACCCAAGTGTGAAGAGTTGGAGAGTCAAAGAATTATGGCATCCTGGACATCAGGCAGTGGGAGTGTCTGGAAGGGAACCGTGTTCTGGACAGTCGTGCTCAGAGATCCTTCTTGCTTTGGGAAGTCCGGCAACTCTCACTCTCTTGTTCTATTCAGTCTCTCAGTTGGAAGGAGGTGAAGTGAGATTTCCCTCTCTTGTCTTCCTCAGCATCCACCATCCCTCTCTACCCCTTTCTCCCAAATTTTGAAGTGCATTTCTGCAACATTAAGTGCATACATCTTTGTTTCCTCAGCTGAATGGCATAAGAAAAAGCTGTGTTTTAACATGGTTACAGACGGGCAGATCTTCACTAAATTTTTATGAATACCCACCTTTCATGAAAAGGGAGACAAGTGGACATTCTTAACACGTTGTAGAGACAAAACACTCGTGGACAGAAATTCACAAAAAATTAATTATTTTTTAAAACTTTAATATTTTTTAAAATTATTTAAATTTATTAATTATTTATTATTTATTTTATTTTATTAATTATTATTATTTATTATTTATAAATTATTTAAATTATTTAAAATTATTAATTTTTTTAAAAACTAACTCATTTAGAGAGCCTCTTTACTTATCAATCACAGACGCCCAATTGCCAAATTATCTAAAATAGAACTATCTTGATTTGAAAGCCACACTCTGTTATCATCCGAGTTTTTAAAAAAGTGATTTTCAACTTTGCTCTAGTGTTCTAGAGTATTTTAACCTTGTATGTGCAAATTGTATGTGTTTTTTAAAATTCTGTGTTTTGGAGGTTTATTGCAATGTTTAGATTATTGTCAGGAAATGAAACAATTCATATAACTGAATATCTCTGAAGCTGATTTGGTCAGGAGCCAAATTTTTTCTTTTTCAACTAAAGAAAAAATCTTTTTTTCCCATTATGTAAATATACATATTCATTATACGAAATTTAGAAAATGCAGATAAATCAAAAGAATAAAAACAAATCCATAATCCCATCCTTCATAACTTATTCACTAATGAATATTTAGTAACATTTAGGGTAACGTTTGAGAGTGGAAGGGAGCACTAAGGGATCTGCAGGACAGTGGCATAAGAGGAACTGTCCTCCAGAAGCCAGCACATGTGGCCACCCTATTTATCCAGCACCTACCATGCCCTGAAATTGTTGGTGGTGCCATGGAGACAGCAGTGAGCAAGACAAGTCTCTGCTCTCACGGGACGTACATTCTAGTGTTAACACTGACCACGGTTAACATCGGAGTATATGTTCTTCTAGTCATATATGTACATATCTTTTTCTTTCCTTAAGTAGAAACATCACATATTTCATCATTTTAATGAAAAACTTTTAAAGAGTACAATATGCCCTCCTGATTTCTTGTATGGAGGACCCTCAATCCCATTTTGCATTTTCTAAGGAGGCAATGCAGGAAGGGACAGAAATCTTGCCCTGGGGCTCCTGCCCCTTCTTCTCCCAACCAGCTATGAGACTTTGTCCTGATCATTCCCCCTCTTTGGGCTCCGCTTCTTTATCTGCAAAATTTGGACAAAATTTGGACATATGCTCTTCCCAGGTGGGATCCACTTCCAGCTCTCTTGCTGTGAACCAGTACTGTTCTGCATTTCCTCCAATTAACTCTGATGATGTAAAAAGATTAAAATTCATCCCTCCTGGCACCAAGGCACCTTGAAGTTTTAAGATCTGTGACTCCGTAGTTCTGTGATTTCCTTCTAACAATATGAGCCAAAAGTGGAGAAAATTCTCTGATTTTTCTGACAAAAATAAGAAGAAAGAAAAAAGCCTGTGCATTAAGATGTGCTTTATAATATGATGAATATAATAATTATGTGATGGACATGTTAATATTTTGCATATTTTTATATGATAAATATATTAGGGAAGCTTTATTTCCTAAAATGATTGTTAAATGCTTGAAAGAAGAGATATTTCTTAATTTACTCAATAGGCTCACTTTTTAGGTAAAAATCATCAACAGTGTCTGATGATTCCAGCTCCTGAACTCTGAGGACAAGCGATACCGTTCTCAAGTCAGTACAAGATGTTTTTCTGCTTCTGAGAATATTGAAGAGACCCAGTATCATCTTTGCTTGTGCTGTTTTAATCTGGATGCTAGTAAACATGTTCCTTTCCTCTGAGTCTTAGCAGAGGGAGAGTAAGATTCTACTAGTGTTCATTTGTCCATGGTTTTTGCCTGTTACTCATCTTTTGGCAAAAAATGAAGAGACACTGGATTCCATATGGTTTAGCAGATTGTAGCTCCGTTTGTAACACCATTAAAAATATTTTAAAGTAAATTCAATGAGAAAATTTACAATTATTTACCAATAAACTTTTCCTTTAAATGTAATGGGACATAATTTTATAATGTCTATATATTTTACAGTACTAAGTTAAATTGATTCTAAACCTGTAAAGAACAATCAAAATAACCATATGCATATATTTCAATGTTCCTCAAAGTAGCATTTCCAGTCATAAGTGAAAATAAATGGTTTCCAGTAGAGCTGTTTTAACTACCTACTTTTTAAAAAAATGTTATAATTTGTCTGGTTCTCGGCCAGTTATATAATGTGTTGATCACGAGTCCATTCATAGTCTGCCATCCGTGTGTGGAAGGCCCGTAATTCTCCTGCAAAGGGTTGGCTGTCAATCTCGACAAGAGGCCTGGTAGGAAACTGGAGGAGGGAGGTGGGGAACCAGGGTGTGCAGCCACCATGGAATGTGCTGGAATGAGGGTCTGGTGGCAATAGGTCTTCTGAGTTTTTAAGAGAAGCTAGAGCATGAGTTATAATGAGAAATTTTCAATGTCAGCTAATTTTTTAATACATTGTACAATCTACCCCAAAAATCTGTGGTCCAGAATCAGCCAGTGGCTGCCAGATGATGACAGCTCATCCTTAGGTACCCAGCAACAGGAGGAGCCAGACCAGTAGAAATCAACAGAAATGGGACAACTGTCATACGGGCTGTGCAGAGAGCATCAGGCTCATGTGATGGTGTGTGGAGAACGAGGTGTTTAAAGGCAAGAGCATATTTGCAGGTGCCCCAGACTTACAATTTAAAGAGAAGAAGGACTCGCAATGGCAGAGAGAGAAGAGAGTTTGCTTTCTGAGACAGTTGGTACTCAGGCTTGAAAGTGGGGCAGAGCAGTAGGGGGCGTCTGTCCTCTGGCTACAGTTTCATACAGTGCCCTGGTGTGGGGCAAAGGCAGAATTTGGCCTTTTTTAGGTTAATGGGTGGAGGAGGGAGATGATTGATGAATGAGTCTGACTCTCGGAATGAAAAGGACATAGCCCGAAGGCTGCGGGACTGACGGACTTCTGACACCACTCTGAGGAGACTTCTAGAACCAGCTGAGAAAGACAGTTGGGGTAGAGTCGGGATTGGGGTGAAGATGCTACTGGGAAAGCAGGAGATAAATACCAAGAGAACTTTGTAATTATTTTGGAAGCGTTGTTGTGATTTCTCTATGCTTATTCCTCCTGTTACCACCCTGTTCGTGTTCTTGTAATAGTGAGATGAAATATCCATGAAAAGAAATGAGAGAGCATGGATGTTTGTGTCGAGGGCCAGCAAAAGGAAGCTGGGAGCTATGAGGACTCTAGGTAACTTTTCCACTGGGATGGGGACGTGGCATCTGTGAAAGGAGAAGAAAGCAGGCTGAGTCTCTGTAGATCTGGGAAATGTGGGACAGGGAGGGACTGCCTGAAGAACCAGGCTGGGAAGGAGAGTAGGGCCCAGCGCAATGCTGACTGAAGGCTGGAATGGTGCTCCCCGTCCATCTCACGTTGCCAGGTTTAATACAGGACACCCAGTTAAAGCTGAATTTCAGGTAAACCACAAAAAACTTTAGTATATGTATGTCCCATATTGAGACACACTTACGCTAAGAAATTATTTGTGGTTTATCTGAAATTCAAATCTAATTGAGGATCTTGTATTTTTATTTGCTAAGTCTAGCAACCCTGCTCCCATTTTTCGCTTGCCCTCTAACACAACTGCGCCACAGTGTGATCAGGGGCTATGTGAGCCCCATCCAGGAGAGGAGGATGACCGGAAAGCAGCCAGTTGAATTTGAAATGAACTCCCTACCGCAGGGCTGCGGGTCCAGGGGCAGAGTCCCTCCCTGGGCAAACAAAGTGTCACACTTTGGACATCGGAGTCAGATGCTCATTGCCCCACCTCTTCCCGCTTTGTGATCCTCGGCAGGTTATGTGATATCACTGAGTCTCAGTTTTTTCATCTGTAAAATGGAGAAAATGCTACCTCTCACTGGTGTTTTGCAAATATAACATGAGACAACGTAGTATCATTCCTAGCACAGTGCCCAGATAAATGGCTTGATAAAATGGTAGGAGTAGTTTTTATTACTCTGTTCATGGGGTACACTCTTTTGTAAATCACACTCCCATGAGTAATGCCCTGCCAAGAAAAACCAGCCGTGATACCCTCCACTGTACGTTCCAAGAGGTGTTGTAGGCTAGTCTCATTCCCTTGAAGTTCCTGGAGATTTGTTAGCAGATGGAGAGAGGATGGGATAAGCTCATACTGTTCTTCTCAAAAAGCACTCTAATTCAGGATCTGCTTGTCCACTGCCTTGTTATTGCTCTAAAACAGAGCTGAGCAAATTCCCCACTCCTCCCTCCAGGTAGACGAGGGAGAGAACCGAACCATCACTTGTTCTCGTAGTTATGGCACCTCAAGCAAATCAGTGCCGACACACTCACGGCTAAATCTAATGCTGAGCTGGGAGGGTGGGCAGCCTGCTTCCTCCCAACATTCCTCTAACAAACTCAGATTCCTCAAAATTAAGTGCATTGCCAAGGAATTTCAAGAAACACAAAAATGAAGCTCAGCATTTGCAAAGAAGAAATTCTTCTTTTTTTTTAAAAGATTGGCACCTGAGCTAACAACTGTTGCCAATTTTTTTTTCTTTCTACTTTTTCTCCCCAAATCCCCCCCAGTACATAGTTGTATATTTTAGCTGTGGGTCCTTCTAGTCGTGGCATGTGGGATGCCGCCTCAGCGTGGCCTGACGAGCGGTGCCATGTCCACACCCAGGATCCGAACCAGTGAAACCCCAGGCTGCCAAAGCAGAGCACGCAAACTTAACTACTCAGCCACAGGGCAGGCCCCAGAAGAAATTATTTTTACCTTGTTTTACTAAGAAAGTTTTGTTTGCTTAAACCTGTTTATCTTTTCCTGGACCACTGCGTTACAAAAATGCAAAAATTAGAGGTTCAGCTACATTTCTTTGGTTCAGATTTTAGTGAGGGGAAAAGAAAGGTGCAGTGGAGATGAAGGGCGGTCAGCTGCAGGTGGGTGACAAGAGCCATCTAAGATGCTTAGATTCTAGCCTTGTGTTCCACCTGCAGCTTGTAAAGAAAATCTAGCTGTTGCAACCCTTTCTTCCTTTCCCATATAAAAAGGAGTTGATAGAGTGATCATCAAAAAGGCAGAAAGAACAGAAGTTTGACAATAATACTACTTTATTTCTCTCTAGAAGTCCATGTGACAAAGTAGTGATGTTGCAGAAGGGGGCCCCACAAGGCCTATTCTTGACTTTGCTCCACGTGACCTCGAGCAAACTCCCATCTCTCAGAGCTTCTCATTTCCCATCTATAAAATACCATCAAAATAATCTCCATTCTACCTACCACAGTGGTTGTAGTGAGGGCCACACGAGATAATGTAAGTGAAATGTCGGTGTGCCCCAGAACTCCATCCTCAACCCTCTTTTCTTCATCTGTAGTCTCTGCATGTCAGCTGTCACCAGTACAATGACAGACTGCTGAATGTCCTTGATTGACTTTATTTCTCAACTTAATAGGCCTATTTCCTTGAATTTTCCAAAGTTATCTTATGGCCAGTAAACTGAAAACTGAACCAATACATCACCCACATCCCTCCCCAGACCTGCTTCACATGCCTGTGATGCGTCCAAGGTTCAGTGACCAACGGGTCTTGAATAGACTTGGTACCCACTGTGCTTCTGGGTGCCTTTCCCACTCCAGACTTCTCCAGGCTCCCCAGAAGGAACCTGGACAGTCATTACCTTAAAAATACCCAGAATCCTGAAAAGCGATACTTGGACTTGGAAGATGGAACTGAAATTCCGTCTCTCGTTTCATGAAAGAAAAAAGTTTCTGGGTTTGAGGACAACCAATTAAAAACTGACAGGCTGAGTAAAACTGCATGGGTTCTCCCAGTCTAATGTCTGGCATACAGAGAAATCTCTTAGCCACTTGAGTTCTGACTGTCTAACTGAGGTGAGCAGAATCTGCCAGAAAATCATGCTATTTGGGAAAACGAATATAAGATGTTTGAGGCAGGGACTCTGTCTATTTGATTCCCTACTGAATTCCCCATAACTAAAGCAATGTCAAGAACAGAGTAGACAGTCAAGAAATATTTTTTGAATGAATGAAGGAGGGTCATGTTTTCATAAAGGATCTTTGGGTCCATGAGCAATATCGCAGATTTGATTTTCATGAACGTTACATTCCATCCTGAAGTTCATAGCAAGGCTGGTGGTATTCTCATGGGCTGCATAAATATTTTACCCATTTTGCAAATTACTTTCAAACTCCTACATAAACTCGAAGTTCTATTATTGGACAGTTTTCAAGGTTAAAATTCCCCTGCTGTAAGCCTTGTAGCTTTCATTTCTGAATGCTTATTTTCTGTGTTTTATGTAGAGTTCATTCAAAGATAATGGTAACCAGTTCTTCTTTGCCTCCTCAGAAGATAATCAAGAGCCAACACACAAACTGAATCCTGGCATTTGTATTGGAGAGTTAGGAAAGAAATATATTTTCTAATGTTATGATGTTAAATTGTAGAATGAGTTGCTTTATCTGGAGCCCCTGAAAAGCATAGACTCTGTTTTCATTGGTACAGGCTAACTGGGTATGAATTGTGCCTGAAGAAAAGATGCAGGGATAGAACAGAGAAGGCAAAGACATGGCAAGCATGATGCTACTGCTGCTTTCACACCCATAGCAGTCATCACTAATTGATTGCAGCACTCTTCCAGCTACACTCAGGCAATCTTTGTTATTAACACAGTGCTTCAGGTAGTCATAACCAATCAATCACAGAGTGACATGTGAGATTTATCTATTTAACACATATTTATTGAGTGCTGGCTATACGCCTGGTACTGGAGATTTGCAGTGAACAAAACAGGCAAAAATTTCTACCCTCTTAGAGCTTACGTTACAGTGGGGAGCAGGAAGAGAGTCAGTAATTAAGATAAATAAGTAAAATATGTAGTATATTAAATGGTAATAAGTACAGTAGAGAAATATACAGCAGGACAGAGGATAGAGAACATTGGGAAAAGAGGGTTTGCATTGTTCAATAAAGTATCCAGGATAATTCTAAATTATCCCAGAATTTAGTGGCTTACAACAACAAACATTTGTTACTTCACGATTTCTGTGGGTCATGAGTTCACGAGAAGCTTAGCTGGGTTGTTCTGCGTTGGAGTCTTTCATGAGGTTGCAATCAAGATGTCAGCTGGGCTGCAGTCATCTGAAGGCTTGAAGAGAGCTGGAGAATCCACTTCTAAGATAGCTTACTCTCATAGCTATTGGCAGCAGGCCTCAGTATTTGCCGGCTTTGGCAGGAGACCTCAGTACCTCACCATCTCCATAGAGTTGCTTGTGTCTCCTATTGACATGGCAGCTGGCTTCCCCCAGAGTGAGTGACCTGAGAGGGCAGGACGGAAGCCACAGTGTCTTTTGTAACCTAGCTTTTGAAGCCACATTCTGTCATTACTGCCATTTCTGCCACACCCTATTGGTCACACAACGCAGTTTTATTCAGTGTGGGAGGAAACCATGCCATAGCACGACACCAGGAGGTAGCTATCATTGGCACCATCTTGGAGCCTGGATATCCCACCAAGGAAGACTGAAAAGGGAAACTTGAAGGAGATGAGAGCTTGAGTCTGAAGATAACTGGGGAGCAGAAACCTCCAGGCAGTGAGAATAACAAATGTAAAGACCCTGAGGTAGGGGCCGGCTTGGTATAATCAAAGAATAACAAGCAGGTCAGGATGCCTAGAGTGGAAGTGGGAGGATGGTAGGAGATGAGATCAGAGCCATAACAAATAGCCAGGTCATGGGAGACCTTGTAGCTACTGTAAGGACTTTGGTTTTTACCCAATGTTCCAGTTATTTTTGCTGTGTAACAAACAACCCCAAAACTTAATGTCATAAAACAATCATTTTATGATGTATGTGTGGGTCAGGAATTGGACAGGGCACGGTGAGGATGGCTTGTCTGTGTTCCACAATGTTTGGGGCACTTTGAATCTGGGAAGATTCAAAGGCTGATCTAGCCTTAAAGTTACTTTTATCACTTTTTCCATAGTCATAAGCCTGTTCAGATTTAAGAGAAAGAATACAAATCCCATTTCTCTAAAGTCGTATTATGAGAATAGTGTGAGGGGTAGAAAATACTGTTGCAGTCATCTTTGGAAAATATAATCTGCCACACTCTGTGCAATGACAAACCATTGCATTATTTTGAGC
This sequence comes from Equus przewalskii, assembly GCF_037783145.1. NCBI lineage: Eukaryota > Metazoa > Chordata > Mammalia > Perissodactyla > Equidae > Equus > Equus przewalskii. The sequence goes on from NC_091831.1 coordinate 133,803,334, forward strand.
AGAGCAGTAACATGATATGACTCACATTTAAACAGGATCTTTCTGGTTGTTATGTTGAGAACAAATTGAAAGGGGATGCAGAAAGAAGCAGGAAGACTAATTAAGATGCTATTAGAATAATCCAGGCAAGAGATGATGAGGGCTTGGATGAGCGGGTATAGCAGTGGATGTGGTGAGAAATGAGACAGAGAAGGCAGCAAGTGAAGTAAGTTTCCCTGGGGGTTTTGTTGAGCTTCAAACAGGAGGTCACTTTCAGTTGTGTGACGTTTGGAATGCCAGTTAATATTAGAGTCTGGAGTTCAAGGGAGAAATATAGATAGGAGATACCAATGCTGTAATATAGATATTGAAAACTATAAAGCTGATTGAGATCACCAAAAAGTGTAGAAAAGACAAGAGAGGAATTCAAAGAACTGAGCCAAGAGACACACTAATCTTGGGATGTCAGGGAGATAAGGAGGTGCTAGCATCCGAGACTAAAGAGGAATGGGCAGTGAAGTAAGGAAATGTGGTGCCCCGCCAGCCAATGAAGAGTTTACAAGGAGTTGGGAGAGATCCACTTGTTAGCTATTGACTCATCAAGGAGGATGAACACTGAGAATTCCCATTGGATTTATCAACATGGAAGCCATTGGTTACTTTGATGGAACAATTTTAGAGGAGTGGTGGGGTGAATGCCAGATTGGAGAGGATTCAAGAAGGAATGGAAGGAGATAAATTGGAGATAGCAAGTATAGTCATATTGTTAGAGGAATTTGAGGAATTTTGCTGTAAAGAGGAGAAGAAAAGTAGCTGGACAGGGCAATGGTATCAGGAGAAATGGCTATTTACCATCCAAGTTGTCATGGTATTAGAGTGGTGGTAGTGAAAGATGTTAGGATTACAGGCTCTGGAATCAGATTTCTTCATTTTGAATCCTAGCTCCACATCTTATTACTTGTGTGAACTTGGGTAAGTCACCTAACCTATCTGTGCCTCAGTTCCTTCATCTGCCACATGGAGATTACATGGTATCTCTTCATAAGGTGGTAAAGAGTGAGTAACTTGCTTCATGTAGAGTGTTTGAAACAGTCCTCGGCATGTGGTAGACACTAAAATATGTGGTAGCTATGTTGATGATGAAGATGACCCTGATGTGATGGTCTAGCCACATTTCCACGCCTCTCAGGGACACATGGAGCGCCAGAGGAGAGAATTTTAAGGCCTCACTGATATGGAAGCTGCTGACTTAGTCAATATTCCCCACGTTGGATGTGGTTGACCTACAATGAGCTGGAAACTGAGCCCAGTGAAGACCCAGAAAGACAAATGAGGCTGGGTGGCAGGGACTGGCAATCTGTTGGTCAATCCTCTCAACACTGAAGACATACACATTTTTTTTTTTTCTGGATCAGACACTGCTCAAGGGACAATAGTTTCATGGCAGAACATTTTGTTTATATCTATTCATTTCCTGAGGATCCTCCCTGGAACAGGAGATTTGATTCTCTTCTCGTCTTAGCTAGTGTAGTAGATGCTCATTATAAGAGTCAAAAACAATTCTGTTTGTTTGGTATTTTTTCAGTCAGTCCAGCTAGAATTTTATCTGATGGCCTTTAGAAAGTGTGGATTCCTCAAGTGAAAGGGCATTGAGGCAGAGAAGAGTGAATAGTTTCCATCAAAAAATCTTAACTGCCTGAGAGATTTTTTAAATTATTGTTGGATTCCTATTGAATTCATCTTAGAAAACTTTGAAAATGTTGGCAATAGTTATTTTTAAACAAATATCTCTTCTACTTCCATTTCCTAACCTGGCTTTCTCACTTCAGTAAATACCAACTTAAAAAAAAAAAGACAAAACTTATATTCAATGATTTACTAGTAAAAAAGAAATCATACAGTTTGCCACCCAAACTTGGACCCTTGTGACTGCAAGGGAGTACTCTTAATAATTATACAAGGACAAGAGATGTAAACCGGGTTTCTCCTGGGTATTCGGAACATATCCATGGAAAATCAGAATAATGAGAGCTTTCAAATTATACATAGCCAGCTTTGAGGAGGAAGAAGGGCTTCCTATAGACAGAAATTGTATATTGAATTTAACTCTAAACTAAGTTTTAGTTGATTTAGGACCTCAAGATCATTAAAAACTCATTTCAAAAATCATTGAAAAGACTTTGTCGAATTTTGTTAAAATCCACCATTCTCCTCTGCTCAGAGAATCCTGAACAAATATTTAGACTGCAGATGTTTTAGACCAGGAGGAGTGGGCCACCGTTCAGTAAAGGGACTGTGCCATCAAACTGGCCCCCAGGGCCCACGTCCCTCTAAACATTAACAATATCCTCATTCTGGGCTTGAATTTGGAGCTACCCACAGGCACAGATGCACCAAACCGAGGAGGTGGATTACCGGGACCTAGGTGCTCTCCATCAGTAAGAAGGTGGTGGGGGAGATGTGGGTGCTTCTTGTTTCAAGACACCTTGACTTCAGCGTGCTCACCATTGAGACTGATTGCTCTCTTCCTCTGACTTTCAACCTCCTGGACGAACCAAGCAAAGCCTGGCTTATGATGTGAACATTTGATGGGATATAAAACCTCATCCTGATCAATGATGACTTTCCCCTTGTTGCCATTATAAAGCTATTCAACTAGTAAAATAGCTCCACTATGTACAAAGGCTGATGGGGGAAGCCTGCTCCACCATAAGGCCATTGTGATTTACTCATTGGACCTGCCAGTCCTAACCTTGGCCGGGGCTGTCTTGGACCTACTATTATAGCATTTCCTTTTAGGCTAAAGCAGAGAGAAGTGGTTTGAGAGTTCAGAGGCAGAGACGTTCACATGAAATAGGACAGAGTATTGATGATATTGGATTGGCAAGCTTCGAGACAATTAAGGTTGCCCACTGATTCCTGGATTTCACAGGACACTGTTAGCAGCTCATTCCCCACTTCTCTGCTGTGACAGTCCCAAATAGTTGAGATTCTCAGGAAAGAAAAGGAAACAAATTCACCTGGTGAGGATTCAACATTTCAACTGTTGCTTCAAGTCTTTGCTTATTCCAGCCTACTTTGATCTAACCTGTCCAGACAACCATCTAAAGCAGTCTTCTTCAAAGTGTCATGGTCCATGGACCACCTACATTAAAATCTCTTGGAATACTTGTTAAAAGAAGTGCAATTTCCAGGATCCTACTAAATTGCCATCTTTGGCATTGGTGCTCAGAAATATATTTCACGTAAGTTCTCCAAACGATTCTTAGGCACATTAAGCTTGAACAACCCTAATCTAGAGCAGTGGTTCCTAACCTTGGCTGCATGTTAAAGTCACCTGGAGAACTTCTAAAGATCTCAAATGCCCAGGACACTTCCAGGCCCAATCAAATCAAAATGTCTGGAGACATCTTTTTAAAGTTTCCCAAGTGATGCCAATGTGCAGCCACTGCAATAGATCCATCAGTCGCAGAAGATGGCAGGTCTCCCCAGTCACAGAGGGTCTCATCTAGGAATTTGACTGCAGTCAAGGCCAACTCTCTTGTATGACTGTGGGAACAGAGTGTGGTCCAGGCCAGTGGTACTCAAAGCATGTCAGTCCATGAACTCTTTCATTACTGGTCCTCAAGGAGCTTGTTCAATTTGTGAAACAATCATATTAGTAAGGTTTTTTGCAGCCAGACTTTCCTTATGAAGTAAACAGTACATTGATTTACATTCTACCGCAAGCTCCTTCCCTCATCACGGACCAGTAACAAATAGTTTGTGGATGGGCACTTTGAGCAGCGCTGGTCTAGACTGGCTGCCTAGGCATGAGGGTAGCACCTCAAGGGTCCCCATGGCCATGCAGTCCAGTCACTGACTCCTGGAGGAGCTGAGGCCAACCTGGAAACTCAGCCCCACAGGGAAAGGGTGCTGCATTCTCAGAATGCTGCTGCACTGTCCACAGGGACCAGGTGCTGGGCACCAAGAAAGGGTCAGCCTGGACCTTTCAGGAAGCTCAAACACAAGGGGACAGCTTTGATGAAAATTCTGTGGCCCCAAACTTGTGAACTAGGTGCCTCCTAGCTCCTCGCCCAGCCAGGATAACAGATAGTTGGCAAAAATGCCTGACCAAGGGCCAGAGGACCCCATGGGTGGTTTCAGGGCCTCAGAGTGCAAGAAGAAAGCCCTAGTCATGGCTTTCTCGGCTGCAAGAGACAGAAAATCAACCTAATCTTATTTGACACAGAAAGATAATTTATTAGCTCATGTCAGGCTCTTCCCACTTAGTGGCAAATATGGCCACTGGCAGCACCATGTTGACGTTCTCCTAGCTTAGCAACCACAGCAGAATAACAGCCATGCCTCTTTTCCAACGATTCCACCAAAAGTACAGGGACTGACCCTTATTGAGTCAGACTGGGTCATGTCCCCATCTCTAAATCAATCATTGTGACTTCGATTGGACATATCCAAGATAAAGTGGACATCATTGGGTATGGGAGGCATGGTAAATCCCACCCGAGCTACATGAATTGGGAATGGATAAGGGGTGGACCTACCAAGGGAAATTTGATGAGCTCCTAGCAATACAAAGGAGAATGGATGCTGGAAAGGCAAAGATAATAGCTGCCCCCTACAAACTTCTCAGAATCACCAGCTGTGTATGCTACAAAGAGGCTGGAACCCGCATTCCAGCACCGACATGCCTCCACCTTGGCCAGCCTCACCAGTTTGTGGAGACATGTGGAGGCACCCAGGCCAATGACCAACCCAAGGAGTCATGGCACACACTTCTGTCCCTGATTTGTTTTGGAGATGTCACCCAAAATAGACTTATTTAGGTATTTCTTCTTCTTCTTGTTTCTCCAATTCCAAGTACAATAATCTAACTTCTTTTTATTCATTCATTCATTCGTTCACTCATTCATTCACTGATTCATAAGATGAACATTTATACTGTGTGCTGATGACGCTGATAGCTGGACATACCCAGACAGACAGCACATACTGCCCTCTTTCAATACTCAGAAATTCCCCAGGGTGGCAATTTCCTTTTCTTTCTGAGTTCCTCTCTCCTCCCAGTCCTGGAACAGAAACCTGGGGGGGAAATCGAAAGCTTCATAGAAGGTCTCTATGCTGAGAGTGTGAAAAATCCCATCACTAGATTCTCTTCAGCCCAAAATGAGATTATCTGCCTCTATGCACTTAAAGAAAATCCCTTCCCATAAGCTTTCCAGGGAAATCTAACCTAGATCTGGAAATGATGATTCCTTCTCAGGATTGCTTAGCCAACCATAAGTTTTATAATTGCCTCCTAAAAGAAATTTCAGAAATTGCACTGAAAAAGGTCGACGTTCTTAGACAAAACGTGGTGTTTTAAATTGGAGAGCCATGCAGGATCTGGGGACCAAGATTCTATCTACGATCTTCTCTGAATTTCTGAATTTGACTTGAGATGCCGCAAAAGATAGCAGTGCGCTCACTTAACAAGCAGAGAACGTGGACTGTGACATGCGGGTGGCCTTGCCTCCACCAATGTGCAATGCAGGGAAGCGTGAGGAGGGGGACAGGAGGTAAGGCCGTGCTGGCTGCTGCAGAAGTTGGGGTGAGGCTTTGCTAGAACCAGAAACCTGCCCCTTTCTGTTTATGAATTTGACTACAGGTAGGAAACTGCGCTGGAAAAGGGGTCCCTGGGAATCCTGGGGGAGTTTGCACCTCTGTTGTCACAGCTGGAACGTAGCTGGAAATCACTTAGGTCAAAGCCAGTGCCCAAGCACAGGCAAAATTCTTACCCCTGTAGATAGGTGCTCCTTTGCCCCGATTTGCGTGGGATCATTCCAGTTCCTGCCTGCTGTGCTGGCGTCATTGTTAACGGTGCTTTTCACTGTCAGAAGAGTCCCAGTTTGTGGTAAGCCCCAAAGTGCCCTTATTACCAGCCTCCAGTGTGAACTTCCTTAGTGCCAGCAATGTGGCAAGGACACGACTGCGTCAGCCCCAGCATCTCCCACCGAGACTGCCGTAAGCTAGGTGTCCAGGAGCTGCAGTTTAGATAGATCAAGGAGTGCCTGAGTTTAGTTTAGCATATGCTAATTCACAAAGCAATGCGATTCACTTCACAGTTCGCCTGTTCACTGAGGCTGCCTACTTGGGGTTTCTTCTTGTCACTTCTGCCTACCCTCCAAACTTCTCAAAAAGCGAGACTGTGATGTCAGAAGGCCAGGACATCACCTGAGGTGAGAAGTGCTGAAACTACAGAAAGCAGCAGTGACTCAGCCAGAATGTGCAAGCAAGCGAGGGTGACGATCCCGGTGTGGGAGTCTTGGCCCTACCGAGCAGGAGCCCCTTCAGCTGGCGGGGTACCAGTTATGGGCAGCTGAGGAAGAACATCCCTCTGGGATTCTAGAGATGGTGCTTTTGTAAAGGGTATATATGTGTGGGGAGTGGGAGGCGGGAGGTTGTGCAGATGTGAGGGAAAACCAGAGAGACAATTACTGTAAAAAAAATCTTTGTTAAGTAGCAAAACCAGCAGCTGGACCAGATTAACTGTTCCCTTCTCTTTCTTATTGTTGGATTTGGAAAGAAATTGTGCAAAATAATTCCTGTTTTGGAGAAAAGTAGAGAAGTGGGGTGGGGGACCTGAGGAGTAAACATAGGCAATGGGGCCATGGACCAGGACAGAGAAGCCAAGGGACCCAAGGGGCTGCACAGCTGGGGGGCTCGCACTCCTCCAGGGGGGTATGGGGACACCAAAGCAGCTGTCCCTTCCACCACAGGAAAGGTGGGGAACGGGGCTCTTCTCAGCAAAAGCTGCGGGACAAGTGCCAAACTCGGGGTTCTCACACAGCAGTAGTTGAGGCCGGGAGCAGAGCTGATGGCCAGAGAGACAACCTCAGGGCCATAGCTGAGCTGCAGGGCCAGGAGGCAAACCCAATCTGCTGCCCCCGTCTCCTTTGCCTGCCATTAAGGGCACGAATTTCTCCTGCCCAGACCTTGACTCTTGTCAAAATCTGTTTCCTGAGAATGTTCCTGTAAATGACTGGTAAGAAGAGTGTGGGCTCTCCCCTCAGGGATGCACCTCTAATGGTGACATTCCAGAAGTCTCTGATGGGACAAATAGCATTTCACGGGTGACAAAGCTTTGCAACTCTCCTAGACTTCTGGTGGGAGTGTAAATTGTTACAAACACTTTGGAAGATGTTGGCAGTCTCTACTAAAACACATTTAGTAGAAGTGTTTTAGGACACATCTACAACCCACAACCCAGCAATTCCACTCCTGCTAAAGAGGAGTAAAGATGTATATGCTCACCAAAAGACATGTACCAAACTATGCAGAGCAGCATTCTTGATGATAGTCCCAGATCGGAAACTACCCAAGTGCCCATCAAACAAGTAGACTTATTACATAAATAATTCCATATTCATCCATATTCACATAAGGAGAATGAATCATCTACAACCACCAGCAACAATATGGCTGAAACTCACAAACGCAATGATGAGCCAAGGAAGCCAGGCACAAAAAAAGATCTGAATTTCTGATTCCATTTCTATAAAGCACAAAACAGGTGAAACTAGCAGATGCTAGGATGGATAATGCCCCTTGGGAAGGGGCATTGACTGGAAGAGCTCTTGGGGGAGCTGGTAGCGATCTGGAGGCTCCTTACACAGGCGTGGGGAGTATGTAAAATTTCAAAGAGCTGTTCATTTATATGTGCACTTTGCTGAACATTTGTTATATTTCAATAAAAATGTTTTAAGGACTCCAAACCCCTCTGCAGTTGTACCATGTAGATATCTGGGTGTAAGGTGGGCCCAAGTCAAAGGTTGTTCCCTAGGTTGAGCCAAAGCTGACCCGCGGCCACTGCAACCCCTGGCCTGGTTCTGCCATTGGTGGCACCCAGCCGTGTGTAGTCAGTCCCTCACGCCTTCATGTCTCCCTGAGTATTTGTTTCTGGGCTAAGCACATCCCCTTCCTCAATTCCCCTCGATGGGACAAAGTTTCTATTCTAGAATTGCCAGACATAGAGACAACTCCTTTCTTTGGGAAAGACCTAAAACTGATCTTGTCAGCTGCTCAGAGTTTTTTGCTTGTTTTTTATTTTTGCTCATTTCTCCCTGAAGGCAGTACTCTAGCTTCCAGCCCTCCACCAAAGGTGGGAATACTTTGATCAACCAAGGAGTCGTGGACCCCCAGCTGTCTCAGCTCCTTAGAGCAAAGTGGGGCCCAGAGGGGCTGCTCCACAACCACAGCCAAGCTCCAAGGAGACCAATTCACCAGGGCAGGGAGGGAGTTGGAGGTTCTGACCCTTTTCAGTCCTTCCCCTGGGGCTCATGCTGTCTTACCTCATTGAATCAAGGGCTGGTATCTCTCCAGGTTCTCACTTATTGAAATAAGTGTAATTCTGCACCAGGAGTGACTTTTCATAAGAATATCATGAACATGGTGCAGGAAAAGGCACACAGAGCTAAGTATGATGGCCCTGAGGACTGGGACAGCTGCCACACTTGATGCAGCCCATGCTTCCCAGAAAAAAGAAAAATGATTAATTCCCTTCTGAAGGTCAGTGAGGCCTTCAGGCTCAAGAAGAGAATCTAGCCAATAGTTTCCTGTGTGGTTTCCCTGTTCACCATCTTGGTCATCCTCTTCTGATAATCCAAATTGGAATGCCTTGATGTCTGACATAATAAAAACAACTGATTTCTCATGGCCCCACTCTGTTTTAGGCTCAGCCACAAAGTCACTTAAAACAGACTTCAGCTGACCTCATTTTTATTTTTTTACAGACAAAACAACATATTTATACAGAACTCTACCTAGCAGGAAGAACAAAAATACAGCTCTGGTGTGTCAACAAAAGGACACTTTTCTAGCCAGATAAGACAAGACCTCTGAGTAGAATTTGCACTATACTTACTCTTGACTATTGCAGGCTTCATTACACAAACGTCACCAACTGTCCTCCAGACAGGATCCGTTATGTAATTTGCAGTGCCCAACACAAAGTGAAAATGCGGACCCTCTTGCTCAAAAATTATTTGGATTTCAAGAGGGCAACAGCAAAGTATTAAACCAAGCCTGGGGTCCTGTGTGACCGCAGAGGTCATGTATAGCCCGTGAAGTGGGCCCTGGGTGCAGAAAGACTGCATGGATGTTCCTTTCAGGTTGGGAACCTGTTAAAAACATTGATTGTTTACACAGTAATGGAGATCCTGGTCAACTTGGAAGAAATCAACCAACAAATAAAAAAATAAGAGGATTGGAAGTGAAGAGAGAACATTATCATTATTTGCAGATACTATGAAATTCCTGAGAAAACCAAGACATTCCACAGGAAAATAAAACTGTGACAGCTCATAAGATAGTTTAGCAAATTGACTGGATACAAGATCAAAACAAGAAGAATGGAAACAAGTTGAAGGAGCAGAGATGGAGCACGGACCTATAAGGAGGCTCTCAGAGTTGCTGCCATCTTGTCAGTGGAGTTGGAGTGGCGGGAGGGGTTTAGCGCCTCTGCATCCCCAGCCCAGAGAGGGCTTCAGTGTGATCCTTGGAAAGCCTGTTTTGGATCCCCTGGAGTTTGGGGCACCTTTACACTGGGTCTGAACAGGTCTGATGGATCCCCAGACAAGAGGCTGCGTGTCTAGGACTGCAGGCCAAGCAGGAGCGAGGCTGTTGGAGAGGGACCTGCTCTCCCACAGAATGGTGGGGAAAAGAGGTGCAAGTGGGGATAGGAATGTTTTGCTTGGAGTCATTTAAAAAGAAATTCAACCCAAGAGGACCACCAGGAAGCAGAGAAGTAGTTCACACAGAAAGTTCTGTATGGCGTGGACCCTGATGTGGGGCAGGAGGAGAGCTGACGCTAATTCAAGTTTGGAGTTTTAAGTGTTCTGTTCACAAGTAAGACTGTAGAGCCAGAAATCCAGGACTTAATCCCCAGCTCGGCCACTTGTCTGCTCTGTAATCTGTACAAATCCCTCCCCTCTACAAGCAAGGCTTTCCTCCTCTGTGAGTTTAATATGACTCTCACGACAATATCTCCCTGCTAGGATTATGGTGACAAATAATAATGCAACAATTACCTCCAATAGTCACTATGTGGATTGTAACCATAAGGCGTCTTTAGTTTTAGCTTCCCTGACTTCTTTAAATTTATTCTCGGGCACTAGTTCTTCTCTGCTCGTGGATCAAATTTAGGACAAGTCTCATGAGTTTTGTGGTCCCTTTCAGGTAATAAAAGCAGTCTCAGCTCAATAACTCATATTTTCAGTCGAGTGAAAAATTAAACTTTGCACTTCATCCCCAGTTTTGGCTTCTGCACTTTCCCAGCTCAGGCCTGGAGTGGGCGGCAGCGGGCCGAGGTGCCGAGTGTGAGTTCCTCAGCTCTGCTCCCGCCTCCCCATCTTGTTAATCACAATTTCTGACCCTCCAGGATCAAAGCGCGGGAGGGGGTGGAGAAAGGTGCCAGGAAAGGTCTTCCTTGTCTGACACTTTGAGGACCCAGAAGTGGGGCTCTCTGGTCTCAGTGGTTCGACTTTGTGGGATCTTCAGACATGCCTTCTCTCCTGCCCCCAAACTGGAAAAAGCATCGAAGTTTCTCCATTAAGTACAACATGTGCCGTAAGTTTTTATATATCACCTTTATTAAATTAAGGCAGCTCTCCTTCTACTCTAGATGCTAAGCAATTTTTTTAAGTCATAAATAGACCAAAGCTTTTTCTGGTAGGTTGAGCTATCCTCTATTTTCAGTTGCTTAGTCTATCAACAAGGAAAATTACATTGATAAAATTTCTGATGTTAACCCATCCTCATGGATTTTGGATAAACCATTTAATCATGATGCATGTTTTTATGATTCAGGATCTGATTTGGTAAGTTTTGATTTTCACATTTACATTCACGGATGAAATGGGTCTGTAATTTCCTTCTGTTCTGTTGTCTTTATCTGATTTTGTAATCAATATTACGTTGATCTCATAAAATGAGTTGGGCAGATTTTTCTTTGTTTCTATGTTCTGTACAATATAGTTAAGGTCAGAATTAACTATTTCTTGCAAGTTTGGTAGAACTCACCTGTAAAACCATCTGGGCCTGGATTTCTGGGGAAGAAGAAATATTTAACTCCTATTTTAATCTCCTTAGTACTTAACTAGTCAACTCAAATTCTCTATTTTCTTCTGATGCTGATTTTGGCATTTTGTGTTTTCTTGGATATTTATATATTTTGTTAAATTTAAAATATATGAGCACAGAGTTTTTCGTAATACCTTTTTAAATAATGGTTTTATTGAGATATAATTCGCATACCATAATATTCACCCTGTTTAAAGTGTATGATTCAGTGGTTATTCAAAGAGTTGGGCCACCATCACCACTATCTAATTTGAGAACATTTTCATCATCCCAGAAGGAAATCTCATACCCATCAACAGTTATTCCCCATTCTCTCTGCCCACACTGCCCCTGGCAACCATTAATCCACTTTCTGTCTCCATGGATTTTCCTGTTCTAGACATTTCATATAAATGGACTCATACAATATGTGGCCTTTCGTGTCTAGCTTCTTTTACTTACCACAATGTTTTCAAGGTTCCTCCATGTTGTAGCATTTATCGCTACTTCATTCCCTTATATGGTTGCATGATAGTCCATCATATGGATATACCACATTTTCTCTATCCATTCATCATTTGATTGGTACTTGGTTTGTTTCCATTTTTGGGTATCGTGACTAATACTGCTATGAACATAATTGTTGGTCGTCAGTTGCTGTCTTGAGCTCTCTGAGTGCATCCTGCTGCCTGAGTCATGTGGCCTGGTCCCTGAGGTCCACTCCCAACTCCCTATGATGACAGAACTAAGGGATCAGGGAGCACCCAGGCCTCTGCCACAGTGCTATGGCCACTGTGTGTTCTGACTGCAGGGGTCCAAGCAGTCCTGGTTGGTAAATATTTTAAGTATCAGCCTTGGGTCTTTCCATGTAAAATTTCGTTTGAACCAAGGGTTCTCCAGTGTCAAAAATTTAGAAAACCACCAATAATCCAATTCCTTCATGTTATATTTGAGGAAACTGCAATCCAGAAGAGTTAAATCATTTATTTAAAATCACACACATAATTTGTTCAAAATCACACCTCTAATGAATGACGAACTCAAGACTGGAAATGATTTCTTCTTCCTCAGCCTAACATTCTGCCCACTGCACAAAGATAAACCAAATCAAAATGAAAAACTGTCAACAAAACCCAACAGTTACTTCTTTCTGATTTATCCTAAAATTTGGGCACATTAGATTCCGAGGGGATTTCTTCCTCAGAAAGATAAAACATACAAAAGGACCAGAAATATGACTATAATCACAGTTGTCTTAGTGCCAGAAGTAGGTAAGCAAATTTTTAAAAATAAATACACATCTTAGTTCTTCTATCACATAACATTGGCCATCTTTATCGTAAAGATAGCATGACAACTGCATTCGTGCAGGCCTGCTGCCTCCTGTGAGAGCCGAGAAGATCCTTCTGCAGCGCCTCATTTCTGCCCGTTTTTCTGCGATGGGCGTTGGTCTCCACGTCTGCGCCCCGCACTGGCACATCTGCTGAGTCGGGGCAGCGGTCTGCAGTCTTGAACCTAAGATCCTCTTTGCGCGCTCCATCTGCTGAAGATTTTGTTTTCATTGTGCTTTTTCATTTGGTTGGCCCGGCTCCAGCGGTACCCAAGGATGTTTAGGAGCAGAAAGGAGGCAGGAAGGCTCTGGGAAAACTGGAAGTGAAAGCCGAGAAGTCCTGACAGGACGCTGCCTTTCAGAGCGTTTCCTCTGCTCACTCGGCCACTCACCTCGCCCTTTCCGCAGGCTCTCTTTCCCGGGGTCTCTACCTTCTCCCAGCTGCTGTATCGTCTTGAAAAAGGTGCATTCTCTCAACTCGAGTGCCAAACTCCTCTCTCCCCCAGCAAGTGGGGCCTCAGGGCGCTAACCACGCAGCTGGAGCTGCAGCCCCGACTGCCCAGCCAGCGTCACACCTCAGTGCCCAGTTTCAGTGAATGGAGGCCGTTGGACAGACACACGTCAGAGCCCGACGTTGTGTTTGGGGCAGATGGCATAAATCTGCAACAGTTTCTTTCTGAACACACAGAGGCAGGCTTGAAGGAACTAACTCATTAAATGAAACATAGATCTCCCATCTCACGGAATATTATACAACCAATAAGGATTGCATATTTGAAGAATTTTTATGATGTAGGAAGATGCTTACAACATAAGGTCAGGTGAAAAAAGCCAGACACAGAATTGTGTAGAGACTATGAGCTCCAATGAGTAAAAAGAAAATGTGTATAATGAGCATTATATGTGTATGATATATCTCATGACATATAATATATATAACATATGTATTATATCATTACATACAACACATATAACACTATATATTTCAATATATATAATCTATATTTCTCTCTATACAAAATATACTATATTTCACTATTTTTTATATATATATATTTCTCCATGTATTTTTGCTTGAGGAAAAACAAAACTAGAAGGAAAAAATACCAAAATGTTAACACTGAGGGTCTTACTGAATTACAAGATTATGGTTAATTTTTTTTCCTTGTGCCTTTAGGTATGTTCCAAGTATTCTATAACGAACATTCATTTCTTTAGTCAGAAAGTTATTTTAAAATAGTGAAATTAGAACCAAAAGAAGATGAGAGTTAAAGTCACAGTAGAAATTACGAATCTAATCTCCTGATATTCTAAAAAGTGAGAACAGAGGGCCGGGGCTGAGGGACTCCGCCAGAGCTCGCTGCATAGCTTTGGCTGGGTCCCAGAACTTCCGGCTCCTGTGTCAGTGTTTATCCGCCGAGTTGCTGCCTGAACGCCATTTTCTTACAATGATTTTTAAACCTTGGGTCTGCAGAGAACCTTTTGCAGAGGGCTTTCATGTAGTTATTTTACCTGACTACCACAGCACATCTACAACATCACGCGTTCTGGGTTGAATTGCGTCCCCCATCCTCAAAATTCATCTGTTGAAGTCTTAACTCCCAGTTACTGAGAAAGTGACCTGATTTGGAGGTAGGATCTTTACAGAGGAGGCCAGGCTACAGTGAAGTCATTGGGGTAGGCCCTAATCCAATCTGACTGGTGTCTTGATGAAAAGGAGAAGTGCGGCCACAAAGACACGTGTAGAGGGAAGACGGTGTGAAGACACAAGAAGACGGCCATCTACAAGCCAACAAGAGAGGCCTGGAACCGATCCTTCCCTCACAGCCCTCAGAAGGAACCAACTCTGCCAACACGTTGATTTTAGACTTCTAGCCTCCAGAACTGCAAGACAGTAAATTTCTGTTTCTTAAGCCATCTGGTCTGTGGTGCTTTGATACAGCAGCCCTAACAAACCAATACATCACGTAGGGCCAACTTCAGTCCCCTCATTTGTCCTGTGAGAGACTTTGAGACTCACAGATGTTACATGACTCAAAGCCACAAAGTGAGTGTGGGACAGAGCTGGGACCAGACCAGATTTCTATCTCCTCATCTGGGGCTTTTTCTACCTTGCCCAGATGCCCTTTCCTGGCTTTTTAATTTTTTTAATTAAAATTTTTATTTTGAGATAATTATAGATTCACATATAAATGTAAGAAATAATACGCACAGATCCCATCTACCATTTACCTAGGTTTCCCCGCCGGTAATGTCTTACAAAACTATCGTATAGTATCTCAACCAGGATCTCAACACTGAGACAGTCAAGACACAGAGCATTCCCATCACCATAAGGATCCCTCATTCGTCCCTTTTATAGCCACAGTCACTTCTTTCCCACACGCACCTCCTGCTGAACTCCTGACAACCACTAATCTGTTCTCCATTTCTATAATTTGGCTATTTCAAATATGTTACATAAACAGGATAAAGCAGTATAACTTTTTGGGATTGACTTTCTCCACTCAGCGTAGTTCTTTGGAGATTCATCCAAGCCATTGTGTGTATCAATAGTTCATTCCTCTTTATTGCCAAGTAATATTCTATGGTGTGAATGTATCCGTTTGTTTAACCATTCACCTGTTGAAGGACATCTGTGTTGCTTCCATTTTCTGGCTATTAGGAATAAAGCTGTTATGGATATTCATGTGCATGTTTTTGTGTGAATGTATGTTTTCACTTCTCTGGGATAAATGCCCAACACTGCAATAGTCAGATTGTATGAGAGTTGCAGGTTTAGTTTTTTTAGGAGACTCCCAAATTCTTTTCCAGAGTGGGTTACCATTCTACATGCCCACCGTCAATGTATAAGTGATCCAACTTCTCCATATCCTCTCCAGCATTTTGGTGTTGTCACTATTTTTCATTTTTGCCATTCTGATAAGTATGTAGTGATATTTCATTGTGGTCTTTATCTGCATTTCCCAAATGGTTAATGATATTGAACATCTTTTCATGTGCTTATTGGCCATCTGTACATCCTCTGTGAAATGTCTTGCCATATCTTTTGCCCATTTTCTAATTGGATTATTTGTTTTTTATTGTTGAGTTTTGAGTTCTTTAAATAGTTTAGATACTATTCCTTTATTAGATATATGATTTGCAAATATTTTCTCCTGATCTGTAGCTTGTCTTTTCATTCTCTTAACAGAGTCCTTCACAGTGCAAAACTTTTTAATTTTGATGAAGTCCAATTTACCAATTTTTCCTTTTATAGATTGTGCTTTTGGTGTCAAGTCTAAAAATTCCTCGCCAGGCCCTAGACGCCAAAGATGCTTTCCTATTTCTTTTCTAAAAGCTTTATAGTTTTACATTTAAGTCCAAGTTCATGATCCATTTTGATTTTAATATTTGTGTAAGTTATGAAGTTTAGGTTCAGGGTCCCCCCCGCCATGGGTGTCCAAATGCTCTAACACCTTTTGTTGAAAAGACTAATAGCTTTTGCACTTTAGTTGGCACATTTGTTTGTGTCACTTTCTGGGTTCTCCATTCTGTTTCATTGATCTATATGTCTATCCCTTCACCAATACCGTGTTTTGACTATATAAATCTTAAGATTGGGTAGGCTGATTCTTCCCACTTTATTTTTCTTTTTCTGAATTGTTATAGCAATTCTATATTCCTTAACATTTTCTATAAATTTTACGTTACTATCATCTACATCGCCAAAACAATTTTGCTGAGATTTTGACAGGAATTGCAGTAAGCCTGAATATCAATTTAGGGCTAATTGACATCTTTCTTATATTTAGTCTTCCAATCCATGAACATGGTGTTGTCTCTCCATTTATTCTGGTCTTCTTTGTTATCTTTCTTTTTTCACTTTTCCAAGGAGTTTTTATTATTGGTTAAGTGATGGTTCAGGATCCCAGGGTGTACATCACAATGTGCTTAGGTCTCACCTCACTCTCCTGGGAAAAGGACAGAGGACAGGAGAGAGGGGGGTGGGGACAGTTCTAATCTTCCCAGGAAATGCACCTTCTGCCCTGTGGGCATCCCAGGCTGTCACTCAGGATGCAGGATAGAGGGACTGGTGTACATGCCAGTACCATTTGCATGTTGGCGACATCACCCCTTTTAGTGGTCAGCGCCTGCTCACAGTGGTGGAAGTACAGGTAGAATTGCCAGCAGATCCTGGGCTGGTTCTGGTTGTGTGACAGTGAGAAATCTGGCTCTCATTTTTCTCAATTTATTGACTTTTGTGCTCAATGTAGCCAATCTCCCAACCTCGCCAGCTGCCTCCTCTGCCTGCTGCCTTTATGCACTCTCTCCAATGCTGCTGCCTCTTCAGCCACTGGGCATGACACCACCTTCATGCCACACACACACACCCGCCTCTCACCTCTCAGACGCTGGTCTTGACAATGGCTCTATGAAGGGAGGGACAGAGGGCAGAGAAAGGAAGAGAGAAAAAGATAGAAAGGTCCTACCGTGCTTTTAGACATCAGAGATCTTTTAACAAAAAAAAGCAAATAACAAAATTACCAAATCAGTTCGCTGATTTCCTTAGTGGGTTTCTCTATAAACTTGGAAGAATAATTTGTCCAGAAGATGTAGCTTCCCTCCCAATTCACACCCTTCTGTTCCAAAGTGAAAGTGCTGTCTCTGTGATGCTAAGTAAGGATGGGTGGTTGGATTTTTGTTGTGATTTTTGAGGGAGGAGCCCTTTCAGGTGGCGGTGACAGCAGCCTCTCACAAGGTGTCCTGTCAGACACAGGAGCAAAGGCACTGGGGCTGCAAAGCTTAGCCCTGGAAAGGGTCCTGAAAATATATAGCCCAGCAGTTCCCAACTTCCTGCCCTTGGCAACACACAACAAGGATGGATGACATTTCCATGCTTGACACATGGGATGTGCTCAGATGTTTTACAGGCTGCTACATAGACAAGATAGGCTGTGAGTTATATGCAAATCTCAGCATGCAATTTCACAGTACAATGAACCGTCTGAAAGGGAAATTAAGAAAGCCATCCCATTTTTACAATAGCATCAAAAACAATAAAATACTTAGGAATAAATTTAACCAAAGAGGTGAAAAACCTGTACACTGAAAACGATAAAGCTTTGATGAAACCAACTGAAGAAGATACTAATAAATGGAAAGACATCCTATGTTGGTGGATTTACAGAATTAATGTTGTTAAAAAGTCCATACTACTCAAAGCCATCTACAGATTCCGTGTAATCCCTATCAAAATTCCAATGGTATTTTTCACAGAAATTTGAAAAAAAAAAATCCTAAAGTGTGATTAGAACCACAGAAGACCCTGAATAGCCAAAGCAATCTTGAGAAAGAAGAACAAAGCTGGAGGCATTACATTTCCTGATTTCAAACTATATTACAGTGTTATAATAAGCGAAACAGTATGGTACTGGCATAAAAACAGACACATAGACCAATTGAATAAGTTTCAGACCCCAGAAATAAATCCATGCATATATGGTCAACTAATCTTTGACATTGTGTGTGCCAAGAACACACAATGGGGAAATGATAGTCTCTTCAAATAAATGGAGTTGGAAAAACTGGATATCCACATGCAAAAAATTGAAATTGGACTCTCGTCTTGCACCACTCACAAAAATTAACTCAAAATGGATTAAAGACTTAAATATAAGACCTAAAACCATAAAACTCTTAGAATAAATCATAAGGAAAAAGCTCCTTACATTGGTCTTGGCAATGACTTTTTGGTTATGGCACTGAAAGCAAAGGCAACAAAGGCACAAATAAATAAGTGGGACTACATCAAACTAAAAAGCTTCTGCCCCGCAAAAGAAATGACTAACAAAATGAAAAGGGCATCTATGGAATGGGAGAAAATATTTGCAAATCATATATCTGATAAGGGGTTAATATTCAAAATATATAAGAAACTCATAAAACTCAAAAGCAAAAACACAAATAATTTGATTTAAAAATGGGCAGAAGACCTGAGTAATAGATATTTTTCCAAAGAAGACATGCAAATGGTTAACAGATGTATGAAAAGGTACTTAACATCACTAACCATTAGGGAAATGCAAATCAAAACCACAATGAGATACCACCTCACACTTGTCAGGATGGCTATTGTCAAGAAGACAAGAGAACAAATGTTGGCAAGAATGTAGAGAAAAAGAAACCCTTGTGCACTGTTGGTGGGAATGTAAATCGATACAGCCACTACAGAAAACAGTAGGGAGGGTTCTCAAAAAATTAAAAATAGATCTACCATTTGATCCAGCAATTCTGCTTCTGGGAATATATCTGAAGGAAGGAAAAATCAGTGTCTCAGAGATATCTGCACTCCCATGTTCATTGCAGCATTATTCACAATGATCAAGACATGGAAACAACCTAAGTGTCTGTCAACAGATGAATGGATAAAGAAAATGTGAGATAGATATATACAATGGAATATTATTCAGCCATGGAAAAGAAGGAAATCCTGCCGTTTGTGACAACATGGATGAACCTAGAGGACAGTAAGCTAAGTGAAATAAGCCAGACTTGGAAAAACAACTAGTGTATGGTATGACTTATATGTGGAATCTACAAAAAAAACCCCAGAACGTATAGAAACAGTGAGTAGAATGGTGGTTTCCAGGGGGGATAGGAGAAATGGGGAGATATCGGTCAATGGTAAAAGTTTTTAATTATAAGATGAAGAAGTTCTAAGGATCTAATGTTCAGCACAGTGACTATAGTTAACGAGGCTGTATTTTGTACTTGAAAATTGCCGAGAGAATAGATCTTAAGCATTCTTATCAAAAAAACAGATAACTAAGTTAACTATGTGAGGTGATGCATGTGTTAATTAACTTGTGTTAATCATTTCACAATGTATACATATATCAAATCATCACATTGTACACTTTAAATATAAACAATTTTATTTGACAGTTATACCTCAAGAAAAAAAAAACAGCCAACCAATTAGAATGATTCCAGTCCCAAACAGAGGGACCGGTTGCTTTCACCAAATAATGGCGATAGTAGTCAGTATCGACTGAGCACTCACCACGTGCCCATGACCTTGCTAAGCTCTTGATGTGAATCATCTCATTCCTCTCTACAGGGCTGCGATCTGGGCACTGTTACCACCTGCATTTTATGTATGAGCTCGCGGAGGCTTCAAGAGGTGAAGTGACTTGCCCAACATCATACAGCGAGTAAACAGTGCTGCCTAGATGCAAAGGGAGGCAGTCTGGCTCCATAGCCGCTGCTGTTAAACATGATGCTACATCAGAAGTCGCTAGAAATCTGTAAGGTGTCACTTGGAGCACCTTTTCTAACACATGACCAGCACTTAGGTCTCCCAGGGAGAGGTAGAAAAAGGTGGGGAAAGTCTATATTTTTACTATCGGTTCTGAGAAAACTTTGAAATGTTCCGATATTCTTTTGTCAGTTTCATGTGTTTTCCTAATTTCCTCCTAAATGTTCACTCTTTTATGCAGCAGTGGTCTCTTGATTAACTCTAGCTGTAGGGACATGTAGGCGATTAGATGTGAAAACTCTGATAATGCTCACACCTCTCAGCTTTCTTCCACCTTAACTAGTTTGGGCTGTTTTTGTTCAAAAATTAATTTAATAAAGGCTACTTTTCGGGATTGGAAGCTCTTAAGTAATTTTAGAAAAGCAATTTCACCAAGAAAAAGCTCTTCGGGCTTCATATTACAAAACTACATGCAGGAGCATCATTGGTTATAGTCACAGAGATTCAGAGAGGAGGCAGGCATCAAAGGAAGAGAAATGCATTCAATCTCTTTCTCACAGACACACAAAACAATTTTCTTTTCAAATGCCAAGAGAAGTAATATAATGATCTAGATAATATGGGTACCAAATTCCTGCTCTTGAAGAAAGGGATGGATGGAAGGTTTTTGTCTGAGAAATGACCACAAGGGTCAGATTTCCTAGATAATTCCTCCTCTTCCTTCCCCTTTGCCCAGTGCTTTGCCTTTTGAAATGGAAAGCAGCAGTTGAGAAAAGGTCCATTGGGCCACCCATTGTGATGAAAGACAACCATGGAGGCCTCTGGAAGCCCTATGCAAGGCTCACAGTGGCCAGAACCTTGGTTCAGCTTCCCAGCCAATAAACTCTGCTTTCTCAGTGTGCTGGAGGTGGTCAGGCTCTGGCAGATGGACCCGTTACTAACTATACACATGAGAAACAGAGATAAACCTAAAGGCCCATTTATTGACTTCTATGGGAGAATGGTCTAGGGAGTTACCTGTACCTGGTCCTTGGCTCAGGCTACTCCTTCCTGGTAGGTTAGTCTACTCAGGAGAACAAGTTGTGTATTAGATGGTTGCTTGGTAAAGAGGGGAAAGCGTGGCAAAGTGCAGTTTCCAAACTCTTAGCTGTGGAACTGTCTACCCTGGAATGGCAGATACTTGACCCACGTGCCTCCACCTACCCCTGCCCCACTCCTGTGTAAACTTCCTTAACCGATCTCAGGACTCTTTCCCACTGAGCCCAGACCTGGTCTCAGAATCCTTCTCAATACAGCTCTCTAAACAGCCAACAAAATTGGGGTTTTCTGGGGCTAATAAATAATGGGGACTGCTGCATTGTACCACTCCAGGAGCAATATCCACATTGATTTCTGTGCTGTGCAACATGGCAGCCCTGTAAAAAAGCCCTTCTTCCCCACCCAGGTTCAGAACCAACTAAGAAATAAGACCCAGGAGATAGGCACAGTGATCAAAATGCTATCTTCTAATAAAGATAAACTTGTTGGAAGGAAAGCCTTTGGATTTGTGGGCACAAACTTTGCTCACACTTCATCTCTGGATTAGGCAATTACCCATCTAGTCAGTCACAGGCAGTGTTGGAAAACCACAGGCTTTCCCCACAGAAGATTCGGGCCCACCCAGCTCACAGCCTGCCAACAGAGCAGACCAGAATGCACCGTCAATGCAGACAGCAGACTTGATGATGGAAACCAAGAAGGGGCTGAGCCGTACACATGCAGTTCCTTCTCCTGACTCACCCCTCAGATCAACCTCTCCTCTGAATGAGTAAGGAGGACCTCCAAGAACCAGGAGTGTTTCTCCAGGGCAGTGGTCCTCACCCTCTATGGTATGCAGCAGAATCACCCGGAAGGTTTGTTAGAACACAGATTGCTGGACCCCTGACCCCATCTCTGCATAAGTAGGTCTAGGGTGGGGCCTGGACTTTGCATTTCTAGCAAGTTCCCACATGCTGCTGCTGCTCCTGGTTTGGGGACCACACTTTGAGAACCACTGCTGTAATGGAAGCCCCTCTGTTCCAAATTTCCCTCCAGTCCACCAGCAACAGATCAGGGTTAGCTCATAAAACAGTACAAAATTGCCAGACCTGGCTATAAAGAATTAGTTTGCTCGACACCAGATGAAACCAACTTTTAATAGTTTTCTTAATTGTAGGTCTTCCCAGGGCCTTTATAAAGCTCATGTGCACACAATGCTTTAGGAGGAACATATAGCATTTCCCAAACTTATTTGATTCTTTTCAGGGGAGGGGAATAGAGCACACTCCAGGGGCTTATGTTCCACCAACCACATTTTGGGAAGCACGAGGTCAGACTAGAACTTCCTTCAGTTGCATTTCAGACCTGAGTGCGTCCTGATAAACATGACTGTTTCTCATGCTTCCTCGTTAGTTCTTTCATGCAATCAGTGCAGATTTATTTAATTCTCACTGCATCCCAAACACTGAGATTGGCACTGGGATGCAAAGATAACTGATGGGGACTTCAGTGGCTTACACTGTGGCGGGGTGGGTGGAGGTGGTATGGTGTTAATGTGATGAGCACTATACCGTCATAGCAGTTGCATGAGCTCTGGGAACAGAGAAGGAAGAGCACCTTCTGCTGGGCAAGGAATGCGTGAAGAAGGGCATGGGGCATGCAGAGACTTCCTGGAGGAGGAGAGACGTCAGAGCAGACTCTTAGCTCCATAGCAACAGGCTCATGCATTCCAGGCTCAGGGAACAGCATGCCTAAAACTTAATGGGAAGAGAAAAGCCATGAGGCTGGAGGACAGATGCTGTGCAGGGCGGTGAGTGAGGTAGCTGGAGGAGTGAGCAAGGTCCAGACTGCTATGTGGCACCTCAACATGCTTACAAGGCACCTCATAAGGTGGGTCACTCCTGTACGGGGCTCCTCTCATTCCATTTATGTTGGGGTTAGATGGTTAAGTCACAGAAGATAACTTCTCTTTTGCTGGTCAGCAGGCTCCAGAGGGCTATGTACTGAAGACACCCTCCTCCTCCTCCTGCTGTCCCCCTGCATCCAGGGGACAAAAAGTCAAGGATGATATTCATGGTCCATGTGTTCCCTACCACATAGAACTGGCTGGAGATGAGGATTCTTCCATTTTGTGTATCACTCTGGGGATAGTGCCTATGGGTGTGATGGATCAGAACACAGGGCATACCCACTCCTTTCCCAGCATGCCCTTCTTTGGGTTGTATCGTGTGGCAGCCAGACGTCACATGGCAACACCTGTGTGTGGGAGGAGGGCATTATGGCTCATGCCTAGACACCAGCCAGATGTCGACACGAGCCTGCTCTTTGTCTCCTCACCGGCTAACTTAGGACAAGGGGAAGAAGACACTGAGAAGAATTTTATAGAGCCTGTGGGTACCCTTTATAGCCTTGACCTCAAAGAGTGTCTGATGCATAAGTTTCACAGATTTATTTTCCTTGTTTATTTTCTCAATAAGTCTTGGAAATTCTATTTCACAGCACATTTTGCCCATTTTGATTTTCCAAACCAGCTTTAGTGATTACATTTCACAGCACATCAGAGATATGAACAGCTCTATTGAACTTCACGCACACAGCCAGCCCTCTCGGGTCCAAATAACACAGCTCTGCTTGGAATTCTGTTAATCCCAGTGGGCAGGGAGGGGAGTCTTTTTGTCATTCCTGCATTGTTAATTGGATAAAAATGACACATCCTAAGGCTTGAGTCTGGCATCAGTTTGAAAGTTAACCTAACATCAACTTTTACTTGTGAAATACTTGATAGATTTTATCTTTCTAGAATGAATTGGCCAAATGGGCTTCCTGAAGGTTTGAAATAGGCATCTTTTTTCTCTTTCATATTGTCCAGTCAGCACTTTAGGAGTAGAGAGAGGAAGTGTGAGGAGAGACAAGATGAAGGCCCCCACTTTAAATAAACGACACAGCTTTATTACTTCCCATGGTTGTCTCTGTAATAACCTTCAGAGACCAGAAGCTTTTAGGGACTCACATTGTGTGTGTCATACATCATCCCCAAGGCCATTTTGGCCTCTCAGATGATTGCAGAAAGATGAGTGTATTGATCAATCTCTTCCGTATTTTCAAATCTGTGTAGATGAAAATAAGAAAATGCATCCTTTTAGTTAAGAGTGGATTTATGATGATATTTCTCTTCAGCTAAAGCAGGGGTAACACTACAAAGACCAGGGATCACGTGGAGCGAGACGATTATATGACTCCTCGACGGCTCTCGGAGGGTTTATGGTGGCCAGCTTCCCAGACTGGTGCATATCTCAGGCCACATCTGGTGGTAGGAAGTTTATTGAGAGTCTGGATTTCGTATTTATGAAGCTTCCATTACCTGTTTTAACTAGGTGTTAACTTGATAAAGAACTTCACTGATAGTTAGGATTGTCTTTTTCTCACTTTTATGAACTGCTAAAAATGTTTGCAAGAGTCAAAACGTGGAAGATGGTTTTTTTTCTTTTCTTCCTTCCTTCCTTCCTTTCTTTCCTTTGTAAATTATGGGGCCAGATTTCTGGGTTTCTGTTTAGGTTTTTTTTCAATTGTAATGAAATGTTTGACATATTTTTAAATCCTTTAGCAGAAAGAGCAGGGGGTGAGCAATGACAAAACAGGCCAACACTTCCTTACCATACAAGTACAACCTAAGTTCCAGCTCCGTCCCAAACACATTGTATTAATTTAAGCTTACCACTTAACCTCTTTGAGATCGGTTCCCTATTTGAAAAGTAAGAATAACAAAAGTCTGCTCTACCTGCCTCACAAGATTGTTGTGAGGATCCAATGAGATGATCCATGGGAATGCCTTTTGTAAAATGTCGGTTGTATTATGGTCTCAAGCAACCCAGCCAAACATTAGCTATAAATTGCTCTCTTTAGGTTGATTCATGCTACAGGATAGTCGCATACTAATTCTATCTTATCACATATGCTCCCCTGTTGGTCAATATCTTTAACAAGTTGCTTAGCCCTCCATGATCTCATTCACATATTTAACTCTTATCCCAAGGCCACAAAATACCAGTTACTCAGTTTGACCGCTAGAGGGAGCAAAGCCTTTTTGTTTCCTTTTCCTCAAGTCGAGAGAGTTAAGTCTGTTGAGCCACAGACAGCATTCATATTAGGGTACCTACTGAAGTAATAAGTAAAGATGTAGAATTACAAGTAAGCTAGTGGTCCATGGTCTATGTCTCTTTGGAAAATATCTCAAAATAGAACAGAAAATGTATCTTTTCTTAGCTAATTAAAAGTAAATTAAAAGAAAGTTGTATATCTGTACATATATTTATTTGTTTCTCTATTTACATTTATTTCCTAATTCTGTCCACTGAGAAGACCTAGAAGCAATGACACTCCAATAGCAACAAGCACACCTCGTGCCCAGATCTTGGTTTCTAAATACCATTCTCCAAAAAAGGAAGGCAAGACTCGTTGGAGAAATGGTTGATTCAAGGGCTAGGGCAGGGAAAATACAAAACGAGCTCAGAACGTCTTACGGTACCATAGAGGATGGAAGCACTTCAAAAAATTACAACTGCGTGTGTAAAGAACACAGGAGTCAACTGAAGGCACTCCCAATGGCCAAAGCTGGGACCATCTGAGCAAGAAAATATATAATAATGGTAATAAAATAAAATAAATAATCATGAATCCAACTGAAGTAAACAACTGAACAAATAAATTAGAGTAAGAGAAATAGCTCTTCTTCCAGTATAACTGCAATTAATAAATGTAGAAGGAATAATGGAAATAGAAAATCACCAATAGGCAAACACCACAATAATAGTCATCACTGGCAAGAACCATCGATGATTGCTAAAATTAGAGGATTGCTAAAAGTTTGATAAGAAACAGGATATTCGCACAGTCTCAAAGTATCTCTCCATAAGACACTTATTAACTATAAAGGGAAAAACTGTAGCTTTACGGTGAAGAAATCTGGATACCATCTTTAGCAACTGATCAAAGGTAACATCACCACTTATAAGACATAGCAACATTCTGTACCTCCTGATATGATGTATGGAGAAGGACCCAAAATCACTCCTGTGGCGTTTTTGCCAAACATACATAACCTCAGCCTAAATCCTGAGGAATCACAAGACTAACCCAAATTGCAGGACATTGTGAAAAACAACTGGACAGTATTTGTGAAAGATTGAGCAACTGTTACGCATTGGAGGAGGTTAAGGAGACATGACAATTAACTGTAATGCCAGATCCTAGACCGGACCAGAAAAAAGACATTGGTGAGAAAACTGGTGAAATTCAAATAAGGTCTGTAAATTATTTAATAGTTTTGTATTGTGACTAGTATTAACTACCTAATATTAACTAGTAATGACTATTAATTTTCTTGTTTTGATCATTGTATTATGGTTAGGTAAGATGTTGATATTAGAGAAAGCTAACGAAGGATGTATGTGAACTCATTTCAAAATAAAAAGCTTAAAAACTGCATTGAAATTAAGAATTAGGAAATACATAACACTTACCATACGCTTGGCACTTTTCTAAGTGTAATATGTAATATTATCCTATTTAGCCCTTGCCCTAGCTATATGAAAGATACTACATAATCTCTATTTTTTAGATGAGGAAATGCAGGCAAAAAAAAAAAAAAGGCTAAGTCAATTGCTCATGGTCACATATCTCGTGAGTGTTGGGGCCAGGACCTGGCTGTAAGTGCCTGGCTCTGGAGTCCCTGCTGTTAATAGCACATCGAGCTACCCTTCATGTAAGCATCATATACTTAACTATTCAGCAAGGAAATATTTCCTCAGCATTTATGAAGTAAAAACTGGGGTGCCAAATCCACAGTCTGCAAAAATCTATAGGAGAAGGTCTTCTCCTCAAGTAACTTCTAGTCTGGAAGGGAAACAGGGCACGATCATCAACAACAGCAACAATTATTTACTAAGCACCTATTATGCACTTTGTGTATACAATATCCATTTTTTAATGGCAAAAATTTAAATGAGTCTCAGAGAGATTTACCGACTTGTAAGTGCCACAGAGCTAGTAAGTGGCAGAACCAAGTGGCAGGTCTGTACTCATTTATTCAACAAATATTTATTGAGCACTGCTGTGTGCTAGTAGTGTGCTGGGTGGTAGGAATGCAACAGAGACTGAGGCAGACAAAAGACCTGTCTTCAGGGAGCCCCAAAGCCTGGTGTTCTTTACACAACTTTTAATAATGCAGCCAGCATCTTACAGATCTACTCTGACCCTTAACTTCCTAGTACTTAGCCCTCACCTACCCACACACCCTTTCTCATGACTGTGCTTTCTAAGATGAGGGATATCCACAGGAACTGGCAGAACCTCAGTTCATTCCTTAAAATACAGCTTGATGGTAGCCATGCAGCACTTCAGAGCAAAGACTCCCACTTACCAGGGTCACAAACTGGAGCCTATTCTAACTGAGTCTAATCCCTTTATTTCTGTTTCCAACAACTGGATTTCTCACCAAGTGCCTGGCTCTCCGCTCCAATCTGCTGCCTCCCATGGATGACAGTTGGAAAAGATTCAAGATGGCTTCCCTGAGCCGTGGGGCTTGGCCAACCAGAAAGCAAGAGGAATAAAATCTGGCCATCTGGCGAGAGTCTATTTCTAACCATTCTTTTCTACCTTCTCCCCAACTATGATAAAAATGATTGATTCCTAAACTTTGAGCTCTGTGAGCGTCAAAAGCCACCAGCTTATTTAGCTTTTTCTGAGATTGCGTGTTCTCAAACCCCTGAATATGAATAGATACAACTCTTGGAATAACTATTGATGTATAATTACTTTACCCGACTACAGAGATCATATGAACTATAGGTGTTACTTGGCGATGAAGCCTCAGGTATAGGAACATCCAGTCAGAGAAGTGCGGAAGCCCAGTCTCCTGTGTTATAGATCCCACTATCTTTTGTTTCTTTAGTCCCTTTAGATCCTGTAAGTCTGTACACGTTGCCATCCAAGTGCATGCCTGGATGGTATAGTCAGCTCTGGGGATCTCGAGCTTTAGCAAGGATTGTGTTATATGAGGATCCCTTCTTTGGCCCAGTTTCCACAGTCATGCTAGACTGTAGCATTGATGCTCCTTTAAACTTCTTTTTTTCAGGTACAAACAGCCAGGCCATTCTCTTAGACCTCTGCATCCAAGCCCTACGTTGCACTTGGGAACCCAATTCCCTGCCTTGAGACCCTACTCAGGACTTCTGGGACTGGATGTTTTATCTGCCTTTTCCTCTTTGGGACTTGCTCATTGACCCGTGGCTCTTTGCTGCCTGACATCATGTTCTGCCTGTCCGTTACCGAGCTGCCTATTGTTAGACTTAATTGATACAGATGTTCCATCTACCTGGCTCTCCAGTCTTCTGGGGACCACTCATGTCAGTTGCTAAGACATTGGCCATCTCCAATCTGTCACCAATAGATACTTACTCATAAGTTTCAAGCTCAAATGACTGAGAATAATGAGGGCATTTATATGAAGAGTAAAGTCAGGAGAAGAGGTGAGGATATGTGTTAAATAAGATGGAAATGGTACAACTGCTAAATGCAACAAACCAGAGAAGGCAATTGGGGATGGAGTGTTAAGTGTGAAGCTTTTTATTGAAGCTGTGAGAATAAATGAATCCTCCAAGACTGTAGCTCAAACCAAGTATTCAATTGCTCCACAGACAACATGGAACCATGGCCTGTTGAGACCAATCTAGACTTGATGTTCAGCAGGTTTGCCCCTCACCTGGTTTTCATTGGTACACACTACTGGGCATCCATTCTGATGGGGTGGGCATCTGTTCTGGCTAGTCTGTGCCCCTGCTACAAAGATTGTTAAGTAGTTAAGATATCATCCCTGGGTTTATCAAATAAATTATAGTGCTTGTATTACACCAAAGAGATACTTCACTAATACTGAAGGCATCTCTCCAAAGCTGATAATGTTAATTGATGGATATTACATGGCCCACAAGTACTCCCAGAAGTAGGAGGAAGAAGCGCAATTACGAAATATGCAGAATTGCCTGTCTCTAAATTAAAAATAGGATGGCTGCCTGGGCCCTGAAATAATTCCTACAGGACGGATGACTTTGACGTGTATTCTTAAATCATGTGAAACCTTGAACTGTTATATGCTTCATCTAATGTTATTTTGACTGGGATACCACAAGTGGGTACTTTTGAAGTATAATTAGAAATTCCCATTTGATGAAAACTGTTTAGAAATCTATGACTCTTCCATTAACCGAACACTTTTGAAGGCCAAGATGGCTGTCAACATGTTCTAACTTGGGCCAGAATATTACCTGAGTTCAGTCTCATGAAAATCTGTCTTCATTTTTTCCTAGAAATCACATTTGCTAGGTGAGTACTTCTTACAAACTTTAAAAAAGGAAAAAATCCAACCTTTTAATGATTCCCAAATAGCTAGCTAAAGGAAAGATCGTAGTTCCCTCCTCTTATGAACTAAAAATATTGGACTAGGTCCAAGTTTCTGAGCCTAATTTCTTTTTTCATTGGCAATGGTTGTTGAGTTTACCAAATGCCTTTTCAGCATCTGTCAAAAACATCAGTTGCTGCTACTTCAAACTATTAATGTAATGGAGGCTCGCTAATGTTGCATCAGCCTAACATTTCTGGGATAAAATCTACTTGGTTATGATGTATTAGTCTGTTAATATTCTATTTGCTTGAATTTGCTAAAAATTTACTTAGAATGTTTGCAAACGGTTCATATGTGACATTGTTTATAAGACCTATTTTGTTTGATATTTATTTTGATATTGTGATAGCAGTACAATATGAGTTGGAAGCAACGTGTGTGTGTGTATGCGCATGTACTTGGGTGTATGTGTGTTTTAAAGCCCTGGAACAGTTAAACGACCTGGTAATTAAATATTCTTTAAAGACTTTGCAGAAACCACTCTTCAGGCTGAATCTGTGAACATCAAGGGGAGTAGATTCAACATTATTTCAATATCTTCTCAAACCAGTTTTGGTAATTTTTTCCTCATAGGAAATCATTTATTTTATCCAGACTTCAAATATTTGAATGAAAATTATACATAATTATCACGTCTTCTAAGTCAATCCCCTTCACACCCACACTAATGCTTATTAGTGTGTCTTTGTTTCTGTTGCTTCAATTCAACACCTTCCAGGAGGATGTCTTTTCTGGCTTAGTCAAAGACCCAGCTTTCTGTGTATTTACCACTATCTTCAGCATAATTTCCGTTTTATATCTTATTTAACCTACCAGTTATTTAGAGTTTCAAAATTCAAGTATATTTCTTTTTTCCCTTCATTCTTTTATTAATGTCTAGTTTTACTGCATTGTGGTCAATATGACCACATATTGTGTTTTTGTACTCCTGATTTTGAGCCTTTTAAATTGATTTTTTCTTAGTTTTGCTCTTTCTTTTCTTCTTCTTTTTTCTTTTCTTCTCTCTTGGTTTTTAAATTTTTTATCTTCCTTCTGAAAGTGTTTAGAGTTTTCTCTTTAATCCTTGGAGTTCTGATATCATCATCTCATAATTTTTGTTCTCTATGCCAGGAGACATCCTCAACTTTATTTTTCAAACTATTAATTCTTTCTCCAGCCACATCTACATTAGGCTTTTTACTTTACTTACTTTGGGCGACATTTTAAAATTTTTGAGTAATTTTATGGTTCCTCTCTGTTTTATGGCTACAGTGCATTCTCAAATATCCTGAAGATAATTGTTATGGTTCTCTTCCTTTTAAGTTCTGTTCTCCTTAATCTATCCTTCTCTTGTCTTATTGCTATTTGAGGCTATCATCATCACCCCCTCCTCCCAAAACATGGAAATTTCAGTTAAAAACATTAAGCATTTCCTGAAGCTTTGTGGGGAAACAGAGAAGCGTTACCTTGCAGACAGAACAAAAGAGTTTCAAAAAAAATCACTTACAAACATCCCCTAAGTTTCTTCTTCCCTAGTGAGTCCCGATTCTGTGCACCCCATACACACACTCACATGCAGTACACAGCCTCACACTTCTTGAGTCACCCCAGGCCGGGCTTTTCTGTTTGGTCTTATTCTCTGCTTCAGTATCTACACTGGGAACCACACCTTCTCACCACACTGAGCACACACATAAATGTTCTTGTTTAGAGAACTGTTTTCTCCACTTAGCCCAGCCAACCACTCTGAACCGTAGGGGAGTGGGGAAGGTTAGAGTGACGAGAGAGCATGAGGCAATTGTTACTGTCAGCCCTCTGTCTCCCTGATCACCACCCCTGCTACTGATCTGGGTGACTGTTCACTCTGTGTTTGGTGTTTGGCCAGGCTTGGGAAAAGCACCATTGCCTGTACAGGAGCTTTCTCCCATAACTGTTTTAGGATCCTGGGTTTTTTCCCTTGCCATTAACATTATTCCATCTTCACTATTGCCTAGCAATTCAATTTCTGGTGGCCCCGATTTCCACCTTGCAGCACGATTTAAACTTTATTGTTTTTGTGGTTTCAAATGGATTTTGGAAGAGAAGGGACTTTGAACTCAGCCTATTATCGGAGACCAAGTTTCTAGATAAGCTCACCTCAACTAGTGTTACCTCTTTTTTTTCTTTTCTTTCTATTCCGTTCAAAGTATTTATGTCATTCAAATAAGTTTGCCTTTACCTTTCTTCCTCCTTTATTGCTACTCCAGAGTATTTCAGAGAAAATAGATTCCTACCTGTGCCAGCTATTCCTTTGACATGATGATCTTCATAAAACTGTAGTTGGCTCATTCTGCAAACACTTACTAAAGACCTATGTGAGAGGCACCTTGCTTAGCTCTAAGAGACAGCTGTAACCAAACACACGGTTCATAGTCAATAAATAACAAGAAAATCTTGCATAATATACAATATTTGTCCCTTGAAGAACATTATAGACATTGAGAGCATTTTTTAAGGTAAAATCCTCCAAAAGCCTACATCACAGATGAATGCCATCCCTGCAGCAAAAGGAAAGGCCATTGCAGATGCCTGAGTAGGAATGATTATGAAAATTTGAAAACAAAAAAACAACTGAGATTGATTGATATACATTGACAAAATTTCTCCTCCTGGATGAAGGAAAAAATACCAAGATTACCTCAACCCTGGGGGTGGCTCCAAAGGCAGGAACCTGAGGTGGTCAGGTAGGAGAAACATGAACTGCATTCCTTATCTTGGATCTTAGTTGGTTATCTCAGAACCAAGAGTTAATTGTCGCCACTGACATCAACAATCGTTCTGAGGTTTTTGTTCAGAAGAATCTAAATCCCTAAGGACCCTTTGGGGGTTAGGAGATCCCTAATCTCGGGGTGGCATGGCCATTTGTGTTTGGTCAGAGGGCAGCAGTCACTTGGAGGATGCTCGAGTTTGGCAGGACATCTTGGGTGGAAGTAATGAGGGGGCAGTGAAGAAAGCTGTGGAGGGACCAACCAGAGAAGGAGAAAACCTTTTAAACCACAACCATCCTGTTTAACATTTCAAAGGCTTCCTTCTTGACAGCAATATCTTTCAAACTTTGAGTGGAAGAAGAGTTGAGTGCTCCAGGGTTCAACTTTCTTGCACATTTAGAACCGATGTCAAAAAAAGGGATTCCCTGTCATCCATTACTTAACCTTATTGGACCCATCCCTCTCTACCTCTCAAAGGCTGTGGTTGGGACTACTAAAACCTCAATTATTTTATATGAACCTTGGCAAAGAAAGGCTAGGAAATGGAAAAGCCTAGAGACTTTTGGCCTGAAAATAGAATAAAACATGTAGACAACTAAATTCATTGGTGTGGCAGCCCCCAAAATGGAGTTTATGTATAGTTTCAGCCACATGCTTTTCTGAAACCCAACCAAACTTGTAATTAATTATCTATGGGAATGCAATTCTAGGCACACAGGAGGGGACATGGTGACATCAATAAGACCGAATTAGGCTCCCTACATGGCATGAGGAAGAATGCTGTCATAACTGGAATAGAACCAATATGGGCCCCACTTCATTTGCACACGTGCAGAACATAACGACCCCAAATGAAATGGAAGACCTAGCACTAAAAGAAAACTCTGTGCAGAGGGAAACAATGGGGTGATGAGAGCTGCGCAGACCTGAAGAAGTCCAGGCATGCTCCCTTCACGCCCCTTCCATCCGGGGAAGAGTTGAACATAGGAAGCTTTATGCTCAAGTTTGAAGCTTCTCTGCTTAAAGGTGATATAAAATTGTTAACTTTCCTAAAGAAGGCAACTTTATTTCAATGTTTCCAACACAGGTTTTCAATAAAACGCAGGCATTTTCAATAAAAAGTGATTTATCTTTAGTGTTTCCAGTTGCCCAAGGGTAGGGAGTAGGAGGCATCGAAGCCTGATGCAGACCGTAAGAATGAACAGCTACTCAGATCCCACTTTACTTCCAAAAGGCTTCAAAGTGCAGACTGACTTTGGTTTCTAACAACCAGTGACTCAAAATCAGTCTTGGCTTCTATGACTGCAATTCATTCAATCACAATTTATTAAACACCCACTGCATACCAGGCACTGTGCTAGGTGCGAGGGTTACAGGGATGATCAAGACAGGCTGGGTCTCTGCCCTTGGCTTCACAATGCAACTTATTTATCATCAGCATTCATTGCTTTAGAGTAGAGGCAGGCAAGAGAGACGCTGCCTAGGCCAGTAATTTTAGGCGGCCTGACTCTGGCTCCCTTCCAGCCTCACCCCTGCACACAGGCAAGGAACCCACAACCCCCATTTAGGCTTCATCCAAGGTACCCGGCACCCCAGAATTCCCTGCTCAAATGATGAAATCCTACACTCAGAGGGGCCACATGGCAGCTATATGCTGGGGGCACAGACAGGATTTGAATGTGTGGGCTGGAATAGCCACACATGTGTATTCAAGACCTTCTGCGGTGGGGGATAGAGAGCGAAGGTGAGTGGGCTTCCATCCAGGGGCCACCTCTCCCTGTACCACCTTGTTCCAGCAGAGAACTCCAAGAGACTGCGAACTGTAAATTCCAGCCTAGCTTTCCACATCGTTATGGAGTTAGATTTGTCAAGGTGGGAGGATAGAACATATTTCATTTAACAGTTCGTTGGCTTGATTTATAACTTTTAAATATTTGGACACATGGTATGTAAGCCCTGCAAAAGTGAGGGGCAAGTTAGACCTTGAAAGCAGTGGGAGGTGACGCTGAGGGGGGACGTCACCGTTCTCCCCACCCCCAGGGTTTTCCCCATGCCCCATCAAAGGGTCTCTGTGGATTGGATGAACTTCAAAGAATGCTTGTTGTCTACACAGTCTACTCCCACCCTGGTCACCACCGGCAGAGATAGCTCTGGCACTAGCCTCAACCTCCTGGTGTCAGGTAGAGACAGCTGGCTACCTTTGGTAGCCCATTTTCCTTGCCTGCTGGTTAAGCGTGTCAGGTCAAAGTTCAGCAGCATCCCTCCATGCCAGAGCAAGGCATTCCCTCCTACCCGTTGCTAAGCAGTGCATTAAATATTGCTGTTCCACATGAAGCTGATGTGCTCCTTTTCCATGAGGAACGACATTGTACTTAAAGCCGTGGCCCCGGGAAGAGGCAGTACAGTCATGTCAGGCCTGAGACTAA
The DNA here is from genome assembly GCF_037783145.1 of Equus przewalskii. NCBI lineage: Eukaryota > Metazoa > Chordata > Mammalia > Perissodactyla > Equidae > Equus > Equus przewalskii. Next base: position 133,837,607 of record NC_091831.1, read on the forward strand.
CATGAGCGTACTTTCTCCCAGTGCTATGGACTTTGGACGGGCATCTTGGCCACTTACGAGCCACGTAACTTTGGATGAGTTGCTTAGCCCCCTCTGAGTCTCTGTTTTCCATCTGAAAATGGGAAACAGGAGACTGACTGGGAAGGAGTATAAAGCAAAAATCAAGAGACTGGCTCACCGTAGATGCTCAAAGCTTCAACTGGCCTTTACGCACCGTTGCCCCACCTCTGATGTGCCTCCTCATACTTCATCTCTCTCCCTACCTGGCCGTCACCCAATGCAGTGGGCCCTCCTCCACCCCCCTGCACCCCCACATGCACCTTTGTGGGTCCAGCAATATTCTGTCCCTAGGGCTGCTGGCAGTGTCAGAGGTCTCAGCCTGCCCCATCAGCAAGCAGCCTGATTCTGTTTGCTCATCAGCCTTCCACATCTGGATAAAAACCCGCGTGAAAAGAAAAGTGCTGCGGTGTTGAGGGCCTGCTACACCTGGAACAACGAACACAAACGTAGATGAAACAGAAAACTTCCCGGAAAGCCCTCCCTCCAACAAAGACAAGGGGACAGGTGTGAGGGTGCTGTGTCGCCCAGGGGTGCAGATTATAGGCTCTGGAATCACCCCGGAAGGGGCCTGGCTCTGCCACTTGCTTGTTGTATGCGTTTGGGCAACTGAATGTGTCTGAACCTTTTTTCCTCCTCTGTAAAATGGGGCAAAATCAAAGGCGATTTAAATTACCTCATATCAGCCCTTTGCTCAGTTTCTGGCAGCTACTGAGTACTTGAAGATGGCTGTTTTTATTATAATGATAGTTGGATTATTGATGACTAAAAGTGCACTGGACATGGGTAAGAGTATGAACAAAATGCCACCTAATTGCGGAGGCTTAATTCTGCCTGGGGTGGGGGGCAAGAGGGAGAAGTGGGTGAGAAAAATGTCAGAAAGGAGGTGGCGCTGATCTATGTCTAGAAGGACGAGCAGAACATTGCTAGGTGGCAGGAAAGAAAGTAAGTGCACTGCAGGCAGGGGAGGCCAATGCTCTAACAATGTGACTTCGTGTGGGCCCAGTGTTCTTTTTTTTTTGGAAGGGTGGCACCTGAGCTAACATCTGCGGCCAATCTTTTTCATTTCTTTTCTCCTGTTCTTCTCCCTAAAGCCCCCCAGTACATAGTTGTATATTCTAGTTGCAGGTCCTTCTGGTTGTGCTATGTGGGACGCCGCCTCAGCATGGCTTGATGAGTGGTGGTGCATCCGCACCCAGGATCCAAACTGTTGAAACCCCGGGCTACCGAAAAGCGTGTGAACTTAACCACTCCACCATGGGTTGGCCCTGGCCCATTGTCCTTTGAGTGTGGTCGATGAGGCTGGAGGGCAGAGAGGCAGATTTGGAAGGACCCACGGGTTTGCAGTACCATGCTAAGAAGATAGCAGAATAAATCACCCTTAATGTGATGCTTGCTGCTATTTGCCAGAAAGAGGCCAGCAATGATGCAGACGGAAGGGAAGGCCAAGGTTTCATGTGTTCAACACAAACACTGAGGCAGACTGTGGAAAGCACTTTGTCATAATCAATATTAATGCTGCCTGTTGGCCCACATGGGAATAACCCCTAAGAAAACAAGCAGTCTTTAGAGCTCAGTTAGGGCTACATAGAAGCCAAGGAATTCAACAGTTAATCCTGACCCAAAGGACCCACTCATTTGCGAGAAAATACATATCTCTAAATTCTTAACTTACAAAAAAAATTAAAAGGCCTCAGCGGATTATCAGGAGATTCAACATGTGTAAGCACAATTGTGTATTGTGCAAGTGCTTTTCAAAAAAAAAAAGACTGGAAGAATTTTCCCAAAAATGTCCTTGGTTGGGGGAGTTTGGATTTTTCTTCTTTTTCTATTTTGCAGCTGCAGCAGAATAAGTTAAAAAAAAAAAAAAGACACTGTGGCCAGCCAACTTCCTTTCCAAACATTTGGTCCTGAGTAGCTCCTGCAAAGAATAGTCAAGTGTAATAGACGTGTAGGAATGTGGCAATCCATTTGCTTTATTTCTCCAAAATTATTGCTGATTGCAGGTTTGGGGGAGGGGATGCATGGGAGAAACTGGCTGCTCTATTTCGTTGGGTTTCATTTCATTTGCTCTAGGAATGCGTTTCCAGGACATTCTACCTTTCTCTGCTGAGCGGTTCATTCAGGTCCTTCCTCTCACCCCCAAGTTTTGATGGTTGGAGGAAATAGGCATATTTCTGCTCTTTCGTAACAACAACAATATATCACAGGCTGCAGGCCTGGAGATCTCCACCTAGAATGAAAAATGATTAGCCAGAGGTAGCTGGAATCACCACTGTTTTTTAATCAGCTTTCATGAATGATTGACATAGAAGGATGTTCAAGATGTATTGTGAAAAAAGGAAAATGCTGAAAATTATGCATAGCATGATTCTGATTTTATGATTCACAAGGAAACAACAAACTCTGTCTGTATTTCAGCTAGGCAGGCAAAGATGTCTGCAATGATGTATAGTGAATTATATACCAAGCTCTTCGCTGTGGTTATTCTTCTAGAGAATGAGTAAGAAAGGGGAGGGAGGAAAGAAGAGATTTTTTTTACACGAAGTTTCCCTTTTGTAGTTAAAAATAAAAGGCAAAAATAAAACGGAGTAAAAAATTATTAAAAGAGATTTCATGATATTTTCATTAGTTTTGGGGGATTCTCTGTGAAACATCTCTAAGTATCAAACATATAGCCCATGGCATCATCCTCCAGCATCGATCGTGTCATTCCACAGCTTTAGTTAGAACAGTTGCCCAGTAAACAAGCAGGAAGAGCTCTGAGGTATTTCGGACTACTTCTCAGTTCTTCTCACGCTTTGCTGGGTTTGTGTTTCTGAGCCAAAGATCTCCGCAGTTAGTGCTGCCAGCGGGTCTACCTGCCCACGGGGCCAGGTGCTTCAAGGCCACTGGGAGCTTGCACAGAGTGATTACTGTTCCTCCCAGTGCGCTTAGCAGTTCGGCATCAGAGGGGGCACTGGGCTGGAGAGTTTACAGTTAGTTTCTATAAATCTCCAGAACCTAGACACCTGTCACGAAGCAGCTCACAAGTCTGGGATCGTTCAAACCTGTGACGTCACCCAGGCACTCAGAACAGCGAGCTGGAGGCATTTCAGGTCTTTGCTTGCAGCCGACTCTTGCTAGTCGAAACAAACAAACAATGTATTGGAAAGATACAGGAAAAAATAAAATTGTGCTCCCAGACTTTGAAAAGGAAGAAACTGGAGCTGCTCTGGGGATCCAGGTACTGCATCACAAGGAGCGTTTCTGCAAGAATGAATTGACTCAGCCATTTGCTATCTTCGTGTCGTTCCTTCTGGCATACAGACTCTGAGAGGCTGAGCCGAGGCTCCATGTTCACTCTGTAGCTAAGGGAAGGGTAACTCCTCAAAGGAAAATCACGGTGCTCTCCCCAGATGGAAAAGGAAATAGGTGTTGGACAGGCAAAAAGAACAGATGTCTGCCACAGGGATACAAGTTGTCAGTTAAAGACGCATTTCCTTGCAAGGTGAAGAGGAATTCCTGGAAGACTCATCAGAAGCCAATTTCCTTCTTACCACCTGGAACATCAGCTTCTTCAGATAGGGCATCCTTTTGGATTTGATGCAATGGTTAGGGATCCCCAGGAATAACAACATCCTTTGAATCTAATTGATAGCTGTTTTACCCCGGAGTTTCTCAGCAGTGTACATTCACATTTTAGACTGAGTACTTCTTTGCTGAGGGGGTTGTCCTGTGCATTGTGGGGTGTTTAGCAGAATTCTCAGCCTCTACCCACTAGGCGCCAATGGCACCCCCTCCCCAACGCCAGTCTTGACAATCCAAAATATCTCCAGGCATTGTCAAATGTCCCCTGGGGACAAAATTGGCTCTTGTTGAGAATATTGTTTTACCAAGATAAAAGGACCATCACACATTGCCAGCCCCGAGGACTTCAAGATCCTGCAAGATGCTGCAATGACTACCCTGAACTTGCTGCATCGTCTCCTTCAAGACAGTCCTCATTCCTAGGCATTGGCGTGCCCTGGGTAAGCTTAGGGTGTCTGTCTGCCAGAGCACTAGGCAATCCTACCACAAAGAGAAGTCCACCTCCGTGGAAGGGCTGGCAGCCCCGCAACAGCTTGTAGCCAGGCTGTCGCGGGTGGAGAAATCAGAACCACTGAGATCGTCCTCCAACACACGAGAAAGGAAATGACATGACGTAGTCAAGGGCTTCAGAGAAACAAAGGTATTGAGACATTTCTCGGTCCTTTAGAGTCAGAATTTGTTGTGAGAAGTGTTTTAAAACCCTGTATCAGGCTTGCTGCCCTTGTTCGAAGTCGTGGATGAAATATCTAAAACCTTCTCCTCCTCAAGGGCAAAGCAAAATTTTGCTTCTGTCCAAACAATAAATCCTGTTTATTTTTGAAAAGTATCTGGCACTTGGGCCTCGGCAAACATTTTGAGTTTATAGGGTAAAACCAAAAAAGCATTGGATGAGCATACGCCCCCTTTGTTTACACCCAGCCGTGGTCCGGGAGTATTCCTAACAAGGTGTGAACCAGAAAACCCTCCTCCTTTGTATGTGCCCTTTTGATGCCTTAAATAAACACAGATGTGGCTTCACCCAATCTAAGACTGGGAGTTAGATCAGGGCCAGGCTAAATTTCATCTACCCAGCTTACACAGAGCTCTCCAGAACATAACTTCGCCCCTGGGGGCTGCCATGGATCCCTTTTCACAGGCTCACCTCCAAAGGTTTCATAAGACTAGTTGAAGGTAGAGCTTAATCCTCTAGTTCCCAAAAAGGATGTTTTCAGTTAGATTTTTGTTTTACCTTCACTACATCATTTCCGGATTGTCCGAGATAGACAAAAGGAATTTATTGAGGATGGAAAACATTTAAACCTTACTTGCACAAAGTGGGGTTTGCTAACATCTCACCAGGCACTGGGTCATTATCCACACTGCTTTCTGGGAGGGCAGCGTTGAGACTTGCAAGGACTTTGGGCATAGCTTGTAAGTTGATTGACAGCCTTAAGCTTCCAAAGTAAATTTCTAAAACCCAAGTAATTTTTTCACAGACATGTGAAACTTCAGAATTCCAAAGGGAAAAGAAAGTTTTATTTTTAAAATAAACTTTTAAGTTTGAAAACAAAACCAGACAAGCAGTGCAGAAAGAATTGTTCCAAACCGAATTTCAAAGTGTTTCTTTGTGTCTGGAGCCCCTCTCCTTACTCCCGGCCACAGCCCTAATTCTGGTCCTCATTTGCACTGCTGTCATGACTTCATGGCCAGTCCCTTCCCACTTATCAATGTCACCTTCTTTGATCCACTTTATAAGCTGCTGCCAATGTCCTCTCCCTAAAACCCACTCCAGAGAATGTCACCCTTCTATTCAAGACCCCATCCCCACCACCGCATACAAAACAAAGCCCAGACTCCTGGCTATGGCATTCAAGGCTCTCTGGGATCTGATCCAACTTATTTTTCTAGGTTTTTCTGTCTTATACCTTATGTTCAAGATAAACAAGCTTCATCCACTTTCCCTAAATCAGAAATCTACTTTTCTACTTCTATGCCTCTGCCAGGGCCAGTTTCCTGGGTGCGGGGCCCGTGCAGTCCCACAGGACCCCATGCTCAGAAGGAACTTGGGCTTGGTTTCATGATCTGCTTTTGCCACGTTTAAGTTCTTAAATATTTTATCCGTGAGTCGTGTTTATTAAGTGAAGTCCAGTGGGTCAGTGGAGCATGCACATGAGCAGAAGAGATCTGCTTAACGCGGCTGTCTCCACCCATTGATTTCCTAACCATTTGCATATAGTGTTGCGATGGCCCCTGAGCACAAAATTCTGATGGCCCCGCAAGGAGTAGGGAGTGGGAGTTCAGAAGAGACCCAAAGCCAGCACAAGGTAACAAGCTACCTCTGTGACTGAGAAAGCTGGTGTGCTGGCAGCCACAACAGGTCATGCTTTTTGTTTGAACCAGAACTTCATCCAAACGCAGAATGAAGACAAGAGTGTTCCCAGAAACACAAAGATCATGGAATCCTATTCTACTCTTTCCTGTTCATGTTGATTCCCTGTATTAGCCAATTGCTTGTGCTGAAAATGATGACATAGAAGAAAAAGAAAGATAAGGCAACCCATAATTCCTTTTCTTTCTAGTCTTTTCTTACTCATCAGTAAGCTGAAGTGGAGAGAGTGTTTGTAAAATGTGCGCTTATCAAGAAGTGAAATAAAAACAGCTGAGTAAGTTTTCACAGTGTTTCCATTGTTCTGGCAAGAATGAAATACACATGCATGTGCGAATCGTGAAATAAAAATGCTATAACTTTGATGCTTCTGCATACCGGTAAAATGCTCCTATATTTGCATTTTAAATTGGTATTGTACAATATAAAAATGAACCATAAAATCCATGCTAATCATTTAAAGTTGTAATTTCCTCTACTTAGAACAACATTAAATAACAAATAAAAAACACCATGACAATTCGAGAGAATTGTGGAAGAAAGGAAGTTTTATAGTTTAGTACCTTCAATGGTACTTTTTTTCCTGCTTTTCCAACAAGAGGCCCTGCATTTTCATTTTGCACCGGACCCTGCAAATTTTATAGCCAGCCTTGGCCTTTGCTCGAACTTATTTCTTCCCTAGAAAAATTCTCCCCTTTCCCTTCCCTCTCTGCCAGTCCTCAGTCTGCCTGTCAAAATCCAACCCTGATTCTTTAAAACTCGAATGCCTCACCTTCTGGAGCTGTCCTGGATCCTTCTAGAAAATGTTGCTTCCATAGCATTGGGCAACTGTAAGGTTACAAAGCAGAGTCATTTGATACATATCCCTTCCCCTAACAGGTGCCAATGGAGCTTTCTTGAGGGCAAGGACGGTCAGGTTCTTTGCTTCCCTACGGCTCTTTGCACATCTTGTCCTTAATCAGTCCTCATTAAGTGCTTGAGGTGAGAGGGCAATGACATCGTCAAAGCTGCTTTTGCTGCCCTCAGCTCATGTACGTAGAGACAAAGTGGGCCAAGAAGTTTGTCTCCATTTATAGCAGTCTCCACAAACAGTGGGCGTCCCTCTACTCCCAGGTTGCTTCAATAATATCCAATTTTGGTTTTGTTTTTCAGTACTAGGAGGAAACTTTATCGAGTAATTCCAAGACGTGAAGTTTCTATTTTTACCCAAATTCAAGGCAGTCTACTGCTATAAACTGAATTATGTCTCTCCCCCTCTATCCCAAATTCATATGTTGAAGCACTAACCCCTCATGTGGCCGTATTTAGGGTAAGGAAGTAATTAAGTTAAATGACGTAATAAGGGTGGAGCCCTGACCCAATAGGATTAGTGTCCTTATACGAGGAGGCGCCAGAGGGCTCACACTCTCTCCACCACGTGGAAACAAAACAAAAAAGCAACTGTCTGCAAGCCAGGAAGCGTTCTCTCCAGGAACCACGTCAGCTGGCACCTGAATCTTGGACTTTCCAGCCTCCAGAACTGTGAGAAAGAAATTTCTTTTATTTAAGCCACACAGTGTACGGAATTTTGTTATGGCAGCCTGAGCAGACCTCTACCACCGTTCCACTGGTTATAGAAAAAGTTGATTGACATGGAGAAAAGCTTTTTCCCTGGTAAAAGCAGTTATGGCAAGACATTTCCTCAGAGGACAGGAGACGAGAGGAAAGTTCTCGTTGTAAACTAGGACTAGCCGTAGCCAGAGCAGCGTTTCCCAATGTGGAATTCATTGGCCACCTACACAAATCAGAGTTTCTGGAAGTAAGGCCCCCAAATCTGCACTTTGAGCAAACACCCTAACATGTAAAACCCCTGAGTCAGAGCCATAGAAGGAAATATAGGTGATGAAGGCTCTGGGTGAAAAGACTGAGGTCATGAATCAGTCATAATTCGGCAACTCTAATACTAGAGGTAATTGACATGCAAAGCAATGCAGGGTGCAGATCAGCAAATCATGATGAAGTTAGCAGCAAAGAAAGAGAAGGATGGAGACAGAATGAGAAACACCCTCCCAGTCACTCCTTGATAAGGTTGCACCCAAAACCTAATAAGAGAAAGCCAAGATAACGCCAGAATTATATGTTGCCAGGGCTGTATACGCTGCTCTGTATGATGCTTAAGTGACTGATGAGTCAATTGTATGTAATACAAGCCACATTGTGACTTTAAAGATTCTCATCTTATCTTTGATTTTTAACTTGTTAAGTCCAAATATAAAAGACCCACCTGGGATTTTTTTTTTTTTTAATGTGCTATGCACTGGGTGGCCCTGGCTTCCCCCTGTGATCTTGACTCTGGACCCTGGGATGAGCAGGCCAGATGCATCTTGCTTCATGGTTTATTCCTCCCAGTGTGTACCACAGGGACCCCAGGATGTACCTCACCCCTACTCTGGGCCGAGTACCATGCTAGGCACCTGAGCACACACAGGCAAATTAGATATAGTGCCTGCCCTGGGGCAGGGGAGGGGGAAAGAACAGAAAGAGGGGACGTTGGCACACCAAGAAGAAGCGTATTCCCACTTGATGCCCAATATGGGAGATACAGCTAAAGTGACCCTTGAGCATGGACCACTCACATCCACTTGCAACAGTTCAGTTAAAACACACACATGCTGAGAATCAACCAAATAAAAGGCAAGGTCCTGGGGAAAGAGATACAGATGGAAACTGTCTCTGATCTCTGCATCCTAGCCCAGAGTTTAGAGAAAACCAACTGATTTAAAAACCTCTGGGAAAAGAACTCCTAAACCCCACGTGACAGTTGAACCACCACACACAATTTCTCAAGTTTGAATTTCGCTATCGATTTGCAGTAGAGGGGAGACAAGAAAAATTTCACTCTTTGAGACTACATGATCTTCTTCATCTACTTTAAATTGAATTATGTTTATATGCCCTGTGATTCGATTTAATTTGTTTGGTAAGTAGAGGCTTTAATGGAACAGGAATGTTCTAAACTGTTTTGTCCCATTGACCTTGGCCTGAAGGTGGAGTGGGAAAGAAGGTAAACCTAACAGTTTTCAGTTTTTGTTGAACTTGGTGACCTGCATTGTTCAAGAGGTTTATCGTTTTTTCTTTTTCTTTTGGAAGCGCTTTAAAATAACAGACACTTCTAACTTGAATCTTAACCTAACTTCTGACCCTAAGACTCTCCCTTCCTTTGATGAGTTTCTTTAAGCAGAGGATTCAGCATTTAAGGTATATCAATTCTTTTGAAATGGGTAAGAATCATACTATAACTCCCTAAATTTGAGTTTTCAGTTCTTATCGTTAGTAATTTTTTTTACCCATAGCATCACATAGACAATATCTTTCATTTCTACATTGCTTTATACATTTCAGAGATTTAGGAAGATTGCCAAATGGAAAGGAGACAAATGAGCAGAATGGTTAGGGTCTGAGGGTGAAAACAGCCTGAACTTAAACTTTGGCTTTACCATTATTAGCTGCATGTCCTTACTTAACCTTTCTGCGCCTCAGTTTCCTCATTGGTAAATGTGTATATTAATAACTGCCTCAGAGTTGTTTTGTAAATTAAATCAGAAGATATATGTAAACTACTCTACATAGAGAATTAAATAAGTTCTATAAAGCACAGCAGGCTTCAACATGCTATCCATTATTATTTCCATTAGTATTGTCGTCTGTCTCCATATTCCCTAAAACTCTGAAAGTCTAATTCTTGTGTATTTGCTCATTACCTTGAGCAATCATTTCCAAGGTATAAGTAATAGTCATGCAGTACCCACTTGCTCTGGAGAGGGGGTGGAGAGGGAGCAGTCTGGGAAAAAATGAACACCCCAAAATCTAAAATGTTCATCGAGTCTGTGAACTGGAAGTGGGAGGATCATATTTCTTGAGGCTTGCACAGACCTGAAAACATAAGCACTATGGAGAAAAGTGAAAGAATTCACACTGCAGCAAGGAAAAGTTCTCAGAACAAGAATAAATATTTAAATGAAGACAGATTATTGCCAAAGACGTTCTCTGGAGGCATCTATCAAACACCACCTGATGGGAAATGGCTCAGTCATTTTTTTCCACAATTATCAGTTCACGTGGAAATACTGTATAACTGCCACAAGAGCAGCTTAGGATAAAGTAGCTAATGGTTTTACTTTCCAGGGATTCCTAACTATTTTTTATGCCATGAACCGCTTTGGCAGTGTGGCGAAGTCCATGTACTCCATCTCATAATAACATTCTTAAATATATAAAATAAAATATGTAGCATGACAAAGGAAATCAATTATATTGAAATATAATTATTAAAATTTTTTTTAAATCTAGAAAAACAAATTTGTGATATAACATTAAACGTGCTTCCTTAATGCATTAAAAACCAACATAAACAAGATCTATCAGCAGATCTACTAACTGCTATAATCTCCAAAAATTAATGAGCATAAGTGATGCTGAGAAACTTTGCAACAAGCAGAATGTGGTATGAAAACATCTGTGATTTCAATTGGTGACAGTCCCACTCCTACTGCTGTGCCTGGTTACTCATACTCATGATGAAGGAAAAGGATAACTTTCAGGAGAGGTTAAGGAAAATAAGGATGTATTTTTTTCTCATCTGAGTCCAAGGACCCCAGGTCAAGAACCCTTGCTTTGGACTAATTAAGTCAGATGGCAGCAGGAGCCTTTCCTCGCCGTGTGCTTGTCCGTTATGATCTTCTCCATCCTCTCTATGGACAAGGCTTCTCATTAACATCCTTCATGATTTCCACCAATTTCCCTGGGCTTCAAGGACAAAGCCCTAATCAGCAACATCTCTCTGAAGCCAGCCTGAAGGAAGCAGAGGCCTCCCAGCAACCACCACAATTCCTCTGGAGCCAGTATCTAATCCGTTTCTCCAGCTCTGTCTGATGTGGACAAATGGTGTCAGTCTGGTCCGACAGATCTCCTTGAAGCCCTTGTTCTCTGCCGCTGCTGCTGGTATTTATCATATCCCTCTGCTTTTGAGAAGGGAGTTGTAAGGAACAAGATGCTTATCTGCCTGGTTCCTTTGTGGGAATCTCAGCAGCCACATGTCCTGGGGGACTCCATGCCAGGGGAGATGTTGGACCTGTCTGCCTCCCACCTAGCAAGCCCAAGGATGCTCTCCAGGAACCAGTTCTCTCCATTTGATGCTCCAGACCCCCTCCCACTTCAATGAATTGTGGCTCTGGCTTCAGTGTTTGCTTAAGTATCTTTATCTTAAAGAGACAACTTTGAGGGCAGACCAAGTGTGGCCACGGAGCATGATTGAGGTATCTACAAAGATATTATCTTCTGGTGGCTGATTTTCTCCCAGCACCTTATTGCTCACCTTGTGACTCCAGGACTCACCTTCTTCTGACCCCTACCCAGGTATTCAAGGTCCCAATTGTGGAGATAGGGAGTCCCGACCAGAGGCTGCAGGCATGCCCAGGACTTCCTCTCACCCAACCAAAACCTACCCACTGCCTGCTATCAAATTTTTTTCAGGTCTCTACTTTCAACTTCCCAAGGTGAAGCCTACTTACATGGTACAAGATGAGGTGTGGTTTGATAGTAGATGGCAGTCACAGGGGCACAAGTTCCCTACCCACACTGTGTAGGTGGAGAAAATGCCCCATTTAGATTGCTTTACTTAAAGAAGTAACAGCAATGGTGACATTTAAGGATAAATCAGTGAGATTGGGGAAAAGAGGAAAAAGGAAAGAATATACCTAGCCTGTAATGAAAGATAAAAATGTAATATCTAGTCCCAACTAGAACCATTTTGAGAGTGAAAAATGGCTCTATTAATAATTTTTCCAGGACAACAGGTATAAACAAAGGTATATGATGACTCTACTCTTAGAAGGTGCTGAATACGCAAATTTTGCGCATTCATGTGAGCTTTTTGGGGAAGATAGTTCATAGTTTTCACCATACTTGAATCTGTGACATATAGAGGTTAATAGCCAGTATCGTGCACACATTTAGAGGCAAGTGGCATAGTGCAGTCGGAAGAGGGTGTAAATCTTCATTCCAGAATTTGAGTGTGTAACCTCAGACAAGTTGCTTGTCTCTTAAGCCTGCTGTTTTACTCATTTAAGAAAATGAAGATAATACCTACTCTGCAGGTATATTTATAAGAAAGTCCCTATCACCAACTGACGCTTAAATATATACACAACTAGTGTATAAATATTGTTTTCCCTTTCATCCCTCTAACACTCTTTCTCTCTGAGTTTTGTGCATTGTTGAAAACAATGTTATATCAAGGTTAAATTACACACAAAATTTGCTCGTGATTTCACCACTCTACCACATTCTTGTCCTCCTTCCTGGTTTCTTACTATTTTTTAATGTCATACTCAGTCTGCATACAATTTTTCCTTCATTTATTCCCCACTCAAGATAGCGTTAATACATTTTTCTTTATTTTCATAGCACCATGTGAGTCTATCAGGTTGGTGTGCCATGGTGTATCTTGTCGTTTACTATATAGTTCAATTTAGTGTTTTAAGTAAAATCGCAGTGGATATCTTTTTCTTTCTTTTCTCTTTTGAACAATTGCCTTACAAGCATATTCCAGTATGGAATTCGAATTTTCAAAGGACATTATTACCACTCGATGTGTGGAACCAAATTATTTTTATAGAGCTGTTAGATTGATGTACTCTCCCTGCCCTTTAAGAGTGTGATTAATTTCACGTTAACCTGTTCCACATTGGAAATTTTTATGTTTATCATTTAACTTTAGTTGTGAATTGGTGCCTTGACTTGGTTTAACTTGCATTTCTTTTATTACCCACAAAGTTGAAAATAAACAACTTTTAATATGTACAGTGTTAATCTCCTTTTATGTAAACTATTTTGTCTTTTTCCCATTTATCTATTGATTCTGATGCTTTTATAAACGTGGGTTTTCCACAGTATTAGTCATTGGTCTTATTTATTTCCTTTTCTTCTTCTTTTTATTCCTGATTATAAAACTAAACTCTTGGTTGTAAAAACAACTATTTGTATTTAAAAAAATAATTTAAAATAGAGGGGAAAATCCACTACTTATCACTCCTTAAGTTTTAGCATATTTTTGTCTCTTTATTTTTTAAATTTGAGATATATATATATATGTTAGAAAGTATTTTTATCTTATTGCAAAGGTAATGATTATGTCACACACTATTTCTGCATATAGATGTCTCGGGATTGTTTCTCTAGTGTGAGGCATTTAGGCTGGCCCCCCAATTTCATTATTACAAATAATGTCTTTCAGATTATTCTTGAATGTAAATCCTTTTCTTCCTATTTGCAAAGGATAGATGGAGTCTTAGAAGTAGGATTATGTGTCAGAGAAAAGAAACATTTTAAGATTCTGGGCATACATTGCCAATTTGCTTTCCAGAAAGATGAGGATCAGCCTACAGTCCCATCAGGGTTTGTCTGGCTGCCTCACCAAACCCTCCCTTGCAGTGAGTACAATTTTTTTTAATCTTGCTAGTTTGATAAATAAAAAATGATACCTTATTGTTTGAATCTGTATTTCTTGGGTTACTAGTGAGGCTGAATATATTTTCATGATCTGTGTATATGTTTAAGAAAAAAATTATTTGTGTCTTTTGATCATTTTCATTTTGTGACTGATTGTTTTCTCTTAAGAGCTTTTTATGAATTAAGGATATTAATCTTTTGTTGCAAATGTTTTCTTCAAGTTTGCTTGCCTTTTAGTTTTATTTCTTTCTGCATACTGATTTTTGAATTTTTATGTAATAAATTATTTCTATTCCTAGGGATGAGTTTTTCCCATTTCTTTTAGGCTTAAAATTTTTCTCCCAACCATATATTAATAATTATTTACCTACATTTTCTTTCGGTTTTCTGACTTGATATTTTTATATTTAACTCTTTCTTAAGTATTTATTTTGAGCTGGAGTGAAAATTTTCACATTTAAAATTTTTCTTGGGCCAAAATTACACTTACAAATCCTCTTTAACATACAGGAAGGCAAAAACTCTCCATTCTTAATTTTTCTTTTTTTTTAACTTTTTAAAAACCCATTTACCCAAATTTAAAAGTATTTTCTTAGGAGTCCGTGTGTTAACTCCTCTCCTCCTAATCCTCCTAGGAACTTCATTATATCTGGAAATTAACCTGGGGACACACTATGTCTCTCCATTTACTCAAGACTGCTTTTATATCTCCCAAAATAATACTATAATTTCCTTTGCACAAGTAGCACACTTTTCTTGCTAAGACAATTCTCAGTTGTCTTCCATGCTTGCTGCTATTATAAATGAGATCCTTTTTCCTATTCTATTTTCTGATTATTCCTAGGATAGGAAAGTTATTTATTTTTGTATATTTCTCTTCAGTGTAGCCAATTTACTGGGCTGGCTTATTAATTATAAAGCAGTCATTACCAAATTTGTATATTAGAATCACCCAGGGATCTTTAAAAATTCCAAAGCCAGGGCCACACCCCAGATCAATTAAATTCCAGCCTCTGGGTTGAGGCTTGAGCATCAGGAGGCATGGACATTCCCCAGGTGATTCTAGTTTGTAGATAAATTTGGGCCCCACCACGCTAAAGGATTTTCAGCTGATGCTCTCAGGTTTTTGAGGAATATCATCTTATCATTTGCAAATAACAATAGTTTCATATTTTCACTTATAATCATTATATCTCTTAATTTTATCTTATGTTTTATTATATTACCCAGAATTTGAAAAACAATGTTAAATAACAATAAAAGCAAGCATTCACGTGTTTGCTTTATTTAATGGGAATAAGTAGTATCGTACCACTAGGCACAATGCTCTGAATGTCGCATATGTTAAAGATAAACTTTCTTTATTTCGTCAAAGAAGGGTGCTCTATGTATTGCATTCTTAAGACTATTTTTCAGAGCTTCCTTTTTACTTTTATGTTATTAGGCAGAAGCTGTTACGTTGCCTATGGGGAATTTTCAGTTGTTTCCTTTCAAATTTATTTCATGTCTTCAAAACTTAGAACGTTGGTATCCTTCCAGCAATTGAATATTCTGTTTTATCTTCAGCTTTTTATGTTTAAGTTTAGCTCTTTAACCAATCCAATGATAATAAGATGAATATTCAGATCATGAACCTAAGGACATGCTCTGACAGACTCCGTGCTTTACATGGCTGTTCTGATTAGATAACCTGTTAACCTACAGGCCCACACAATCACTGATCTTGTAGGCGGCTGCTGTGTCTCACACAGGTGGGAAAGAAGTCCTGAGACGTTCGTGATATCCTTAGATGCCCATTCACCTCTCCCGAGGTGCCCCTCATCTGCCCAGCCACTGCCGATCTGGCCCTTACCAGCAGGCGAGGGTTGTGGCTGGTCTCTGGCGGCTTGGTCAGAGTCTGGTGACCCAACGGTGTTCAGCCTCTGGACCTTTAGATCCTCCAGGCTCCACCGTGTGCTTCATCCAGCTCTGCCGCAGGTCACCAGGCTCCTCCCCATCAGGGTTACCTGGCAGGATCACTGACTCTCACTTCCACTCCCTTCCTTAGACATCCATCCCTCAGGAAGGAGCCGGGTGGAGAGACCCTCTTCTCTCCGAGACCCTACTCAGTTTCTCTCAATCTCGGTCTCTCTCTACTCTACCCGATCCCTGCTTCTCTTACCCAGCCTTCACAGACCTCAAGCTTATCCCAGCTTCAAAGCCACCTGCCTCTTATCTTGCACCCTTTCAAGCTCTGTCTCCCCTCTTGCCTCTTCCTTCTTCCTTCCATACCCTTGAGTTGGAAACAGTAAGCTTTTATTTCCCCTCTGTCATATTCTCCCCCACCAAAGAGCATCAGCCTCACGGCCCAGCTGTTATTCCGTGAGAGAACTCAGAGAACAGTCATGCAGGCAGGGCTCCTATTATTCCAAGAGGAAAGAAAAGAAAGACTTTGAAACCTATGTCCAGCTACAGAAGGAAAATATCTGCCTTCTGGTTTGGGAGGTGGAGGGCTGCCAGGGAATAGATTCAAACAAAAAGTAAAATTCATTAATATTTTCAAAAACAGTTTCCATACATCTAATACAATGCTAATTAGTTCTTTGGAATAGATACTCTTTACCATTTTGGGGAACTAGATTTCTAGTCCTATTTAAACTGTTTTGAGGGGCCGACCCGGTGGCACAGTGGTTAAGTTTGCATGTTCCACTTCTCGGCGGCCCGGGGTTCACCAGTTTGGATCCCGGGTGCAGACATGGCACTGCTTGGCATGCCATGCTGTGGTAGGTGGCCCACATATAAAGTAGAGGAAGATGGGCACAGATGTTAGCTCAGGGCCAGTCTTCCTCAGCAAAGAGGAGGATTGGCAGCAGATGTTAGCTCGGGGCTCATTTTCCTCAAAAAAAAATTTTTTTTTAAAGTTAACATTCTATATGGATACATTTTCTCATGTGACATCTTCCTACATTATTGAGGTAACTCAACTAGATTGGGGTATATTCATATCTTAACATATCAGTAAATTCCATTTGCTATTTTGTCATTTCAGAAGAGGTTACTCTTTCATTTTCTTTGTTCTTATTGGTCTTCTATTTTTTTATATTTTTCATTATCTTTACAAGATTTGGAATGAGGGCATAGAAATTAGGCAGTTCCTTGTGTTTCTGTGCTCTGGAAGGTTTTACATAACACAGGAATCACCCATTGTTTAAATGTCTGGAAGGGGAGTCTGGAAGCATTCAGCCATGAGCCCCTTGTCTGGGTTCCCTTTGTGGAAGGTTCTTTGACATCCTCAGTCATTTTCGCAGTTATTAATTTTTTCAGGATTTCTCCATTGGTTAATAGTTTTTAAAAAAGTAATCCTTTCATTGAGCTATTTACAGTTATTAACACTCCACTTATAGAATTAGTTTATATTCTTTGGGTGAGATGTTCCCTTTCGGATTTTTTTAGTGTGTGTGTTTTCTTCTTAGATTTCCTAAAGGAGTTCATTTTGTTAGAACTTGTAAATAAACAAATCTGGTATTTAATTACTAATTTCCTTGTTTCTCTGGTTTATTTTTACATTTCTCTTTTTTTCCTTCAGGATGTTTGTTCCTTTTCTAAGTTGAATGCATCCCCTTATGCCTTAAGTACCAATTTCATTATTATATTTCTCCAAAAGCAGTAGAATGAAATAGGACAGTTTGATCAGCTGCTAACCAGATTACATGTCAAGGCTTGAATTAAAATGGGAAAGTAGCGGGCAGCTTTGGGGAGCATCCCAGAGAACGGGTGGGGTGGAGAACAGGTGGATGCGTGTTCAGAGCTTCCCTCCAAACAGTCCCGAGATAAGCAGAGGGCATGATGGGTACATGAACAGTGATATTTATTCTTAATTGATTAGCTTCCTCAGTTGGCATATCTTTTCCCTGATGACATGTGATGTGGAGCATCTTTTCATATGCTTATTGTCATCCATATCTCTTCTTTGATGAGGCGACTATTAAGGTCTTTAGCCCATTTTTAATTGGACCAGTTGTTTTCTTATTGTTGAGTTTTAAGAGTTTTTTGCATATTTTAGATAACAGTCTCTTAACAGATATGTTTTTTGCAAATGTAAGTTGGCATACGTTTTTAGGTTTCTTCTAGGAAAACTTTGAAGTTAAAATTCAATGAAAATGTTGATGTTCTATTAACCAAGCATGAGTCTATTATTTCTATAGCCAAAGAAGATCTTTTGTAAGTTAAAATCTGAAGCATTTTCTTACATGTAGTTTTAATCCTATTGTAAGATACACACATGTTGAGAGGTAAGGTGGAAAGGGAGCCAGGGCAAGATGGTGTAGTAAAGAATGCCCTGAACCTGGAACCAAAGACCCAGCTCTGTCACTGACTAGCTGTGTGACCTCAAGCAGGTTCCTTAATATCTAAGGATTTGTCTCCTCCTTAGAAAGTAAGGTCAGACTTAGATGAATCCTAACGTCTCTTACAGGTCAAAAGTTATGTGAGTCCAAGACCTCCCTTGCTCTCTTGATCCCATCCAGCCTCTACGCTGGTCAGACCTGCAGGACCTTGCTTTGGGCCTCTCTCACGGATGGATCACTTTCCTTGTGTGGTCACCTTGTATATGTCTTTTCACCCAGTCTACCATATAAGCTTCTTGTGAGCTGAAACTGTGTCATGTTTATCATTGTATCTCCCACTGTGTTTGGTACTGAGATTATAAGTCAATACCAATGATTGGAACATTAACATGTTTTATTTGGGATAGGGCAGAAAAACAAATGCATCAATGCATCAACATATCTAAATTTCAGCAAGACTGGTAAAAGATCTCTCAATATCTGTGTGTAGACCAAATGGAGAGAGGACCAAATGGAGAGAGAACCAACTGGATTCAAGAGCAATGAAGAGAATTCATAAAGGTTTGAATATCCATAGTGAATGGATAGAAGTCAAACAGGGAGAAGTTTTGTTTTTGTTGTTGTTTTAAACCAATGTCTAGCTTAAAGATACAGAAGAAATAAATTTGAAGATTACACAAAATTGAGGAAGCAAATATGGTCGATAGTAGAAACAGGTTCTTGACAAAGAGATCTTGACAGGCCAAAAAGGAGGGGCAAGTTTAAAATGAAGTTTTCTAGGCTTAAGTGTAAAATCCAATATTTGGGTCCAAAAAACGTCAGTTGCCCAAGGTCAGGATGAGGGAATCATAGTTTAGTATCATCAGGTGTGAAATCGATGAGGGCTTTATTTTACATTTAAATTCAGTCTGTGTTGGTTAAACCACACCAAAATTATTATATTTCATTTGTGTGCCGTATTTTCATAATGATGTAGACAAACTGGTGAAAACACAAAGGACAGCAACTGGAGAGCTGGAGAGTGAACCTGAGACTATCATTTTAAGAGGTGTAGGGGCTGGTAATATCTGGCTGAAAGGAGGAGATTCTGAGGATGCAAAGTAGCTGCCTGTAAATATTTAAGGTCCTCTTCTATAAAAAAGAGTTTATACTATTTTTGAGGGGCACCAAGAGGAAAGTGTGTGACTACAAACTATAGGAAGTCTGATTCTGGCTAAACAGAATATGGTGGTGTCAGACAAACTGGGCTTGAATGCCAACATTGTTACTAACCAGCTATAGGACCACACGTGAGATGCTTCACCTTTTCTGTATCTCAGATTTCTCGTCTGTAAAATGAAAATAGTAACAGCTATTACGTTGGGTTGTTTTTTACTTGTAAAACACCAAATACAATACTTGGCACGAAGCGTTCAATAATAAGAGTTGTGGCTTCTCAAAGTTGCTAAAAGATGGGAGGGGGTAGAGTGAGCTCTCTGTCTCCAGGCTTGGTGGGCAGGAGCTGGATAAAGATGTGTGTGTTGGGGAAGGGACAGTGTGGGAGAAGAGCAGAGGGTACTCATGTCCTAAGATGGCTCCTGGGCTCACTATATGTTAAGGTGCCTTCCAACATTGTGGCTTCTCTTAAAGGCCCTTTGATATAATGAAAGAGCGGAGGATTTGGAATTAATTTTATCCTGGCTCCTGCACTAATTAGCTGTGGGAGTGTGGCCAAGTTACCTTACTTCTGTAACCATAGTGACCTGACCTGGCCATGTGGGTAGTACAGTTTGTATTGTGCATGGCTCAGAGCATTGGTTGTAAATCGAATAAAACATTGTACAAAAGCATTTTATAAACTCTTATCCCTACACAAGTATAAGGATTATGCTTATTATAATATCTATTCAGTAAATACTAAGTTTGCTTTTTCTAGCTTTCCCACCAGGAAATTGTATTGTGAGCCAATCCTGGACTTAAGCAGGAACTTAAACTTAGATTATCATCATGTATTCCCAAAGACACTCGGAGTCTTTCAAATGCTCACATTCTCTTGTTTCTCTAGGTATGAGTGCCTTCTAGCAACTGTTCAGGACCGTGTGTTTGTTGACTGTGGGAGCACCTGTCAGGGATGGGGGTCAGGTCAGAATCGATGCCACCCAGGAGAAGAAACTTGGGCTGAGTCTTGAAGGATGAGAAAGGTGTTAGCCAGTGAGACAAAGGAGCAAGGAGACCACCACGCAGAACAACATGGGTAAGGCACAAAGGGGAGGCTGGAGGGGGAGAGAGAGATGGGGAGCATTTCCAGCTGGCTGGAAGGCAGGGAGGTGGCACACGCAGCCCAGTGGTGAACACACACTCAATGAGAAAGGAGGAAACTAAGATGGAGGGTCTTGCCTTCAGGGACAAATATTTACTTTATCCTAAGGACAAAGGAACATATATAAGGATTTCTTTAAAAATACACTTAAAGTGTTCTAAAGGAATACTTGTTTCTTGTAGACAATATTAAAAAAACATAGAGAAGTGAAAAAGAAAGGGAAAAAAATCACCCAGCAGTTTCCTACCTAAAGAAAACTTCTGTTAACATTCTCCCCTATTGAAGGATTCTAATCAAGGTCACACACACAGTGTCTGGTTTGCTTCTGGTAGCAATGTGAAAAATAGACTGAAGGGGAAGAGAACATAAAGCAGTTATTGCAAACACTTCTTTTTTTGTGCTGAAAGTTTGAGCGACTGCTTATTATCAACAGAATTCATGGTTCGGCCTTCCTGGATCTCTAAGGCATCAGCCCTTTTAACTCCTACAAAACTGTTCCGCCTCAATCTCCCCAATTAATCACAACCATCAAGCCATGTCTCAGAAGCAGTCTGGGCCTCTGGCCTGCATCCCCAGCTATCATTCCCATCCCTCCCAAAGCAGCTGAACCAACATCTTTTGAGGTGACCAAATGGTGGACACATCACTGGCACACCCAGTGTCCTCACATGGATTTCAGCGACCTTCTCCTGACAGATTTCTTCAGAGTATCCACATAGGGGCCTTCATTCACACGATGGCCCGAGGGCTGCAGGGTGACAAGTCCATCGCCCACCTAGGAGAACACCTGAAGGACCGGAGCAAAGGGCATTCTTGACCCTCCTCTACCATCCAGACCACAGAGGGGCTGGGGACAGCCTCCAGGCTGGCCTGGGGTCACTCCAATTCCCAGGTGAGGAGAGATTCTGCCTTCCAGGGTGAGCCTGTCATATATCTTACCTTCACATAGGGAAAATGATTTTCACCCGCCCTACCTTACAGCGTTTTAATGAAGATTCAGTGGATTTAGCGCTTTGGGAAGACACAAAATGCTATAAATATGGAGAAAACCGGCTCATTTTTGCCCCACCACTAACGTAGCTGGTAAAATGTAATTTATGCACTATCCAAGCTGCTCCTGATATGGATATATGATAGATAGATAGACAGACAGACAGATAGATTTATATATGGGTTTTTGTGTATCTATTTATCTATCTATAATCATATTTATATGTAAAATCCTAACTTGGGGTAGCCAAAATCTCTCTTTTAGCCCCAAGCTTGCCTGTTCTCTTACCTTGTCAAATGAATAGAGTTTATCCCCACCCACCTTACACACTCTGTTGTTGATCTCCCAGCTCTCTGGGTGGTATTTCCTCGGGAAAAAAAGTGATGGAAGAAGCCCCTTGAATTAAGACTCGAGATAAACAACAACAAAGAGGCTGGAGGGACTTTATCCAAACATAAGACCCTTTGGGGCTCTGAGGCAGGCCATTTGGTGGCTGGCATATGTAACATCCATTCCAAATGCCATGAGTGACCTTATTAGCGAGGGCGTGGGGTTGGGGGATGTGTGTTACCTGCATCAACCTCAAAACAAAATATTTGATCAAAATTTCTTATAATTATCTGATATTTCCAGTTTCTTTGACTCTGCCAGACAACCCATTTTCTCCAGATGGAGAAATGCTTTTAGATTCAATATGTGGTAGACGTTACTTTTAGTATATCCACGGTTTAGACCACATATTTGTGTGGAAGAGGGTAGAGATGACTGTGGAGAGAACATGTTGATGAATTGAATTCAACTGTATGCCTAGGCCTGCACTAGGTATTGGAGATACCAAAATAAATGAAGCATCTGGTGCAAAGATTCTAGTGATGCTCGTTGCATTGTTGAGAGCGTTTTTGGAGTATAAGTGAGGCTGCTGAACACTCTCCTCTTTGCTACCCAGTCACTTTGACCAGCAAAATTCTGCCCAGGCTCAGCCTATCTCAGTGATGGAATTTCTCTTGTGTGCCAAGATACCTACCTCTTAGAATTCAGTTTGTGAGTCCTGTCAACTTCTGGGTTCTATACTCAAAAAGTCTCTTAGAAAACTTGGATTTTTTTAATGTTCAGCTTGTTTTAAGAAATTCTTTGGCAGGAATTAGTATGAGGCAAGTCAAGAAGAAAAACCAGGAAGAGACTTGTCAGGAATGACATTGCTTAATAAGGGATGGAGAAGTTTGGATTTTGATCCCAATATTCTAACTCTAGTTCCAGTCTTCATAATCTCGGCAAACAGCAGCTAAATGCAGGATACCAACTCTGACGGGATGCCTACAGAGATTCAAGAGACTTGAAATTAATTCAGTAACTGGTTTTAGACTCTGGTGGATTCTTTCTTCACCTAGGTCTCTCCTTACCCTAAAGGAATGTTCCTGTGATGGGGACAAGTTGAGAAGAAAGGCTGGCTCCAACTCACGCATTACAGTCAAAACCATTTGTTTTGTTAACCTCATGTGAACATTACAAACGTGTGATGGAGCAGAGGCCACATCCTTCTATAGATTAGCAATTTCTTGAGTCAACATGGCCCCTTTACCTTGACCCTCAAAGGAAACACTTCAAAGGAAAAAGCCAAGGTCCTCTTTGGATGGTGGAAACTCTGAGGTGGCTCTTGCTTTGAACTCAGAGGGTTTGGGTGTCAATGCCAACTGGTTTGACTGCTGTATGTGAGCATCTGTGTGGGTGGGTGGGTGGATGCCTCTCTCTAAATACATTATGTGTTGTTGGTGTCCTTCTTTCAAATTATTCTTTAAATGGAAAGGCCTGTGGAACAACATTATATGGGAAAGTTTCCAACAGATGGGTTTAAGCAAATGAACTTGTGTTTTTATAGAGATTGACCATGTCTTCTCAGAGGACCGTGTTTTAAACAAGAGCAGTCAGGGAAAGAGTCTAATCCCTGGTATTTAAAAAATTGGGGTTTGGGGGCACAAACAGCTCCATTTTCCCATCTTGAAATCAGCAGGCTGTAAGACGGCCAACACCAGCCAAAGTGCAACCACATCCCCCGCTCCTCAACAATCACAGGAATTCTCAGGGTTTCGCAGTCTACCATGGGGAGCTCTGGCTGTGCCTCCTAGTCCTGCCTGTGCACTCAATTTGTGTACCGGAAAATTCTTCAAAAAGTTAAAAGTAAAATATAAACATAGCTGTTTTTATCGTATTAAATAAGTTGTGAGATAGGAGAGAGGCAATTAGACCCAATTATAGCATATCTAGTTACTGCTGGGGGTCCTTCCCATGGAAAGCAAGGCCTTGTGCAAAATAGCAAACTTACGTTTGGATTTCTTTCCGCTCTTATCTAATTAAAATTAGGGAACAGTGGTTGAGACAACCTTAAGTTCTACACAGTTTTATCAGCTGGTGAGAAGACCTCTTTCTGAATCAGCTAACGTGTGTAGAAGGGTCACTGGGTACAAATGAGAAAGGAATGTGCTCCGGTTTGCATGGCTTTGCTTTAATTATTCTTGCTTTTTAAAAATCTGATGAGGATATTCCCCACTTCTTTTATAATGTGTGTTGATATTCTCCCTTGCCCTCTTCCAGATAACTTTTAGAATCGTTTAGGCGATTTCTAAGAAAATTCCTGTGGCCACTGCATTAAATTTGTAAATTATTTTGGGAGGAACTGACAGCTTCATGGCATATATTCCTTCTATTGAGGAGCATGGTATATCTGTCCGTTTATTCAAAATAATCACAATTCTCAATAAGGTTTTTGTAATTTCTTCATTTCCATCACCCACATATCTCATTTGAATTATTGGTTGATGAGTAGCTGGAGGAAATGGCACCCTCCTACGTTACTAGTAGAAGTATAAATTAGTGTGAATATTCTGGGAAGGTAATTTAGCAGGATACACAAAAAGTTTTTTTAACTGTTTTCTAGGAGTTTGACCTAAATTAACCATCAGGGCTGTGAAAGAGGGTTTAGGGACAAGGACATTAGTTGTATTACTATTTATAAAAGCCAAAAAAAAGGAAATCTCCTAAGTGTCCAACAGCAGAGGTTACACTATGGTATATCTTTTTGATGGACTACTATGCAGCCATTAAAATTCACAGATGACAGAGTATTTAATGACAAAGGATAGCATTCAAAGTATATGCTTAACTAAAGGAAGAAAACAAATTTCAAAATCCTATGATTGTATGAACCTAATTCAGTAAGGAAAAAATATATATGCACAAAATGTTGAGGAGCTGTCTCAGAACAAAGGTTTATGGGAAGTTTTTATTCTTTTCACTGGGATTTTCTAGGCTTTTTCCTCAAATTTTTCATAGAAAGAACAAATACCATTTTTGCAGAAAAGAGAAGATTTTCGTATGTTCTATAAAGTATTCCTGGGTGATTTATGTCTTGGCTGCTAGTAGTTAGAAGTGAGGAATTCAGACTTTGAACCTGATTTTTAACAGAAATGCATTGGTTTGAAATATATACTCTATAGTATAAACAAACGCCCTTCTGCTCCTATTTTTTTGTCGTATTTTTATTAAAAGAGGCATCACCTTTTCTTGAGGGCCTTTTTCCTCTGTCAAGCTGATCTTGTTTTCCTTGTTAAACCTATTGCTGTACTTTGTCGTATCAGTAGGTTTCCTTGTAACAATCTATCCTTGCATTACTGGGGTAAAAGCCCTTTGTGGTCCTGGTGTGTAGTTATTATTAGCATGACTGGACAAGTTACTCTCTCTGTACCTCAGTTTCTTCATCTGTAAAATGATACCTCACAGGGTATTATGAGAATTAATCAGTCAGTGTATATAAAGCACCCAGACCAGTGGGGAGCACATAGAAAGATCTCTATAAGGGTATTATTATTATTAATTTGTTTGATATCTTCTTAAAGTCTCTTTGCTTGTATTTCAGTTAAGACCTATATTCTTGGGTGAGCTTGGTCTGTAGTTTTTCCTTTTTTCTTTTTTTAACACTATCTTGATCAGTTTTGGGTACCAAGGTTATGTTTGTTTTATATAATAAACTGGGTAGCTGCCCATCTTTTGCACTGTTCTGGAACAATTTATATCACTTGCATTTACTTCAAAAAAGGAAACACAACCAGTCAATTATACCTAATGGTTAGCATGCCAAGTTACAGAATATGATACAGCTGCTAATCATACCAGCATTCCCAGGTAAATTACAATTTAGACCCAATAAATGCCAAGTCATTTAATTATATCATTTTCAATTTAATTCCATAGACTTTTATGAGATGTATTGTTCGATGAGAAAAAGAACTTACAGAACAGCCTGTGAAATACGACCCAGTTTTTCTTTACAATTCACATTTTATACACACACACGAGCATGTGTGCATGTGCACACACACTTGAGTGTGTGTGTGTGTGTGTGTGCATGCACTCCAAAAGCTAAACGGTAACTTCTAAGGAGAGCTAGTAATTAAGGTAATTTTTAAAATTGTTTTCTCCCTTTTTACCCTCCTTGGGTTTTTTCACACTGAATATATATTATTCACATAATCCAAAATCAAAAAGACATTTTAAGCCTCTATGCAAATTTATGGTTATCTACTCAGTACAGACAATGTTCTTGACCTTGTGGGAATGAAAAAAATTCATGTGATCCAGCCGCTGCTCTCAAGTCTATAATCTAGATCTAGATGAAGTGGAAACAGACAAGTATGACGTGGCTGTGCAGAGGTACAAGCCACGAGCTGGAAGTAGGGTGACCAACCTTCTTGGTTTGCCCAGGACTGAGGGTTTTCCTTGGATGCAAGTCTTTTCAGGGCTAAAGCTCAGATAGTCCCAGGTAAACTGGGTGGTCACCCTTGCTGGAGGAGCCTATGGCAGAGCAGGGCTGACCAAATGTCCATGTGTTTCCCTACATTTTCTGGTCTCCCTGTAGGTCATTTGTGGCCCTATGACTAAGCTCTCACCAATGGGAATGTGAGTGGAAATGATGGATTGCTTCCAATTTGAGACAGTTATGCATTCTCCAGGCCTTCTCTGTATCCTCTGCACCTCTGGAAACAGACAATTCTGAGATGGCAGAGCTGGGATCCCTGAGTCACTGTTGGAGAAGAGCTACAAAGGAGAGCTACTCGACTCACATCAGACTGTGATGTGAGTGAGAAATAACTGGGCTGAACCCTTGGGATTTCAGGATTTATTTGTTAAGGTGGCAGAGTATGATGATATCTTGACTAAAACAGAGCACAAAGGCAAGAGATCAGGAAAGACTTCATGGGAGAAGTGATCTTTATACAAAGCATGAAAACTTGGTAGGATTTCCACAAGAAGAAATGAATGGTGGGAAGGGGCAGTACAGAAGGAAGCACGGGCGAGTAGGCAGAGGAGGGCAAGGATAGTTCAAGCACAAGAAGTGGTCCTAGGTTGGGAGATATGGCTGGAAAGGTTGATTGTGTCGTTTGAGGAAGGCTTTGAACACTTCCTTGGAAGTTTGAGCTTTATTCCAGAGGCAACAGACAGCAACCGAACGTTCTAAGCAATGATGTATCACAACCAGAACAGTGTAAAGGAAAAGTTAGATGGAGAGACACTAGAATGGGGCATGGGTAGGACCAATTCAGAGGTGATAATAATCATCAGTAGTCCAGGCAGTAATCAAGAAAGAAGGGATGAGGGCCTGAATTAGAACAAGGGTTATAGACATATAGTGACATTTTGAAGCAGAATTTACTAGACATGGCTTCTCCTAATTAGAAGATCTCATAAATGGAAAGAGAAATTGAAGATGATGCTGAGGTTCCTGCCTTCACGTTGTAGAGGATGCTGGTGCTGGTCACAGAATGGGGAACCAAGGACGAGAAGCAAGTCTAGGAGGGAAAATGACAAAAGTAATTTGGAATGTGTTGAAGTAGGGGAAAAGAGAAAAGAAAGTCAAGGATTCTAAGAAGGAGAAGTCACAGAATTAGGGGGAGGACCAGGAAAGCACAATATTCCAGAAATCCAAGGAGGAGAGAATTACAAGAAAGGAAAAATTGGGTAAGAGTGTCACAGCCTACAGAAATGTTGAGTAGGTTGGGTAGGCCAAGGACCAAGAAGGGACCATTGGCTGTTACTTTTAGGAAGGTATTTGGGAGATCATTTTGCAAGGTGGCCAATACAGAAGGCATGTGAAAGAGTTTGGCATGTGGGTGATGGGAGGGTAACCAATGGTAGGAACACAAGCGTTATATTCAAGGTAGAAGCAGCTGGCTAGACTGCTCTTTTAATTCAACTGTTTTTATGTCCAGGATCCAAGGAATACAATGATGACAGAGATGTGCTCTGCTCACTCAAGGAGGTTATAATCCACTGGGGGATAAGACAGAGAACTACACAGGCAGTTTCAGTACCATGAGGTAAGTGCTAAGATGGAGTGCCCAAGGCACTCTGAGAGTACGTAGAGGGGCCCTGTTTTGGTTTCTGGGAATCAGGGAAAGCTTTCTGGAGGAAGGGCTCTGAAAGCTTGGTCTGCCAGGGTGTGAGACAGGAATTAGGGGGTTGACCTGGAAATGATGTAGGGTGGAAGGGAGCAGGGAGAGACAATATTTTGGGCCATGGACGCAGCAGGTTCAGAGGTCCAGAAGAAAGAGAGAGCTTGACACTTTCAGGGAACTACAAATAGTTTGGTCTTGCTGGAGCATAGAGGTAGGAAATGCAGAAGTGAGGATGGATGAGTTGGAAGGGGCAGATGATTAAGGGCCATTTAAAGAAAAGAAACGGATAAGATGGCCATTCAGAGGTCACTAGTTTGAGGGGGAAATAACTAAGCTGGAACATGTTGAGCTGAACAAGAAGAGGCAATGGGAAGGGGTAGATTAAAGGAGATGAACATATTAGTGGAGTTGGTCAGAAGAGTAGGCGTCAGCCCTCATCCTTAGCAAGAGAGAAAGGAGAAGCAGGTGAGCACAGGCGGGTGTCAAGGTGCACTGAGGTGAGCTGAGGATGCCTGGCTTTCATCCTCCCAATGAGATAGGAAGCAAACAGTGGCCTGAGGTTAAGAGGATCACTCAGGGTATGGTCGAGGGTGGATGAAGGAAGAAAAAGCTTTGAAACAGCAGCTGCAGGGTCTGTGACAGGGAGTCAACCAGGATGCACTGAAGGAGTACGGCAAAGCAGCGAGGGCCCACGTATTGCCAGGGCCTTTCTCAGCTACAGGAAATCAAGTCTGTTCTTTTCCTTAACCCAATGCTAGTGCCCTTGAGAGATCTCTCCCCACTGCTTAGGAAAGGAGATCTAGTTTCCACTTGTGGGTTTCCTCTGTGCTCTGGGAGCTGTCACTAACCCAGGAAGTTTCCCATTCCCTCTGGGATCCCAAGGGGACTAATGCTGGAGCTCAGGGGCACAGAGTCCTAGCTCCTGCCTGAGGGAGACATGCAAAAAGTGGCCCGCAGACTGAGCCAGCCTCTCTGGAAGTGGGACCGAGGCGACATGCCTGGTGTGCTGTGCACTGGAGACGACTCCTCTCCTCTCTTAGAGTCACTCCTTGGGTCAAGAGAGGGCCTAGAAAAACAACTTTAAAATGTAACCTTCGGGGCCCACCGGGTAGCACAAGTTAAGTTCGCACACTCTGCTTCAGGAGCCCGGGGGTTCGCTGGTTCAGATCCCGGGTGCAGATCTATGCACTGCTTGTCAAGCCATGCTGTGACAGGTGTCCCACATGTAAAGTAGAGGAAGATGGGCACAGATGTTAGCTCAGGGCCAGTCTTCCTCAGCAAAAAGAGGAGGATTGGCAGCAGCTGTTAACTCAGGGCCAATCTTCCTCAAAAAAAAAAAAAGTAACCTGCCCATGTCAACAGGGACAAGTCATGTTGATAGGAGTTTCCCTCGATGTGATGGGATGAGAAGGGCACCTTAGCTCTGCAGTCTTCCTCCCAAGATCATAGAACCCCAGTCTAATCATGAGAAAACACCAGGCAAATCCCAGTAGACAGGCATCCTGCGTACTTGACTGGTACTCCCCAAAACTGGCAAGAGCAACAAAAATAAGGAACCCGAGAAGCTGTCACAGCCAAGAGGAGCTTGAGGAGACATGACTACTAAGTGTAATGTGGTATCCTGGATGGGATCCTGGAACAAAATAAGGATACTCAAAGCTAAAGAAATCTGGATAAACTATGGACTTCAGTTCATAATAATGCATCAGTATTGGTTCATTAATGGTAACAAACGTACATACATCCACAAGATGTTAAAAATAGGGACTCTAGAGTGGAGTGTATGAGCACACGCTGTATTATCTTTGTCAATTTTTTGTAAATCAAAAACTGTTCTGAAATTAAAAGTTTATTCTAAAAAATGTGGCCCAGGAGAAGGAAGAGCCCATTGATGCCGTAGCATTTGGTGTCATGTCAGTTCAGCGTTCTCAGGGTTGGAAAGGGTCAGGCACAGGAACATCTGAAGACAAGTAAATGCGGCATTTTGAGTATTCTCTTAAGAGAGCTTGAAGCCCAGAAACTACAGCTTGTTTGGTTGCACTTAAGCTGTCACCAGACAAAAGGAGATTTATTTTCAGAATATGGACTGAAACAGGAACTAGGTCAGGAATGGAGAACACACCAGGCCTGAGCACACCCTGCCCTCTCTTGTGGGCCACGTAGTCTCTTTCCCTCAGCCCCGTCCCTCTGCACTTTTCCTCCCTTTGCACGCACTGGCTTACTCTGCTCCCTCAGCCCTGGCTCTCTGGTGACCAGCCTGCACGTGGCCTCCATCCGCCGTGGCCTCTCCTCCACCACAGGGCAGTCTTCCAGATGTCACCCCGACACTAACTGTCAGGCCTCTGTGCTTCCTAGTTCTGGAAGAGTCCTTCAAGAGCAACCCTCCATTTTATCTGATTTCTTTTTGTTTGGGAAAAAGTTTCTTTGCAGAAAAGTACAACGGATAATATAAAATACCCATTTTCCCATCATACAGGATCTCAAGCTATTGGCATTCTGTCGTATTTGGTTCCTGAATGTTCCCCCCTGTGTATGCCCTTTCAAAATTCTGTAATATATGCTTACATTTTCTTTTAAAAAGTAAAGTAGTATAGACAAAATTCTCTTGAGCCAACTAAATCCTATTTTCCTCCTCATTCTCTCTCCTGAACCAGTCACCATTACTCACCATCACTGTTTTGGCATAAAATCTTTCAGTTCTCCTGCCCCACTCTCTCTCTCATATACATGCACATCCACAAACAACGTATTGTATTCTCCTTTGTGTGTGTGTTTCCATTTACATAAATGTTAGGGCATGGTATGACTTTTCTTTTTCATTTAAAATAAGGATTTTTTTTTTTTTTTTTTAGCAAGAAGTTCAGTCTCTGCTGTGGTTTTTCTTTTTTTGGGCCCTGAGCTAACATCTGTTGCCAATTTTTTTTTTCTCTCCAAAGCCCATGTACATAGTTGTATATCCTAGTTGCAGGTCATTGTAGTTTTTCTTTGTGGGATGTCACCACAGCATGGTTTGATGAGTGGTGTATAGGTCCGAGCCCAGGATCTGAACCTGTGAACCCCAGGCCACCGCAGCAGAGCACAAGAACTTAACCACTCGGCCACGGGGCCAGCCCCCTCAACATAACAATTTTGATCTATATCCATATTGAAACATAAACTTAATTCATCCTTTTAACCACTGTATATATTCCATCAAGTAAATAAATTCAAAAAAACTAAAGTAAATAAAAGTACACTTCATTTATCTATCTCCTACAGACAAAAATATAGACAGTTTTCAGTTTTTCAACTCTGCCATGAACATGCTCATCCATGTCTCCTTCTGCACATGGAGGAGAATCTTCTGTCGGGAATTTAACTCAAAGTACTGCCAAGTTCAGCCTCTGTGTGTCTGAGGGATGACTGGATGAGCCCAGCTGCTTTTTTCAATCAGGTCTGTTGGGATCATAGAGAAGGCCTCCAATAGAGAGCACTCCTCTTTCCTACTCAAGTTCTGAATAATCTGAAAATAAAACACAGAGCCAATAGAAACCAATAGATCACTTTTATTGCTGATAGAGTCCAGGTCGTAGGATGAGACCACAGAGAGCCATATGCGTCTGCTAAGCAAACTCCATGCTTGGAGAGACGACCGCTCGTTACAGACAGCTGGGAACTGGGGCAGGCTTCCCTCACTCCTGTCCTTCCAGCCACCCAGGGGCTGACCCTGGAGGAACAGCAGAATACATGGCCCCCTGGAGGCAGCCTGCTCCCAAGAAAATCAGAGAAGTCACTCCCTGGGGCAGAGGAAAGCCGGCGGAGTGTTTCTAAAACAGCAGGATTGGGGTAAAAATAGTTTTCCTCTAACATCCTCATAGGCCATTAGTCAGCCACAGTTCGTTGGTGGTCCTTGCATCAGGAGCCCACACTGGGTCTGATCAGGTGGGAAGGAAGTGGCTCTCCTGAGATGATACCTGTGCCTATAGCAGGCACATTGGATGAAGTGCCTTCTCTTAGAAGGGACTGTGAGCAAGGAGGTAGCACAAGTGGGCACACCACCGCAAGCCGACTTCCTTACAACACGCTCCTGATCTGTTCATTTTAGGGACAAGCTGTAGTAAATGCTCAACGAAAACTTGTTTAATTGAAGCTATCTAGAAATGACCAATCCACATGTGGACAAAGTGAGCTTCACCTCACTCCCAGAGCCCCTTCTCCAATTCCCACCCCAAAACAAGGCAGAAAAAGCAAATATATGATTCTATATGTCAACATGTGAAAAATGAGCACAAGAACAAGAACAATATCCGTTCAATGAGCACCTGCCATGTGTCAGGCATTACACTAAGACTCAGTGCTTTAAATCAAATCAACCCATTAGGGAGGTATCATTCACCCCATTTTACAGTTAAGGAAACTGAGACTCAGGTTAAGTAACATTCCCAAAAAACAGGAGCAGCGGCCAAAGAGAAGCCCACAAAGGAAAATGGGAGACAAGGAAGGGCATCACCGAAAGCACAGAACCTGGACCCCACACCTGCAGAGGAGCACCAGGATTGAGAACGGCGAGGCGCCCACACCAGTTGTCCCAGATCACAGCCATGTCCCTATTTGTACCCCCTGGGCCTATCTGGAATTTGGTCTGTTACAATTCAGTTTTTTCAGAGAGCTTCAATTAACATTCTGAATTCTTCCCGGGTAATAATTTCATACTTAATTTGGACAAGCAAAAAAGAGATTCTATTGTTAGGCTGAAACGGAAGCAAAGCTTATTTCCCTTGCTTCAGGCTCTGAATAGTGGTTTTGAAAATAGATTCTGGTTTCAGAAATTAATCAGTCCCAGACAAATTTAAGAAACCATTGGGGCCATTCAACAATTGTTCAAAGATGAGTACTTAAATTTTTTTAAATTAGTATAACAATACATGTTCACTGTGGAAATTTTGGAAAATGCAGAAGTGTGTGAAAGAGAAAATAACAATTATTCCTAAGGCCACAATCAAGAGACAACCACCGCTATAATCCTGACATGTTCCTTTCCTCTGCCTATGTTTGTATATGTGTATCTTTTAATAAATGGCATCATACTGAATATACCTTTTGAATCTTTCCTTTTTCACTTAAAAATACACCTTGAAGACTTAGAATAATAAAAATGGCAGTAGTTTATATTTGTTGAGTGTTTACTGCATGCTTTGCATGGATATCTCATTTAATGAAAGAGAACCCCAAGAACAGTTTCTGTGATTATTCTAGTTTCATAGATGGAGAAACTGGGGTCGGCGGGGCTTGTAAGGTCGTACCACCTAACGATGATCCTTGATTGTTACTGAGGCTTATTTTTGTATTCGTTTATTAGCTGCCTCCATCTTATTTCATTTCCTATTTTTCAGTTGAGGAATTCGTCTTTTTCTCAGTGATATTAAGAACTTTTTTGTGTTAAGGATATTAATCCTTTTGCTGTCACATGGAAAAAATTTTCTTCCTTTGCCATTTGCTTTTTTCATTTCTTTTCTAATTTCGGTGTACGGAAGTTCTTCATTTTTAGATACTCAGAATATTGATTTTCCTTTATAGTTTCTTCCCTTTTTATGCTTAGAAAGGACTTTCCCACCAAAATGTCAAACTATATTTACTCTAGTTTTTTTAGGGTTTCACTTTTTTATATATGCTTAAATGTACTACATCTGGAATTTATTTTATTGTGTAGTGTGAGGGTGAAGATATACCCAGTAATTGTCCTAGCTCTGTTAATTGACTGTAATTTCCTTACTGACTTAAAATGCAATATTTATCACATTATAAATTATGACATATGCTGTGGTCTGTTTATGGACTTCCCCATCTGGTGCTATAGCGAACTTTGCAGACTGTTCACCAAACTCTTTTTTTTTTTTTTTTTAATTCCTTCCAGGCACACAACCAGACTACATTTCCCAGGCTCCCTTGCAGTAAGTTGTAATCATATGACTGATGTCATATGGACTTCAGGGAAGGGAGTATGAAGGAAAGCAATGTGTGGCACCTCCAGAAAGCCAATAAAAACAAAAAACCTCACATAAGCAATTCTCCAAGACCTTTTCCCTTCTCAGTTATCTGGGAGCGAGAGGGTCCCCAAGACAACCTTGGAAGCCCTGTGTTAAGATGGAGGATCTGTGAGGTGGAAGGCGCCGGGGACCCTGCAGCTCTCTCTTTGGAAGAGAGCCGCTTGCCCATCTGAATTGCCTATTCTGAACTTTATGCAAGTGAGAAATAAACTTCTATGATGTCTGGCATTATATCTTTGAGGATCCATTTATCTGTTACGCAGTTCTCTTTTATACTTCTTGAACGTTAAAGAATTGTTTTGGTTCCCCACCTGCAAATTGCAATTTATATTGAAAGTGTATTAAACTTATAAAATAATATGGGAGGAATTGTCACTTATATGATATTCAGTCTTCTAATTCATGAATATAGTACTATATTCTACAGTTATGTACATATTGTTTTATATCCTTTATTAAAATTGGATGATTTTCTTCATGTAGAGCCTGCCTATTATATATGTTTCAATATGTTATTTTTGTAGGATTTTTTCTTTTATATTGTACAACATTATTATTGGCATGTTATATGACTATCTTTGGTATATTTTATATCTGGCCACCTTAACGATTTCTTAATTGATATTTTGGTGTACGCCAGATCAGAGGCTGGCAATTTTTTCCTGTAAAGGGTCAGATAGTAAATATTTCAGACTTCATGAGCCATACAGTCTCTGTCAAAACTATTCAACTCTGTACTATAGTTCAAAAGCAGCCATGAGACAATATGTAAATGAAAGGGCATGGCTATGTTCCAGTAAAACTTTCTTTGCAAAAGCAGTCCACCGGCTGGATTTGGCCCTTGGGCCATAGTTTGCCAATCCCTGGTCTAAATAAATAATCCTATCATTCGCAAATAACAATGCCTACTTTCTTCTGTTTTAAGGCTTACAATATTATCTAGAATTTTCATAGTATGTCACGAATATAAAAATAGTGGTCACATCTATTTCTTCCTTTAATGAGATTGCCTGTAGTGTTCCATGGTTCAGAATGATGTTGCGTGTCTATTGATTTGGAAGAGAGAGAGATGTGTGTGTGTGTGTTTGTGTTTAATTTTAAGGTTGTATTCTATATCATTCTCTACCAAGTTTATTGAAAGTTTTAAATAGGAAGGATATTGAGTCTTATGCCTTTTGATCATACGTTGAGATAATAAGGTGACTTTTGTCCTTTGACCTATTAATGTATAATTTACATTCCTGGATTTATTTATAGCAAACCATCCATGAACTCCTGAGTAATGTAATAAACATTCTGTATATTATTCTTTTAATATTGATAGGTAGGATTTTTGTGTGTTTATTGTGAGATTGGGCTATAGATTTTTTTAATGTTATCTTTCTCAAATTTTTGTATTAGGATTATGCTGATTTTTAAGTGAATTTTCAAACATTTTCATATTTTCTTTTCTCTGGAAGTATGTTATAACATAAGGATTTTTTTATCCTTAAAAATTTGGCAAATTGACAACCTGGTACACTTTGGGGAGGTAATTATTTAGCAATATTTTTCCATTTCTTCTATAATTTTTGATGTATTTAGGTCTCCCACTTATAGGCTGGGTGAATATTTTGAGAAAGAGTGATCAGCATGAAAATGTCAAGCTGAAGGGAAAAAGAGTAAAGTAACAAATATTTTAGAAGTTGCTTGAAATATGGGAAGCTTTTGATGAATGCAAGATATAAGAAGATAGTATATTCTTGAAAATGATTCTGTTTTCTTAATTTTGCTTCTCTCAATCAGGGCTACCATAGTCCCATTGTTTTGAATGGCCCTAAATAATCCCCATCCATCAATGGCCAATTTCCATAAATATCCCTCAGAAGCCACAGTAGTTGTGGTGGATTATTATAAAACCATCTGTTTGATGGGCAAAAAGACCAGCCGAAAAAAGAGCAAAAATCTGGAATGGAAATAGAAGAGCAACAAAGAAAATTAATAAACTTAAATGACAATACTGAAGTGTTGATGACTGAAAGTCTTCGACCATCTGTTTAAATCCCTGTACAAAAACGGTGCCCAGATTTTTCTCCTACAAATCTCTGTTTTATGCTATTTGTTTGACCAAGCTTCTCTTCATTGATAACACAACGCTAGCTTGCTCTAGCCCAACCTCTAATTTATCAAAATTCCAAGAATTTTTACTTCAGATTCTTAGGATGGAAATCCTTTCTTGACTCTGTTTGACAGAGAACTTGCTGAGAGACTGGGAATGAGAGGAAGGGCAAAACTAAGCTGAAGTGACCATATCCAGGTTTACCTGGGACAGTCCCAGTTTATGTTGTTGTCCTGGCATAATTAATAGTAGTACCTCCTTCCACTCTCAAAGTGCCCTTTTTTAGACAAATTATATGGTCAGACGTGTAAGACAATGTGATAAGAATAACAAACCTTTTCTAAATTGGGGGTTGAGAATAAGTTAACAGATTGGATGCATCAGCTGTAACCTGAAGAAGGCCCTAGAGGAAGAGCAGATTCTTTGAGATCTACAATCTAATCAGATGCTAATGCCTCCATCCACTACAGGAGTGCCAGAGAAAGAAGCAGCACTGTGACAGAGCGAGCGAATGATTCCATGAAGTCTGTGCTGAAAGATGTGTAAGCAAAGAAACAGCTGTCAGGGGCTAGGGGGTGCCAGTGAGGAGGGTGCAGGATGGGGAGGCGGAAGGATGGGGAAGAAGTGACCGGGGTGAGGCATGGAGAGAGCAGAGTAGGGAAACAGAGAAAGAGAAATGGGAACTGAAAAGCATCAAATTGAAATTTCTCCCTCAAAGCTGAGCTCACATTTATTATTTCCCTAAGGGAAAAACAAAACAAAAACTAAAAAACATCAAGATGAAAGGTGAGACACTTCAGAAGATGGAGATATTGACAAAGACTCTGTTTGACCAAACTTGAGGCAGGCTGCTCTGTGTCCTCTTTCTGACTAGGCCGGACTGTGGGCCCTGTCCTTGCTGGGCTTATTGCAGTTTAGCAAGAATCCTGCTGAGTCATTCATGAAAACCCCCCACTCTTGGTCTGATCACTCTTGATATCTGATCAAATTCCTCATCCCCCACCCTCCATATCTTATCACCCTGGTCTGCCTTCTGCAAAAGTCCTGTGAAGTCAGTTTAGCAAAGAATTACCCTGCATCTTAGTAATTTTCCATCTACAGTCTTCCTACCCTGCTCCTTGCCTGTAAATCCTCGTGCTTCCTTATTGTATTTGGAGTCAGGCCCAATCATTCTCCCTACTGCAAAACCCCGTTGTAGTAGCCCGCCTTGAATAAAGTCTTCTTACTGTCTTTAACAAGCGCCATGAGTAATTTTTTTGAACAATCCCCACCCTAGAATGTCAGCTCTATAGTGAGGAAGGCTATAGAAGAAGAATGTTTACAAAAATAAGCAAGCATATGTTTCTCTAGTATTAAGGGGAAAAAAATAGTGCATCTCCTTTATTCATTTGGATAAGGAATTTTCATGAGTGACCATTAAATCTAGTTCTCTGGTGGTCTTAACAGACACAGCTTCTTGACAGTCACAGAATTTTCTGTGTAAGTTGGTCCAGGTCTGGTGGAAGGCAATAAATGATGTAGTCCATCGTTCCTAGCCTTGACTCTAGATTCCTTTAAATATACCACTCACCAACCTGGACGCATTGAAACAGGCGGAGGGGGAGAAAGGCATCACTTGAGGTGCTGAATTGCTGGTAGAGATGTTGAAGGAAGGTTGCCACTAAAGCCACAACCAAGCCCCAGTTCTCTTTGGCCACTGCCCCCAAAGTACTTCTGAAGGTGTCAACAGGACCATCTGCCCAATTTATTAGGCATTTGCCCTTAGAGAAGTTCCATAAGCACTTGATCATATTATTCTAAGCCAGTGTTTACTGTCTGTAGACTTCAGACCCCAGGAATGAAACAGCAATGCTATTACAAGGAAGAGATATGAAGCCATATGGAAACCATATCTTGTACATTGACTGGGTTAATACTATATAGTGGACCTATTTATATTGTTTTTCAAACGCATGTAAATATTTCTATGGTGAAAAATATAAATGTATTTTTCAATGTAATAAATTCATAGCAGTTTTTTGTTACATGCAGTCATGCACCGCTTAACCAAGGGACCATGTTCTGAGAAATGCATTGTTAGGCAATTTCGTCCTTGTGCAAACACCATAGAGTGTCCTTATACAAACCTAGATAGTATAGCCTACAACATGCCTAGGCTATATGGTACTAATCTTATGGGGCCACCATTGTGTATGCCGTCCATTGTTGATCGAAACGTTATGTGGTGCATGATTGTATTTCTCAATTAATGGATTCTAAATGTAAATGTCCAGTAACTATCATTTGGGGCTCTTTGTACTAAAATATGTTGAGAACCACTACCTCAACCATCTGTAGTTTCAGCTCAAGCTCCAAATTATTCAGAAAGCTTTCTCTGACTACTCCAGCAGACGGTGACTGTCCCTTCTCTGAAATTCTTTTTATTGCCACTGTTTTCTATCCTGTTTTCTTATTGTCTCACCTGGGGCCTTTTCCTCCCCTCCAGCAGACTGGAAGTTCCCTGAGGGCCAGGCCTCTGTTTTCTGCCTCTTCATCTCTCCCGAAACACTCAGCCCAATGGGGACTCCATAAGTAGTGATCAATTGCCATTTCTCTAGGATCCCTTCAGTCACTTTATTATAGAAGCTTCTCAACTAACATCAATTTTGTTTTAAAGGGCTATTCCTAAGGCAATTTTTGCAAGTCCAGGATTAGTGCATTTTTGTTATTCATTTAGAAAATTTGTTACTTTATGAGCAATTTTAAATTCTATTTGTTGTGTTGGGCAAGATGGCCATACTGTCATTCTGGCTTAAGACTCTGCTCTTTTCCATGAAAGTCAGCATGCTTGTAAGTAGAGAACCTTCTGGACACTGCAGGCTTTGGCCAGATGGGAGGTAAATGCCTTATCTACATTTTGCTTTAGGTCTAAATCAAGACTGTGCTCTCATTATTTCACTTAGAACTTTCTCTTGCCATATGCTTTCTGGAAATTATTTTTCTCATTGTTCATAAATTCCAAGTTTGTTTACTCTAGAATACAGAAGAAGCAAAAATAGAATGTTGGGCTGTGAGGGGCAGTGTCTGCCTGAGCTGAGTTTTTTCTGGGGAGTGATAAATGATGCTGGGTTCCCCATGGGTTAGAGGGCACCCAACTTCAAATAACTACAACATCCGATAACAAAGTTTTTCTCCATCATTTGCAATCCAAACACTAAGAACACAGCCCTGCGGACCCCTCATCCTTCATGTTCAATTGTAAATCCTGATTAAATAGCTTGCAGGTGTCAGGATTAAAGTATATGCAGTGGGAGCCTAAACAGAGGGCCAGCTGGGTTCCTCATTTGCCAGTCCCAGTTCCTTCTTTGTTTTGAAACTGTTGACAGTACAACTAAAAATGTTCCTTAGGGCCCAGGCTGAGTTAAATAACAAGCAGGATGAGTAAGAGAACAGCTGTAGATATTTTTCTGTGTTTAACATACCTGCCTTGTTGATTTATAGGAAGACCCCCATATAATGTACATTTTGTAATCCAAAACATTTAACCTTTGGAGCCAAGACTGTGATAGAGACATCAGAAACAGGAAAGGTCTTGATGGGCCTTGTGTTCCAAACATTTTTCCCCCTCAAAGGAAAAGTGAAATGATGGGGTAACTTGATTTTATTATTCAAATGACCATGGTGATATTGTCTAGGTCTCATCTGATACAGCTAATCAGTGGGCAGGCCAAGCCACGGAAACCAGAATGGCCTGCTCAGAGCAATGCATCTTGGGAATTCCTCTCTCTCCACATGAGCTGGATGGAGGAAGCCAGCTCTGCACTAATCATCCATCCTGCCTTCAGGGAGGGATGTGGACAAGAGCCTCAGTGGAGCTGCCAAACCGCAGAGCAGGGCTTTTGGCCACTCCCAAGTTCCTGCTTGTGTGCTACAGCGCTGATAGGCATCAGGAGTTTCCAGACAGTGTGGAGTCCCTACAATTTGTCTCTGCCTGTGCTTAGCTAGACTGTGGTGTTAGGGAACCTCAAAGCAGCAGGATTAAGCAAGTTAGACGGGTACAACCTAAATCTTTTATGCGTCACTACCAACTGTGTGCTAAGAACCAACTGCATGCATGGCACTAGGGTGGACCCCAACCTGACACTGCAGGTTTAAAATAGTGCCTATGACTATTGTAGGGGTGATGGCTTCCCAACCCAACACCCATTCCACCCCCAAAGGATTCGTTTGGGCCAATTATGGTCATCCCGTTCCCCTGCTAACGATTTGTTTGGGAATGGGCACGGGCCCCAACCATGGTCAATAAAATGTGAGGAGAAGCCTGCCAAGTCTAAAAGTATAGACACCAGAAAAACATCCTCTTTTTCTTCCTCTGAACATTGTCTTGTCTGGATGAGGAGAGCCAGCATGAAAGCCAAGCTGACACAGAGAGGATGGCGGCGCTAAGAGGCCCAGAGAACTAGGTTCCTCCATGACATCACTGAGCTGCTGCACCAACCCTGGAGCCCATGCTGCTTCTGAACTTCTTGTTATACGAGATAGTAAATTTCCAAATTGTTTAAGCCTTTATGACATTAATGTCGTCTGTCCATCAAAAGTACTCTAAGCTGTGTAACTTCCCTTTAACTGTGCTACCTCTAAAAACAATAAAGAATATATGTCAGCGGAGGGGAGACAAAAAGATTGGGGAGAGTAAGATTGAAAACTGGATTTTACCAAACGATGGCAACAAAATCTACTTTGTTTACTTCTTCAAATGCAGAATAACTGATCGGACATATTGGCATTTGGGGCATGTTTTTAATTAATTGGCTTACTCGAAG
Source organism: Equus przewalskii (assembly GCF_037783145.1). Taxonomy (NCBI): domain Eukaryota; kingdom Metazoa; phylum Chordata; class Mammalia; order Perissodactyla; family Equidae; genus Equus; species Equus przewalskii. The sequence goes on from NC_091831.1 coordinate 133,878,074, forward strand.
AGTCCAGATGTCTCAGAACTGATGAGGTAGATAGAGGTCCCTCCTCAGTTCATGCACAGCCCAAGCGCAATTTGGATAGGAAGAGCCACGGAGACCAGACTAGAGGAAGTAGGAAAGTTAACATCTGTAAGGATCCTTTTGGAGACAGGATGTTGGCCTAGGCTGCGTGAGAGTCTGGTGCAAACAGAAACAGTAAAGAGCTCACTTCACATTCAAGGGACGGCCACTGGGATACCCAGCCAGCTCACCTTCTTAGAGTGTCATAAGGTGCTAATGAAATGGGACTCCTAATAAAGTGTGGTCTTGGAGGGGCATGTGGCTTTCATTTCCAGTAAGGTGCTTTATTAGTATTACCTGCTCTTAACCTTACCATGCTGCTAGGCGCTATTAAATGCAAACTAAGAAAACCCAGAGGAGGTCTGCTAGAGTCCTGAAACTTCCAAAAGACACATACATAGGCCCGTTGATGTGGTATATTGAACCCTTCAGAGTTTACCAATCTAAGACTCAAGTCCACTCTTTACTGAGTCTTTCCAAATCATCCAGTGGCATCTCACTCCATCTTTGGAAATGTCTGAAGGATAAAAAATAATAGCTAATGGTCGTTGCTGGGACTCACACTTAATAAGCACTCTTTAACCATGATCTGATTTAATAGAACAAGCCTATAAGGTAAAGATTATTATTATTCCCATTTACAGTTGAGGGATTTGCTCAAACTCACGTAGATATAAAGGCAGATTTGGAATTCAGAACCAGGACTGTTGAAGCCAAACGTGCCATCACCCACTTCTCCCTTCTGTCAAGACCCGCAGAGAACATTCACTTCATCTTAGACTGCTTAGAAGGCAGCACTTGGCTCACAGTGAAAGAAGCCTGAGCGTGGCTGGCTGCTGGACTCCTGTCCCAGGCTCGGCCCCGCCTCGAGCGCCTCACCAAAAACACCCTCACTCTAGACCTCAGGGATTCCCTGAGCACTTAAGGGGTGGGTGGGAAATTGTTTTTATTTACTTGGGCTCATTACTCAAGTGTAACGTGGTGCAGCTGAAAGAGCAAGATTTAGTGATAGACCCACTTAATCATTAGAGGACCCTGAGCTGACTATCTGAGTTGACTTCTCCGTGTTTCAATTACCTCTGCCACAAAATGGGAATACACTACCTGTCCTTTAGGAGCATTGGGTGCATGGGTGGGTGGGTGGGCGCCTAAAATGATATGTGTAAAACATTCATGTAGGCACAGAATATGAGCTCGGTATTATTTTATTTTTCCCTTCTGTTCTGAATATGGCCTGATTCATTGCATTTCTGGGATTTTTCATAGTTAACCCAAAGAATTTTCTTTCAATGATTATTGAAAATCAATGCAGTAATTAGTATGGGAGCAATTGCTACTATTGTAATTGCCTTTTTATTTGTCTGTCTGCCTCACTAGACTATAACCTGCTTGCAGGCAGGGCCTGTGTCTTGTTCAGGATGTAATACCAGCCCCTAGGGAAGTGCCTGTCGCACAGTAGGCCTGTTATAGCTACTGTACTAAGCATGGGAGTGGGGTGACAAAAAGAAGCAAGGCAGCGGTGTTAACTCAAGATTCGCACAGACCTCACTTAGGAGAACAAAACTGCTAACTGTCATGCCTTAGCACATAAATTACGTGAACGAAGCTTGGATACTCCCTTCATGACTAAGGATGTTGCTAAGGAATGGGAATCTCAACATCTTCATTGTACAGAATGAGAGTCATTGGGTGGAGTTACTATATTCTAGATAAAACCCAGACAATAAAGAAATATTTGCTAAGTGAGTTTATTTTCTTATGATTTGCCTCTTTTCTCCAAAAAATTGGAGGCAGGAAAATAAATCCAAAGAAGTGATATCCAAGTTAAGTTGAGATACTGTTGGGAGCCCTTTTTGCGGCTGGTTAGTCATCATGAAAGTGGCATTGCTCTCCATTTTTAGCCTGACTGACATCCGTCTCTATTTCCATGTTCACTTTCGCTTATCATTGTCTACAATCATCAGCTCTAATTTTGTTGTGAGTATCTTTCTCCTAGATAGATAGATAAGGAAGAAAGAAAGGAAGGAGGAAAGGAAGGAAGGAAGAAAGGAGCACTTTCAGTCTAAAATGCATGTGTCATTGAATCCTCATAACAAGTTTCTGTGGTAAATATTATGTATTATCCACATTTTACAAATGAGGAAACTAAGACTAGAGGTCTCATGTGACTGAACAACAAACCGAGGTTAACCTTCCTTCCTTCCTTCCTTTTCCTTCCTCCCTCCCTCCCTCCTTTCTCTCCTTGCTCCTTCATTCATTAAGCATGCATTTATTTAGCCCCAGTTGAGTGACAGTTATGTTACAAAGTACTAGGGACACAAAGTCAAATTCAACAGCCCCAGTCCGACCCTCTATTGCTCCACCTCTGACCACACCTTCTGGACCTGAGGCCTCACCTGGATCACCGTGGAGCCCGCTTCAGGAAATCTGCCTTAGCCCACATGCCTTTCCTTCAGGCAGTGTAACCACAGAGTTCCCACCAGAAAAATGTACCCCTTGGTCTGAAGAAAGCCTGTGCCTACTTTAGCAATGGCCCCTGTAAGGCCCCAGTCAGAACGCAGTAAACTCACTCCTACCGGGCCCTTGGTGAGCTTGCCCAGACTCCCCAACCCCAAGAGCAATGCTGCTCTGCAGAGGTGGAGAACATTCTGCCCCAGCCAGCATCCAGGGCCATTATCTCATTTAACTCTCCCAACTGGGGAAGTAGGTGATGTCATCCCATTTTACAGATAAAGGAATTGAGGCTCAAAGAGGGGGCCAACAGACACCCAAGGTTACATAGTTATCTGAGGCTGAGTTAGGACTGAATTTAGACCTAATCTGACTCCAAACCTCAAACTCTCAACCTGAATTAAATGATGCTGTCATCTGAAGAAAGATGAAAGTCAGGAAATCGGTTAAATGTAAGGACACATGAAGACTTTCCAAGGCTGTCCTTGGACTCCATCACTCCTGCAAAGGTAACTTCAAATCTTTGAGCTGGAAGAAAAACTAAGGCTGGGAGAGCACGTAATCTGGCCAGTCCCCCAGCCAGGTGGTGACTGACTCCAGGGCTAGCTCCAGTCTCCTGACTCTTGGCTAAGTGCTCTCCTTGCCAAGCCACAAGGCCTTGACTCGCCTGAGCCTGAGAGAATTGGACCATCAGCCAAAACACATTCACAGGTAAAATTTCACAGGTATTTACTTCTTTGAACAACTACCTAGATAGGGTTCCACCTACCTCACAAGCCCTCCCCAGCCCTCAGTGTCATCTGGCCTGAGATTCTCCTGACTTCTGACAGGCCTCTGGAGCCTCCGGGAACCGTGAGAGTCTCCGTCTCAGTGCCCTGGGTGATGACGATTGTGTCCCAGGAGCCCAGACGGCGGTCACAGGAAGCCCCAGGGCCACAGAGCTCAGCAACCCTGTCTGACCAGCATTCCCAGAATCACTTTACAGCAGGGGCCAAAGATCAAAAATTTTATGGGCACTTGGGGAATTATTCCTCCCTAACCCATCTGCCCTTTCATCTGCACACCCACTGCCCCAGAATAGCAAACAGCTCATCGCTCTGAAGCTGTTTCTCGAAAGACTTCACAGCAGGAAAACAGAGGTTAGAAATATTTCAAAAGCTTGGCCACAGCTGTCTGCAGGAACCCATTTGGAAGGCTTCGTGAAGAAAAATCTCCTTCTTCCTTTAAAGCGCCAGCCACTGGTTTTGCTCAGCTCAGAGAAATTCAGTGTCACTGTCACCCTTAGGGCCTCCCGCCCACCTAAGTTGTCCAAGGGGATGTGGAAGCAGCCCTACTTAATGGCAGAAATCACATTCAGGAACAGAAGCTTCTAGACCTCCACGACCAAGCCCACTTGTGGTCCGAGAGGAATTCCCACTGCACCTAGAGAGGAGCCTCCCATTGTGGAACACCAGACTCCACTCTCACCCGTGGCACATCCAGGTGCCCCATTGCTCTGGCTCTTTCTGGGCTGATGATCCATTTGCCATCCCCAAGGAGAAATCAGTACAAAAGCAATGCCTATGGAGCAGGGGTCTTCCTTACTCGATTCCTTGATGGGTGAATAAAGTCAGAGCAGAACTTTCTTCAGACCTAGGCATGAGAGGTCTCTCCCCTGGGGCTGCCCTGGCCCTTCTCCAGCCATTCTTCTCCCAGACAGGGAGGAGTGTGTACCCACTTGGAGTCCCCACCTCCATTTCTAGACTGTGCTGAGGCAACCAGGATCCCAGAATTCCCTACCCAAAAGTCCCTAAGAGTACTTCCAGGCCTTCGTGGGCCCCATCCCTGGGTCTATCCTCTGAGGCCAGCAATATGTGCACCTGTAGGTCCACAGAGCAGCCAAGGGCGGCAATTTGTGGGGTGGTGTGGACACCACTTGTGTGTGGGAGGCCTCTCAAGGTATGAGGTAGTTCTGGGAAGGGAGAGAAGCAGTCAGGCCGAGGGCTGCAGGTCGAGAGCCAGCCTTTCCAGCGCCACCTCATTCCACTGTAGAATGTCCAAATTACAGAGGCATATTTGTCAAGGGAGGAGGATAACAAATATTTTATATAAGAGTTTTGTAGCTTGCTTTGTAACTTTCAAATATTCAGGCACATGGTAGGTAGGATTTCTTTCTATTCTTGCACCCGGCCTCACCAATGTCAGGGGTGGCCCTGAGTCAGAATTCACCTCAGAGGAAACAAGGAGCCAGTTTGTTCATTTATTCATTCATTCAGCTGTGACTCAGTTAACTCCTGCCATGTGCTAAGCATTGTGCCGGGGACTGCATGTCCCGTGGTACACAACATGGTTATGGTCTGGCTGGCAGGGGAGGCAGAGCCATCAATGGAGGAAAGCCACAGAGTGGTGAAGTGACAGCTCCAAGTCACTGCTAGGAAGGAACCTGTGACATGGAGGACTGGGTTTTGAGTGAGTGATCAGCACTTGACTCTTCACGTTCAGATCAACTTTGACTAATAATTCTTAGAGGCTTACGACTAGCAATTAAATTAATTAATTCCATAAACTTGTGTTGTCTGTTTAGCCTGGCATGGTACTAAGCATTGGGGGACCAGAGACACAGGCTCCACTTGGCAATGCCAAACCTAGAAAGGCACGTGGATATGTGTACAACTAACTCAGGAAGCAGTAACAGTACCAGCTAGCGGTTGTAGGAGCACAAAGCGTGACATGATTAATTCCTTCTAGGCATTCAGAAACGGCGTCATACCAGAAATAACATTTCAGCTGAGTTTTTCAGGATGAAGTAGAATTTACAAAGAGCACAGAAACATGGAGAGACATTCCTGATTGAGGGAAGAGCTTAAGCAAAGGCACTGAGGCAGGCCATTGCATTGAGTGCTAGAGAATGATTAGTACTCCACATGGCCTTAACGCTGGATATGTAAGGATGTCATCGGGAGCTATGAAGGAAGATTGGGATGAGATTTTGGCAGGCCATAGCCTACCAGGCTAAGGAGACTGACGGTTCTGGAGAAATGAGGAAACATTTTAGAACAACCACTCTGCTGACAGTTACTGGAGGCACTGGGAGTAATTGAAGCCAAGGAGAACAGAAGAGGGTTATTTCAACAATTTAGGCAAGAAGATCTGAAGTAGGAAAACAAGGTTTCCCTGATAATAGAAATTTAGGCCTAGTAGTTCAGAGTTTTGATCTAAATCACAAAGGCAATCATCTGTCTCCAACTCCTTCCTCTTAGTCACCTTGTAATGGTCAAGGATCATTGGTTGCAAGCAACAGACACCAATAGTGGCTAACCTAGCAGAACTTAACAGATGGCTATGCAGCAGCTCACAAAATCTAGAGGTAGCTGAAGGGGTAGCTTTGAAAGGCAGGTGCCACGGCAGCTCTGAGGCTCCAGGTAGAAGCCCCTGTAGGAGAGTCTAGCAGAACATGGATGAATCTGCTCCAACTGTGTTTTCCCCAGTATTTTTGTCACTCTTCTCAGGATGCAAATTTCAAGGAGAACACATGTGATGACCTAGCTTGGGTCACTTTCCTGCCCCTGTGCTAGTGGAGGGTGACTTACTCTAACAGACGGTCTCATGAAATTCTACCATCAGGAAACATTTCCCAAAGTAATGGGCGTGACCTCCTCTAGGGCAGGAACTCAGGCTGGCTTGTTCACTGCCTGGAAGGGTACTGGCACCTAGGATGTGCATGATTAATATCTACTGACTGCAGGAGGCCACATAGCAAAAGCAACAGGTGTCCACACCACCTTACCCAGCCCCTCTTGCCCACCACTGACATCACTGCCCTCCTAGAGTGTCGGGGGAGTGTCAGGACACAGAACACATCCCCGGGGGTCTGAAAAACTGGTCAATCCACCCTCAGCTCCTCCTCAGCCCAACTGATGTCCCGGTGCCAATTTTTCACGTGTCGCAGAGTGTTCTCTCTGGAATTTCTTAACACTGATGATGATTTCCTGTTGGATGGGATGTTTGGGATTTGGGCTTTGTTTTTCTTTAAATACCGTTTCAGTTCAAAATATGAGTTCATTTCTTCTGGAAGTTATTTTTCATCATCTTCTCTTTCCCCAAGTTCTTGCACCACGGGCCTTCCTGCTTCCTGTTGTTGGCCCTATAAATATTATGTTCCTGGAGAGTCGCTGGGGAGGTGGGGAAGAGATGGGAATTACTTCACTTGTTGGCAGTTTTTGGAATTTTTTCCTATCCAGGGCGCTCTGCAAGGCATCTACAATGGGCTGTGCTCCCTCCAATGTGAGGTGCCTTCCTAGAGGTCAAGGCCACTGTTAAATCAGAGTCTCTCTGATTTCAGGACACGGGCTCCAAAGGACATGTGGAAGCTGCTGATACCCAAGAAAGAACCAGCTCCTTTGCTCCAGATATTAGATTGAAGCACACTTGCAAAAAATTTGAAACACTAGATAAAAGAAAAAATATTGCCTATTTGGCATGAAGTTACCGCTTTTCTAATCCAACTGGCAAAGCTCTGTTTATAGCTCAACATCAATATTAGGTCATCGTAAAACTGAAGGTTTACAGTCCCTAAAAGAAACATTGAAAAAGGTATGCATCTTAGAAGGCCTAAAATCTGTTGTCTGGGTTTCTTCCATGTGGGCGGTAGGAATACTTTGTGGAGATGATAGGCTAGGCTGCATCGACATGTGGAGCCGCTGTGGGGGAGCTGTCCCCAGCTTCCTCTGGGAGGTTTGGGATGCGTTGGAGGCCTCTACGGTGGAAACATCCTTCTTCACATGGTCTTAAAATTCTACAAATTCCATTGATCCCAGAATAAAATCCAAACTCAGGATCATGGTCTTCAAGGCTCCCCTTGAGCTGGCCGCTGCTCCCTGTCCACACACCCCCTCACTCTTGTGCTTGGCTACACGGACGTCCTTCCCTCTCCAAGCTCTATGCAGCAGGAGGCCGCCCGCAGTGGCTTTCCCCTGCCTGGTGTGTTCTTCCCTTTGCTCTTCATCTGTGGTCTCTTTCTCTCCCCGTAAGTCACAACTAAAACAGTGCCTCCTCAAAGACCTGCTCAGTTCCCCTAGCTACTCTGTATGGAGCATCACCCTGTTTGTTTCCCTCTCTGGACTTACCACAACCTGGAAACGGCATGTCTGAGCACTTGTTCTGATGTTTGTTCCCTGACTCCTAGGTCGAATGGGAGCACATGACCAGTGACCCGCCCTGCCTATCTCCTGCTGCCCCTCTGTGCTCTGCACCACACCCGAGGCTTATGGGCTGCTCAGTGGATGTTTCCTGACCAAGAAAGTTTATTGAGGTAAGCAGGCCATCTTGTCCATCCAGAGGGAAATTCCGCAGAAATTCTGCTTGTTTGGCTCTTCTGCTCAGGTTTTTAGCACCAGTGCATGGAGTACTTTAACACGGGGCCCCTGTTTTTGGAGAAGGTGACGGACAAAGGGTGACTAATTCATGGTCCTCTGCTGTAGCCTGACCTCACTCTCTGGTGGTGTGAACCTGCTGCCCCAGGACCCACATTTTACTCATCTCTCAAAAAGGAACTCTTTCTTCTCCATTAGAGTTAGTGTGTGGGAAAAGTGGCCTGTGGTGCGCACTCAATAAGTTTTCATTTCCTTCTTTTTCCTCAACCACTTTGCAAGAAGGCTCAAAGACGTTAAGTTCTTTAGGGAAGGAGAAGAAAGCGCTAAGTGAGAAAGAGTCAAAGTGCTGGGCAGAAAACTGGACCTGCCAACAGGACTCTCCCCACTGGCCTGTTGCTGACCGTGGTGACAACAACCGCTTCGAGAGCCAACCCTTAAGGCTTCCAAGGAGTGTACTGGGGAAAGCTTGACTCAGCCTGCTTGTCCACATATTAATTCAATGGGCTGGACAAGTCCTTTAGACCCCTGAGCCTCAGTTTCTCCCCCTGTAAGATGGGCATGATGATAGAACACTGGTGAGTTTCCAGCACTGTCGTATGGCTCAGAAGAAACCAAGCATTTAAAAATGAGCTGTAGTTGTGAAGCACCATAGGATGGAAGGGACTGTGGTCAGGAGCGGAGGGGTCAAGCCCTGCTTTATACCCGCGCCTCTGTCCTCGTAGGCTCCTTCTCAGCCCACAGGGAAATACACAACTTTAGAGCAGAAGGGACTTTATCAGTCATCTAAATGTGACCTTTTTTTAACCTTTTTAAAACATTTTTAAATTGTGGTAAAATACGCTTTATAAAATCTACTGTCTTAACCATTTTCAAGCATACGGTTCAGTGGGATGAAGTACATTCACACTGTTGTGCAACCATCGCTGCCATTCATCTCCAAAACTGCTTTCATCTTGCAAAACTGAAACTCTATACCTATTAAACATGGACTCTCCATTCTCTCCTCACTCTTCCAGCCCCTGGCAACCACCATTCTGCCTTCTGTCTCTATGAGTTTGAATACTCTAGGTACTTCATTTTAACAGAATCACGTAATATTTGTCTTTTTGTGACTGGCTTATTTCACTTAGCATAATGCACTCAAGATTCATCCATGTAAAAGCATGTTTCAGAATTTCCTTCTTTTTTAAGGTTGAATAATATTCTATTGTATGTGTGTACCACATTTGTTTATCCATTCATCTGTCAATGGACACTTGGGTTGCTTCCATATTTTGGCTACTGTAAATAATGCTGCTATGAACGTAGGTGTACAAGTATCTCATTGAGATTCTGCTTTCAATTCTTCTGGGTATATACCTAGAAGTGGAATCGCCGGATCCACAGTGATAATTCTGTTTCATTTTTATGAGGAAATACTGTACTGTTTTCTAAAGCAGCTGGACCGTTTTACATTCCCACCAACAGTGCACCAGGCTTCCAATTTCTCCACATCTTTACCAATACTTGCTATTTTGTTTTTTTGATAGTAGCCATTCTAATGGGTGTGAGGTGGTATCTCATTGTGGTCTTGATTTACATTTCTCTAATGATTAGTGATGTTGAGCATCTTTTCATGTGCTTCTTGGCCATTTGTATATCTTCTTTGAAGAAATGTCTATCCAAGTCCTCTGCTCATTTTTTAATCATATTTTTGGGGTTTTTCTGTTGTTGTTGAGATGTAAGAGTTCTTAATATATTCTGGATCTTAACCCTTTATCAGATATATGGTTTACAAATATTTTCTCCCGTTCCGTGGGTTGTCTCTTAACTCTGTTAATTGTCCTTTGATACACAGAAGTTTTTTATTGAGATGAAGTTCAATTTATCTATTTTTCCTTTTGTTGCCTGTGCTTTTGGTGTCACATGAAAAAAATCAGTGCCAAATCCAATCTTATGAAGTGTTTCTCCTAGGTTTTCTTCTAAGAGTTTTATAGTTTTAGCTTTTATGATTAAGGTTTTGATCCATTTCAAGTTAATTTTTGTATATGGTGTAAGGTATGGGTCCGCCTTCATCCTTTTGCATGTGATAATGATAATTTTTGACAGAAAGGAAAACCAAGCCCAGAACAGGCAAGCTGTCTGCCCAAGGCAAGGCAGCTAGAAAGAGGTAGAGCTGAGCTAAAGCACAAGCCTCCTGCGTCTTAGTTCAAAGACCTGTCTACTCTTCTGGGAAATAGACACTCTGGGAGTAAGCGACCCTGGGCTTTACTGTGTGTTGCATCAGAAACAACTGGAGAAACAAAATGGGAGATTGGGGCTGGTGGGTTTTGCTCTAGGTGGGGTCAACTAGCCCTGAATCCAGACCACTGTGCCAGGAGCACATGATGGGCTTGCTTTGCCCTAGGTATGAGCGTCATTCTTTAGGACACCTGTGACCACCAGATATGAACAGCAGCCAAGGGAAAAGTATTGCAGAGAAACTGGCTCCGTGTTCAGTCACATGGTTATTATTTGGTGGAATGTAGCTTTAACTCACTGATAGGAGGGAAAAAAATGCTAGTGGCCTTTGTGTATATACTCTTTGTGCCCAGTGGCCAGAAAATGAGAAAAGTTGTGTTCTGAAGCATTATCTTGAGGAAGATGTGAGGGCTTTGACAAACCCATTGGACTAAGGCAGGGGTTGGCAAACCACAGCCCACAGGCTAAGTAAAATTTTCTTGGAACACAGCCATGTCCGTTTGTTGATGTGTTATCTATGGCTACTTTCACACTTCAACAGCAGAGTTGAGTAACTGTGACAGAGACATACGGCCTGCAAAGCCTAAATGATTTGCTATCTGGCCCTCTACAAAATAAAAAAGCTTGCAGACCCCTGGACTACAGTAATAAGGGAAAAGTGAATGGGCACAACAGCAGAGGCCCCATGCCTGCAGTGCAGCCCAAGCTTTAGGGACCCTTAGCATGTTGGGAGATGGACTAGTGGGGATTTGAAGAATTGTCTAGCTCTTCTGTACTCTTGCAGTGCTTCCCTAGGCCCAGCCCCAAGCAGAGCTGTTGTGAAGTTGTTGTGAAGTCGCTGAGCACAGAGAAGATAAGAGCCCTGTGGGAGCCAGATTCCAGCCCTACTACATTCACTGGCCACACTCTCAAGACACCCACTAAGGCTTCTGTTCTAAAGGCAAGTAAAGGTCTGGTAGTTGTAGGGGACGAAGACATTTCCTCTACCTGCTCTGGGTTCTTCTGGCCAGAGAACGAATTAAATTCACATGAGACAGAATAACAGGAAAAAATTAAACAAAGCTTTATAACATGTATACATGGGAGAGGCTCAGGCAACCTGAGCAACTCCCAAAATGACTGAAGCCACTACCTTAAATATCATCTTCAGCTAAAGACAAAGGAGGATGTTGGGGCTGGGGGGAGTCAGTTACAGGAAGTTACCAGACAAGTATAGTAAACAAGAGTAAGATTATTATGCAGACTTGAGTCCTTGCCTTCCACATTGATAAGAGTTCTAGAGATAAGGTCATCCCTCCTTCCTGGTACAGAAAGGGAGACACCTTTACAGATGGAGATTTCCCTTACAATGTAAATGTCTCTTAACAAAGGATAAGTAAATTTTACTTTTCAGAGTTTCTTTCCTGTCTGCAGTTCTTAAAAGTAACCAGCCCAAAATAATCTTCATGCCAAAAAGATGTATCTTGGGGTGGCCAATTCCAGTCCACCACAAACTAAAGGTCCAACCTCATGGGATAGAGCTTGACATGGCGCTCATACTGTTGGTCATTATCTTCAGCTTTCTAACACGTTATTGATAACTAATCAATCTCAAAATTGATATTAATTAGTTTTCACTTCAATGTGGTTGTGGGCAGTTCTCAAACTTCTCAGCCTGCTCTGATAGAAAGTGCCAGAAAAACAAAGGTCCAAATAAATCTCAGCTCTGTCACCATGAGCTGCCCTTGGAAAAGCAACCTGATTTCTCTCACTTCTATTTCCCTCATCCATAAACAGGAGAATGATTCCAAGGGTTGATGTGAGAATTTCATGAGAAGAGGGGCATAAAACTGCTGGAACATTCCAACAATGCCAGTTTCCTTTCCTTAGTTGGCTTGGTAACACCCACCAACAGCAACTTCTCCTCAAGAGGCGGAGCCTCTGAAGTCTCTTGGTCCCCTCCATCCCCCTCACACTCCCTGACTGCTCCGCCATGAACAAAAGGCTCCAACAGGCTCCAGCTATGAACAAACATTCGTGCTACGGTGTGTGGGCTACTCACGGTACAACCACAGTCATTTTATTCTCTGGGTGAAACGTGTCTTCTTTGGAAGCTTCTGTGGGGTTAGCCCATTGAAGAGACACAGTTCCAGACAGTATGCCCTGGATTTAGGACATCCCACTCGTTGGGACCTCTGAAGATAAGAGCAGTTCGAACACCAGTCAGGGCCTCTCCTATGCTGACTGAAACTCATAGTTTGGTTTCAGAACTGACTGTGTTTTCTCGAGGTCCACAGATGGCATCTGAGATCACCAGGGTGCCACTGCTCCCAGCTTCCATTTCCTGCCCCTGCCTTCGTCAGCCACAGCCATTTCTACAAGCCCAGATGCTGAGGCCTCCAGATGAGTTAGTGAGAATGTTCATCACAGTATTGTTTATTACAGCAAAATATTGTTGGACATTTAGACATAGGGGGCTGGACAAATCCATCATGCCACTATGCAGTCATTGAAAATGTGTGGTAGATCTGCATTCATTGAAATGAAAAGATATGTGCCATACATTTAAGTGAAAATAGAGAATTTCACAATCATACGAATAAAATAAAGAAATTTATTTTTAGTTGTATATATTACAAATATTTACTCGTGTTATTTGCATAGGGAAAGTGTGAAAACGTAGGAAGTTAATAGTAGTTTCCTTTGGTTGTATTATAAATGGATTTTATTGTTTATTTTATGTATTTGTGAATTTTCTTAAGTATATATTATTTATTTTTCAGAATTTTCTTTGTAATAGGAAAAAATTATATAATGCTACATACGAGGTAAAAATGCTTTATATGAGGTAAAAAATGCTTTCTATGGGGTTAAAAAAAAAAAAACTGGGAGGTCCTCTTCGCCAATGTCGATTTGTAAATAAATACTGAGGGAGGGGCTGGCCCCGTGGCCGAGTGGTTAAGTTCGCGCGCTCCGCTGCAGGCAGCCCAGTGTTTCGTCGCTTCGAGTCCTGGGTGCGGACATGGCACTGCTCGTCAGACCGCGCTGGGGCGGTGTCCCACATGCCACAACTAGAGGAACCCACAACGAAGAATACACAACTATGTACTGGGGGGCTTTGGGGAGAAAAAGGAAAAAATAAAATCTTTAAAAAATAATAATAATAAATAAATAAATAAATAAATACTGAGGGAAAACAGACCCTGTCCTCCAGGGATCTGCCTTGTCTGTCACAGTAGTAGGGTGACAACAAAGAGCTGAATGACAAAACTCCAAGTCTTGGTTCATTCTCTACACTGTGTTTAAGGACTGTGAGTCCACAGCCTTTTACTCCTGTGGGATGTACAAATAGAAGGCACTACAGAGACCACATAATACTAGTGTTTTCTAAGGGCTGGAGCCACGCCCTGGGCTCTCCCACCGGCCTAGGACCCTTCTCTTTAGTGTCGGTGGTGTCTCCTATCCTGGTCTCCCAATCTGTATCTTTACAGGCCTCTGTCTGCAGCCCAACCCCTCTTCACCCTCAGCTCCCACCTGGTCACCAGACAGCTATCCACACCCTGGAGTCATAAATATGTGAGTGGATTCTGGAACAAAGGGGACCTTTTGCTACCAATTGGAAGGGAACTCTGACTGGTACTTAGGAAGTTCATGTTGTCCTTTGTGGTCTGAGCCCTGCCTGGTGACCTGCGCCTCCATGAACCCAGCTTGTTCACAACCAATTAATGAACGCCATTCAACCTGATGCGGCCACGGTGAGGATCCCACCAAACCACATTGCTGTGCTTCAGAAAAACCACGTTATACGACTGTTAGGTACGCTCACTGAGATTATTTAGTGGCTCTTCTGCTCAAAAAGACCCAACATACCGACTTCCACCAAAAACAAGCCCCTCAAGCCAGATGCTGAAGACTCTGATGCTATAAAAAGAACAATCAGTGAATTTTAAGTTAAGAAATTATAACTTAAGGAAAGAAAAGTAATCATCAACACATACTTCATGATATCACAAATCTATAAACATCCTAAGAGCAATCTGTTCCTTGGTGAAGACTGTGTGATTTTTTTTTTTGATACAAACTATCCTTCTCAGAGCAACTTGAGTGGTTTTCCGGGTCTCTGTTACGACGCTCATCATTTTCTGTGTTGTGTTGTAGTGGTATAGTGCAAAAACGTAATCGAGACCTGGTGGCCTCCCACAAGTGAGGAAGCAGAGATTCCACAGGCAATTTTGATACAGGCATCTAAGGTTGCTGTGGAAGCTCATAGTGGGGAGTCTAAACCAGAACTGGAAGGGATGGGGTCAAAGAAGGCTTCTTGGAGGGAGTGACATCTACCCTGAGTCCTAAATACAGGTTAGGCTGAGCCATGCAATGAAGAGAATTTAGAGGATCTAGAATTCACATATTTCTCTATTCAGGCAGAAGCTTCCTGAAAACTGAAAGTTTGGGATAAATCCCAGCAGCAGAAAACAGCATAAACTCTAGCCTGCAGAGCCAGCTACCCCTGAGTGCTGTATTTCATGGGCTTTTCACCACAACTGCTTTCATTTCAGATCCCTATTGACTTAAGCCCAGCCTCACCTTTGAGATCAGCGTGGACTAGAATAACGTGGGAAGATTTTCTCTTACATAAATAAAAAAATTTGCAGCTCAGGTGCTGGTACCCAAACTCAATTCCTGTCACACCCCCTGGAATGAGCCATCCTGCCTGGACATGAGGAAAGGCCCCAGCGGGGGTTCCACCTGCCCCTTGATGAATGGATATGTCAGAGGGTACCATGGAGGCAGCCGCCCCTGCCACAGTGAAGTGCTGGGCAGGAGGCAACAGTCCGGGTCTTCCCACGTACCTACAGTTGGCACCTCTGGTTTTCCTTCCCCTCCTACTTCTGAGCTCCAGTAGGAAAAGTGTGTCAGCCAGAGCCCATCCATCACCAGGCATTTGTCCAAAATCAAAGCCCCACTGTCCTGCATTAACACTGCTTGAGGCATTCCCAGATTATCAGGGATTTGTTAGCCAGTCAAAGCAGGGCAACGGGCAGACTCCTGGGGGAGGATGTGTCAATCGAGGACAGATGCCATTTTGATGAACCTGGAAAGATGACACACGACTGCCAGGCCTTCAGGAGAATGCTTCCCCTTCCCCCACCACCACACACGAGGACCATTTCAAAAGAAAGCAAAGCGGCAAAGGGAGCTGGGAAGTGGAATCCTTAGTCACAACCTAAAGCTCTTGACACCTCTAGACGACTGCCTCCTCACTAATTCCTTCAACAGCCGAGAGGTGGCGTATGGGTGGGCAAGAACAATTTGTGGAACCGGGCAATCTGGGCTGGAGCCTCCACTCCAGCAACCCACTGGAGCCTCCATTTCCTTTGTTTCAAAATGAGAGAAATGATACCTACCTACCTCAGAGGCTTGTCAAGAAGAGTAAGTCAGATAAGGTATGTAAGGCCACCTGGCACAGAGTCTGGCACAGAGTGAGCCTGCCACATATGGTAATTATCGTTACTCTCATAAAATTGAAGTTGCCATGGAATTTTGCCAATAAATTATTGACTAGTAAGCTTATAGATTTTTTAAGTTATAGTTCAACCTTCTGTTCTTTAAAACCACCTTTGATATAAACAGGAATTCTTGCTATTTAGAAGCTCAGGTACACAGTTAAATCAGGAACAGATGCCTTTGCCCAGATCCGTGTTTTTGTTTTATTTTTCTTAAAGCCCCCCGAAACCAACAAACAAAATAATAACAACAATGACAACAAATCTCTCCTCCTGAGCGACTGAGTCCTACTTCAAAAATAAAATATTAAAAATCTGAAAAAGAGAGATTCATTTTCCTTGCAGTCCACAAAGCATCCTGCTAGCATCATCGCAAGAGCTCACATTTGCAGTAACTGAAATGACAGATGCTGTCAGTGTAACTGAAGAGGCCTCAGGGGTATTGTTGTGGTTTGGCTAAATGATGATCAGATGAAATATTGTTGGTTAAGTCTTACTGAGGATGTCTTCACATTAGAGCAATTTGCAAAAAAAGCGACATGAAGTCAGCATGGGCTTGCTGTTTTTCTCGTGCATGTTTTTCATTTTGATATTATATTATGAACAGCTGTAAGGATAATGTTAATCGTCCCTTCTGGAAACATTCATCACAAGGGTTTATTTATTATTTGGTTTAAGTATTTAAAAGTTAAAGCATTTCCAAGCTGTCACTATTGAAATATTTCTAATATTGCAAAAGAGCAATTATTTCAGAGAGCCTGCTCTTAAGATTTCCACTTAGGAAAGAAAATAATAACCAATGTTCTATGGGTTTGGTTAATGAGACTGAAAGGTACATTGGGAATGGCTCTTTTTTCATTGAGAACCCGAAATTTTGCCATATAAAAGTGGAGGTACAAATTTTGAGAAGGTATGGATAATTGATTTGGAGGGTATTGCTGTGATGGAAGCATGGCAGGCTCTGCCACACCAAAAGAATAATATCTCAGAGTCATGTAGGACTTCACAAAGTGTTTTCTTTTTCTATCTCAACCTCACAACTGTTCTGTAAACTAAGCATTCATAGGACTACTTCATTGATGAAGAAACTAAGAGTTAGAGAGTTTTTGTGGCTTACGCAAGACCAGCCAGTTAACCTTTTTTCTTTTTAAATAAGTGAAGTGCCAGACATTGTGCCACGCTAGGCAGAGCTCCCTCTAAGCCAGACTGTGTGGATGAGGATGAAGAAGGAAAGCCAGCCTCTTGGTTTGCCAAGCCAACAGCAGGCCACATTTCAGTGCTCTCTCCACCTTGGCCGGGAAGCTTTTTGCAGGGCATCGTTTGTACAGCCACACAGGAGATCCTGGTGCTAGAGCTTGGGGACACAGCATTGGACCAAAAAGGGCTCAGTCTTGGCCTTCAGAAGTTGCTAATCACTCAGCTAACAAAGATCATAAAGAACAGAACCACACATTTTTGGACACTATGGCCGATGCTTTCTCCTGTACTCTGTGCCTTTTTTCCGATTATATCTCAAAATTTGAGTTTCTCATTTACAGCTCAATCAATGAAACCCAACTAGACTGTAAATGCACAGCAAAGCCTCATTGCCACTGCCTGGCCTCTTCTTGGTATGCAGTGCCAAGTTACCTTTGCCAGTTGGAAATGCACCGTAAAAATCTACGTTTCTCAGATCTAAAGGAATGCTCATCAAATTTCTTTTCCTCCATGGTAAACTAGGATATGTAGAAAGCACAGGAAAAACAATCTATCCATCCTATGTGGACTTGGAAAGAAATTAGTTAAGGCAAATCTTAAGAGAGACATGTGGCAAAACAGCAAATTGTGAAATTTGCCACTATGGTTACCATACTTTTTTTAAATGAATTATTATTTTTATAAAGAACCACTTGAATGGACTTTGCACTTGTATTTTTGGAAATGAGAGCCCTGGGAGTTGAGAGCTTAGAATTTTCCCTGGAGACACAATAATAAGGAAATGTAAGAATGCTGAAGGAATCTGAAGCATGACTTTGTGGAAACTAGGTTGGGACCATCTCAAAGGAACAACAAAGAACGTTCTGTTCCCCCAGTGACTGAGCTTCTCCCAGTTTGGATTCCTTTGAGGGTCAACTTGGGAGTTGTCCTTGGCAAGGCTCTATTGAATGTGCCATCCTTCCCCCGTTCCTGGTCACAATGATGGGTTTGTTTGACCCCTTCAGCCTGGCAGGGAAGGCATTCCTTCTCAAACACCGTCTTGGTTCTTTGATCGGGGGCAGGGTCAGAGGCACAAGGGTTGAGTTCTAAGCTGAAGGTTAATTTTCATGAGACAGGGTGGCCAGTGGTGCTGGGTTTCCAAACTCAAGAGACCCCGTATAGAAGATGTTTCCATGCTCCTTGTACCTAAAACCGCTCCCACTCATCCGGGATGCCTGATCTGCCTCTCTTGTGGCCATAAAGTGAATCGAAGTGATGGAGGTGAATGGCCGTGGTAATTGGTTATCAAGTCTGACACAAATGGAAGGGGCTGTGTTCACATGTGCGCTAAATTGGTTGGTCATTGGCTCCAATTGGCCCATGGATTGGTTAGAGGACAGCCAGGTCTGAGGAAAAGACTTGGGGCTTTCGAGCCAACCTGGCTCATCACTTCCCAAAGCAGAGGCCTCGGACAAGACACCCACCTCTCTGGAGCCTCAGTTTCCTCTTCTGTAGAAGAGAGATGCTAATACCTATCTTAAAAACACAAAGAGCAGCAGTAACAACCTCTGCTCTGAGAGGTTCTTACAAGATTTGAGTGAGATCCTGACTTTCAGGTCCCAACCACTTCAGGGTGAACAATGGATAGTTAGGGTGTCATCTCAGCTCTTGCTCTAGGATTTTTCTGGCAATTTTTCTAGGATCTAGGGCTGGTTCCTATCATGAAACAAAGGACTTCCTGTCTACCACTTCGTTCTCACCACTGCAGGCTCCCTCCCAGCAGGAGGCTTCTGGAAGACAGGGGCTGGAGTGTGACAAACATGCACAGGGAAACAATTACAGGCAGAGCAGAGTAGCTGGGATTCATTTGTCCACCCTTCCTTGTGTCCTTCCTTCTTTCTCTGAGCCTCCTCCTTGATCTGAACAATACCCCTCCCAGAACACCCTCCCTAACTTTTTCATCAACACTGGGAACAGACTTTTTGATTTGTTTTCCTGAAAACAGTGTTTAGGGAGTTCTGTTCAGGGGTCTGTGCCTGGACAGAGCTGGGCAGGTCTGCACAGGAAGCCCTGGAGGGCAGGTGGAGCTGAGCACAGACAGACCAGTGCTGAGGGCTACAAACAGTGGACTGCACCCTCTTATCTCTTCTCTCACCCCCTGTGTCTCTCGTAGTCTTCAGCCTGGGTCTGAACTCTTCTGTATGATCCTCCGTCTCCTTCTTTCCATCTCCCCACTTCACACTCACTCACTCATGCTTTGCTTGCCTGGTTCTTTCTCCCCTTTGACTTTCCCTGGGTCTTTCCTAGGCCCTGTGTCCTCTCGCAGACTCAGTTTTGCCTCCAGCCACGATTTTGCCTTGCCCCCCACTCCTTTATTCTAGAGCACAATCAAAATTCCAATCCCCTCAGGGTTGGGGCAGTGGGGTCGCGCAGTCCCACGATCCCAAGAAATTACGGGGGCCCTTTAAGGTCCAAGAAAGTGCCAATGGTTCGGCTTAAAATGGGTCTTGTCTCCTGAGTCCCCTTCCCCTGCCCCAGGACTACCAATTAGAAGCACTGCCGAGCTAAATACCACTGTTCACGGGGCAAACCTTCCTCACTGGAAATCATTAGCTTTTTACCATTTTTTTTTAATAAATCATGGTCCAAATAACCAAATAATGAATCTCTCGCTAAGCAGCATAATCAATCTTCATAACCCACGGAAATACACTCTGGAAAGATTGCATTTTACTGCTGTTGAAAACCTCAGTTTCATCAAATAAAAGAACAAATTGCCATTCAGGAAATTATTCTTGGGCTAAAATATGCAATCAACACTTAGCTTCCCACCTGCACAGTCCTAGAATGCACGTGGGGTAATGACATTTGACATGGGGCTTGTTACACTCCTGACCCACGAGAAGGGTTTTCATATTTTCAATTTGTAATGTCTGGCAAGATTCCCAAAGTAATTTTCAATTAAAGTCCCTGGTACTTGTCAAACCTGAAGACATTGCCCAAAAGATGGAATAACTTCATTAGGGGGAGACACATTCACTTTGTCAAGTATTTCAGCTGAGTGTGCAAACACTGCATTCTTTTCTTGCCCAAACCCAATAACTGAATAAAACAAAGTCATTTTCTGTCTCTTATTCTCTAAGTAGAAACAAATTTAAGGGGAGAGGATTGTCCAGTCCTAATTGTCAGCCTTATTCCTTCCATCTTTGGGGGACCTGCTCCTTCTTCCCCATTTTAGCCATGTTTGTTCATTCTCTTAGTTGATTCTACTTCTCCAGACGGTTTATGGGCAGGTACTTGACCCAAACTTGGCCCATCAGAGTCCTCCAGAATGTTTCATACTGGACTTTGGAGAAAAGCTATTTTCTCTCAGTCGTGTTGCTGTCAGTATTGGTCCAGAGCTTCCCCGAGAGAAAACCCATTGGAGAAAATGAAGCCATTATGCAGAGAAACCCAAAGGCTGGAATCTGGAGCAGAGAGCTCTGAACATATTTGAATCCCTGGTCCCAGCTGCCCAGAAAGCCACCTCTTGCCTTGCCCTTTCCCCAGCAGATTATGTGAACCAGTATCTGCTTCTCATTTGACTTAGGTTTATGCAAATAGAATTTTTACTTTTGCCTCCATGAGTTCTGACTAATACCTAAGTGATACCAACATAAGGATGTATTGGCAGATTAAGAATATAATGATCTTAAGAGACGTTTCCTAAGCATTTTCCTTAAATATTTATTGAGTCAATCAATAATAATATATTGTGCATCTACTGTGGGCCGGACACTTGAGGGACAAAGATTATTAAATGGTTACAGACATCAGGGGGCTCAAGGAGTAGTAAGGAATGCACACACATGAACAAGCCCATTGTTAGTACAGAGGTTCATAGGATCATACAAAATGCAATGAGTGATTCGCTGCAACTAGGGCATTCAGGACGGCTTCACGGAGGAGACAGCACTTTTCTGCATCTTGAAGGGTGAATGCAATTGCAACAGGTAGAGAAAGGTGTAAAGGTGCTGCAGGCAGAGAGAGCGCATGCTAGGCGTCAGAGGCCCAAACATGTGTGGCATTTCTCAGGAGCATCCAATAGTTCAGTGTGGATACAGGTCTGGTACCTGGAGGGGAAGAGAAAGGTGATGAGATGAGCCTGAGAAGGTAAAGTAGGAGCAGATAATAAAAGGTACAACTTCATCTCTTGGCACGGAAACACCGAGACCTTAAAGCAGAGCGTTTAAACAAGCAGGTATGTGTTTTCAAGTTAGAATTTTAAGAGCAGTCTAGCAAGTGACTGGATTGTAGAGGGGAATGACAAGAAAAAAGAAGGCAGTATGGGGGCCCTTGAAATTCAATTGAACCTTGACAAGGGCATGAAGTAGGACTGTGGATGTGCGAATGAATGTGAGGGAATAAATTTGAAAAAGATTTCGGAGGCAGAATAACCAGAATGTGGTCATGACAGAAAGTGCAGACTGGCGAGGAGGGACCAGCCAGGAGCATCTCCAAATTTCAGCTTGAATGGCTGGGTAGACAGTGATGCTGTTAATTAGAATGAGAAGCACAGGAGAGGAAAAAAATCTGAGCATACAACAAGAAGTTGAGAGATTGGGTCTCTTCTCAGCTCTTCCATCAACCAAGTGTCTGACCTTGGATACATTGCTTAACTCATGTTTTCTCAACTATAAACAGAAAAGGCCAGAAAACTCCACCCCCAGGTTCTTTCCTAGCTTGGACTGTGTGTAAAGCAAAAGACATAGCATGAACAAGATGGGTCTGACAAAGTCTAAAAGTCAAAAGCATGAACTTAAGCTGGGAGTGGCTGGGAGCTCTGAATGAGTTGCAAACCAAGAGTGACTGGTCCCTCTGATCTTGCGGCATGGAAGTCATTCTTTGCTTTCTACTTAGGTCAAAGGTCTATAAAGACCCACTCTCCTACATGTATTTGGTATATGACCAAGACAGCATTGCAGAGTACTAGGGAAAGAAGACACTATTCAAAAATGATGGTGGGACAATTGATGATCCAGATGGGGAAACATGGAATTAAATTGATACCTCATACCAAACACAAAATCAATTCCAGATGGACGAAGGATCTAAATGTGAAAGGCAAAACTTTTCTAATCATATATAGGAGAATATCTTTATAACCTAGGACAGCAATGGACTTTGAAAAAAATTTTTTATTTTGAAATAATTTTGGACTTACAGAAGAGTTTCAAGAATGGTAGAAAGCATTTCTTTATATTCTTCACCAAATTTCCTTTAAAGTTAACATCTTACATAACAATAGTACAACTACCAAAACTAAGAAATTAATGTTAATACAATACTATTAACTAAGCTATTTGAATTAAATCAGACCTTTTCAAAAGGTACCAAAAACCTCTACATGTAAAAGATTGATAAATTCAACCATATTAAAACTAAGAATTTTCATTCATGAAAGAACACCATAAAGAAATGTAAAAGGCAAGAAACAAATTAGGTAGCAATGTTTACAACACATATAACCAATGAAGGATTTGACTTGGAACATAAGAAGAGTAAGAAGAACTCTTACAAATTAATAAGAAGGCAAATGACTTAAAAGAAAAATGGGCAAAAGATATGTATAGGCATTTCGCAGAAGAAGAGATATAGGAATGGCCAATAAACAGATCAAAGATTGCTCAACCTAATCACTAATCAGGGAAATGTAAATTAAGACCTCAAGACCAACAACAGCAAGTCCTGGAGAAGATATGTATCAAAATTCATTGCTAGTGGGATGGAGATGGGTCCCACCACTTTAGGATCTCCAGGTGATTCATATACCTATTAAAGTTTGAGAAGCCCTGGTCTAGAGAAACTCCTGCTCATGTGGCTATATAGCAGGAGAGGTGGAAGAGAGTGTTGGCAGCACTGTTCACAATAACGAAAAAGTAAGAACAACACAAACATCCACCAACAGTAAAGTGGATAAATAAATTGCATATAGTTGCACAATGGAATATTATTCCAGCACTGAAATGGAGTGCACTCCTCTTAGGTGGCGTAAGGATGAAGCTTAGCAAAAAACATATTGAGACATTTTTAAAAGCAGGCCACAGAAGATTAATACAGTATGCTACCAATTTAATATAGCTTAAACACAAGCAAAGCCAAATAATGTATTATTCAGGAATCCATACATCCTTGAGAAACTCTGTTTTTTTCCAAAAGGGATAAATGAAATTTGTGAGATTGCTGACTTTGGTGGCAAAGCACGGAGATGAACAGGAGGGGCGTGCACCACATCAGATGTGGGCAATAATAATAGTAATTCTTAGGTTAGGAGGCAGGCAAGCTCACAGGTGTTCCTTTGACTATGGTGCTTTTTAATATATATATTATTTATGTTCTCTTTATATAATATTACTTAATTTAAAAATCATTTTTTAAAAAGCCTCCCAATGCCCCAGCATTCCCAGCAGCCCAAGTTACTGAGCTGGGCATTAAAGATTTTGAGCCCATTGTAAAGGGAATGCAAAGAGGAAGAAGGAGAGACGAAAGAAAGAGTAAACTAGTGGGAATAACAAGGCAGAGACAGAAAAGGACTAAGAGCCAAGGTAATGCACACAAGGCCAGGGGAAGAGGTCTGCCGATACAGTAGAAGCCAGCGTGATGCTCAAAATCATGACCTTTCCCGGGATTAATGGGATGACTCAAAAGCCTATTTCCAAGGGCTAACCCATAGCCTCTGAGGCCCAGGATCACCTTCTCAACCCTTAGTGAGGAGGCATGGATGGTTAAACAAGGACAGATAATGTGTAAATACATAAGTAATTAGTAATATACACGTATACACTGGATTTAAGTAATACATCCAGCGATTGTTGGACAGCTAATACCTGAAATGGGTGAGCCAAAGCACCCTTCTAAATGTCAGCACGCCAGCCCCTTGGCTGGGACCGCCATCACCAAATCTCCCAGGCTCTGCTCTACGACTGCAACAGGATGAAGGACTCCTCGGCGGACACACACCAGGAGGGCGAGGCTTGTGTGGAGCAGCAGTTCTCAAACTTGGCTGCACATTGGAATCACTTGAGATTTAAAAACTTCAGCCGTCTGGGTTCCATCCCCAGAGACTCTGATTTAACTGACATGGGGTACAACTGTTACATCGGGAGTTTTAAGAGTTCCCCAGATGACTCTAGTGTGCAGCAATTTTTTAAAAAGATTTTTAATACAGCAGCTTCCCTTTCAAAAGTGCCTGTGTGGCATCATACAGTTAATGGGCCATATCACCTGGGGCAAAAATAAGAGCATGTGAGTCCCTTGGGATGCAGGCCACAACCTGGACATGTTGCATAAGAATGCGCAAATTCATAGTGTGGAATGGTGGTGGGTGCACTGGCCCGTGCTCAGAACATGAGGATATGATGAAATTGTTAGGGTGACCCCAAGAATGATGACCTTTTGATTAATAGATATTTTATGCCAGGGTTTCTCCACAGTGACACTATTGACATTTTGGGCCAGACAATTCTCTGTTGTGGGTACAGTTCTGTGCACACGCACCATAGGATGTTTAGCAGCATCCCTGGTCTCTGCCCACTAGACACCTGTAGCACCTTCCCACTTCTGACAAACAAAAATGTCTGCAGACATTGACAAATGATCCCTAATGGACAAATCTGTCGCTCAAGCAGGCATTCCACCGGGTGGCAGGATGCCAGTCTCCTCTTGCAGGCAGAGCTGTGATATTTTTTTGCAGCCCCTCACGCTTTGGTTTGGGGGCCAGGAGAGCAGGGGATGAGGTTCAAGCCACAGCACCCAGTAGGCTCGTAAGCCTCGTTCCAAAGAGCTCTCTCCTTCCTCCT
The DNA here is from genome assembly GCF_037783145.1 of Equus przewalskii. Lineage (NCBI taxonomy): Eukaryota > Metazoa > Chordata > Mammalia > Perissodactyla > Equidae > Equus > Equus przewalskii. The sequence continues at coordinate 133,902,650 of NC_091831.1, forward strand.
CCTAGCTCTGCTTGGGGGTGGGGAGAGGAGGAGCTGGGTGATTGCGATAGGCTGGTGCTGGGGGCAGTTTGACCCAAGTTCTTGGGGTCTTTCTTTCAAATGGGAGGTGGTCATATCTCTTTGCCCCACTTTGGGGCCCTGGTGACCATTTCTAGAGAAACAAGGAAAATGCCACTCCATATCCTGTTACCAAGGTAATTTTTAAAGCCATGCTCGAGGTCCTTGCACCAGGCACATCTGAGCAGGAGCTTTGCACAAGTTGGCCTGATATGTGAACCTGTCTGGGAAAGAGCCTGTGTGCTTCCAGTTGTTGTAAAATAAACATGGGGCTCTGAGCTTGGGGGAGGCTGGGCTTTGTCAGGTTCCAGGCTGATGTTGCCCACGGTGTCGTCACCTCTAAATAATGAGCAGAGGCCCAGAATATGAAACGTTGTCTCCAGGGAAAAAAAAAAAAATCACAGTGAAATTTGAATTTGAATACCTTTTCCAAGTTCAATAGCAAAACTATTTATTGAACATGTTGCCTGGGGCTAGCACAGAAGCCTGGACCCCTGGCCTCTAACAGCTTCCACTTGCACACACTGGAGCACAGAGAAAGCAATTCCCACCAACAGCAATGCTATGGTTAAGGGGAAATGTGAAGGGAGAGTTCAGTAGAAGTGAGGTGCTTTGCAAAGGACGAGCCAGAGGTGAGTGGGCCAGAGCATCTGGCAAGGACTGTTGAAGTGGAGGATGAGAGAGGGTTGGAAGGGAGGAGGAGAGCAGGGAAGGCATTCTGGGGAAGGCTGCAGGGGTGCTCCATCTCAAACCTCAATTCTTCCCAAAAACGTCCATTGTAGATTGTGGCTTTGTGTTTCTTAATCCAAGATCCCATTAAGAAGCACACATTGTATTTGTTTCTCACTTCTCTTAATTCTCCTTTCATCCAGAACAGCCTCCCCATCTGCAGGCATTTTAAAGAGGATTTAGATTAACCAGTAGGAATCATGCACCATTGGGTAATTAGGGTTAGAAGATGGCAAGTGACAAAGTAGCTACTCAGATACGCTGGGAAAACTCTTGGAATATTTAAAAGGCTCTAAATCGTAAATTAGCCCCCACCTTGCAGAAGAGTGTTTAAAACCTATAGAACGAAGAAAGAACTTAGAAATCATCTGGTCGTACTTCTTAATTTTACAGAACAGTTGCCTTAAATCGTTTTTGGAATACGATGGAAATCAATCCATCCATCAATCAATCAATCACTTTACAGACAAGAAAACTAAGACTCATGGAGACATGACTTGTGTATTACTACTTACTTCTAAAAAGAAGGGAGAAGCTATATTAAAACCTGTGTCTCTTTGGTCAGCATTGTGTCTCCTGATTGCCATCCAGAGCTCCTCTCACCTTCTAGAGCCTATGTTGGGGATGAAGGAGGTGAAGTCCCCACCAGCTCCACAGCATGGTCAAGATGGCTGACACTGACTCAGAAGACACTCGCTCCCATCAGGGTGAGCCCTGGGCTGGCTCACAGCTGAGGAGCCTGCTGCCACTGCCTGAAGTTTCCCATGAGGACGGAGGGAAGAGCCAGAAAAGCTGTCTGAGACATCCCACATACCAGATCACATACACATGACCTGCAGTTTCCGTTGGCAGACTCCACTACTCCAAATCTCAGATAATTCACTTTGGACAGAGATTTACATGTATTTTTCCCTTGCCCAGAAAGGCAATCATGTCCTAGGGAAAGAAGGGCTCTGGTCAGCTGCAGACCATACAACTCTTTTTTGGCCTCAAAGAAAAGGACATTTCTCGGAAAAGGCCATCACTGGGGGCCAGGCTGTCTTTAGTCCCTTCCTTTCTGGATGGTCTCCCTCTTTCCAGGTGCCCACCCCCTGCCCAGGATATCCAGAGTTCCTGTGCTTCCCACTGCTTCTCCAAGGCAATGTCAAAGCTACGAAATCATCTTGTGCTTTTGTCTTGTAGGACACCCATTTGCTCAAATTTCTGCTCTTTCTGAATTGAACTAATTCAAGTGAATGTGACTGGTAGGGTGATTTGCATTTGCAAGGAATGGACCAAAGACAATTCTAAGTAAAGCCCTTAGAGAAAGGTCTTTGAACCCAGAGGCACTTGAAAGATGATCTAGTTCAGATCCTTTCTGACTGTTCTGTGAGCCCCAGGGTTCTGTAGAGGTGCTCCAGGGGCTGCCACCAGGCTGAGAGTGTTCTCAAGAAGGCAGGAAATTCTGCCTTGCTTCCTCGGATCCCTCTACTTCTGTCTATCTTATACATTGAGGTTCCACCCACAATTTCTATTCAGAGGATTTTGCTTTTCAAAAGAAAGTTTAAAAACTAGTGATCAATACTGCAACACGAATGAACCTTGAAAACATTACGCTAAGAGAAAGAAGCCAGATACAAAGGACCACATACCATGTAATTCTATTTATATGAAATATCTAGAATAGGCAAATCCACAGACTCAGAAAATAAATCAGTGGTTGCAAAGGGTTGGGAGGAGTGGGGAATTGAGAGGGACTGATAATGGCTACAGAGTTTCTTCTAGAGATGATGAAAATGTTTTGAAATTAGATATTGGTGATGGTTCCACAACCTTGTAAAGACACTAAAACTCACTGGATTGTATATTTCAAAAGGGTGAATTTCATAGGATGTGAATCATAGCTCAATTAAAAAAAAAATCAGTGACCTAATCCAATCCCTTCCTTTTTCAGTGGAGAAAACTGAGCTCTAGAAGGATGAAGAGACCTACCTAAGACCTGAGCACCTGAAAGGAGCAAGCCCAAAGTCAAAAGTGGATCCCTAACCAAATCCCAGACTTTGTGGTGGAATTGCAAGCAGGTAGGGAAGATTTCCTGTGTCTCTCAGATCACGTGAAGGAACCAACAGCCTCGACTGCCTTCATAGAAGCCTGGCCCTAAACAGAAAGACCAATGGCTCCTCCCCGTCTCCTTCCCGCCTGTAACTTTACCCATGTAGTGGAAAGGCGTTGCTGTAATGAGAAGAGCTAGACCAAAGGGAAGGATGAGAACAGAACCACCCCATAGGATTGTGTGGGCTTGTGCCCAGTGGGAGGAGCAAGGGGGGTCTGTGCTCCGCTCACCAAGGCTTGGCTGGACTGCAGAACCGCATCCACACTGACTCTCACCAGCCCTGGTTCTAGTGCCTGTGCACTGTGTAACCATGCACAAACGACTTCATCCCAAAACTGGGCTCCTTCCACATAAAATGTGGTTCATAATAATAATAACACCTTCCTAGAAATGAATAAGTTAACAGATATAAATTTCCAATGCAAGCATTATTATTTTTATTACCATGTGAAGATACTGTAAAGAAGTCTCAATGGCCAAGAGCTGTGTTCTATTTTGCGGCGACCACCTATCAGATGGAAATTCAGAATTGCGTGTTAGAAATGACCTAGACCCATGTCTAAAAGAGAGACAGCTACACAGGGGAGAGCACTCATAGAAGGACAAAGTTTGCTTCAGGATAGGAAAGAGTTACATTTTTCAGCACAGAATCAAACAGAATCTCTCCTCCTCATCTTTCTGCCTTAAGTTTTTAAGGCCATGGCAAAAGGACTGAGGCGAAAGAAAAAGTCTGACAAGCCAAATTCCACAACTGAGTCTGAGTGTCTGGGGATGGTATGGTGTTGGGGTAGGGCTGGGGGACAGAGGCTTCAAGAAGGTACTGATGCTTGAGCTGGCTTTGGAAAGACAGGAAGACATTGTTGACAAAGAAAAACGTAGAAGAAAAGCCCAGAGACAGCACACTCTATGTATGAACAACAATGGGGTGCTGCTTGGTGGGCAGAGAGAAGAGGGGCCGGGTTCTTGAGTTGGCTGATGATGGTGGGAAGAAACCAAGGCAGAGATGAATTAGGCCTTCCTCAGTCCACCTCCAGGACCAGTGCTCTGAATCGTCCTCCAAGATACAATGGGGACTGACTGAGAAGACGGAGCCTCTACTGAATTCTGACCTGAAATACCCAGAACCTTGCCCTGAGGGGAAGGACAATAACCTCCATCCAAATCCACATGGTTTTCATCTATAATTCCAGAAATCAGTAGAATGGAAGCATTTCTGTCATAGTGAGCTATCTAGTAAGAATTCACTACTTCAAAGGAATTTTCCCTAAATAAATGTGGGATATAGTTTCACGACATCAATCAAAGGAGGCACCAAGAAATCCACGCTTAGGAATGGCCCACGTGTTCAAACTCCCAACAGCCTGATGTTCTTGTGAATGAACAGTGAAATGAAGGAGAGGACTGGGGCATTTTCAGGCATCGTGTACGTGTTTTTTGAATAAACAAAGGGAAGAAATCAGACTCAACTGGTGCCTCTACACTATAGATTATTAAACCTCTCTGTAGGAAGCTTGCATATCATGACATAGAATACGCCACTTGGGCCCTCATTAGCTGCAGAAAGGAGACTCGTGAAATAAAATCCAGGCCTCCTATTTGGGGAGTTGGGTGACATGGAGATTATGGGCCACCTCAGCTGTCATGTGGTGAGCTTCAGTTCTCAGTAATGTTTGTGGCAATTTACACTCGTAGTTATAAAAGTAAACCCCATGTTCCAATGGGAGTGGAAAAGCAAGAGGATGGAATTATCTCTCAGGTTAGAAGAGAGAAAAGAGCTGCAGAGGTTTGCCCTGGCGGAGAAGGGCGGGCATCCTCTTTCCGTGTCAGCCCATGTCAAGTACACTGACAGAGAGAGTCCACGAGCTGCAGCTCAATGCCCCTGAGGGGAGGAATTGTGTCCATCTCATTGTGGGTGGACCCCAGCGACCAGCATGTGCTTGGCCTACAAAGGGAGCTTAACAAGGCATAGCTGAATTCATGGGTAAACAAATGGTCATGGTGCAGTATTATTTATAGACGCATGCATATATCCATGTGAAATAGCACCAGTATGCAGGATCACATATAGATAAATAAAATATATGGGCTGCCTGCAATGTGTTGAATACATAAGGTACTTGAAACCTATAAGTGACAACACGTATACCTCTGCCGGGGGAGAATGCAGAGCCATCTCCTTCACTTTCAAAACATCAGCTCGACTGCTTGAACTTAGAGCTAACACATTTGAAGTCACAGAAATTCAGGGCTCCAGGCACTTGTCTACACCTTGCCAAAAAATCATTTGAGCACTGGCACTCTCAGACAGAGACAATCCAAGGACACGGGAAGAGGGTTTTTTTGAGGATCCCCAAACTCTACCCCTATGAGGAGTTGGACCTGGGGATCTCACAGAGTAGCCAAGGCCACATGTGCGTGGCCACTGAGCACTGATATGTGGCTGGTCCAAGCGGAGATGTGCGGGAAATGGAAAACACACATGGGATATCAAAGACTTGGTATTAAAAAAAGAATTTAACGTACCTTATTAATAAATGTTTCACATTGATTCCATGTTGAAATGATTAAATTTTGGATATATTAAGTTAAATAAAATATATTTCAAAATTAATTTCACCTGTTTGTTTTTACTTTTTTAATGTGGCTACTGGAAAATTTAAAATTACAAAGGTGACTCACAAGGGCCAAAAGGTGCAAGTAACCCAAATGTCCATCGATGGATGAAAGTATAAACCAAATGTGGTATATATATATATACACATATATATACACACACAATGGAATACTATTCAGCCTGAAAAAGGAAGGAAATTCTGACACATGCTGCAACAGGGATGAACCTTGAAGATATTATGGTAGGTGAAATAGGCCAGGCACAAAAGGACAAATATTGTATGATTTCTCTTATACGAGGTACCCAGAGCAGTCCAATTCATAGGGGCAGAGAGCAGAATGACGGCAGCAGGGAGTGGGCAGTGTTGTCTAATGGGTAGAGTTTCAGCTTGTAAAGATGAAATGAGCTCTGGAGATGGACGGTGGTGAGGATTGCACAACACCACGAATGTACTCAATGCTGCTGAACTGTACACTTAAAAATGGTTAAAGTGGTAAGTTCTATGTCGTGTGTACTTTACCCCACACACAAAAAAAATAACAAAAGGAAAATAAATACAATTCACTGAAAAGACTTTTAGTGAATTCCAAATAATAAAATCTTCATTTTATTAGATCTTTGGTTTCCAAGTCAATAAAAATGTTTCTTCTCTGCTTCTTAAACTTCAGCTCAAGAATCTCTCTACATTTAAGGGAATCTCTCACTGACAATGTAGCAGCTTTCTAGGTTGTCCAAAAGGCAATTCCAGGGTTTGCCCTTTGCAGGACTGCTGGGCCAGGGATCCCTGGGTGTGAGCATGCAGAAGTTGGTGTGAGCGGAGACCCTGGTTTGGGGCTGCGGAAGGAGGCAGGAGAATTTTGTTGTTGTTGATGGCAGGTTAAAGAGAAAAGAGAGAGAACAAGGGAGCTTGTCACATGAGGGCCATTCCTTACCAGGTCTCCTGGGACTCCAGAGGGAGAAAGGCAGTTAGGGCAGAAGGAAAAAGAAACTGTTGTCAAGAGAACCGTGTGAGACTTTAGCAAAAGCAGGGCCACTTTGGGGCCCAGGTGACGAATGTAGCACAGAGCAGGAGGAAAGTTTCTTCCTCGGCTTGGGTGCAGAAGCCCCCGGGAGGGCGACCATGGAAGCAGAATCTGCTCTGGGCACAGAGGCTGGTGTTGCCACCAGCAGCAGAGACTGAGTGAGGGGCAGCAGAGGGAGGACTGAGACAGGAGCTGCATAGTGACTACAGACGGCCAGCTGGGATGTCGGCCCATGGGGGCTTCTCTTTGTAAAGACACAGAAATATTCGGAGGGGCTTTAAGGAAGCTGGAGGACTCTCACAAGCATGTGAGGGAGCAAGAACGGGAACTCAGAGTGATTGACATTAATGTGACTTAATTTGTACTCCAACTGGCGAAGCCTGGGAGAGGGCTTAGATTACACGTGTGCTACAAGAGTGCCCCACTTTTTCACTCTAGAGGGAAAATACCCCATAAATGCCAGAGAATGGTTTGGTAAAATAAATTTACGTCCCTGAACAAACAAAAATCCAAAGGCAGGATGATTTAATTCCGTTTGAAAGGACTATAATGAACACCAAGGAGGAAATCCATTATTCAGAGGGGATTCTCCCAAGAAAAGTCTCCAAAGCAAGATGCTGGAACCACTTTTCCCAGGGAGAGAACCCCTGGGAGAGAAGAAGGTGACCTCCAACATTTTCTAAAGTAGTTAGGGCGTAAGTGAGCCTGCGCCCCGGCCACAGGCAATAGGACCAAAAACCCTCATCCCATCTAGCACTAGGGCGGCTGATCTAACCCAAGCCCTGAGCTGTGGCCCAATTTGAAAAATTATCAGGAGCAACCATATTGCAGATAATGCAAACACAGAGCAAGTCACTCAGCAGAGAAGCAAAAACAAAAGTACACAGCGTACATTGCAGGGAGGGAGCTCTCTTTCCCACTCCCCATATCCTCCTCACTCTTGTCCAAGAGGAGATGCGAATCTGCTTGGACCAGACTCCAGGTTGCTGATTGGGCTGTATTTCCCAGGACCTAATCCCTGTGTGTTGGGAGGGCGTGTACCTGACTCAGCCCTTCTCCTGCCCCAGGTGAAGTTACCCAGGGGCTTTTCCCAGTGTGGGGAGAAGTCTGATGTTTCATCTTTTTCTCCAGTTCTGCCTGGGGCATTCCTACCTTTTTGATCTCCAATCTAGGCTCCTAATAATGCGCAGAAAATTAGTGTATGCAAATTCTTCTGACTTATAAAAAGCAATAAATAAATATTAGGTTTGATGCCTACTGCTGTTTTTAGTGATTATCGTCCCCTTTGTGATTCACATTACGGTCCTTAACTGAAGTACACTAGAAGTGTGCTAATGGAATACTTACTTCATGAGATATTTCCACATGAAAGAGATCAGCAAGATGATCAGAAGGAATTGAGGCATTCTGTTCTTCCCAGAGAAGGACGAGAGCCAAGTCTTCTGTGTAGCATCAATGCCCACGGATGCCTATTACGTTGATTCTGCAAAATCTTGTAGGCCTTCTGAATCATTAAAGAAAGCTTAGATTGTGTCTAGTTTATTTTTTTAGGGTTAAGTGTATTTCCTTGTATTTGAATTCTTTGTAAACTCGTAATCTGCGTGTGGTGACTTGGTTATTTAATTAAGGAATATCCATGCCATCCGCCAACCAAACCAGATACTCTTTGATTTTGACCCAGATGACCTGAACTTTTATGTCCAGCTGCAAAGTCCTCTCTGTGCCTGAACTTTCCTGCCCCTACCGCATGCAAGGGTGAGTCCTCCTGATCGCCTTTGTCAACATAAAAATTAAGTCAGAGCAAAACCAGCTCCATAGATCATTCTGATGTAAATCAAAGCTCTTTGGGAAAATCAGGGCAACAGCACAGCATGTGGGGTTTTCCAAGTGGGATTCATGCAGCAGAACCTCCCAGGGGCCTGATACCTGTGCACTGTGGTGCCCACCCCAGTACTCTGGAGGAGCCCCCCTCATAGGAGTCCCTTATTGTACTTTCTTCTTCATTTTTTAACTCTTCCATTTAAAATAATTTCAGACTTACAAAAAAGGTCTCAAAAATAATAAAAGAAATCCCATATATCCTTCATCCAGGTTCCCCAAATGTTAACATCTTACATAACCACAGTACAATGATCAAATCAGAAAATTAACATTACCTCAATCCTTACTATCTGCACTACAGACCTTATTCAAGTTTCATTAGGTGCCCACTAATTGTCTCTTTCTGGTCCATGATCCAATCCTGGGTCAAATGTTGCACTTCATTGTCACATTTCTGGCCTGGTGGAGGCCATGTTTGTCTCTTCAGTTTCTCGCTCTGTGGCCCCAAGGAAAGTGGACATTCCATCCGCCTCAGGCCCTCAGCCATGGAGGAGGCCTGTCCTCAGTGTGGGACAGGGCAAGCACTGAAGGGAGAGAGACCTCACAGCCAATAGCCATGACCCCACTCCCATCCTACACCACCCGCAGTGAAATACTATCCAGGGGCTCTATAGCGTGTACCAGATCTGGGGAAAACCTTTAGGATGTTCATTTTCCCACCTCTCAGAGTCCTCACAGAACATATTCTTACTTATTCTTTCATTGTCAAGTAAATTGGATTTTCCACAGAGAAATTTCTCATCCTTTAGCAATGCTGTTTAACCAATAAAGATCCCTTTTTCTCCATGTTTTTCTCAACCACAATCACAATATAATTATATGTCAAAAAGTTATACTCACCATCCCCACTCACACACACACACACAATCTTCTGAATGCATATTAACAAGTTTTAGTTATTGTTAAAATGCAACATATCATAATGGTTAAATGCCACATGCTGGAACCAGATTGTCTGAGTTCAAAATCTGGCTCTGTCCCTCACTAGCTTTGTGACCTTGTGCCTCAATTCCCATCTATAAAATGGGGATAGTAACAGTGTAGACCATATATGTTTGTTAGAAGGAATAAATGTGTGCAAAGCATTTAAAACAATTTCTGGGACACAGTTAACACCATATGGGTACTTGTTAAATACATGTTAAAAATAAAGAGGCCAGTGAGACTATTTTAACCAATTAGCACCCTTTGTATTAACACGCTATTGGATATAAATCTTCCTAAAATGTAAATTGATCACGTCACTTACATTGTTAAAGCTCTTTGGTTGTTGGCAGTGGTCTAAAACTGGCAGCCTCCAGGTGGAATCCAGTGTACAGATGGGTGTTATGTGCATGCACACACAAGCACATTTTTTCATTTGTTATTGGGCCAACATTTAATATGAGAGATTTCACAGAAAGTGAATTTCTGACATTTCTCAAAATTCAGACCTATCCACATGGAGCTTATGTTCCCCCAAAACAGCAACCTCAAACAGAGCTAAACAGAGGCAGCTTCCCTTTACACAGGGCCTGGATGGTGCAGTCAGCCACAGTCCCCACCCCTCCCTATAGTCTCCTCCACTGAAATGAGAGCAAGTTGTCATTTATGATCCTGTGTACACTGTCGTTTTCCTTATAGTAGTGAAATATTTCTCTTTACCTCTATCAAGAACGGAACCAATAAAGAGTTTACAAGGGCATATTTAAACAGGCACATGAGAATGCATAGTTCTGCGTAGACATGAAATTTTTTCCCACACATTTTACAAGTGAATTGTGTCAGACTTGAAAAGTACAATCAAAGATGCTATTTCTTATATGGACCTCCTCATTTGCTGCTGCTTCATTCATTGCTGGCTGGCCACAGTACCTATTCAAGTGTGTGAGTCCCGGTCCACCGAATAAATCACCAATATTTGCCCTACCATTTCAGGCCCTTCATGACCTCATCCCTGTGGATCCCCTCAAATTTACTTCCCCCCACACACACATCTATATTCAGCAATTTTGAACTATTTTTGGTAATGTGACTCCATGTTTTTTATCAGCGTCTTATAAATGGAACATCTAGCTACAAAATAGAAATTTTAGCCTGGCGCTCAGTCTTAAATCACTGGCATTCATCAGCATTATACCTTCCAAAATATCCATGAAGAAAAAAAGAAGATAACATTTGATTTAATCATGTAACCAAAGTCATTTTGATGATAAATCAAAGTTAGACCATCAAGAACAAAACGTATCTACAAATCTTCAAGCATAATTCATCTCGACTACAACACAGTAACGACATGCCTAAGGGGTGCAAATGCAATCCCACGTGCCACACAGCAATTTAATCAACTGACACAGACCATTATGAGTTGGAAAATACGTGTGACAGTACATATTTGGGATAGTATCAGTAACATGCTGACATTTCCTCCTGGAGGATCAGACTCTGTATATATTACAAGAATCATCTTAGCCCAAACAAAATTGATCCTGGTTTAGGAAAGATCTTTCTTTGGTTGAGAGTTCAGAGTAAATGGAGAGGGGGCTGAAAAGAATTTTGTACTTAATGGATATCTGTGGGAACAAGAGGATGATTACTAATGGTGTTACCCACATGTCAGGCCCTAGATCGGGGAGGGGCGGGGAGGGGAGAGGATGGGAGAGGATGGAAGGGAGGAATAGGGAAGAGGCCCTTATCCTAGCCCCTGGCAGCTTCGTTGTTTAGCAAAACGACAGAGTGTGAGATGAACAAGATTTTGACAGGTCCCTCAAAGCCATGAGCTCCAGGAAAACTTTCTCTATTTGAATTCACATATTTTTTGATGTACATATGTCATTTTTAAGTTCTTCGTTTCTCAGATGAGGAAACTGAGTCCCTGAGAGTTTGGCTTGCCTGAGAATGGACAGCTATTAAGAGCTCAGATGTTTGAATTTCAGGGGCTCTGATAAGCAACCCACAGTTGCTTCCCCTACTGCAGTAAAATAAAAGAAGACATTTCAAAATTTCAATATTTTACTGATTTTTTCTCTCATCTTAAAAACTATTTTGGTGCTAAAAGTCTCTGATTCCTTCGTCTTTGGATGACAAATGATATAGGAGTAACGTACATCTCCCATAGGTAAATAATCACCCCCGTTCACTGGGCACCCACTGTGTGCCAGTCACTGTACACAGGTCATCTCATTTAATTCTCACAATGATCGTATGAGGTAAGTAGTGTTATCCCCGTTTTACAGTGAAGAAAATAGAGGTTCAGAGTGGTGAAATAACCTGTCCACAAGATATAACTCATAAGCGGTGAAGTCAGGATTTTTCAGGTTTTCCTGCCTCCAAAATCTGTGCTCTTTGCCCTACACTGAAATGCCTCTCGAAATATCATAGCATAATAGTTATGATTCTGCATTGACCTCTACAGGCCAGGCCTTGGACCAGATGCCTCCCCTAGGCTCTCAACTCATCGTCACCCCAACACTATGTCCGTTCACATATATGGAACAAACCTTCTGAGAGAGGCTGATTTGCCACAATCCCAGAGCCTATGTGTGAATGAGGATCTTTTAGGATCCAAAGCCAGGCTTCACCTTAGAAGGACTCACAACCTTTGGTGGAACATTCTAAATGTTGCAAGCAAGTAGTCTAGATGAGTCCTTCTCAAACTTCACTGCATTTAGAGTCAGCTGGTCAGCTTTTTAAAATTCCATTGCCCATATTGTTTAATGGGTTTAGAGTTTCTGTTGCGGGGGATGAGAAAGTTCTGGAAGTTGGTAATAATGATGGTTGCACAACATTGTAAATGTATTTAGTGCTACTGAATTGTACACTTAAAAACTGGTTAAAATAGTAAATTTTATGTCACGTATATTTTATCACAATAAAAAAAAATCTGTTTCCCAGGCCCTAACCCCTAGACTCGCAGGGTCTGGCAGATATCAGGACTTTGAAAGCTCCTCGGTTGATTCCAAAGTCCGGCGCTGTGACTTAGAACAGCGCTCCTCAAACTTAAATGTGCCTATGAGTCACCTGGGGAGTTTGTAAAATGCAGCCTTAGATTCAATAGGTCTGAGGTGAAGCTTATAATTCTGCATCTTTATCAAGCCCCCAGGTGATGCTGCTGTTGCTGATCCATGGACCACACGTTGAGTAGCAAGGCTTCAACCTGGTTGCATGTTGGAATCACCTGGAGACAGTTTATTTCCCCAGGAGTTCTGTGGAACTCCACTTCCCTGGAATGCTAATAGTTTTATGTGTTTAAAAACAAAAAAGAAAGATTCTACAGATAAATTTGGGAGAGATTGGGTTAAACAAAGCTAAGGAAGCTTCTCGGCTACTTTAGCATGCTCATGCGTATTGTGAATCTCTAAGAGGGAGACAGATAGTGCACAGCATTTCCCAGACACAGCCGACCCGAGAATGCTTGGCAGAGCAGAGCAGTGCCCAGGTGGGCAGCCAGCACTCTGCAGTGTTGTGCACTGGGAGAGTCTGTCAACTCTGCTGAAAGCTGCTGCAGGGAGGGTCAGGGAAAGCCTTGAAATCAACTTCTGATGCAGACCGATACACCTTGGGACAGGGACAGGGAGGTGGGGTCTTACAGGGAAGATGAGATACCCCCACACCTTGGTGAGCGAACCCAGCCACTCGTTTTCACCTACCTTGAGATCCATGACTGTAAATGTCCCTCTTCTACTGGAAAGGCCTCAGCTTCTTTATCTGCACAGGAAGGAGGTTGGGTCCTTCCAAGTATGGGAATATCACAAAGTATGGGAGTATGCAACTCTAGAACCAGCAAGTAGCAAAATCACAATTTGGGGGTCAGATCATGTGGGTGCATTTTGAAGACTCACTAGGTTTGGAATGAACAGAGGATGAATTTTAAATTCATCTAAAATCCTCAAAGAACACATTTTAGCCCAAATTCTAAGATTGAATTTAGTGGGTATGACTCTTGGTCTTTTCCCTCTGCCTCACTCTCAACTCCAGATCAAGTCCTGTTGGTCCTGCCTGGAATCCAGCTGCAGCATTCCCTCCCCGTTTCTAACCACCGTTGTCTCTGGCCTGGAAAAACACGCTTCCCCCAACCCAAGCTATCCTCACCCTGCCCAAAGGCCCCTTTCCAAAAGGCAAACCTGACCAAGTCTTGCCCATGCTTAAACCCACCAACAAGCCTCATGCCCTCAGGAGAAAGTTCAACTCCTTGGCCTGGCTACAGAATTCAGCATCAGTCCCCCAATGCTGGACTCCAGCTCCACCCAGTCTCTCTCAGGTTCCCTCGTGTCCTGCCCTCTCACCTGCTGCTGGTCCTTCTGCTCAGTCTGCCCCAACCTTCCCCATTACCTTACCTGGATAACTCTGCTCAGCCTTGAAGTCTCAACTTAGTCATCTCTTTCTTCCAAGCCCTTCCTGACCTTTCCCCCTCCAGGCACATCCCGGAGCCCTAGTTAGGGACCGGCCATGCTCCTACACACCCGTGTCAGTAACCACCCTGTACTGTAGCTCCCAACACCCAACTCTTTTTCCCACTAGACTTGGGGGCAGAAGCTGAATCTCATTCAAAATTGAATCCAAGCCCTGGCCCAGTGCCTGAACAGAAAGGGTGTCCAATATAAACTGACTAAATTGTTCAAATTCTGAGTCCCCAAGGCCCTGAGGAGGCATGATAAAGGGCTTTCTTTCCTGAGGCAGGTGGGCTGCCCTCTCTGGGAGCTCACCTGTCCATCAGCGTCTACCATCAGGAATTGAGTCTCATAAGGAAAAGGGAAACAATGGTGCCCAGGGCCTGGACAAGCCAGCAGAGGGCCTGCTTCCTTCTCACGGCCAAGTGAATCTGTGTGTCTGTGCCACTCTTCTGCTCAAGCAACATCAGCGGTAAAGCTGCCCAAACAATGAAATCCACCCTCCTTCCCCTAGATCAGAGCCTGACCCCCCCGCCCCCCACCACCAATCTGGCCCCTACACGTTGTTCTACCCTTTACCAACTACTCCCTTCATGTACCCCACAGTCCAGCTGAAGAAATACCTCCATTTTCGCTATACACACCCCAACACATTCCCCAACAATTACACCCCAACAACTTCCCAGCCTTTGCACCTTCCCCTGAAGTGCCTTCCTATTCCCCAGCTCACGCTGCAAATGTCCAGCCTTTCTTACTGCCTCATCCCAATAATACCTCCACACGCGGTCCTCTGGGATTCCTCCAGCCAGAAGGAAGAGCTCTTCCCCAACTTGCCTCTCTGTTCTTAGTGTCCCTTCTATCATGGCTTATAGTTTTCTGTGTGTTTTTCCTGTCTCCTACTAGACCCTTAGTGGGAAAATGCTTTATCCACTTCACAGCATGGAGCCTTGCACATGGCAGGCTGTAAGATATATATGGAATTAACTATTAATTAGGTAAGCAAGCTAAATAGGAAGAGAGTGGACTGTGAGAAGGGAGCAAATAATAATAACCACCACCACCACCACAATCATGCCTCCTGTTTGGGAGCCTTTAGACCTTACACAGCACCTCCACAAACCTTAGCCCAGTCAAGTCTCATGAATATCTTTAGGGCTAGCAGGGGAGCTTCTATTCTCCCAAATGTGCAGATTGGAAGTGAGTCTCTGGGAGGCTCAGTGACTTGCCCAAATCTCCACAACCAGCCAGTGGTAGGGCTGGGGTTGGAATCAGGCCTTCCAAATCCAAATCTGACCCTGTTCCATTAAAACCAGTTGCACAAACAGTATTTGGTCCATCCTTACCTTTCATTAAAATATCCACAACAAGTGTGGTTTTTGCAATTCCTGATCCAAACCAGCAAGACGGGAAGAGGGCAGGAGGTGGCCCTCACTGTGCAGTCTCTCAGCCCAAAGAGGCTCCCAGCAGCATGAGCAGACTAAGCCTTTCTTTCCCGCCATTGGTCCTGGCAGTCCCAGCCCTGGGCCCAGGGAGCATGCCAGCTGGGTAACTGGCCAACCATGGACAGGATTAGCCCTCTGTCTCCCTCCCAAAAGCTTGCTTAAGACAGGTTTTTACACTGTCGGTTCTCCATTCCACTTATCAAAAAAAAAAAAAAGGTTCTATTTTTGCTTATTTTTAATCCTGGAAATGGAAAAACAGTTTGTTTTTTTGGTTTCTAAACAAAAGGTTGTAGGAGTTTAAATCAGCTGAAACCTACAGGAAATCCAAATGGCCCATGCCTGTCCTGCTCTGGGGAGGGGGCTGAGGACCACAGGCACCAGCTCCCTTTACAGGCCCGCCCATCACCACTTCCCTTCTTCTAGGAAGGCTGCTTCCTTCTGAAGACAGCGGAGTGAGACAACATTGCCCACCTGTGAACCCACCAGGCCTCTGAGAAGCCCAAGGGGTCCCCCTTTGGTTTGGATGAGCCTGGAGGTGCGTCCTTCCCAGGGCCAGGACCAGGGGGAGATGGGCGAGGCACCCTCCTTGGGTGCAACATTTAAGGGAGCACTGAAAAACTCAGCCATTGAGATATATCCTATTTAAACGCAGCATCAAAAAATCAAGATTAACACAAAAGAAATCTGTGCTGAATAAACTATCAAACTTTTCAACAAAGACAGGGTCAGTGGTACTGATTTTCTTTTTGCCTGAGGCTATGATACGGCTTTGCACGGCACTCTTACTGATCCTGTCTTTATTTAAAAGTTTGACGTTTTGCTTCACATGGATTTTTTTTGCATTAATTTTGATTTTTTTAAATATTGCATTAAACTATTATCTATGTGAGTACAGTGGATTTGGTACCTCCTTAAATTTTATGCGCAGACAAGACACTTGCCTCACCCTAGTCCCAGCCCTAGTCTTTCCTATAGAAAAGTAAAGTGGCTTGTTGTGTTAGAAACCATGTGATAGCCCCAGATCAAGGCTCTAACAGTTACAGAAAACCTGCAAAGCCACCTCTTCCTACAACTGACAAGAGCCGCTTCCACAGCATTTATGGCTATGGTCATTTGGCCTTAAGGTCAACGTTCTAAACCTTGGCTGCACATTAGAATCACCTGGTAAGTTTTTAAAAATCCCAATGCTCACTTAAACCAGAATCTCTGGGAATGGAAAGCATCAGTAAGATGACTGAGCACCTCAGTTTGCCAAGAACAAAGGGTTCCCCCAGACGTGGGCGTTTCAGTGTTAAACTGGGACAGTCCCTGGCAAACAGGGATGATCTGTCACCCTAGTTGTCATTTGCTTCTCAGATGATCCCAATGTGCAGCCACCATGGAAAGTCACTGATGAATGACAGGGTTCTAGTGACAGGGAGCTCACTACTTAAAATCAGTAGCTGTAAGTTCTCAAACCTTGGGTACAATCTATTTCCCTCCAAAGAAAACATCAGCGGTGACAGAAATGGCAGGAAACCACTGTAGATGGAAGCCTCAATAGAAAGCTGTGAAGAGCTGAAGCAAGGCAAATAAAAAATCCAGGAAGCACCCTAGAGTGAAGTCAAGTTTGGCAGCAAACTTACGAATTATAAGGGACAAAAGGGTATGTGAGTGATAGACTTTCTGGTATCTTCACGGTACTGAACGAGCTCATGCTACACCTGGGGGTGGGGCAGGCGAGAATGGAGAAGAGAGTGGGAAGGCGAGTTAGCTCGTAGATTAAATGTCATAAGCAAAACTCTGGGTTGTTATCCAAATCCGAATATTGCTTGGCCACAAACTCCAATCACCCCTTTTTTTCTGACAAGAAAACTCTGTCGTATTCTTTGACCTCATTGCAGTCGTCTGTGGTCGCAATTGGAGGGTTAATTGAATACAATAAGAGATATATTCGAGGAGACAGCAGTAAATTAAATTAAGAGAAAACATTCCCACGGTTTTTATTTACTTCACAGGAAGAAGCAAAATATTGGCCATCTTCTATTATTTCACTCTAGCCTGGAGGGTAAATGCAAGATAAACTTGCAGAAAATTCTGAAAGGGTTGTTCTAATCCCTAACCATCTCTGAGATGATGTTTTCATTACGGAGAATAAAAGGTTGTCTTTAAAAGGCAAATGCACCCTTGGTAATCCTTTCAAGATTCTACTCAGAGGCCAGTAGATCTCACCATTTTGGTTCTGGGACTTCGGAAGAGAATTGCAAAGGGGAGCATGGATTTTTTATTTTCTAATTGGAAAAGTCGTTTTTAAACCAACCTGCTCCAGCTGTGGCACAGAGATGTCTGCTGTGCTGCTGACATCTACTGAGGGACTGTGAAATAGCATTTCTGGAAGCAAAGGAAATTCAAGCTCCTCTTGAGAAAGCTATGTCTCTCACAGGTAATGCCATCTGTAGCACAGCATGACCTTTGAGCCAGCACTCATCGATTTCCACGGAGGGTCCTGGAACGCTTACCCAGGCAGCTTGTAAAAAGACAATGAGGCTGCAGCCGTTGTGAGATGGTGGTTTCCATCTGAGGACTCTCTGTAAAGGGAAAGGAACTAACTTTTCTGAGTGCTGAACGCGGGCAGGTGCTGGATACTGATTGTCACACACAGTCCTCATGACAGCCCTTCCAGGTTAGTACTATGAACCCCATTATACAGATGTGAAAACGAAAATTCAAAAACATCGTTTGGCCTGTCTAAAGCTACACAGCTAGTAAGTGGCAGAAGAGAAATGGACACGGAGCAGTCTGTCTCCATCCCTGTGCCCCTGTCCATACTTCCTGTCCCCCGAGAGAACAGCACCGTAGATCTGAACCAGAATGCTAAAAATCCCAACCCTAGGAAATACATTTCTTCCACTTCCTTCCCAGGAGACCTCTATGGATCTATGGGAGAAAATGAGACAGCAGCCGAGGAAGTTTAACTCTACAGCCTTTTCCTCCAAATTATTATTTTGTTAATGACAAAGATATGCCACTAAAAAAGTGACCTATGCACTATAACCTTTGAGAAGATCCAGGTCAGATGGCAATTGTAGTTGGAATATTAAGAGATTATGAGACCCTTCACTCTCATTTCCTTCTCCCATGTGACCTTTTTAGAAAATCACTTTTATTTATTTAATCATTAACTATGAGCCTTAACCCTGCCTCTGGGGATGCTCAGAGTGGGAAAAAAAGTACTCAAGTACAAAGCGATTTATAAATAAATTTATCCCTCTGCTGGTGGATTCCAAATAATCGAGCACATCTTTCCACACTCAGGGCACCTGTTTGTAAACATTAGCAGCCTTCAGACTAAATACAACACCATTTTTGATGTCTAGCATCCTGTTCACGGTTCTTCCGTTTCGTGACTGCTTAAATAAAAGGGATGGGGGTAAAGGTTTGAAAAGTTGTACTTCTTTATTAAAAATCATGGTATCGGGGGTTCTGTTGGTTGGCCCACCGGCAAGATAGAGAGGGGCTGGGGCAAGAATATTTGTTTCTATAAATCGAGTTCGTAAGTTTTGTTTTCTTTTAGAGAGTCTGGTTCCAAAAGACTTCACAGAGTAGAGAGAGGACTCAATAAGTAATTTTTCAGTTATTGGTTTTAACTATTTTAGGAGGAACCAGTCATGCACGTACATTGTACGTATTTCAAAAGATACAAGAGACTCTACAGTGAAAAGAAAACTCTACAGTGAAACCCCTCTCCCACTCTGGACCCTGGCCGTCCAGTCTGTCTTCCCTGATGCAACCTTGCCAGCTTTTGTATATCCTTCCGGATATAGTCCATATACACACAGGTACAGATATATGGTTAAAAAATATAATAGCATATTATGCACACTCTTCGCCACCTTGCTCATTTCTCTGAACGATATACTTTGGAGATCCTTCCGTCCGTCAATCAGTAGAATTCAAAGAAGTCGGGCAAGCCCATCGTGGCTCTGAGAGCACCCTGTAACTTTACAAGTCTTTCTAAGTGGTTGCCAAAATGATTGTTCATCCCGGGGATTAAAAGATCTTTTTCTCTTTTGAGGCACCACTATCCTTTGTCTGGGAACGCTCTGGGATTTTTCTCATTCAAGGTTTCTAACTCTACCTCAATTTATTAGATTGGATGATACATTTTTATTGTATTGTGTGCATTTCTATTTAATTTTCTTCTTCGGTGAACTTGAGAGCATCTGTGAATCAACAATGAGGTAATGAGGTTTAGTTCAAAGTAGAATTGTATGGGTTTTTTTAAAAGCCGGTGGCATTCTCTTGGGGTGAGGCAGGTGCTATGGAGAGAAGATTGAGAAGGGGGCAGTTTTGGGGGGGTGCTTCTGCAGAAGTCCACCCATTACTATGCCCTTAGGGTTCTTAACATCCTGATTTTGGTTCCTCTCCACTAGTCTAGGGAATCTATGTTAGAAAGTCTTACTGACACTTTATTAATTTAAAGGACAAAGAAAAATACATGAAATACGTGCCAATGGAAATTAACGTTTCATCAGGGAAGACGAGTCCCTTCCCTCCCCAGGTGATTCATAAGTGCAGACACCCCGCCTGGACCTGTGATCTAGTCCTGCTCGTAATGCTAACTTGCTCTGTGACCTTAGCCAGGTCCCAGACTATCCAGGTCCGAGGTGCTGGTGGTGCCAAACCACCTCGCCTCAGCTTCCCCACATTTCCTCATCCCCAGCTTTTCCCCAGAAATGGCACCACTACCATACATTTTCATAAACCTTCTCAATTTTACTTTCATCAGCACATTTCTTTTCCTTAAAGACACCAACAGTGACAGCGGGTATCACTCTGCACGTGACCAGGTCTTTTTGGCCCATTTGCAAACAGGCCTGGCCGAGTCTGGAGAGCAGCTTGTTCTCTGAGCTCAACGTGGGCCAGCCTACTGGAAAATGGTACACTCGGAAAACGGGCCTCAGCTTTGAAGTCTGTTCAGACACAGAAAACGTTGAAGGTCCCTTCAAATGCAATTCACCCCTCCACTCACAGAGCTCTTCAGTTCCTTTGGATCCAGGAACACTGAGTGGAGGAGGTAAATCCTGACCTTTGTCCTTTCAACTTGCCAATGTTCCTAACACAACGGCACCCAATACCCTGGTTCCGGAGATTTGAAGTTAGCAGCCCCCCTGCCCAGGGGTCCTCTGGGTTAAAAGCCCACGGTGTCTCCACAGAATAAGTCAGATCCCCTTGGAAGGATGTCCAAATATGTTACATGATCCCCAGAATTCTCTCCCAAAGATGCACCCAACCAAGGGCAGTTTCAGACTGGCCTTCTGTTCCATAAAGACCACGGCAACCCACATTATCATCAACATTTCATAGAGTCTAATAACAAAACGCTCCACACACACACAAAAATGTTGTCTATCAAAAGTACACGAAACAAAGACTTTTGAATATTAAGACCAGATGTCAGAAATACTGGAGAAAGCATTTACTTTCCGTTCACCAGTGAGATATAGAAAAATGTATGCACTATCACATGAATACAGCTTTCACTAGATTTTTTTCCTCAAATATTGACAAGTAACAAAGCAATTTGTGCTTAAAGATTTAACCCAAAAAAGGAGGTTTCTTTCAGTTCTTGGCAGGAATCCCTTTTAGCATTAAGCCATAATAGCCCAATAAATAAACAAAGTCACCTTTCGTTGTCCAATGTTCAAAATGTCAAGTGCTGGGGGAGCAAATAGTTCACCTCTCTCAAGTACCTATCGATTTAAATTATAATTACTCCCCTGGTGACAGCCACAGGGGTTGTGGAGAATGTAAGCAGGGCAGTCTCCAGAGAGGTGTTTCCCTTAAAGGAAGATTCCATTAAGAGAGAGTAACCCAGGGTTTAGCCACTAGGAATTTCTTTGGGCAGTCGACTGCCTTCCCCACCAACCCTCCAGGAGGGCAAAAGGGAGAGGAGGTCTGGGGTGGAGGGCTGCTCACAAATGCCAAGCCAGGGCTGGCAAAGCCCCCAGCCCACCACTGACAGCACAGTCAGGGCCGCACCACCCACCCTGAAGCCAGCCCAGCACAGAGATTACAGGCCAAAGGCCGTCAGTGGAGGAGCGTGGGGCCCTAAGTTCCAAATTTCCTGGCTATTGTCAATTTGTCTAGTGAACTCCATATTATCTGCACTTAAGAGACTTTTAATTTCCTTCCTTAATAATAAAAATCTGTCCGAGGTGGTTATAAAATGTATATTTATTTACCCCTGGGACTAGGGCTGGGGGCAGCTTGAGTGGGCCGCGAGGCAGGGAGGAAGAGGGGAGGAGAAGAACCTCTGGTTTCCTTTTGCTTCAACGTCGTCAGCCCCCTGGGCCCGTCCTCCCTGCTCTGGCTGATCTCAGGAACAAAGCTGTCAGATGAGGAGCTGGCTCACCTGAGCTCCCCAGGTCACGGAAACACTCCCTGGGGCTGACTGAGTCCAAACAAGGAGGAAATCATCTGTTCCTGGGCGGGCAATTCCGGGAGGCCCGCTGGGCAGAGGGGTTTGGCCAGGGAACTGGCTCTCAGTTAGAGCAGGGGTCAGCAAACTACGGCCCAACCCGTGGGGACACCGGGCCCACCTGTGATCACAAAGTGTTGTCAGAGCACAGCTGCATATTGGCTCCAGCTGCTCCCTCATGACGCTGGTAGAGGAGAGTAGTTGAGAGTCAGGACATAGGCAGATGGCCTGCAACACCTCAACTGTCTACTATTGAACCTGTACAGAAAAAGTTTGCTAACCCTGATCAGAGAGGGTACAAATGGCAGGTAGGAAGTTATTCCCATTATCCAGGCAGGAAATGCTAGTGTCTCATGTTAAATGCTGCTGATTTTAACCTTCCAGACAGAGTCTTTACTTGCTTGAAGAAAGGGCACTGTTTTTAGAGGAAGTCTACAAAGAACTTTCTTTAAGAGCCTCCATTATATCTGTGATCCAAGCCCAGATGACAGAGAGAAGTCACTAGGAGTTGGGAACATTCCATGCAGGTTCAGCGAACTGAGTTGGGTCTGATAGATGGGCAGAAGTGACAAAGCCAGAAAAGCCTGGTGTCTCAGGTCAGCGTATCATCCTGGGAAACACAGAGACACAAATCCCAGGGCCTGCAGGAGGCCTGAGGAGAGCAGAGGGCCCCTACTCCTTGGAAGCAGTCGAAAAGGGGAAAAAGAACTACCCCTTATTCAGTGATGACTCTAAATTTTGCCTATATTAACTCATCATTATTATTATTATTATTATACCCATTTTACAGATGAGGAAACTGAGGCATAGGGAGGTTAAGTATCTTGCCAAAGTTCACACAGCAATTAAATAGCCGAGCTGAAATTCTAGCACGGTGAGCCTGACACCAGAGCCCGTGTGCTAACTGCTGAGCTGAAATAACGTTACAGAGAAAGGATGAGGCACCAGGTGGATTTTTGTTTTGAGAATTGCAGTAAACTGGTGAGAGTGGTATTTTGGAGAAATTAGCTGGTGACAGAGAGAAATTCACAATCGAGGAGACAGTTGCATAACCTAGGTGTGAGTGATGCAGAATTGAACCAAGATGGTGGCAGTGGGGATGGGGAGGAAAGTCAAGACCGGCCAAGACTGAGATGCTCCTCACCAGGAAACAGTCATTGAACACGGCCATGCAGAACACCCTGCACGTCTCTCTCCCTCGTCATGGCCTGGAATTATTTATGCATCTCTCCCGTTCTCCAGACTGAGGGCCTTAAGATCTCTCAGTGACCTTATTCGTCTCTCTACCACAAGCCCAAGCATGCTGCCTGACACACAAGAGGAGCTCAATAGACTTTAGATAACCGACTCCACGGCTTCCAGCCAGGAACCCTTGAAAGCCTGCCAGATCCCTGATGGGAAGTGGACACATAGATGGGGCACCTGCACATCTTGAAGGGAGGGAGTGGATGGAGAGTGGTGCTTTGGGCACACCGAGGCCGAGGGGTGTCAGGATATGTGAATGGAGATGTCCTGTCAGCAGCTGGAAATGCTGTCTGGGGCACAGGAAAGGGTCATGGCTGAAAAGGTCGACTTGCACGTCATCTGCAAAGAGGTGCTAATGAAACCATGAGAATAGATGAGCTCACAGTGAGGAGAACTGCAACGGGAAGGGGCAGGGGCTGAAAGAAGCCCATTGTTGGAGAGTGAGGAGAAGGAGAGGCGCCCACGAAGGAGCAGCCCCAGAGGTAAGAGGAGAAGAGCGAGGTCAGGTTATGGGGCGTCTCTTTCTTTGCGAGCTGACAGACACACTTATCAGCTGGCACAGGAACTCCCACAGCCAGCAGGGCCCCAGACTTCTCATCCTGAGGTCTTTCTGCAAAAACTTATCCCTTAGGGAATAGCAAAAATGTCCTGCCATCCCTCCATGGAAACTTCTTTCCTTTACCCAAGGTTTTGGTTCCAGTTAAAACAGGTGGCACCTCCCAGAAGGAGCACTGTCAGTTGGTTCCACCTGGGGGTGAATGAGGGCTCTATAAGCGGGTTTTGGTCCAAGGACAAGTGAGATGTCACTGGGCTCAGGAAGGCACAACGTAAAGAGGCAGGACAAGCAACAAAGCAGAAATTGTTGCCCATTTCATCATTTTGCCAAAGGGGCATCATGCCACGGTTTTCCAGCCACTTCTTGTTGTTTATTGACTGACTGGTCAACGTGGCAACAATAAACTCAAGCAAAGTAGCAGTAATAGTTCAAAGTGGCCAGATCAACAGCCTACATGTGGTTAAGCTTTTTCACCATGTCTACTTAACAGGGACTGCAGACTCGGTCGGAGGCAGGATTGCACACACACCCTCAGCAATTTCAATGTGCAGTATTCGGTGTGAGGACTCGTAGGAGGGTAAAGAGCTGGACAAGAGCTTGCAGAGCTGACCTTTCAGATAGGTGATACCTTTCAAGTGTTGCAGGAGAATCAGCAAGGCGACATCCTAGAGACCGTGGTGGAGGCAGCACCATTTAAGCCACATCTTGGAGGCTGCAGCAGTCTTTGGCACAGGTGGGACGAGGGCCTCCAGCTAGTGGTGCAGAGGTGGAGAGCGGGAGAAGAGGGGTCCCTGCAGGGGGCTGGCTGGTTCTAGGCTGTGGAAGACCTTGAATGTCAGACAGAAACAAGGCTTTGGGTGGGATAGAAGTTGAACACCAGAAACGGCAAGCTTCAAAGCAGTAAAGAAGTACCTGCTCCCCCAGCAGAAGCTGCCTGGAACAGGAAAGAGAGAATATAAAACAGAATGCAGACCCCAGCTCTGCAGCTGACACACTCTGGCATCTGGCCATGCTGCTTAGCTTTGGTAAGCCTCGGTTTCCTCAACTGTAAGATCAGGATAATTATAGTACCAATTTCAAAGGTTGATAAGAGGACTGTCAGCACATATCAAGAACTTTGCCCAGTGCTTCTCACAAACTGAAAGTTCCATCAGTGTTATCTGAATTACTGAAACTAGTCCTTATCAATAGGAATGTTAGGGAGATGGAGCCTCCCCAGACACCGACCCCGACCCCTTTGGCCCTACCTGAAGACTCCAGACTGAGATGCCACATTAAGAATCTGCCAGACAAAAGAATTCTCTCTCTGCTCTTTGCACACCAGCAGCTGTGCTGATCCCGTCACAGGTGCAGGAAGCAGATTTAGGTAAGTGGGTAGCTGAGCTCAAGGACCATACCCTGACTGTAGTGGGGACCTACCACAGAAAGGGGGCACAAAAGTCCAGAGAGAAATGACCCAAACTTTGGGTGGGTCGGGGAGGTTGGAGCTAGGCAGGGTAGTGAGCATCTTGGGAAAGGTGGTGAGTGTGGCCGGTAGAATAGAGAGAAAACTCTGCTGGAGACAGCAGGATGGTGACTTGTTGGCTGCGCACCCCTCTGCCCAACTGGAAGTTCCTTGAGGACAGGAACTGTCTCTGCCTTGCTCCCTGCTGCATCCCTGGGCCTGACATCCAACAAGGGCTCCGTGAACCTTCAAGAGAGCATGTTGGTGAACTTCACCGCCATCTCGTGGCCTTTCAAGCTCTGGCTGCTAAGGATGGCTAAGGCCTCCTTCACTTTCACACACACTAGCCTCAAGAGCCTCACACAGTGGCATTACGTCAAGATCCAGGGGTTTCCATACTCTGGCAGAAGGCATCTAGATGCAGAAATGCAGAGGAAGTGTCGCGGCACTACCACACATGGTCACTTCCACTCGTGAAACGTGGTTAATCACACCAGCAATAAGAACCAATGTGTACTGCGCCCCTGATAGTGCTGAGCCCTATACTAGGTGCTTTGTATGCGTCATACAATTTGGTCTTTACAAAACCCATTTTTACAGAAAGACTGAGTAACTTGCCCAAGGCCATTCAGCCAGCCAATATCAAATTGAGACTTCTGATCTGAGAGCCCATTCTCTCCTAGAGGAGAGACCCCAGGCTCGCAGGAAGCAGGTCAGTGAGGGAGCTTTGCTGGGACAGACAGGCAGGCCCTGGATGGGCAGCCTTTGGTGGAGCTGTGCTCTACCCAAGAAGGCAGGGGACACAGAGACATAGCAAGTAGTGACCCCAGGGCCTCCCCGCACATGCTGCTTTCTCACAGTATTGCTTCAGACCTGCTCTGGAGGCTGGCACCACAGGGAGAGGTTTGGGGATTAAATGCAGGGTCTTGCAAGTCCACCTGCTTTCACTGGAGTTTTTCACAGCGTTGGAGAATCTCAGGACTAACATGTTCTATGTTAAATGCCCAGGACAATTTGCAAGGTTTAAAAAACTATTTTTATCCTTCAGTGGCAGAGTTGTTTTTGTTTTTGTTTTTTGAGGAAGATTAGCCCTGAGCTAACATCTGCTGCCAATCCTCCTCTTTTTTGCTGAGTAAGACTGGCCCTGAGCTAACATCTGTTCCCATCTTCCTCTACTTTATACGTGGGATGCCTGCCACAGCACAGCTTGACAAGAGGTACATGGGTCTGCACCCAGGATCCAAACGGGCGAAACCCAGGCCGCTGAAGCGGAAAGTGCAAACTTAACTGCGGCACCACCAGGCCGGCCCCAGTGGCAGAGTTTTAAAGACAGGACTTAAAATACCTTCTGTACACAGAGGAGCTTGGAGCACCCAGGCCAGAGATGACAAAAGTCTCCCACTTGCAAAACTCCAGTCCTCTGTTATTCTAACCTGCCTTTTCCCCTCTCTTCCCTTTGGCTGTCAGCACCTTATATAAGAGACCTGGGGAACAAGTTGGAAATTCTGTCAACTAGAGTCATCCATTCCATCTTTACTCCTTGTGAATATGAGAATCTCACAATGGAAGGGTTAAGCCCGAAGGAAAAATAGCCACCACTGGGGCAATTAATGTGAAAGTCTACAGTTAAGACCATTTCCAAAATTTCTTATGATTTAGGACAGAAAAGAAAATGATTCAGGTATTATTGATGTCCATCAACAGGTTGCTTTTTTTTCCCCTTAAGATGAGAATGTATTTCAGGTTTCAACTTTAACATCAAAATAGCACGGAGTCCTCTCCTGGACTACATTTGGCCTTTGCTTCTGCTTGTCAGATCCCCTTACTCGCACCCCACCTCCTTGCACTTCACATCTAATTCCTGGTGTTATAGGAAATGACATCAATATGGAGGTAAACATACATATGCTTTCAATATGTCATCGATCCGTGTTACATTTGAGGAGCATTTGGCAGCAACAACAACAAAATTGGAGGCTTGATTTCTGTAGAAATTTAAACTATGGAAACGTTGCAACTCGGGGCTCACTAAGCCACATACACAAACCATCCATAAACTGACCTTCAGGGGCGAGCTCAGGGGTTTGCAGGTCAAAAAGAGGGGTCGAGCACACTGATTGGAGCCCTTCTCACCCTTCCCCAGACGAAACCTTACAGGAAGTACAGGCCTGTCCATCTCTGCTGCCGAGAGCCCAAGGCTTCCTCTCTCCACTGCAATTCCTAGAGAGTTAGGCTCCTATTTTCCCCCACTGGACTTGACAGTAGGAAAAAGAGGATCTAAATGAGTGAAAAATTCTCAGTTTATACTTAGTGGTTCCTTTAAAGAGAATAGAGGAGACAGACTCTTCTATTATCTCAACTTTTCAAGATACCTAAAGAAATTGGACGTGCATTTCTTTTCCTTTGTTTTTGGCTGGAATTATATCAACTTCTGTGAGCACATGGATTATCACAGACTGACCAGGGACGTCGGTGGTTAATACATCTTTGGCTTCATAACTAAGCTAGTTCCCACCGTGTACATAAAGTTTGTTTCTGAAGAAAATCTTTGAAATCGTGGAGTCTTGGAGGGGAAAATGAATAATAGAACCATTACTGATGAAGAGATCGGGAACTGCTAAGGGGGCCAGCATCACTGTGGTCCAGCCTCCAATGCAAAATAAATAGGGATTTTTCAGTCCTTTCAGATTAACTTTCGTTTTAATGATTTTTGCAGTACATTTTATGTTCCCAAAGCCTTGCTCAAAGGTTATGTGTAACGTGGCTTGTTGTTTTGCAATCTGGATGCTGGGGAGAAGCAGATTTGGAAGTAAAAGATATTTAATTGAATTGCCTTTTGTTTTGACAGATGTTTTATACAGTACTTTGTCTGTTAAGAACAAGATGTTCCAATAAATATTGGATAAGTGGGAGAGAAAATTTATTGCAAGGCCATAAATCAATTGGCAAGAGGTCATAAACTGCAAGATTGGTGCTCAAAGCATTTATTAGATTATCAGAATCAAAGATTGATCTGTAGCTTTATCTACCTTCCTTTATCCATCATTTTTATGGGACATGAAAAAGAGTTATAAAGGACAAATTGCATTTAAAAAATTAAAATACAGGTTTTAGACAAAGCAGTATGCCAGGATATGGAACTAGATTAAAATCAGTGATAAATCAAGAAAGACCCCCAAAATAGAAATATTTTTGTCACTTGGTAGGAGATAATTGCCAGTTTATTAGGGATAAAATACTAAGATAAGAGAAATCATGGAAGTTTTAAAATACAGAGGAGACTAGAGATTGTCTCATCTGATCCCCCGTTGTCTTACAAAGAAACCAAGGTCCCCGAGGTTAAGTGACTTCTACAATAACACAACCAGCTAATGGCGTCAAAGACCTTATTTTGCTAAAGATAATGCAGAAGGTTTTGTGATTGTTTTTTCTTTTTGGAAGAAAATATTTTTATTAATAGAGAGGTAAACAATTTTAACTTAAGACACTTACACACCATAAACTCCTGGAGGACAAAACCTGATTCTCATTTTTACTACATATTTCTTAAATACTGGTCTGTAGACTTCAGAAAGTATTGGAAACCCTTCTGTATACCTACAGTATGTGTTTCACACACCTGCCCTCAAGTGTGGGCAATGCACTGGTGGCCCCACTGACACGACCACACGCCTCAGCGTCCACATGCTGCAGATGAGGCAAGGGAGACACAAACCAAGCATGTGGGGTTGGGAAACACACTCTGCCCAAGGCCTGTTTTCTTTTGGGCCAGGAAGTAAGTGTCCCTTCCTTCCTCAAGAGACAGGGCTAGGCTAGGGTGAGACCAGTGAAGGAGTAGGGCGTAAAATTTAAGGAGGCACTCACTCTCAGGGTTGTGCAAGTTAAGGGTCAGTACTTGCAAAACCCTGAAAGTGAATGCCTCTTTAAATTGTATGCCCTAGCACCTGCCTTGCCAGGCAGAGATTTGCCCAAAGCAAGGGACGGCCTAAAGGAGGAGGGTGCACTGAGGACCCAACTTCCCAACAATCAGGTCGTAAGTGCCTCTATGCCCCGCCATCAGACCCTGGAGACCCATGTGCTGAGGGGACCAGAAGGTGAACAAGACAAGGTGTCAGCCCTGGAGACGCTGTCAGTCAAATCAAGGAGAAAGATGTGCAACATCTCAAAACGCGAGGAATGAACTCAAGAACTCCAACCTGTTCATTAATCTCAAACAAAATGCTGTGAAGACGCAGAGTTAAAATTGAAGAAGATATATTGGAAGTGGTGGCGTTTAAGCGTCATTGAGAAGTATGAATGTGGTATTTATAAGAGAAGGAGGCCAAGTGGGAACATCAGTTCTGCCCATTCACTGGATTCTACTCTGGGAGGGGTGGTGATGCCAAGCCTGAGGGACAGGCTTGAAGTCTGGCTTCTTCCAGATGGAAGGTTCTACCAATCTCAAGTGGTCTGCACACTGGGGTTCTGAATACAGAGTTGTCAGATGGAATGCAGCATATTCCATTAAATTTGAATTTCAAAGAAGCGACAAATAAATTTTAGCATGAGTATGTCACATATATTTCATGGAACATCAGGCTAAGAAAATATTTGTTGTTTACCTGAAGTTCAAATTTAACTGGATGTCCTGTATTTTTATTTGCTAAATCCAGCAACTCTATCTGAATAGAACTGGTGAAATAATGAACAGGGGTGGAAGGGATGAAGGGTAACTGAGGGAGGAGCCCAAGGAGCTTCCTAGAGAGACCCAGACTATCACATTGCAGGGTCTCTGCTATAAAAGGAAAGTGGTAGAAATATTCCTGGCACTGGAGGATAATTCAGAGCAGTGGTTCTCAATCCAGGATGCACAATTAGAATCTCCCAGGAGAGCTGTTAAAACCATCAGTGCTTCAGTCCATCCTCAGATACTCTGATTTCATCGGTTTCGGTTGGTGTGGCCTAGGTATTAGCATTTTTAAAAAGCTCCCTGGGTGGTTTTAATGTCAAACAGGGTTGAGAACCACTCTGGAAACCACTAAGTCCAGTCCTTTGAGTAAGAGGGTCAGAGAGAGCTGGGTTTAAGATCCAACTCTATGGCTTCCTGGCTGTGTGACCGAAGATATGCCTGTTTCACCATCTGTAAAACAGGGATAAAAATTGTTCCTACATTATAAGATTGTTGCATAGATTGCTTCAGACTTCCAGTTAAACACTACAGATTGAGTACATGCATTTAAATCCATTCTATCCTGAAACCTTACTAAATTGATAGTAGAAGAGTAAAAGTTATACCAACCCATGCACCTACCCACCTACAAGAGTAGAGAAAGCTGATACATAACTGTCTGTATAGAGGTATAAACCAATAAACAGTGAGCCAGTCTACACCACTGAACCCCAAAGAGGTTCAGGAATGGAGGCAGTGGGATTCTCTGCAAGTCAATTGGAGAAGTGGGCTAAAAACCAGAGGATTCATGGATGATGCGCATAGGGAGTGGACAGACCCCTAGACCCCTTCCTCCAACCACTGCAAGTGAAGGTCACCCTTCTAGAGAGAGAGACCAGAGAGAGATAGGCTCAAGGACACTCAGTGGACACTGAAGGACACTCGAGGATGCATAGTGAAGGTGGGGTGGGGCAATTTATTAAAAATAGGGGGACGGAGTGAAAGATAGCAGGCTGAAAGGCAAGAATCCCAGTACTCTCCCCTGTATGCTGGCAGCCAGGGGCACACCCCAAAGGCAGAAGACTTTCTGAAGAACCTGGTCAGCATGAGAGAAAGACAGGCAGATGCTGCCAGTTGGGGGTCTCCCAAAGAAAGGCTGGGTGCCTCCATCACACTAGGCCTGCACAGGACCTCCCTCAACACTTGAGCAATTCAGTAAAGAATGAGGATAGAAGAGATCAGAAGGGACCCTCCTATGTGATAGAGAAGCCAACAGCAAATAGAAAACAAAAAGCCACTTGAAAGAAACAGAGAGAACTCAAGGAGCAGAATAAAACGAAAAAGAAAACTATAATGAATATGAATAAGAATATAAAAATAACCATCCGAGAGATCCAACATCTGACTAATAGAAGTTCCAGAATGAGAAGATAAAATGGAAAGGGGTAAATTATCAAACAACTAATACAAGAACTTCTTGCAGTAATCAAGACAGGCTTTTCCATATCAAACAAGTCCAACCAGTAGCAACTCTCCCCACACTTCCATAAAAAAATAAATAAGGGCTGACATCAATGCACACCATCATGGAACTTCAAGATCCTAGTGATTAAAAAAAGGCTCTAAAAGTTGAGAGGAGGAGAGAGAGAGCAAGAGCGAGAGAGAGAGGTCACATATGAAGGATTTAGGATCAGAATGCCATCAAATTTCTCAGGAGCTGGAAGCTAAAAGACAGTAGAGTCATCAATGCCTTCAAACCCTAAGGGGAAATGATTTCCTGCTTAGAATCCTATACCCAGTCAAACTATGAATTAAGAATAAGGGTAGAATAAAACCATCAGGCGTGCAGGTTATCAAAAACGTGCCTCCTGTGCTGACTTTTTGCTGCTTCCATATTTGATGGAAGATGTTTTCCATCAAAACTGGAGAAAAAAAACAAGAAAGACAAAGACTCTGGATCCAGAAAACAGATCATATACAAACAAGAGTGAGGTAAAGGGAATTCCAGGATGAGAGGGAAGGGAAGCCTCAGGACAAGAGCATGTGCGGACCAAGAGACCAGCCGGCCCACAGAGGAGGAGGGTCGAGGCCTCAAGCAGGAGAGGTTCTCAAGGAAGGGGACTGAGGTTTATTTGATTTCTTTGACAACATGGAGAGGAGTTTTATGCTTCTGTTGGAAAGTTTGAGGCTTCCTTTTCCAGGCTCATAGAAAATCAGGCAAACAACAAAGTGATTATGAATTCCAAAGCAAACTCAAGCCATATAAGTAAGGACATATAATCTGACAATACTTTGGAAATATTGTCAATAAAAAATATTGTTTATAATCCTTATATTGTAAACACTGAATATTCAATCAAATATTGGGAGGATGAGAGGAATGGAAATGTGAGAGTGTAGACGGGGTATAGGAGCTAAACCATACTCTTCCAGCAGTAGATAATATCTATTTTAAAAATGAAACAATAGCACCATGAGCATGTTATTTGGAAATCTGGAGATAAATAACTGAGAAGCAAGTAGAGAGGTTGCTTTAGGGATGGGGCTGGAAAAGGGATTGCTATTTTTCATTATAAACCTTCTAGTTCTATGTGACTTTTCATATTATATACGTGTATTTCTTTAATGTGGCTCCTAATACAATGCTTTGTATTGAATAAGATCTCAAGGAATGTTGGCTACGATTATCACATCCTAGATTTAAAACTGGACAAATGGAGACATTGTGGCTGGTCTAAAGCTTTCTCCTCCCAAAATTACCAGAGCAGAACTAGGACCTCTTAATCAAAGCATTTGAAAAGGGCAGCCTCTGTGCCAGACCCAGCCCGTGAGTGTGCAGTCTAGTCAGGGGAGGAGGAACAAGAGTGTACATAACTATTTCACGAAGTGTGCTCTGATAAGCACCAGGTAACAAGCTTCCAATAGTTATTTAGCCAGCCTCTAATGAAGACGGCCTTCTGCGTGTCACACTCTTAATGCCAGAGTGGGTCATAAATATTGAGGACGATCCCTGGCAGATACTAACTTTTAATGCATGAGAGTTTAGGCTCTCTGGAGGTAATATATGCCATTCATCACATTTCCCTTCTTTATTTTCAACTTTTAGGGGAAAGCCTGTATTCGTGTGATAAAATGCACAAGAGCAATCAACAGGACCATCCAAGTAGCTTTGGTCACTGACTACATAGCTATTTTTACTTCGGTCGAGTTTTTCCTAAAGTTTAACTTTCTTGAAGCATTATCAGCACGTGTCCTTCTGGCCTCTTCCTGACTAACTGATGGCCAAACCACTCCAAACGATCGAAGAAGTTTGGTAAGAAGAGCCAGGGGATCCCTCTTCCCCGGTTACTACCACTGGCGTCCTTCACTGGGCCGGCCATGCTGAGCCAGTTCACGCAATAACAGTGCTGAGGGCTGTAAAAGAGTCTTTCCTGAAAATAAAATAATAAAAAAATCAAGCTCAGCTGGAGTCTGATTTAATAGTATCTGGCAAGCTAACTATATTATTTTTGAACACACAGACATAAATTTGATATGAATAATAAAACTGAAGTATAACATGGGCAGAGGAAATATAAAATTCACCTAATCTTCAAAAGAAATTCTATACTTGAATAATTAACTATGCTCTATTTATAAAACTAGAATAATTGAAAACAGGATTTTCAGTTGATTCATATAGCCTCTGAAATATTTATTATTGCAAGTCGAAAAGATCTGTCTGGGGTTTGTCACTGAAAATGTCTAAACTCAGTGTCCAGATGTTTATTTAAGTTGCTCCCACAGAGTTCTAATGTCAATAACAGGGGTTATCAGAGAGCATCGCTGTGTATCTTCCTTGACTAATATTCTCATTTTTTCTGCATCTTTGATGTTTTCTTTCATTAAAATTCCTGGCCCATATCCACAAAAATCTGCTGAGCTTGCATTAAAAATTAGTCTGCAGACTTGACATATGAGGATGCCCTACGTCTCCACAAAGATAATATTTATCAGCAGCTATCACTTAGGCATTACAGTCAGCAGCATAGAGTCAATTCAGAGAATAAAAAAGAATACGGAATCCAGATTTTAGAATGCCTAACTTGCAAATTCTAACTTCTTGCCTATTCTTTTTTCCTAATGTCAGATAAGGCAAAGTTAGAACAAGCGATAGGATTTCTCAGCATGAGCCCGTGTGCATTCCCTTCCCCTCCCTCACTCTCGTATACCCTGCCTCCTTTTGTAAACCTAAAGTAAGATGACTTTAAAATAAAGGAAACCAGGCTCTCTGTCAAAACTCACTTCCTAAAGTTTCTGCAGAATAAGACACCTGGGAGAACATTTTAAAGACACACGATGTCCTTCCCCTTCGTGTGAAAGTGGCGGAAGACGAAATGAGTACATTTTTGAGCTGACCAGATGACCAGATGGGGATTTTGTTTTTAATCCGCTGTACAAAAGAAATACGTACTAAAAGTGCCTCCTTCCCAAAACTAACCGAATTTTACCCAAATTGTCAACGCACCTAGAAACCAAAGAAAGCACCAATGAGTAAATAAAGTTTCCATGAACATTCCAAAGAAGTCTTGTGCATCTGAAGCCTGGTCCATCCTCTGAGCTAGGATCTGCCGGGCAGTTAGGATCACCACAAGGTCAACACCACTTACCCTCTACTGTTCATATATTAATGTAAAGAATTAAATCTGATTTGAACTCCAGTACAATGTGAAGAAAAAATTTGGCACTGATGTGAAAAACCACTAACGATACTAAACAGTGCCCTCTGGAAGGAAGGAAGTCACTCCTGGGAACTGTGTACAGATTAATTAGAAAGTGCTATCTACAGAAAAATCTCCACCTCCACTGTTTATTTGATTAAATCATAAGATTCATAAACTCATGTGATACAGCCCGAGAGGTAACTTCCTTGCACCAAGTAAGCACTCAATGAATGTTTATTGGCTTTTCAATGAACATCTAGGCTAACATTTCTATATTAATAGGTATCACATAAAATCGGATCTCCAGGCAAATACATCTGGGAAACGCTGAGTTAAATAAAGTTAAACAGGCTTTTTACTCTAGGACCTCTCGAAACCTTTAATATGTTAAGGGGATTTTGAATTCCCACGGGATGGTGAGTGAAGGGCAGCAAAGATTGGGCTGCATTTCCTAAACTCATTTTTCTCAGGATTTCTGTTTTAAGAGAAACACTTTGGGAGATGTTGACCAGGTCCAACACCTTCATTTTAGAAACTGGACAATTCAAATCTTAACAAGTTAAGCGACTTGGCCAAGCACTCAACTTGTTCATAGCAAAGGAGGAAGCTCCATGCTCCCACTCCTGTCTCCCCACCTTCCCCACCCCTGCCACCCCATATGTCTTGATATAAGAGCCCAGGACTCTTCCACAGAGCACTTTTATTACTCTCTTGCTAATACATTTATTTTTGCTTCAAGTGGAGCCCAAAGGGAACACCCTTTTAAACCCGAGAGTTGAGATAACACAGCATTACCTGGTGATACGCTGTAATAATTTCATCAAGATGTGGTCTCTTTCGAGCGGAGGAGAGTGAAAGGTAGTTTTGGAGGACGAGTGAGTAGAATTCATGCTTCCATACCACCCTTCCATGACCCTTCTTACCTTTGTAATTATTCGTATTCCTCACTAGACTATGAACTGCAAAAGGTGAAGGAATCAGCCCTGTGTTCTCTTTCAGTGCCTGGAATGTAATAGGTGTCAGTGAATATCAGTTGAATAAGTGAATGAATGACTGGCCAGTCAAACAAACCATCTAGCTGTTTGCTGTCTTAAAGAACTTCTCAGCTCTTCGAAGGAAAGAATGACCAAACCCCCTTCTGCCCACCAGCACAGGAAGACACAAAGAGAAATCTGTTTCCCGAGAAGATCCAGGCTGGGGCAAAGGAGCTGACAGGGGAGGCCAAGCAGGATGATCGCCCAGCAGCCTCACGAGATGGCATTTAGCTTGGCAGTTTCACAGAAAGAGTCACCAAAACAGTGTGGCCAGTAACCAGTTAGATCAAAGTCAGCAAACTGGTTTATTTCTTGTATCATTGATACTTTTAAAATATAGAATTTGGTTGGAGGAGGGGAGCACATCACAGGGATATGTATGTATCTAAAGCCAACAGTAACAGGAATCTGTGGCAAGTTACCTTGTTGGGAAGTTAACTACCTGAAAATCTGGAAATGTGTGACAACTGTATTTGGAACAATTTTTTTTTCTTTTTTTGTGAGGAAGATTAGCCATGAGCTAACATCTGTGTCCACCTTCCTCTATTTTATATGTGAGACTCCTGCCACAGCATGACTTGATAAGCAGTGCACTGGTCCAAACCCAGGATGCAAACCAGTGAGCCCCAGGCCACTGCAGTGGAGAGCATGAAGTTAACCGCTCTGCTGGGCCAGTCCCTTGGAACAATCTTTTTAAGCGTGTAATTTAGGTCAAGCCCTCTAGTGGTAAAAGCCCACAGTGTTGTTCCTAAAGTGCCCTCTGTGTGGGGAAGTTTGCATATGGAAATTTTTGGATAGCCACTGCTCATTTGTAGTCCCAGACTGTGTCAATGTGAATTTTATCTCGAATTTTTGAATAGAGGAGAAAATTCCTTTTAACATTAATAACTTGTATAATGCTTCTATATGCAAATTCTTCTGGAAAGAAATGCACGGGTCAAATTGAAGAGCGCTCTGTTAGGGTGCTGGACATGCCAAGCCAAAATTCTCGAAAAATAGATGTGGTTAAGAGCATTTCAGCAATCTATATATCATCTATGCTAGTCTCAAGTAAGTGACCGTTTTCTAAGGGTAAGAGCTTTTTCTTTCTTTCTTTTTAAGAATTCGTATAATGTGAAGGGAGCAGTAACACACAATCACACGCCCCCAAACTCAACCCAGGTATGTGTTTCTGGGATCCAGAGAGGGGGCAGTTCCAAGAGAAGGAATGTGGCAGGACCTCCAATGAAAAAACCCATCTGGGACTTGAGAAATCTGGATTCAATTCTTGGCTCCATCTCCAGCTCACCACATAATTAAGAGGGCAAATCGGCTAATCTCTCTGTCCTTCACTTTGTCCTCTTTCAAACGATAGTGTCTGGCCTCTCCCCAGTCTCAGGAATGCCCTGTCAGCAGATGCTGGGATGTGGAGCCTGTGAAGCCAATTAGCTGTAGGCAGCAGGGACCCATGCCCAGACCCAGCCGCCCCTCCCACCCCAGCCTGTCTCACAAATTAATGTCTTTGGTCATATAAAGTCTAGAGGCTCGGAGAGTGCGAATGAATTTCAGACAACTCAAAGCTCTTCCCTTCAGATGACAAGGCAAAATGACATTTCTTTTGTGAAACACAAATTTTGCTTCATTGCATAAAAACACTATTAGTGTCATGAAAAGAAGACACGATTAGGCCCATGCAGAGAGGGGATCTATTATCAAAGAAGGGACATTTGCCTGAGAGTCAGGAAATCTGGGTTCCGATCTTGGCTCTGGCAGCTGTGTGACCTTGAACACCTCCCCTCTGATAATAGCTACTGTTTCCTGGGTGCTTACCATATGCAGGGCAACATACAAGTATGAACTTCTGGACAGGTGTGCCTGACAGATATAAAGTAAGCGCTCAATAAATGTTAGCCATGGGTATTCCCACCTAATTTTGTCTCCTAGCAACCATACAAGATAGGTCTTATTGTTATTCCCATTATGCAGATGGGGAAACTGAAGGACAGAGAAGTAGCTGCTGTCATGCGTCATCCAGACCCCCTTCAGGAAGGGAGAACTTATTCCCCAGGCTGCTGGGAGTGCTGCCAGACAAGGGTGCTCAGCTGTCAGCTCTCTTTGGGGATCACCTCTGCTGAAGAAAACTGGCTCGCCCAGGATCGTGCTTCCTTCCGGGGCAGCCCACATCCAACGACAGATCGTACTGGGTAAAAAGGCCTGGCCTCCTGTATTCATTTCCTAAGGCTGCCAAAACAGATTACCACAAACTGGGCAGCTGAAAACAATAGAATGTATTCTTTCGCCATTCTGGAGGTGGAAGCCTGAAATCAGCAGGCTGGTTCCTTCTGGAGCCTCTGGGGAAGAGCCTGTTCCGTGCCTCTCTCCTGGTTTCTGGTGGCTGAGGCAATCCTTGGCTGCCTCGGCTTGTAGAGGCGTCACCCCAGTCTCTGCTCCTGTCTTCACACGGCCCACTCCCATGTGTGTCTGAGTGTGGAATCTCCCTCTCCTTTCTCCCATGAAGATGCTGGTCATTAGATTTGGCTCACCCTAAACACAGGCTGATCACACCCCAGGATGCTTAACTTAATTACATGCAAATAAAGTCACAGTCACAGGTACCGAGGGTTAGGACTTGGACATATATTTTGGGGGCCACTATTCAACCCACTAGACTTCCCAGTGCGGAACTGCTCTGCAGGGCTGACCAAGCTCCCGAGCTCCCCATGAGGTCACCTGAGGCCACTAGTGAGACCTCAGCACCTCCCAACCTCTCCCACGCCTAATCCTGCTTCCTTCTCTCCCCTTCTCCAGGCGTTTCCTTCAGCACCTCTCCGAAACAGTCGTCCTGCACACTAATCTGCCTCAGTGTCTGCAGCAATAGTACACAGTTTTGAGTCTCCCTAAACTTCATTCTGTGGCTCACACATTTTTTTAAATGCTTTTGAATTCTAATCCAATTCTGCATTATTCTGTGAGTACCTCTGACCAGATATTAACCAACTTCTCACAGTTTCCCAGACATCCTGAAGCCTCCTTGCCTTTGTGTGTCTAACCATCTCTTGCCAGTCCTCATCCCGCGCTTGGTCCAAAGCCTGGTTAAAACACCCTCCTTCATGGAGTCTTCCTGGCCTCACTCCTGGAAATGAGGTCCTTGGTCCTCTCTTAGTCACTTGACCCTGTCTGCTTAGATAAGAATTACAAATGCTTGTGGCAGCTCTGTAAGGTCCATGAGGGCGGGATTTGAGTCTGCCCCATGTCAGGTCTGCCTCTCCCCGCCCTCTATTGTGCTTCTCATGGTTCTGTCACTGCTCCTTTCTCTTCCCACTCTGTGCTCTTCACAAGCATCTAATCCATGGGCTTCAACCACCTTCTCTTTATGGAGGGGCCTCACCCTTGGTCTCCAGGCCTGACCTCTCTTGAAAGGGTCAGGCTTGCCTTTCCGACGGCCCACTGCACAGGTCCGCAAGATCTCCTACAGGACCCCCACAGGCACGAGTCCAAAGCTGAATGAGTATGTTGTCACCCCTCACACCTGTTCCCTTCTTGTAACCCAGTACCTCCCACCCTGGCTCCCAGACTTAAGCAGCACGATGTGGCAGAACAATCCCCATTGCTGAAGGAATGTCCAGTTCTTGCCCTTTTAAAGCTGCTGCCTCTGTGACACGTCAAATTAGGATCACTCCTGGGGACCTAGGGGCAGAGCCACGCCCCATGAAAGGGCTCTCCCGGGCAACCTGCCTCTTCTGCTCTCTTCTCTGAAGCAGTGATTTGGGGGCGGGGAGAGGGGCGTGGCCGGCAGGTGTTAGATGGAGCCCTCCTCAGGGGGCCAGGCTGGAAGCAGGAAGAATAGCAGCTAACAGTTGTTGTGACTTAGGACTATCTCGTCCTCACAACAAGCCTGCGATGAAGAGACTCTTCCTATTATTCCCACTTTTCAGGTGAGGAGGCTCAGAGCCATTAAGTAACTTGCCCAGTGTCACCCTGGAGTGAGTGGTGACCTGAGCCGTTGGCCTGAGGTGCCTCAGGGCTGGGCCAGTCCCTTGGGGCGAGGTAGTGGCTACAGAAGGTGGAATCTGAGATCTGGGAGAGAGTCAGCCAGAGAAGGGCTGTCACCTGGGCTGTGCCCCCATCTTCCTCTCTGTTTCCCCCCTTCTCTTTTATCCTTAGGAAAATATCTATGAAAGGTACAGGCCATCATGGTGCGGCTGTCAAGACCAAAGGGGAGGCTCCACCCTGGGCCCAGTGTAAGGCTTCAGTGACCCGATTGAGGGTTCTTCCTGCTCCTTCCTCACCAGCCCCACAGGGAAAGCCAGGAACTGGCTGTCCGGAATTCACGCAGGCAGAGCAAATAGGGAGGCCACCCTGGGAAACTGAAAGAGCACTTGATTTAGAGAAAAACAGAGGCAGGTCTAACAGTGTGTGACCTTGAGAAGGCCACTACCATGCTGACCCTCAGTTTCCTCCCCTGAAATACACTGAAATAATGACACCTACCTC
This sequence comes from Equus przewalskii, assembly GCF_037783145.1. NCBI lineage: Eukaryota > Metazoa > Chordata > Mammalia > Perissodactyla > Equidae > Equus > Equus przewalskii. Next base: position 133,942,419 of record NC_091831.1, read on the forward strand.
ACAGGGCACATATGAGAGGCAAGTGAGACCACAGATGCGAAGTCATGTCCTAAACAATACTTCGCTCTGTGGGCGCCAGGCCTTATGATCACACATGGAAGGGAAGAGGTGCGCAGGCGTTGGGGTGGGCTCCCCAACTCCTCCCTTCTCTTCTCTCCATCTGTCCCTTTTCTCCTTTCACTTCATTCATTCGTTCAGTTATCAAAATATTACTGAGTGCCCATTATGTGGCTGGCATTGTTCTAGGCCACTGGAGACATAGAAACAAACAAAACAAATAAAAATTCCTGCCCTCATGTTCCAGTGGGGAAGTTAGACACTAAAGACAGGAAAATATACAATTCTATGGAGAAAATAAAGCAGCTAAGGGGGCTTATTTCGTATTCATTGGCATCCCTGATAAGGTGACGTTTGAATAGATACTTGCAGGAAATGAGGAACCAGTCCCCTGATGCATGGGGAAAGAATATTCCAGGCAGGGCGCAGCCCAGCCGTGAGCAGGCTGGTAGGTGGGAGCACTCTCAATGTGTTACAGCAACAGCAAGGTGGCTCATGTGGCCCGAGTGCCATTGTCAGATACCCAGGGTGGGGTCATGCGGAGTCTTTAAGGTCATCACACCAACTTTAGCTTTTATTCTGAGTGAGATGGGAGCCACTGGAGAGCTTAAGGCAGAGAAATGACTGACTGACTGACGGTGTCTTTAAAAACTCACACTGACCACTGTGTTCAGACTCCACTGCAGCGTGGGTGAGGGCAGAAGCAGGGGCCCAGATAGCAGGCCGCTGCAACAATGCGGGCAACAGAGCACAGGCAAACATTTGACCACCAAATCCCATTTTCCTCAGATTTCTGTTTTAAGACGCACATTTTCAGAGATGCTGACCAGGTCTGACTCCCTCATTTTAGAAACAGGAACACTCAAGTCCCAAGAAGTTAAGTGACTTGGCCAAGAATGTTCAGTCTGCTAATAGCACAGCATGAACGCTGCTGCCAACAGCACCACCAACATAGCCTGATTCCTAGCCCAGGAGCCAGGACTCTCCTCAGAGCACTTTTGTTGCAGCTGAAAGTGGATCTGGAGTTCAGGGGTGAGGTCTGAGCTGGAGATGTGAGTTTGGGGGTCATCATGCATCAGTGGTATTTAAAACTACAAGGCTGGGTGAAGTCACCAAGGGAGTGAGCATAGATGGAAAAAGAGCTTCAAGTAAAGCACCCTGGGCATTTCAGTGATCAGTGATTGGGAAGATGAGAAGGAACCTGCACAGGAGACTAAGAGGAAGTGGTCATTGAGGGCATCCAGAAAGAGTGGTATTCCAGGAACCAAGAAAAGACATGCTTCAAGAAAGAGAGAGTAATCGACTATGCCGAATGCTGCCGAGAGGTCAAGAAAAGGTAGAACTGAGAATTGACTGTTGAATGTAGCAAGAGGGAGGCCATTGGTGACCTTGACAAAAGCTTTTTCAGGAGAATGTTGGGAGCAAACACTTGAGATTGGAGTGACTCAAGAGAAAATGGGAGGAGAGACGTTGAAGACAGTGAGACAGACAACTCTTCCAAGTTAGGCTCCCTTACTGCCCCTTAGCTGTTCAGAGTCCATCCAGGCCTACATCCTATCCTTGTCCTCCTCCTCCATTTTCCACTTCCTCTCTTCCTTCTTTCTGTGCCCCAAAACTTGCCTATTCCATCTCCCATTCCCTTAAGCCCTACTTTCCTTCAGGAAAAAGCCATCTAATAAACTGATATGCACTGAGAGTTTAATTAATAAGAATTTATTGATATTTTGCTGCCTTCAGGATTATGTGTATTTTAACAAACAACTCTGTCAGAAAAACAGGGTTTCTTCCCCAAAGGAAATCATGGCAGCCATAGATGGGAGGAAGGAAAGAGGCTGAGCCAGGGACACCATATGGTCCCCCATCCATCACTATCCAATACCTACTTTTGACCTGCACAGTTTGAAAAGCTGAAATTTTCCATTTTGAAATAAACTTTCAAGCTGAAGAAGTGACACAGAACAGTGATGGCATTGCCTGGCCCCATGCTACTCAAGGGAGGTGCCAAGACACACTGAGTCTTCACCAGTTGTGAGGCATTCTGAGGACTGTGTTACTATAATAAAATTCCAAAGTACAAATGGTTTCCTTTGGTCCATAAATTATCTGGGGGATCCCCATATTAAGAAGGCTCTCCATGTGTTCTCTTCAGAGAGGGTAAAGGCAAAGTGGAGTTACAACTTATGGGCTGAGAACTGCACATAACCCACTGCTTGTCATATCCATGCTGGGCCCCAGTGGCCATTATCCAGACTTCATTTCTAGATAAGACTGAGACATGGAAAGTTTGAAGAGCACTGCTGGTCATACCCCTGGTCAGTAAATTAAACCATTATTCGTATCGATTTAAAAGTCATACACAAGAGGCAATCTAAGAAGAGATCACTAGTAACAAGACTATCAAAACAGGAGACTTTACCAGAGTAAAGCAAGGAAAACGTTCTGCTCCATCCCAAATTTGACTTCTTCCTTGAAGGTACTGAATGTGGGGATTGCTCAGAAGCACCTGAGGAAGGAAGAGATGACCTGCCAAGGATGGCAGAGCCAGAAGACGCAGGAAGCTCTAAGGATGGAGCTTTCAACCAAATCCTCCTTGTTCTCAGAGACAGAGAGAGAGATAATGAACTGAGAGGGGCAAGATTTAGCTTGCATCTTGCTCTAGTCACAGACACTTCATTAACTTCTTAATTCAAATGGAATTTAAGAATTCTCTAAGAAGATTTGCTTCTCTCAAGTTCATTAGCTTCACGGAAGCCATTAGACTTCCTGGAATTTTTATTAATGATGCTAATTATCCAGCAATAATATGCAAGACCCCTGTTACCTTCAGAGGGTAGTAGAAGACTGAGACGTCACAGAAGAACAGGTGAGAAGTTGTGGTTGGGCCGTGGAAGTCAAACTGCTGAAGAATGGGGCCGGTCCCATGGCTGAGTGGTTAAGTTTACACGCTCTGCTTTGGAGGCCCAGGGTTTCACCAGTTCGGATCCTGGGCATGGACGTGGCACTGCTCATCAAGCCATGCTGAGGCGGCATCCCATATGCCACAACTAGAAGGACCCACAACTAAAAATATACAACTATGTACCAGGGGGCTTTGGGAAGAAAAAGGAAAAATAAAATCTTTAAAAAAAAAACCTGCTAAGACTAAAGGACGAGTGTTGTAAACGTGGGGACATTCAAAACAGACCAAGTGGGGCAGTGAAAAAGAAAAATAGGATCACACTTATCAATAATGGGCATCACATTATCTGTTTTGGGTTTTTTTTTTTCCTTTGGCTGAGGAAGATTTGCCCTGAGCTAACATCTGTGGCCAATCTTCCTCTATTTTGTATGTGAGCTGCCACCACAGCGTGGCCACTGATGAGTAGTGTAGGTCTGCACCCAGGAACTGAACCTGGACCACCAAAGCGGAGCACACCAAATGTAATCAGTAGGCCGCTGGGGCTGGCCCACGTTATCCATTTTTATCTCAAGAAAATTGTAATAACTGAACCTAGTTGCAATAGTTAAGACTACCTAAGGAAATTAAACATTTCTATAGTTTTAAAATTAGAAAATTGATTTCTGGCACTTATTTTTAAAAAATGTGTTAAGGAATTAATTATAAGTAGCCTACATTAAGCAAAGAGCACTGGGCTGGGGCAGAAAGAGTTGGCTCTGTCAGAACTGTCACTGCACAAAATTCGGGTTCTCTGCCCTACACACATAAATGAGCCAATCAATTACGGCATCAGCCTTTGGGAAGAGAGATCAGTTTTATTCTGTAAGATCGATCTTCAGGGAATCAGAGGGTGTGTGCCCTCAGATCTGTCTCCCTGATTCAGGTTTGGGGGCAAAATTTAAGAGGTTAGGGAGAACAGGCTGGCACATGGAAACACAGACGAGACAGGATTTGACTGGTGGGCTTCAAGCATTTATGGTGAGGTTTTAGACACTTGTGACCGGGTTCTAAGCTTTTATGATGAGGCGGGGAAGGAATTTGAACACCAGATCTTCCTGAACGAGGGGCCCCTCGCTTCTGGTAAGAGTCTGGCTTTCGAGTTCTGGTCATGCCCCGGTCCTTGGGTTCTGTGGGAAGGAGGATCTTTGGTTCCCAGCCCGTTTCAGGTCATGATTTCTTCTTTTGTGCATGCCCTGGCTACGTGACTTTGCAGATTTTCTGAAAAGCAATTCTTAATTACTCTGTTGATGAGAGATGGACTGAGATGCACTGAGAGTTTAATTTAAACGCCACTATTTCCTTTGAATCCAGGAGGGATTCAACTGGTCCTGGAGGGCCCGCAGTTACAGAACGAGCTATACAACCATAGACAAGTCTCCATGCTTCTCTGTGCCTCAGTTTCCCCATTTATAGAGGCAGAATCAATTATATCTAAGCTTCCTTTCTTCCCTAAGAACAAAAGATGCTAATTTGGGATAAGATTTGCTTTCCATTGTCAGTTACAGTTTCCTAATGTACTTCATTTTGATCCTACTAAAGGCAGCTGGAGGGAAGAAGACATCTTTTTTATTAAAAATCTAAACAATCAATAGAAGATAGGCTTTCATTTTTACAACACAATCACTAGAGAAGTGATTTAATTCAATACAAATGTATGTGGTACTGATTAAGAGAACTGATGTATTTACTAGCAATATTTTCAGACAAAATTTATAAGCACCAAGTCAAGTCTCCACCTTTTAAGGAGCATTTCTGTACGCTCTGAGTAAGGACTTGATTTATAACTCTCATTCTTTTCCCTTAATGATGTGAAATTTTTCCACATGAAGCTGGGTCTCTCCTTAGCTCAATGTCCTAATTTTACCCTGTCAAAATAACTTTTTTAGGGAGTCTCTATTGTTCTCAGTTAATTTTAACACGAAATTAAAAGTTTCATATGGTGGTGATTTTCAAACTTTACTTTGCATGCCAAAAGGAACCTTCTAAACCACTTCAATCATAATTGTTACCAGCGTTCCAATAAGGTTTTCATATAGAATCTCTTTTAGACCTCAAAGTGTTCTATAAAGACCACACTTTGAAATTTTGTTCTCTCAAAACATACCCCATACATTAGATAAGGGGTCACTGACCTCATCTTACAGACTTAATAGTCACGAGAGTACAGAACTTCTCACTGGATTCAAAGGAAATAGTGGCATTTAAATCCTAAATCTAATAATCTAATGCTATTCCAGTGGCTTGCCCTCTTTTTTGCCTTTTTTTTATTCCAAGTTTTCTAAAATCATCTGGGAAGTAATAGATCATATTTAATTGTTCAGGCTTTTATGCTGTGCTTTCAGAATCGCTTCTGATTTGTGGCCTGGCTCGGGTTCAGTATTATCCAACACTAGGTTTATTTCATCAGCCCAGTATCAAAGCTTCCTCACTTTAGCCAGAAATTAAAATAATAGCTTTAAGTTTCTCCTCCCTGTCAAGGAGCTAGTCAATAATGCAATTTGCCACATTTTTTGGATGACTCTATAAGCTCCCCATAAAAACTGGATATATAATCCTTTTATTTATTTAACACAGGCACTGTCAACTTTTCCTGCACAGACGGAATCTTTTTTTCCTAGCAACTTTACTTTCTTTTAGTGTTACAAAGTGCCATGAAGCCTGTGATGGGTAACCTGCCAGATTTCACCTGGTCCTCTGAATAAAACCTGATACCTGATGTCACTTTTCTTGTCATTTCTTCTCCTAAAAAGTTTTATGCAGCCAACTATCAGGTGATGAGGGAAGAGTACAGACACCTGCAGAGGCCAACATGGGCACACAGTTCTAAGATGATTAAAAACAAAACATTCCAAATACAAAAATTATCAGAAGAAATAAAGCTCTCTTACAGTATAAGTCAGAGAGACATGACAAATACCCTCAGAGTAACCTGAGCTCTTGCCTAGCATTAGCACTTTTTAAAGCCCAACTGCCATCTTGATTTGTGGTATTCCCACGCAAGGCCATGCAATCCAGTGCCCAGAAATGTTGAGTGCTGGGTTCTTTTCTTGGCTGCCTCTGAGTGACCTTGAGCAAATCAACTCAACATCCCAGTTACAGGAAATAGACAATCCCACAAAATATCTACCTTCCATCTTTACTCACAGCTCCTGGTTCCCCAGAGAATGTGATGTGGATTAGAGACAGGTCCTATGAAAATGAAAAATTATCATCCTACAGAAGACTATTATATAATGAGATTAATCTTTATAACACGTTCCACAGTTCAGGGTAAGGCAGAGACTTTAGCACTTGAACTTCTTCTCTTCCCATAATCACTTGAAAATTGAAGGGAAGAGTTCATGCTGCAAATTCCCTCTATTTTCCTGTTTTAAACCTAACTTTGACATTTAAAAAAAAATTCTTCCTGACTTGCTAACTCTTCTCAATCAAAACTACACAACACTTTAGGTATTCATGCTAAAACAGTGTTCTGGATTTTCTATTTAACTTATATAGACTAAAAATAGTCATCCTAGTTGAAAGAGTGAGTGTACTTTAGTTTATAAACTGCAAGGTTTCAAATCTCTTAAGTTTCAAAATATAGTTAGGAATAAAAAGTTAATTAATGACAGAATATCAAACATTTTTTTGAAAATGGAGATTTGCACTACCAAGGGTATTTTTTTGTGGAACGTGGCAAGCTGATTCTAAAGTTTATATGAAAATGCAAAGAGCCAAAAATAACCAAAAGGCATTTTTTTTTTTTTTGGTGAGGAAGATTGGTCCTGACCTAACATATGTTGCTAATTCTCCTCATTTTTGCTTGAGGAAGATTGTCACTGAGCTAACATCTGTGCCAATCTTCCTCTATTTTGTATGTGGGACGCCACCACAGCATGGCTTAATGAGTGACGTGTAGGTTCACATCTGGGATCTGAACCCACAAACCCCAGGCTATCAAAGCAGAGTGCGCAAACTTAACCATTACGCCACCAGGTCAGCCCCCCAAGCCACTCTTGAATAGGATGGCAGGCTTTACTCCAGCCTCACCGGAAAGCTACCACAAATAACGTGGTGTCACGTTAGTACAAATAGATTAATGGAACCAAAGAGAGAACCCAGAAAGCAACAGACACACACAGATGCTTGATACATGGCAGAAGCGCACCACATAGGGCCAGGACAAGTGGCTATACAGGAGGACCCTTCCTCACACCGTCACAGTGTGTCTAGGTGGAATCAAAGACATAATGGGAAAGGCAAAATTATGAGGCATTTTTTAACTAAAAAATATTTTTAAAAATAAAGAGGGTGTTTTCATGACTTCAGGATATGGAAAGAGTCCTTAAAATCAGACATAAAAGACATTAAACATAAAAGATTGACAGATTTGCCGTTGAAATGAAGAATTTCTGTTCATCAAAAACACCATGAAAAGAATAAAACAATCCACAAAGGGAGAGGATATTTACAACAAATATAATAACAAAATAACAATTAGTAACAAGAATACATCCTACAAATCAATGAGAAAAAGACAGCTGACAGGAATACAACAGAAAGATGGACAAAAGACTTGAATGGGCCCTTTTCAAAAGAAGAAATCTGGTGACCAATAAACACATGAAGACGCTCAACGCCATTCCTACCTAGGGAAATGCAAAACAAAACCACAGAGAATGTCTACTATAAAGACACCACATTGGCTATGATTAGTCAGTCATCATCAAGTGTTGGTGAACTAGCACTCTCGTATACGGTGGATGGGGGGGTGGGAATATCAAATATTAAAGGTGTGCATACCTTATATTCCAGCAGTTAAAATTCCTAGGTAAATACCCTACAGAAATGTGTTTATGTGCATGAAGATGCTCACGGTAGCATTGCTTATTATAGCCAAAAACTGCAAATTTCATATAAGTGCCCATTACAGTAAAATAGACAAAACTGGTATTAATGAAATGATGCATTAAACACAAGGAAAACAAATAAACCACACCTACACGTGACATGAATTTTATAAGCAATGTTGAGTGAAAGATACCGGACACAACACACAGTATGATTCCATTTTTATGTAACACAAAAGTGGACAAAACCAATCAACCATATGATTTGCATACATAACTGGTAAAACCATTCTTTTGAAAGTGGTATTACCATAAGTTAGGATTGTAGTTACCCCTAGGGGACAAAGGTGGTGTCACGAGGGGACACTCAGGATTCTGGAGTGCTGGCAGTAGTTTTTCTGCATCTGGTTTGTGATTACACAACTGTTTGCTTTATCCATTTAACTGCACATCTGTTTTATGTACTTTTCTGTAGGTTATATTTCACAAACTTTAGAAGAACAGGGCTGGTACTACCAAATACTAACACTGATTAAAGCCATGATTATTTAAAGTGTGAAAAACACTAGAAGACCTAGAAATAGGCCCAAGACACACAGGAATTTAATATTCTATAACGACAGCACTACAAATCAGTGGGGAAATAGTGGTTTATAATACTGAACCAATCTGGTCAACCATTTGCAAAAATTACTATTAAATCTTCACCTCATACAATAGCCCCAAGTAAATCTGAGATGGATTGAAAATTGCCTTTTGAATTACAGATGTGTAAAAGTGAAAAAACTTTAATGGTATTAGCAGAAAATAAGGATAAATACATACGCATCCTTGGGGTAGGGAACGGATGCTCAAGCGCATGCGCAAAGGCAGGCTCTTAAAGAAAACAACTTCAACACGGAAACACCAGGAACTGTATTAAAAGGCAAATAAAACACTAAAAGGATAATGACATATGACAAAAGACGGACATCTTAATTCACAAGGAACTTAGAAACTGATAAAAATGGCAAACACTCCGAGAATATAGGAAAGACAGGAATATGCAATGCTCAAAAGAATGAATATAAATGGCCAATAAACATAAAAAAACACTCAACCTTCACTAAGTAATCAAACACAAATTTTAAGGTAATCCTTTTCTGCAATTATTCATTCTGCAAAGATTTTAAACAATAATTTTCAATTCTGGGAATTTGATATATTGCTAACGAGAATGTAAAGGAACACAGTCTTTGTGGTGAGTGATATATATCAAGATTCGCAAAAATTTATTTACACTCTCACCTAGCAATTTCACTTCTAGAAAGGTATCTTCTGGAAATAAGTCATTTTTATACAACATGATTATCTTTAAAGATGTTGATTGCATCACGGTTTACAGGTTACATTATAATTAACAATCAAACTGTCGCACAATAAGTTGATTTTAAAACTTACAGTATACCCATAAAATGGAACATCCTGTAGCTATCTAAAATGCAAACTATTTAATGTAGGAAAATGTTTACAACCTATAGACTATGAACCAACGTGCAGCATGATCACATCACTGAAAATATAAACGCCTAGCTATGCATAGAAAAGTAAGTCAAAGAACATATACCCAAAGGTTAACAGGGGCTCCCTCTGGCTGGTAGGTTTACAAGAGACTGTATGCACACGCACGAGAGCCCTTCCGTATTATCCCGCTTTCCAGAAATGACATGTGTTATTCTATAAAGAAAGAACATCAAATAATTTATGTTGTGAAATCATCTGCTATTAGTTTTAAAAACTAATGAACTTGTTAGCTCAGTTTACTTTTTACATTTGCTTTTTGAGGGGACAAAAGGGGGAGGTAAAGCAGTAGACACAACTGGAAGTGCGTGATACAGAATGGAGCCCTCGCCATCACACAAACATCGGTCCTACGTGTACCTTCAGTCAAATTTCCTAAAGTGAACAGTCTCTTTTACAGTAAGGAATTAAATTTAATTAAGCACCAGCAAAACATCACCATTAACATCTTGAAGTTGCTCTAATTAATATTTTATTCTTCCCTTCAACACTGTTTAAAGGCTCCAACATATTAGACAAAGAACTGATAACATAAGTGTTAATTTCTCTGGAGACAACTATATAATCCTTTAAAATTACAGAAACATGTTAGCTTGAGGTTTCTGTAGCCTACATATGCCTCTTTTGGGGGAAAAAAAAGCAAGGTATTGACAACATTTCCATTGTAGCTTTAAAAAAAAATAGGTTTTCTTACCAAACGTTACTGTACTGTAACTGAACCCATCATCTGCTAAGAGCAATGAACTCGTCAGGCAAACGCAGGAGGAGCTACTCCCTTCAGCTGGAGGAGTCATCTCAGACTGTTCCTAAACCTCATGTTACTCCAGGCAACTCTGGTGATCTAGAAAGACCATCCACCCTCCAGCAGCTACTGACAGTACTTCTTATTCCTAATCAGAAGATAACGTTTCTTCTTAAGGGAAGACAGAAGAAGGAAACAAACATTTGTTAAGTATTTTCTATGGGTGTCTTCCCAGGTACCTCACAGCCAATACCTCAATAACCCCATGCAGACATGCATAAAATTCGCTACACTGCTCCCTTCATTACTCAAAATAGGAGGGAACTATATTGTCCTAATTCATATTAGGCGATGCCTGGGACAACTAAATGTTTCACTGAAAGACGTGATAAATGCTAATTGATAAAGGAAATAATAAGGAAAAAAAGCAGCCACCTGCTTAGATTTGGCTTAGAAAAAAAAAAATGTGCTCTACTATATACTAAAATACCAGACCAACATACGACATAGTGCAAAACTTTAACACAACGTGGTTAAACACAACATTCAAATATTAAACTTTTTGAGCACATGAAAGTTATCTTCTGAAGGACAAACTGGGCTACTTTTATAGCTACCTTTACGTAATTTTTAAAAATTCTTTCCCTCAACAATGTCTGACACTGATCTTGATACTTGGTAGAAAGCCTGATGTATGACGATGACATCTCAACAGGCAGAGATTTAGGAGATTATCCCAATGCCTGTCATGCCCGTCTTCAGAATTCATCATCAGAGGACTGATCATCATCTTCATCCCTTACTTCTCGGTATTTCCTCAAAGTCTCCCCTTCTGGATTATAGCTCTGCATTTTAATATTCAATCTTTCAGCCAATTTTTGTGCTGCGAGCTTGGCTTGCATCTCCTTTAAAACAAAAAGCAAAGCAGAAAGTTACACATTCGCATCTTCTCCCTACAATTTTGCTAGGGGAAGTCATTTAAACAGAATCAGAAATAAAGAGGCCTTAACAGTCCACTTGGTGCTCTCCACAGCGTTATGATGGGCCTGACGCTGTGCCTACCACAGATACCAGAGGGCAACACTGGCGAGAGCTCGAGCCTGCCACAGTTGTAGTTACAGGTTTCCATTAATAAACAACAGTGCATGGAAATATCCCACCTCTACATGAGAAATCGAGTAGCCAGCTTAGCACCACAAGTCATAAACATGGATGCATTTTTAACTATGTGGGCACATGCATGTGTATATACAAATTCACAGAACAATTTGGGCTACTGAAGGTCAAAAACCACTAATGCTGTGCTGATGCTCCAACTGAAAGAATCTTCTTTCCAAGATTAAAACATGGCTTCTAGGCTTGAGAGTTACATTTCAATGTCATGATGAAAATCAAGAAATTAATAACAAAAAGCTGACTCTCCAAATTAAGTCCCATGAACATTACTATGCAACAAAAAGTCCAGGTAAACTGCAGACCCTGGCAATGTGCTTTATACACCCAAGGATATTACCACTAACTGATGGCAGGTGGCAATGCTCATTCCTAATCCGGCTCTTCACCCTTCTCATGCTTTCTCCCACATCACTTGAACTTCTTCATGTCCTTCCCCTCAGGCCATGAATATTATGGGTAGGTAGGACTGAAGTGGCAGCTACTACTATTACTCCACCCAGGAAACCAATTTTAAACTCAAGGGTTTAATTCAACTTAATAATATCTTAGGACAGGCATTTAAGGTCATATAGACAATTTAAAAAGACAATTCATGCATGCTATAGTCATAACTAGGCAATATTTTCATGCCCTGAGAGGAAGACAAGTGGATTTTAAAAAGGAGTGCCTTAAAAAGGCCAATCCATGCCAACTAAGCTTTTAGGAAAAGCCGAGACAAAAATAAAAGCCTAGTTCTGGAGTAACTGGTATAGAGTCCCTGATGACAACCCAGCTGAGCAACACCAGGGAGGGAGGCTGCTGTCTTCCTCGAGGCTCCAATTATTACTACCTAAGCACATCCGACCCCTTCTTTTCTCACTATGGTCCTCACACTTATTTTCTCCCATCTCAGATTATCCTGTACACAAATTATCAATACACAAGTTTAAAGATCCACGCGGAACACAAAGATCTTTGAAGAAAGTGCTATGCAAAACTGCTCAAGTCACTAACAGTAGGAGATTCTTCTATCTTCACAGGGGCCCGCAGATTATGCTTTTAAGCTTAGTGGCCAATTGTCCAGACTCAACACTATTCCCCCACCCCTTTCATGCTCTCCCCTATAATGCAGGAGATGGAAGCCTGGAAACCACATTTCCCTAACCTTTTTGGCAGGGCTCTTGGATAGGGTCCACCACCGAGAAGCTCTCGCACTGGTTTTACAAGGTGGCAGACAGAGAAGCGATATTATTGCTACCCTAACAGTACGGGCTCTGAGAGAGGTGAGATTCCGCAGCTGTCTCCCCACATTTCCTGGTAAATACCACTTTGATGTTACAGGTAGCTATGATCATCTCCAGCTGTTTCCTGCAGCTCTAGCAACTTCCAGACCCTCTGAAAGCTAGAGGCACATGTCTGAGAGCTAATGACATTAGCTGACCATTTCCCTAGTACCTAATCCCTTCAATTAAATGCCATCCTCCTTGAACTACCTAGAGTAAATTCTGACTTAAGTAAGCAACATCCAACACACAGACAAGAAACAATTAATACCCTAAATACCTCGTAACTCTGTTTCTGCTGTTTCTGAAGCGCCAAAGATTCTTCTATGGAGAGCAGCTGCGTAGGCAGGTGATGAAGTGGGAGAAGCCGAGCTGCCGTGATGTCATCCAGATGCTGCTTCTCCCTGCGCCGCCTTTCTTCTGAGGACACAGGAGACCCTCTTCTCCGACAATCACTCGGTGAACCATGTTGTTGTGAAGGTAAACTGAAGAAGGGAAAACTTATGTTATACCATCAGACCATTTTCTTTTTATAGACACACATTTATAACGTTCACACACACACACAAGTGCCCTTTAACCTTAGCAGTTAATTCTTCCACAAAGATAATAGTAAACCGTTTACCAATATTTACATTTGTAGATAAAATCTTCCCCTTTTTTTAAACACGTTTACTTCAAAAACAGGAGTATTTAAATTGGGAGCTTTTCGGAGAGTAATTTGACAATTCATTCATTGCTCTAACAGATAATAGGTACAGATAGGCTCTTTTCCTTCTCTCTTCAAACCTTACACTTTAACTGAAGCTATCTTTTCATTTTTTCATTCAAAAACATTTGCAAAGGGGCTTAGTGCCCAGTAGAGAGAAACAAACTTGTAAACAGTTTCAGTGCAATATAGTATCACAGGTACCATGATACACATTTGTACATGGTACGCTGGAACATAAAGAAGCAAACAGCCAGTTCCAATGGGAAGACAGGGAGGGTGTCAGAAAAGCTTCAAAAGAGTAAAATTTGAGGAGTCTTGGAATAATAAGTGCTCCCCATGTAAAAAGGGGAGAAGGGTATCCCAGCTGGGAGGGACGGGCAAGAGGCTGCAGCACAAAAGGAAGCACTGGAGGCGGAAGAGTAGGAAAAGGCAGTGGATAGTCTGGGGAGGAGGGAGGGTCCAGCCCACAGTGAAGAGTTCTATTCTGTGTAACAGGTTCAGATGAGCATTCATGAATTTCACTCTGGAAGCAAGGAGGGGATGGACTGATAGAATTAAGACTAGAGGCCAAAGAGGTCACAGTTATGGCCCAAGAGAGGGATGAGAGCCTTCACTGAGACAGGGGAGAAGATGAAGGTAAGAATGGTTAGAGAAGAAGGTCAAGGATATATATTATGTAGGTCTTCATGGCTAGCAGAGGGAGATGAGGGAAAAGGAAGATACTTTAGACAAAAAACCAAGGTGGTGGCACTATTAACTTAGGGAGTATGAGAAAGTCAGTGTGGGAAGAAATGAGAGTTCCACTTCATACACCGCCATGGTCAGGTTCCACAGGTAACAGGCCATGCAAATCTGAAGTTCCGAGAAGACCTGGGCTACAGGTAGATGAGGGGCAGCCTCCAGGACCCAGGTGGTAATGGAGCCAGGAGAGCGTGCAGGAGGCCCAAAGACACCACCTCATCTCACTTCCCAACCTCCAGCTGTCTACGGTATACTGACTCACCAGGGCCCAGCCTTTCCTGATAACTGCATACAAGTCTCTGTGGCTGGCTGTCTCTCAGAAACTTCCTTAACCTTTGTGGCCCTCATTGCTATTCCCTTATCCCCCTCTCAATTCCAGTGACATGACCATAATAGAGAACCGGGATCGTTTTATTCTCTGTTGAATGTATTAACTAGATGATGCTTCTGGTCTTCTGTCTCCCTAGAAGTGAGGAGAGATACCTCACTGCACATAAGATGAAAGATTACTTGATCAAAGATTACTTTCTATTCCTAACTAAAAATTAATGTAATATAATTCTGGTTTTCTACACTGAAGAAACAAAATGGTTTGAGGTTAAAATAAAATGAACGGTGGGGTAGGATTAAACTTTAAAGTCTCTTTATAATAATAAAAAAATGATTTTAGGTATTTTTAACCAGACTTTTTCAGTTTTTCAAAGACAGGCAGAGCGGCTGACTTTGTATCTGAAATCTGGGCAGGTACCAGTATTTGCATACAAGTAAATAACATTCTTTTCTCTTCAAAGAGCTTTTCTTTTTCTGAAGATCTCAAGAACAAAACTATGACAAGGAATTTAGAAGCAGGGCTAGTTAGATCCTGCCTGAATCTGCTTTCAGTTTTTCTAATCCCTTCTCAGTTCCCTTCCCCCTGAAGTTGTTATTATATAATTTAATGTCCTTCTAAGTGTGTAAGCTTTGGGTCCTCATCCAGGTCCTAAACTCTCTGCAAGCACAATCTTTCCTTCTGTGTCCCACGGCAACTGCTGCTTACATCGAGTGCGCACAGAAATATCTTCTGCTGAGAAAGTCTATCAGCTCCTGCTAGTGCTTTTCCCTTAGCCTACAGTCTAATCAAAGGGGGGAGCTGTCTACCAGAAAATGGTTCTGGAAAAAAAAAGCATAATAAAGTCTCTAACTCTGTAGTTATTATGAGATATTGGCTAAGTATCCTGAAATTTAATACTCCATCTGCTATTTAAAACCTTTTCAATTATGTGGGCAAGAAAACTAAAGTATTTTTCAACATGAATCCTCTGGTCTGTTTCCACAATATGCTCATTCCTAACCACAAGAAGTTCTCACACAAAGGTCCACTGAACTGAGAGTATTCTCCTAATTTTTGAGTTTAACAAACATTATCTTCCTGTGACAGGCCTGTTTCCGATGGTACTTACACATTGGTTTTAAATTTGTGTGGTGGCAGCACTGGGTTTTTGGCTCGCATTTCGAGTACTTCCATGTAATGAGGCTTCTTCTGAGGCCCACTACAAAGGCCTGTCAAGTTCTCAGGACTCGAGTTTTCTTCCAAATGGTGTTCACCTGGGTCTGCAATTGTGATCCTTTGTAACCTATCAATAACCAGGTTGTCAGAGCTGCTGGAACGATCTTCTGCTTGACTTGAAACACGATGCTGAGGGAGATGCTCACCAGCTTCAGACGAGGAGGGCACCCTGGCTCTGCTGCTGGAAGCTGGGCAGCTGTTCACTGTGTACCAAACCTCTGAAGCCCCTGCATCGCCTCTGCGAGTAGGATGTACAAGTCCCTGTCGTTGTGAGGTTGTTTTAGATGACTTGATGTTGTCTACAGAGGAACGGCCAGGAACTAGTGATGAAGTATCAAGGATCTGGTCAGAGTTGTGGGCCTTATCCGTGTCCACACCTGCTACTGCTCTTTGCCTTAGCTTACGGTCTACACTAACAGGATGAAACAGTTTACTTTTCCCTCTAAATTCTTCATATTCTGCAATGGCAGCTCTCACTTTGGCAACAGAGTCTAATATCTTTTTACCTTTGTCGGGCAATTTGTAAATGAATTTTCTGTCAAATGGAAAAGAACACGTATACATTAGAGCCATGTTTTGAAACGTGAGATAGAAAGACAAAGCATTATGGTCAAAGGGAGAAAAATGGATCTTTAAGGCAAAAATCTGATTTCCAACTGCCCCAAAACAGGAATGAAATCAGACAGTCACTATGCAAATACCTCAAAAAAAAAACAAGGAGATGCAGGAAGAAAAGGGAATATGCCTCATTTGTCTCATCTAATTAGAATTTCAGCAAAAGTATTTTAAGCATATAAGTACCATATAAAACATTCCAAAAATCAGCAGTTTCTAAAGTGTGATCTCTAAGACCTTCCTGGGAAGGGAAGGTGGACAGGTCTGCAAGGTCAAAACTATTTTCATGAAAATACTAAGATGCCACTCGCTATTTCACTCTCATTTTCTCACACTGATACAGTGGAGTTTCCCAGAGGCCACATGATACGTAATGATATTGCTCTGACGGCTAACGGAATGTGTGTGCTTGTGTATTCTTCTGTTTTAAACATTTCTTGTTTGTAATTCTTAATACATTGATAAATATTCGTAAATATAACACCCATAAAACAAGAGTGCTTTGGGATGCTCAACAATTCTCAAGAGTATAAAGGGGTCCTGAGACCAAAAAGTTAATTCACTGCTATAGATGAAAATCCCATTCTCACAAAAGTCAAAAAACTTGTCTCTACTAGGAAGCCCCCAAGTGATCATTTGTCTCTTTTGCTGAGTGACAGAAGTTACTTTTCAGATTCCCTTTTCTTTACCTATACAATAAATGGGGAGGGAAGTTACATCCCAGGCCCTCTATTCTTTCTGTGACACTATATTCGTTCCTTTCCACAATTCCAACTATCAACATCTCTCTCCACTTGAGAGTCTTGTATTTTCCCAAACTTCTCCTCTCTCTCTTGAGCCTCATGACCTCTTCTCCAGCTTTTAACACGGTAAGCAGTTAATTCAACACACCCTAAGTAAAGTCAACCTGGGACCTAGCCCCACTCCTCCATTTTTCCTATTTTCATTAATGGTTCTCCATACCATATCTGGAAACTTCAGCCTTCTCCTTCAACTACGCATTCAATTCTTCCACGCCTAATGTAGTTTTTCCAATCCCCCGACTACCTTTCTATTTTACTTTCTTACAACCCCCTTGTTGGTAATCTCTCTGAAAATATCTTTCTGCTTCTTACTCCTTCAAGCCATCCTGCACCAAGTTGCTAAATTAAGCTTCCTAAAAAATACTACTAAAAATACCACTAATAAAAATCACTTCCATTATATAGTCCCCCTGCTAAAATCTGTTAAGTCGGCCCCCTGAATGAGAGTCAAACTTTCTCTGCCTAATAGACCACTCTTTACATCCCACTCTCTCTATTTCCTAGGGTTCCTGTACAAATAAGATCTAGGGATGAAATCGACAAGGTGTCTGGGGCACGATGAGGGGAGCGGGAGGAAAGGATGTAGGATTCAGAACTCCCTGGGGGCAACCGACACGGTAGCTGAGTAAATAAAACCAACGCGGAGCCAACGGAGAGCTGAAATGCCGGCCAGGACGTGGGCGGCTGTGCGGTCGCAGGCCGTCCGCTCGCGGCCGAATGGGCCGATCTGACTGAGGCAAGGTCACCTTCCAGGCAAGGGACGGGGTGAGGGAGCGGAGGGACACGTCCCGGGCAGCCCGAACCGAAGGAGCCTGGCAGGGACTCGGCGGGACCCAAGCTTACTCGTTGCGCAAAAGTCTCTCCTGGCGCTTCAACATCTCCTGCAGCTCCGCCAAACTCCGCCGCGCCAAGTCCTCGGGAGCTGGGGGCTCGAAGCCGCGGGCCTGCGAGCACATTCTGCGGGGGCTGCGGCTGGCGAGGCGGCGGGCACTCGGCTTCCTCGGCAGCCCCCGCTGCTGGCGCCGGATCCGCGGCCGGCGGGGACTCCGGGGCACGAGCGGGAGCCGCCATTTTCCCGGAAGAACAGGTCTTCTTCGAGCCGAATCGAGCTTTATTGAAACGCCGGAAACAGACACAGACAAGGAGAAGGGGGCGCCCGGAGGGGCGGGAAGGGGCGGAAGGGGCGGGGTGACGTCACGCCCCGGCTGAGTGTGCTTTCGCACCATTTGTCGTTTGTCTGTTCCGCGGCTTTTCGTCTGTGTAGTCAAAAAGTATTTGCTGAGTGCCACCGTGATCTCGACAGATAGCCACGGCCCCTGCCGTTATGGAGGTTACCGAGTGGCGGAGGAGGCCGACATCAGTCAAGTAAGAATAAAACAATGTAGTAGGATTGGGATGGGCACCAGGGAAGGTATCTCTGAGAAGTGAAAGGCAAGTTGAATCCTGAGTGATGAGTGAGTGAGCCATTGGTGAGGGTGAGGGAGTGCACGACAGGGCTTGGGCTCCTAGCCCAAGACGTAGCGAAGTCCTCAAATGTTACAGTTGCAAGGATGCTTAGGGACTATCAGTGTGTCTTAATGGGGCTCTGTGGCATCTGGAGCAAGACCTTCCTCTGCGGCGCTGCCTCAGGCATTGCAAGACACTTGGTGTCTGGCTTCTGCCCACTGGTTGCTAGGTCACTCCCAAGTCGTTGTAACAGTCCAAAACGCGTCCCCTGACCCCTACACACACATTTCCAAAGGCCCGCGAGAGGTGACGGGCGTGGGAGATGCTGTCCGAGCCAGTTGAGAATCTCCTTCGCAATTCCCTATTTTGCTTATAGAGAGACAGAGGCACAAAAACTGAAGTGTTCCCAGGACGCCAAACTAGTCAGTGAGATCATCAGATTTCGAATTCAAATCCCAGCTGCTCTTTGCATCACGTCAATTTGAAAATCTCCTTCTTCAATTTATGCCTGTTTCCAAATGCATAAAATTGTTAAAAAGTTTTTATTTTCTGGCTGTTGAGAAGAAGGCAGTATAATAAACATCACATCCAGTTCTTACCTTCTCTTTACAGTTCAGTTACCAGAGCTGTGTCCCAAAAGTTAGAGGAGGAAGTATGCAAGAGTTGCGACAGACATTGATTGGGAGGTTTGAAGGCCCCCGTAACCTCCAACACCACCTCCCCATTCTCTGATATGGAGAATTTTAATTTTCTCAGTCCTCTGTCAGGTGCTATGATAAACACAAGCGATTCCCTCCCAATCAGACAGAAGCTCTAGATAAAATCTGAAGCTACTCCAGGGTGCACGGTTGTCATTTCTGTATCCTCCCAATCTAGTCCTTTCTAATCAGATTAATGTATCAAAATTCTCAACATAAGCCTTGCTTTCAAGGACTTCAATACCTGCTTCAGCCCTGGCAAAATAAGCAATACTTGAGTCAGGTTCCCTGGCAGGCTCCCCCAAAACCTCACTCGTCCTGTCCCTGGGCACAGGTGGAGGCCTTTAGTCCTCTACAGCAGTCATCCCCATCTTCTAAGACCTTGGGCCACAGGTGCTCTCAAGGCAAGGATGCCTTTCTCTCAGACCTCAGAATTTTGTCCCTGGCTGTTGTCCTCTTGTGGAAGGCTGTCCCTTTTCCCCCAGCCTATTATAAATCTTGGCTCAAGTCTCACCTCCTCCCTGAGCCTTCCTAGATTATTCCAACCCGAGTTGCTCTTTCTTTTGAGCACAACTGTGAACCTCATTATGAACCCCACAATATGAAGCGCATAATGCTTCTCTCATTGTGTTGTGCATGGTGCTTTTTCCTTTCTAACAAAATTGTAAAGTCAGGGTGCTGTGTCTGTACTTTTCTGTCTCCCCTAATGCACGTAGCAGGTACTAATTGACAGAATCTCCCTCTCTCATGATATTTTTTTCTCCATATCCTCTTCTCTTAATGAAATGTCCCTTTTGTATATACAAACCTTAAGCTTTTCCATAAGTATTGACCATAATTACTGTGAAGCTATTTTCAACGGTATGGGATAGAATCTTTTACACAACATAGCTTAGGACTTCAGAATGTCATAATACAAATCTGAATTCCTAACAACGCCTGTGCGCAAACTGTCTAGCTCTCTTTTCAGTAACCAAGCAGGCTATTTGTGCTTCAAAATGAAAACAGGCAAAGTATTCTTTTATAATCCATCAAACAAACAAAAAAGATGAGTGTTTAGAACATGAATTTTAACAGCAGTGTCTGAGGCAAGGGATGTGAAATGGAGAGATTTCACAAAGAGAGAAATCAGTACCATGGGTTTTACCTGTTTCCGTCCAAACCAGGCAAAACACTTGAAAAGAAATGGACCCACAAACCACAGGCAGCTAATCTCTGCTGAAGAATTCCAATTGTGTATCAAAGAGCCCACCTGTGACAAAATCGAATCTAGATGAGTGTATTTTGGTTTTGGTTTTTCAATGCTCATTAAAAAAATCTAAATCATGTTTCCTATGATACTTGGATTAATCACCTGGGTGTTAATTGCCCTCAGAGCAAACTAATGAATTTGGCTATTAGAAAGAAAGAAAAATTTACAATGAAGAGTAAAGGAAAGGAAAATCTCATCAGCATATGAAGTGGTGCCCGGATGACTTAGCCATCCCATTGCCACCAAGCTCCCCAAGGACAATGTTAGAATGTGATTTTAAAAAGAAAATCAAACAAAAAAACCTGGGAAAGATTTCCATTTGTCCTTACAGAGTTGAAGATAAAAATTGCCAGTCAACTGTAAAATTGTAACATCAATCTTCCGAGTCTTCAGGCTGCTCTTCTCTGTTTTCTCCCAAGGATTGTCAGTTTGGGGGTGTGAATGGCAACAAAACTGGTCACAATATACCTGGAGTACGCCAAAATGGCGGGAAAAGTATTCCCCATCCCACATGTGCTTAGTGTGTGAATTTAACACTCTTCTTCTCAAGAAATGGGGTTGATGTTCCCTATTCTTAATCTGGGCATGCTTGTGACTGGAGCAAAAGTGATTTTTCCAGTCTAGGTGATAAAAGGTGATGCAGCATGTGCTTAATTTTCTTGCGTGCTTACTCTTGGAACCCAACCAGCAAGCCGTGCAGAAGCCTGAGTTTGTGTAGGTGTTTTGGCTGTCAGTTCAAGCTGAGGTCTCAGCCGAAAGGCATCATCAGCCACCAGATGCGAGAGTGAACGAACCTGTGGATGATTGCAGCCCCCAACTGTCAAGTCACTAACAGCCTTCCAGACTTCCAAATTGGAGCCCCAGAAATTGTGGAGCAGAGACATCCTCACTAGGCTTTTTCTGAATTCCTGACCTACAGAATTTGGGGGCATAATAAAAAGGTGGTTATTTCATACTTTTAAGTTTGGAGTGGTTTCTTAAACAGCAATAGTAATAGGAACATTATCCAAGGTTAATCCCTCCATCTGTGCTCTGGATCCCATCTGTTTTGCCTCCTTGATCTCATTCATTTGTTCAATACATACTTATTGAGTACCTATTGTGTATAAGACACTGTTCTAGGCTTTGGAAATATAGTGATGAATGAGACAGTTTCCTGCCATGTTGAAACTTACAATCTATCAGATAGTACTAAGTGTTACATAGAGAATTAATGTGGGTGATGTGATAAGGAGTAATGGGGAGGCTACCTTGATTGATTGGAAGATTGAAGTTAGTTTTTCTGAGGAAGTAACTTATAAACTGAGACCTGAATGACAAGGAGCAGTTAGCCATAGGAAAGTCTGATGGAAAACCATCCCAAGTAGAGGGAAGAGCAAATACCAAGGGTGTAAAAGGAGAAAGGGCTCCACAAATAACAACAATTAAAAAGGCTGGGGGTAGGGCTTGTAGGGCTTTGTAGACGAGGATATGGAGTTTGAATTTTATTCCAAGAGAAATGGGAAGCCATCCGTGGTAGGCAGCCTCTAGGATGGCCTCCAATGGTCCCCCTAGTGAGAGGTCCCCCTCCCACTGAATATGGGCTGGACTTACTGACTCACTTCTTACAAATAGAATATGGTAAAATTCTCTTTTTACCATGTGGCTGAGTGGTTAAGTTCTCATGCTCCACTCCGTAGGCCCAGGGTTTCACCAGTTCGGATCCTGGGCGTGGATGTGGCACCGCTCATCAGGCCATGCTGAGGCAGGGCCTCACATAGCACAGCCAGAGGCACTCACAACTAGAATATACAACTATATACGAGGGGCTTTGGGGAGAAGAAGAAGAAAAGAAAAAAAAAGATTGGCAACAGATGTTAGCTGAGGCGCCAATCTTTAAAAAAAAAGTGATACAAATGGCAAAAGTGATGAAGTGTCACTGCCAAGATTAGGTTATAAAAGAGTTGAACGGATATTTCACCAAAGAAGATGTACAGATGAAAAATCAGCACATGAAAGGTCACCAATGTTATTAGCCATTAGGAAAATGCAAATTAAAAACACAATGAGATACTACTACACAACTATCAGAATGTCTGAAATTAGAAAGTTTGACTACACCAAGTGTTGGAAAAGATGTGGAATGACTGGAATTCTTTTACACTGCTAATGGCAATGTAAAATAGCACAACCACTTTGGAAAACAGTTTGGTAGTTTCTTAAAACCTACCATATGACCAAGCCATTCCTCTGCTAGGTATTTACCCAAGAGAAATGAAAGCATGTGTCCATACAAAGTCTTATACATAAATATTCACAGCAGCCTCATTTGCAATAGCGAAAAACTGGAAACAACTCAAGGTCTATCCCTAGGTGAATGGATAAACATTAAATTGGGGTATATCCATACAGTTGAACACTATGGTATTCATGCAACATGTCACGGCTTCACGAATCTCAATTATACTGAGTGAAAGAAGCCAGGAAGAAAAGAGTATGTACTGTATGATTCCGTTTATATTAAAATTCTAAAAAACGCAAACTAACCTATGGTGACCAAAGTAGATCAACGACTGCCTAATGATGTGGGGTGGCAGGGAGAGGCTGGGGGGAAGGATTACGAAGGGGCAGGCGGAAACTTTTGGGGGTGATGGATATGTTCATTATCTTGGTTGTGGTGATGTTTGTATGGGTGTATTCATTTGATGTCACAACTTATCACATTGTCCACTTTAAATCCACAGAGTATAGCATGTCAGTTATACCCCCTATAAAGCTGTTAAAAGTGCCCCTCTAGCTTCCACCCTCTCTTCTTCTTTTGGAGATAAGCTTCCTAAAAGGCTTGTCCACACTTGGACTCCACATCCTCACCACTCTCACCAGTGCCGTGAACCTCCTCCTGGTTGTCAAACCCAGGGAGCAGGTTTGAGTCTTTCTCCTCCTTGCTGCATCTGACCCTGTTGACCATTTTCTCCTTCTTAAAGCTCTCTCCTACTGTGAATTCCATGCTACCAATCTCTCCAGGCTTTTCAGCTCTGGAGTTTTTGCTCTGGGGCTAGAATTAGAGTCAGGGCAAGGACTTTACCACCTGGATGACCTAACGTTTTCTCAGGTTCAACTTGTCCAAAACTGACCCCAACCCACTCTTCCTTTTTAAAATTCCCACTGTTTAATGGCATTCCCAGCCACATAGGTGCCCAAGTCAAAAACTAGGCATTCATACCTGACTATTCTTTTTCCTTCAACCCAACTGGTCACAAAATCCTACAGCCTATATACCCTCTTCTCTGCACACTCTCCCTCCTCCCACCCCATTCAGCACCTTCCCATACACCTGTCATTGCCTCCATTGCCTCTGTGCAAGCCCTTGAATGAACAATTATAATAACCTCCTAAAACAGCTTCCTACCTGTATCCTAACCTGCTCTTTTCCTCTTAATTGCTGTGAGACAGTTTTTTTCCCTTAAATCTAATTTCACTTCCTTCACTTGGAATACTGATTTGGGGAACACCAATGTCGATGTAGTGAAGCCTGGAAGTGTTTAATTCCACACTTGTTGGGCCTCTCAACACACAGAGATGATCTTTCCACCACGTTGGGATCACTGGACGGTGGGTGGGGGAGTGCGGCAGGGGGACGTGCAGAAGCATACCCAGTGTCTCTGCCCAGACTTGGCCATAGTGGCAGTGGTGTGTCACAGTGGTGGTAGTGTATGATACAAGCGTAAATGAAAAATTTAGCCTGACTCCTGCCACGTGGCAGGAACTTGGGCAGCAGATGATGGCTGGTGAGAGGTTAGCCCCCAAGAAATTTTAAAGGAGAGGATAGGCAGATATCTGGACCACACAAGATCATTAGGAACAATGATCACCAATAAAAGGAGCTTGTGATGGTTAATTTTATTTGTCACCTTGGTTAGGTGATGGTGCCCAGATATTTGGTCAAACATTATTCTAGATGTTTCTGTGAAGATGTTTTTTGGCTGGGATTAACATTCAAATCAGTGGACTTTGAGTAAAGCAGATTACGCTTCATAATGTGGGGGGGCCTCGTCCAGTTGAATGAGTTGAAGGCCTTAAGAGAACAAAGACGGACACCTCCCCCACCCAGGAAGAAGGAATTCTGCCTGCAGACAGCCTTCAGGCTTGAACTGCAACAGCGGTTCTTCCCCGGGTCTCCAGCCTGCTGGCCTACCCTGCAGTGATAATCGCCTGAGCCTTTTTTCAAAAATGAATCTCTCTTGAGATTCATTTTAAGGAATTGGCTCAAGTGATTACCTATATAGACACACACACACACCCTGTTGGTTCTGTTTCTCTGAAGAACCCTGACTAATACAGAGCCCAGTAGCATCGATGGGTTAGGAAACTCAAGGCTTGTTTGATAACTGGACTTCAGAGTGAGAGAACTGACTAAGGGGAGAGCAGACTAGCCTTTGCTCTGCCCCTGCTATGTGCTGGGCACATGGAGAAGAGATGGGAACCAAGGGTCATAAACAAGTTTGAAGCAAATTCTATTTTCTTTCTTGTTTTGTTTTTAAGCATCATTTGAGAATGGAACATGCCAAACTTTCAAACAAACCATAGCAGCCATAGCTAATGAAAAATTAACAAAGAATGGCAAGCCTAAGACTTATTGAACCATAATGGCTGACATCTGTGTGCCATTAACCAACCCTCCTTTTCCAGTCAGTCCCCCAAACTGCTTGCTCGATGGGCAGAGCAGTGGGATTATCCCCACCTTACAGAGAGAGAGATGAGTGCTAGGACCTCCTGAGCCCCTGTCGATGGGCCACTCTCATCTGTCTGTCCCTCACAAACAACTGACAAGAGCCTGGCCAGTTAGGGAAGAGAAAGTAAGGGAGGGAACAGGGAATTGGAATTGGGTATGAGAAAAACAGAGTGAAAAAAGAGAAGAGAAAGAAACGGTTAAAGGGGGAGACACAAAAGTGGATGGGGCAGCTAGGGGGAGAATGTTTCTCTGCACAGAAATGAGAAACAGAAAGCTTCATAGGAAGCTTTGTGCTGAGGAATTCACAGATAAATTCTTCCTTTCCCTTCCGGCTCTAAAATTCTATCCTTCTCCAAAATGTCACACTTGCCCTCTTTGTATTTCACTGCAATTCCATTGCAGCAAAAGGTTTTCCTCAGCTACCCAAGGGTTTAGGCTGTAAAGTGCATGTACTCCACACTAAAAGTAAATTCTTGCATTAGTTATCCAAACTGTTTGAAATGAGGAACCACGTTTTCAGCTCATATCTCCCTCTTTATCAGCAAATAGTAATTTAAAGCCGTTTACTGGGGCTGTGGTTCCCCGGTGACAGACTGTGGCCTATTAAAATTAATCCTGACAGAAGACCCTTGCTGCTTTCTCCAAGCACATTCAGGCTGTGGGTTTATGAACAGGATGAACAGACGGCCCATCCCAGAGGGCTTGAGGGAGGAAGCATGTTAAAATGGCCGCCTGCGTCTTTGTTTGCTCAGCTGCCTGGAAAAACCAGGACGGAGGGAAATGGGATTAATCAAGGGGGCAGTTGCCCATGGAAAAAAAATAGGAAAACTCAGGAAGACTCTGGTGAGAAAATCTCAGCCAAATAAGGTTAAAGTTGGAGGGAAAGAATTCTCTCCTCTTCAGACTTTCACGTGGTTGAGTGCTGTTTGGTGACAAAACTCCCGTTTCAGGCCACCACAGTGTTTGATGATCTTTTTGATAGGGTGGGAAGAGGTAATTTGGAAAAAAACAATTAAATGTTTGATTCCCCAAAATTTCATGTAGTTTTAATTTTTAATTAGCAAATTTAATAAATATTATTGGTTAGATACGTGACTATTGGTTAGATATTGGTAGATATTAGATCATTGGTTAACTATTGAATCACTGATTGTGACTGAATAAGATCTTTCCATGATTTCTCATATGAGTAAATTCACAAACCAGAAAAAACATTCTTGAAAGATCACGTGTACTGATCTTTGGTACAGACTATAGACATTGTAGCTGTGGCTCCTTCTCTCAGTTTGGGAGACAGACTCTTGAACAAGATTTAAAATATCTTCCCCTCCCTTGAGTAATTTCACTTCCCTTTAACATATTGGCTGAAACTCCACCAATGCGTTTTATTTGGTTGATTAGCAAGGATCTTCCTTTGAGACTATAGATATTTTTAGAAGGATTGTAGCCTATCAGTCATTTACACATGAGCATGAATTTGTTCCAAATGGCTTTCTCACCAAAGCCTAGCTGAGGGAATGACCTACACTGAAAGAGTAGAATTTGACAGGCAGGAAAGGGAGAAAATGGAAAGAATTTTGAGCAATCTGAGAGGAAGCATAGACCAGAGAGAGTATTATAGCAGTGAGTTGAGGGTAGCAGGAAGACCCCAGAGGACCTCCTCTTCAGGATTTGGAGAATACGTAGGGCAGGTAAAAAGGGAGGATGTCCACAGCAAACTTTACTTGGAATTGGCTCAAATTCCATGTTGGAAGACAGAGCATCCTGTGCTTAAATGGGCCTCATCTGAGATTTTTCCTGAGACCCCCAGTACATCGTGTATCATAAGATGGCTGTAAGAATTATTTCATTAATAAAACATTCTCAGATAAATATGTTTACACTCCTTTTTTGCTTTAGGAAAGATAATTTGCATAATTACTTATCAGAAAACAGAAAAGGAAAGTAAGGGAGGTAATGTGCAGAGTCACTAAAGGGTGAGATTTCATACTTTGCTTTCGAGTTTCCCCAGGGAGGGAGGTGGGAGCTGGGCCTTTCGTGGAGGGAAAGAAGCAGCAGGTGTCTCCTACAGTGTCCGCACAGCATCACGTCTCACTCTTTGGAGTCTGACGTACATCAGAGGCCAGGAAATAAAGACACTGGTAATCAATAGCAGGATGGAGTTAGAGAAAACTGACTAGCCCTCTCCTCTCACTAGACCTGGCCAGAATCAAGTGTCTGGTCACCTTTAATTTTTTGTCTTGCATGAAAAAGAACATAGCTCTGGAAAGCTCCACCTAGGGGGAGCAGGAGCGGAGGAGCAAGGGATGCCCATGTGATAGATAGTCAGGAGAATTACTCAGACAAAAAAAGTCCTCCTTGATTTTCTTCCCCAAACCTTGGAGAACAGTCAAGCAGGGTGTATAGGACAACAAAGGTGATCCAGATCAGAGAATCAAGCAGGTGGTGGTGAAATTTGTCAATCCCCAACTATGTTTTTTGGGGGAGAGGGTTTGTGTGCCACTGACTTTGTGGCAGATTAACTTCTCAGGGCCTCAGTTTCCTCCTGTTTAAAATGAGGATATCGAACCCGACAAACTCCAAGACGCCTTTCAGCACTTAAATTATGTGATTCTAGGATGATTAATGTTATAACACACTCTTTGGCAACATCTGCATCTATTTAAGCTCATAAATGTTAAGAAGAAATATTTGGTATGCAGTAAATCAGGAAGCAGGTAGCTCCCTTTAAATAAATACTCATCCAGCATGGATGACGTTTCAGGTTTATCAGCCTTTGCTGTTACTCCCATAGTTGCCCGTATCTTATGGAACTGGATAATGTTTTCCATCACCTAGAATTCTTGAGCTTAATTTAATTTTTATATCTAATGGATGACAGCTCTGAGTAATTTAAGATTATTTATAAGGTTAAAAAAAAACCCTGAAGTTGTCAAAATAGCAGAAGACCAGAGAACTTTAATGAATAATGTGGGAGGAACATCCCCTTCAAGCAGACTGCAGAAAAAGGTGGTGGAAGAAATAAGTATTTTCTTGATAAGGCACAGAAAGAAAAACATTAGACAATGTAAAGTAAGAGTTGCAAATTGTCAGTCGTTGGCCACATCCAATCTACAGATGGATTTGGCAGTGCAGAGGTTTTCAAAATTATGAATTCGAGTGACTTTAAGACGGGCATGTACTTAAAAGCTGGGTGAGCGTCCTTCCTACCCCCTCCCACCAGCCACTCTCATTCCTACCCTAGACCCTTCTCATCTTTATGCAAACTTCCTGGGCACCAGGGCATTTGAGTTTGGGTGTGTGAGGCAAGAATAAATGAAAAATTTTGCCCAACTCTTTTATTTTCTGAGAGGCTACAATTAACACCATAGAAACTTCCTAGATCCCTAGGAAAAGATATATATTTGTTATAGGAGTGTTCTTTACCTCCTTCTGTGTTTTAAGAAGTTCCACAAATGGTTCTCAGGCAATTCATAGAATTAATGTTCCCCCAGATTATAAACTTCATCTAGATGATGGGGTTTTTTTCCTGGAATCAAGGGTAAAAAGTGAATTTTAATTAAAAAAGACTCAGCCTTTTCTTGGGGGGACACAGTTTCCTTGTTTTATAGTGAGACTAGTATGTGCTCTAGTCAAAGCTTATAATCTTGTTATTTTGAACAATTCCTAAGGAATTGTTTGCAAGCACCTCAAACAACAGATATGCATTGTTTACAAAGCTTGATATAACATTTTTACCTATAACAAAAGCCGTTTTAAAAGGTCAAAGAAAATTATAAATCTTTATGATCACTGTGGAAACACTAGCATCTTTACAACTACATTTTCTATTTTAAATTCCATATTGGGGATTTTGTAACCAAAAAAGTTAACTTGAAACAGTCCTAATTTCCTTCCTCCCAACCCCCCAAAAATATTTAAATAAATTTGTAGGTACCATAAAGCTATTTTATTTTAAGTTTGGGCCACAAAGTGACCAGTTAAGTTTTTTCAGGCTGAGTGTGTTTTGTTTAGGAGGTGGCAAGTTAAGAGGAAAGGGGAGAATTAAAATATTTGCAAGATGTCATTAATCTCCAGCAAGAGCCTAGAGTTGTTTTTTTTCCCCCTTCATTTCAGAACTAATCCAGCTTTCTGTTATTTGGCTCAGAAAAGTCTTAAATCTGTAACAAGAGAGTAACTTCCTGTTCTCAAGAGTATGGCTGCCAAAGAAAACATTTACAAGAAGAGTTCCAGGGCCAAAAAATTGCCTACTAATTATTTTTCAACCCCCCTCCCACTCCTAATTCAGGAAGGTGAATGCTGTAAATGCTGTATGTTAAAACTCCAAAGTATGTGTTGAAAAATTAAGAGAAAACCCCCAAGAACTGTTTGCCATTTTTTATATTTTATGGCATTCAAATTACATCAGTTTTATGGCCCTGGGGCACAAACTAATGTTTCTTATAATATTTTGTTCAAAATTCCACAAAGATTATACCATACTTTTATCAAAATACATTATGCAAGTTTGTACCTGGTACATTCCTGATTGAGGAAGAGAGAAGCAGCCTCTGACCTTCAGGAGCTGACCTAGTCCCAGCAGCTAGACTGTGGGTGCCTCTGAGCTGGCCTGACACTCACAGTGAGGTCTTGGTGTTCTCCTTGATGATCTGTCTATTCAGAGCCATCCCAATCAAAATCCCAACAGCCCTTTTGTGGAAATTGACAGACTGTACAATTCATATGGAAATGCAAAGGCCCTAGAATAGCAAAACAACTTTGAAAAAGAAGAACAAATTTGGAGAGCCTATACTACCTGACTTGAAGGTTTATGATAAAGCTACAGTAACCAAGACAATGTGGGATTGGTGTCAAGATGGGCAGCTAGCTCAGTGTAACAAAATGGAAGGTATAGAAATAGACCTATGCATATATGGCCAATTGATTTTCCTCAATTGTGCAAGGGCAATTCAGTGGAAAATTGGTAGTCTTTTCAACGATGGTGCTAAAACAATTGGATATCCATATGCAAAAGAAAAACCTCTTTGGGGCCGGCCCATGGCCTAGTGGTTAAGTTCACTGCACTCCACTTTGACATCCCAGGTTTGGATCCCAGGCACTGACCCACACCACTCATCAGTGGCCATGCTGTGGTGGTGACCCACATACGAAATAGAGGAAGATTGGCACAGAGGTTAGCTCAGGGCAAATCTTCCTCAGCAAAAAGAAACCAAAAAAACAAGGAAAAACCTCTGTGATTTATAATACTTCACACCGTGTATTAGCAATCTAATCTTGCCTAACAACCCCCAAATTTAGCAGCAGGCTCCCTCTGGTCTCTTTGCCTCTGATCGCTCTTTCCAGAAACACGTCCCTAGTACCCCTTTTGGGCTTTTCCTTCCCTGACAAAGTCAAATCGACTATTCTCCAGTTCACATATAAGGAAAAGGAGAGTACAGTTAATTTAATCTCCTGTTTATCCAGCCACTAGCCACATTTCTTTTGCCCTACTTTCCTTCTGCACAATCCCACAGTATTTATTAAGTCTCTAGTATATGACCAATAAGAGGAAATTCTTGGGTTTGCAAATATTCATGGTGCAACGCCTCCTTCCCAGTGATTACTAGTAATAAAGCGGGTATCAGTATTGGAGTGTCTCTGGTGAAGTGCTGGGCAAACTTCCATGCTATTTCACATGATCTGCATGGCAAGCTGAGGAAGGGGATGCAATTCCATTTACTTCCCAGGCAAAGCTGCTCACAGCAGCACTGAGCCTCAGAGAGCTGAAGAGACCTGACCAAGAGGTATTGTGATTTAGTGGCAAACCTGGGACCAAACCTAGGCTTCCCACCTGTGTTCTGGAATCTGACAGGCCTGGGTGATTTGGGGCAATTTTGATCTCTCTTTGAGTTTCAATTAGTTTATCCACAAAATGGTGGTTAGCAGCATCTTCCACACAGAACTGTTGTGAAGATTCAAGGTGTGTGCGCTGTGCCTAGCTCAGTAGCTCTTGGTCTCCTTTATGGTCCCGTGTCACTTAATGATGGGGATACATTCTGAGAAATGTATCATTAGGTGATTTTGTCATTGTGCAAACGTCACAGAGTGTACCTACACCAATATAGGCGGTATAGCCTACTACACACCTAGGCTATTTGGTACTAATCTTATGGGACCCTGTTGTATAGGCGGGCTGTCGTTGACCTAAATGTTGTTAATAGGGCGCCTGACTGTACTTCCCCCAGCCAAGGCTCTTTCTGGAATACTTTTCTTTTGCAGATTTCTTCATGCTCATGGAGGAATGGGTCCTCTTCAAATGAGGACTGTGTCCTTTATGGGAAACTGCCCCCAAAGCGATTTCATAACTGGAGAGATAGGAAATGGACATGATGATCAGTCGTTAGACATAAGAGTAGAAAAGAGGGGGCCAAAAATAAGAACTCCTGGAATTCGGAGATAGCAACGATCAGGAGGAGCTGGACTCACGGGGAGAGGTTTTAGAGAGGACAAGAGTCTTGAGGTGCACATCTTTGTCTCCCCAGCGCCTGGCATGCAGCGCCTGGCATGTGCTGGTTGAACTGAACTGGCCTCTGAGTCTGGATGTCAAGAAGAGCACTGTGGCCTGGTGTGGCCTGAGCCAGGAATCTTGCCCTTCCTGTCATACCCCCCAGCCCCACCCCTTGCCCTGGGGACCACCCTAGAGTTCCTAGAGCAGGCGGATGGCATTTGCTGGGGAGAAAGTGGGTGCCCAGAGTAGACACACACCAGCTCAGGGGTCAGCCTTGGTTGGTGTGCCCTCTAATGGGAGGATCATGTCACATCACCCAACTCCAAGCCCTTCCCAAATGTTCTTCTCTCCCTGGCTAGCCTTGAAATCTGGGGGCCTGTCCCACCCAGATTCAAACCCCATCTCAGGCACGTGGCCTGAATTTTTTCTGTCTTCATGGCTGGCTCTCACTTCTGGCTCACTATGCAACAGGCCTTCTCTGATTCCAGGCTCCTGGGGGACCCGGCTCCTTCTCAGCCCAGTCCTGTTTCCTGTTGGCTGCCCAGGCATCTCTGGGCCCTGGAGACACCCACAGGCCTGCAGCTCACACCTGCACAGTCCCTGAGCTCAGGTATCCAAAGGCAATATCCTGAAGGAACTGTGTACTGCCTGTTTGGGGGACGGGTCTGCCTAAAGCAAACTTTATACACTCCTTCATTTCTCATTCCCAGTGTTGGCAGAGGGGTCAGGAAACCACATTCGCATCCTGTCGGTAAGTGTCAAAGGATTCAAATTTCCACAGGCCAAATTGGACCATATGCACCAAAAGACTTAAATGTGTATAACTCCTAACCCAGTGGTTCTTCTTCTAGAAATGTATCCTGGGAAAATAGGGAAGTGTACAAAGATGTGAGTACAAGATGGCTCATCAGAGGATTGCTAAAAAGAGAATAAAGACAACCTCCAAAGTTACAACAATAGGCATAGGTCCAGTAAGTCGTAGTACATCCATAAAATGGAATCCAATTACAGTAGTCCCCCTTATCCAAGGTTTTGCTTTCCCCAGTTTCATTTACCCGCGATCAACTGTGGCCTGAAAATATAAAATGGAAAATTCCTGAAATAAACAATTCACAAGTTTTAAATTGCCCACTGTTCTGAGAAGCGTGATGAAATTTTGTGCCTTCTGTCCCGGGATGTGAATCATCCCGGTCCAGTGGATCCACACTGTATACACTATCCACTTGTCAGTCACTTAGTAGCCATCTGAATTATCAGTATATTGTTACACTATTTGTTATAATTGTTCTATTTTATTATTAGTCATTGTTAATCTCTTACTGTGCCCAATTTATAAATTAAACTTTATCATAGGTATGTATGTATCAGAAAAAACAGTATATATAGGCTTCCGTACTATCCACGGTTTCAGGCATCCTCTGGGGCTCCTGGAATGTATCCCTCATAGAAAAGGCAGGATTACTATAACTAGAAAAAGCAATGGTGGGGGCCAGCCCCGTGGCCGATTGGTTGAGTTCACGTGCTCCAATTTGGCTGCCCAAGGTTTCGCCGGTTCGGATCCTGGGCACAGACCTAGCACCGCTCATCAGGCCATGCTGGGGGTGGCGTCCCACATGCCACAACTAGAAGGACCCATGACTAAAATATACAACTATGTACTGGGGGGCTTCTGGGGAGAAGAAGGAAAAATAAATAAAATCTTAGAAAAAAAGATGACAACGGTGTCAATCTATATAAAGAATGATCATAATATAATGAGTGAAAGGTTACAAAAGTGTGTAATGATAATAGAAAGCATTTATTAAGTGGTTACTATATGGCAAGCACTATTCTAAGAACTTCATGGATTTTAAATCGTTTAATCTTTACACCAACCTCACTTAGGAAAGAACTCTCACTGTTCCCATTTTACAGGGGCTCAAAAGAGTTTCCGGGACTTGCCCAAGGCACACACTAGCACCTGAGCTCAGGCAGACTCCAGAGCCCCTGTTCCTAAATACCACAATTCTGCTTCTCAGCATAGGGTCCTATTTGTTTTACAAACAAAACAGGGGCCGGCCCGGTGGCTAAGTGGTTAGGTTCGCACGCTCTGCTTTGGCAGCCCAGGATTTCGCTGGTTCAGATGCTCGGCACAGACATGGCACCGCTCATCAGGCCACGCTGAGGTGGCATTCCACATGCCACAACTGGAAGGACCCATAAATACACAACTATGTATCGGGGGTCTTTGGGGAGAGAAAGGAAAAATAAGATCTTTAAAAAATAAAAACAAAATAAAAGGGGTGGGTGGGTGTGTGTTTTAAGAAAGTCTGGAAGGACTGGAATGAAGATATTAATTGAGGCATTATTATAGGATGTTTTTATTTAAAAAAACGTTACATATACTGCTGTTATTCATTTCAGTAAGATAAATTTACTATGTAATAAAAGAGTTCATTCCCCTAATTCTACACGATACTATGCTCACGAGGAGTCGAAGAATGTAACTTTCAGTGGGTTGGGGGGTCACTAGAGTTAATTTTGACAAAGTGATGTGGGCTCGGCGAGCCAAAGAGTCCAAAGAAAGATTTCTTGGACTCTCAAGGTCTGGTAGTAGTGCTCCTTTATTCAGAGAATAGCATGGGGACAGGACCCAAGGGCAGTGAAGGGCTGCAGGCATGGGGACAGGACTCAGGGGCAGTAAAGAGCTGCAATGTGTTGAGTGTTAGGGCTAATTTTATAAGGCATGGGTAGGTGACTTATTTTTACTAGACAAAGGAAAGATGATGTAAAATGTCATTAAATGGTATCAGTGCAGGTGGTGTCTGGTTATTGTGTGGTCGTATAACTTCAGATATGAATCAGGTCATATAGATCGGCATGTAGGCCAGGATGCCTTGGGCTCCTCTCCCTGGGGCAGACTGGATCCACATCAAAAGGATCCAGAAGGATCATCTGTTTTTTTCAGCTTCCGTCTGTACTGCTTAGGAACTCTAAGAGTCTTCCTGAATAGTTCAAATAATGTTTAGAATTTTCCACATGTTGAAGATATACTTAAAAATACAAAGGGCCTGGATAGAGTTCACCTCTAATGCTGTAGAATGATCCCTGGCTTTCTTTGAATGTAAAATTGCTTGCTAATTTTTTTTCCTTTTTCTTGCTTATTTTAAGAAAAAGAGAAAGAGAATGTGGTAGAGTTTTCAGAGCAGTTTTCATATCTGCCTTGCTCCCATTAAGACTCCTTCTTTATGCCATTGCATTTCATTTAGATACTGCTTCCAGCCCAGCTTCTCCAGCAGCCTGGGGGCTCCTGGGACCCTCTGTCCCTCTGAGTTCAGCTTCCCAATCTCCTGGTCCCAAGGGCTGCTTTTCCCACCCCAAATGCTCCTCCTTAGGGGTTTCCATAAGGCATGATTTCTCACTGCTAGAACACCTCCGTGAGTGATGGTAACCAGGAGTCAACAGGGCTTGAAAATAAACCTACAGGATGACAGCATTGGCTCCTGTGCGCCCAGCACCGGGCCAGCACCTCTGTGTGACTTACCTCATTGGCCACCACACCAGCCTATCAAGGAGGTGTGATTATCCCACGTTTTTAGAAGATAAAGTTGATAGTCAGATAGCTTTGATGACTTATCCAACGTCCCACAACCATAATTTAAATATAAATTTGGCTTAAAACACTCATTTTCCCCTTTTCACTATCCTGATTCACAGTGATTAACTCAACTGAGTTTCTTTGCTTTCTTTCTTTGGCTTTTTTTTTTTTTTTTTGAAGTGGGGGAGTAAGGGGATTTGGGCACAAGGGAAGGTGATTTTTTTTCTTTTCCCTTTTTTTTTCGTGAGGAAGATTGGCCCAAACATCTGTTGCCAATATTCCTCTTTTTGCTTGAGGAAGATTGTCCCTGAGCCAACAGCCTGCCAATCTTCCTCTATTTTGTATGTGGGATGCTGCCACAGCATGGCTTGATGAGCAGTATGTAGGTCCGTGCCAGGGATCCAAACCTGCAAACCCTGGGCTGCTGAAACAGAGCACGTGAACTTAACCTCTATGCCACTGGGCCTGACCCCGTGGGGAGGGTAATTTTTTAACATACAAACTATTTTTGTATGTTATGACCATGAATCTATCTTAGTCTTTCTAGAAGGTGGGTACCTAGATAAACTTCACAGTTTAAAAATACACACACACTCTCTCTCACACACACACACCCTATCTTGTGGTTTGTAAAAACTTCTATGGACTGATTGAAAGAGCAGCGTAACCTGACTTTGACACTCCAGAGCCCACCTCTGCTCTCTCCTTCTGTGTGGTCACAGGTGCAACACAGAGACAACATCAGTAGAACAAAATATAGGGCATTTATTAAACGTATGTGGCATAGGTTATAATATTAAAGTAGAGCATGCATGAACAAATTACTCATTTGTTTAACAAAAACATCAATTGATCCTGAAAACATTAAATGATTACATTTCCACAACATACAAAATTCTCTTTCAGTTTAAGTGAGAAAGAAAAAAAAAAAATCACAGGTTGAATAAATACAGTGATTTCAGCTGGCCCAAGAAAGGCATAAGGCACAAATTAAACCCAGGGATTAGCAGGTCAGTATGAAGCGTGTCTGCCCACCCAAGGCCCGTCTCCAGTGGGGGCTCCCACAACTCTGCCCAGACCCTCTGCACCACGGGCGGAGAGCACTGCATGCTGGGACCCTGCCCTCCCAGGGCTGGGTGTCCCCAGGGCCCATGCTCCTGGGGACAGGCTTCTCTGCACCAGAGAAACACTGCCTCTAATACTTTTATGGGTAAACAAAATCTTCATGCTGTAACAAATGATCCTGGCGTGAATAACATGAAATTTCAAATTAACGCCCTTTTTCCTCCCAACCGAAGTCTAGCAAAACAGAAAACCAATTCTGAGGGAATTCTCCTGGCAGGACTTCAGTGTCTTCACAGAAATCTCAGGATGGCCCAGGACAGCAGGCTACGCTGGTCGAGTATTTGACATATGATCTTGTAAACCCCTCTTGCCTGCCCTCCCCCTCCGCCTCCACTTTCCTTCATGTTTTAGAAGCGGATCAGAACCTCAGCAATTTCCCTTCTGGCTTAAACTGTGTATAGGAGGAAGTAACAGTCACCTTTTTAGACCTCAGGCCACAGGGGTCCAGGGCCTTTGTCCATCTGTAAAAAGCGCCCACCTATGGATGCCTAAGTCAGTGTTTTCTTCATGGTTAACTCCAGGACTCGTGTGTATGGGGTATAGTTCCTGGAAGGCATGGCGATTTCACGAGTCCTACCTGTTGGGCTGAGAAATGAGAAAAGGCAGGTCAGGAAGATGAAACAAAATTCTCCAAACTCTTCAAGAGGTAAGACAGCTCTAGGAAATGGTTGTTCAACACAAAGATAGACTGTAAGAATGCAGTTGAATATTTCATTTAAATATTACAAGAGGGACCATTGTTTTTAGCAGCTTATAAAGGTTGTAGTAGGCATCAATGATTCAGAAAAAGATACAACATGCATTCAAGGAACTCATAATTGGTGGGAAAGATATGTACATAAATGACTTTAATACAATGTGTTAGGTACCGAAACGCAGACATAAAGAGCTGTGCTGGGTAGTCGCCATTTGCCCATTCAGATTTACTCTTCTTCTCCACCTTACTCTGTGCCCTGGGAAGCTGACGTCCCTCACCCTTTAGCTTCCAGTTGGTTTGGACCAGTTGGGAGATGGAAGCAGGGATGAGGGAATGGAAGGATAGAGAGGTCAGGACATTTGTTTCCTCCCAGCCAGGTTACAGCTTGTAGTTGGCTGGATTCCTCTGGCAAAGGCTACAGCTCCAGCTCTCCCCTCTGTCTCTTCTACAGCCTTTCTTCCCCTTCCTCTTCGGGCCCAGGCTGATAACAGTTTCCACTGTTGCTACCCCCAGAGTAAACCACTACCGTTTGTTTATTTCTCTTAAGGCTGCGCAAACCTGTGTAAATAGTCCCTTCAAGTCTCGTCCATCTTCCCTTCCTGCCAGGACCCTGAGCCATACAAGAATTAACAGAATTAACACAACAAGTGAGCATCACTAGGAGGGCTTCTGGAAATTCACATGGGGAAGGTGAATCTTGAAAGATGCCTAGGCACTCCTCAAGTGGGCAAGGGGGAGATGGGAATTCCAGGGAGAAGGGTGAACACAAAGGCCGCAGGCATGGAAAGGAGACACGTTTGCTGGGACTGGAGCAAAGAGTGCACAATGGAAAGTGGCAGAAGATGAGGCCTGGTGGAGGAGCGCCCTGTGTGCCCTGCCAAGGAGTTTAGAAGGGGACAGGGAGCCAATAAAGGTTTTTAAGGGGGGCATGATACGCTCATATTTTGATTCTAGCAAGACCCCTTGGCACCGCTGAGGGCTGACTGCAGAGGGGTCAGTCTGGAGGCAGAAGTTTAGTTCAGAGATTTGTTATTTAGGAGGTGAGACAGGCCGTGAGAACTTGAATTCTAACAGTAGCCCTGGAGGTGAAGTAGCAAGGAAAGGTTAGGGAGATATTTGGGAAGTAGAAATGATAGGATTTAGCGACTAAGATAGAGACATGTTCCATTTCTTTTTCCTCCTGGACAAATAATTCAACTACATTTCCCAGCCTCGCTTGCAATTCGCTGGGCCATGTGACTAAACAGGCAGAAATGATTTATATTATTTCCAGGTTTAGCCTGTAAGAATCTCTACATAATCCGCCATGCTCTCGCTCTCCCCTTTCACGCAGAGGATACAGTGGAATACCCAAGAGGACACCAAAGCCCAGGCAGGGTAGCTAGACGAAAGAATCCTGGGTTCCCAAATGACTGTGTGGAGCGAGGCCCATGCCAACCTGCCTGGGACCGTGGCGTGAGAAATCAATCTTTATTGTGCTTAGCCACTGAGATCTCTGGGTTATTTCTTACAGCAGCTGCATTCCTCATCCCAACTGATGCAATGACCAATGGTGCATATGGGATATGAGTCAACTCCCTTTCCCCTAACTTCCCACGTCCAATCATTCACCAAGTAGTATGGAATCTTCCTCCTTAACTTCTGTTTTGTTAACGGGCTTCTCTACTCCCTAAGCCACTGCCCTAGTTCAGGCTCTCATAACTTATCTTTTAATATTGGAACAGTAGCCTAAATGGTCTCCCTGCCTTCAGCGTTGGCAAAGTCTTCCCCCTCCCTAAATCCACTATCCATGTGGCTGTCAAAGATATCTTCCTAAAAAGACAACCGGAGCATATTACTGTTCTTAAAATTCATCAGA
This sequence comes from Equus przewalskii, assembly GCF_037783145.1. Taxonomy (NCBI): domain Eukaryota; kingdom Metazoa; phylum Chordata; class Mammalia; order Perissodactyla; family Equidae; genus Equus; species Equus przewalskii. The sequence goes on from NC_091831.1 coordinate 133,981,254, forward strand.
GTCTCCCCATCACTTCCTGGGTGAAGTCCAAACTCTGCATGGTCTAAAGGGCCTCACCATCTCCTGTTAGAGCTCCTGCCTGGCCTTGCTGAGCACACAGCTCTCATCATTTATCACACGGCTTCACACCTCTTTGCCAGTCTCACGCCATCCCCTCCGCCTCGAATGCTTCCCTAGTCAAATTGATCTGATGAATTCCTGCCTATATTTCAAGACTCAAACCAAACATCACCTCCTATATGACAATTTCCCCGATTCCTGGCACCAGTGATGGAAATGATCACTCCTTTCTTTATGTGCTCACAGCTTCCTTGAGCAGTGCTGCTCAATTTTCTGCTTCCCAAGGGTCACTTTTGCTAAACTTTCCCATCAGTAACATCTCCCACTAGACTGCAGTGATTTTCAACTAACGTGTAATAGGGAGACAGCTTCCTAATGGGATCTATTAGAAGCTTGGGGGGAATTTTAAACTTCACATGTCTCTCCCCAAGAGATCCAATATGTCTTTTCTGTGCTCTCCACCCACCCATCCCATATACACCTTGAAAATGACTTTCACCCAGGCTTCTGACTCATCAGTGGAAGCATCTCATTGCCCCACTAGTCTACGCATTTATCTCCTCTGCTAGGCATAACTTCTTGAAGGGTGAAAACCATATGCCACTCATCTTCATGACCCCAGCAGCAGCTCACACAGGCCAGGCACAGAGCTATCACTCCATATATGGATGACAAAGGGTATCAGAGGATGACAGATTTCGAGGAGTGAGCTGTCAGGGTGTCACCTGCCACAGACAGGAAGCCACAGGATCTGGCAACTCAGAGGACCCCAGTGACCTGACCAGGCAGTTTAGGGGAGTGCCAGGGGCAGAAGCCACACGGCAGTTTGTGCCAACTACTGTGAAAATTCCACATAACAGAAATGGTCTCCAGTGACAGTATCCTAAAAGCCCATAAAATGCAGAAATATTTATAAAGGTGGAACTTCTGGGTTTCAAAAACAGGCTCTCATACCCCAACCTTTCAAAAAGAAGTGAGGTATTTTATTTAGTTGATCACTAGGAAACAACAGGATTTCAAGAACACAAATAATTTCAACCACAGAACTGAAACATTAAGGTTATTGTTCACCTTTTATGACTCCATAAAGGGGCGGTTCCCCTGGGGGAAACAATAGCAGAATCAGCAAATACAGCTTTGACAGAAAGCTCCTTTGTGTTCTGCCCTCCTCAACAGGAATATGAAAGTGTTGGCATTTTAAAGCGCTTACTATGTGCCCAGTACTTATGACTTCGGGGAATATTTTTCATCAAATTGCACCTATTAAGACATAATCTATAAGTTTGCTGGAAACTAAGTTTCACTAAGGTCCAGGAGAAAGAGAAGAGGAGTCTCTTTCTTTTGGTTTTTTTGTTTTTCACTTTGTGAATGAAGGCAAGCTGACTTGAAATTGCTCTCAAATGCTTTCTTTAACATATTTCAAACTTTTCAAGTCAAACTCTTGAATCTTTTATATAGAATAGGTGTTTAAAAGCCCCTGAAATCGCAGAGAATGTCTTCTCAGTCCTTCCCTCTCTCCTTGCTCTATTAAGAGATTCTTGCTCTCCAGAAATTTGTGTAGCACAGAGGTGAGATGAAGGAGGGGAAGGATTTGAAGAGGAGAACTGGATGGTACTGAGCAGAGATGATGATACTAGTCTCAAGCAGGCTAGTGGCAGCGGGAATGGAAAAGTATGCAGCAAGTCATGAAGAAGAAGACAGCACCGTGTGAGTGAGTGAGTCTGGGAGAAAACAACTCATGGCTCAAAGGTGACTGCGATCCATTGAGCTTAGGTAACTGAGAAAGTCGGGGCAGCTAAACCAAACCGTGAAAATATGGTCACTGCACTGGGCACTTTACGCCTACATCTCAGTCATCTCAGCGAGATTCTGAGGGAATTACTATCAAAATCTTCCTGTTCTGGGTGAGGAAGCCAAGGGTCGATGAGCTTAGGAATTTGCCTAAAGCTGTAAACAAAGCAGGAGGCGGAGCCAGGACCCAAACCTAAGTCTAACTTTCAGCCAGTGTTCTTAACTACTACTAAGAGGAATCGACTTTGATGAAAAAAAGGACACAGCAGGAGATGGACATGGCTGGTATGGAGATCAAGTGGACCCCAGCTGGGAGTGCCCAGCAGGCAACCGTGGGAACGAGAACTTGTATTCAACAGAGAGGTTCAAACTACCCAGTGGCTCAGCCACAGGGAGGCGAGAGGTAAAGCTATGGGCTGGATGCCATCTTTGCAGAAACTACCATAACCAAGATAGAACCAGGAGGAGTTCCCATGGCAAGGACCTGGGAGAAGAAAGAGGAGACATCAAAATAAATAGAGGACAGGCCAGGGGAGTAGGGAGAGAACCAGAAGAGAAATGTCCTACGGGAAGCAGACATTCTTCTGCTTAGGAAGGACTGCCAAATGCTACAAGCGATGGCTCCAGTCAACAAACTTGGACTGAGTGACTGCCATGTGCGAGGCGCTAGTCTAAGGCAGTCACAGGGAGACTGCAATGAGTGACATGGATGAAATCCTTGCCCTCACGGAGCTTACATTCTAGTAAGAGAGGATAAACACAAAGAAGTAAAACGTGAGCAAGAATTGCTTCTTCCAAGTCCTTTATTAAATAAATAAATCATATAACACAGATCAGCTGCCTAAGTCCTTACTTGGTGTCTACCTTTCGTTCATTCAGCCAACAAATATTTATTGAGCATCAAGAAAATGCTTGACTAGGGGATGGCGGCCTAGGGTCCCTGTCCCCAGGAGTACAGAGTGTTGGCAGGGACAGGAGAAATTGGGGGACGGGGGGGTAATAAAAGGGGCTTAATGGCTCCGTAAGTAAAGAAAAGCTTTACCTCTGGCCTCCCTGTAAAGCTGATCCCATTTTTTTCAGCAGTACATAAAAACAGAGCAGATCTAATTGTATGTCAAATGTCATTAGCGATAGGACAGCATGTAACTCCTGTAGGTATAAGAAGAACTAAGTCGCAGGTTCTGTGCAACTCTTCAATGAGGTTTTATGACTCATGCCTGGAACACAACTGGGACCACTGATGTCTCAGCCTACAGAGATCCATCAATCACTGGGCCTTCCAGTGTTTTACACAGTGTCTAGAAGTTTCAAACCACTAACAGTCTAATTCAAGAGCTCAATGCATACCAAGGCACTATATATTCAATTAAGCTATCAATACCTTTAATAAAATCACTAACAACCACAAAAAAGTAAGTTAATGCAATTGTCTTAGCATACCCAAATTCACTTATATTTGATACAGTGTCTTATAGGTAAAATCAGAGTTTTTACTTAGTTAATAATAATAACAGTTATTATTTATTAAGTGCTTAACTTCAGTCTAGTTACCATGGAAATGCTTGATTTAACGTTTTCATTTAAGCCTCATAGCAACCCTATGAGATTTGATATTGTCATCTTCCTTCCCATTTTAAAGATGAAATAATCGAGGTTTAAGAGAGGGTAAGTGACTTGTCCAAGGCTGTGCTCAGCTAGCGGCTGCTGCACAGAGACCTCTGCAGCCCAAGGTTCCCCAGCTGAACCACACTGCCCAGTTCTTTGTGGGAGAAGAACAGGGTGAAGAACAAAACTCTTCTGCACAATTGAGGCTTGACTCAACACCTTCATTGATCTAAAACACTTCGGAGGAGACTGTTTTAAAAACACATGGGAAACACCATGGAATCCTTAATTAGTTAGATGCAAGTCTGAAGTCCAAGTAAGAACCAGGAATTTTGTTAGAACATACACAACATAATTAAGCAACTCTTTATTTATTGAGTATTTTAAAACTACAAATGGACCACACCAGGACTCAGAGGGCCTGGTTCTAATCCTGTCTGTGTGGCTTCCAGTGAATCACTGTCTCTCTGGACCTTGATTTTGGTATCTATAAAACACGGGGATTAAATTAGATTGGGGGTTCCAATTTGCTTTTGACCATGGAACTCTTTATATAAACAGAATCTTATTTGTAATCCAACATATGAAACACACTAAAAGCTGAGTTCCTCAGGTTTTTTGGGGGGTTGGGGGTGGAGGGTCCCCACAGGCCAGGTCCTGGCTAAGCTCCTTGCCCCCTGAGGCAGCCGGAGGCCCCTCTGCGAACCCCAGCACAGAGCATGCAGTTCCAAGAAGCTTGGGTGGAACAGTACTGTCCTGAATTATCTCCACAGATCCCAGGCTCCTCCCCACCCAGACTTCCACGGCGCCTTTCACATAGTAGGCACTTAATAATATTTGTGAGGAAACAAGTGAAATACTATTCTGCCTTTTCGGAAATGCGGATACGGAGTTTTCATTTCCTCTGCTGATTGACCCAGGTAGTTCAAGTACTAAGATGGATCCTGGGGGAAACCAAATGTTACATTTATGGAAAAGCTGCTTTCAGATACTGAAGTGGCTTCCAAGTTCACCGTGGCCATAAGTTAAGGGTCTGTCAGCACTTCCATTATGAAAACCGCTTTGTGGTTTCATAACTTAGCCATAAAAGTTTGCTGCAGGCTATCCTTCAGCATACAAATTGAAAACCTTGTTTTAAGCCAAAATGTGGGAATTAGAAAACAAACAATTTATTGGTTTCAGACACAGTTTTGTACCCGTCTTAGCCAAACAAGATTTATTATGTGGGCAATTAGAGTGGACTAAGCCACTTGGTTCTTGAACAATAAAAAAGGAGGGAAATGACCAAACTCTTTATATTCAAAAGGAGTCCCGGGACGTGATCAATCATTCTTCTGGGCTATGTTTTTATCATGTACTTTGTACGCCGCACTGATGAGACCTGGAGTCTATTTACATGTTCTCTTCCCTTTTTTCTTTCTTTTTAAACGCTTTCTGTTCATTATATCAGAATGATAAAATTACCTTGTTTTTACCAGAAAGCAAGCAATGTTAACGAGAACAATGTCAAAGAAAGAGCTTAATGCTGCTTTTGGTAAATACTTTGAGAAAGGCAAGTGGCTCATTTTAACAAACAAAAAATACTATATCAGTAATGAATAAAAATAGTCAGGGAGGAAAATGAGGCCTTGTTACACAATGTTAGAGCTGGGTAGACCTGAGAAGTCACCTAATCAAATGAATGACCTCACAGATTGGGGACCCAAGGCCCAGGAAGGAGAGTCCAGCCGGAAGGCACCCTGCTGCTAGCTGGGAGCGCTGGAACCAGGTAGTCTAGAGCCCAGCTTGATAATCGCTCCTCACCATTTCCCCCGAGATGGAACCATTCAAGGTTCCAGGGGTCTACAATTTTCAGGCCAAATAATTTCTAACACACCACACATAAATGCCCTTGATTACACAAGAGTATGCCCTCCTACATACACTATACGAGGTACTTTGTGACTCTGGTTACCTAAGTCACAGGCCACATGTCATCAGCATCCTTGTTATAAACTCGTTTCACGTCCTCTTTGGGCCAAGCACAGTTTTGAGCACCTTGAGATAGCGGGTTGGTCACTGTTCACAGGTTCTAATCTTACTAGTGAGAGACTGAGGCATGGCGTGTGGAGCAGCTTAACATGGAATGGGTCAGTCCTCTAGCTCGGAAATACGACTGAATGGACCAAGTTACAGTCATCATGTATCTGCCCATGACTGAGGCAGGCCATTTATTTACGGATCTGATCCAGTGCCTGATAATACTGTTACGGTACCGGGGAAGAGAGGAATTTCATTCAAGATTTAGACTCTCCTGCCTCTATGTTACTAAAGCACCTGTAGGTCTCTCTCACACTGCTGTAAATTACAGCCTACATATCTGTCTCTCCTTCTGGACCACACTCTGGGGCAGGAACCAAATCTCATTCTTCTCTAGCTTATAACTGTCTGGCACAGGGAAGGTACTCGACAGGTGTTTGCTGAATGAATGAATGAATGAATGAATAAACGAAGGAACAAATACGTGCACTCACTGATAGAGCCAATCTCTCTCTGAAGTGGCTTCCCCAGATCTCTCCTTCACTAGCCCCTCTGCCCTGCACGGTGCCCCTGCTCCCACAGAAAGCAGTCAGATGCCGCAGCAGCCACCATTTATCTTTGCAGAAATATTTTTAGTAGAAAGAATGCAATTCTGGTAATAACAGCCCAGTAAAGTATTTTCTTAAGTCAAAGAGGAATTTGAGTCAGAAAAACAGGAAATTCCTAAATACCTGGGTAGAAGATCACAGCTCACTCCAATCTCTCTGGTTTCCACATCAGTCTTGGACTGAGTTTCTATTAAATAGTCCAATCTGCTTTGTAGTTCATTATTCTAGAGATAAGGCAAAAAGGACTCTTAGTAAAGCAAATATGTTCCCCACAAATATGCATGATGTGATTTGTATGTATTATCAGATTTTCCCCCATGACATGGACATGTATCACAATGTATTCATTAAACATCTCTTATACAGTAGGAATTGAAGAAATACATTGATTGAATCCTTACAGATAGCTTTCTGTGCACATACATACATATGTATCCAATTTTACATAAACAGAAACAAAATATCCTAATCTATACAGTAATCTACTTTTTTCCACTCAGCGATTTGTTGTGAATACCTTTCCACATTTATTAGTTTTCTTTTTATGTCAACAAACTATTTTAATGGGTTCATAGCATTCCATTGTATGGATGTACATTATTTATTTAACTAGTCTCTTATTGATGGTCAGTTAGATATTTATCACTTTTTTTCAATTATAAATAAGGTACAGCTCAACTTTTAATACTCCCTCATTAAACCATAAAATGAGTAAGTCTATTAATTTAATTTAGTGGGAAATACCTCTATAAGTTAATAATTAGTATTTCATAGGTGTGGAAAATTCAGAATCTCAAACATATAAAGTAGAACAAGCTCCCTGGGATTAAAATTAGCATTCTAAATAGTTTTTTTTCAGGCCAGAGCCAAACATTACATAGGTTGATGATTAGATGCTCAGGAATTGGAAATTTGCCCCACGGGGGAAATGAAGGAACAAGAAGCAAGAAAGCTGAGGATACTGGAATGAAAACAGATGAATGATGGAGCTAGGGCAAAAACACACACGCAAAATTCAAAAAGAGGTTAACAGCGGTTATCTCTGTGTATTGAGTTTTTGGATATTTTTTTAAAAGTTCTTCTGCATATTTTTCTGTAATGCCAAACTAAATTTTCACGAGGAGGTAATGACCATGTCTAGCTTCCTGGCTGTACTGTTGGAGCATGGCATGTAGGAGATGCAAGATAAGTATTTACTGAATAAATAAAAGTATAAATGCTTTTACAAGGAGCACAATATTTGCATAACCAGAAAAAATTAAAGCATTTGTCTTTTCTTCTTTTTAAGTTGGAGCTGAAGCTGAGGCATTCTAAGACACTAGATAACAGATGAAAGTTGAAAAGTTCTATGGAAACACAAGCTCATTTGTTTTGAAAGAAAGAATGTGAGTTACAGCTCAGTAGCTCCTGCTCTGAATGGTGATACCAAGGAGCCGAGCAGCAGCCCCGGTACAAACTCCTGTTCTGTAGGATGTGAAGGTCTACGGATCCCTTCTGATAAATGGGAAACGGTGTAAAGGGAGAAAATGCATTCCAGATTCCCTAGCAGCTGACAAGCCATGACACATCTATGTGCTCCGAATCTATCACCTGACGCTCAGTATGGGAGAATGGTGCTGGCTTACTGCCAGAGGTACATCACCTTTACACACACACACACACACAGCTTCCATGGCAATATTTGGACTCTCTTATTCATAAGAAAAGAGAAAGGCAGAAGAGGGCTGCCTTTTAGTAAGCTCCAGCAATCCCATCACCTTAGCCCTTCTCAGTGTAGACTTTAATCACTACGATTTCAAAGATTCCATTAACAATTTAATGTAAGCAGTAAAATAACTGAGTATCTACTATTTATCAGGTGGTGTTTAAAGTTAGGTAAGGGGAGGTAGGTATCAGTTAAAAGAAAGAGGGCATGATTCGCAACCCTTGTGGAGCTCAGTCTTGGGGTGGGTACTGAAAACTAAGCAGAAAATGACAGAATAAAGTGGCAAGTCTCATGCCAGAGAAGCCATGGAATACTAAGGGGGAATCAGAGGAGATGCCTGACTCAAGATGGCGAGAAGAACTGAATTGTCTGTGAAGATTTTCTGGAGTTAGGCGAGGGAAAGAGAGTAAGAGAAACAATGGGGATGGGTATTCCAGAATTGGGGAAACATACCGGGTTGAGAATAGGCACCTTACTGTAGTATACAGGTGGGCAGGAACCGGATATGAAGGGCTACGTATGCCATTACCAACACCTTACACCCGATCCTCTAAGACCAAGGTCAACACTAGATTTTATTTCAATCACTTGGGCTCCCAAGTGAAGACGGTATTGAAAGGAAATAAAACCACAGGCAGGAAAATCATCCAGAACGTCACTGCAGTTTTCCAGTTAAAAGAGTGAGAGCTGCACTTCTTGTATAGAGGAGTAAGTGCCTAACAAACAGATCCCCCTCAAAGAATAGCTATCAACTCTGGATAAAGACACAACACAACTACTGAGGTCTCTGGAGACTGAACAAGGACAAGCAAGTTTCAGAGGGAGGCAAAACCTGGAGCAAGTGACAAGCATAGAATGGGTTCTTTGTGATTCATTTATTCGTTTCCCGTTTGCAGCTTTGCCCAAGAGTAGTACAGTCACGGTGGTAGCTGAATAGATACAGTGAAAATTCAAGAGAAAGATCATCTTTCTGGTAGAAAAAACAGGGGAAGGAGTCCAGGAGCCATCACTCACCACAGCATGGCAGGGTGTGTCTGGGTCTAACCAAATTCACTACCTTCTAAAACAAAAACCTCAACATTCTTCAGAACAGTAAAACACAATCCAAAGTCTCCACGATAAAACATTTACAATATCCAGATTATAACCCAAAATTACTTGACATAGAAGAGTTAGGAAAAGTGACCCACTCCCAGGGGAAAAGAGAATCAATAGATGCCAATCCTGAGATGACTCAGATGTTGGAATTTTCAGACAAGGATTTTAAAACAGCTATTGTAACTATGCTCAATGAAGTAAGAGAAAAATGTGCTTGTAAATGATGAAGTAGTAGAAAATAAAGGCAACAGAAAGAAATAAAAACTACAAAAAAATGGAAATTTTAGAACAGAAAAATACGACTGAAATTTAAAAAATATATATCACTAGATTAACTTAAGAAAAGAATGGAGATGACAAAGGAAGGAGTCAGTAAACTTGAAGACACATTAATAGAAATCAATCAAAATAAGATAAAGAAAGGAAAGATTAAAAATAATAAATGGAGCTTCATGAAATTGTGGAACAATTTCCAAACGTCTAGCATAGGGATACTGGAATCACAGAAGGAAACGAGAGAGAAACTAAAGCAGAATAAATATTCAAAGAAATATGGCTGAACACTTTCCAAATTTGGTGAAAGACATAACCTTACAAATTCAAGAAGCTTGGCAAACCCTAAACAGAGTAAGTTCAAAGAGAAACACACCCTGGCACATCAGAGTCAAACTACTAAAAACCAGAACTAAAGAAAAATCTTGAAAGCCATCCTATTACACATAGGGGAACAACAGCTTGAAATACCACAGATTTCTCATCAAAAACTGTGGAAGCCAGAAACAGCAAGCACTAAGAGAAACAAACTGTCAACCTAGAACTCTGTATGTTTCAATAGTGAAGATGAAATAACGACCTTACTTTCAGATAAGAGAAACTAAGTGAATTTGTCACTATCTGACCTGCACTATATGACACGCGAAATAAAAGTTCCTGAGGCTGAAGAAAGAGGATATCAGAGAAAAGCTCAGATTTGCAGGAATGAATGAAGAACATCAGAAATAGTATATGAGTAAATATGAAAGACTATATTTCCTCTTAATTTCTTTAAAATACATATGATTGTGAAAGCAAAAATTGTAACAATGTATTGTGGGTTTACACGGTATGCAGATACAATATATAAAATAACTATAACAGTGGGCGGAGGGGTTAGTGGGCCTATATCATTGCCAGATTTCTACATTTTACACAAAGCAGTACAATATTACCTGTAAGTGGATTGTAAACAGTCAATGATGTGCATTGTAATACCTAGAGCAACCACTAATATAGTAGAGAAAAGAGACATAGCAAAATGCCAATTGATAAGTCAAAATGGAATTCTAAGAACTAATCCAAAGGAAGGCAAGAAGGGGACAACAAAACAAAAAAAATAAACTAGAGGGAATAAACAGAAAACAAACAATAAAATGGTAGACCTAAATCCAACCATATCTATAATAATTAAATATCAGTGGGCTATACACTCCAATTAAAGGACAGAGACAATCAGAATGTATAGAAAAGCAAGACCCAACTATATATTGTCTACAAGAGATGCCCTTTAAATACAGAGACAGGGATCAGCTGAAAATAAGTGGATGGAAAAGGCATACCATGCAAACAGTAAACATGAGAGGACAAGAATGGCTAAATTAATATCCGATAAAATAGACTTCAAGACAAAGAGGATGAACAAAGGTAGCAACCGATATTTCCTAATAATGAAAAGGTCAATTCATCACCAAGACACAACAATCAAAAATGTATGCATCATTGAGAGCCTCAAAATATATGAAGTAAAAAACAGCAGAATTAAAGAAAGAAATATGGTTTAAAACCATAGGAAGGGATTTTTAACAGCCCTCTCTCAGCAATTGATAGAACAATTGTACAAAAACCAGGAAAAACATAAATAACCTAAACAATATTATCAACCAACTAAATCTAATTGATATTTATAGTACACACACAAAAACAGAATATGTATTTTTTATAATATTTAACCAAGAGAAACCATATGCTGAGTCATATAACAAGTCTCAATAAATTTAAAAGAATTAAAACCATACAAAACAAATTCTCTGACCATAACTAAATTAAAAATAAAAAACCATAAGATATCTAAGAAAACCTCAAATATTTGGAAGTTAACACACTTGTAAATAATCCATAAGTCAAAGAAGAACCTCAAAGGAAATTAGCCAATATTTTGACCTGGATGATAATGAAAATACAACATATCAAAGCTTGCGGGATGGAGCTGAAGCACAGCTGAGAGGGGCATTTAGAACTTTAAAGGCTTATGCTAGAAAAGAAGAGAGGTCTAAAGTCAGTGACCTAAGGTCCACCCCAAGCAGCCAGAAAAAGAAGGGCAAAGTAATATCAAAATAATTAGAAGGACAGGAGTAATGAATATCAGAGCAAAATTCAATAAAATAGAAAAGAGACAGACAATAGAGAATATCAACAAAGCCAAAGCTACTTCAATTTTTTGGAAAATCAACAAAATTGATAACCCCCTAGCTAGACTGACTAAAGAAGAAAGGGGGTACAAATCATCGATATCAGGAACTAAAGAGTCACCAAAAGGAAACAATGGATATCTGTGTGGGAAAAAAGAATATCCACCCTTACTTCACACAAAACACACAAATTAACTCCAAATAGATCATAGATCTAAATTAAAAAGCAAAAATAATAAAATTTTTAGAGGAAATCATTTTTACAGGAGAAAATCTCTGTGACCTCGTAGTAGGCAAAGATTTCTCAGGAAACAAATAACAAAAACCATAGAAGAAAAAATTAATAAACTGAACTCTTTTCAAAAACAAAAACCAAAATAAAAGTATCTTCAAAATATATCATTAAAAAAATTAAAAAGCAAGTCATGGAGTGGGAGAAAATGTTCACAATGCATATATCTGACAAAGAACTGGTCTCCAGAATATATAAAGAACTCTTACAACTCAATAATAAGAAAACTAAAAATTCAATAAAATAATGGGCAAGAGATTTGAATAGATGCTTCAAAAAACAAGATATATAAATGGGCAACAAGCATTTTAAAAGATGCTCAACATCACTAGTAACTATCAAAATGCAAATAAAATCCACAATGAGATACCACACAGCCTCTAGAATGGCTAAATTTAAAAGACTGACAATACTAAGTTAAAGAGAGGATGTGGAGAAACTGGAACACTAGAACTGCTGGTGAGTGGGGCCGGCCTGGTGGCAGTGGTTAAGAGCGCACATTCCGCTTTGGTGGCCCGGGTTCACCGGTTCAGATCCTGGGTGCGGACATGGTACCACTTGGCAAGCCATGCTGTGGTAGGCATTCCACATATAAAACAGAGGAAGATGGGCATGGATGTTAGCTCAGGGCCAGTCTTCCTCAGCAGAAAGAGGAGGATTGGCGGCAGATGTTAGCTCAGGGCTAATCTTCCTCAAAAAAAAAAAAAAAAAAAGAACTGCTGGTGGGAATGTGAAATACTGCAAGCCCTTTGATAAACTGTTTGACGGCTTCTTTAAAAGTTAAACCCATATGGACCATACAATCCAGCTATTCCACTAGTACTAGGAATTTACCCAAGAGGAATAAAAACATCTGTCCACATAATGACTTGTACGGTAATGTTCATAGCAGCTTTATTCACAATAGCCCCAAGCTGGAAACAACTCAGATGTATATCAACAAGTGAATGGATAAATAAATTGTGGTATATTCATACAATGGAATACCACTCTGCAATAAAAAGGAATATATGCAACATAGCCATTTCTCAAATCATTATGCCAAGTGAAAGAAGCTAGCCACAAAAGAGTACCTACTACATGATCCCACTTATATAAAATGCAAACTAGTCTGTAATGACAAAAAGTCAGAAAGTGACCCCTCCCCAAAAAGAGATCAGTGGATGCTTGGGGCTGAATGGAGAGATGGGTTGCATAGGGAAACACAGAGTCTTAGGGGAGTGATGGAAATGTTCTGTATCCTGCTTGGGGTGGTGGTTTCTTTCACAGGCATATACAACTGTCAAGACTCATCCAACTACACACTATTTTTTTGACTGAGGTATAATTGACATATCACATTATGTTATTTCAAGTGTACAACATAATGATTCAATATTTGTATACACTGAGAAATGATCACCACAATAAGTCCAGTTAACATCCGTCATTATACACTTTAAATAGGTGTCGTTTATTTACATAAATTAATACACAACAAGGTTGACAAAAAGAATACAATAAAAGATGGTGAAAGCCTGAACACGGACAGCAGGAGGAAAGTTAGAGAGGGAGGGACAAATTTATGAAATACTTAAAACGATAAAATGGACAGCACTTGACGGAGGAAACAAACACTATCTGCTCACAGTCTTGCAGAATATGACTAAAGGGGACAGACGAAGAGCAGCCGCAGAAGCCGCCAGCCTGTGCTCTGTAAAAGATGGCTTCTGGGACCGAGTTCCAGAGTTCTCCTCCTTTCAAACACCACCCCCTTGTGTTTAGATGTGAAATGCATACCACCCGGCAGCTTGGGAGGCTGTGTGCCTTCCAGGAAGAAAGGACCTGGTATGGCACCTTTTGGCATTTTTTGGAAATTACGTCACAGATACATGGCAGCCACCTCCTCCCCCATCTCCCTCAGGCCCAGGGGAGCGAGCAGCCAGAGCTGCAGCACATGCACTAAACAAGAATGTGCGTCCAATAAAATGCGTACATGGAGCCCTGGTGCCTGGTGCTGCCGCCCCAGTATCACACAGGAAAATTAATAATAGTCCCAGGAATGCACGACAGACATGCTGAGAGGTTTATGCACCACACAACACACATTAAATGCAGGATGGACAAAACCAAGATATTTGACTCCTTTCCTGACTTGAATTTAGCTGTAAGTTTAGGATTTTCAACAGAGAAAAAAACGAAGAGGCATCTGTGCAGAGTTTCAGAAAGCTTATCAATCTTATGAAGATATATACTTGCAATTTTATTTTAATAACATTTTCTGTATTGGAAATAAGGAATGGGAATTTCTTCTTCAAGAGGTGAGCAAATTAAAAAATTGGAGAAATAGAAAACAACAACAAAAAAGGGCATATTTTTGTATCAGGAAGATTTTGAATGGATGAAATGCAGTGTGATGGGGCCAGGCTAGAGCAAGATTTTAGGGATCTGGTAGGGGTGGGAGTTGCAAAATCTAATGAGTTTAAGTACCAGTAAGTACAAATGATGAATTCAGGGACCAAAATAATCCACATTCTCTATTTAAAAGAAGGAGGAGGGGGCTGGCCCTGTGGCCAAGTGGTTAAGTTTGCCTGCTCTGCTGTGGCAGCCCAGGGTTTCATCAGTTTGGATCCTGGGCATGGACCTAGTGCCACTCATTAGGCCATGCCGAGATGGTGTCCCACACAGCAGAACTAGAGAGACCTACAGCTAGGATATATAACTGCGTACTGGGGCGGGGCTTTTCGGAGAGGGAAAAAAAAGAGGAAGATTGGCAATAGATGTAGCTCAGGGCCAATCTTTAATTAAAATAAAAAGGAGGAGGAGGAGGAGGATGGGGAGGAACAGGAGGAGAAGGAAGATGAGGAGGAGGAGGAAGAAGAAATATATATCAATAACAATGAAAAGAGTCTCTGGAACCTAGACAATTGAAGAAACGGTAAATATATATGGCATTTACTATGAGCCATGTACTTTTCAAATCACTTATTATTAACTAATTTAATCCTTGTAACAACTCTACGGAGAGGATATCATTTTAAAGAGAGGATTCCCATTTACAGATGAGCAAACTGAGTTAGGCAACTTTGCTCAAGATCATATAACTAGTAAGCCGCAAGGCTGAGATTTGAACTCAGGCAGTCTGACTCCAGAGTCTGCAATTAGGCCCCTAATAAAAGGTAGCTACTTTATTAATAAGATTGGGATATGCGAGGTTACCAGATTTATACACTAAAACTTTTCTAAGGTATCCGAAACACCACCAATGGCATTGTTGTGACATAAGGCAGGGGATGGAACACTATGGTATAAAAATTACTGGTATTAGAATAGGTCAACATAATAGAAATTCTCAGTGGCCAGAAGAACTCTGTATTACAAAGCTATATAATTAAATAAATTTGGAAAACCTTGATGCGACCTCATAATCTTGAAAGACATACATTTCCCCCAATTCTATCACTACTAAAATTGGCCTAACAGTACGCACAGCGATTTAGCCCACTTCCAATTCTCATGCCCAGATAGTCTTCAATATAGTTCCCCACTAAAATGAGTCAGGCCTCCACAGGGACAAGCCAATTCCATAACCTGGGACAGGACAAGAATAAGGATAGGCCTGGAATACCTTGTTGCTGCCACATAGTAAGAATGACTCCAAGAGCATCAGGAACCCTGCCACATGGGCAGAGAAGTCAACATAGGAGAACTCTCCCCGCTGAGCTGTGACAATTTGTGCATCAAAAAAAGGAGGAGGAGAAGGAAATAATAATGGAAACAAGTTGAGTCTGTGAATGCCTTGTGTTCATATGTCACTCAAAAGGAAAGTTAAAGTGTACAAAAAGATAGTTTCCATAGGAAAGAAGGGTGACTCTAATATTAAAGATTTGTTACAATTTGTATTGGTTTCTAAAACTAGGAAGCATTAACATACAGGGTGATTTCATTTCTTTTACAGAGCATTAATTTTATGTCTGTTTATAAAATGTCTACGCTAAGCAGGAAAGAATAACAAACGGAAATGTAAGTCAGGTGGTCCCAAGACTTTCAGGCCCACAGGACTCTTGGCGCTGGTCTTCATACAACAACCAGGTGGAAAGGGGGCCGGTGGTTCATCGCCCATAGTGGTCACACACAATTAGCAGGGAAACAACAGCCAGCAGTGGGTTTGTAACATGATAAACCAGGCACACAGCCTAAAGAGGAAAGCCAGGTATTCAAACTCAATCTCTCATCTCTTAGGAGATGAAATCTCTATCTGGCCCAACAAAGGATGGTAAAGTATTAATAAAGAATGCATAAGTTTTTAATAGTGCTAAAGACTAGGTCAATGCATCACAGTGATAAGGGGTCCTGAGTTTGAATCACCTGGAAGCCACCTAGTCCTGTGACCTGCCCAAGAATTAGCAGGTTGGTACCCACATCCTCTAACCTTAGCTATTCAGAAAAAGTGTTCTATCTCCTTTGGATCTGAAAGATCACTGCACCTGCCCGGAAAGTGTCAAAGTGATGTTCACTCTAAGAAAACTTTGCAATAAGCAAAACAGTAGCCTTGGGAAGATATAAAAAACAAGAACAGAAATAATGAATAAAAAAATTAAACTTAAGATATTTAGCATTTTATAATTAAAGTATAAATGTATTATTACATCTTGTCATTATATAACTTATTTTGTGTATGTTTCATCTGCTATTTAAGGTAGATGAGAGAAGTGGTCAAAAGGAATCAGCTGTACTAAATTTGTAGTGGAATTTAAATAGTTTAAGAAAATTTAATCAAGCAAATGTATAATCAATGTTTAAATGCTCAAGGAGAACTGGTTTTTTAAAGTCTTGCTTATTGGATATACAGGGCAGACACGGCCAGCCCCGCTCATATCCTCTGGACACTCACCATTTCCTGACATGCCACTTGTGATTCCCTACCTGGGGGATTCCTCTGCCCACAAGAGTCCAGTTGGTTCCGCCCAAGGCAGGCCAGAACGGCCACAACCCCCAGGAGCAGGACTCAACCAACGACTGATGGGAGTCAGTGGATAAACGCCCTAGCCTTCTGACCTTTTGGTAAGGCTAACTTAACTCACAGGCCAGTACACACCATCTCCTAGAGACCCCAGGGCAAGTGAGCCACAGCCGCCCACAGTGGTAACCTCCTCAGTACGGCTTCCATTATTGGCTTTCATCCTTTCTCTGACTCATCTCCACCCTCTCCTACTGGGGCTTCCTGGGATTCTCTCCCAAATGAAATATATGGACTCATACACATCTCAGGGTGTGGGCAACCCAAACTAAGGAGAAGAGACGAGTTTAATGAATCAAGCATTAAACAAGGCACACGTATGTGTACAGCTCATGCACAATATCCCCTGGACATTTCATAACCTACCATAAGAGAGCTGGTTTGAGCAGCAAAGTCAGGGGGGTGGGGCACTGTCTGGGGGGACCTTCTGCCTCTCCTGTCAGCATCTCTTTCCTCTCTCCTGGAACCACCCTCTCTCTGCACCAGGACACACACTCTCGACTCTCACTGGGGAAGGTCTGATTCACCCCACAGGGAGCTGCGATTTCAGAGGGCAATCTTAGAAACAGAAATATCCATTCCTAAGGCTGGAGCTGGACCAGGGACCGTGGAGGGGATGATATGAGTAGGACAGGGTAAGTATCCATTTACTCAGCTGTAGGACACTCATACTCTTGGGCCTTGAATCTGCTACCACCTCCGCATAGGCCATGAGGGACTTCTGGTTATGACTTTTCTAGGCAGCCTCTCAAAAACAGAGTAAATGAAGACCCAGCTTGCCATCCCTACAAACATGGTGGTTAACAGCTCAGGCTTTGCATTCAGGCCTACCCATTTTACTGTCACCTTGGGCAGGTTCCTTAATGTCCCTGAACCTCAGTTTCCCCATCTATAAAATGGGGGAAATATCATCTAACTCATAGGGCATCCCTCTTAATAAAGAGAGAACAACACTAATAAGTTAAAAATTTTTGAGGGCTTAATACCCACCAGGCCCTTTCTATGCATTCTCATTGCAGGGTCACACAGACGTATCTCAATTTCGAATTATAAGAAACCTCCCCAGGGTACCCAGCTAATAAGAAGCAGATCGAGCTTCAAACTTGGGTAAGTCTGATTCCACTCAGTGTTATACTAAGGATATGGAAAGTAATTAACAGCGCCCAACACACACTAGGTGCTTAATAAATGTCATTTCTTTCCTGTCACCTTACTTCATCATTCTCTCCTGGGCTGTCTCCCACTGCAGAAGGACTAAAGTGAGGAGCACACACAAGTAGAGATTCACGGAGGCTCAATGCCAAGCTCTTAATAAGGAGCCTTCAGAGCAAATAGATTTTGGCTGCTTCTTCTATTAATACCCAGGCTCTTAAGGTTCTTCCAACTCCTTAATTTCCTTCTCTGGAACCTACACAAAATCCCCAAAATGACTTTCAAAAAGTCAGAAAGTCAAGAATAAAAAATATCTTAAAATTTCAGGTGAAATTAAGTCACCTCTAAAACACGCTGACACAATGTCACAGAAGAGTTCTGGATCAGGACTCTGTCTTGTAACCTCACTCTGGCATTAAGCTGGATGACCTTGGGCAAAGCCACCTGCCTTCTCTGTGCCTCTTTTTTTTTTTCATTTGTTAATACAGAGATATTACTCCTCGTCTTGCCTTTCTAAAAGTACTGAGAGAATCATGTGAGGCATGTGTGTGAAAATACTTCACAAATGGGGGAACTTATCAGTATTAATCAAGTGCTTATCAGACTTGCTAAGAAAATTCTTGAACAAGAAAACCGAGAGCCAAAAAGCCGAGGTGAACAGCAAGCTGGAACGAGGAGAGGCAGGTGGTTAAGAAAAACTAGCTGTCAGAACCTCATTTTCAGTGCTGGCAGTTAACCTTCAATCAATTTTATAAGGCCAGGAAATAGCCATATTTTTAATTAAGTGTCGGCAGTGGTAGACTCAGCAACATAAAATTTAATGGTGGGGAAGACACCAACTTAAAGAAACACAGCTTCTTACCTCTCCTTCTAAGAAAGATATCTTTTCTAAAAGCTGCAGTATTAAGAGCTGTTTCTGTTGCACCTTTTTCTTTAATGATTCAATCTAGAAAGAAACAAATAGAAAATTGTTAATCAAAAATGTAGAACTGTACAAGTCAATTACCTGAAAGACATGCCTTTGGTTTTCATTCAACCAGAACCCTATTCATTGATTCTTTGTGTTTCATGGAACAGCATTAACACAGGATGCTCCATGGAAAGGGGCTTCTGTGGGACATCAGAGAAGCTTGGGACATCAGACCTGATTTTGGAGTCACATCTCATTAGGATTGTTTAACTTAGCATTTCCATACTGATTTTGCCATATAACCCTTCTTAACATCCCACAGATGTCCCAGAGAACAAGCTTTGGGAAATGCAGAGACAACTCTACACACACAAAAAATTATTCAGCTTGAATTTATGAGGCACCCTGCATT
Source organism: Equus przewalskii (assembly GCF_037783145.1). Classification (NCBI taxonomy): domain Eukaryota; kingdom Metazoa; phylum Chordata; class Mammalia; order Perissodactyla; family Equidae; genus Equus; species Equus przewalskii. Next base: position 134,000,349 of record NC_091831.1, read on the forward strand.
TTAAACATTCGGCTCTGTTATTCCTGTTAGTTCATTCGTATTTATTCAACCAGGTGTCAAAAGTTTTGGGCTGGGGAAAGGGTCATTGTCACTAAAAGTGCTAATGAAATTCAGAGGACTGAGGACTTATGTGGCCTGGGGCAGGCAGGAAGGCTGCCAGAAGGCAGAGGCGTGAGCTGGGCCTTCACCTGTGTCTTTAGAATGTGTTCTCCCTTGGGCAACCCCAGCTTTGTCTTCCATTCGTGTATCACGTCTCCACACACAAGCTGTGGAGGAGTCAGGGTGCTCCGTAACACCTCGTTACACAGGCTTAATTGTGAAAGCACAGTTCACAGATTCAAACAAATAAAACTAAACCAAAAGGAAAAAAAAGTGAATCCTAAAACTTGGAAATGAACTGAAATATAGGAACTTAACTGTATATCAAATTCATGAAAAGAATTCAAGTGTTGCTAGAACAAGGTATTTGTATATATTTAGTAGAACGTATTCCAAGCACAAACAGAACTGCAAAGAAATCTCTTATTCGCTAAGAAAATTGTTAGTAGTAATATCAGTATTGTTATTCTGAAACTATTTGATATCTATTATAGTATAATAACATTTGGAACCAAGATTTTTAGCGCAAGAGAAAGAAACACAAGTGTCAAATCTAAGAAGTAAAGAAGGTTTTGTCAAATTTGAAACGAAAACATCAGTATGAACTCACAATCTTTTATTTTCTTTAGTTAAATATGCATTTCCTAGCTCTGTCCACTGAGAAAACTTAGAAGCAACAACAATAAGCACATAATATATCCAGATTGTGGTCTCTAAATGCCATTCCCCACCAATAAAAACACAGACACCCTGGAGGAATGGACCATTCCAGAGGGCAAAAAATATGCTACATGAACCCAAGACACCTTGTTTTGCCTGAAAACAAGGACATGAAGGGTCTCCCATGGGCCAAGGATGGGACAATTTGAGCATCAAAAAGAATAATGAGAGCACAGACATTTCTCCAAAGAAGATATATGGATGGCCAATAGGCACATGAAAAGATGCTCATCATCACTGATCATCAGGGAAATGCAAATCAAAACTACACTAAGATATCACCTTACACCCATTAGAATGACAAAAATAACCAAAACAAAAAGTAACAAATGTTCGAGAAGTTGTGGAGAAAAAGGAACCCTCATACGCTGCTGGTGGGAAGGCAAACTGGTGCAGCAACTATGGAAAACAGTATGGAGATTTCTCAAAAAATTAAAAATAGAAACACCATATGACCCAGCCATCCCGCTACTGGGTATCTATCCAAAGAGCTTGAAGTCAGCAATTCCAAAGGTCCCATGCACCCCAATGTTCACTGCAGCATTATTTACAACAGCTAAGATGTGGAAGCAACGTAAGTGCCCATTAACTGATGATTGGATAAAGAAGATATGGTATATATATACAATGGAATACTACTCAGCCATAAAAAAGAATAAAATCGTCCCATTCACAACAACATGGATGGACTTTGAGGGAATTATGTTAAGTGAAATAATCCAGATAGAGAAGGACAATCTCTGTATAACTCTACTCATATGAGGAATTTAAAAATGTGGACAAAGAGAACAGATTAGTGGCTACCAGCGGAAAGGGGGGGTGGGGGGTGGGCACAAAGGGTGAAGTGGTGCACCTACAACACGACTGACAAACAATAATGTACAACTGAAATTTCACAAGATTGTAAACTATCATTAACTCAATAAAAATTTAACTTAAAAAAAAGAAATACTACTCAAAAAAAAGAATAATGAATCTAATTGAGTTAAACACAAGGATTATGTGTTTTTTTAAAACACTGAATATTTTATGATTCTTAAAAAACAAAACAGCAACAACAACTCACTGGATACCATGGGAAGTAACAGGGGCACCAACTCCTCACTTAGAAACTTGGGAATTTAGAGGAAAGAATACAGCATTCATCCCACTTTACTTGTACAAAGTGCATTCTGAGATTACTAAAAAGTCCTAGTTTATAAGGGAAGAAGTTTTACTGTTCAAAAGAACTCCAGTTAATAAGTGGGGAAAGAATGATAGACTTAGAAAATCACCACTGTGCAATCCCTATGAAATAACTGAGTCAAGCGACCGTCATTAATAGATGGAACAGCGAGGGGCAAAGCTGATGGGGAGTTTACAACTGTGCTTTGGGCTGTCACCATCTGAACCCATGATCAGCCTTAGCATCACCCCAAGTGGGACAATCAGACATCACTGCCCCTAAACCAATACAAAATGGATCACACAGACCACCACCACCAGGAAGCATTCTTGCCTCCCCCCACAAAAAAAGTTGAAAATGAATCTAATCAAGCTTTTAGAGCTAATAAAAAAATAAAAGGTCAAATCCAGAAAGTGGGAACTTTGATAGGATAACTCACTCAGTTCCTGCAATAAGTCACGGGGTGGGGGTAAACTTGGGGGTGGGGGGGGCAGTGTGAACAGAGACAGCATGCTCTAGATTAAAAGACTTTAGAAGCATAACAACCAAATGTAATGGACCTTCTCTGGATGCTGATTGGAACAAAGTGTCAGCAAAAAGATAGATCAATAAATATCAGTACAAAGACATTTAAAGATATTTTGGAAAATTTTATTACAGAGTGGTATTAAATGATACCAAGGAATTATCATTAATTTGTTAGGCAGAACAATGGCAATATGATTATATAAGAAAGTCTGTATGTTTTAGAGATGCATAGTGAAGTATGCAGGAAACATATGCAGAATGTCCGGGATCTGCTTTAGAATAATTACACAAAGGAGAACAAAAGAGGGAAAGAAGGAGTAGATACAGCAAATGTACCAAATCTTACTTTCTGTTGAATCTGGGTAATGATCTGGGGGATTCATTGATTATTCTCTCTGTCTTGAGTGCATTTGACATTTTCATTCTATTTTAAATTCCACCTAGTGTCAAAAAATGTAATCTTCCAACATGAAAAGCAAACCATACAAAATAGAATATAAGAAACACACTTAAGAAAAAATGTTCAATGTTGATAATAATTAAAGAAATTACCAATTAAAAACAGTAACAAGTTACCCTTATTACCTTCTACATTTGCCCCAAACTATTGCCTGAGGAAATCCATGTTGGAAAGACTGGGAGGGCCAGCTACGCTCATGTGTTGCAGGTGGCATTGTAAATTAGAATGACCCTTTGGGCAATTTAGCAATAAATATTAAGAGCCATAAAGCTGTTCATACCCTTTGACCCACTAATCCCACTCCTGGGAATTTATCCTAAGGATATAATTCAGACGTTGGAAAAAAGCTATATATACAAAGATGTTCTTGCTCCTATTATTTATAATAGAGAGAAAATGGAAATAACCTTAATGTCTAGCACTAACGGAATGGGTAATAAATTATGGAATATCAATTTGATGGACTATATTACACAAACACTAAAAAAATGCATTGCAAAATAGAAAAGTGTTTACAAAAAGCCTTGAGGGATAGAAAAAAGTTTACAAGGATTGAAGGTAAAAGCTGGAAGAGAAGTTAGATAAATGAAATAGTTCTGGGGTTGGAGTATGATTATGAGCAAAAACAAGTTTGTTTTGTGTAAGTTCCCTTCAATTTTTTGTAGGAATAATTTTCAAAAATCACCCTCATCATGTTCCTTTTTCATTCCTTTCTATAGTATTAAGATTTTTCAAAACTGACTTTTAAAATCTTTAAATGATAGGAAAAATGGGTAGTGAAATTAACTAAAATGTTCCAAGAAGGTCAGGGGTAATATTTAATCAAGTAACACAAAAAGGGACTTCAGATATACCACTTTCGCTATATCTGAAGTAATCAGGCTGTGAGTCAAGGGAAGCAAGAAATGCAGTTTAAGAACATCTTGAGGAACAGCTCATAGGAAGATAGCGAGAGGATTCTGCTGATCTTCCTCCGTCGGTTTTAGTTTAAAAAGAGAAATAAGACAAGGCAGAGAAATCACCCAGAGAGAGAGCTGAGGGGAAAAGAACTCTGGAAGTTCTAGAAGGCAGAGGGCTGATGCTAGAGAAAAGGGGTCCCTTGTTCTGGGGAGAAAGAGTGGGCTATGGGAGGGATTTGGGGGTGCTGAAGCTTCTGACGGCAAGGCTTGTTTTTTTCAGCAACTGATACTTCAGGAAGCAATTGTGCCATCTGCGCTAAATGAACACTGTGCACGCACATCTGCTTTCATCCTTGAGCCTTTCTTACAGAAGCGTCCTGCACAGCATATTCTGTGGCCAGGGTTGACCTGTTAGATTAGAGACAAAGGGATGTAGAGGCTGGCAGGCAGTGTGTGGCTGGCCCCTCATGCCGTACAAGGTGTGCCAACTTTGAATCCCAACTTACTCTCCCCTGGGGTCTGCTCCGGGAGCACATGCCATGCCTTCTCCCAAGCAAGGCACCAGTTTCTAAAACAAGCAGACGTGCATGCTTCTGGGTTTGATAACATTCTAGGCAATATCTGATGCCCAAGTTTTTGGTTCTCTTTTCATAATTGCTAAATCACATATTAGTGTAGAAAATGGTGTTATTTCTGACTGCGAACTTCAAAGAGCCTTGAAATACTATCTCTATAGCATCTAGCACATGATAAACACTCAAAAATTAGCTATTACTATGTTATTACTGGTATTTCTCCCTCCCTAGACTGTGAGCTCCTTGAGAGCAAAGATCTAGGTCATGTTTACATTCTCAGACAACGAACGAATGAACCAACGAATCCATCCATCCATCTCTTTACAATGATCCCTTAGACTTCAGGGCCAAAACTGTCTGGAACAGACTCGGAGGCCCAGAGGAACCAAAGTGGACTTGATAAACACTTTGTGTCCCCCATAAGACCTCCCAAAATTGGGGGCCACCCCAAAATCCAGGGTACTATGCAGCTGGTATGCAAGTGAAAGCCATTTGGCCCCCTTGCTCTCACTTTTTGACACATTTAACTTTGTAAATTTGACCTTCAAGAGGTTCATGTGCTCTTCAAGAAGCTGCAATTAGGTCTAGCTGTCACCAGGTGATGGAAATAACCCAGGCTCAAGTCAGGGCATGAAGAAATGAGAAGCGCTCATTTCCCAGACCTCATCTAATTTATCTATACAAGAACATAATCTTGTTGCAACAGTTCAATTTAAATATCAAATAGTAGACCCCCTTAGAGAACAAAGGGAAGAAACCCATCTTGGTAAAATCTGGAACCTTTTAACTGATGTTAACAGAATTTTTTCTTATTTTTGTCTTGATTAGCATGGTTCTTTGTAATTCAACCTGAATATATGTCTTGCAGCCAAATTGATCATGCAGGATATTAGGTCTCTGAGACTATAGGCCAGATTGATATCTAAGGGGAAAGTCTTCTAGTTTCTTAGAACCGATAATGGCTTTTCTTCACGTTAGCCACAATTGAGTTACCTGCACAGGTGGTTTATGCTAAGCAATCCCTCTTAAACCATAGCCACATCCTGGAATCAGCTGCAGGGCGCTTTTACAAAATACAGATTTATAGGCCCTAACCCCCAGAGATGCTGAATATATCACTCTCTTACTTAACCCTCTCAAGCTTCTAATGTTCAAACTCTCTAGCACGGATGTGAGGCCCTTCTGCTGTGGTCCCATTCTATCTCCTCAGTTTCCCTTCAGGCCTGTCCTGTCCCACAATGAAACCTATATCTAAGCCACCCCATCCAGTAGGCACTCCGTGGACATACAATGGTCCTGCCTTCAGGTTTTTGCACAGGCTGGTGCCTCCACTGGGCATGCTTTCCCACCCTCCATCCCCTTCTCCAGCAGGAAATCCCCTGCTGTCACAAAGTACTCAATAGTCACCTCCCAGACCAGCTCTTCCAAGTCCTCCAGGCTGGCTTTGCGTCTCCCTCCTCTGTTCTACCTCAGCCCTTTGAGCAAACCCCTGTTAGGACACAGCACTGCCATTAGCATCCTTTGTTTACATCTTTCCCTTGCACTAGACAGCACACCCACAGGGAACAAATGTTCAGTGTATCAACTGTCTTACATAAAAGAGCAGTTCTCTTAGGAGATGAAATCACCCTTGTCAATCTGCACATTTTTATAAACTGCTTTGGAAACAGATTGCCATAGTGAAAGGATTCCTCCCAATTCCTTTCAAAAAGAGCTTGTATGTCAACTAAACCAAAATGAAATTGTACAAAATTTTAGTAAGGTCCTGTTAGGGATTCAGAGCAACCCCACAGGTTGCAAGTCTTCTCAGCTGCCTGGAATTTTTTTCCATTAGTGACAGACATGTAGGACACGGGTCATTTTGTGTGAAATGTCAGAATATGATAGAGCTCTATAATTAGAATTTGTGAATAGTACCCAGTTGTGCAAGACTCATGAAACAATTCAATACTGAGGTTGGGGATGTGATGAGAAATTAATGAATATAAAAAATGCAGCAGCAAATAAATATTAAATATCAGACAGCACTTGATATGGTGTTTTTAAGAAATCGTGCTTTGAGCTGTTTAGCTTTACCAGCTGGAAAATGATAATATATATGCATCTGAAAAATGCCTTACATAAAACAGGAAACGCACTGAAACAGAGCATGATACTAGAAAGTATGTTAAAACTGATGTCACATTTAATCAAATTGTTTAAAATCTCATAAGGGAAAGGGAATTTGATTTTTTTAATCCAAACTGTTTAAGTTTATGATATTATTGTTTATTTTCCTTGAAATTTGTTTTTTTTTTCATTCTAACTTTTGGAATAATCAATTAAGGCCCACAGGCACATTTATTCAAAATCAGGGTGTGAGGGCTGTGTGTGTGTGCGTGTGTGTGTAACACTTAACTCGACCACACATTAATAAATAAAGTTTCCCAACCTCTGTCACCAACACCTCCACTTTGTTCCCTCTTCCCATGGGCCCTCATTTAAGACTTTCGACTTTAAACTGCATTTATGAAGAAATAATTCATTTTCTCAATGGAAAAACGCATCAAAGATGAATAACTGCCAACCAAAGCTTCTAATCAAAATGAGATAAGCGGGATTACGACTTCTAGGTCCAAGTAAAGCAATGGGATACTTCAGCGAGAGCCCCTGCAGACTTCTCAGGGGAAATTTATGCTGTGAGATTATTTGAAAATTTCACAGAAAATAGCTTGAAGATCCCCATTACTGTTTTCAAAACCCCTAGAGATCTAGTGAATCCGTGAACCGAACGGGGCAGGAATAGAACAGGAGAGGCAAGAACCTTCTGCAACTCACTCAGGGCTTTAGTTGCCTTCTCCCTTTGCCTCCTCCTGTCCTGACAGGGCCTTGTTTGCAATCCACCCTCTTGTTTCCTCTATGATATGGCTCATAGTGGTCTCCACTTCCCTCAATAAAATAGGAATCCTGCTTGATCCTCATATGCCCCACCATGAAAAATGAGAATAATCGAGGTTTTACACTCTTCATCGGAAAAGCTTCTTTACTTTTACTACAGCTTCTCTTAATTCTATTTTAGAAGTCTTGTAGCACTGTAATTTCATAGTTGTTGTATTTTTAAAGTGCATTCTCCTTGATAAAAACCACCACAGTAAGAATTTAAAAAACAATAAAGTTACTCTCTTTTCCTAAAAAACAATAACGCATAGGGAGGTATGACTAGCTCAGATTCTGCCCTGCCCTGATGCAGTATGAAAGAACAGTTTCAAAAGGACAAGGAAAATGGAACATTATCTCATTTTAGGGGGAGTGAAGGGAATGAATTAAGGCCACAACAAAACGAACCTGAAAAATTGCTAAATGAAGCTCTGAGTGGGGAAAATGAAAAATCAATGAAGGAATGGAGAAAAAAGGTACATTTTTCATCTTCATGAGGCTTGATTGGGTTTGTAGAAATTCATTTTCAATTAATGTGTCTTGTGGCATTCAGCCAGGCTAGATATGAACAGGGCACATATTTTAATCAATTTTTTTCTATTAAGTTTGAAGTAATATATAATAATAGAACCATAGCATTCAAAAGGATGAGTTGAAACTGGCTTCTGAGGTAAAATAATCTAATTCGGTTCAATTTCTATCTTATATTAAAGATAACCTAACTTCTCTTTAAGGAGAGGAATAGCACCCTGATTTTCCTGGATGCCTAAAAGTGACCAGGCTATAGAAACATCAGGAAAGGATGAATGATCTGGCTTTCCAATCTGCATGCATCCACTGGGAAGGAAGAAAGAGGGTACACTGGGTACCAGGGCTTTTGCTGGGTCAGCTCACTATTCTGAGAAACAACCCTAAGGGTGCTTAGCCCCATAGAGGAGGAAACTGAGGTTCCTAGAGTTTCATTGTCCATTCATTCCCTCAGCCATCACCTGTGATCACCTCTGTATCAGGCCCAGTGTGAGAAGCTGGGAGCACAGCAGTGAGCTAGGAAGACCTGGTCTCCACCTTCAGGGAACAAACCTCCTGGTGAGGAAAGCAGCCAGTAAATGGAGCAAGAAATGCACAAGTGAGTGCAATAAAGGGAGCAGGCAGAGTGATATCTGGTACCCCCTGCAATAGGATGCACCTGCAACTGCTGATGGGGCAAGGGAAAGGTTCAGACCACTGGGCTAAAGAGGGTGACCAACTCATCCCAGATTGCCTGGGACTTTCCAGGTTTTAGCACTGGCAGTCTCATGTGCCAAGAACCTTCTCATCCACAGGCAAACCAGGACAGTTGGCCACCCCAGAGCTCGATGCTGGCAGGCCTGAGATCTAAACCCCCATCTCTCTGATGTCAAGGCACAGGCTCTTCCATTCACCACACTGATGATCAGAGGTTTGCCTCCATCCTCCCTGTGATGACAAGCCATCACTGCAATGCTGCGGGGGTGGGGGGGGGGCAGGGGGGGTTAGGCAAGGCTGGAAAGAACGTCGGCAGGTGATATCTTCTTTTACAAAGGATTTGCTGGGGCTCTAAGTCTTTGGCCTGTTCTTTTCTCCTCTGCGACTTGAGAGGAGGAAGGTGGAATGGAGATGTGGAGAAGAGGATGCTCTAAGGCTCTCTATCCCGTGCTTCCCCTGATGGATGCAGTATCAGGGCCCAAACGCCACACACTGAACAGGAATGTCTAGGGAGGGAATTCTTTCAGACTCGTAATGAGATGATGTAATGGAAGAACCCTGCTCCACAACAGGCACAGAGCTGGTATTTTAAAAAATGTTCCTGGGCGTGGAAGCAACCTAAGTGCCCATCAACAGACAATTGGATAAAGAAGATGTGGTATACATATACAATGTAATACTAGTCAGCCATAAAAAAGAACAAAATCGTCCCATGTGCAACAACGTGGATGGACCTTGAGGGAATCATGCTAAGTGAAATGAGCCAGATAGAAAAGGACAATCTCTGTATGACTCCACTCATATGAGGAATTTAAACATGTAGACAAAGAGAACAGATTAGTGGCTACCAGGGGAAAGGTGGGGTGGGGGGTGGGCACCAAGGGTGAAGTGGTGCTCCTACAACACGACTGACAAACAATAATGTACAGCTAAAATTTCACAAGATTGTAACCTATCATTAACTTAATAAAAATAAATAAATAAATAAATAATGTTCCTGGGGCAGCCCTGTGGCCTAGTGGTTAAGTTCGGCGTGCTCTGCTTTGGCGGCCTGGGTTCAGTTCCCAGGCGTGAACCTACACCACTCATTGGTGGCCATGCTGTGGCGGCGACCCACATACAAAACAAAGGAAGATTGGCACAGATGCCAGGGCAAATCTTCCTCAAGCAAAAAGAGGACTATTGGCAACAGATGTTAGGTCAGAGCGAATCTTCTTGAGCAAAAAAAAAAAAAGTTCCCAAAGTTCAAGTGCCCCAGAATATGAACCCTCCCCTGCATGGGCCAGGGCTCTCCTGGGAGCCTCCTAGACGCCATTCCTCCCCTTTCCCCTCCTATTTGCCCAGCACACCCTGTTCAGAGGCATCACTCTGGGGCTCAGATCTGATCAGGCAATGGGAGCCATTGAGGAATTTGGAGCAGAGTAATAAAGGACATTTTCTTGGCTTGTTGCTGATAACCCACCACAATCGGTCTCAACCTACATTTCCAGCCTCTTCATCACCACTCCCTCCTGCAATCCGGTCAAACTTGATTAATGCTCCCTCAACTCACCCTCTACTTTCTGGTCTCCAGGTTTTTGTTTTTTGTTTATTCTGTATCTTGTCTGGCATATCCTTTTCCACCCATTCAATCTCTGCCTAGAAAAATCCAACCCATCCTGCAAGACCTGGTCACATATCACCTCCTCTCTAAAGACTCTGCACCCACACCAGAATTAGTGGACATTTACGGGCACTGTGCTAAGCCTTTAGCATGAATTCACTATATCAGTTATCAGTCAATTCCTATGACAACCTTCGAAGCAGGTACTATTATCATCATTCCCATTTTGTTGACAAGGAGGCTGAATGTTAGAGAGGATAAGTAACTTGCTCAAGATATAAACCCCAGTCAGGAGCAGAGGCAGGATGCAAAGCCAGATTTAACTTACTTGAAACCTACGAGCTTAACCACCAGGTTCTCCAGCTTCTGTGTCCCCAGCACACAGTCATGCCCTGCTGAACACTCATATTCTGCCTTGAGTTCTAATAAGTTTTAATGTCAACCAGAAAGTTCTCTGAGGTCAGGAACTCACGTTCATTCTTGCACTTGGTTCACAAAATGTCCTTCTTAAATGTTCACTGACTGATCCATCAGAGAAGAGCTCCCTATAAGTTGGACCTGGTTTCTCATCACCCCCATTCCCACTCCTATGTGTGAGGTATGGGTTTCCTGCAGACTTCAGCACAGGGGCAGGACAACAGGAATATTTAAAGACAGTGACACAAGGGAAAAAACTCCAGCCTGATAAAGGTGGCATGAAAAAATCAGTGGGGCAAGGACAGACTATTCAATAAATGCTGTTAGAAAAACAAGCCTTCCATGAGCCGCCCACCCCCCAAGAAAGGTGGAGCCCTATTCATACCATATACACAAAAAATGAATTCCACATGGATGATTATTTGTTCAGCAAATATTTATTGAACACCTACTATATGCCAGTGACTATTCCAGGCGTTAGGGGTACAGCCATGAACAAAGTAGACAAAACAACTGCCCTCGTGGAGCTTACATGCTAGTGGAGGAAAAAAGACAACAAGGAAATAAGCAAAACAGAGAAGTGAAGTGTAGGACCTATTACAAAACGATAAGTGCTGGGGAGACAAACAGAGCTAGGGAGAGGATGGAGGGTGCAAGTGTGGGGTTATAATTAAAGATCTGAAGATGAAAAACACAACTCTAAAGCTATCACAAAAAATATCCCTATGACAGACAAACAAGACACATAACACAGCACAAAAAGACTGATAACGTTATGCCAAAAATGAAAAACTTGTCTCTTATACAAAATACCACAAACAAACAAACAAACACCATTGACCGAGAGAAGATAATGGCACCCAAATATTTTTTGATAAATGATGGATATTGATAGTATACAGAGTCCCCACAAGTCAGCAGAAAAAAATGAAAAACAACCAAGCAGAAAATGAACAATAGACGTGAACAGCCAATTCATGAGGGTGGAAGCCTGCATGGTGAGTAAGCTTAGGAAAAGATGCTCAACCTCAGCCATTATGAGTAGCAATCAGACTGATGCAAATTAAAATTAAAACAAAGGGACACTGTTTCACAACTGGCTAAAATGATAGTCCAACAATGCCAAGAGGTGGTGAGGATGTGGAGAAATCTACCCTCCATATGTGACAGGTGGAAGCACGTCCACACCTTGGAGACCAATTGGGCAGCAACATCTAGGACATGTGAAATTGTGCCAACCCAGGCCCAAGCAATTCCTCCCTAAGTATATTCCATAGCTAGAGAAGCACAGAGACATGTTTGGCATCATTTGTAAAAGAATAAAAACTTGGAAACAAGCTAAATGTCTATCAATAGGATACATTAAAATATATTCATATAGTGGAATAGTAGACAGCCATTAAAATGAAATAATTTAGATATTTATGTAACAACATCAAAAACAAAATTGGGGAGAAGAGTTGTAAACTATACACGATAAAATCTGCTTATTTATCTATTATAAACAAAAATTTACATACATTTTAAATACATAAACAAAGCTACATACTGATAATAGATACACGTGTATGCATAAGAGCACAGAAACATGGCCTGGATACAGACCAAATTGCCTCTGAACGGGGAGAGAGAGGGGAAGAAGAAAAAAGATCAGAACTGGAGAAGAGTAAAAAGAGAACCTCTTCTTTGCCTGTAATGTTTTCTTTTATTTAGAAAAAAATCTGAAATATGCCAAAATGTTAACATTTGTCAATTCTAGAGGAAAGTACATGGGTTTTTGTTTTTATCATTCTGTATAATTTTCCATATTTAAAATTTTTTTCCAATTAAAAAAAAAAGCAGCAAATGAACGATGGCTTTGGAGTCAAAGATTGAGGTGTGGACCCTGCATCACCATCATTTACTGAGAGACTGCAGGCTACCCATTTTTTAAGACTCTACATCTCAGTTTCCTGTGCTTAAAAAATTGTGCTGATAATACCTCCACAGAGGGTTACAGTGGGAATGTGAGGTCTACAGGCATAGCCCTGAAATGTGAGAAACAGTCCACAGCAGGTAGTTCCCAGAAACAGGAGCACAGCCTCACATACTCTCTACGGGCAGAACGTGGGCACCCAGGTCTCTGAGAAATATTTCAGCCCCAAAGAGAAACAGTCTCAACAAAGAGAAAGTAGTTCAATGACATTTACAAAGAAAAGATCTTCCCCCTTGAAAGGATCATTTGTATCATGAGCACATTAATCAGTACATGCCACACAATGAACCCGTAATATTTCTATAATGCACAGAAATAAAGGCTTATATACATATGAGCTTTCTGATACCTTCTAAAAACCTCACATTTTAGATAAAGTATCCAAGATTTTAAAATAAAGAAGTGAACAATACAATGTTAAAGACCAGAATTCGAAACAATAACATTTTCATTTACTATAAATAAATTCTGCCTTAAACTTTTGAGGAGCACCTCCTTCGGGTGGGGCATGGAGGGGCCACGAGACAGAACTGTAGCCTTAAGAGTCCGAGGATAACAATCTAGTTGGGGGGGAGGGGGCAGGAGTGGAGCACCTAACTCAGGTTTGACATGCGATGAGTCAAGTTCACACTCTATCACAGTCCTGGCAGGAAAGGGTGAATTGAGGGGCACCAGCATAGGCAGGGAGGGCCAAGTTGAGGGAGCTTCCGTCAGGGAAGGGACCCATTTCTAAGGAGATCACCAACTAGCCCAGGCCTCAGGGCCACGCTAGGGGACATGCCCGAGGTACCTAGGGTGACAAATTTCAGAGGCACTCTCAGAGTCCTGCAGACACCCTACACACCTCACTCACTCTCCGCCTCACAAAACAAGGTCTAGCTGGCCTCCAGTTACTGTCTGTAGCCCAAAAGAGAGAAGAAACTCCAAGAGCAGGGGGAGAGCACACAGCCCTGGGAGAGAGGCTCACATGGGTGACCCACTTTCTCTACACGTCATTACATTCCCTTACATTACATTTCATATTATTTCATTTTTTTGAAGCTGCGTAATCAATCTTTTCCACTAGAACAAGTGCCACTAACTTTTCCAGCAGAGACTTACAAAAACACGAGGGCACTAAAGGTACCCCTAGAAACAGCGTAGGTCACTATGCCAGAGCAACATCTATATTAGCGATTCTCAAATGTGACTCAAATCTCCCTAGCGGAAGTCTGGATACCCAGCAGGGTATCTAGGGATCTGCATTTAAACAGAACACCAGCATAGGTAAACTGCACTAACAGTTCATTACTAATATAAAAATTATTCATCTGCCTCCTTTCCCATCCACTGCCTACATGCTTAAACTGGGCGGAGACGTCTAAATGAAAAACCAAATGCAACTATTGACAAGAAAGCATCCGCATGCCCTCTTTGCCATGGAGAGGCGGTGGGAGTGGAGAACCACCCAACGACTAAGGGACACCCAGCCCCGATGAACTCCCTCCATTAGCCCAGTCTAGTAGCTTACGTAGGCTACCACCACCACTGACTATGACTACCACTGCTGCTGCTGCTACTACTACCAGTTTTCAGCAACACTGTTAGGTTTTGATGAGATGCTAGCACCTGTGGCTGTCTCAAGAAGACCTCCATAAAAATAAAGCATGCATGAAACATATTTCACTTCAGTGAATTTCAGCCAAATATATTTCTCTTTTCATCAGATAACACTTCTCCTTCTCACGAAGTTAGTTGAACTGTCTATTCAGGCAAAATGCCCACGGTGATGGAAGCAAACCAAACTTTTCTTAAACGAACAAGAAGAGGGCTAAGTTGACTAGTGCTGTTGATCTCCATTCAGAAAAGACATCCTCAAGGCCGCCTCTCACATACAAATATAATCAAACTACATGGACACTTGGCTGCTTCTGTATTTTCTGGGATGTGATCTGGTGGGGAGCACTTCCTTCCTGGAGCACTGGAGTTCTTCAAGCCCACGTCCCATCTCCTTAGCAGGTGTCCTTGGCAGCTTTTCCATAAGTAAGGCTCCATTTTCCAGGATCTTAAGATGAGCCTCCACCTGGCACTTTCTGAATGATTTTTTAGTACTATTTTTCATTGCAGTTCCTTCTATGATGTCTAGGAACCCAAGTTTCTAAAAATACTCTGTGGAGCTTTGAGTTCTCGTGACTCCGCAATGTGAGTCTGGACAGGTTGAGGTTACGGTATGTGGGGGTTTTCACAAATGAGAGCCCTACATGGTCCTATTTTCAATAGCATGCCCCTCCTGTTTGTTCATCCGCTCATCACAGATACATGCCACCTCTTCCCAGCAGAGAGAGTACAAGCGTTCTTCTAATCGCGAACAATAAAAGGGATCGCTTCCAACCCAGAGCAGGCTACCATTTATCATCTTCCAACGAGCCGGAGACTAAATCTGGAGAAGAGTTCGTGTGACATGATCTGGAAACAGTTCAATTGAGTGGATTAGGCTTGTGGGCTCAGTACTTCCCCTACCCCCACTTGGCTAATTACCAGTGATGGAGATTACTCTGAATCCTCTAAACAGAAGGCATTGGCAAAAATGTACTTTTGTCTAGTACATTTCAGCACATCATACAATAGTTTTAAAATAAATTGTGTGCTAACAAATGGCTGGTCCATTTAAAATAAAAGATTCTTGGGATGGTGGGAATTTAAATTTTTTTAATTGCTTTGTGTATAAATATTCTACTCAAATACTTAGACTGATGGCTAAGCTAGAACACAGCACAGAGCACAGAAGAGAAGAGAGAAGCTTACTCGGAGATCCCATTTGGCCCTGAAGAATCCCAGAGGAGAGAAGGGCAGCCCTGTGTACTGGTCAAGAAATCAACCCAGCTACTTTTGCTTTTAATTTATCTAACTTCACTTTGGGTATACACAGCAGGAACCCATCCATCAGTAATAATAATAGCAGTTAGTATTCATTGGGTAGTTCCTATGTTCCAATTAATATGCTATAAGTATTTTATATACATCATCTCATTGAACTCTTAAAAAAATCCTCTCTGGTGGATACTGTTATTAACCTCACTTTACAGATAAGAAAACTAATAACTTTTTGAAGGTCCCACATCTAGTAAATGCAGGTCTGTCTGCTTCTAAAGTCCATGCTTGTCCCCATCTTCTAGGCCACCTTTCACTGTATACCCATAAAGGTCTCCAACCACAATTCTCCTAGGTCTCTAACTGCAGGGGGTGCATGCAGATTCAGCCTTCATTTTCCAAGATCTTGGAACCAGGGAGGTGAGTTACAGGGACCTGAGAAAAGAGACAGGAAGCCCTGCTTTGCTGACTGGCTTGAGAGCCAGAAACCCAAACCTCAACGCTCTGAAGAGTTACTCATCGTCCAATCTCCCTGGTCCACTTTATCTCTCCAAAAACACTGTTGCTTTATAACAATCACATCACTCTCAAAAAATCTAAGGGATGATAACTGAATACTTTCAGAATCATTTCTCAGGAACTGCAAAAACGTTCTAATTTGTCTCGCTCTTGAGAAGTGGTCATGTTCATACTACAACAAGGACTGCATTCTTCTCTTTCTAAACAGGTGCAGTGAGGCCAAGTGTAAGGTCCTCTGTGTAGACAGAAGTGAGTAATTTAAACCAGGATGAGGCCAGACATGCACACACAAGCCGAGGGGGAAGAGGATTTTTGAGAACTACTTTGGCTCTCTTTGTTAGTGGGAGGTTCTCAGCTTCCACTGGAGTTGGCTTCTGTCCCTTTAAGTCTCTAATACCTGTTTAACAGTGTGCCTCATCGACCTAGCTTATTAACAACTTCTCTCCAGATGGATCTGGATAGCCTCTGGAAGGTTTTTTACTATCTGGATAACACCAGGCCAGCAGAGCTATTACGAGTGAGCTGTCACAGAATCCTCTGTGCGGACAGGGCTAGCAAGATCCCCCGACAGGACCTTCACACAGTCCCACTCTTGGACCAGCCCTCGCACGCCAGTGCTCCTGGTCCTTGGTGACTGGTCTCCCTGGCTTTCCTCCCTTGAGCCCTTCCTACCCTGTGTTTACTACTAGCTTTCCACCTCAGGCACGGCAGCTTCCGAGGGGGGCTGGCCAAATACATTATAGTTATGCGTCGCTTCATGACAGGGATACATTGTGAGAAATGCATCATTAGGTGATTTGGTCCTCAAGTGAACATCACAGAGTGCACTTATACAAGTCTGGAAGGTATAACCTACTACACATTGGGCTATATGGTACTAATCTTATGGGACCACCGTGATATGTGCAGTCCATTGTTGATGGACACATCATTATGTGGTGCATAAACCAGCATGGAAACCCAAGCCACTGCTCTAAGAATCTAGAGCATTGGTTCTCAATCCTGGCTGCATATTGGAATCCTGTGGAGGTTGAAAACAAACCAAAAGGGCCAGCCCCATGGCATAGTGGTTAAGTTCAGGTGCTCTGCTTCAGCAGCCCAGGGTTTGTGGGTTTGGATCCCGGGCGCGGACATACACACAGCTCATCAAGCCATGCTGTGGTGGTGTCCCACATATAAAATAGAGGAGGATTGGCACAGATGTTAGCTGAGGGACAATCTTCTTCAAGCAAAAAGAAAATAAAACCCCAATACCCAGTCCCTCCCTCCCACCCCCATCTGCCAGGTTCTGGCATTTTTTAAAGCTTCTCAAGTGATTCTAATGTACAGCCTGCATGGATAAGCACTAATATGAAAATCAATTCCTTGCACCTTTGCACTCATTAAACACCTAAATTATAGAAGGAGGTGGGGGTGCAACTGCTTTCTGCAAAAGTCTACAGAAATAATGCCTCCTCTGCAGCTGAAAGGAAGCCCCTTCAGACACCTTCCATTGGAAGAAACACTCCACCCATCACAAACAGCATCAGGAAATCCAAAGAAAGAAATGAAAACGAAAGGATGCCTACAGTTGACGTGGGAAAAGGCAAAGAAATTCTTATTAAACTACTATTTATTCAGCTGAATTATATCATTGCTCATTGGCAAAAATGTAAATCCACCCTTTTTTGAGGGCAAACAAGAATTTGGTCTTTTCCTCCAGATAACTTCCCCCTGGGCAGGAGAGCCGCCTAGGCTGGCAGGGGACCACACCTCCATGAGGGCAGGGAAAGAGGTGTGGACGACTACTGACTGAGAAAATAACACTTAAAGATGTGTCAGCCTGTTCACTGCTCCGGGCTCTGGTTCCTCCCAGCCTTGTGCTCCTCCCAGGTCCTGGCTCCTTGAACAGCAAGCTAAAGAATGCAGCCCATTTGAGACAAGGACCTAATCCCAACAAGACTTTTCACGAGAAGAATGAAGCCCGAGGGATTACTCTAGATTCTACTAGTTCTAGATTACTCTAGAACTCAGGATACAACAGATGGCAAGGTCCACGAGGGCAAGACCCTATCTGACCACCTCCCACTGTGGACCCCCACGCCCCCTCCGCCAGCACAGAGAAAGTGCTGGTGGATATCTGGTGAATGGATGGATGGATGAATGAATTTCCCCACAAGTGGAATTTTTTTCAGTCCCTCTATATTTTCTGGCAAACCCTTAAAAGTCTAAAAGGGGCATAGGTGGGGCTTGTTTTGTTTTGTTTTTTATTTTTTGTCAGAGCCAGAACAGTCAGAAGAACTAGCAATGAGAGGGAGATAACCAATCCCTGACACACACCACGAAACAGACTTAATTCAGTCAAAGCTCCAGCCTAGTCGGGCTATTTGGTCCCACACTTCACACAAGACACTTTGCGTTGTCTTTTCTCAATGAATTTGACCCCATAAGATATATATTAATCTTTCATTTCAAAAGGGCCCATCCTGCCCTCTTCTTATGTGCACAAGTCCTTACTGGAACGTACTAACCCACATGATGAAGGTTAAGTCATTAATGAGCTAACGACTGCAAAATCTAGGCCAGTTAGTTTTTATTCACTTTATTATTACTAAGAAATTACATTTTACTGAGGTGGAAGGAAATATATTGCATAACATTTAAGGATTCCAAGAACCTCAGTGATAATACCTGGATTTTTTTTTTTTCCTCCCCAAAGCCCCAGTGCATGGCTCTGTATCTTAGTTCTAAGTAACACCTGGATGTTTTGAGCTGAAAAAAGAAGCGCATCATTTTAATAATCTAAGTTTCCTCATGGCCATTATGACTAAAATGACACCAATAATGGATGGAGCCTGGATCCCCGCCCTCTGTGACAGTGGAGCTATGGCACTGACGAGCTTCCAGACTTCACGGGTGGGAAGGAAAACTGTCCCTTACATCTGCTCCACATAGAGCTTGCCTCTATTTCTGGGTCAAATTTGTCTCAGTATCTGAGTAGCTGGAGCTCACAGATAAAAATATGCTTCTCTTCCAAAGTCAGAGATTCCACAAGTGACTAATTCAGTAGCCTGGATTTTTCAAACTTTGGTCCAAATGATATGAAGTGATTTAGTTATGACTTTGCTCGTTATGCAAAGGAACGAAAATGCTGAGCTCATAATAACAGGCACAACCTAGTAAACAACAGAGAATTCTTTCTTTAAGGTGCTCCTATCTCAGCTTCTCACCTCATAAGGAAGGCACCCACGATGAAGAGCTAAACAGCTTCTCAGAGCAGCCAATTTTAGAAACAGTTTCTTTATGTCGAACGAAGAGCTGAAATTGGCCTCTTTGCAAGTGCCACCCAGTGGTTCTGGCCTGGCCTTGCACCGAAGCACAACACAAAAAGATATCTCTCTTCTCGATAACTGTTTTCTCAGAAGTGAATTCAGCCCTCACGTCTCTCCTAGGCTGTCTCTTCCCCAAGTCCTTCAACTACTCCCCAAACGACCAGAGTCTCAACTCCTTTCCAACCTGATCCTGCTCTTCTGAACGTGCTCATCGGTCGATGTCCCTTTTCCATCTTTCTAACTTAAAAAAAAAAAGGTATTCACATAAATGGCTGCAGCAATTGAGATGTTAACCTATCCTTTTGTTGTATAAATTAACATGGTGTACTAGACAAACACACTAATTTCTACCACCTGAACTAGATAGTGGTTTAAATTTAGAATAAAAAGTCTCTCTCTCTCTCTTTTGTTTTTTAAATCTCCATCTGCTGTTGAAACCCAGCCGGCCCCTAGGTGGTGCTCACTCTGATGGTACCATCCTAAAGCTCCGCCTCGTTCCAATGACTGGGTCTTCCAGACCGCATCATCAGGACTCAGAGAAGCTTCCTTGGGAGACAGCAAGTCACAGGCAGAAAAGCAGGGCATGGACAATGATCTTATATGCTTCCTTATTTTCATATGTAGATATTCCCCCACTCCCTTCAAAGTGGTATACCCATTATATTCCAGGAGTATGTTAAAAAACAGAGAACCCTAAACTTCTTTGAAAGTCTTTTTAAAAAGCGTCTCCAATTTTGGTACCAATATTAAACCCTTACAGATAAAAATGAACCAAAATCCAACCCATATGAGTTCCGTTTCCTGGTTCTCTAACATTGGATATGAAAACAATCCAGACCTCCACCCTACGTAAGGTGGGAGAAATGCAGTGCTCCACAGTCAAGGAGTCACACGGGGAATAAGGGACAGCCTTGCCCAGACTTCGTTATGTGAAATTCAGAAGCAGAAAAGCTATGATCTGACAGCCATGGTTCCCCAAGATGCCAGCTGTGACAAAATGATGCTTTTCCTTGGGAAACACACTCCTGACATCCACCTACTGTTGCTGTTAGGCAGGGTCTACCCATCACTGTTGCTGGCAGCGCTCCTGCTGGGTGTGCAAAGGGACTGTGAAGGTGTGTGCCTGGTTTCCTCATCTGAACCTCTGCTCTCTGTTCTTTTTTTCTACTGCTCCCCAAGACTTGCATACGAGCCAATCAAAGGATTCAACACTGTAGGATTGGCTTTCTTGTTTGGGGAACACATTTTATCTAATGTTTATCCTACACACAATTAAAAAAAGTGTCCCTCCCATCCTCACAATTCCCTCACCTTAACCTCACTCCAGTAATATCTCCAATATTGTAGAGATTAATAAATGGCTATACTTTTAATCTTCTACTTGTCTCATGTGTGTGAATCATTTATTAGAAGTAGATATACTTTTCATTTTAATAATTCATTAATAAACTAAATAACTTTTCAGCATAGTGCTTAATACAAGGAAAATGGTTTTGGGGTTGTTGTTTTTTTCCAGTTTTTCTACTGCCAACCAAATGTTTAAATAAATTGAAATCTCTTCTTTTCTTTGAAAGTCAAAGAATTAGACCCTGGGGAATTCTTATAACCCTGTTAGTATTGTCCTTTTTTCTATCTGATTTTTCAATTGAGCAAGAAAAAATTACAATAATACGTGATTAGCTGTACCACAGCAAGGACTTTCTTCTATAGAGCATCACCAAGAAAGACAGGTGATATTAACACAAGTTACAAGAAATTGTTTTCCTCTTAGAGAAATATAAATGTTCAACTTACCTGTTTTTTCATTTAGAAAAACACAATAGTCAACTATGTCCAGCATATAGTAAACATATAACTTGGTTTCACATTACATAGACAGTTAAGGAGAGAAAGGATGGTGGAAAAGAGAATAGATGAAGAAGAAACAGGAATGGAGAAGAGAATGAAGGAAAGCAGGAGGAAAGAGAGAGAGGAACAGACAGGGAAGGAGGATGAAAGAGACACACCCAGAAATGGAAAAAAGACAAGAGTGGCCGCAGGGAGAGAGGCAGGCGGTTCAGCAGGGGGCAGTGCAGAGACCTGAGCTGACTTAAACTCTTCTTGTCACATCCTTTGGTCCCAGCGCTGCAGGTACCCATGTAGAGCATCGCAGCCCTCTGAAAGTGGGTGAGCTTATCAACTGCACTCCCTAGCTTTCTTAAGAGTAACTCTTTGATCTGGAGATGGCCCCCATTTACAGGGATAATCACCAGGGAGATCTGAGGAAATTCCCCTCTGGCCAAGATGGCAGTAACCTGAACAAGTTCACAGTGAGCCACAGAAAACTGGGCTGAGAATAGGATCTGGCTCTAGGGTTGAAAGGCCCCCACTACAGGAAGCAATTCCCAGCCCATGACCTCTTACAAGGACTTACCTCCTCAACCATCTGCTTGACTTTCTTCTGCTGGCAATGCACCATGTCATCTAGGTGTCTGATCCGTTCGCGGAGGCTGGCAGATGCCTCCTCCAGCTGCTGATACCTAATGCAAACAGAAGAAAGAGCAACTGAGTCTTAGACCAAAGCAGCACCACTAGCACAGAAAGTCACTGCTTGAAAGGAACATGGCCAAGAACAAGAAAGGGAATTCCAAGACTCCTCTTCCTTTGTGTGTTTGCTGGGTGAGGAACTGCCAATCGACCACCCCACTGTAGAAGAAATGGAGGACTCTTTGTCAAGTTCCCATTTGCAGGTTTTACCCTGTTTAAGGACAGTTACTACACTTTCCAAGGACTGAGACAGAATCTGTACCGCTAGAGGTACAGAGGCTCTCTGTTTGGGAGTTAATGCAATATTGGAACATCCAGTAAATTACCTTGATTAGGAGAACAGAGAGGAGTCTAGTAACACAACAAAATATCTGAAATGAAGTGGCAGAGTCCTGGGAAATTTGGAATTATACCTGTTCTACAATCACTTATCTAGGGAAAATGGGAAATGTTTAAAGACCATCTCTGCATATAAACAGAGTGAACTCCATTGCAAAACATTTCATACTTTTGTTTTAAAACAGCACAAATTATCCTCTGACTTTGCTTGGTTCAAAGAAACCAAAGGAACCAGCAGATGGGCTCTTCAGCTGGGGCTGCTGGAATGGAGCACTGGACGAAGGGTCTGGTGGTCTGCTTACCACTTCCCCTCTCCGCCAGGTCCCTCCGAAGCACTACGTTAAAGACTAGGGAAGACTCGTTGCAAGCTCTGAAGTTGCAAAAAGAAAAAGGAAAACAGGTATTTTTGCAACGCATCCTATGTGGCAGGCAGCACGCCCAACAGTTCCCTCACAGTAACAACCCGATGAGATGGGCACTGTTATGATCATCATGACCCCCTCCCCCTTTAAAGAAGAACTCCCATTTTACGGATAAACAAAGAAGCTCAGGGACGTTAGGTAACTTGCCCAAAATGCTCAAATCATCCCAACCTTGTTTTCCTTCACTAGAGGGTCGTGTATGGCCTTTCTGCCTTTTGATTTCTAGAAGAGTCCATGTACTACTCCTGCATTTTCCACCGCCAGGGGACAAGGCAAGGTTTGACTGGGCAAATGTTTAGAAACAAAGAAAGGCATTTTAAAATTAGTTTCCACAGCAACGGTATTAGTCACAGTTGATGACTTTTTTCACCAACAAGGTGCATCCTGTGGAGTTGAAGGTCATGGAGAACATTTATAGACTGAACTTTTGCACTGGTGACAGTCTCTGATGTGTTCCACGGCACTAACCACCAGCCATGGGCTGTAAGATGGGGCTCTAAGCTCCTGAGGAAACTGGCTCCACATTGGAAGCTCTCAGCCCAGTGTTTTGCATGTATAAGTCTGCACAAAAAGTGATAACCAAATGAATAGACATTCAAGGATTAAGTGAGCCCACAGAAACACAGCATGTGCCCATCTAAATCCAATGCAAGATCAAGGGCTTTACATCTTACCTTTCCTTGTCAGAATCAGTTATTTCCCCTGACATTTCCGTTTCATGCTCTAGGAGCTGTAGTTGTAGTTGGTGGCGTTCCTAAAACAAACAGACACTGATGTTTTCATCAATGGGTCCCAAACTGGACAGAGAATGTGTATGAAGCAATCCCAGCACTAGTGGGTTCAGGTCTATATAACACCCACAGGTTTTACACACCCACTCATCAGGGTCCAACAAAGCTCAAAAATGCCACATCTGTTGGTGTGTACTTATAGACATATTTATAAATTATAGACAAATATCCTGGATGAAGACATTCAAGATTTCTTTTTTAAGAAGTACTCTATCAGCCCAGGCTTAGATGTCTTGCGAAAATTTATAGTCCTAAATAATGATAATCAATACTCTAAATCAGTGGCCTGTGATACTGCAAAATTCTTGATTGTTTTGAATCATCAAGAAAAAAGGCTCTGGAATTTGGGTAATAACCTATATACCAACCTGGGTCGTGTTTACACAGGTATGTTCACTTATAAAAATGTACTGTGGTAGCTAGAATAACGGCTCCCCAATGATGTCCACATCCTAACCTCTGAAATCTGTGAATATGCTACCTTCCATTGAAAAAGTAACTTTGCAAATGTGATTAAGTATCTTAAAATGGAGAAATCATCCTGGATTATCCAGTTGGGCCCTTACAAGAAGGAGAAAGTAGGGTTAGAGTCAGAGAGAGACCGACATTGGAAGATGCTACATTGCTGGCTTTGAAGTTGGAAGATGGGTCCACAAGTCAAGGAACATAGGCGATCTCTACAAACTAGAGAAGGCTAGTAAATGCATTCTCCCACAAACCTTCCAAAAGGAACCCAGCCCTGCCAACACCTTGACTTTAGGACTTCTGACCTCTAGAACTATAAGATACTAAATTCATGTTGTTTTAAGCCACTAATCGTGGTAATTTGTCTCAGAGGCAATAGAAAACTAACACATGTATCAAGCTGTGCACTTAAGATTTATACCCTTGGCTGTATATATGTAAATTTAAAAGTTTACCCAAAAAAGTAATATTAAGAATCTGGACAATCACTTCTTTGGACAAAGTGGAAAATGTGAATAAAAAGCATAGTGCCCACCACAACCAAAACTGCACTAGAAATACGTTACAGATGTTAGTCTAATAAACTCCTTTAAAATGAAGTTTACCAAGTCCTGCTCCCTAACCGGGAGGAGATTATTTCATTTTAGGTCCTCAATACTAGCGTGTCTCATCTTTATTCTCAGAAATTCTCCCCAACAAACTCTTACAGTTATATCGAGTCCAAACCTCTTTTCCCACAAACCACTGAAAGTGAATCTCTGAAAATTCAACTCCCACAACTTCTGAAGCTGTAAGCAGTGGAACACCAAGCAATGGACCAAAGAGATGGAGGAGGAGCCCACCCTGGCATAGAGAGCATGTTATCACTGACATATTTAGAATAATAAAGAAAGACCAACTTTCAGCAGAGTTTTGTTATCGTTTTTAAATCTCCACGGCGAACCCACATTCTCACTGGCCAGCCTGGGCAGAACGCTCCCACTGTGCTCATGTGGTTTGCCACTGGCTGGAAGTTTACATCAGCCCTGAAATAACAGTGATGGACCTTTCACAAGTAACCCACCCCCCTAGACCCCCCCAAAAAAGTCATCATAAAGTAGGGAAAGGCCTAACTTATAGCTCACTTTAAAAGTTCAATTTTTTCTAAATTGAGGCATAACAAATCTTAAGTGTCCACTGCACCGTAGTTTCTTACATTTGTATACACCTGGGAAACCACTACCCAGATCAAGGCATAGAATATTCTGTGACACAGAAGGGTCCCTGATGGAACACACTCCTTAAAAGATTTTTACTGATCAGGAAAAAGGTATTTCAAATACAATGCTCAAAAAGAGAAACAGTACACTAAGGTATATGGTAGAACAGCCATTCGAAAGCACACACTTCATCCTTGAGCAAATCCAAAAATAGGTGAGAGCAGGATACACCCGTGGACACGCTGTTCACATAGTGTGACAGAGATCTGGCAAGGTTCCTGTTCCCCAAGATTTATTCTTGAAGGGGAAAGAGCGGTAAATTGGTATATCTAATCTTAGCTAAATAAAGCAAGCACTTCTCTAGCCTAAATGGAAGGGAAGATTTAGAGAAAGGACAATAAATTTTCAGTCACTAAAGAAAAAGCCACAGGAGCTGGGGACCATTTTGTGTTACATAAATGCCCACAGTGAGGGCCAGCCCTACCACCTCCAGGGCCTCCCACCCCATACATCTCTCCCACAGGCTCCACATGGAAATCAGTGGGAAGAAGCTGGGGACTTTCAGAATCCCAAGGGCACGAAAGAGATAAGCTATAAAACAGACCCAGCTAAAAAAAGCTGACTGTGGGGGCAGACACTTAGGAAAGTCTGTAAGAAAATAAAAGTCAGAGCCACAAATTTTTGAGCCCCTACTAAATGCCAGGCACAGTGCCCAGCATTTTGCATGAATTTTTCTCATTTACTCCTCACAAAAACCTTAAGAATAAGAATTATTATCAGCATTTTACAGAAGAGGAAACTGAGTTTGGAAGAGTCAAGTAACTGACCACAACTAGAAAGAGACAGGACTCAAAATCTAGGTCTATCTGATCCTACAACCTATACTCTTAACCACTCCACGGACCACTTCTCTCTGTACGACAGCTTGTCTGACCAAACCACCTCCCCGTGCCGCCTGCTCCCCTTCCTTATGCTGCAGGACAATCCACCACCCAGAGGGAGCATCTGCATTACCCAGCATCTTCTGCTGCGGTAGGAGAGCAGGAATGTGGGAGAAAGCTCACTCAAGTTCTAGAAAACACCCTTGCGGCCCCATCTTCACTACCACCACCCCTAACCAGTACTGATGCTAGCCCTAAACACGCCACTTGCCATGTCTTCAACAAAACATAGCAAGCTGTTTCCAAGGGCAAGAGGTAAAATTTTAATTCACTATTTAGTTTGCTCAAGTCCCTCCCAAATAAAGATACTAGCTAAAACGGGAGCCCCCAGCGAACCCCAGCGCTCCACAGTGCTGAACGTAATGCCGTTCCCGCTCTGGTCTCACCTCACCTTGTCAGGGACAGCAGAGGGGCTCATGTTGCGGATGCCAGGCCTAAGGAGACCTCTTCTCAGAACTACTTGGAAGCCCAGATGTTGACCTCACTCACTCACATTGTTGTTCCCCCTCCCCCATCACCAGCCTGGAGAGTCTTGCCATGCAGCAGGCGTTACAGGGCGCTAAGATGTCATGGTCTCAGCGGGTCGCCGCTATTCTGCAAACTCACATGCTGCTGGAGAGCCATTTTCCAGGAGCCAGCCACACTTCGGCCCTCAACTACCACCCTTCCCTCAGAAGTCAGCTGTCACCTGCTAAAGGTCACCTTCCTTTTTCTTCTTTCTCTTCCTTCTTTTTCTCCTCCCTCTCTCCCACCCTGCTTCCCTTTTCTCCATTTCTGCCTAATTTCTGGCCTCTTCCCTTTCTCTAGACTGCCTTCATTATGTCAGCTGAGCTCCTGCCTTCCACACGCCTCCACGCAGCCCCACCCCTGAGCCTGTATGCCCCGCCCACAGAGAAACATGTGTCTCCCACTCTGACATGTGGCGTGTCAGAGAAAAACCAACCCTTCCGACACATGCCCCAGAAACAACAGGCTTGGGTGTCGATGAAACATCTAAAATAGGGCCTGATTACTCAGCAAGGATACGAAGTCCATGCTTGGGGCCCCAGCAAAGCAGAGCTGCTAAAATATTAATTTTTGTAAATAATTTTATATATAATGGTTTTTAAAGCATCAAATTTGTTACCATGGGGAAAATGAGAACTTTGCTGGTCTTCCTCCTACTTTATTTTACGGTTTTGTCTTTCTTTTTTACATCACACACTGGAGGGATGAGAGAGTTCAGGGTTGAGGGCTACTCATACCCTCAGATAGGCGTGCAGGGGAACTGCAGAAACGCAGGGGAGTCTGCGCAGGGGGCAAGAGGCCCAAGGCTGTGTCTGTTACCTTTTCCATGCGCTCAATCAGCCTGTCCAGCTCTCCAATCCTCTGGTCTTTCTCCTCTAGGCTGATCTCTGCTGCTAGCATCTTCTTATTGGCTTCTTCAATTGCTTTCAGAAAACTATTGGTTTCCTCCTGCAAAGGAAACATATTCTCCTCAGCACAGCCATGAAGTCCCTAGGCTACCAACCAGGGTCCAAACAGCTCTGGCCTTGCTAAATTCATGATGTCTCCTTAAAAGCATGACATTGGGGCCTAGAAGTGTCTCACAAGTCATAAACTCAACTTCCACGATTCTGGTTTTCACCTGTGAATAAAGACATATTGTGTGGCTTTTTAATGGGCCTAGTTATTTTTTTTTCCCTTTCTTCTTTTGAGTCCTTATGTCTAAAAAGAGCTCACAAATGTTATTTATCTCCGACTAGAAGCTCAGAGTGTCACTGTATTTGCCAACAATGTAAAGGGAATTAGGGCCAGATCTGGAATTGAATGCAGAATGTCCAGATCTTTCTCCCATATTGCAAAGCACCAACTCAGTCAAGAATTCAGCCCCTTTATGAAGCCTGTAAGGACACAGCAGAGGGGCAACATGGAGTCCCCACCTTTGAGGAACTTATGCTGTCCTACAGAAGCCAAGATGTGAGACGTACGTCTAATACGCCCACCTCTAATATTAGGTACAAGAGAACGCCACAGCAAAGAGCAGAGAGAGAGTGGGCTTCCCAAGGTCAGAGGACTCTTCTCGCTGTGCAAATGGGAAAGGCTTCAGTCACGGAGAGGGGGGCGCTTTCAAGGCTTTTAGGGAGCCCCAGGAAGATCAAGGACAGGGGAGGAGGAGATTTCAGGTCGAGAGGAGCACATGGAGTGAGGAAGGGCACAGCTGCAGGCAAGCCCAGGATCTGCTTGGATGCTGGCAGATGGTCAGATTAGCTAGAGAAAGGGGTGTACTGAGAGATGGAGACTGGGGACATTCCAAGCAAGGAGGGGGATGAATAAAGGAAAGGAGCGACGGGGGAGGGGACTGAGGGAGCAACGGAATATATTCCTTGACCCCTCACCCATGTCAGAGTCCACTAACTCACCTCCAGGCAGAAACCCTACTATCTAATCTTCACCAACAATAATGAACCAAAAACCCTCCGTTATCCTATTGGCAGCTGCGACATACACACCAGCAGAGCCTCTTTCTCAGCATTGTGCTTCTGCTGCTCTTCGTGCAGCTTCTCTTCGTACTGGCTGTACAGCTTCTTGGTCATCTCTCTCATCACCTCGGCGTTGGCTTCTTGGGACGATTCCACCTGCAAAGAGACTCATTTCAGAGCTACGGCTTGTGCAGGTTCCGGGGGAATCATTACCTTTCACTCTGTATCTGTCCCCTGTGGACACACAGAGAAGTGAACCCATTGACCACAGCTCCACAGCAGATGGAGGCACAGGAACTAAAGGGGAAAGGGACAGAAGGAAGACGGGAAAGCAGTAAGCAGGCACAAAGAAATAAAAAGCAACACCTCACGTGAATTGATTTGGCATTATCAGGAAAAGGTGCTCCCTGGGAGTGGATTTTTCAAAAAGTGGAAACATACCTCTCTAAGTATCAACCCTGTCCCTCAAATTTAGCTATTTTTAAATTGAATTCTCTCTAAAATGCATCATGCTCCACTGTCTTACTAACCCCTTTCTTCACTGATTTTTCCTGTCTAATGTCCTTTAGATCCTGACATTTTATTGTCTTTTAGTCTATCAGTTTTACCAAAAATTTTTCTCTGGTTAATATATCTACACTCTAATTGGCCTCAGAAGGATATGCTTTTTTAATTCCTGAGTCCAGTAGTCCCTCTTATCCTCGGGAGAGATGCTCAAAGCCCCAGTGGATGCCTGAAACCACAGAGAGTACCAAACCCTGCCTGTGCTATGTTTTTTCCTATACATACATACCTATGACAAAGTTTAACTTATAAATTAGTACAGTAAGAGATTAACAACTAATCATAAAATAGAATAATTACAACAGTATACTGTAATAAAGTTATCATAGATCTTAGCAACCTCAGCATATGATTTTTTTTCTTTCCTTATTAAGTTGAAAACTTTCACCTTTTCACTTAAAGAAAGCACTTTACGGCTTCCCTTTGGCATATCCGAATTGCCAGCATCACTACTCTTGCACTTTGGGGTCATTATTAAGTAAAATAGGAGTTACTGAACACAAGCACTGCAGTACTGTGACAGTCGATCTGATAAACAAGATGGGCAGGTAGCATACACAGCCTGGATACACTGGACAAAAGGATGACTCAAGTCTCGGGCGGGATGGAACGGGACCGCATGAGATTTCATCATGCTACCCAGAACAACGTGCAATTTAAAATTTATGAATTGTTTATTTCTGGAATTTTCCATTTAATACTTTTGGACACCAGTTGACCACAGGTAACTGAAACTGCAGAAAGCAAAACTGTGGCTAAGAGGGAACTACTTTATGGTTTTTGTTATGTTATGGGCTGAAAAATAAGATCACTACGTTACTAGAATTGGGTCAGAGTAAGATAAACTATAAAATTAAAAAATAAAAAGGTTATCTACAGGAGGAAGGAGGGGGTAAGAGAGGAAAGGAGATGTTATAGATATAGACAATTCTATTTCTGAATATACTTTGTTTTGTAGGTTGACTTTGAAACTATGTAAATAATGTACCTGCTATAAAAAACTAAATATCAAAAAATTATCTACCAAGACCATTCAATGGGAAAAGAAGAGTCTTTTCAACAAATGGTGTTAGATTGGCCACATGCAAAAGAATGAAGTTGGACTCCTAATCCATCATGTACAATAATTAACTCAAAATGGATCAAAGGCCTAAATATAAAAGCTAAAACTATAAAAGTCTTAGAAGAAAAACTAAAGTAAATCTTTGTGACTTTTGATTAGGCAATGGCTTCTTAGAAATGACACCAAAAGCACAGGTGACAAAAAATAGATAAATTAGACTTCATCAATATTCAATATTAAAAACTCTGTGCTTCAAAGGATACCATCAAGAAAGTGAAAAGACAACCCTCAGAGAGTGGGAGAAAATGTTTGCAAATCATATATCTCATAACTTGTATCCAGAATATATAAAAAATTTTTAAAACAATAATAAAATATAAATAACCCAATTTAAAAATGGGCAAAGAATCTGACAGATACTCCAAAGAAGACATGCAAATGACCTATAAGCAAAAGAAATGATGCTAAACATCATTAGTTATCAGGGAAATGCAAAACCACAATGAGACAGCACTTCACACTCATGAGGCCGGCTATAATCACTGAGACAGATGGTAACAGTGTTGGAGAGGAGCTGGAGAAGTCAGAATCTTCTTGCATGGCTGGCGGGAAGGTAAAATGGTGCAAGCATATTTTCTAGTTTACCCTTCACGTTGTTTGGTATCCCCCTCCCCTATGTGCCTACATTACTTTAAGAAAATTTTATGTCAGAAAAGCAGGGAGGTCTTTGAGGAGAAGTTGCCCACATGGAGGTGAGGGTGTCCCATTAGTTGCACTGGCCAGTCTCTAGGAAAGACTTAAGTTAAGCTCATAGAAGAAATCTGGGCCCATCCTTCCCAAACCTTTGTGCTTTCCCAAACGTTGCATCTGGAAACATTCCTACCTGGTTTGGGGAACATTAGCGGGGGACTCCTAGTGGCTTGTGCAGGCCCAGCTTAGGGGATGAGAAAAAGTCAGTAGAGCTGTGGGCGGGCAGGGCTTAGGCTGCAGGTGGCTGGTGTCTCCTTTCTGCCCCAGGTCCTGCCTTTGCCTGTGAACTTCACACCATTGATTGTATGCTGCTAAAGTTTTGTTTGTGTCCCTTCCTTGTAGCTTGTTGCTTGTTCCAGAGAGCAGAGTTTGCCGGATATGGAACCTCTAGATAAGTGAAGTGTACCTCAACCTCAATAGGTTACATGATGTTTACTCCAAAGATTTGACAGAAGTCTCTCTTGATGCCCTCTAACTCTCCCCTCTCATCACTGGGCAGGTTTTGGTACCAAGAAGCCACAAAAAGGAAAATCCTGAATGGAGATTATCATCAGCTGAGAGAGACCCAATGCATCTTGCACTCCATTTCCACTGCAAACACAGACTTCTAGAAAGAGCTCCGTCCTTTGAGATCTGTTTACTCTGCATCCAGGTCATGTGAAATACTCTTGAGTCCTGTACCTTTTGGGGGGGGGATGGAAGGAGTTAAGCAAAGCAATTCATCTCTAAAACAGGCAATTGTAGGTTGGATTTAGAGGCCTGGTCTCCATGGAAGCAGCCAGATGCCAAACTGCCCAATGACGTCCCCAGAGCCCTGATGCCATACCACCCCAGGACAAACAGGAATGCACAGAAAGGCACGTATAGTAGACACTCAATACATGTTTGTGGATGAGTGACTGGATAAATCTCCTACACCGAGGAAAAGACTCAAAACATTAATTTCAGACTTTTTCAGCAACTCCTTTTTTTCAAAGTAACTCTAGCTCAGAATACAATATATGAAGTAGTAAAGAGAAGAGTTCAAAGTGAAAGCAAAGAGGAGCTGGTCTACTCTATAGTTCTCTGGTCCCTTCCTCTCCCCTCTCCAGGGTGGTTGTGTTTGGCCACTCGGAAAGCGATGGCACAACCCTGTGGGATGACAATCACAGAGATGGCCCAGTGCAGTGTAGCAGCCCCGCCTCCCCATCTGAGGCAGCTCGTAGGGAGGGGACCACATATCCCAATTTGTTTCCCTAACTAAATTCTTAATAGCACCACCTTTCACTCCCAAATAAATTCTGGTTGGAGCAATAAATTATACAGATACACTACCCACAAGGCGCTCCCCTCTAGGATAGCCTAAGGCTGTATTGAACGAATTTGAAAATGACAGACAAATAAAAACAAATTCATTCAGGAAATAATTTGTTGAGTGACTTCTATGAGCCATGTGTGGGTCTGCTCCTGCCACTGCATAGGAAATCTATTCATATTTCAAATTTGGGAGGGGCACTAACACCTCTAGGGCATTAGAAGCCCAGCTGAAGGATAAACACAGCCTGGTGGGCAAGAGGGACGTTGCCCAGAGCCCTTGGTCACCCATCATTTTCTTCCTGCATGCCCCTCAGCTCTTTATTATCAAACCAGATAGAAAGAGCTTGGGCCTCAGAGAAAATCTGAACAGTGAAGCTTCTGAAGGCCCAGACCTGTGGGCATCCCCAGTACTCTCATAGATCATAAGGGCAGGGCCATGATGATTGTCTCAGCCACTGGGGCCCAAGGCAGGAGTCCCCAGTGGGGGTATTCATGGGGCACCCCCAATCTGGACCAACAGTCGTGAACAGAGGAACCTCCTCAGTGCCTTCAGGTAAAGCCCTATGGAATTGGCCACCAAAGGGTGAGAGAATCCAACCAAGAACAGAGAAAAGGAAATGGAAGAGGTGAAGATGGGAGGGGAGAGAGGAAAATGAAAGAACAGAAAAGTCAGCAGGACAGCTCGGCTCCTCTACTTTACCTTCATCCTCAGCAGCTTGTTCTCCACTTGCGCCACCTCTAACTGCCTCTGCTTTTCCCGAAGCTTGTCCATGGATGCTTCATACGTCTGCTGCAAATTTCTGATTTGATCCTTGATGTCGCTATTTTCCAAAGTAACATCCACAAGGGTTTTCTGTTGGGGTGAAAATAAAATGAAATCAGATCTGGTGGTGTGAGGAAACACGGTCAGAGTCATGCACTGGGACATCCCTTTGTCATTACCCACTAAGGCAGATGTCAGCCCACAGGAGCTGCAAGCCTGGGATCCTAGTGTTTGAGCAACTGAGGGTCCCCCACAGTGGTCAAACGGCCTGCTGCCCTGTGGTTGGGTGGGCCAGGGAGCCCCCCCTTCATACCCTACAGCTGCTGCCAACACCACTTGCTCCTGCTTAGGATGGATGGAAATGGTTTCAAATGTAGTCTTTCCAAGGAAAAATGTTCATAAAACATCATTTCATATGGAAAAAATGGGTTTGAAAACAGTACATAGAGAAGAATCCCATTGGGAAAAAAAAAAAGTATAGGCATTTGTTCAAATGTGTCTACTCACAGGAAAAAGACTAGGAGGAAATTCACCAAAATCCAAATAATGGTTTTCACTACATGATAGGTTTATAGACGATAGTTATTTTCTTCTTTGTGTTTTGCATATTTTCCAAATTTCCACAATGAGATCAGAAAATAAAATACGTGTTTTTTATAATGGAGATATTCCTCTTTTTTCTTAAAGGGGCTGTCACTTCCGTACTTCTAGACTGCCTGCCAGGACAGCGTTAACATGGCTGAGGTTACTATAATGCCTGTAAATGCTTCACCGTCCTCCCTTAGGCAGAGAAGGGCCTTGATGAAGGAACACCAGGGAACAGGGTTAGTTGACTCAGACAAGTGCCTGACAAGTGTTGAAAGCCTGCTGATTATTGCTCCAGGCCACCCACTAGAACAAGAATGTTTAAATTAATACTGTTGCTATTTAATGCTTCGAGTTCTACTTGGTTGGCTCTCCTTACAGAGAAATAGCTTCCAAAACCCCAGAATTCCTACCACTGGACACTGGGTTATAGGCACCTTCCACCACCTCCCTAAACCATTTACAACTTTAAATCAGGAGATGTGGAAACTCTGGTGTTGGATACACCTTCTAACACCTTTGTCCTCTTTGTAGATGATCAGTTTCTGAAGATTCCTCAATTCCACAGCCTCCACTTTGGATAATAAGCCTCTTTCCTAAACCTACTTGAATTGGAGAAAGGATTTTCGATGGTGGTAAATAGATATTAAAGAAAATGCAGAAGCCATTTGGAAGCACGGAGTCACAGAACACTGGAGCTGCAAGGGGCTTTAGAAACCACCCGGCCCAACCACGCCCTGTGCAAGCGCCGCTGGCTTTACAGATGCTGCTCTTGTGCTCATGAACCTGCATCTGGACCAAGAGACCAGGGTTCTAGTCCTGGCTCTGCTACTAGGTAGGCACTTTGTTCAAGTCATTTCTCTCTATTGGCCTCAGTTTCTTTACCCATAAAACAAGGGGATTAGAGATCGTCTCAGCAGTTCTTTCCAGCTCTGACATTCTATGAAATCTAACCAAAGGCCTGTTCTCCCTGTCGGTAATAATGAAAATGGGGTAGACTGGACAACGGAAGAGGCTGGGGCCATACAGAAACAAGAAACCAACTATCCTCACACTCAGCTGAGCTTCCTGCCCATGAGACGGCGCCTTTCTTTTCTTCCTATTTTTGTTTTTTAACAATGATTTTTAATCTTTTACTATGAGGCTACTCTGTGTGCCCTGGTCTAAGAGACTAGACCATACCTAGGAATCAGTCAGGGTACCTGGGTTAGGGCTGAACTTGTTCTAACAGCTGACCTCAGAAGTGAATGCCTGGAGCATCAACAGGGTGACA
This sequence comes from Equus przewalskii, assembly GCF_037783145.1. Classification (NCBI taxonomy): domain Eukaryota; kingdom Metazoa; phylum Chordata; class Mammalia; order Perissodactyla; family Equidae; genus Equus; species Equus przewalskii. The sequence goes on from NC_091831.1 coordinate 134,035,049, forward strand.
AATCAGAAGTATGATAGGAAGGAAAATCCAGATACCAACCAGGTCTGAATTCAGGTGGGGTACAGCACTTCCTGCTGGCCAGGAATGAGAATGTGTCCAAGAGCGAGTGGAAGGGAGCCTTGGCGAGCCCCCTTGAAGGCAGGAGGAAGGGAAAACAAAGGCAGCTGACTAAACCAGACCCAAAGTAGGCCTTGGCCTGAGGCCAGGGGAAAACTGGCATGCACTGAGTAGAGCCAGGAAAGGGTGGGACCCAGAGGCCCACCAGAAATGGGCCTCCCAGACAAATCTAAACATACACCCACCAAGGCCCACTGTGGGACAGTGGCCTCGCTTTGCAGTTGGCTCTCCTGCCATAACAGCTGTTATTAGAGAATATTAGGTTCCAGGGGAAGAAGATAATCGCAACATGAAAATTTGTTTGCTTATCTAATAAATTATTTATATAGAACCAGAAAGGATTCAAAATAGCTTGTGGAACTTTTAAGAGGAGGGTAAAAAGATAAGAGCCAAATAAAGTTGGAGGAGGGGCAGAAACTATTGTTTGCATATTTGGAAACTAAAGCCAAGGGAAGCTGTTTCTAATGAACATGACAATTGTTTTGAACATTTTCAAGTTAATTTGCATCTTAGATGGGGCCGCAGTTGGAAGAGTAACAGTGGGCAGCATTTTCATGGTTAGCTCCCAGAAAATCAAATTAATCAAGAGAGCGATCCCCCTGAAGTGGGTAGACAACACACATGTGCACACATGTAGGATCCTGAGTCTTTCGGCTTCCCTGTCTGGTACTACAAGATACTCTTTAGAATGCACACAATTTCTTTTAATGCAAAATAATTTCTAAATTAGGAAAAAGTGTTTAACAGCCCTTGGGAGTTATTGGCATGAATGAATACAGACGGACTTTGGTTAAGTATGTCTTTTCTGTGATTGGGTGGAACTTCCCGTAACACGGGCTACAGGGAGCAGGGACTGATCTGCTGTTTTAGGCACTGACACTTAAGATCACTTGGGTATCTAGTGCAGCAAGAGACATCTCCAGCACTGAACTCAGGATCTAAACTCTCATTTTAATGAGGGCAAAAACAGCTGCACCTCAGAGGTTTAGAGTCTCAGCTTGAAAGCACTTCCTTCAACTTCTGTCCCCATCTTCCTGGCATGGCTTTTACTGTGGCTATGCTGAAAGGATTCTGAATAATGGGCTGAGGCCATTCTGTGACTGACTTTTCCACACAGGTGCGGGGCCCACTCTTGGTTAAGCTTGCGTGTACTGCGATGGGGTCACCCAGTCTAACAGCGAGCAGATGAATACCTGCAGGTCAATGGAATCCGACGCCAAAGCTGAGTTCATGGCATTAAAACTATCCAGGGCTGACGACTGTGTTTGGATGTGATTCTCTAGATAGTCCTGCTGAGCCTGTGAAACCTGGATAGGTTGAGGAGACAGTTACACAAAACCAATCCATACACACCCAAAACATCTTTAATTATGCTGGAACTTGGAACTTTCTCCTGATACACATCGACTTCAACGATATTTCAAGTAAAGCTTTACATTAAAAACTTGACATCTGCATGACCCAGATGATGTGGGCTCGGCCAACCAGAGTTGAAAGAAAGATTTCTTGGACTCTCAAGGTCTGGTAGTAGTGCTCCTTTATTCAGAGAATAGCATGGGGACAGGACCCATGGGCAGTGAAGGGCTGCAGGCATGGGGACAGGACCCATGGGCAGTGACGGGCTGCAGGCATGGGGACAGGACCCATGAGCAGTGACGGGCTGCAGGTATGGGGACAGGACCCATGAGCAGTGAAGGGCTAAATTTATATGGCATGGGTACATGACTTATTTTTACTAGACAAAGGAAAGATGATGTAAAAAGTCATTAAAATAGTATCAGTGCAGGTGGGGTCTGGTTACTGTGTGGTCGTATAACTTTAGATATGAATCGGGTCATATAGATCAGCATGTAGGCCAGGACACCTTGGGCTTCTCTCCCTGGGGCAGCCTTGATCCACGTCACCAGAGAGTACAAAGACAAGAATACTTCTCCTTTGGATAGTATTCACACATTCACTCACTGGGCCTCACTCACTCCTCTCAACAACACTGTGCGGCAGCCAGAACATTTGTCTTTGTGGGGAGGAAACGGAATCAGAGAAGTTAAACAGATTTGCACACAAACAGCTAAGAAGTGGCACAGCTAGAACCAGAACCCAGCCAGAATAGCTTCTTGTGCTATCTTGCTCTTTCTACTCACTAGAGAAAGAATATACTTTGGGCTCGCCCAATTCTCAAGAGTTGTTTTGTGGCTGCTGCTGCTGTTGGGTTGTCTTTGTTGGATGTGTGTGATGGACATGTTTGAGTTCCATCAGAGGCCAGTCTTAAGCTAGACTTTAAAGAAAGGCTGGATACAGAGAGCCAGGGAGGCAGCAGAACTCAGGTTAAGAGTCCTGGGAAGGCTCCAGGGTGGACCTCTTTGTGGCCTGTGGGAGTCACAGAAAGCAGAAGGCATGACAGTGCAGGGGTGCACTCTGCGCAGGGGAGAGAGCTGGAACAGGAGGCCAGGACCAGGAGCATGTGGAATGTTCTTGTTCGGGGGCGTGTTCATACAGCAGCAATTTAGCAAGCAATCTGGCTGCAGTGTGTGGTGTGGCCTGGAGGAGGAGACTGAAGGCAGAGAGCCTGAGCTCCTGGTGACAGTTCGAGCCTGCAAAAATGAGGGTGTGCCCGAGATGACAATGGAAAGCAAAGGGCAGAGACATGTTAAGCATCCACTGCAAATCTAATCCTTTGGCTTTAATTACAGTCGTTAGTGTCTGTCAGCGTGAGGCAGAGAGAATTATGGCAGAGAGAATTCCCACAGGTAGGTGAGAATTTCACAAACCTCTTCCTACGTGCCAGTGAGAATGAGCCAGGTGGATGTGTTTAGATGCCCCCACCCTCATAATCAAGGCAGGAGGTCTTACTTTAGCAGATTATCTCACAGCCCAGCCGTAAACCAAACTCTAACACAGCACGACTCCTGTAACTGCGCTTCTCTCCTGCAGATGGTAGCTCTTCATGGCAGGTAGGTCATACATGCATGGACTTTTTCTTCCAAATTATTAATCACAAATATTTTTTTAAAACATTTTACCCACCAGTATTAGCTTGACTAAAGCAGAGGAAGGCTATTTTTTCTTAGATTTTTGAGTAGGTAATACATTTGCATAGTTCAAACACTGAAAAAGTATAAAAGGTACAGACTAAAATAAATCTCCCCTTCAATCCTGTCCATCTGCTCAGTTATCACAGCTGCCCACCTTTCCCCTCAGTTAGGAACCACTGTTAACTACTGTCATGATGATCCTTCTGGGGACTTCTGCGCACACACAAAGCAATCTAGATATATTTATTTCTGCTCCTGTTTTACATAAATGATAGCACATTATGCATCTTGCTTTTTTCACCATCTACTCTGTCTCTTTGAAATCCTTCCATATATTTGTGAAGGGGTTATTCACTCTTCTTATTCTTTCTTTTTTAAAAGATAATTCTGTATATTCTATTGTAGAGATATAATTTATTTTACTTTCCCCTTCTTAATGGACATTTGGGTTTCCAATCTTTTACTATTACAAACAATAGTAATATTGGGCCACAATCACTAAGTTCATACATATGTCATTTCACATACATGAGAGTTTATAGAATAAATTCTTAGGAATAGAAGTGCTGAGTCAAAGGATAGAGGCATTTGTAATTTTGGTAGGTAGCGCCAAATTGCTCTCCCTAACAGTATAAAAAATTATACTCTAAAAGCAATCTGCCTGTTTTTCCACAGCACTGCCAGTCCAGTGTCTTGCCCCATTCTTGCAGTTTTGCTTGTCTACTGGACACAAATGACATCTCAGGATGATTTTAATATGAATTTCTCTTACTGAGAGTGAGGCAGAGCATCTCGTCATACATTGAAGAGCTCTTCTTCTTTCCCTTACTATAAATTACCTGTTACAAATATTTTGCCTATTTTTATGAGTTGTGGCCTTTTTCTTCTTGATTTGTGGGAGCTCTTTAACTACTCAGAAAATTAGCCTATTATCTATGGTATGAATGCAAATAATTTCTCCCAGTTTGTCATATAACTTTGACTTTGGTGTTTTTGCCAGCACTAGTTTTTCACTTAATGTAGTCAAGGTTATCAACCCTTTCTTTTGTGGTTTTAAGATTGCGTGTCATAGTAAGAAAAGGCCTTCCCTACCTCAAAAGTATAAAAGAATTCACACATTTTTTTTCTGGCCCTTTTAAGTCTCATTTTTAGCACTTAAGTCTTTGATCTATTTGGAATTTATCCAGGTATAAGTCTACCTCAACAGCATATAAATTGTACCAACAGCACATACTGACTAGCCCATATTCTCCCTCTATTTGAGATGCTATATTTGTCATATATTGCGGTACATTTCTGGGCTTTTTTTTCATTGATATCTGTTTATTTATGTGCCAATACTATGCTGTTTTAATCTCTAAGGCTTTTTCAGTTTGTAGTAATAGCAATAAGGCTAATCTCCCACATTGCTTTTTCCTCCAGAACTGCCCCCAACTTGTCCTATTTATTTTCTGTATACTTTGAATCGTCTAGTTGTACAAAAACAACATAAAATAAAAATCTGTTGGTATTCTATTGGATTATATTAAACTTGTAGATTAACTTGGATAGTGCTGACACCTTATGATTTCTTTAAGCACATGGTACATCTTTCCACTTGTTAAAGTTTACTCCTAGATATCTGGTAGTTTTTTGTTGCTGTAACGATTGTTTTTTGATACTGAAATCTCTTTACATCTATTAGTTTTTCACCCTGCCACCTTACAGAATTCTTCTGTTTGTAACAGTACTTGTCATTGATTCGCTTGGGTCCCTCGGTATACAATCATATAGTTTGTAAACAGTGATAGTTGTACATCCACCTGTACAGTTTTTATAACCATAAATTTATCTCTTGTTTAATTCCAATGGCTAGGATCTTAGGCACAGTGTTAAATAATCACGGTGACAGCTGGCTTCCTGGTCTTGTTCCTGACTTTGGAGGGATGCTTTCAATGTAAAGATTACTCTTGCCACAAAATGATAAACTTCATTCTGTGATAAAATTCCCTTAGTGCATTTAAAATACAATTCCATTCGTAAAGAATATCATAAATTCAAATATCTTTAGGCACTAGCCACTGAGAGGGAGTTCTAAGCCCTACCATCGCTCCATATTTCCAAGTCACTGAGCTATTGACTTACAGACAGTTCCTGGGTGAGCTGTCGAATCTTCCGTCTCATTTCATCATAGTCTCCGTACATTCGCTTCCTTACTTTTTCCAAAGTGGCTCTCACCTGCGGCCCACAAAGATGCTAGTTAGAGATCAAGCTATAACGTTTTCATGTGAGATTTCCAAAACCTCCAAGAAACCTAATAAGAGAAGGGTCCCACAAAAAACAACTTAACAACAGCACAATTTGAGAACTTAAGAGAGAAGATCAGTCCTGATTTGTAATTAGAAGCCAAGGGAATTATCCAAATAATAATGCTAACAATAAATACATATTATTATATATAAGTGTAATTATTAATAAATATTAATTATCCAAATAATAAGCTTTGAAGAAAAACTAGTTTGTTGAAATTCACCTATCATGCTCAAATCACATTCAGGCAAGAGTTGCCCCTTTTCCTATCACACTTTTTTCTTTTTTTTTGAGGAAGATTGGCCCTGGGCTAACATCTGTGCCCATCTTCCTCTTTTACCTAAGGAAGATTGGCCCTGAGCTAACATCTGTGCCCATCTTCCTCTTTTAGCTAAGGAAGATTGGCCCTGGGCTAACATCTGTGCCCATCTTCCTCTATTTCATATGTGAGACGCCTGCCACAGCATGGCTTGATGAGTGGTACATAGGTCCGTGCCCGGGATCTGAACCAGCAAACCCCAGGCCGCTAAAGTGGAGTGCACGAACTAACCGCTATGTCACTGGGCCGGCCCCCTTATCACACATTTTTGTAAGTAGAAAACATTTAACAAGTTGACTGTAAACATGTGCCTAAGAGGACCAAAAAACCAAAAAGCAAAAGCAACTTCTAATTTTTCCTACCTGCTCTGACTGCCAAAGAGCAATCCAAAGTCTGGAATGTAAGGCAGGGAACTCCAGGCCCAGAGAGCCCATAACTTTGGAAGTCAGGTCCTCAGTACTCACCAAGAATACACAAGACACGAAATATAACCACAGTCAAGGTGATCCCCGAACACCTGTTTACACAAACACTGTTTAAGTTACTCCCTCTATATTAGCACTTCCAGAGGAGTAACAGGGCCTTAAAATTGTTTTAAATAAAAACAAAAAATCTCCCAAGCAGTCCCTGCCTCCTCCCTTCTTCTGTGCCCTTAGGATGGACAAAGAGCTCAGGGATCCTCAAACAGAACAGGAAGTCTCAAGGGCGCCCTCTCCAGGGAGCTCCGGAACTTCTGCTACAGGAAGGGCTCAAAGGCAGCAGCTGGATAGAACGACAGGAGGCATGTTGGGGACAGCAGGGAAGGAGTTAATTTTGAAGCTGTATTTGTAGAGCTAGCACATTGGTTTAAATTAGGGAGCATGTTTATTAGGGGTGACTGGATATTGGTGGAGATTTCCGGGGTGGGCAGGGTGAGTCAACATGCTAAGCCTTCCCCAGATGAATTCTAATAGCAGAGTCTGCTTTCCTGCCATTAACTACAAACACTTCTGGAAAATGAGGCCAAAAGCACAACTTGTCATTCTGGGCAGGCAGAATGGCTTTCGTCCACAGCCCTGAGTTGACTCCCGTGCTGCTCACCAGTGGGGAGTGAGCGGAATCTCGAGCTGGGTGGCAAACACTGCAGGACACCAACTGGGCCAGAGTCACCAACAGCGAGAGAGGACAAACAATGCCATAAACACGCTTAGGAATGAGCAGGCCAGGGATGGATTTGAAGCCAGCTAGAAGACGTGGGACCTGGAAATTAATTTTAAGTTGCAGATCCCAGTGGAGGTTGGTAATTCAGGTCAGAACCACTCCTATGACCTGGGCACATGTCATTCCTGATTCCTGACGAGCCAGAACCTGCTTTCTTTGTCTTGGGCAATTTGCAACTCTCCACTCTGCTTAGAAGGTTTACGTCTGCAGCAGTGCCATGTTACCTGGGGCATATAAATGAGGAAGGACTAAGTATTTTCATGAGAAAAACACAGGAAACTAGGAATATTCAAGCTGCTCCTATACAAGAAAATTAGGAATGAGATACACTGAATGGCTAAAAAATTATATTTGGAGGGTAGGATGACTGGGGATTTGACACATATCCTGAGCATTTGTGTATGTGTGTAGCTTTTTTGGCTTTTCTTCATTTTCTCTGTTAAGCAATTATTATTTTTTTAATCAAAACACGATTATTTTTTACTTCTTATAATTATACAAGTATCCAAATCTTTCAAGACACATTGAAGAAGTTAGTCAATGCATTTATTATTTTTGACCCATGCAAAAGCTGACAATATGACTTTCTGTCCTATCTACAAACCCACCGAATAAAATGGAGTCACAGAGCTGGAGGTTTTGACCTCAGAGTCACAATCTACACACTCTATACATAAGAAAACAAGCCCAGAAAGAGCAAATGTTTGGCTGGGCAAACACAGAGCTTGACCTTGAGCCAAGGTCCTTGGGGTACTTCACTGCCCCACTCTGCCCCTGCTTCTCACCAGCACTTCCTAGTCCACAGGTCAGTGTTTGGGGGCCCTCAGTGTCAGAGAAGCTCATTTCCTATCTAATAATCACTCTAGTTTGGTCAACAGGGTCACTGGTCAATCTAGGGAGACCAAAAGAACCAAAAAAAAAAATGTAGCTAGATAGATACATAGATGGCAGGCAGGTAGGTAGACAGATAAAAAGAAATGAAAAATTTAGAAGGAAATGCTGCAAAATGTTAACTGCTCTGGTTGCATGGTAGAATCATGGGTGATTTTGTTTTCTTCTTCATACATTTTTGTATTTTCCAAATTTTCTCAAAAGAGCATGTAGTTAAAAAGACAAGAAACGTTAATATTAAATACAAAGAAATGGCATTAATTGGCCTGGGTTGGACAAAATCTATTGTGGCTGACTTCCCAGCATCCATTTCAACCCAAGTGAACCAGTCATAGTCACCCCATTCCCCTTGCCAGTGACAGATTTGAGCACGTGACTCAGTCCCGGCCAATGAGACAGAGGGAGAAGACTAATGGAGGGTCTCTAAAAAGTAACCAGAGAGGAGCGGCCTCTCTTCTTCCTCCAGACACCATCGTATTTTCAGATGATGCCATGAGCCTGAAGCTGAAGGAGGTCAGAACCAAGAGAAATTCAGAGAAGTGGAACTGGAGCCTGGATGTGCTCTGCCTGGAGCCCACCTACCCCTAGACTTATCCCCATACGAGACAAATTTCCTTTTTGAGTTGGCTTTTCTATTACTTGCAGTCAAATGCATCCAGATTTCTACAGCTGTCCAAATTCATGCATTAGGAGTGTCCAGTGTAATAAGTAAAACCACTTAAGCAAAACCGTGTATCATAAACGGAAGAAGGAAGTCATTTGGTCTCCTGAATCTCCTTACTTAGTAACATGCAGAAGTTCAGTCTATCTCTCATTGCAGAATTACATCTGTGTTCTTAACATTATGATGAAGATATGTAGAAACATTTCTATCCAAAATGATAACGCTAAGAATTCTCCAAAAATACCTTATGACATTCACATCAATGCTTCCAACTCCACCCTCTTACATGCTACAAAAAGCGTATAAACCAGAAAAAGAAATCTTTAAATGACTCACATCTTTGATGTAGTTCATCTCTTCTTTCAGCTGATTGGTGGACCACCCATACACCACCATTTCCTTCTGCTGATTTTGATCTGACCTTCGCACCACTCCATAGACAACGCCCTGAGGAAGTTTCCTGGCCGGTTCTCCATTGCTTAGGTCAGGATACTAAAAGAAGGTAGGAAAAGAGAAAAGAATAATGGCTCTTTAGGCCTTGTGGAAATAGCTGTAATAATGGGCCCCCCGTATATGGCTAGGCAGGTGGTACCCAGCACTGAGGTGCCTGGCAGCAGGAAGAGAGGCCGGCAGAAACCCAGCCTGGTCTCTGCTCACCCAGTTGCACCTGGCATAGGCAGAGCCTACTTACAGTGGAGGAAGAGCATCTTTCTGTAATGTCTACCAAAGCCCCATGACCCACCTAGGAGTGCACCTGCAGAGCCCCATCTTCCCAGAGGGGCTGCCTTTTTCCAGTTCTCACAAAGGTGCCAGATGGACTTGTGTTGTCCCTGATAACAAGAGCAAGTGTCTGAACTCTCACATTCTTGGTACGGCTGTTTTTCCCTTAGATCTGTCTCTGCATGCCTTCGACCTCATCACTAAAGATGTGGCCTGAAATGCATGAGGTTGAGATACTCAGAAGAATGTGGGCAGCCACCTGGCAGCCAAATTGTCCTCTATGTTTCGGACTGAGCCTGGAGCCAGCTCTGAGGAAAGGAAGTGGGGTGAGTACACGACCTGTTGTGACCATTCGTAAAATATTTCTGAAAAGCCAGGTAGAGGCAGTGTGACATGTCTCCAAAAGAATCTTCCTGCTCCTAAATTCCTTCAGTTAAAGTTGTGATCAGTACCGAAATGCAAATGCCCTTGGGAAGGGGGACCATGTCCAAATCTGAACACGCCTTTATAGAACAAAGGCTCAAGAAGCAGAAGGAAATTACCACTTGGTTAGCACCTACTATAAGCTGGAAATGTTCCTTAGCACTTTTAATCTTCACAACCACTCCGCGACCTAGCGATGCCCTCTCTACTTTAAAGCTGAGGAAACTGAAGCTCAGAGAGGGTAAGTAACTTGCTTATAGTCACACATGTAGATCCGAGCCCAATTCCGTCTGACACTAAGTACATCTTCCCACTCTGCAGGCTTTGTGAGATGGAGGGGGACAGAGTAGGGGCCTCCACAACACAGAAGGGAAGGGGCAAGAAAAAAATTCAGACCAGGGACTGAGACTTCATAGACAAACCGGCCTCTGCCCAATTTTCCCTGGGCCTGATACCACGGGCATCCCAGTACAGGAGCCTGAAATCCGTAACAGCAACTCTGCTCTCCCACAGTTTTTAAACCCTTTGCATAAATTTCTTCCATGCACTCGCAAAATATTTTTGACATACAAAACTATAATTTGCATTTTAAAATCACTCATTTGTGGCAGAATAATAAATACTTTATGGTTCCCACTCATTCAAAATTTATAAAAGCAAAGGAAAGTCTAGAAGGATACATGACAAATTATTAGTAGTAATGACCTCTAAGGAGGGGACATCAGGGTAGGGCAGGGGTGCTAGAGAACAAGATGACTTCCAATTTTTCCTTCATACCCTTTTGTACTGTTTTTCTGTTTACAATGTTAGCTTTTTTTTTAAGTAAGGAAACAAAACAGCCATTGCTTCCCACCCTTCTGCACATACTTGGGAAGCGATGGGCTATGAGGGGCTGCATTTGCTTCCAGAAAATGCTTCCACTTGAGTCCCTCACAGTTGGCTCCCACAGGCACTGATTCAACTCTCAAAACTTGTACCTAAGTTTAGGTGACTGGGCTGTTACATGGCTCTCGGAGAAGGGAGAAGCTGGGAGGAAATATCCCTGATTTACCAGACATTTATTAGGAAGAGGAAAAGCTCTAATGAAACTCCCCACATACCAGGAAACAAACACATGCTCTTTCAGTCACAACTCCACCCAGTTCCTGAAAAACAAGCTGATGACCATGCAAGGCTTGGGTGAATGCATTTCTGCAAAGCAAAGACTTTCACAGGTGGACTGGCGTGCAGGAAAAGGCTCAGGTGCCCAGATACAGAGGACCCTGAGTCCCTGCCACTCAGGGAGATGAGGACCACCACCGATGGAGGAAAACACTAATAACACCAAGGACAACGAGCTCTGTGAAACACTGCCCTCCAGGTCGTGGATCTAAACGTTACGCATATGGAAAGATATCAAAGATCCATTAAGTGAAAAACAGTAATTTTCATATTCCCATTTTATGTTTTAAAAATGTGTTTGTGTGTATACATCTAGAAACATGGAATGCAAACTGTTCACGCCAGTTTCCTCAGTAAAATGGAATTTCAGTTTTTCCTATATGCTCTTTCACACGCTGAATTTTTTTTTTTGGCAAAAACGCAGGTATTATTTCTGCATTAATAATTTTTATTCCAATTTTCAAAAAACTAAAACTAAAAAATTATCAAAAAGTTAGGGTCTGAATGAAAGACTCACAAGGAAGGGCCCAGCACAGGACTGTGCCCAGGAGCAGGGCCATCAGCGTGGGCCACTCCACAAGGATGGGATTCCCGAGGCAGCAAGAGGAGCTGCTGGGCTGTGACAGGTAAGGGAAGGAGTGTTTATTAAGAAAGAGAAGGGGAAAAATATTTGTTGTCTAGCCATTTTATCACACAATATTTTCTTTAATCCTCACACTCACCCTACTGTGTAACTATTATTAGTTCTTTCAAGGTGGCAGCATAGGACTGCCTGTCTGCGTCTCTCCAGATGTAGGCTCTTTCCTTGACTACAATGCCTTCAAAATAGTGGAGAGTCGGGAGAGGAACTGGAACTCACATCTCCATGTGGCAGCCCAGACCTCAGGGGCCAGGAAGCCAAGAGCCTGGCTCTCGGGTCCAGGGCCCCTGGGAAGAGGTGGGTCTGGGAAGGGAAGGCTCTTCTCTCCTGCGCTCCATCTCCCCCTCACCCCCCATCCCATTCCAGCCTCACTGCCTCCTTTCTGTTCCTTTCTCAGCCCACCTCCTTCCTGCCTTAGGGCATTTCCCAGGCTATTCCCTCTGCCTGCAGTGCCCACTGCTGGGCTGAAATGCCCCTCCCTTAAGGGCGTCTTCACTGAGCCTTCAGACTGGTTAAGTCTCTACAGCACTAACCACAACCACAATGGAGTGATTATTAGTATCCTTTTACATGTAAGGTCTGCTCCCCTATCAACAGAAGTTCTAAGAAGTCCAGGGCCTTGTCTTCTCTTCCACTAAAATCCCCGGCATCTAACAGTGATGGACAGGCAATGAGTTTCTCAATGAATATTTGCTGAATGAATAGGAGCTTGAGAAGTTGGCAGAGGGTCTGGGGAATTACCCCGGTATGTACATATGATCCAGCTGAAGAGACCAAGCTTTGTTCCTCTTAGATGGAGGGGCAGGGAGCTGCTGTTTGCCCTGATCAGAAACTCCATGTCCAGAAGCAGTGCAAAGGAACCGAGACAGCTATCATTTTTACAAAATGTCAGTACACTTCTGTTCAAAAACTAGAGAACACAGAAAAAAAAGAGAAGAGCCAATACGTTTGGCACTGTGTGGCTGAATTTTTCTCTTCTCATATGCTTTAGAACATCTCCCAATAAGATAAACATTATTTTTTAGGCATGATAATAGCATGGTGATTATATTAAGAGATAGTCTTTATCTTTTAGGGAAACATGCCTAAATATTTATGACATCTAGGGTACAGGGTAGAGGAAGTGGCTGTGGGTGTGGACGGGCAGGACTGACCACGGCTTGAGGGTGGTTGGGGCTGGGTGAAGGGTCAATGAGTCATCACTTGATTCAGTCTCCTTTTGTATATGTTTGAAATTCTCCATAATTAAAAGTTTTTTTAAAACTTCTTCATAATGCTGCTTGGCATTAAAAAAATAAAATTTTAAAAAAATGTACACTAGGCCTTTAAAAGGCTCCTAGGCATGAAACAATACCAGGGAAAACACCTTGCAAACAAAAGCCCTGATAAATGCATAGAATGAAAAGAAAGTTATTGCCAAGGAAAGGAAAAGGAGATGACCCACTGAAAGGGCATCCCATAGTCCCTCTGTGAAATGCAACAGAATTAACAACAGGCATAGTCAGTAAAACCTATACAGAATCTCTCAGTTAAGCTGTTCCCAGCGAGGGACTCCTCACTTAAAATTTACTTACAGGCTTATGCTGCGGCTGTTTCCCTAAAGATATATTTAGCGGCAAGTGCCTCAGAAAGAAGGAAAAACTGCAGAACAGCAACTCAGCCTAAATTCCTGCCATGAGGGTTTTACAGCCCTTGGAGAGTTAGCATACGAGGCAGTGGTAGGTGACTATATATTTTTCCAACTCTAAATCAGAATACATGAACTTAAAATAAGCTCTATGGGGCAGAGACTGTGTCCGCTGTGTTCACTGCTCTATCCGCGATAATCAGCATAAACAGATGCTCAACAAATACGTTCAAAAGGAAGGAAGAAAGATGGAATTTTGGAATTGGGTCTATTACGGAATATTTGGAGTATCTGGTCATCCTAGACACTGAGGACGGATCTGTGCAAAGAAGAAAATCCCTTGGTCAGGAAGGGCTCTCAGGGAATAACAGCAGAAACCCAGTTCAACATAAATCCAAACTGACAGTGGTAAACTGCCACGGCCAGCCCCTGGCCCCAGAGGCCAGGATGGGCAGCTGGTCACACATCCAGCTGCCAATATGACTTAGATGGACCATAACATGAATTGAATGACTTGCAAACTAGAAGCCAAGTTATTTCCAAAACTTCTTGCTTTGGACCTCTTCTTCCAGCCAGAGGGCAGCAGCTGAGCGCTGGGCCCCTGGGCATCCTATCCATCTCACAAGCAGGCCGAGGACGAGGACGTCACTTTCAGGAATGTGCTCTGACCTGTCTGACCTGTGTGTCCATCTTAGCAAATTACTGCTCCCTGGTCATTACTCACACTTGACATTGTTTTGCCTTCTTGTGACAAAGTGAATGTTACAGCTGAGTGTAAAGGGCCTTTCCACAGCCTGGGAGAAAAACAGAAAGGTGATGGGCAGCCTCGTCTCCTCAGAGAAATGGAAACTTTGGCTTATTAACACATCTGTTATTTCTGTCTTCCTCACAGACTGAATAAAGACCACTTTTTAAATAAACTCATGCTTGGGAAAAGACTGATCACTTTGAATACCTAAAGATGAGAAGGAGAAGAAAAACTTCTAGCCAAGCAGAAAACCCAAAGAGAGTGTAGTTCTAATGACAGTATCCCAAGCGGAGGGAGGTAACTTCTTAAAAATACTGCTTTTCAGCTTCTAAGCAGACAAGAGCTGCTTAGGCCTAACAACCCCACAGAAAAAGAGAAGAATGTCTGGGGAAAAAAATCAGGAACTGCTCTTCTGGAACCCAGAGGGAGTACAGCACACACCTTAGATAACCTTGACTGATAAAATGTAAATATCCTAAACAGACCTCCCCTGATAGGAGAACTGTGCAAGCTGACCTTCCCATGGCAACTCGGCTGAGTCACAGACCTGAATTGGAATTGCAAATCCACCATGTACTAGCTGCATGGCCCTGTGCAAGTTATTTACTTCCCTGGGCTTCAGGGTGCCGAACAGCAAAATGGGGATAACCACCAATTTCACAAGGTCGTTCTAAGGAACATGTGGAGTAATAGACATAAAACACCTAGTACGCTGCTGGGCATACTGGTAGATTCTATTATTATTAGTGGTATAGTATTTTACATTTCTGAGTATCTCGGTTCCTACTAAACTCTACATGTTTGTGTGGATGCTTCTGTCTGTCTGTCCACTGCTCTCCTCTTGGGTCTTTCTGCTATTCCCAACACAGTCATCAGATGTGCTCTGACAGTTAGATGCTCACCCCTAAACTGGCCTTGGTTTCTCTTCACGGAGAGAGCATCACAAAGTCTCAGGAGGTTAGGAAAATGGAAAAGAGTTGTGCAGTCCAGTGGGATCGTGAACAATATCCCAGCCCCTCCTCAGGACCTGATAAGGCTGTGGGCAGAGGGGTGAACGGAGACGGCTAGGGCAGCCCACACAGCCCTGACCTACTCCGAAACCAGAGCCACTGCACTTCCACTGGTTTACCGATGGTGCTTTCACATATACATTCGTTTGAATAAAGAGTTCCACAGCTAAAGAAATTGGGGAAAAAGCTGGCTCTAGACTAACATTTCCATTTGTTAGAAGAGGAAACTGAGGCCTCTAGAGATAACTTGACAGGTCAGTGAGGAAGCCAGGACTAGAAGCCAGGCCTCTTCCCATCCTTCCGGGGCAGCTATCTCTGAGAGGTACAGAGTCCTGCGCACTCTCACCCAGTCCTGCTCTGAATCATGGCAGCACACTCCGCACCTGGCAACAGCCCATGATGTTGTATAAACAGTCACGCCAAGGACGAGAACTCAGCAGGCTTATTCATCCAGGGCTTTTAATGGAAAGGAGACTATTAAACAGAATGGCAAGGGTTTCCTCCTTCAAAACATTTCACTGGGCTATGAAAGTTCCTGACTTTTCATATATACACATGAATCTATTCTCTCTCACTCAGAGTTCTCAAAGGCCTAGAGAGAAACAGCTTTCTTAAAAACACAGGGGACTAAAGGCCCCCTGTGATGGCAGAATGTTAATAGCTATTGAAAATATTTTCCACTTCAGACTACTTTGTCGATTTACAAAAGATTTCACCATCACACAGACTCAGAATCAGCACAGCTCAGATCATATTCTCTAAAGTTCAACTATGCAGTAAGACTCCAATTCAATATGATACATCTATAATAGCTGGTGTTGGTTCTGTTTCTTAGCGCACGTGCACCTAAGAATACATTTCATATAGATTTGGATAGGAAAATGGATACATATGTTCATGAAGTTCTTTGAAAATTATAGGGGTTTAATTTCAAAATTATCTACTACCAATTTTAATTTTAATGTTCAACAATTTTATGAACATTATATTCCACACTTATCAACTTCTCAACATGAAATCTGTGCTCAGAAATTAATTAGTATTTCCCCTCCCATATTAGTAATGGTTTTTAGTATATAAATAAAAGTCCATGGCTAATTCATCTGAGTTATTAACACAGTTTAAGGTGATAGTCTATAAAGAAACTTGTTATGGGTCGAATTGTATCCTGTAAATAAAGATATGTTGGAGTCTTAACCCCCAGTGCCTCAAAATTTGGCCTTATTTAGAGAGAGGATCAAATTAAAATGAGGACATCAGAGTAGGCCCTAATCCTATATGACTGGCTCTAACAGGCCCTAATCCTATATACATCTTTATCAACAGCAGAAAATTTGGATCCAGGGACAAACACACACACTGGGAGAATGCCATGTGAAGACGCGAGTGATGCTGCCACAAGCCAAGGATTGCCCAGAGCCACGAGAAGCTGGAAGAGGAAAGGCAGGGTTCTTCCCTGGAGCCCTCAGAGAGACCATGGGCCCTGCTGACACCTTAATCCCAGTCTTCTAGCCTCCAAAGCGGTGAGACAATAAATTTGTGTGGTTTGAGCCACCCAGTTTGTGGTCCTTTGTTATGGCCACCCTAGGAAACCAACACGAAACAGAGTCATCATAACCAACAGTCATTCACTAAGTGCCTACCATGTGCGAGGCAGAGAGCAAGGCTCTAGGGAGACAAAGAAAAAGACACCCTCTCATTTCTATGGGTCTGTTTAGATGCATAAGTATATGGGGTACGCAAATTTTGCAGCAATATGTGTGCACACATATGTGGAGTGCTTAGCAGCAGCTGGCTGGCGGCCACGTGGCGGGGCAGCCTAGGTAGGCTGCAGTTCAGAGGGGATGATCACAGAGGCACGGGGCAGTCAGGGAAGGTCTCGGGGGAAGCAGGCCTTCAGCAAGGCCTTGAGAGACAGGGAAGACTCGGATAAACTGCGATAAACTGCGAGACGGCTGGGGAGAGACTCCAGGCATGGGCAAGGGCCTTAGCAAGGGTTCTGAAGAGACAATAAGTGCCACGTGTTTGGGAGATAATAAGTGAACCTGTCCAGTGAGGGCAGACCAACAGGAAAAAAAAAAGGAGGTACTATTGAGTTGGCTGAGTAGTCTCACCCAAGAGGAGCCAACTAGCCAAGAGGGTCTGAGTCCTGCAGCCCAACCAGGGGTGCCACACTGAACCAAATCAAAATACTGATATTTTGCCATTTACTTTCTTACAGTTATTTTAATCAAAAGGAGAGATATGATCATCATCTTCTTCTACCCTTTGTCCTCATTTGCTATTTCATCGGAGAGAGCGTGAAGACCCAGGACTGAATCTCTCAGGTAGCTTGTTTGAGGAAGAAGGTTCTAGTAAAAATGAATTATCCTAGAGAAGGAGGGGTCAGGCTCTAGGAGAGAAGGGGTTTAGCTCTGGAGGAAATCAGGTGAGTGGAGCAGAGGGAATCTGCTCTGGGAATCAGACTCCAGTGAAGGGCACATGCCCGCCCCCCCGCCCCTCCCCTCAAGCTCTCACACACTCTCCTCGTGTTCCCCCCAGTGTCTCTGCCCCATTTCCAAGATATCTCCATCAGGGTCCCTGGAAGCAGATGGGACCCAAATGGCCCTGAGAGAAATACACTGATGAACAAGTATAAGAAAGACACTTTTCCTCACTGGCAATCAGGAGATGGGATGCAAGATGCCTGGGGGTCCTTGTTCTGATAGGGTACCTATGTTCTGCTCAAAATTTTAATGCAGCCTAGAACTTTCTGGGTATATCTGTTCACGTAAATGATCCAAATTTTATATTTTTAAGTACTAAAATAATGGTAAGAGACTAATAAAATATCTGTATTTTGTATGTAAAAATACGACCACGTAGACAACACTGAAAAGTGACATGGCCCTGCGTAGGACAGGGCTCAGGAGCAGAGCAGAGCTGACATGTGGGGTAAGTACCCTCCCCAGACAGCCGGCTCTAAGTCGAATAAGAATGAGTTCTCTCAGGTAAGGTCTGTGCAGAAACAGGAGGCAAGGCCTGGGGGTATGAGCAGAGGATGCTCCGATTTATAGAGGACATAATAACATCAAAAAGAGATGCAGCAGGCACAGCCCAAGAGGGAGGAGGAGAGGCAATTTCAGGAAGGGGAATGACTCCAGGAGGGTCCGAGGGAGAAAAGCAAAGAACAAGGGGCACTGGGTTTGGCATTCAAAGGGAAGTGATTTGGCATTTAGTCACTGCCTCTCTGATCACCATTACAAACTGGACACCGTGGGGGGTCCTTTGCCTATATTAGCTCATTTACTCATTGCAACCAGTATTATTGTGCCTGCTTTAAAGACGAGGAAACTGGGCAGCAGAGAAACTAAATGTTTGGGAGCTCATCTGTGGCCTGCAGAAAGCAGTCTCAGGCAGTTGACATCTTCTGTAAGAGAAAGACTAAAAGGAGCAGGAAGCCTCCCATATCCACCCCAGGAACCCATGACTCCAGAAAAAGATGCTGTCTCTGTTGTAATTGCCTCCAGACGCCTCCAAACACACCATCATGATGCTGGGCCAAATATACCATTTGCCACACCCCTCCAATGTGAGTAATTCCTCTCCCCAGTGATTTGGGAACAGTGCACAGAAGAATGGCCCAACTGGCAGTGGCAGCTATGTGTGGCCAGCTGTCCCATAGCATCCCAGGTCCTCAAAACACACTAAGCATCTTCCATGATCGTGTCAAAGAATAAGGCACAGCCCTGCCCTCAGTCGGCTGCAGTTCTAACAGGGCCCTGGAAATTCTCCGAGAAGCTTTGCTTCATCAGAAGCCAATAAGCCATTTACATCTTCCTGCTTCCAAATCTGAGACAGCTCCCATCCCCCGGCCTTTGCACGTGGCAAACTCCCTCCAAATGGACCAGAGTCATCTCACCACGGAGGGTCATCCAGAGTTCTTGGCACCTTGCAATTTTGTGGGCTACAATGTCTCAGGGAGGGGCAGCCACACTGAAGGTACATCAGAGGAAGTGGCCCTAGCCTGGCCTCTGGCTCCCAGTGACTCAGGCCCAGGAACGCAGCCAAGATATGGTGACAAAATCACCCAGAACAGCCTCAGTTACCACCATCACCTTCAAGTGCAGCCACCACCCAAGGACTTCAGTCCTAGGGAAACACTCCTCCTCCCTCCTCCTCTCTAGGCTAATTCTTCTGCAATGAGTCACCAACACATCACAGACGGCACTCAGGCTGCACACCTGGTCCACCCAGTGTGAGGAGCATCACTGCGCATACTGTGGCCCCACATTTCTGCCCTGTGCTCCTCACAGCCCTGGAGTTCTCAGGCACCCACAGGAGGATGCCAGGAAGAACAGGAGGACTGTGGCCACCAGTGCCACTTTTGCCTGGATTATATGAGAGTTCAGGATGACATTTTGATTTAAAAAAAGAAAAAAAAGAGGGTTCTATTGCTTTAAAAAGTTTGAAAAGCACTGTTCAAGACAAATAGGCAAATTGGTACACAACTTAGTTACCAACTCCTGCTTGACACAGAACACATGTGCCTCTTTCTTTGGGAATACTCGATTCTTCTTTAGTGGTGACACACCCCTCAGTGCCTCACAGCACCAATGTCAGCACCAGAAACCCTCACAAACATCTCCCAGGCATGATGCGTGGGTCAAACTCCAAAAGCCCCAATCCCCGACTTCCTCTATCCTGCATACGGGGACAGCCACCATGGCCCCTGTCCTGTCACTCAGTCCAGTTTGGAGCCCCTCTTCTAAAAGTACTCCT
Source organism: Equus przewalskii (assembly GCF_037783145.1). Taxonomy (NCBI): domain Eukaryota; kingdom Metazoa; phylum Chordata; class Mammalia; order Perissodactyla; family Equidae; genus Equus; species Equus przewalskii. The sequence goes on from NC_091831.1 coordinate 134,054,651, forward strand.
TCTGGGGGCCGGCCCAGTGGCACAGGGGTTAAGTTTGCACACTCTGCTTTGGTGGCCCAGGGTCTGCCAGTTCAGATCCTAGGCACAGACCTACGCATCACTTATCAAGCCATGCTGTGGCAGGTGTCCCACATATAAAGTAGAGGAAGATGGGCACAGATGTTAGCTGAGGGCCAATCTTCCTCAGCAAAAAGAGGAGGATTGGCAGCGGATCTTAGTTCAGGGCTAATCTTCCTGCAAAGAAAAAAAGTACTCCTTCTGCTTCCCCGTGTGCTAAGCTGCCCACGTGCCCCTGGACACAGCCCAGGCCCATTTCTCTGACCAATCGATCAGCTCCAAAACGGACAGACAGGGCAGGGAGCAGTGAGGGCAGAAGGGGACACCTCCCCAGCAACACACGGCCCCACTCAATCCTGGTTAGCAATAGGGGGTCCAGCGGCTGAAGGCTGACCATCCCGCTCCCTTTGTTTGATTATGAGCTTTTACTCCCAAACTCCTTCTTTGGAGGATGTTCAAAGCTACAGAGAAACTGAAAAAATAGCTCAACTACATAACCAAAGTACCATTATCACAAGTAAGAAAAGTAACATTTATTCAATAATATCTAATACATGGTTCATATCCAAAATTGTACAGTTAATCCCCATGTATCTTTTACAGATTTTTTGAGCCAAGATCTAATCAAGGTTCACTCATTTGATGTCCTTTATCAACAACAGATTCTCATCTCTGTTTTTTTTAAATAACATTGAATTTATTGAGGAGTTCTGGCCAATTGTTTTGGAGAATGTCCCACATTTTGGGTTTTTCTGTTTCCTTATTACTAGATTTAGTTAAACAAGTTTACCATGAATGTTACACGGATAATATTGTGTACCTCTTAATCACATCACCTCAGAAGTCACATAATATCAGGTTGTCCCACTACCAGTGACGCTAAACTGGATCACCTGGTTAAACTATTGACAGCCAGATTGTGCCACTGTCCCTTTAGAATCAGTAAGCAATCTGTGAGGTGATCCTTTGAGACCTCCTGAATACAATCTTCCACAATAATCTTTCACCAACTAGTTTTTGCATCCAGTGATGAGCCAACCCGGGGGTAACAAAATAGAGATTTTCTAAATTTATCAGCTGATGTTCCATAAAGAAGAGCTTTCCCTTTTTTATTTTCTCTCCTTCTCTCTCTCCCTGATTATTATTATATACTCACAAGTCTCTTTTTATTATTCAACATGTCATAACTCATTACTGTCATTATTCTTTTTGATGCTCAAATTGTCCCACTTTGGCCAGTGAGAGCCCTTTCAAATAGGCTTCTGGGTCCTCTGATAGGACCCCATTCATCTTTGCTTTCTAGCACGAGATGTCCCAGGCTCACCCTGTACTTTCCCTGCTCCAACCTGGAACCAGCCATTTTTCTGCGTCCTTTGGGTGGGACTCACCCTCGTTTTAGCAGAGAAGCAAGTTTACATTCTCTCACCTTGCTTAGTCATAACTTCATTTTCCTTCCTCCCTTCCTCCTTTCCCTGTCATTCATCACCTGCATGAGCACAGAGAGCCATCTGTCCTTGGTAGAAAGTGGGGAGAAGGGCATAAGAGATGGGAAAGAGAGACAAAGACCCACAGTAAATTTAGGGACATTACCAACCATTCACCAGTCAATGACAAGGTGTCTTTTTCATGGATGACCACACTATTGGCTAACTCCAAGGCAAGGCCTGTATTTCAATAAGTCATTGTGTCATGATTCCATTTATGAAATTTACATATTATCTCACATCATTTTATTGTTTTATTTTATACTTATATAAAATATACAAACAAGAGTAAGTACTACCTACCCCCTGGCACTCCTATCTCCTTCTCTCAATGTTTTTATCTCCATTCAAACTCTTCCTGAGACCCTGTGAAACTATGTGCTTCACTTTTATTTTTTTAAGATTGGCCCTGAGCTAATATCTTTTGCCAATCTTTTTTTTTCTTTCTTCTTCTCCCTAACCCCCCAGTACATAGTTGTATATTCTAGTTGTAGGTCCTTCTAGTTCTGCTATGTTCTAGTTCTGTGGCCTGAGGTCCGTGTCCAGGATCCGAACCAGCGAAACCCTGGGCCACCGAAGCAGAGTGAGTGAACTTAACTGCTCGGCCACAGGGCTACCCACTCTGTGCTTCATTTCACTCCCACTAGGATATAAGTTCCGTGAATGACAGGCATTTTTTTATTTACAGCTTTGTTCGCAGCTATTCTCACAGTGGCTAGCACAGTGCCTAGAATACAGTAGGAGCTCCAGAATTGTGACCTGAGAAAAATGGCTTGCCCAGGACCACAGGCCTCAAGGTGAGCAGGCCCTCCTACGTATCCTTTAAGCCTCTTTCAATGTCACTCCCAAGCAGTTACTCCTGTCCGTGTTCCCAGATCCCTTCTTACACTCTGGATCCTGACAACTTGAACTACCACCTCATCGTTGTTTATTTATATGTCTGTCTCATCTGAAAAACTGCAAGTTCCTCTAAGGCAAGGACAAGGTCAACTTATGTCCATGGCTCAGCACTTAGCACAGCAGGTGGCACAATTCCTGAACTCCTCCTGCCTTCAGCCAGTGCTCCCCAGAGCTGCCTGCTGGCTTTCCTCTCCAGACAGCCTCTCCACTGCAGGCTCAGGGCCCACCGGCAGCTCACAATGGGCCCTTTGACTCGACTGGACTGGGCTCTTTCAGGAAAAACACGTTCCTTGCCACAGTATCTGTCACTAAGGCCAGTGTCCCTATAGCTTTGAGGCAACACAAAGCCGGTGTTCACCAAGAAACAAGAGGTGGGGCATGAGGCCGGGAGAGCCAGCCGCACAGAGAAGTCTGACTTCTGGGAAGGTGGGAGATGGGGTGGCAAGGTCGAGAGGGCCTTTCATCAACGGGGATGCTGACAGGCAGGCTCTGCGAACAGCCTGGAGAGAGGTCGGCGGGGGAGAGGGGTTAAAACGAGAGTGTACAAAGATTAGAACTAGTCAGAGCTCGGCCTCAGAGATAGCTTACTTGCTCTTTTCTTTCAATCTTCTTTTCACTTTGCTCAGAAACTGGATTCTCGGGAGGGACAGTCAGCCGTAGTCTGCAGACATTTGCCTAGGAGAGAAGGAGATGAGAGGCCAGTTATGAACCCATGTTGGGGGCAGAAAGAGCCAGGTGACCTGGGGATTCTCAGACCCTGTTTCTCCTGGTTAGCAATGGGGGTGATGGTCCCACTCACACAGGGACTCTGAGGGTAAGAGCAGCCTTTGCCTGGCCCATCATAGGCACTCACCACCAGGCTGCTCAAAACGATGACGCAACTGAATAATTTCAGAGTTCAAACCTTTTTCAATGGCTCAGGTTCTATAACAGTATAGAATGATCTTATTTCACATGCACAGGTCAAAATACAGTGAGGGATAGAGGCCAAAACACACACAGTGGTGACTGGGGTGTGCAGGTACTTTCCACTTGACCATATATTAAATTTTTCTATAATAGATACCTATATGTTTAATCACAAAGTTTTTTTAAAAAGTCTATAAACCATGTTCACAGCAGCATTTTTCACAATAGCCAAAAGGTGGAAGCAATCCAAATGTCCATCAATGGATGAATAAATTAAATTAAATTAAATTAATTAAATAAATATATAAAATAAAATGAATAAATAAAATGTGTTATATACATAGAATAGAATATTATACAGCCCTAAAAAGTAAGGAAATTCTGACACATGCTACAACATGGATGAACATTGAGGACATTATGCTAAGTGAAATAAGCCAGTCATCAAAAGATAGATACTGTATGATTCCACTTATACGAGGTGCCTGGAGTAATTAAATAAATTCATACAGACAGAGTAGAATGGTGACTGCTGGGGGATGAGGAGACCGAGGAATGGAGAGTTCCTGCTTAATGGGCATGGAGTTTCAGTTGGAGAGGATGAAAACATTCTGGAGATGGATGGTGCTGATGGTTACACAACAACGAGAATGTACCTAATGCCACATGATGTCTCTTTCACCCTGTTGTCACAGCCTGATTCTGCTGTGACATCTCCCAGGGAGAAGTGCTCCTGTCATAAATTTTAAAAAGCCAAAGAGGGCCTCAGCAGCACCCAGGATACCCAGCCCACAGTCACGAGGGCTCGACTCACAGGAGTGCTGCTTGCCCCTGTTATGGGTTGAAGTGTGTCCCCTAAAATTTATCTGTTGAAGTCCTAACCCCTAGTACTTCAGAATGTGACCTTATTTGGATACAGGGTCTCTACAGAAGTAATCAAGTTAGGCCATTAGGGCAGCTCCTAATCCAAAAATGACTGGTGTCCTTACAAAAAGGGGAAATTTGGAGACAGACATGCCCACTGGAAGAACGCCACGTGAGCGTGCCACGGAGAGGGGCCTGGAACAGATCCTTCCCTCACAGCCCTCAGAAGGAGCCAACCCTGCCGACACCTTGATTTTGGATGTCTGGCTCCAGAACTGTGAGACAATAAATTTTCTCTGTTTAAGTCATCTGGCTTGTGGTACTTTTCACAGCAGCCCTAGCAAAATAATACACCCTCCAACTTGGTTTGCAGGCTCACAGATCTGCACCAGTCCACCGGGCAGCCTCTGAGCAAAACTACCCTGCAGCCTGGAAGCCCAGGGTTGGATGAGATTGCAAAAGACCTTTTGAGTCCAACCTGTCAGCCTAGGAAGGAACCCTCATCCATAACAATGTATCTGGCAGGTGGGCACCCAGCCTGAGGGTACCATTTTCCATGCACAAATCAGAGAGCCATTTGGGACACACGTTAGCATCTCCACATACACCATCACCCCCCTCTGAGGCACCCCACTTTATTACTCGGCACCTCTAACTTCCTGGTAACAAACTTACAAGTTCTTCCTCAGAACTCCTACCTAACGGACCCAGGTTGTCCTCAGGGACTACAGCAAAATTCCCTTTACTCTAGACAGGCCTCCTGTCCCCTGGACCTCCTTTCTTCTGCACTGAACAACCCCAGTGCCTCCAGCCACATGATTTGGTTTCAAGACCCATCTCCATCCTCACTCTCCTCCGGGCAAGCTTCATCCCCCAGTGACCCCCGGGTCAGATGTGTCTTGACTCCCAGGGCTATCACTGCCTCTGATCTGGCCAACTTTGCACCAAACCTTCAAAGCTCACCATCAGTCATGTTGGCCAAAGAGAAACCAAGCCATTCCACCAGGTAGCTGTCTTAGCTGACAGATGACAACACTGATGGGAATGCAAGTCCCTCCAGAGAAAGGCAACCCTCTGACTTCATGTCACCTGGACTGGCTGAAACCAGCTGGCATTTGCACAAACATCAAAGTGTGACCCACACCAGGTAGACAATCCAAGTCTGTGATGCTCAATACTCCTCTCTGATAGCCCGGATCTAACCCACAGCATAATTTTGCAGAGAAAAGGAGATGCTTTTCTCCGGCACCACAAATCATACACACACACGTGTGTGTACATACACATGAGGAACACACATGCACATACTTGCACAGGTGCACACATGCACACACACAGGTTCCAACACCTACTAGTTATGTTGAGTACAGGCAAGCTATTTAATCTCTCCAAATCTCAAGGGTAAAATGCAAATAAAAGGAAGACATGTGGCACACAGTAAGCCACTATCAATGTTAGATATTTTGAGAATTATCTAGATATTATCATCATCCTACAAGCTACAAAATGAAATAGGCCTCCTTGGCCTCACACCTCTGCTTTCCATGATAATAACAATTTGGCCACAGGATCTAGTGGGCATTAGCATGGTAAGAGATATCTTCTTGTAGGTTGATTGCCCTACAGGGATAATCCCCAATGGCAATAATTTTCAGAATAAACTAAAAGACTGAAGAGGAGACGAGGCCCAGAAGGGATCCCATGGGTCCAATCCCCCAAGAGTGAGATGTCCCCTTCCCCTGCTTGAGACAAGTCTCTATCTGCTATCAATCTGGGTAGTTCTGCCCATCCAGAACTCTGATATTCCTCAAGATCCTTCCTGCAGCTCTCTCTGACCCATGTGTACCCTAGGTATGCAAAGCCACTGGATAAACAGAATGCATTTCCCTAAACCATCAGTTTTAGCTGGTGATGGATAAGGACAAAGTAAAATGAACCTGTAAAATAGAACATCTGCCTTTCAAGACATCTGGCAGTTGCAGCAGGTGCTTGAGGCTATGCCCAGGTCCCTGGGTCAGTGCTGCCTCTTGTCATTGCAGGTGTTTCAACGGAAACAGTAAGGCATGGACGACCCGTGGTGCTAGCATTCTTCCATCAGTGCTGACCCAGAGATGGACTGACCGGACAGATGCAGTTTAAACCAGCTTAGAACAGGATCACATGCCTTCCTAATAAGATGGTCAAATGTACTGTCACGTGAAAAGGAGAAAGTTGCAGGAAAAAAATGTTAAGAATAACTTCATTTTTGCTCTTTAAATACACTCTGATAATTCATGTTGATTTAGAGAAAAAATGTCTTTAAGGAAACACAACCAACTGGTGGTGGTGCTGAGCTCTAGACAGTGGGATTTCTGCATTTGCAACAGTTCCAAGGATGGGTAAATTTTTAAATTAAAATAATAATAATAGTAATAACAGCAATAACAATGACTGAGAGAGAATGTATCAGAAAGATAGAGATATCAGTCCCTCCCAGCCCCACAGGACTGGTTCAGGAACAGCAAAGAGAACACCCCACAAGTCTAGAAGGTACTCTGAATTCCTTAACAGAAGCACTAAGTAACCCATGAACGCAGCCACTAGGTTGACCAAGTACTGTTGACTTCCCTTTATCCATTTGCTTTCAGGAATCTCCCACTGAGTAAGATGGAGGCAGCGTGGCTTATCTCTATCAGCATTTTATGATGCTGATCTCCATGGTTTCCTGAAACTCAGATACACAATACCCAGAGCTGCCCCAGGCTGGCCTGTACCTGAGAGGCAGGCAGGCAACTTTATTCCTAGGGGTTCCGACAGCAGCTGGCTCAGCTGGCTTGGGTTCTAAACAATGGGGAGAACTGCATCTTATTTATCCTGAGCACCACTGCAATTGGACCAGCCATCCCTGGAAGCCTGGGTCCCTTCCATTGGATGAAAAGCAGGAAGATGGACTCAGCGTATTTCACCACTCAGTTACTGAGCATCCACTACTCGTAAAATACTTTTACGGGCTATGAGGGTCCCAAGATGAAAAAGAAACAGCATGCCCCCAGGAACCATAATCCAGAAACACACCCAAACAAGGCAATCCCCGAGTGTAAGTAATACAAGGTCCTAGTAGGCAGGGCAGCTTGGTGGTTAAGGCAAAGTGGAACTGCACCTTCTGGATTCCAATATTGGTTCTGACACCCACTAGCTATGAAATCTTTGGAAAGCTACGTAATCTTCAGTGCTTCAGTTACCTTGGTTGTAAAACAGAGCTAACAACACTGCAGAACCACTCTCTTTGGATTGTGCCAAGGACTAAATTAGCTAATACGTACAAAGATATTAGAACAGTTTCTGGCACATTTTAAGTACTCTGTAACTGTACTTTCAGTAACTGTACTTTCTTACCATGGGAATATAGGAAAGAGAACAATAATCTTAACTGGAGGTGGGAACATATGGGAAGGCTCCTAGAGGTGACATTTGAGCTGGGTATAGAAGAACAGAAAGGACTTTTCAGGTCATTGAGGTCCAGAGAATCCATCATCAGAATAACAACAGATGCCCACCATGCAAGGCACTCATTCCACGCTGGCCAAAGGCACAGATGTTGGCGTGTTCCGAGAATGTAAGTGGGCCTGCAACCTAAGCTAGAGCAGGAGAGGAAAATGGACAAGTAGGTGGGGCCAAACTCTAACAATCTACAAATGCCTCATGGAGAAGCAGGGGCCCAGGTGGAAGACAATGGGGAGCCACTCAACTCCTTGGAGGAAGGGACTAAGACTCAAATCTGAGTTCAGTGGTTCCATAGCAGTTATTGAGCACCTCCTATTGTGTTCCATGCACTACCACACAGACGGAAGGGAAAAAACGGAGAGAGATCAAACAAGATTTGTACTTCAGTTGCTTTCGTAGCCATTTCAGGGCTTAGCATAGTATCTACACATAATAGGCGCTTGCTCAGTAAATGTCAGTAGGGTTTCTTTTTAGGTTGAACTGAAAACACTGTAAGGAAGAATATACCTGAAACTCTCCAGAGAGTCTTCCACTTTCTTCCAACCCCCCTGGGAGAGATAGCAAGGGAGGGGCAGATAGCGTTCAAGCCTCCTCCACAAGAAAATACACAACCAAGCCCTTGTCTGCAACTCAGGGCACCTGGGAGCCAAGTGGGTCCTCCTGGCCTTGTTTCTGACTCCCTCTGGGGAGGCAATGGGCTGGGTCTCCATCTAGCGGGGACTTTGGGGATCCAAGTACCATCATGCTCTCAGTTTCCGGGATCCAGGCCCACCCAAGGGAAAACTATCCATCTCAAATAAAAAGGGGTAGAGAAGATGACCCTGGGAGGTGACAAGGGGCTTGCTAACCAGTTTACAAAGATGGATTTCCCTAAGGAAATTAGCCAAGTGCATTTACATTTCTCTCGGGCCTTGTCCACTTTGTGACTGTGGGTCCCTGCCCAGCTCCACCTAGCAACAGAAGGTGTGGCCTCTGTGAGTGTGGCCAGGAGGACAGACTCCATACTCCCTGTGCTCAGCACAAGCATAAAATCTCCGGGATCCGCAGGGCAGGCTATGTGGAACAGGGCAGACCCCATCTGGAAGAGGCCTCTTAGTTCTGCCGTGGCCCTGAACTTGCAGGCCTGATTATCTATATCAGGGTGGGGCAAGCTTTTTCTGTAAAGGGCCAAATAGTAAACATTTAGGTTTTGCAGGCCACTGTGAAAACCATTCTCAGCTCAGAGGCTTACAAAAGCCGAGAGGGCTGAATCTGGCCCAGGACAGTAGCTTGCTGACCCCTGATCTACATACTTGGCCATTTTTTCCAGGTGGTATAAAGCATTTCAGAGCCCCCCTCTCTGAAGTCTGTGGCAGGGCCGACTCCAGACGAAATTCATAAACAGGTGGACGGCGACCTTTCCTTCCTGCTCTCACTGGCTCACCTCTGTACCAGGCACATAGTGTGCCCGGGAACGCCAAGATCCAGCGAGAACACTCAGGGAAATGAATGCACACCAAGATACCAGTGTGACCTGGAGTGTTATGACTCCCCCACCGTGCCCCTCCACCACCTTGCCCTTCCACAAGGCCAAAGGCACCTTCCAGAACACTGATCCAGGAGTGGCTGCATTTCCAAGAAAGCTGTAAGGGGAGAGCCACACTTTAAAAAGTCGTTCTGCTCCTTGGCTGCACATCAGCATCACCTGGGGAGCTTCCTAAGCAATACTGACGTTATTCTCTCCTTCCAAAGGTCCTCATTCAAATGGTCTGGGTGGGGCCTGTGCAGAAATATTTTAAGCTTCTCGGTGATTCCATGTGTAACCGGGGTTGAGAACCACTGACCTAACCAAAGGAATGAAACTCCAACTGTGCAACAGGATGAGGCAACTGGAATATTTGGAGGCCTTCCCGGAACTGTCAAACTCCTCACGTGGGCCAGTACTCCCATCCATTTGTCACCTGCTTCCTGCCCAGGTGGGTAGAGGGAATGCGCTGGCTTTATCCCAAGTCTCTTCCTGTTTTCCCACTTGCCAAGTCAATGTTAAGTGTGGCTCCCTTAGGACCATGGTGGCACTCCCTTTGAAGCACCTATTACACCAGGCTTGGGGAGGGAGGGTCCCTAAACCCTCTCCTCAAGTGTTCATCACGGGTGACGCAAGCAATGACAGGCCGCACAGGCCTCCAGGGAAACATGGAAGAGGAGGGTTCAGGGCAGGCTTCCTGGAGGAGCTGACCCCTCATCAGAGGAGAGTATGAAAAAAGGCAAGGAGGCGAGGAACAGCATGGAAAGCTTGGGGAATGGCAAGTAATTTGGACTATCTGGAAAGAGAATACGTGGAGAGAGGAACAGCGGAGGCAAAGGGCAGATCCGAAGGGCCTGGATAATAAACTAAGGAGTTGGTGCTTTCTCCTGGCAGTTCTCGGGGGCTCTTCAGGCAGAGTCAGATGACTGGATTTTGCATTCTAGAAAGATCACTCAGGAACAATCACTTAAAGAACAAAGAAGAGCCGGCAGTGTGACTGACACTTAGGAAATAGCGTTCCTCTAAAGAGGGAAAGAGGCAAATACCAGTGTGTTAGTCTTCTGCATGCTGGAGAACACTGGACTGTTTTAGGCTGAGAGAGATCACCGCAGGAAGCGCTGAGACCATAACGCAGGTGATCGCTGAAAGTATTTTACATGGAAACATTTTAACGTGGTCACTAGTTAGCCCTGGGTCCACAGCTCCCTGAACTCGATGAGACAATTTTTGAGGCTGACTAACTTGAAAGGGTTTCCCAAGTGACCAGAAGCTCGGTGGCAACACCAGCCTCTGGGTTTCTTGTTTGGGTCTAGATAAACAGTGACAGAGCCCACTCATGCAGCCCTTCCTCAGGGCCCTGGAGGCAAGGAATGGGCCAGAACCCCACTCCTCACCCTCTAAGAACAACCACGGGATTGCTATCTTGAGGAAATCAAGTTTCCTTAAGAGTCCCCAAGACTCAGGTCTGTTCATCCCACGTCGGACACAGCAAGATGGTGAACCAAAGCACAGAGGTTGGGACTCTTTTTTGAGTCTACAACTGCCACATTTTAGTGGCAGAGGCTTTTTGGCTAAGCCCTGAGGATGTCAGGGTTCCAAACCTCACAACCCGGCCTGTCAGGAGCTGGCTCAGGAGGGCCCTGGCGAGGAGCCAACCTGTTTCCTGGGTGCAGTGGGCCCCCTGCCCACCCCTCCCAGGTGGACGCTGCAGCCAGCTTCCTTCCAGCAGAGGGTGAAGTCCCACAATGCCCTGTGTCCCTTCCTCAGAGCCCATAGGACCATACAGAAGTTATGCACAAAGATGTTTCTGTGAAAATGAAAAGGAAGCGAGGTAAACACCTATCCGACCCATTCACTGGGCAGCTAAGAAGAATTCTTTATTTTGAGCCAATCAGACTGAAATGGGACCCGGGAGAGTGGTACATTAGGTAGGGAGTAATGACTGACAGGCCCATTCAGGCTTTTAACAGAGGAAGCCTTTGCCAAATAAAAAGAAATATTGGCAAGAGCAGGCTAGGAGATAGCCCTATCCTTGTGGTCTTGTTGGGTTGGGTTTTGTTTTTTATGTGCCACTGAGGAGCCATGATTCCAGCAACACCAGGCAACAGTCTCTTATTATCAATAGAGCGTGGTGCTGGAGGAAACCCTTGACAGGTCTATCATCTCACAGCACCCCAGCTGAACAGCCGAACCAAAAATATTTAGCTGCACAAAACAACACGTGCCTTCCCCCTAAAGCACACACCTGGCTACACAACTGACCTTTCATTTCAAAGCCTCGTTCTGTGGGATTCATCCATTTATAAAATTCCTTTCAAAATCATGAAGCCATGTCAATATTTTTTTAAATGTTTCCCCCCATTCTCCAAGGTCATCATTCCAGCTATGGTTATTCTCCAGCCAATTTATCCTCCTGCTGTTGCCATAGATAAAACTATTTTTAGTGCACAACTGGTTTGAAGATATTTTTTTTTTAATTTCACAACCCCTGCTGGCTGACATCCATAAACAGTTCTCAGAGCTTTTATCAGCTGACAGAAATTACTCTCTGACCTATTGTTTTTTTTCCCTTGAAAGATGATTTCAGATAAGAAGCAAGTACAAATTGTAGGTGGCAGCCATTAAAGAAAGGATAAACGGTGACAGTCTGGTCTGGCCACACCACGCTGGGCAGCTGACTCTGAGAACTCCCTGCTCAGTGTCAGCTGTCACCACCATTTCTGCTCAGCTTGAATGTCTGGATCAACAGGTCCTAGTTTCCCTGCAGCCCCTAATTTGGTAAGCTTTTGGATGAAACAGAAATGGTATTTTAATGGCTAACGTGTCATTGTTCAAGACCATTACTTGTCCACTGTCAGAGAGGAAAGAAAGAACGACACAGAGTTTACTGGAAAACTCTCAACTTCGGGAACACTTTTCATGATTACTCGTTTGGTCTACAATTTTATTTTCAAGACATACTGTTCTTGTTTTTCCAAAAAATAAGCATTTTGCCCAAAACAGGTCCAATGTGCCATTGTTATACAGTATATGCCAAGACTGCCATTCAGATGAATGATATTTCCTCCTTTCAGTAGCCCAGTAATGTCAGTCACCCTACAAATTTCTACTCATCCTGCAAGACTAAACTCAAATGTCTCCTGCAGAGGGAGGGCTTCCTTAGATGCTTCAGGAAGAATCTTTCCTTTCAGCTTCCTCTCAACTTTGTCAACACTCTACCCCACTCTAACAACCATCACTTTGTATAATGGTAGTCTGTGACAATGTCTACCGCCACAGGTAGAGCGGGCCCCAACGCCTAGCCTTGCATCACACAGAAGATCTATAAATGTTGTTTAATAAATCAATTAACCAAAGGATCACAGCTTGCCACCATGCCCCCCCCACACACATACACAAACAGACAGCACCTGGGACATTTGCAAATCATGAGCAGAGTTGGAAATCATAAAGGGAACCCTAGAACTTTTAAGTATCTTCTTTCTAGAACAATCCTCATGTGTTCAGAACAGCCCTACAAGGTCTGATTCAGGGCCCTGACCCCTCCAGTCCCAAGTATTCCAGTTGCCTTATTCAAACGGCAAAGTCTTCTCAATTGTGCCAGACACCAAAGCACTTATAACTAAAGAAATACTTGAAAGTAAACATTTGAGGGAAAAAACCTTCAGAAAGATTATCTAGTGTACTAGTCACATTTGCATCCACCACAATATCACTCTAGCTGCCCCAACCAGTCCCCACCTTGGGAGGAGGACTTAGAGAATTTCATGCAATCTGGTCCCATGCATGAGGCTATCCAGGCTCAGGGCAAGCTTTTCACAATTGCAATTGTGTTCCAATTGAGAAGGATTTCCATAGGAAAAAAAAAGGCCAATACCCATCTTGGAGTAAGGTTGGGACTGTGGTTGGAAATCCTCTTGGACCTAATGAGGACCTTGCTTTATGAAGCAAATAATTGGACAGAGTTCTGTCAACCCTAAGTGTCTGGTGTACACATATGCACACACACAACTGCACACCCGCCTCCCTAGAACCTATCACTTGGCCCATACCCAAGAGTAACACAATGCTTTTCTTCTAGAGCTAAAGAAAGACAGCAGGTAAGGTGACTGCTAGTCACTTGGTTGAAGTATGTAAAAGCAAATAAGCATGTCTACAAGACGAGAAAACAGGAGTACCAGAGGGGGTCTTGGCTTGGACTTACCCACCGGCTTAGCTAAACCTTGGGGAAATGTGACCAGAGAAGTCTCAACAACAGAAAAGAGGCACCAAATGATAAGTACTGAATATCATGATGAATGGATGAACTAAAAAGCCACAAACCAAGGCCCTGGCAGTGTGCTCTGAGGCGATGATCTTGGAAGAGACATGGAATGGGGAAGATGCAACCTGTATGTGCCTAGTATTTCTTCCACAGAGTATCTGGAGAAGTGAGAAAAGATGCCACTGAGATCGCAGAGAAAGAGCACTTCCAAAGGGCAACCTCCCTGGAGATGGTACCCAGGGTTGCCAGAGCTATCCCTGCCCCCTCTACCCCCTCACCCCGCTAATATTTAAATTAGAAAGAAGAAAGTGGTTTGCATAAACCCAAGTCCCACACAACTGAGCTCCTGGGTGGCCAGCTGCTGATCTCTGGTTTGTAAGGTGAAGCCTTTCTTGGCTAAGTCCACTCCAGAATCAGTGTTATTCTATCACCGGTGGCCACAAGTGACCCTTTCTGTTAATGGTTGGATGAAGGAAAGTTTGGATGTTAAAGACATTCATTATCTTTGAGTCTCAAGGTAGGGCCACTGCAGAAATGTCTCCGTTGCTTTTTCAACTGTTGCCACTAAAGAACTTGGCTTGACAGAGAAGGCAGGAAGGACAGGAAATCTCTGGGAATTCCAGAAAGTCCCCTAAACCGTGGAGCCGGTGGGGCGCCCCTGGGGCATCAAAGAGAAGGGTCACAGCTGGAACTGGGACAGGAACAGAAAGTTGAGTCCAGAGTGGGGCGTCGGAGCCAGAGACCGGCTCCCGCGCGTCCTCATCCCCAGACCCCTACAACCAGGCGGCTGGGACCGGGAAACGGGACGGCGGCGGCTCCCACCCCCAGCTACTCACCCTCCTGCTGGGCGCCCCGGGCGCCCTGGCGCCGCCGCCCGAGAGCAGGGTGACGGTGGACGTGGAGCGCAGCATCCCGCAGGGGCGGCCGGCAGCGGGCTCGGCGCTGCGCTGCTCCCGGGCGGAATAAGCGCGCAGGCCCGCCCTGCGCGGGGGCGACGCGGCCCAGTAGCTTCTCCGGCTGCGGCGCGGCGGGCGCGGAGGGGGCGGGGCAGGGGTGAGGGCGGAGGCGCGGAGGGACGGGGCCGGGGGCGGGGCCGGGGGCGGGGCGCGAGCTCTCTGGCTAGACTCGTCAGGCCGCATTCTCCCCGAAGCAGCGGATCCCGCCAAAGCTGAGCGCCGTCGTCTCCCCAGGGCGGAGCACCCTCCCAGGGTCGGTCTTGGGGCAGGAAGGAGCCCTAGACCCCTTGGACGCCCTGGCTCTCTCTGCTGCCTGCGGTGTCAAGGTCCACCTGCCGGGTCATCCTTACGATGCTCAGCGGCCCACTCCACTCCCGGCTGCCCCAAGAGGCTCTGCCACACCCCCGGGATCCCTGCGACCCTCACCCCATGTCATTCATTCAGTATTTGTTTACCATGGCTCCCTCCCAGCAGCCAACACAATCGACTGGCCCCTGTCCTCATGGAGTTTGGAGTCTGATGGAATCACCGAGAGATGACAGTTGTCGGTGCTCTGGTAGAAAAGGAGATACCTAGGGGACCACACAATCCGGCCTTAGGAATTGGCTTGTGTAGGAAAAGGCCTCCAGAGGTGGTGATGACTATGCTAAGACCTGAAGTACAAGCAAGAGCAGGCCAGGCATAGAGTGTTCATCACAAGTGCTCGTATTTATTCAATGATTCCTGGGGGCCGAGCTGAAGAGCACTTTGCACGTATAACCTCATTTAATCCTTACAGCTAGCCTTCGAGGTAGGCACTATTACCTCATATCCCCATTTTCCAGATGAGGACACTGACTCACCAAAAGATTGAGTAACACAGCAGGGGTCCCACTGGCTGGTAAGTGGCAAAACTGGGATGGACCCCACCATCTGACGCTAACACCTTGCTTGTCCCCAGGGCTGGCCCCCTAGCAGAGGGAGGAGGGAGTTCCAGGCCAAAAGAAGTGGCATGTGCAAAGATGGGAGGAAGACAAGAGAAGTTGTGATATATTTTTTAGGAGCTGAAAATAGCACAGTGCAAGAGGCAAATGGTAGAGAAGCAGGAGATCATGAAGAAGCTGGTGTGCTTAGCTGAAGGGTTGAGCCTTTATCCTGGGGATAAAGTGTTTTTCAGCAGGGGAAGACAACCTCTCTATCCTTACCCTTCACAGTCCAGGTCGAACACTGCCTCCCCACCAAGCCCTCCAGGATCCTCCTGCCCTGAATGCTCACCCTCGTGAACCTAGCATCTCTTTGGGACCTTGTATTCTGTTAGAGTCATCCGCTTGTGTGTTCTTCCCCAGTGGGGTGTGTGTGTCCTTCCCCAGTAGTGAGCTTCCAGAGAGTAAGGGCCAGGCCTTGCCCTTCTCTGAACCCCCAGTGTGACACCAACATGGAAGATGCTCTAGAAATGTTGCTGAACAGAATTCCAAATGATCCTGTGAGACTCGCTCCTTCTGCAGGTGAGGAAACTGAGGCCAGAGTATCTAAGTGACTATCCCAAAGCCATACAGCCTGTTCTCTGCCATCACTGTCATCATTATCACCACAGCTGTGCCTGCTTTCTATGTGCTTTATATGCATTTTCTGGTCAAATTCTCACCATGACCAACAAGGTGGATACTGTTATCATCCCCATTTTGCAAAACAGAAACTGAGGCCCAGGGACATTAGGTCAGCTGGTGAATAGCTGGGAGTGGACCTCTAGTCTTCTGACTCCAGATCCACTACTTTTTTTACTACACTCTCCTGCAACCTCCCATCCCCCACCCTTCTAAAAAGACGTCATTCATGAGAAGTCTCCTCCCATCCTACTTCCAGCAGCCCCCTCCTCTTGGGAGAGTTTTGTAAGACGAAAAGCTAGGTCTGCCTTTCAGTAAAAAAGTGGTCAAAAGTGGCTGTTGAAAGCCAACATGGGTTAGAAATATCTGCAGACGTGTCTCAGTAGAAAGAGGCTAATGATTATCATTGTTTTGTTATGTTGCCCTGAGGAGAAAGAAAATGGGCTGCTGTTCAGACAGAGTCAAAATAACCTGGCATCATGAATGTTTATTTATATTATGGCAACCACCCAAGTGACCACCTGAGACAGAGTCAGCATGAGAGAGGAAACATGGCCCATGGAGTCGTTTTTCCCCCATCTATCCAACTCTTTTTCATGTTGTTAGTGTAATACTTATCACACTGTATTATAGTTCATTACAAAAGCAGCAGACTGCACACCAGCTTGTGAGCTCTCTCTGGGAACCAGATCTTGTTTACATTCTGCCTGCCCAGGACCTAGAGCAGTAATTGGCATGTTGCAAGTACACAGTCAATGTTGAATGAACGACGAAAGGATATAACAGAGGAATAATGCAACTCACTCATAGTCAAGCAAAACAGAAACTAAAATCCTTGCCAGCCCAGCTTCTAGGGTGGGCCAGGGTCTCTAAGAAGTTTGCCACCTGAAGCAGCCAGAGCCCCAGGATTATCCCAGCCCAGAAAATTCCCCACACTGGTGATCACTAAGGGCTGTGGGTGGTGTGACTGAGCAGATCCCAGGCTCTGGCTTATGCTGCAGCCCCTACCTACTAGGCCGACACATAAGGAACTGCAAGAGAGAGGAGAGTGGGGTGCCCCCAGAAAGTAGGAAAGGAGGAGAAGGAAGGAAAATGGGAAGACAAGTAGGGACTGAGAAATCAATGGAAAGGTGAATCTAGAATGGAAAGGAAGAAGTCAGAAGTGAAGTCATAGTCACAGGTTTCTATGAACAGTTTGGGGAGAAGATAAAAAGGAAGGACTGACTCTTTGTGACAGAAGAATCAAAGGCCAGCCACTTCTGTCCCAGCCCGCAGTCCTCCCCGGTGTCAGAACTGAGAGCGCTAAGAGGGCAGATGAGAGAGCGACAGAGATAGGGGTCTGCTGTGAAAGGTCACCCTGTTCCCTTTCAACATTGCCCCCGTCTGCTCCAAGCCCTCCCTGAGCATTGGTGACAGAGGAGTCTCACTGTTTGGGATGGAGGGAACAGGAGCTATGACACAACTGTCTTAGCTGCCATTCCTTCCTATCCTCAGCAAGAGCCACGTATTCTAATTTTCTAATTTTCTAATTTCTAACTAGAAATTTCAAAATTTCTCCCAAAGCACAGGTCTGTAGAAAATTCTAGATGTCTGTATAAATGCCCTCCATTTTCTTGAAATCAATCACTGAATTATACCTTCTTCTCCCACTCCAGCTTCTAGAATTCTCCCTCATACCCTCCCAGCCTCTGCTTTCTGAATTGTCCTCGTTGCTCTCTGCTGAATACTCTCCAGACTCTCTATCGGCATCTTTAGTTAAGGAGCTTATGATGAGACCCATTTCTCCAGCAAGTCTTGAGCGGCAAAGACTCTCATTATTTCTTGGCAGAAACAATCAGGAATCGAATCACTGGACAAGGACGCAGAGTGGGTGAGCCCAAGCAGTGCCAGGCTTCCTGATATGTTGTGCCCTCTTCCCTCTTACGTCTCTGAAGCTTCCCCTTTTTCCCTCTTCCATTCAGCTGTCACAACATCCCAAAGTCCTGGCATTTTCCCCCCTTTTGAACATCAAACAGAGACCAAACTTTCACAATAGAAAAAGGACACATTTCCAACCCAAGGACAAGGGTATTGAATTACCAAGCTCCTTTGGGTAAAGTAGAACAAGAAACACCCCATATTCATGGCTGTCTGAGAAGCAGCAAACAGGGCCTAGAGATAAGGAAAGCAGATTGAGAGGAACCCAATACTCCTGCCAAGTCACCCAGATACACAGAAGTTATAAACCTGTCTAGACACCGGGGCTGGAACCTGCTGCTGGCCCACTCTGGGGAATACAAGCTCACTGAAAATAATCCTGCGCTCACCAGTTAACCTCTGAACAAATGAACCACTGGCAGAGTAATAATAAGCCAATTCATTGAACAAATATGTACCAAGTGCCTGCTGTGTGCCAGGTACTGGGGACACAGAGATGAGTAAGACAGCCCCTGCTTTCTAGGAGTTCACAGTCAATTTGAGAAGAGAGATGTGTTCTTAGGAAAGTAAAGTGATAGCCAACACATACCGCACATACCATGTTCAAAGGCTTAAAATGAGTGAGCTCATTTAAACTTCCCAGCAACTCAGGAAGGGGCTATTACGTCCCCTATTTTGCAGATGAGGAAATCAAGTCACAGAGATGTGAAGGGACCTGCCCATGGTGCCAATGCTAGTAATTGGCGGAGCTAAGATTCCACCCCAGCCAAGATGGCTCCAGTCTGTGTACCTGACAGTTCATCTCTATACTCTATAGCAGCAGACTGGAGGTGTGTCCAAAGCACTGTGATAGGCAGAGGAGAAGGGAATCCAAGTTGCTGCTGCAGCAGAGAGCAAGAAAGACTTCCCAGGAAAGGCAGCAGGAGAGCTGGCTCTGAAGAAGGAGGAGGAAAAGGTGAGGGCATCGTGGGCTGAGGGGCCAGAGGAAACAACGAGGTCAGAGGATCTGGGAAATATGTGCTGTTAGCCAGTGTGACTGAAACTTCAGGGCAGGAGGGAATGGCTGGAGACAAGGCAGGGTGGGGTTAGGTTGAAAGGGCCTTGAATAAAATTGGATTCCATCTGCAGGTGATGAGAGCTATTGAAGATTTTTCAGCAGAGCAGTGACATGACTCAGCAGCAGCAGAGGGAACAGCACAGACGGAAGGCCTCTGAGACTGCAGGATGAGCACTTTGGCGTCACTGGAATAGTATTGATAAGAGATAATGAGGCTCTGAACTAGGGCTTTCAGAAGCCAGGAAAAGAAGGGAGGGGATAGATTCAAAAGGCAGGAAATCAACAAAAGTTAGTGACCAACCAAAAGTTGGAGGATTTGTGTGCATCGAAGGTCACCCTAGTGAGTAGTCGACCCACATCTGTTAGATCCTGAGGGAAGGGGAAACAGTCTGAAGAGGAACAGTGAAGGACGAGGGATTCCTTCCTCAGCCCTGGGGCTTTCTTGTGCATCAAACACAAAGGGACAAGTTTGGGCACCTGGAGGAAGGCATCCTTCTGACTTTTCCAAGTAGCTAAATGGGCTTGTAGTAGAAAACTTGCAGGTGCAAAAGCGGAAATCCTACGTATTTATTTTTTCAGGAAGACATCCTGGTGACCGCCTTTACGAGGAAGCAGGCTCCACCCAATGTCAAAAAAATCCTCACAGGAGGGAAGGAGTAAGTCGGATGAGAAACGTTAGAGGAAGGAGGGACCTTCCTGAGCAGCGAGGTACAAAGAGCATCTCCTGTAATCCATGTGTTTCGTTCAGTAATTTAGGAGATTTGCCCAGAAAGGTACTGAATTGGCGACTGGTCAGCAAATTCCGTTCAGACCAATTAAAATATGAGTAATACCTGTATTTGCATTTATGCTAAAAATGAAATAGCTAATCTATAAAGGGGAAATTTTTTTTCTTCTTAAAAATAAAAAAGCCCTGAAATGATTATATATGTATATTCATGCAGAACATCTGACACATCTCTTTATGTTATGATTATCGTCTTAGGTCAGCTTCTCCCAGACGCAGACTCTGAGCCATGGATTCATATGTAGGGGATTATTGAGGAGATGCTCCCAGGAGAAACCAGGAAGGGAGTGGGGATACAGGAAGGGGAAAAAGTGAGCAAGGTCACCATCTTAGGAAAAGCTCCAGATCTAGCCTGATCCCATGGGCAACTCTAGAGTGTAGACTGCACCTCAGAATTAGTCTTGCCTCCAGACAAAAGAGCTGGGTGTTTGTCTTCCTTTTCCCTGGTATGGGAGTGGATGGGAGGTGGGGTATTTAACTCCCAGGCACCTGTGTCACTCCATAGGGGCAAGGAACCTCTGTGTCCACGGAAAAATCCTCTGAAGGTCACAAGTACAGACTATTAGGATCAAAGTACATAAACAAAAGCTGGGAAACAGACAGAGCTGGTAGAAGAGGGCCAAGGAGATTTGGGTGGGCACCAACTGTGTCCACTACATCTCTCTATTATATCTATATAAAATCTGGATATAAATACATTTACCAAGGGGTATGTAATATGTTGCTGCTCAGAGCAAACATCTCCAGGACAATGATAACCATAAACTACTGTGTGGCCAGGAGAGTCTGGTACAAAACGGTGTGAATACACGCAATCTGAAAGCATTGGAGGAAGGAACACTCAGTCTACCGATAGAAGAGGCAGGATCTGAAAAATCAAAGAGCCAAGAGCAGAATCTGACAAGATGGAATCTGGCAGGAATACATCTATGGTCCTCACCTTGAGTGCAAAGTCAACAATGGCACCAGCAGAGGACACGGTAGACCCAGGTCACCAGCATCATGTACTAACAGTACCTGTAGAACTCAGCTTGGCCAGTGGCTCCACAGAAGCCCACCCTTCTGTGACCCAGAACATCTCATCTAATTTCAAGTTGCATTCAGAGGAAAGCAGGGTCTGGAACCGGAAAAACAAAAGTCTCTACTGCGCGATGCTGGCCCTACCATGCCTGGAATGTGGCCTTGGGTTCTGGGTGCCACAGTTTAAAGGAATATGCACCAACCAAGTGATTTCAGAAAGACACAATGCAGACGATGTGAGAACTTGACACCAAATAAGGGGAGATGCAGGTGACAGAACTGGAAATATTATCCCTAGAGAAGAAAAGACCAAGGGACATGTTAGGTGACTTAATTCTTGAAGGGCTGTCACTGTGGCAGAGTAGCTAGACTTGTTCTGTGTAACCCAAAGTGTAGAACGGGGCCCAGTAGGTAAAAGCTACAGGGAGAAGTAATTTAACACAACCTAAGGAGTACTTTAATAGCCAGAGCTAGCCAAGGAGAGGAGATAAAGGAAAAAATTGGAAAGGGTGGAAATGATGAGCAGGGCTCACTTGAGAAGCAGGCAGGGCCTTCCCCATCCATGGAATGTGGCTCTCTCAGTGGTCCCCAAGCCCAACTGCACACCACAGCCAAGCGAGGACTTGCTAACAATACATTTCTAGGCCCTGACCCACTCACAGTCTGATTTAGTGGCTCTAGGATGATACTCAGAAATGTATATTCTAATAAGCTTCCCAAAGCTTTTCTTCTGCCATCATCTAGCATTTGTGCTAGGACAGGGTCTGGGACCACTGGTGACAACATCTCATCAAGGATGACTAGAGGAAACCCAGGCATCAGGTAGGGGAGGAGGCAGAGGGTAGAGGCATTTATTCCCTTCAAATTCCAGAAATCTATGGCCCTGGGATTGTGGGATTCTAGGTTTGTTTGTTTGTTTAAAGATCGGCACCTGAGCTAACAACTGTTGCCAATCTTTTTTTTTTTCTGCTTTTTCTCCCCAAATCCCCCCCGTACATAGTTGTATATCTTAGTTGCATGTCCTTCTAGTTGTGTCATATGGGATGCTGCCTCAACATGGCCTGATGAGCAGTGTCACGTCCGCGCCCAGGATCCGAACTGGCAAAATCCTGGGCCAACGCAGCAGAGGCGCAGACTTAACCGCTCGGCCACAGGGACAGCCCTGGATTCTAGGTTTCATCAGAGGAGTCAGTCTGAGGAACACTATTTAATAGAGAGAATGGGCTTTGGAGCCAAACTAACCTGAATTTACATTCAGCCTCTGCCACATATTAGCTGAGGGGTCCTGAGCAAGTCATTTCTGCTCTCCAAGCCTTAATCTTCTCACCTGTAAAATGGGAGGAAATAGTACCCCTCTTAGGGCCCTTGTGAGGCTTGAATGAGAGCATAAAACATCAACTATATGACTATAATATGTTGTGAGGTCCCTTGTAAAGGAAACAATGAGTTGCCTGGTCATTTTTTGGGAAATGCTGCCTGTGAAAGAGGACAGAACACTCCTTTAGATTTGGAACAACTTCTTGAAAGCAAATATGTTGGCTGTTCCATACCAGTGCTAATGTGAGACATTTGGAAAAGAATAAAAGCCTTTCTTTTCCTACATGTGATTTGGTCTATTAAGAGAGATTAATATAGAGAACTTCTCTGCTCTTAGCATGTAATAAAAGAAGATCATATAACTTCAAAACAAAACAGCATTCATTTTTTTTAATGCCAAGAAGGCCAACAATACCCCCTAACATTATTTTTGTGCCTTCATACCTCTAATGAACTCATGCAAACAGGCTTCCCCTACAGCTGCTGAGGCAAGTATAAAGTTTGCCTATAAAACATGGCCTAGGGATGTGGACATTATTTCTCTAAGTTCAGTCTGTCTGTCCCAAGTACCCATCTGGCCCCATCCTTCCCATGGGGTCTTTCTGATAATCCAGTAGTCGCTTCCGGCAAGGCCTCTGGACGTGGTTGTGAAGGTTGTTCGCAGCATGAGGGCTTCGGGCTGGAGGAGCTAACATTCCCCTTGACAAGCTGTGCCCCCAAGATGGGGCCTGTCCACTGGAGGAATAGACACCATTTCTAATCCATACACAGCCGTATGGGCTTGTGTGGCCCTTCCTGGAATGGGGGGGCACAGGGGCTCTGCTATTTCTGTGCAAGATCCCCTTGCCCCAGCAAAAACAAACATTCCCACCCCAGCCTTCCCCAGTTCAGTTAATGAGGACTCCTCATTAACTAGTAGCTCAGGCCAGAATCGCTGGAGTCATCCTTGATTCCTCTTTCTAATCTCATACCTTACATTTTGTCTATTTGGCTTTTCCTTCAAAACGTGTCCAAAATCTAAGCCCTTTTTATGATCAAAATTTAAGCCACCATCACCTCATCGCTGGACCATTGAAACAGCCTCCTAACTGGTCTTTCTGCTGCAGCCCCTGCCCGCTACAGTCCATTCACACACAACACAGAGGCCACCGTGATCCTTTTAAACCCACACTCCTCTGTGCAGATGCTTCCAGTGGCTCCATAGCTCTTCAGATACAAGCCCAAGTCTCGTGCATTTGTTTTGTGTCTGTCTCCCCTAAGATCCAGGGTCTATGGGAGCAGGAGTTTTAGCCTGTTTTGTTCATACCTCTAATCCCAGCATCTACAACAGTGCCTGGAACACAGCACCCAGTAGAGCGTTCTTTTTGTGTGTGTGTGTGAGGAAGGTTGTCACTGAGCTAACATCTGTGCCAATCTTCTTTTATTTTAGGTGGGATACAGCGTGGCCTGATGAGTGGTGCTAGGGCGCGCCCAGGATCCGAACTTGCGACCCCTGGGCTGCTTAAGCAGAGCACGAGAACTCAACTACTATGCCACTGGGTCGGCCCCCAGTACAGTATTCTTGAATGAATGAGCGAGTGGTCTCTGCCATGGTCCCCAGGGCCACAGCATGCTCAAATCAGTCCATCCAAGGTCCTACCTCTGCATAGGGGTGGTGTTGAGCTCCATTGCTTACCCAATCTGGAAAAACAACTACTTCTGGTCCAAAATTCCCTCTGATATGGCTACTTCTGCCTCCCCCCTGCAAGAGGTCACCTTATTCCCTCCAAGAACAAATGTCACCAATCTCCCAATAAGTTAGGGCTTTAAGGAACAAAAGGAACTCCTGATTTGGACCTACATGAAACAGCCTGAAGCAAGAGAATAGGAAGACTTGGGGAAAGAAGAGCAATAAAAACAAGGGACAAATGAGTCACTCCATCAGCTGGGTAGTGACACACCCTGCCTCTTGATTGTACTCATTCGTTCCCACGTCTCCATCACCCTCCTCATTCATGAGTGAGCCCCTGACGTCAGAGACAACTCATTCATCAGAGTGGACATCTGTGTGGCCCAGAGACACACACACTTGTTGGTCCCAGGTGCAAATCCCCCAAACCCTGCTTAACTGTGGTGACAGGGCAGAGGTGATGCAATGGGCTCAAAGGTGGCAGCTTTGTTTCCTGGACACATGGACTCACTCTTCCTTCCACACAGACTTGTCCCCGCAGCCCCTCCCAATTGGCTCCCTTTCAGCTGAGGTCACATCACCGTGACCCCTCTTGAGAGCCACTCAGCTCCCCTCGTGCCTGTCAGAACAGCACTCTGTGGTGCTGTGGTTACTCAAGTTCACAGGGGGCAGACAGCATGAGGTCAGAGTCTGCTCAGAGGGGCACCAAGGGAAGTTCAGGAACTGCACCAGCTACGGGGCCCAATGAGGACATTGAGTTTAGCTGAAAGACCAGGAGGAGGTGGGCATTCAAGCAACTTGCGATCACAGCCCCAGATCATCATTCAGCAGCAGGGAGTTGAAAATGAAATAGCTGTGCATTCTACCAGATGGGCAGAGCCCAGTGACAGCGACTCCCAGGAGAGGCTGGGGAAGCCCCAGGGTGGCCACCAGGGAGCTGGGGACTGCAGGCGTGGAGCAGGGCTTGGGATAGGATGACCAACATGTCCCAGTTTGTCTAAGACTTTTTCTTGGCTTTAGCATTAGAAGTCCCGTGTCCCGGGAAACCCCATCACTCCCAGGCAGACCAGCGTCAGAAGCAGGGAGCGAAGCCACAGGAACAAGGCCAGACCCCAGTGTGCAGAAGGGACACTGGGGAGACAGGGACAGTGACTCCTGAAGAGTGGGCCAGACAGAAAGCCCAGTTGTGAAAATCAGGACAGAGGAAAGAGATTGGGATCAGAAAGAGGTGAAGTTAAGTCCCTTCAAGGAGGTTAAAAGATGTTCCAAGAAAAACAAAGCACAAACACACACACACAGCTTCTGCAGTCAAATAAACCTGGGAAAATCTAAGTTAAACAGAAGAAGGCATGTTTAAGATAGGACTTATTGCCCTCCAGCTGATGGAGTATCTTCCAAAGATAAACACTGGTCAACTTACCTGACCACACGGCCTGCCCTGCCCATGGAATAACCCATACATGGAGCTCGTAGGAAGCTAGCAGAACACAAACCCCAGCTGGGGAGACATCACGCTAAGGCAGTTTTTCAGGAACCTGCCTAATCTGGAAAGAGAAGTTCACAGGGAGTCTGATTACATGGGTTAATCATTGCCAAGCCCAGAGGGCCAGATCGAAGGACAAAGTCTCAGTTCTAGACAAGACAGCCAAATGAGCACTGCTGTCCCCATCGCAGAGATGGGTTTGGAGTCACCCATTTGTCAGAGGTTAATGTACTGCAGCTAAGGAGTGTTATTGGTCAGAACAAGTGCCCCAGCTAAATGTCAGCTTACCAATAAACCCTTTCCCCAGGGAAGGGAGGGGCCCAACTAACACGGGGGGTGTGGTGAAGAGAAGCCACTAACCCCATGGCTGGAGGCAGCACTAAACATTGAAGGGGCTGCAGTAGGTAGAGCGCCCTCTGACTGTAATTTCTATGGCTTCCCCATCTATCTTGACCATGGTTGGAGGAAAAGTGGCTGTATTTGATTCGATAGGGAATAAGGGAAGTGCAGAAGGTTCTGGAACAACACTGAACCTTGATGTGCCTGCCACTGGCAAAGCAGGCTCACTGGGAACAGGGCTTTATCAAGAATTGCTGGAGCCCTTGGGGGAGGCTGAGTGGCAGTCTTCTGCAAGGGCCTGTGCACATCTACGGAGAAGTCACTGTTGGAGCATGAAGATGAGTGAGAGCATGAAGGGCTTCTGTTTACCGTTTTATTAGAGGTGATGGATAGACCTACCTGAGGAGTGGTGGAAAGATCAATGAACTGGAGGCCAGGAAGCCTGGGTTCTAGTGGTGGCTCTGACACGATCTGCATTGAACCTGAAGCCATGTCACTGCTCTGGGGCTTTACACGTCCACGTGACGACTGAGGACCTTTGGTCTGGATGCATCTAAGGCTGCTTTTTAGCTTTGACATTGAAAAGCACCTATAAACAAAATGATTCCCAAACATTTCTTTGTTGTTCTAAACTGCTATTTCCTCTAAATCAGAAGTTTATTCTTACGATAGGTCAGGCCTCTGTGACGCTGGGCAGAGTTGCAGGCCAGGTTCTTGAGAAAGATAAATACACATCCTTCGCTGGACATTCAGATGAAAATGCAGGAGGAGCAGCCTACACAGTATGTTCTATACCCCCACCTCCTACAGTCTGGCAACATTGGGCTATTTTTACTTTCTGGAACTTGCTATGTACCTTTGCCCCTCCACTTCTCCACGTGTCTTGTGTTCCCTAGGACACACTCTCTTGGATAGGCTTGTGTGTAGAAGGGTTTTTGAGGATGTTCTTAGGAGACATACCTGTCCTGGAATGAAGGAAGCAGAATTGGGAGAGGAAGGGGCTGACCTGTGAAGCAGCCACACCAGAGGCCTCAGCCGAGCCCACACAGTGCTCTGGAGCTGGGATGACCCTTTGGAGTTGCCCTCAACTGAGGCAAGTGGCTGGGCCTTTCTACTCACCTATTGATCAGTCCTTCCCCTGGGAAGGGGCCTAACATGCAAGTCAGTTTCCTCCAGTTGAGGGCAATTGCCATGAGCCATCAGCATCCACCACTCCCTGACTCTAGGGGAGTGAGAGGGCTGTGGGCAGCAGCCTACAGCATCCACCACAGTGCCTTTGCTCATGCTCCTCCCGTGCCTTCCCTTATCTCCTCAGCTTCTCTCTTCCCATCACCATCATTGCCGTGCTTCTCCCAGTGTTTTCACTGTTCTTTGTGTAACCAGGAACTCTCCAAGGATTGCTTTTTGCATCTCTATTGCACCAGACATTCACATGGTACCCAGCAAGTAGTGGGAAGGGAATAGCACATACTGAGTAAGAGTGAGGTCTCTGCATCAGACTATGAGTTCAAATCCCTGGGCTACCAATTATGGGGGTAATCAAGTTCCTTCTCAACCTGTAAAATGGGGAAAATGGTCATTATCACTGCCTTATTTAGGTTGTTTGGATTAAATGAATGATTTAAGTAATACACCTGACACATGGCAAGTGCTTAATAAAGGAGAGGAGCAGAGGGGGCTGTCTGCTGTAGGCCTTCCTCACTGACCTATGGGTAAAGATCTGTCTCAGGAGGGGAAAGGAGAGAAGGAGTCAGGGAAGAAGAAACTGCTGGGAACTGTAACCAGGAGAGGGCATCCTGGAGGAGCCGTGGGCGCTACCAGTGTAGAGGGGTGGGGGAGAAATGAGGCCAGGGGCTGGGGATGTGGTGGTCAGAGTACGGACAGCAGGGAGGACCCTGTAATGGAGGGAGTGAAGTTGAGAGGAAGACCCAGGGGCAAGCTTAGCCTGGCTGTGGGACCTGCGTCCTGTTTCAGAATGTCATCAATGTCTTAGCCCTGCATCAGAATGTCATCAATGTCTTAGCCCTGCATCGGGACATTATCTTCCCAAGGATCTCTGAAAACACTCCTCCACTGTGTTTATTATCTCCCACAAACAACATTCTCAGCAAATAAGCAGACAGACATATCATAAATGCCAGGCGTTTCCTCCCTCCCCCGTTTAGATTTCAGGACAATGCATTTATCACTGTTGCATCACGTGGGCCACGACATATACCTCTGAAAATAGGAAACAGCTTGATGAGAGGGGGCTGGAGAGCCTGGCTCGCCTGCATCCTGTCTCCCACAGGGCCAGGCTGGGCCCGACACCCCACTGGAAGCCCACTCTCCATCCCCTCCCTCAACACCACCATCCAGGAGAGAGACACTTTCCTGTCCTGGGTGGAGGGAGACCTTTGTCCTGCCTATAGGAGAGTGAAAGGGAAAGATACTCTCCAGCTCCCCTTGCAAATTTCTTTTTTTCCACTGTTTTTTAAAGATTGGCACCTGAGCTAACATCTGTTGCCAATCTTCTTTTTTTTCTTCTTCTTCTCCCCAGAGCACCCAGTACATAGCTGTATATTCTAGTTGTGGGTCCTCCTGGTTGTGGCATGTGGGACGCCACCTCAGCATGGCTGGATGAGCAGTGCCATGTCCTCGCCCAGGATCCGAACTGGCGAAACCCTGGGCGGCTGAAGCTGAGCGCGCGAACTTACCCACTCGGCCGCGGGGCCGGCCCCCGCCTTGCAAATTTCAACAAAGCCTCCTAATATGGCTCTGTTCAACATGTATATATTCAGATTGTGGGCATTTTATTTTATGTTTTGTCATTTTATTCCATTTTGCTTAAAATCCTATAGATACAAACAGATCAGAACATGCCACGATTTAAAAATCCTTAGAGCAGAATGATTTATTATCAATACTTGACTAAAATAAAGACCCCTCAGTTCAGCTGGTCTGACATATCATTCTGGTTGGACAGTTTGAAATGGACAGAACAGAACCCAACTTCAGGCAAATAAAAACTAAAATAAATGGTACTACTTGGCAGAACCACGTACCTTCATTCATTCACTTATAGAGCCATCCATTCATTTACTAATTCAATGGTAAATGTGTTAAGTATATGTATAGTACTGTATCGAGTTCTTTCACCATGCCCAGTATTGTCCTAGGGCTGTAGGAAATGCAAGGATGGGGAAGAATCCTGTCCTCCCTGGGGAAGCCTGCAGTCTAGATGTGAGCAGTGGAGAACGGGCGCAGGGCTGTGTGAAAGAATATTCATTTGGCGCCTAAGACAGTAGCAGAAGACGCAAGGCGGGGAGAATGGCAGGGAGGGTGGCTGGGCCGGCCTAACACTCAAGTATACACAGAGCCTTGGTGGCCATGAATTTTGCCGTTCAACATTGTCCTAAAGACACTGGGAAGCCACTGAAGCATTTTAAGCAGAGGAGTCCCACAATGACATGTTGCCATCAGACTGTAAGTGGCACCCCGAGACTATGAACAAATGAGGGATAAAGGCAAAGAGCATGGCTTATTGGGTTGTACATCCCTAGCCATCGGCACATGGCACACAAAAGAGGCTCAATAAATATTTGTTGAAGAATGAATTATATCTTAATAAAGATATTACCGAAAAAACAAAGAGAGACACACTGACACACATATTTGTGGATAAAACTTTTATATACACACACACACATATGGATTGCCAGGCCATGGGGAGGTCCAGTGGGGGAGTGTCATGACTCTGTCACAGAGACAAGCAATCTGATTCTCAGGTTTTCTCTGAGAAAACAGGTGAAAAGACAAAGCCAATAATAACAAATCATAGCTAACCATTGCTGACAGCATCTATGAACCAGGCACTATAGAAAGCTTTACCCATATTATCTCATTATAAATACATATGCATATATGCATATATATAATTATATTGCATCACTCCCAGTGAGGTAGGTGTTCTCATAAACTCCAGTTACAGACAAGGAAATGGAGCTCTGGAAAGATGAAGTAACTTGCCCAAAGTCTCACAGGCTGTAAGGAAAGTGTGGGGACACAGCCAGGCAGCCTGCCCCTGAGCACATGCACTTTACTCCTGGTCTACGCCTCCTGCCCTGCGGATGGGGCCTGGAGGCGCAGGTGGAGGACAGTGGGATGTGAGGGCCTAGGCAGCTGTGGTCTCAATGATGGTGAAGAACTGGTTCTGTGAGTGTGACAGTGGCATGCAGAGCTGCAGCATAAACTAAGGAATTTGTGGTTACGACTCTGACATAGTTCTTGGAGGTGGGATAGTTAAAGCTTGGTACATTCCAAGGTATGGAGTAAATGGGACTGAACAAAGAGCATGGGGGTTGGTCACAGGGCTTTGACAGTGGTGACAGGTTGCTCATCATCCCAGATGGCGAGATGATTGAAGTCTTCCAAATCTCAAAGTTCTGTGAAGTTCAGAGTGATGTACATACCAAGGACACATCCCTGCGGGAAAGTTCAAAGGAACTCTGTCACTTACCAACCAAACATGGAGACAAAACATGCCAGAACCAGGATCCTGTGAATGCAATTACTTCTATCAGTGGTTCCCAAACTTTCCATTACCAACAGCAACTTTCAATAATATTCTCTAAGAATAGCACATTTGGAAAGATGTTGTCTATCCAATTACCTCTTAATGAGTAATTAACCTGTTTTCAACATTTTCATTAATCAGAGAGATATATAATTGCCTATTAGAGCTTCTGATCAGTCGAGACCACAAATCTTGCCTGGCTGGGTTGTTAGAAGCCCCAAGCCAAGAAACAATGATTTCATCATCAGCTAAGGCAGCGGTGCTTGGGAAGCTTTAGAATTTCTTTCTGTCAAGCTTTCCAAAGTAGTGGAATGGCCTGCAGTTCCCCCAAGGACGTCTGCATGCCCCTAAGTGTACACAGGACTTGGGTCTCAAACACTGTCCTCATGTTGTCTCCTAGGACTAGCGCTGGCTTGTTACAGGCAGTGCGGAGGGTGGCGTAGCTGTGGTTTGGAACCCTGGAGGACAAGATGCTGGATTGGGCCAGAGTTTGAGACCCTGGAGGACAAGACGCTGCTTAATTAATACTAAATGGAGGCTAACGCATTGAAATTGCATAAATACCTCTCTCCAACTTTCTAGAGTGGTGCCAAGTTGGTGATTTTGTCCTTTTCAATAAAGGTAATTCACTAGGTCTAGAGTCTAGATTAGTGATGTCCAATCAAAATATAATGGGAGCCATTTTTATAATTTTAAATTTTTATAAGAGTCACATTTTAAAAAAAGTAAAAGGAAACAGCTGAAATTAATTTTAATAACATATTTTATTTAAGCCAACATATCCAAAATGTTATCATTTCAAGACTAATATTAATAATAAATGGTAAAGTAGTAATGAGATATTTTATATTTGAGGGGTGCTAAGTCTTCAAATCCAGTGTGTATTTTACACTCACAGCACATCCCAACTTAGACTAGCTACATTTCAAGTGCTCAACAGCCACATGGGACTAGTGCCTACACAGCTAATAAGAGGGGGAGCCAGAATTAGGACCCCTTCCTAAGACCCCAAGTCAATGATGTCCCTGCTGCTGCACAAGCCCTCTTTTTGTTCCAACACAAGTAAATGACTTCTCTGAAGATACCCTGAAAGGTCACCCAGCCCAGCCACCCATCCAGGGTGCGGCTGCCTGCTGATGTAGCCTAGGGTCTGCAGGGACATCCCAGTACCAGACAAAGTCCCTTGAAGAAGCTAGAGCCTGGGGACCTAAACCCCATTCATTAGATGACCCCTTTCTAGTGGCCATCTAGAAGGTGTGTTTCCCACTGGGACCTTTCTGCTGACCTTCCAGAACTTTGCACCCAAACTAGGTTTATCTTAGCTCCTCCCAAGGGTCTGTCTAGCTCCTCTGTTCAGGTGCGCACTCAGTGGCTGTTTTCTACCCTGCGACTGGGAATGAGATGAACAAAGCAGACCCAGGCCGGGGGAAGCATAGAGAAGCAATGGAGAGAAAGAACTTTCAGGCTTCCCCATGGTGTCCTAGTCCCTGGCTCAAGTTCCCTGCCGTTGGGCTCTGTGAGACATCCCTCCAACTCTAGGACAAGTCCTCCGTGTCGCTCATGGTAGTCCCAGTGGGTTTGGAGTGGTTGCAGCCCACTGAGCCTCACAGGCTAGCTTCACCCAGAGGCCCCAGAGCACATTCCAGTCGGGCATACAGGCTCTGGGGACCACGGCCTTCATTCTGGTTCCTCTTCTAGATGGCAGTGGGGTCACTCCAGATTCTTCCACATCCCTTCAGCGTTTCTGAGGACTCTGTTAACTCACATTCCAAGCCCCTTTCAGGGAGAAGGACAGAGGAGGGCATGCAGCTCCCTCTGGACGGTCTGCGGGACACACTGGGCTCTAAGCTCCTGTTGTCTCCTCTGCACCACCGATCAGGGCTCGTGGCCTCTAGGGGCCACTGGGCTGCCCACCTCACATCCAGAGCCCTGTCTCCTGTGAGCCCTAAGCTGCCCACCAAGTCTTCCCAATCCCCAGTTAGTATCCATGCTCCATCTTCTGCCTCCCACACCCTTCACGCCTACAGTTAGTACCTTCTTTCTTCCGCCTCGCTCTAATCGGGCAGTTGCCTGCCTGCCTGACTCCCTTATTGGTTGTGAGCTCCTTGATGGCAAGGACAGCATTAATCACCTTTATTTTCTCAGGTTTCTCCCTACCTACTTTCCTCCCTGTGCCTAGCAAGTAGTAGGTACTCCACACAGCTTCGTTAAAGGAAGGAAGGACAGGATGGAAGGAGAAAGGAAGGAAGGGAAGAGAGAGAAGAAGGATCCTTAGGCCAGTCATTTAAAGTACGAGGTAACATCTAATCACATTAAATTCTGGGCCAGACTTGGCTCCAGCAGGACCTGCCCAAGGGAACGCAGCCAACCATTGCTCCTGCCATCCAAACTGCAGCCGCCCCGGTGCAGCCAGCACAGCCCAGGAATGGCATCTTTTTCCAGGAAGCCAAGAAGGCTTGAGCAGGCAGCCCCCATCCTTCAGATCCTGAGCTGCCTAGGGGATTATGTAACTCTAATTCATTTCTGCATATGCATCTGCTGTTATGTTCACGTCTGCGTGCAGGACAGAAACAGCCTTTAAAGGGAAGTGGACATTCAAGAATTGAAACCAACACATTTAGAGATTTAGAAAATGGACCTAATGCCAAGCAAATGTTTTGTGAGAGCCTAGTTGTTCCAGGTGGTCCGCTGGGCACTGGGAAGACAGCAGTCAGCAAAATAGGCACAGACCGTATGCTCATGGAGTTTGAAGTTTGTTGGGGCAATTGTACAAACCAGACTAAAGAAAATCAAAGTCTAAAGGCAAATAAATATTAAGCATTTATTTTGAGAGGCAAAACTGACATAACAGAAAGAAGTTTGGCTTCAGACAGAATCAGATTCAAATACTGTTTCTGCAACTACCAGGTGTTGACTTTATTAAAAAGAAATCAAAATTATATATAATCATGGTTTTAAAAGTCCACTGGTTCTACAAGCTTTATAATGAAATTATCATTCTCCTGTTCCATCCTCTCTACCCTGATTCCAACTCTCTAGACACAACCACTTTTAACTCTTTTAGCTATTTCATCTGGTATTTATCTCTACATATTTAAACAACCCACTTATATGGCTACATCTAGATTTTGTTTAGATTTTAGATCTTAGCTATTGACTTTCCCTGTGGAAGCTGAGGTTTTGGTCTCTTAAATCTCCCTGTGCACTTCCTCTTCCCCATTGTCCAAATAGAGCTATATTATCATTTTGGTTAAATCAACATTCAGTGTTTACACCTTATGGCTGTGGGATCATTAGGTCATGAAGTGCACTATATAGTAACATTTTCTTTCTTACATAACTTTTTGCTTTTCCTTCAGTTAACAATGATCACCTTTTCTTCATTTACTTAAGTCTGTATGTACTTATTACTAACCCATCACCAGCTTTCCTTCAAGAGTAGCAATCTCTCAGTATGACAAAACTCATTTGGGCCTGTATCAATGGCATCTTTTTTCTGGTGACAGCCCCACCCACTTTCTGGCAGAACCCTCCAAACGCCTGCTCCCGCCTGGACTGGTTGTTTTCCAGGCCAACCCCACAGCACCACCCTGGGGCTTCCCTTGCCATCATCCTGGGGATTCTTGGGGTGTATCTCCTGCGATGTATCACCTGCTTCCTTTATTTCATGTCTTCCTCTTTCTTAGACAATCCTCTAATTTTGGAGGAACACACCCAAGGGTAAAGAAGAATTAAAGTTTTTAAGATTTTGCATGTATGAAACTGTCTTGCTTCGTGATGTGAATGTGTATAGAATTCTAGGTATAGAGAAATAATTCTCTCTTAGAATTTTGAAGACATTACTTCTCTAGCATCTAGTTCTGCTTTGATTGAAAAGTCCACTGCCATTTTCATTTCTGATAATCCCCTTCCCCCGACCCCAGAAGCTTTTTCGGTCTTCTCTTTGCTCTTAAAGGTCTGAAATTTCATGATTACATGCCTTGTTGTGGATCTATTTTCATGCATTGTATTTGGTGCTCTGTGGACGTTTTGCAACTATACATTCGTCATACATACATTCATTATGGGGATACTGCTTGAATTACAGCTTTGCTACTTTTCTCCCTTCCATATTCTCTGTTCCCTCTGTATGGAACTCCTATTATTTGGATGTTAGACGACCTGGATGGAGCCTGTAATTTTATTATGTTTTCTCTCTTATTCTCCTTCTCCTTGATGTTGTTATTCTTCTACTTTCTGGGTGATTTCCTTAACTTCATTTTCTAACTCTTTATTTAATTTTTCTTTCTGCTATCAAACTTTGAAATCCAAAGATTATTTCTGTTCTCTGTTCCCTTATTACAACCTCCTGTGCTTGACTATGTATTTTCTGGGGATCAGCCAATCACACGACCTGTTGTTGTTGCTCTGGTGGTTGTTTCCTTCTGCTGCCTAGATTGCCCGTTTCTTCCATGTTCCTCTTGGTTTTTTCTTTGTCTTTGTTTTTCTCTGTCTTTAATATTAGCGGTTTCTCTCAAACGCCTGAAGACCCTTGACTGTCCACTCATCTTTGAAGCAGGGGACTAAGTAGCTGATGGGCAGCCCTTTGTGTAGGCGAGGGTCCATTGACTGTGGGATTCACCAGAGGGTAAATGACTGTGCACTTCACCGGGCACTCCTGATCCTCAGCATCTCTAAGTTCTATGCCCTGAGCCAGTCATCTTCCCCAGAAAGGAATCCTTCAGGCTTCTGCCTGGGAGATGTCACCCTGGCTGCCCATGGTCTTGGAGCAGGGTGGTGAAGGGGCCAGTGGTCTCACTATTCAGAGTACACTGTCACTCAATCCCTGGTGTAGCATAGTGCCTGGTCCTCAGTCAAGCCACTGCCCAAAGCCCACAGCTCCATGGAACCAATGCCTACTCTTCTGCTAGGATGAGGGAGAGGATTAAGGGGGAATCTAACTGTTTCATGCACAAACTTTCAACAAAATCTATTTTAGCCCCATTTGTACCCTGTTTTCAGAGGATGCTGTGTATTTCAAGCTTCACTCACTGTCTATCTAGGTTATACCATTCTCTGGTCTGTTAAATTGACACTTGTGCATCTCTACCCAGCTTTCTAGATTTTTTTGCCATTGTTTACTATCTCCTTCTCTTTTATTGTTGTTGTTTTATGGTATTAAAAAAATCTCTTGTGTTATTTTAGTGGAGTTGCAGGAAGGAGCAGTGGTAACTGTGTGTGTTCAACCTGCCACGTTCAACCAAAAGTCTAACTGTGTCTCCTTGGTGAGCTGCTTCATGTCTCTAGACCTCTTCTCCCCCAGCTGGAGAAGGCTGCCAATAATACATATGTCACAGGACTGTTTTAAGAATAAAATGAGGTACTGTTTGTAAAGCACTATGTATGGTTTCTGGCACATAATATATGCTCAATACATAATGGTTACTATTTTCAGTTACCAGATCCACTCTGAGAAAATGGCATGAAACACAGCAAAAAATATACAGGTTACGATCAAGTAGAACTTCTTAAATTCATAAAAATTAGATACTGGAAGTAAATATTTGTTAAAGATGTCATCTTTCCACACCTATAAAATTTAAAGAATACGATAGATAGTCATAGCCTGGGTTATTTTAGATATAGTCCTTTCCAGAAGCAGAGAACTGGATGAGATGACCTCTGAAATTACAAGGAATCAATTCATCTCTGATGAATAAACATCACAGGGAAATAGGGCAATGGTAACATGGCGGCCCATTGTTCCTGGATATTTGAATTGCTTTATTTCCAGGCTGGTGGCTCGTTGGAATATTAGAACTCTTTCTGAGTGATATAACGCAAGGACAGGAAACATACAGATGGATTATACCAGTAAGTGGTGTAGGGTAGTACTGTGAATGTGTATTTGCATTAAAGCTGGAAAATAAATTGGAATTTAAACAAGGAACGCCCAGCCCTTAGACTGACCACAGCGCCTTCATGAACCGGGATTCTGGACTGCTCAGGCCTAGGAAACCCATAGCTCTCTTAGGAGTTGGGCTTTGAAGGGGCTTCATCCATAAAGTCTGGTGTCTTTTTTATCCAGGGTGGGTTGACATAATAAAAAGTTCACACAGAGAATACTTGAGAATATTTAAACTTCGTGGAGAGAGAGAGAGAGACAGGAACACGGCTCTCTGAGGCATAATCACGCTGACCATTTTCAGAGGAAATTAATATACGTATTGATGCTAATGTTAGGGGAAAACAATTGTATGCAATTTATAGGTGATGAAAAACATTTGACAAGAGTCTTTTGCAAAGGGATACTTTTAAGGAATCCATGGTTGTGAGGAATGTCCTGTCAGGCATAGAGAACCGGCTTATGGACAAGAAGGAAGGAGGGTTCACAAGCAGGAACTGCCCTCGTGGAAGAACTGTAAACCCCAGAGGTTTCTAGATCCTGGGCCTAGCACCACTCTTTTGTTTCTTTTACAATTTTTCAGGAAAAATTTTTTTTCAGTTATTACATCTTCAATCTTTAGGAAAATTAAAAATAACATAAACAAAACAAAAAAAATTCCTTGAAATCCTGCCACCAATCTTAGCTTTTTCATAAATGATCCTTGTGTAAGAGGAAAGATCTAGAAAAATCTTCTGGCTTGAACAAAGTGCTACGTTCTGACAACAATGCAAAGCTTATGGCCTGTGCATAGACGGGGAGTCCTCAAAGGACAGATTTGAGGGGGCCTCACAATCTGTTCTACCCTGTTGTAGGGCCTGGCATTCTCACCGTTACAGATTCATTCATACAAGGCAAATATTAGGACTCAGTGAGTCCCCTGATGAAAGGCCAACCTCTTATTGGCCATTAACACACCTCAGCGGGGTTACTTTGTTTTAATAAGGCCAGCATCTTTGAAAGCAGAAAACAAGGCCCTGAAGGAAAGGGAAGTAGTACAGTGCTTTGTAAACTGTAGAGAGCTGTACAAAGAGTGTTATTATTGGTCCTAAGCAATGGGATTCTAGACAAAAGCTGGAGCCTCTGCACTGAAGTTATTGGACTCATCGGTCACCAATGCCAATGAAAGTCATGTATTAACAGGAAAACTATGAGTCACCAGGGATGATTGTGTAAACAATGTATGCAATCATGAGTCATGAAGGCCTAGTATGTGTGCCGACTTGTCACAGCTGAGTTGAGAATTTCCTCCGCACTGTGGAATTGTGAGCTGGGCAGCCATTGGTCCAGCTGGCTTGTGACTGCCTGGCTTTTAGAGATTATCATAGTCACTGTGATGAAAAATGCATGAAACCCTCCTACAAGCCTAGAGTGGTTGTAAAATTATTCAGCCACTTTGGAAAACAGTTTGGCAGTTCCTTAGAGGATAAACATAGAGTTACCTTATGACCGAGCAATTCCACTCCCAGGTATATACCCAAGAGAATGAAAAACATATGTTCAAAGAAAAACTTGTACATTAATGTTCATAGTAGCATATTCATAATAGCCAAACAGTGGAAACAACTCTAATGTTCATCAACTGATGAATGCACAAACAAAACATGGTATATTCACACAATGGAATATTATCAGCCATAAGAAAGAATGAAGTACTAATACGTGGGACGAGATGGATGAACCTTGAAAACATCATGCTAAGTTGAAGTCAGACAAAAAAAGACTACATACTGTATGCTTCCGTTTACTTAAAATGCCCACAATAGGCAAATCCGTAGAGACAGAAAGCTCATTAGTGGTTGTCAGGAGCTGGGGGGAGGGGGAAATGAGGAGTGACTGCTAATGGGTATGGGGTTTCTTTTAGGGGTAATGAAAACCTTCTGAAATTAGATGGCAGTGATGGTTGCGCGACTCTATGAATGTACTAAAAACCAGTGAATTATACACTTTAAATGGGTGAATTGTATGGTATGTAAATTATATCTCAATGAAACTGTTATTAAAAAATACTTGAAAATCCAAAGACTGCTTATTTTTTCCCATCTGGTGCTCAGAAAGATCTTAGCCTCCCTCCCAATACACCAAATACACATCAGCAAGCAGCCTACAGGAAAAGGTGCGGATCAAGCGGGACGGAGTAACCCGGGTGGGAGACTATTCCCCCAGGAAGCTGCCAATGCTATTTTTCTTTCATAACTGACAGTGAACACATCTAGGCCTTTTCATTTTCAGTGAAAACCCTGCATAGACTAAACAACAGAATCAGCACACAGGACCAGCCCCCAGATTACTGCTCTGGCTTTCGATTCCTGTTTCAGGAAGGAAGAAGGCCAACTCCACAAGCCTCACCCTGGCAGGTGTGTGGAGCAGAAAGAGGAGCCAAGAAATATTGATGTTGATGGAAGAGACAGAACCACACCCAGCCAGATGCTGCCAGGCCGGCGCTGAGTTCCCCTCAGTCATGTGAGGAAACAGAATGGAGATAAACCAGTGTGATGCCAGGAGCCTGTCAGATGGGTCTCTTCCCAACCAATCCTACTTCCTGCTGACAATTTTACTCCTGTACGCACAGCTTCTAGCGTAACACCCAGCATATGTGGGAGCTCAATGAATATTTGTTTAATGAATTAATAGCAACATCACTTAAGACGGCAAACAAAAAAGAAACAACTTAAATGTCCACCAACAGACTATTGGTTCCTATACGTTTACAATATACAGTAGTCCCCCCTTATCCGCAGTTTTGCTTTCTGTGGTTTCGGTTACCGCAATCAACCACAGTCTGAAAATATTAAGTGGAAAATTCCAGAAATAAATAATTCATAACTTTTAAATTGTGCACCTTTCTGAGTAGTGTGATGAAATCATGCTCTGTCCTGCTCTGTCCCGCCCAGGACATGACTCATCCCTCTGCACAGCATACCCACGCTGTATAAGATCCCCACCCGTTAGTCACTTAGTAGCTGTCTCAGTTATCAGATTGACTGTCGCAGTATCACAGTGCTTGTGTTTAAGTCACCTTATTTTACTTAATAATGGCCCCAAAGCAGAAGGGTAGTGATGCTGGTAATTTGGATATGCCAAAGACAAGCTATAAAGTGCTTCCTTTAAGTGAAAAGGTGAAAGTTCTCAATAAGAAAAAAAACTGTATGTTGAGGTTGCTAAGATCTATGGTAACTTTTATCACAGCATATCGTTACAGATGTTTTATTTTATTATCAGTTATTATTGTTAATCTATTACTGTGCCTAATTTATAAGTACACTTTATCGTAGGTATGTATGTACAGGAGAAAACGTAGTATGCATAGAGTTTGGTACTAGCCGTGGTTTCAAGCAATGACTGGGGGTCTTGGAGCACACCCCCCATGGACAAGGGGGCACTGCTGTATCCAGCATAAGGCCAGTTATTTCTATTTAATCTTTCTATGCCTGAATTTTTCCTTTTGCTAAAAGGGAGAGAGTAATGGTACCTATCTCATAGGGTTATTGTGAGGATTAAATGCGTTTAGGTATGTAACCCCCTGGCATATAGTAAGTGTGAAATAAACGTTAACTACTAGTGTTATTCCATGGAATACCGTGCAGCTGTTAGAACTATGCAGAGAAAAGACATTTTTATACATGGAAAACTTCATGATAATTTGAAAAGCAGGTTATGCAATAGCGTAAACAGTATGATTCCAAATTTTACAAAATAAACATGCATACAGAGAAAAAGCCTAGACAAATATACACGAAAATATTAACAATAGTTATTTGTAGATAGGGAACCCAAGGTGACTTTCCTTCTTCTTCTTATCTGTATTTTTTAACAATAAGCATAAATTATTTGAGTAAGTGAAAAAGTTAATAAAAATTTCACTTGATGCGAGGGCCAGCCCTGTGGCTGAGTGGTTAGGTTCTCATGTTCTGCTTTGGCGGCCCAGGGTTCACCGGTTCGGATCCTGAGCACAGACCTACACACCGCTCATCAAGCCATGCTGTGGTGGCATCCCACATAGAGGAACTAGAATGACTTACAACTAGCATATACAACTATGTACTGGGGCTTCGGGGAGAATGAAAAAAAGAAAGAGGAAGATTGGCAACAGATGTTAGCTCAGGGCCAATCTTTCTCACCAAAAAGAAAATTCACTTGATGCAAAAAAAGCATTAACACAATAATTCCTATTTGGGGATACTATTCTAAGAAAATAATGCCAAATTACAAAGAAAATATCACCTATATGAATCAGGTTAAGTATTTTCTATACTTTATGGAAAAATATATAGTGATTTAAAAAGATGGTCGTGATGTTCAAAATATTAGATGTTCAAAAATGTTAAAAAACCTTAGAATAACACTTTACAAATATTAGAAAATGCTAGTGACATTAAGTAAATTAACTAGGATAAAAATAACTGGTATCTGATCTCAAGCATATAACAAAAGAGGATAAATATCATAAGCAGAATAGACTAGAAAGTACTAGAGAAAAACATAAACAGGGAAAATAAAGCATCATCAGCAGGAGCCACATTCAACTCTCTGCCCTTGTTGATTAAAGTTAACTATACTTGTCACCTTTTGACCAGAACAGGTGGATTCTTTCTCAATGATTCACAAATTAACTTAGAAACCTCTAGACTTATTAGACATCAGTAGGGGTGTGTCAGGATGCCATCTCACTCAGGACGGCCTCGTGCCAATTCCAGCCTTTGTCTCAGTCAGAGCTGGTCCCTGCTGAAACCCAGTGGGCAGTGCGCCACGAGGTCTGGTTTGAGGATGTAGGAGAACCCCATGGCCACAGCCTAACTCATCCATTCTGGGCCCCAGAGTTCCCTTTCCAAGTTCTAGTTCACCTTACACTCAGGCAGAAACCCTTTTGAAAGTGACCTTGAAGTTTCTCAAATTTACTCCACTCCTAAGGGAGGGATTTGCTAAGTAGAGTTCTGAGGACCTGGCAGAGGGTGTTTGGGCTGAGGACATCCTGCAGAAGGAACAAGATCCAAGTCACCACGTCCTCCCTTCTACAATGTGCCTTGCGTCTTGGAGAGCTTGACGTTGTAGTTGGTTTGCATGGCCATCTGAGAGCAAAGACCTTCATGGAAGGCTCACAGAAACAGGCCTCTGCAGCCTGCGCCCAAGGACTCCAGGTGGGGCCAGTGTGGTGACTGCGGTGCTCTCTGCTGCCACCCAGTGGATCTACTGATAAAGGTCAGGTAGGAAATTTAATCCAGAGATGCTCAGTGCGGTCCCCTGACAAGTAACATCAGCATCAAATTCCTGGCTGTCCTGCAAACTCTGGGAGTGAAGCCAGCAGTCTGCTTTAATAAGCCCGCCAGGGGATTCAGGTGCACATCTAAGTTTGTGAAGCACTGGTTTAGACTAAGTAGTGATTTATGCCCTAACATGCATGAAACGAATAATCAGAGATTTCTCAATTGGAGGCAGCTGATTCTCCTTAATGATGATCCAAGATCATACCTTTTATAATAATACACCAGCCACTTTAAAAAATGTATTCCTTTCCTTCTCAGGAAAAAACAAGAAGGCATAAAACCCAACTCCTCTGCTTTTTATCCAGAATCTCCTGCCTTAAAAAATCCACTGCTTCCTTGTTTCTAGGAGTGACATCCAAAGTTCTCCAAAAATGTGGTCCCAAATGCGTTCTCTAGTATAACCTCCAATTATTTCTCCACTTCATTTATCCTGGACTGTAACGCAACTGGCTCACTCTCTGAATCCAGCCTGCATCCATGTCTTCATTCTGTTCTTTCCACCAAAGATGCACCCATCAGTAAGATTAAAGTTTCAAAATAGAAAGTTCTGAAATATTGCACCCATTTTTATGGCCCTCTTGAACACCACTTCCTCCATGAAGCCTTCCCTACTTGCCCCAGGCAATAAGGATGTTTCCCATCATGGACCACCATCACTATTCTCTTTAGTGCTTTACACTCTGCCCCTTGTGTTTTAGTTCTTAGTGGACATTTCTTATCCCTTTGAGTCCGGGGACTGAGTCCTACTCGTCTCAGCACAGGCCAGTGCTGAGTTGGTGCACAGCAAGTGCTCTTTGAAAGGTGTAAATGAGTAACTTTGGTCTCTCACAAAATAGCAGCTCACAACAAATGTTGGAATTAAAATCAATGCGATGCAAACATTGCAACCACGGTGTAACTTGGGAACCCCAGATGACGTGGGCAAGGCTGGGAAGACAAACCTCGGTAGTGTCCAAAGTCCTCTTTGGGACTCCACCACTGAGCGGCGGGGCCCTGGATACCCAATGCCCACTGATCTGCCACGCCAGAGCCACTGCAGCTGTTGGTCCAGACTCACTAGAGGTAGCCCTCTGAAGCCCTCCATCCCATCAGCCTCTTGGCTCCTTTAGGAGCCCGCCTGACAACCCAGGAGACCGCGGAAAACTCTACCCCTGCAGCTACTCCTAATATCTGGTTGGGGAAATGTTGCCTCCCGCAGATCCTGAGCCTTTGGTCTAAATCTCCTGTCCCTATCTCAGGAAGATGGGGCGACTCTGTAATTTCTCTCCCCCGAGGCTGCTCGCCCCTGTGGTCCCCATCCTCATTGCCCTCTCCAGCAAGGGTCCATATGTTTGTAATTTCTACTTGTGGAAATCATACCTGCATTCTACCTGCTGGGGGA
The DNA here is from genome assembly GCF_037783145.1 of Equus przewalskii. Classification (NCBI taxonomy): domain Eukaryota; kingdom Metazoa; phylum Chordata; class Mammalia; order Perissodactyla; family Equidae; genus Equus; species Equus przewalskii. The sequence continues at coordinate 134,097,367 of NC_091831.1, forward strand.
GAGAGACCCCAAGCCCCACACTGGAGCTGGAGCAAGGAGGTACCCTTGAAAGAGAACCTGAAAGCTAGTGGGAAGTCAGAGAGTAAAGGAATCCAAGATCCCCCAGAGAAAAATGTGTGAGAAGCAGAAAATGATCACCACAATGGGGAGCAAGAGATGGTGAAGCCTGAGTGGGCCAATGAGAAAGGACAGTCCACCAAGTAGTCTGGAATGGATACGGCCACGGCCTGGGGCTCGAGCACATGGAGGCCTAGTCATGTCCAGGCACAGGGGTTTGGATGCCTGGATCCCTTTGGAGGGCCTAGGTCTCTTCAGACAGACGGCGTTTTAACTTTAAGCTCTCTTTGTATTTGACACTACAGTCACTGAAAAAAACAGAAAGCTGTGTGGACAGCCCTCCTTCTGGATCACTTCACTGACCCACGAGTCCCAGGCCTGGTGGGCAGTCCAAGGATAGGACTCCTCTAAAGAAGGGAAGGAGGGGGAGCAGTCAGCCTGGGGGAGGGGTGTTCCAAGGCCCACACTTACCTCAGTCTTTTATAAATCCCCTCAAGTTGCTCTGATTTACTTTCCTATGAATGTGTCCAGTGGGACACATATAATTTCTGGGGCCTGGATGAAACATTGAGAAACTGCCTTGGAAGAAATAAAAGAAACCGGAAAGAGTGGTAGCTTCTGGGTAGAGACAGGAGAAATTGGGGTCAAGGATGAAGGACTTACTTTTCACTATTTTACTCTATTATACTGTTTGCATTTTTTATTACACGCTACTTAAAAAACACACTAGCCTTAATAGATAAAAATTACAAGGACAAGAATAGAGCAGTCACAAAAGGACATCTTATCAAATAAACCTCACTAACAACACAAAAGGAGATTAATCTGATGAAAGAGGCCAGTCTATTCGTCAGGAAGAGAGGTGAATTAGCAAAGCTGAGGGGCGAGGACGTGGAGGAATTGCCACATTTGTGCGTTGTTAGTGTCTGTAAACTGGTAAACCCTTCTGAAAAGCAATTTGGCAACATTTATAGAGACGTAAAGATTTCTTTTTCACTTGGTACCCCAGTAATTCCACTTCCGGTCATCTAGCTAAAGCAAATAGTTGAAAGTATGGAAAAAACTACAGATACAAAAATATTCATTGTAGGAAGACAAAATTTAGAATCCTAGACATCCAAAATATAGAGATGGTAATTGGCCAATGGGATACATTCAATGGGTTGTTATGCAGCATTTTAACAAGTGATAAAGATTACATCATATCAGGAAACATGCTTATTCTAATATTAAGTGACAATAAAACATACATAAAACCACATAAACACTGTGGTTGTAGTTATATTTTTTAAAAACTGCATAGGAAAAAGGACTGGAAGGAAATGTGCTAAAATGCTCATGGTGGCTGCATTGGACTGGTGGGGTTATTTTCCAATTTGGGGGTAATACAATCGCCCCATTTTATATGGAAGAATAAATCTGTAAAGAAAGAAATGAGGTCTGTCTTTCAATCCTTCTACTTGCCAAGCAAGAGCACATGTGAGGCCTCTTGGCAAGCTGAGGTGTGATCCTATTTTCAGAAACTTCTGGCTAGGAAATGCATGCTTAAGGAAGGACAAACACCAGAATGCATGCCTCTATCGCCATACTGTTTCAAGAACTACTCCCAGCATGTGAGGATTCCAGCAACCATGTTGAAGTTAAAAGGAAAGTTTACCAAACAAAGTTCACATTCTGATTACCAAGGGTCCAAATGGAACACAGCAAAATAAACATGGCAACCAGCACCCAGCTGGCCCTGAGTGATGTGCGCAGCATCCCTCCTCCCATCTCACCGTCTAACGGAGGCTGCAAGCACAAGGGGCCATAGAGGCAGCAGCCAAGAAACAATGGCAATTCCAGGCCAAAGCTGGGTGTTTCCAGGAATGACAGAGGATGCCACCACTCTTTGTCCTCCAGGGGAGAGAGCCGTGAGAACTTGGTCTTTGTGAGCCTCAAACTAGACATGTGAGCACCTTAGGCAAGCTAAAAATGCCATTTCCCAAACAGGCAAATAACTAGGTGTTCCTGCAAATCAATGTTCTTTAATATTGTTCACCATAGTTGAGGGACAAAAGGAAGCAGTATGCTGGGGGAAGGAAGGAGAAAGAGTATGTCTGGGGCAGTTCAGCTCTCTAGACATGCCAGACTTGGGCACTGTAGCTCAGCCAAACCAAGGCCCTGGCCAATCTCGTTTACCTTCTTTAGAAGGCAGCTAGTCATCATGCCATTAGCCAAGTATGCCCCTTGGGGGTCTCACCACTTGCCCATGCAGGTATTAGGGTACTGACTTCCCTTAGAGTATTGGTCTAAAGCAATTCTCTCCCTCTAACAGCCAGACCTCCAATCATTCTTCCACTTCATCAATCCTAGACACCAATGCAACTGGCTGATTTTCTGAATAGCGGTTGCCTTTGGGAAGGAGCAAAAGAAAGAAGACAGAGAGTGAGGAACAAAGGGGAATCTTCCACCTTATCCACAAGGTTTTCTTTCTTTTATTTAAAATTGTGAAACAGGGCCCACCCAGTGGTGCAGCAGTTAAGTGCACGCATTCTGGTTTGGCTGCCTGGGGTTCGCCAGTTTGGATCCTGGGTGCGGACATGGCACCAATCATTAAGCCATGCTGTGTCTGGTGTCCCACATATGAAGCAGAGGAAGATGGGCATGGATGTTAGCTCAAGGCCAGTCTTCCTCAGCAAAAAGAGGAGGATTGGCAGCAGATGTTAGCTCAGGGCTAATCTTCCTCAAAAAAAAATAATAAAAATTTAAAAATATATATAAAAAAATAAAATTGTGAAGCAGATATAACCAAATGCTAACCACTGTTAATTCTCAGTGGTGGCAACACAAATTCATACCAACAAAACAAACCCAAGCTCAACTGGAAACTCTCAGAGATCTGATACCATGCTGTGTTACCTTGTCTATTTCTGTCTTCCTCATATTTGGTGCTCCCTAAGAGTCTTTGTTGCTGATGTTGGTAGGAAAGTCACTATGACTAACTCCACAGCTGGCCTCTTAACATCTGGGAAGCAAGCTCTGGAAATACACTGGCAGGGCCCATGTGACAACCAGGGGGGAGTGCAATGCTTCCTGCCTGCACGCCTCTGACCACCACAGGGGTGACCAGCTCTGGCTATCCTGGGCACATCTAACCTTGCCACAGGGCCTGGGAAGGCCACACAATTTTAGAAAGCCCACAAGCATTTTGTACCATGATTTTAGAATCCAGCAGCAATGAAATACACAAAAGTAAAAGTTGCCATGAAGAGGGGGAGGTAGGAGTGAGGTAACCATTTCAGAAAATGAAGCTGATTGAGGAAGCCATGCGTGAATCAGGAACGAACACTGCTCGGGAGGGCCAGGGTTCTGGATTACACCGAGGCCGGATGAGGAGGCTGCACACAGGTTGACTGGAGGCCAGTCCTGTGTTCTACTTCTTCATTCTCTAAATGCCAGGAGAAGTCTCCCCAGGGAGAGCAGACGGAGACATGGACTATTCCTGGAGGAGCCAGGAGCCGCGGAGGCTGGAGCTTGTCACCGTCCTTCTCCGACCCCGTTTCCCTTGGCTATCTGCAAACAGCCCTGTATTCATGGCACCCGATGAAAGGAAGGCAGCTCCAGGCTGAGACCGAACCCAGCAAACCAAGGAGCTGGGCTGGCGGGCTTACCAGTCGGCCCTTTCAAAGGCAGGAGGGCATTTAACAAGAGACACCTGTTTATCTTAATCTCCAAGCCCTTTCCTGGAAAACAAGCCCGCCCTGGAAGGGCCAGCAGACCCAGAGGCAGTTGGAAGGAGGTGAAACAGGCTGGCAGCCTGCAGCTGGCCGGAGAGGGCCTCACAGAGAGGAGTGGGCAGGCCTCGCTCTCTGAGAGCAGACTTGCAATCCAGAAGCCAGGGCGCTGTGACCTCAGACAGACCTCCCAGCCTTTGTGCCGAATGTCCCCAGCTAGGGAAGTCAGCGGTGACTACTTTGGAGGGGCAGTTGGGGGGAGTGTGCAAGGTCCGGGGCAGCCCTGGGCTGGTAAGAGCAGCGGAACTGGGGCTTCATCCCAGCCCCAGTTTACTAGTTGGTGACTTCAGGCAAGTTATTTCTCTTTCTGAGCATGTTCCCTGACACGGGAAAGGGGGTAACACCACCCACCTCATAGGGTGCAGATTATAGCAGATGAAAGACAAAGATTCCTGGCCCATAGGAGTTTGCCCAGTCACAGCTTCTACCCTGTTAAGGGGTTTTAGGTGTTAAAAGACGAATCTTGCTACTGCCCCAAAATACCACTGGGTCTGTCCACAGGGCAAAACTGACTCATTTTTGCAGTCCCTGGGTGGGTTCAGAAGGGGTGTGTGCAGATGAGGACAGGGGTACCTACATGCCCCACCCCCACTCCAAGTTAAGGAGCTCAGGGGCCAGTTTCCACCGCTGGAGCCCTAACGCTCCCAGGAATGAACGGCTGGGCAGAGGGCCCCTTCCTTCAAGATGAGCTCCTGCACATAGCTCTAAGTCTGAGCTGCCTGTGCCCTGCAGATTTTCTCCCTCCCTGGACACGGTGGGCCCCCTGCCCACTCGCAGGGATCCAGAGCCCATTCCCACTGGCACTGCTCCTCCCAGCTCAGCAGAGACTGTCCTGCCACCTCCGTGAAGTCCGCCCACTGCTGTCAAGCCCAGGGTTTCCAGACTCCTGCCCAAACTCCCAGTGCTCCTCAATCAGCAACTCTGGGGCAGGGTTTATTAATGACCTCAGTTGACAGTGTTCCACTGGGGAAAATCTGCTGATTTCAGGCTGCAGGTGCAGTTCTGAATGTAAGACTAACATGAAAGGTACACTGCACAATGGAGATTATTATTGCTATATGCCAACCACCACCCAGATCAGGCCCAGACAAGTCCAGCTAGCACAGCACCAGGGGAACGCCGAAGATAAAATGAGATCCAAAGATCACGGCAGCAAATGGCACCAGGGACAGCGAGGCTAGAAGAGCAGCTGGAAATCTGTGACTCGCCACATCCATCAGGTCTGTGGCTTCAAAGGTTAACTGGGATTTTCACCTTTGATGGCCACTCAGAGCGGAGGCAGCCAGCTCTCGAGTTGCAAAGAAACCTGCAACTGAAGGGGAGATCCCGAAGAGGCAGGATCAGGCCGCCTCAGGAGCCCCTAACACAGGATCCAATGAAAGACCTTTGTCCTCCGGGGCCATGAGAGGCAGCAGAGCTTCCAGGCGCAGTGTGAACTCCAGAACCAGACCCAGGCTCCAATCCTGCGCTGCCACTTCCTACCATGTGCCTTTGGGAGGGTTAGTAACTCCCTCTGCCTGGGCTGCCTCACTTGTCACACTAGCACCTGCTCAGGGGGTGGGAAGGATCAACTGAGTCACTACGTGTAAGGAGTTTAGAACAATGCCTGACACAGGGCAGGTAAGTGCTTTAACACATTAGCTATTGAATTGTCTATGGTCTCAGGGAAATGGGGGTACTGACTATGGACAGAGGGCTTACAAAGCACAAGGAAAAATAGACAAATTTGGTGACGCATAAATATATAAAAATATGAAGAATCAACATTTATGTCTAATTTCCACTTAGTTTAATAATCACCATTTTTGTAACTACACTGACAGCTAGCTCCTAAAGGTCCTAGGCTGTGGCTCAAACCTTGTGTCTGCCACAGCACCTGGCCCACGGGGGCAGGTTCTACTCCATGCGCTGGCTGCTTCCTCCAGACGTGACCTACAGCAAAACACCCAACATCTGTCCCCCAGCCTCAGATCACTTACCTGCCGAGGTTTCTGCAGTTCTCATAAAATTGTTTAATTTTGTTTACCCAGAAAGACCCTGGAATCATGCTCCCCGTTCCTAAGGAGTTGTTGACAATCTGTTGTGAGACCAAGTGAGATTCTGCACGGTGGGAACATTGTAAAACCCTACCCCACCGCCCCCAACGACACACACACACAATCAGCATCATTGTTGAGTCTTTCGGAACCGCAGTGGCACATTTCCCAGCCTTCGTAAACCCGGCATGGGCACATGCTCACATCTTGCTTTGCTGGTGGAGATGGGCTGGGCCTCTGGTCGTGCAAGTACACGTCCGAGATGATTTTCAGCGCTGTGCACTCAGCAGCTCTGCGAGCAGGACCACATCACGCTGATCCCTCTGCCAAGCCTGGGATTTCTGGATTTGAGGCTGCTAAGCCTCTGATGGGCATGGTGTCGAGTCATTTTCCCCTATCATTTGAAAACTTAGAAGAGAAAAATTTCTGGCTAATGACTGTCTTGCAACAAAGACAGGATCACCGTAACTATCCCCAAGTTCAAAGAAGGAATGCCAAGAACGCGGAGGGAGGAGCTGCAGGCCTGGAAGGACTTTTTCCCTTTGGCTCTCGGCTCCTGAGTCACATTCCTCAGCAGCCCTAAGGGAGAGGTAAGCTCTCGGGATCTCTTATTCCCACCATGAGGACCCTGGCAGAGGGGCCAACGAAAGAGGCCTAAATACAGATTCAAAAGCAAATGATACCAAAAGGGTGTCTGTTACTACAAATGATAAAATTACACCTCAATAAACCTGACTTTAAAAAGAGGCAGACAATTTACACAAAGGCAGGGAATACTTATTAAAATCAGAAAATCTCAATTTGTATTTGAATGCTCCATTTAGTCAGGAAAAGGGGAGTCCAGGGCTGCAGGACAGCTGGATGGGCGGGATATTTACATCACTGGGGGCTCCAGGCAGAGCCCTGAGCAGGAAACAGCAGCCACCTGCGGCCACCCAAAGAGTTTAATGAAGAGGGGCCCTGGAGGGTGGACTGTGTCACCGGAACCCCCAAGGGCTGCGAGGGACAAGGAGGAACAGCAGCAGGAAGCCGCGACCACCTTTAGCACTGGAGGCACGAGGAAGAGGTATGGTCACCCATGGCCCGTGGGAGCTGCAGCCACAGCCGGAAACACTGCGCGAAGCAGGGAGGGATGAAGAGGAAGGCCCGACCTCCGCCTGCTCCCGCGAATGAGAGTGGTCACTGGCCATGGAGGGAACCCAGGGCCCGCAGGGATCAGCCTCCAGGGGACAGGCTGGAAAAGGGATCTGAAGACAAAGACTGAGCAGCACAGGGCCCTCCTGTAGCGAAGTAACTTCCGTTTCCGGTAAAATGGAGACCAAGGTACCTGCTGTCAGCCTGCTATAAATCAAGAGAGATTATGTGCAAACTGTGATTGCAGGAGAACCCTTTTTAGTTTAGGAACAAGGGAAAAACAGGGGTGCCTGTTCATTCTCGATTATTAACACACTTCCCCTTTTGCTATTTTCCGGAAACAGGCAGTTTGGATTTCTCAGACTATCACAACCATCAGGCACGTTGATTCAGTATTTACCACTGACCCACTCCCACCCTTCTATTTCAGAAACCGTCCCGGCCTGGAATGCCACCAAGTTCCACTTCCTCAAGTAGCATCCAGCCATTCACCTTGACTGTTTCCTGGCGGACACAGAGCCACATTGTGGAGAAAACAAGGGAGTCAAAACAATGGGGGAGTCGAGATTCCCGTCGGGTGATGCCGTTTATTGAAAGACAACCTTGCTTTATCCAGTTCCCTTACATGGAGGTAGCTGCATAACAATGTCTCTTCCCCATGACAAATCAAAGCAATCAAACCATCCCCCAAAGCAGAAACGCAACAGAGTAAGCCTATGGGCATTGTCAAATAACACTCAGAAACAGGAAAAAAATTATAAAGATATAGGATGATTGTCTCCTCAGTATTGCATTTGGCCACATATTTGTTTATTAAATAAAACTTTTTTTGTCCTTTTAAGCTAGCTAAAGAAAACATTCTTGAGTAGGGTTAGTTCTTAAAGCAACAAACAGAAAAAAAATATGTGTATATAATAAAATCAAAGAATGATAGTATGTCAGAGCTGGAAAGGACCGTGGGCCCTGGTCCTCGTTTGTTCTGGGTAATCTGCAGCTCTGAGAGTGCATGCCCTGTCAAGGTCACCGCGGTAAGATGAGCGAGGACTTGAAAACACCTCTCAACTCTCAGTCCAGTGTTCTGCCCACCCAGCTACACTGAGTGCATCTAGCTCACTGTCAGCTGCTCTGCCACGGAGGAGGATGGCACATTTGTTAACACTTAAAACAGCCCATTTTTAGGGTAAGGGTGCAATCTTGGAATGGCGAGCTCTGCTCTCTTTTCATGGGCAGTTTTGCTTCCTGCAGCCAGCCTGACGGCTACCAGAAGGAATTGGCCAGAACAATAGGCAGCGACCTTCCCACAAACCAAGACAGACACTCACTCCCAAGCTTCTTGGGCCTCCGACCTTTCTTGTCTCCAAGCTGTAGCTGTGAGTGGGCTGAGTCACTTCCAGGCAGACTTCCTGGCAAATACGTAATGATGGCGGAAGCAGCGGGAAATCAGGAACACACTGAGGGTCGAACGAAGATCCCCGGGAGTTCCAGGGAGCTAGTCAAGCACCCATAGGCTTGTCACATCCCCAAGAGGACAGAGGGGCTCCAGGGCTGGGTGAGGAGGGGCTCAGCCTCTGTGTCTGTATGACTGTTGTCTATCACCCCCGTTCCCCTGACTGTGCTCCAGGAGGGGAGGGATTTTGATCCGTTTTATGCTCTGCTGTAATCCCAGTGCCAAGGACCGTGCCTGACACATCGTAGGTGCCCAAAAAATGTTTGCTAAATGAATGAATGGCTAAAAGAAAGAATTTCTCCACACTCGAAATAAGTAAGCAGAGGCAAGAACCACTCCCCCCAGCAGAGGCTTAGGATGGCTTGGCTCTCCTGCTCCAGGGTTGTCACCTGTGGGGGGGAGGATGACACCAGCCTTTAGACCAGGCTGATCACTCTGAATCCTGTTTGGTGGGCTCTGTGACATGGGGTAGGTAAGGCACTGAAATCCCCTGCTCCCGGTGGCAACAGTTGTGGAGTTCTCTGTCCACAGGCCTCCCATCTATCAGGATGCTAGGAGACACTGCTGAAGCAGCTGAACACTGTCACTTCTGCCCCTATACATGTACCCAGCTCACAGGGTTCTCTCCCTGGCCATCGCCCTGCTGAGCTGCTGTCCCCATGCCCTGACCCTGACCTATGGGAGCCTAGCTGTGATGGGACCTGGCCTCGGGCATGCCTGGGGACTGTCACAGTGGGAGGTGACACCAGGAAGGCCAGGAGGAGGCACTGGGATACCCTGCAGCCTCCCAATGCCATGCTCCCTGTAATTGTGTCCCAGTGACGTGGACTTGCCCCAGACTCATCCAATCCCGGTCACTTTGTGCCTGGTGCTGGCCAGTGTCCCTCCATCCCAGGAAGTTGGAAGGAGCCTTCCAGTTTGCACAGACTCACCTCTGTCTGACTTCTATTTCTTTCCTCCCTCTCCTGACATAAACCTGAGATTCTGCTTAATCTGCCTCTTGTCTACACATCCCCCAGCCTTCAAGAACTTCTTCCTCTTCCTTCCTACTCACACCCTCACACCTGCTCATTTCCTCTCCCCCTCCCTTTTCCCACGACCTTACTGAACACCTCCCGCTTCCTCCTCACACCTAGGTCCATGAACCCCATACCCTCCTACTTCCCAGCCAGCAACCACCCCATCCAGGGACAGAGAGAGCACAGTTTGGAGGCCTGCTGTGGCAGAAGGGAGGAAAGGACCACTGAGAAATGACAGTAAGGCCCCATCCTTCCAGAAACCACATCATTTGTCAAAAACCCACCCACCTGTGTAAAAGAAATTGCACCTGGTGACTGAGAATTGGTCTCAGCGTGGTTCAGAAATTGTAACAAAATTCTAGATAAAATAAGCAACCAAGGCCACAGATACACCTGACCTTCTGACCTTCTCCCCCTCCGTCAGCAAGCTGTTTACCACGGCCCCTCGAGTTTCTCTTCTCAGGATTAACTGTCCCTTATCATTATAATTTCTTTTTTCCAACTCTGATGTCCAAAGTGGTCTTTATTCTACCTTCTCTCTCACCTCTGCTCCTTAATACTTAAAATCTAGTGGCTTCATATTTTAAAAAAAAAATTCAAGATAGATGTGTGACATTTACAAACAAGCCATCCAATGAAGCCTCTGAACATTGCAAAATGGAAGAGCAGCAGTCCATGAGAAAGTCTGGTTTAAAATATGTACAGCTCACACATCATTTCCTCCTCTGCAAAGTGGCTGTTTAATAATAACTAGCATTTTGGACCTGTTGTCTTGGTGGAGGGAGGGGGGCAGGAGCAGCAAATGCAAATGGTGCTGGCAGATAGCTGTAAAGAACAGGGGCTTCATCTGCCAAATTATATTTTCCAAAACACCCCAATGGGTGGTGGCCTCAACATTTAAACTGCAATAGCTCCCCGGCTAAGCTATGAGAGCCGTGCTCCCACTGTGGGATCCTAGGAGGACTGTAACGTGGAGGAATCGGCCTGTGATGTGAAGAGGAGGTGATGGGCCTCTGCTCCAGATGGGTGCTCCCTTTCCTGCCCCCTGCTGCTGGCGGCTGCAGGTCCCTCTGAGGAATGACGGGCCACCTCCACAGCCCTGGAAGTGCACTTAGATCTGGCTGGCGGCGGTGCTGTCCTTAGGGAAGGTGTAGCTCAGCGGTGCCTCATAGAGGCTCCCCCCGTCGGTGCTGAGGTCGTCATCGTCATCCATGTCATCCAGCACTTTACTCGGCAGCTTCTTAAGTCTGCTGAAACAACAGGGGGCATGTTTCCTGGCGCTAGACTGGACTGAGACTCATGTCTGATCTGGAGATGAAGGAAGGGTCTTGGGTCCCTGTCTCTTCACCCCACCAAGTGGCACAGAAGCACATGAACTGAACTGGTCTGCAGTTGATGGTTCCTTCAGCCACAGGGCACAAACCGCCCACCTCTCAGCACAGGAGGCCAGTGCTAATAGGTTGGGCTGGGCACGCCTGGGACAGGATTAGGAGTCCTGATTGCTCCCTTTGCCTCAAGCTCCAATGTGGCTCATGAGGGTGCTGTTATTGATCCTGTCTTAATTTAAAATGTTGATATCTTGTTCACCATGGGTTGTTTGCCTTAATTTCTAATAGCGCATTAAATATTATCTATCTTGATTACTGAGATTTTTGGTGCCCCTTAAATGCTGCACCCTAATGCCGGCCCTGGGGCCAGGTTCTTGACAGACAGACCCAGTTTATAGGACTTTCTAGGGGCTGGAGCCTTCTGTCTATTTCTAAGAGAACTCCCTGAGCAGCCAGCATAGGCAGCCTCTAAGAAAGGCTCAGCTCCATGGATGAACATGAACCTGATCACTCCCTCACCCCATTTTCCCTGGGGAAGGGCAGGTAACCCCTCACCCCATCCCCTTAGGACCATGGCAGGGGAACTTAGAGGCAGCTCTCTCCTGAACCCAGGCTCGGGATATCCCAGTCCTCATGAATATTTGAGCCAGAACCTTATCTTATTTCTTCCTAAGTCATGTAAAAAGGCAGGAGACCTACGAGCTGGTCCGTGAGCTGCCCCCTGCAATGGTGGTATGAACCAGTCTTACCTGCTCTGAGACTCAGTTCCCCCTTATGGACAACAGTGACAATACCGGCCCAGCTGACATCAGGGCATGGCCTAAGGATGGCACATGTGAGGCCCTACTGAGCACATGGGGCGACTGAAGTGGACACAGCCACTCTCATCTCTAGGATGGGATGACTCCAAAAGGAGACAATAAGGAACTGGCTTGAGACAGCAGGAGTAAGAATGTTCTGAAAGCACTGAGCCCTCCTTCAGTGTCAGGGGGCTTATGTTCCCTGTGGGGCCATCCGAAAGTCCCCTTCCCCTTGCCCACCTTAAGTTCTTCTTCATGGAATTGAGCTGTCCCTGCAGCTGCTCATTCACATCCATCTGCTCCTCCAGCTCCCTCTGTAGCTTCTTTTTCGAACTTTCTAGTCTGTCGATTTCCTCCTCAGCCTCCTCCACCTGTCGCTTCATTGCTTTCAAGCGCAAGCTCAGCTGCATTGGGAAAGAGGGCAGGTTGAGTGCTGGCCGGCCCAGCTGGGATGGAGAAGAGCCCCAGCATGGACAGGCCAGCGGTCCAGCCACCTCCTCTCCAGGCAACCAAGATAAGGCAAAGGGGGACAACTGGTCTCACTGGAAAGTGGAGATAAGACCCTAAGACTGCTTTTAAAAGCCAAGGTCAGGGTTTGAAGTTTGCTGAAATCGCCTACTAAGTAGGCTAGAAAAGCCCCATTCTATGACATAACTGGGTAGAGTGGAAAGAGAGGACTCAGTTCACCACCACTCCATCGCCCACCCGCGGAGGCCTCGCCCCAGCCTGGGACATAAAATCTCATCCGAGAATGACTTGCAGGGTGTCCCTCACCTGGTCCTTCTGATCAGTCAGCGACAGGTGCTCATCGTCCACCTGCATCACCAGTTCCTTCACCTTCCGCTCCAGCCTTCGGTTGCTGAGCTGGAGGCTGGCCCGGTCCCTGGAAGGGCAGAGGAGGCAGAACGAGGCACCCTCTCATCCCAGGCCCACAGAAGGCCCAGCCCAGGCTGCGGGGTAGGGGAAGCTCCAGCCAGGGCTGCCTGGTCAACTCAAGGCTGGGGGGTCAGAGGGATGCAAAGCTTAACAGGGGGAAAGTGCAGCCCATTAGACAGATGAGGAAACAGGGGCTCCGAGAAGGAGAGTGACTTGCCCAAGGCTGCAGACCCAGTGAGGGGCTAAGCTGGGACTGGACCAGCCCTGAGGTCTTCCATCTCAAGCTTTCCTTTATAAGGCACAGGGTCATAGCTGCGAGACTGTGAACGTTTTGTGTCTACTCCAGGCTGCTCCAGCCCAGCCCCCAGAAGTCCTACTAAAAACATAATGTAAAGTGCTATATGCATGCGCATATACACAAATACCCACAGACACACACACCTTCTAGAAGAGTGAGGGGCCATGAGTCAGGACTGAGGCTGGTCAAGTTCAACCTGTGCTGGACTCGGGCTGCAATGTGAGAGCTAGCTGCAGAGAATCCTGGTGTTGGAAAGGAGGGTGGTCATCTCATCCCACTGTGGGGGGACCTGCCCATTTCTGACAGATGGCCCCTTGGCCTCTGCCTGAATACACACAGCCCCCATGGCGGCATCAGCCCCCTTTCCTCTAATCTGGCTCAAACTCAATAGCTTATGAGGCAGCCTGTCTTACTGAGGGGATGGAGAAAGGAGCAGCGAGTACGGAGAAAGGCCTTAAGGGTGGGAGTCTTGAGTTTTAGCCCAGCTACACCAATATTCAGCCAGGCTACCTCCCTCAAGTACTTAGGTGGGTGGGTTTCGGTTTTCTCATCTGTAGAAAGGAAACAATAACCTCCAGGTTGTCCTTGCTCTGGGAAGGAGTATGGGAAGAGATAGAAACGTGAGCGCACTCTGTGAGGTGAATACCACTGCCCACCAGGCCTCTACACCACAGCTGGGCCGCCTCACCTCTCCTCGCTCTCCAGACGGTCCTCCAGCTCCGCGATCCTGGCCTCCATCTGCACCACCAGCCCCTCTTTGCTGGACCTGTAGGACCCTTCCAGGTGGACAATCCGGCTCTTTAAGTCCTTGTTCTGGAATCAGAGAGGGAGACTGTGAGGGGACGGATGTCTGCCACACTCTGTGCAGAGCAGGGCAGAGGGAGGGCCAGCATTTGGTCAATGACTGTGATAAACAAGCTTTCACACCGGGATACGTGGCCCCGGGGGACCTGGGGAGACCAGGGATGGTTCCAAGGAAAGGCCTTGCACTCCAGTCCCGGTAGGCCAAAAGAAGAGATTCTATCGCATTCCCTTACAAGCCTGCGTGAGATCACTAGCATGGCCTGGGACTCCCGGATGTCAGGCCAATGAGCTTGGCGTTGGCCTTTTATAAACCTACTGGCAGGAGAAACGTGCTCCTTCACCACTATCAGGCATCCTATTCACTGAAGAACTTACATGAATAGCATGTAAAAGAAATAACGATTCAAGTAAGCTTTATTAGCAACTCGTGTGTTTGACGGCACTGGTGCTTTACTATCCCCTTTCCATTAGAATTTAGCCCTCTTTAGGGTCTAGAAAACAAGACTTACAATTCTACCTTCCCCCTTGGAAGCTGCTAAACTTCCAAGCATATTTAACATTATTGGGAAAAACGTCTCTGCACAAGGCCTCAGAAATACCTCTCTCAGGTGAGTTACACCCCAGAGTCCCTGGGGCACTAAGCAAAGGAGACACCACTGAGGGAGTCTAGTCCAAAGCTTCGGGGGGGCGGGGGGGGGGGGCAGTGCAGGGGGCCAGCTGCCCTCACCTGTCTCTCCAAGGAAATCTTGTCACACTCCAAATCTTGCCTCACAGCTCTCTCCTGAAGCAGCTCGTTTCTTATCTGCTCCATCTACACCAAACAGAGCAGAAGCTCAGAGGTTAGAGGGGCTATTCCCATATCCTTTGTGCTGACATGCTTCCAGGTGCTAGTTCTAAGAACCAGACAGCTCCTCTTCATGACGGGGGCCTCCTGCCAGCTCCTCTGGGGTGCAGGAGCTGTTTCTTACATATTCCTGGATTCTCAATGATTACAAAGATAATGACACAAATAGCAATAATAGTCAAAGCTAACCCTGCTGTTACGAGTTGAATTGTGTCCTCCAAAAAAGATACATTGAACTCCTACCCCCAGTACCTCAGATGCGACCTTATTTGGAAACAGGGTCTTTACAGAGGTAATCAAGTAAAAATGAGGTAGGCCCGAATCCAATATGACTGGTGTCCTTATAAAAAGTGGAAATTTGCACGCAGAGACAGACAAGCAGACAGGGAAGACAGCTACGTGAAGAGAGAGACGGGGAGAGAATGCCAGGTGAAGACAGAGAGTTAGAGTAACATCTACAAGGCAAGGAACTTCGAAGATTGCCAGAAAACTCCCAGAAGCCAGGAAGAAGCAAGGAAGGATTCTCCTACAGGTCCAGAGGGAGGACGGCCCTACTGACATCTTGATTTCAGACTTTCGGCCTCCAGAACTGTGAGTCAAGTTCTAAGGTCAGCTGGTTCCTGGGACTTTGTTACAGCAGCTCTAGAAACTGATACACCTGCTCAGCACACCACATGCACTATCCTCTTATATCCCAGAACAACCCTAAGAACTAGGTAATACTGTCTCTATTGAGGACATTGGGGCTTGGAGAAGTCGGTCAAGTTGTATGGTGACCAACCATCCCAGCTTGCCCAGGACCAAGGATGTGCTCAGGACGTGGGACTTTCATGCTAAAACTGGGAAAGTCCCAGGCAAACGGGGACGAGTCAGTCACCCAACATGCCCGAGATCTGCACAACTAGTAATGGGGGAGCCGGTTGTTCCCCTAAGCTCCTGACTGCCGCATTATAAGTTCAGACTTCAGAATGGGCTTCCACAGTAAGCATATCTCAGACGCTGCTAGATTTCTCCGTTCTTATGCCAGAAACAGAAGTCAGCAAGAACACTGGGCAGCTCCAGGTGACCCAGCAAAGGTTAAACATTCCTAAGGGTTTCTTCTATGTTAATAGGAAACGAGCCTAGCTGGGCAGCATCCGGGAAAAAAATTCCATTGCCTGCCTTTCGCAATTTCCGTTCCTGACTCTCACTGGGCTTCAGCAGCAGGGAAATGAGCGCCAGAGATGGAAGCCCTGGACCCTATTCCCAGGACCATCCAGCAGAGGGCAGCCTGAAGAAACCAGGAGAACTAAGAAGGTGAGCCCATAAAACAAAACCACTCTTTCCATCTTAAGGTCAGGGTCCGACTGAGGTAAGAGGTGCATACACAGGATGCTCCCTGGATTCCTGGGAGGCATCTGTAACAGGCTCACCCGGCCTGGCCTCAGCTTGGATTTTCACCTTCTGTACGAGCAAGTAAAAGATAAACTCAGTCCCTTCCCTCCATCTGCCTGGAGAGCAAGAACTGGGGGTCCCGGGAATAATAAGAGAAGACACCACCACGTTGAGCCAGGCTTGCATCTGCTCCCATCTCCCACTGACCCGACCATGGTGTGTGCATGGAATGACAAGCAGAGTGGTGTGGCCAGCCCAGTGGGCAACAGGGAGTGGTAAAGAACAAGGCTGGTGATGGGCGAGGCATGGACATAGATGCCTCTGATACCACAGGAGGAAGCAGGGACTCTGCCACAGGGGAGGGGTACCCAGGTGGTCAAAAAATGCCTACATGTTTGCACTTCTGACAGGCAGGCTTCTAAGGCATGAGGGTTCAGAACTTTACGGCAGAGGAAAGGGAGGCCCAGGGCAGCTATACAAGGAACTGGAGAGAGCAGGACTAGAACCCAGGCCGAGCCTGCACCCTACCCACTAGGAGCCTACTCTCTCTGGACCCACGACCCACTCAGTGAAAAGGCTTCCAACAGACCTAGGATTCAAATACAGCTGTCACGTAAACACCAAGACCCGGGAGGCAGTGAGTCTCCTTAGGTCATCCTTGTGTGCAGCAGTGAAAAGACACCAGCCCTGCAAGGGGTCAGCAGGCAGAGCCCAGAAAGCTCTGCCCGCAGCCCTGCTCCCACGCTGCCTGATCCCAGGGCCCTTGAGAATCACATGCTGTAGAGAGGGCATCAGCAGTGTTCCTGTAACTGTTCTACAAGCAGAGTGCACAGGTAATGAATGCAGGCTCACAGCCCCACTCCGAGCGTGGCTCTGAACCAGCTGACACCACGCCCCAGGGCGGACGTCAGCATAGCTGGGCCACAGGACCCAGACATGGCTCCCGGGGGAAATCGTTCTGTTCACACCCCCGGGGCAGCGGAGGCCAGGACCTCACTGAGGACATAGTTAAACTTTCACTGCGAGGAGAAGCAATTACACAGACAAGCAGCCCCGCTTCCCTTTCTGGCTCTGCGTGCACTTGGGTGTGACCTTGATCGTTTCACCTCTGGGATGCAGATTCCTTGTTTCTAAACTTGAACGAGACAGTCTGTAAGGGCCCCTCAAGCTGGCCTGTGATACAGTGACAGCAGTTTTGGTGGCTCCTCCATCCTTCAGGGTGCTGTGAGGCTCTCCTTTTGTGGAAGCCAGAGGCCCCTGCCTCCATCCTCAGGCTAGAGTAGGCATCCCAACTCTCCAGGCATTTAGGAGGGTCCCTGGAAAAGACCCACTCTGTCAAGGTGAGAGCAAATGTGTTTGTAAACAAACACACTTGTGTGCTGGGGGAGGGGTTGTCTTGGAATGGTGGAGTGGGTTTGTCCATTTGTTCAAAGTATATTATGGCCCCTAGGCTGGACATTGTGACAAAAAGACCAACAGAGTACCTGCCCTCATTATAGCCTCATGGGGGACAAACACACAAGCCTTGCACATGTGGTCAAGGTTACCATGATGGGGAAGGACAGTGTGCCAGGGTGGGACACACGGCAGTGGTCACAGCCCAGACCTGGCGGGGCAGTGAAATTCTCCACAGAAAGGGACGCTAAGCTGAGATGTAACTGAGAGGTCAGGGTCAGGCAGGGTAGAGAAAGGGGCAGGAGAGGAAATGCAGCTTTCCAAGCCGTGGGACCACCATGAGAAAGAGCAGGAGGCCAGCAAGAGAAGGGAGTGCTGGGAGAACTGAAAGGGCTGACTTGGCCACTCGGGGAGGCAAAGGGACAGGTTAGGAGATGAGGTGGAGAGGCAGAGAGGGAGCAGCCACACAGGGCCGGTTACAGTCCAGTGACAAGAGCGCACGCCTGTACTGCACTTACTAAATCAGGTCTTCAACATTTTCATAGTCTTCTCTCATTTAATCCTCACCACCACCTGAGGCAGTACTCCTAACACCCCCATCAACCCTAGAGTCCAGGAGAGGCTGTGGATACTGGTGTGGAGATTGGGTGCCACTAGGTGAAGCCACAGGATAGATGAGCTCACCAAGGAGAAAACGTATGAAGAATGAGGAGGATCCAGGACCATCTGGAGCCACGCCCTGGGGAGCCCTCCCCGCTGCACCTCACGTTAGGCAGGGAGAAAACCAGGATATTGACCTGTGCCAAAAGCCGAGAAGGCTAAGGACTGAGGGAAAAGCACCTGGGCTGGACAAAAAGTTCGCTCTGGAAGACTCGGTGGAGAGGGGAACTGGGCCACTGAGATTGGGAAGGCGCCAGTCATGAAGAGCTGGGGACATGCCTCTCCTCTAGAACTCCAGCCGTGAGGAGAGGACACTGTAACCAGAGGGCCAGAGAGGTCATGAAGGGGTTTGCATAGAGATGCCCCACACCTATTAGCAGGCAAGGGTGAGAATCAGGGAGGAGGGAAAAGTTACAGATGATGGACTATGACAGGAAGACTGACCGGCCAGTGAGGGAGGGAGGGATCCAGGCCCTGCTCTGGGCTGAGCGTGAAAGTGGGAGAGAAACTCTTTCTCTGAGCCAGAGAGCGAGCATCACTCAGGTCTTGGGGGGAGGCAGCCTCCTGTAGCTCAGAGGCACGGGAAGGAGGGAGGGAGGAACGGAGGGAGGGAAGGAAAGGGGATTATCTTCCCCAAAGTGAATGGATAAGGAAGAATTGGAGGCTTACAGAGAAAGAAGGAAATTTAGAAATTTAGTTGCTGCGGTTGTGAGGCCAAAAAACACCAGAAGACAATAAAAGGCTGGCAGAGCAGAGGCAGGGGTCTCAGTGCAGCTGTAGAGCATCTGCTTTTAGGGGTCAGGCGGTGACTTTTGCAGCTGGGCTCCGGGCCTGAGGACCGGGGAGGGAAATACCAAGAATCAAGAGCCCCTGGTGACAGGCATGAGCGCATTAGTCCTCTCAGCCCTCTCTCAGGCAGATGTTAGCGCCTCCATTTTAGGGTGGGAGGTTCGGGAAGCTTGAGAGCAGTTCTGGGATTCTAACGCACGCTTTCTGAATAAAAATCATATACTCCTTTTCTCTCTCTCTCTCAGCAGACTGGTAGGACCCAGGTCTCTCAATGAAGGGTAAATCCTACAAGGAGGGCGAGTTCAGGCGGGAGCTTCGGAGCCCAAAAGGAAGAAGCATCTACCGTGGAGTGAGAGAGAGAAGTAAGTGAGGGATTCCAGGATCACCGAGGGGTGCGTCACACAGCACCGGGCCCAGGCTGGGAGGTCAGGACAAACCCTGTGACTTAAAGAAGCGGCCACTGGCCAAGGCCTTGCTCCCCCCATGCCCCCGACTGGAAAATCTGGATACTGCCAGGAAACGGGCCTTCGGGAGCAGAGGAACACTCAGAGAGGCAGCATCCTGGGGGGCTCCGCAGGTTCAAGACCTCCCTGGAGAGCCCGGGCAAATGGTGACTCTCCAAGAGAACCACAAAACAAAATCATCAGTATTTATACCCCGCCACCTCCCCTCAAAAGATGGCGATTAAAATGGAACTGCAAAATAAATCAGAATGAAAAACAGGAAGGACTTCAAGTGTAAGCATAAAACATAACAGTTACGGTGACCCGGTGTCCATTTTTCTTGAGTCTTTTGGAAAACAAGGCTTTTGGTAAGCATGATAGGCTTCCTTCCATTCTTCAAAAAGGACAGCCTAACACTAAATTCTAAAATAAATCCAGCCCGTGGAGCCTTACGCAAGGAAAACCACGTGGTGTTATGGATGCTGTCCCAAGGACGGGTTTCACCGTAAGCCAGAAGTGTTTTAGCTGTTCTCCAACACAGTGACTCCTAGGACTGGCCTATTACCTTGGGAATATTCCCCATCACATTCTTCTCACCCTGGGCCACACTGGCAAAAAAAAAAAAAAAAAAAAAAAAGGCCTCTGGCTTGGCCAGCTTCCTCCTTTGGAGCAAAGAAGTAAATCTGAGACTAGGAAAACACTTCCTTACATAAGCTTAGTGCTTTATGTGCTGTTTACCCTTCAACTATATTAAATAGACCAAACAAAAACTTTCCAGTCAAATTAAAAACAGAACAGGAGCTGAAGGCAACAGTTTTCCACAGCTGGATTGAAAGAATGCTAAACCTGAGCATTTCAATCGGAAATCACAGTATCAGATTCCAGTGGTTCTATGTCAGAGGCACCCGTGACCTGAGCCAGCTCTCAGGATTAGAAGCAGCTGCCTTCTGGGTTAATGAAAAGCCAGAGATATTTATGATTGCTAATAACAATATTTAAGCCCCTCACCTGTGTTTACCATCGGGCTGTAAAGGGTCGGTGAGCCTACACTCCTGGCTGGTATTAAAAATGGTACTCAATTACAAGAAAGGAAAATTATTATTAACCAACTGTACCCATTGGGTTGTTAGCAGCCAGTACAATAGGAGGCAGTTCTGAGACTAGGATTATTTTAATTTAAAAAAAAAAAAAGAAAGAAAGAAATCCCATTATGATCTTTTACTCACTGACTGCAAAGAAACCTTATATTTCTCAGTCGCACATCCTGGGGGTTGAATCCCCCTGGTGCAGACTGAGGAGCAGGGGTGAGCCAGCCACTAGGGAGCAGCTCCCGAAAGTGACTGCAGAAGCCTGAAAGTTTATCCCCTGGGATTTATCCTGCTGTTGCCAAGGCAACAGGGCAGCCTTGCTCAGCCCCTAGAAAGACCAGGAAGCCACTCAAAGCTCTAGAGTTGGTATTTTTCCTCCTGCCTGCCAGCTGCTTGGGCTGGATTAGTTGTCTTTCCACTGGGCTGGGTCATCTTGGCCTCCATGGTCAAGAGAATGCCTCTCCATTTAGACCCAGCTCTACAGTTAACTGTTTGCACTCAGCCAAGACATGGCAGAGCCCAAGGACCTAGAACCTCAGCCTGATGGACACATTGAAAACACACCCAGCTGGGCTTATCTTTTACTATGTGAATCCTGGACTCATGAGGAGAGTCAGGAGAGAATCAGGAGAATAGAAATCCTCACTCAGAGTAAGAGACACCAGGGCATTATTTTTAACTTGGGAATAGAGGCCCAAATGCTTTTGGGGGTCTTTATCACCCTCACAGTCTGAGGCTAGGATGATGGATCGGGGGGAGGTGGCAGGCTTTGGAGTCAGATGGCTCCGTACCTCTGACAAGCTGCGTGACCCTAGGCAGTCACCCAGCCTGCAAAGCCCTAAAAGCAATGAGAGAAAGTGTGCAAGGCAGGCACACAGTGCCCAGCGCCTAGGGAATCCTCAGTAAGAATGGCATTGTCGGAAATGGAAACATGGATTTGGAGGAAGGAGGAAAAAAAGGATTTCTCTGGATTTAAACAGACCAAAAGCCAGTAAAATCCCGACTCTTTAACTGAATTTTCCCACCACTTTAAGTTGATCAGAAACCTTCTGTGTAAGGTGAAACTATATTTGGTGAGAAAATAAATACTCCTTTACCTCTGTTCTCTCAGTTAGGATTCCCTGAATCCATCAGCCTGAAAAATACTATCCTGAGCATGTACGGAAGAGGAAGGCCTTACAAAGGCTGAGAACTCACGAATAATGTGGCCAGCATTTATTGAGTGTCAAACGTATGCACAAGAAAGAGGAGGGAAAAAAAACATGGAAAGGATAGAATGTTCGACCACCCAGCTGCCTTTCCTGTCCTCTGTCCCTGGGAACAGCCTAGGGGAGCTTCCTCCTGGTCTCCTTGTCCCCTGTCCTTATCCTCAACCCCAGCCACATGCATCTTCTAGAACACTGTGTATGGTCCACTGTTCTGCTCAACAACCTTCGATGGCTCCCCACTGCCATCAGGATAGGGTCCATCCAAAACCCTCAACCTGATCAAGCCAGAGTGGTCCATTCATTGCGCTTCAAAATGCTGTACCTATCCTACCTCCCGGTCCTTGTTCACGCCATTCGTTCTGTTGAGGATTCCCTTCCCACTCCTCTTGGTTGGCTAAAGTGTACCCTTCCTTCAAAGCTGGCTCCAGGTCCACCTTCCTCTAAGAACTCTTCCACAGTCCCCCTTGATGTGATGGTCTTTCCCTCGGAGGGTGTCTGCATCCTTCACTTGGTATTTAGTGTCTGCTGCTTTTTCTTGTTAGTTATCCATTTTTCAGGCATGCCCTTTCTCCTCAAACCACAGCATCTCAAGGACAGGAGCCACTTTTCATAATTTCACAGCCTTGCTGCAATGCTATGCACACAGTAGGTATCCATATTTTGTAAGCACCGGTAGAGAGAGCACTGTCTTGGGAGTCAGGAGATCTAAGGCCAGCTCTGCAATTAACCAGCCAAGTGCTCTGGGCCTCAGCACTCATCTGGTGCACAAGAAGTCTGGGGAGATGAACTTGGAGGTCGTTGCCAGATCTAAGATTCTGTGAAAGGGGTTAGCCATTTGCTAATTTTGCTGGAAAACCCTTTCAGTTTCTAGCTTTTTCACCTAAGCCCTACCACTAAGAGAGGAGAAAGATGTTTAGGGGAAGCAAAGATTCAGAAGAGGAGCTTGTGAGAAAGCAGGGTTTAAGTAGAGAGCTATAATCTTTTACTTTTTAATTTAAAGACAGCAAGATTCAAAAAATAAAACTCCCCCCTTTTCAGTGCCTAGTAGTGGTTTGCTGAGTGTTCAGGGCTAAGAGTATACATCAAGTTGGAGATAACAGACGTGGCACCATTTCTGCTCTTTAGGAGACATCCCCTGTTGAGGAGGTGTCACAGGTAAGCATGTGAGGGGCAGAGGTTTAGGAAGTTTCCCATTTCTCTGATTCTGGCAGGAAGGCAGGAAGGCAGCAGGCACATGGCCCTAGAGGTTAACCTATGTGGATGGAAACAGCTTCAGAATCGGGGCCCAACTGTCTCTACCAGGGCCCTTCCTCGGATCCTTTACTTAAAGATGCAACAAATAAGTCTCAGGTTGACCTCGGCTTTGAATGAGAACAAATGCTTTCCTAGAAGGCAGGAATTTGGTTCACTTACTTCTCTCCCCTCCCTCACAAATCCAGAGGTGGCACAGGTCAGAGGAGAGGCCTTGAGCACTCAATCAGGAGACATCACTTTATCTCAGGGGTTCTGTTGTGTTGTGTTATTATTTTAGCAATTCCTACATCAACTTGAAAATGGGGCTCAATTTCTCCACTTCTGAGAGACACCAGCTTTACCCTCCCTGCCTCAGAGAAAGCAGTGAGAAGAAAGAAAACAAGAAAACAGAACTAACAGGGGGAAGAGGCCTAGACGTTGTGGAAGTCTCATCTTTTTAGGCATATAACTCAGACTCAGGGAGAGGATGACTTAGACCCTCTTGCTGTAACAAAACCTTCTCACAGCATCTCAATGTTAGAATTTAGAAAAGCCTTCAGAAATCCCCTAAAGGACCTCATTTGTATAGATTGTGGAGACCCCGCTCAGAGAGGCTGGGACATTCCCGAGCTACACGAGTTAGGTGCAGGTGTCAGGATTGGGACTTGTGGCCCACGGCTCCTCCCAGTAGCCCAAGTTCATTCCCCTCTCTTCCTCCCTGGGCTGACTTCAAGTCCTTGGCTCAATGAAAATATTTTCAACCTTGACCACACTGTGGAGAGCAGCTCTATTCCCCACGATCCAGATGCTCAGTCGAGAGGAGAAAGAAGGAGCCAAGAGCAGACTGAGCTAAGAGACCAGTTTTCTCAGTGTTGAGCCATGAGCTTAACCAAGAGAGGCAACCAGCTTCTGGTTCAGTTTGTCTGTGCTGTTTTCGGTGTAAAACATGGGTCTGGAAGTCGGTTTTAACTGCCTGGCTGTTGATAGGATGACATCCTTTCCCACCATTCCTCCTTGCATAAGTCGCAAGAAGCATTAGCAAAACAAATTTATGGCCACTTCTTCCCTCATCACGAATGCTCAGCAGAACCTGAAATGCCCTGGGGTGATGCAGCTATGGAGCCAAGCTGGCAGGAACTGGTAGCAAACAGCTTTTATACCAGTGAGAGAACTTAGAAAATGAAGACTTTAGTAAGAACCTCTTAGGGTTCAAATGTCAAGGTTGGCTTCTCCATCTGGACTTCAGGTTTTCAAGAAGGTCTTTCTCTACACTTCTGCAGCTCAGGCCGGACGGGCTGCCACCCCTCCAGAGGTGGCAGAGGAATGCTAGTAGGACAGCAATGGAACATGCAGGCAGAACCTGAGCTCAGCGGGGAGGTGGATGGAGCCTCTGGTTGGAATTTCCTTAACTCTCAGGGGCAAAGCAGCATGACTATCTTATTTGTTTGCAAAGAACCTATCAACAGGGAAACACGGCAGATGGAAAAGAAGCCAGTGATTCACCTTCAACTTTAAGCAGAGGCTACCAGCTCAGGATAGCATTGTCCCTACGCATTGGAACCTCCAGTTCTTGGTCACCCTGAGGTGGGGAAAGGTGGTGCGTGTGAATGAGCAGAAGAGGGGCCAGAAGAAAGCGATTCTTTGGATGGGGAAGATTTTTCCCAAATTAATTAGTATTTCAGATTTTTTTATTTTAATCCTTTTTACAGATTTCCTAAATGATACTCAGCATCATCCACGGCTTTTAGGTTTTTGCTTGCATTGCTTAATTAAGAAAGTGCCCAGGGCAAATCAAGAGGTGAAGAGCTTTCTAAATGTCCATGTACAGTCTCCCTGGCACCATTTTTAGGAGCTAGGCCTACGACTGAGTAAGTTGTCCCTGAAGGACCATCCCCTCAAAGGTTTCTACAGGTATCCAGAGGTATCATGAAAACTAAAGGCTGAGGCAAGTGAACATAAAGTCTCCTCAAAACCATCATGGAGGGTTCTGACTCCTTGCCTCACAATGTCTGCATATTTTCACTCTCAAGTAGTTTGGGCATGCAACCGGGACACAGCAACCAATTAATGGTACCACCACTTTCTAGTGATGTGACCCACCGTCCCCAGGACAGGACTTAGCCACTCTGAATGTTCCTTTTTTTATTAAAAAAGTGGAAACAAATTCCAAAAACCTTAGGATTATACTGAGTGTCGTCTGGGAAATTAGCTTTATCATCTACAGTGTGAGGACAATGAGCTGTCCCTGGCTGCCTCTCAGGGTTGCAAATCAATGCGGGGAAACTTCGTACATTTGAAACTGCAAAAAAACGTTCACTTAAAGGTATTGTTACCATACTGTGAATGCCTCGGAGGTGTATGTATGGCTAATTAGCTCATCAAGTTTTTAAAGGAAAGACTGCTTCATATCATTTACTTTCCACAGCACTAATGTAGTGCCAGCCACCAAATTTCACACAACTGCTTGTTGACCTAATGATTCCTACAGCTTCAGCCCTCAAAGCACTTGCCTATTGTGACTAATAGTTTGTTATCTATAACTACTCTGGAAACTTCCACTGTATGCTTTGCATTATACATTACACCTCCCTCCCAGTGGCTTACTATGGTGAAGACTACTCACTCTCTCATCATTTCCATATGGCGTGAACTCTTTCCGACCTTAGGATGAAACTCAGGTTCAACCTCTCACATTGCCTATTTCCTACAGAAAAATCCACCCATCATCCAACTACAGCACAGTACCTGTTCCTGCTCCCAGTGATGCTCTCCCATCCAACTACAGCACAGTACCTGTCCTGCTCCCAGTGATCCTCTCCCATCCAACTATAGCACAGTACCTGTTCCTGCTCCCACCGATCCTCTCCCATCCAACTATAGCACAGTACCTGTTCCTGCTCCCTGTGATGCTCTCCCATCCACCTATAGCACAGTACCTGTTCCTGTTCCCTGTGATGCTCTCCCATCCACCTATAGCACAGTACCTGTTCCTGCTCCCTGTGATGCTCTCCCATCCACCTATAGCACAGTACCTGTTCCTGCTCCCTGTGATGCTCTCCCATCCACCTATAGCACAGTACCTGTTCCTGCTCCCAGTGATGCTCTCCCATCCACCTATAGCACAGTACCTGTCCTGCTCCCTGTGATGCTCTCCCATCCACCTATAGCACAGTACCTGTTCCTGCTCCCACCGATCCTCTCACATCCAACTATAGCACAGTACCTGTTCCCTGCTCCGAGCGATCCTCTCAGACAGCAAATCTGAGTTGCTTCTTTCTTCTTCCAGTTCCATCTCCAGTTGAGACACCTTGTCCTAAGAAGGAAGTCACAAACACAGCCTACTTAACTTTCACTGACCGGTGAGGAGCAAGGACTGCCCTGTGGAAGGAAAACCTCAGGGACAAATCAGAGCTGAGTATCTTTAGGGTTTTGCGAAACGATATGTCTATTTCTCATACTGCCCAAACAGATATTTTTAAAACTGTTTTTTTTTTTCTTTTACAATAGGAATGTAATTGTGCATTCAGAAAACACATAAAAAGAGAAAAAATATTACTCCAATCCTCCAATCCCTAACATAAGCACTAAGGCTATTTTAGCATGTTTCCTTCAAGTCTTTTCCCCCTATGAATCAATAACTTTACAAAGATCTACCTAAGCCCACCAACAGGTATCTAAGTCACCTGTTAAAAGACAGTGTGGGAGCAGAGATATCATCCAAGGTACATTTACTCCAAGCTCCAGACAAGCTACATACTCCAAGTTGAGACAATGTTTTACCTCCCTCCCCTCAGAGTTTCAAAGGGCCTTACAGGAGTCAAGTCTACCACAGTCTTTCGCATCTGCCTCTTCCTTCCAGGGAACCTCACACACTTAGTCATGCAGTCCCAAATCTGCATTGGCATAACATACACAGTCATTCCAACGCAGTGCTGGCCCATTCTGCTAATCCCATCATCACAGAAGAAAAGCAAGTTCTACCTTCCTTGTGGGCTCCTAATTTAACATCATTAAGTGTTATGAGAAAAGCCATTTCGAAGGAGCTTTGTGTACAAAAAGAAAGGCTTCTAACACAAACCACTCCACCTAGGACTGGGGGTTGTGGGGTTTGTGCATGTGTTTCTCCTGTCACCAGCCAATGTGTCACATATCTGGGTTAACTCAGAGCCACACACACTAAAAAGCAATGAGCCTTGTGAGTTTTTAAACATGAATCTATGGCATTTATACACAAACATTGTCTCTGCAATTGTCAAAGTTGGTTGACAAGCTATGGAACCTCTGTAAACACCAAAAGAAAATGCACAGAACTCATGGGAATAACTAAATGTCTGTGAACGCCTTCCCTCTTAGTGATGGAAATCTACAGGGACCCCAGAAAGCTCTCTCCCAGAAGCCACGAGTCCCAAAGACCAACTCAGGACAGAGAGCTGGGTCCTGCACCCAACCTCCCATTTGTTTATGGTTCTTCCTGATTCCTCAAGACCAGTTTCACTTCGGTCAGAAATCACCAAGGACCCACAAGTGCTTCATTTACAAAAACGTTACCTGAGTGTCTGAGTTTACAGAAAATGCCCCTTGTTGAGAGAGCTCTTGAGTCCTGAGAATTAATTTGTTAAGTGCTAGCGAAGGAACAAGCAGATATTAGCCCCAGCAAGATGGTCCTGCCAGCCGCCTCTTAGGGGAGGAAACATCCCTCCAGTGCCCTTCACAGTGGTGGGGCCTTGAGAGCCACTCATTTTGTAATTAATGGAGAAATACCTAAAATATTACACAGGGGCCAATGAAGCTTAACCATGCCACTGCTTCTAGACTATCAGTTAGCAAAGGAAATGTTCTTTTTAGTCACAATATTCTAGAAGGACATGACCTGAATGACCCAATCCTTAGGTAAAAGTACCTCTTCACAGGGCTCTCTTCTTGCCTAAAGTCAAGATTGCACAGAACCAAGCAGGAGCATTCAATGGGCCAGGCCAGGGGTCACTATACCAAAGGTTCTTGGTCACTACTTTCATTTATTTATGTATTTATTTTTGAGGAAGATTAGCCCTGAGCTAACTACTGCCAATCCTCCTCTTTTTGCTGAGGAAGACTGGCCCTGAGCGCACATCTGTGCCCATCTTCCTCTACTTTATACGTGGGACGCCTACCACAGCATGGCTTGCCAAGTGGTGACATGTCCACACCCGGGATCCGAACCGGAGACCCCCGGGCCACCAAAGCGGAATGTGTGCACTTAACCGCTGCACCACTGGGCCGGCCTGGTCACTACTTTCAAAGATGCTTCAGCTAGCTTTTACGCAGACTGCTTGGGCCCTGGGATAATTAGTTTCCAGTTAACTGTGTTGACCTTAGCTTGCCTTAAAATGATGTCCCCTAATGAGATCAGAACCAGGACATCAGCAAAATATACAGCCATCCTACAAAAGAATAATAAAACTCTAACTAGGTTATTTTGGCCTCTAAAAGAGTCCATCTAATAAAATCCAAAATGATTAAAACATCACTCCCCTGATATAAATTGCTACTAAGTCCCCAGGAGGTTTTCAAAGTTATTTCTATTTCTTTTCAAAGTTGAATCAGGAATTCCACTGATTTCAAATTCAAGTGCTCTCTCTCTGGCCTTGAGCACTGTCTGTCTTTTATCAAAACCTTGACAATTTTAACTTCTCCTATAGGTCTGAGGCTTGTTTTTACTTGTCTCTCCCCCTCTAAAATTCCACTGGGGCGTGTGTGAGGGGTGGGGGCAGTTCCGCTTTGTGGTTAGTTTTGTCTTTGAGGATTGCTCTTTTTTCTAAGTCCAGGTGGGCTGATGTTAAGGTTCTTCTCGTCATTCTCGGTGGGCTGCTCATATTTAGATGCTATTACTTGACTCACGTTTTTCTAATGTGTTGTGTTTTCATCTGGTGACCAGATCACTCCTAGCTGGTGACGCCACTGAGCACTTTCTGATCCGCTGCAGTGGACTATGTATAGACTGTGCGTCTAAAAACGAATTGAGCCACAGTTTGTGGCTAGCTTTGGCAAAGCTAGATCGTCTGTAGTAGAAAACAGGCCAGAATCAGAAAATAAGAATGGAGCACGTGGTGTGGCAAATGAGTGCCAGGCGTCCCTAGGAGTTGGGCAGTTTGGGTCCAAGGCACAGCTCAGCCCCTTTCTAGATTCACAGCAGTCTTATCTCCTTTGTGGTTGGAAGCAGCATCCAAAGCATCAAACAGAAGATGAACTATCTATGTGCCCTTATGTAAAAGCATCTAACCTCTTTGGGACTCTATCTTGCTTCCTCTTCAAGACAATGAGGGCATTAGGCCAAATTATTTCCATCATTCCTTCCAGCTCTGACATCCTAGGAGTCTATGAACTACCAGCTTCTTTCTCAAATCAAGAAATGACCTTACTAACGTCTGGCTGTTTGAGAGAATAAAAACCAAGGACTTCCCAAAGGCTGAAGTGTGAGCAGAGAGGCTGCCTCCCTCGTGTCCCACATTCACTCTCCACAGGCCCCAGGGCTCGCCCATGCGGTCCACAGACCTCCATCTGCTTGACGAGCCTGCTCCGGTCATCTTTGAGGTGACTCTTGGCCTCCAGCTCGTACTCCAGGTCCTTCAGCGTCTGCTCCAGAAGCTGCCTTTTCGTGAGTGCTTCATCCTGAGCTCTCTGGTAGTCCCGTAACTCCTCCTCCATCAGGCGCATCTAGGAGGAGAAGAGGTGTGGTGGTCAGCTGGGGAACATCAGGACCACAGAGATCTCGACAGACAGTGCGCAGGCTGACCCTGAGGAGGATCAGGTGGACTCCACTGACCACCATATTGGAGATCAGAAGACCCTGAGCAAGCGCCACCTCCCTCTGGGCCGGTTTCCTCTTCTATAAAAAGAGGCGGTTTTCCAGCTACAGGTAGCAGCCCATTGGGTTATAAATTCAATTTAGTAGATATTGGCCAGCATTTTAAAATTAAATATAACAGAAAAAAAAAATCAGAGTAGAATACAGCAAGCATTGTTTTATGAAACTTTTGTACCAGATAGTCATGTATTTGTAGGGATGACCATATTAGTGAGTTGTGATGCAAGAGGCGTTTCTTACTATAGGTCATGGTCAAAAACACTTGAAAGCCACTGAACTAGATCAGTGCTTCCCAGAGTGTAATTGACTGCTGACCTGCATCAGCATCGCCTCAACAGTGGTTTAAAATGAGGGGAAAATAAAAACTAAACTAATGATCCCAAAAAAACCTGCAGGCACAAAATCTGATAATATAAACACGCATACTAGGTGAAAACCACTGTTTTCTAGAAGAAAATCATATGTCAGCTGTTATAATTTACAGTGTATTTTTCATCCACAAGGTGGCACTGAACTAATAGCTTTGAAGAAACTGCAACAGACAAAGAGCTTGACACAAGGGACTGTCTGTTTTCCACTTCTCTGTAATCTTCCCGAGAGGACCAGCCACCTCAGCACACAGTAGGTATTCCTGAAACATCTGTGTGGACTGATTCGGTGCAGACCAACTTCCTTCCTCCCGGAGATGGTAGAGGGCATTGGGCGAAAGTACAGTCAGGAGTACAACACACCAGGGGTCCATTTCCTTCAGGGAGTATATGAAAGTGAGTGGCAAACTCCATGAAAGAATACCATCCTTTGGGGGTGGTCTTCACAGAAAAGTTGGGAAGCTGTAAAGACAGTCTTTCTTTGTGGCCCGATAATAGGTTAGGCTAGTTTAGGAAGACCAGGGGGAAAACTTTAGAAAATGTGTTCCTCTCCTGGAGGGTGGTGGCAACAGCTGACATTTCTGTGAGGGCATCAGCTCCTTGAAGAAAACATCTCCAGATAAAGACCCCAGTCTGGCTTTGGTGGTAGCTGAGTGAAAGCACAACCATGAAACGACACTGTGAGTGAAAGCACAAAGTGACAATCATCCAGGCAAAAGGATGACGGGACATTCTTTGGATATGGAGGGTGTACTATACTCCACAGCATTAAAAATCTCTCCAAAAGGAAGTCTTAACAATAAAAAGAAAATCTCTCCGTGCCTCAGTTTCCTAATTTGCCATATTGGGATAATTATAAAACCTACCCTATGGAGCTCTTATGAGAATCAAATGAGATAACACCCAAAAAGAACATGGGTTTGAGAGTGAGGAAGATTGACAGGTGAGCATACAGCCCACCTTCCTTCTTGGTACCCTTCCGCAGGCCCAGCATGTCCTTCATCCCACTGCCCAGCACGCCCCTACCTTCTAACACCCAGTATGCCCCTCAAACATCTAGTGAGGGCTCTGTCATACTAAGAGTACTCGGTAGGATAAACACAAGAGTAACTAGCATAGTGTCTGGGATCACAAGTAAGGAAATAACTTGTGAACCCACTAGTGCTGCCTTTACACTAGTAGTTAAAATTGCCCTTTGTTAAGTGGATTTAGAAAATAAACTGAACGACAGTGGCCGAAGTCTTCATTCTCTAAAGATTCTCTTCATCAGAACTTTTCTAGCTCTATACTCAAAGGGAAAATAGGTAAAACATCCATTTCTCTCAAAGCAAAGAAGGCGAGGACTACAGTACTTAGAACAGACCCCTGCAGCTTTTTTACTGAGAATGTAACTCAGCTCAACCAAAACACAGGGTGGGGGCCAGTGAACAGAGTTTTTCAAAGATCCAGAGTGACCGTGGCTTGTTCATTCACTTTTGTTTTAAACAACTCCACGACCTCAGCAACTTGATTGAGGGTGGTACCTGACCGTAGCTTCCTTTTAGAATGATGAGGTGTCCATTTCTGCCCTTCAGGTGGACACAGTGTCTCTCAGGGCTAGGCCACGGAGAAAATCGAGGCAGGGCCATCTTTTTCATGGTAAGAAATCCTTTTTTGAATTACTGCTCTTTAATAAACAACACTGGTCTCCATCTGGCCTTAACTAATCTCTTTGCATCTTAGTTTCTTTACCTAACTAGAGGATCTCAAGGTTCCTTTCCAATCCGAAGATTCTAGCAGAATAACTATTATATGAAAAGTAATGGGAAGCTCTGTGACACTGGGATTCCTGAAATCAAAACAGCAGAACACACGTTTGTTGATGTTCTAGCAAATATCTGAATCCCCTCGCCCACTTGCTGAAGAAGTGAAAACGATTTTTCTTTTATTGTCAAAGAGAACTGTAATGTCAACAGACTAATTTCAGTTCTTACTTGGAGTCCTGTATCATATGACCTGAACCAAGGGGGAGCTGTTATCAGGGTCCCTTCAGGAGTGTCCCAGAAGCCTGCAATAAATATCCATTGTTCTTCTCCATAGTTTCAGCACTGACTCATGGGCGACTTTTCTTTGATCATCAAAGATATTAAAGGTTTGTTTTTAAAGAAAAACTTGTTTTCCTGTGGAATCTCAGTGCTCTTGGCACTGCTTATGAAAAAAAGTAAGCCACAGAATTAAGAAAAACCAACATTACTGTCCAGGATCTACAGATCCTCTGCTATATGGTCTCGCTTGTTATCTCATCTAATTATTAAATCATTATTATTTTGTATATTTTTAAAGGGGTAAAAACAGATGCTCAGAAAATTAGGGTAACTTGCTCAAGGTCATCCAGCTGGCAAGAGGCATTGCTAGAAATCAGCATACACTGTACTTGCATTTTACAGCCGTCAGCTTGCCATTAAAATAATCAAAACCATTCCTTTTATTTTTCTCGGTTCTTTAGAAGTCAAACTGAAGGGAGCTAACATTTGGGTTACTTTGCTCCATTATTCTTAAACATAAAACCAAGAATATGTTTTAATAACTTCAGGACTCATAAATTCCCGAAGATTTTTTTTGTCTCCATTATTGTTACTCTGAAACTGTTGTCTACCACGCCCCCTCCAATAAATGTCTATATTTTCAAAATGAATGGCAAAAAAATAAGTTTTTTTTTAATCCCTGTTCTAGGATTAAATTTAAACATCAATACATATAAATCATTTGAACACAGCTGGGCATGTCATTGGCGCTCCATAAAAGGCAGTTAAACTTTTTAGGCAGAGAATTTTGGATGAATCAAGAAAATGGTCAAGTTAAAGTTACGTCAGTTTCATCTCAGAGTCCCTGGATTCTTTGTGTCTTAGAATGCCGTTTGCCCCAGGTAACCATCCTGAGGATTAAGATTGAAGATTCAAGCACAAATGCTGTCTTAAGAATCTACCCCAAGTCCCTCACAGAAGAGTTTCAAAGCAGTCTGGAAGGGCACTGTGAATAAGGGGTAAACGGGGAACGGATCAGCCAGGCATTACCTCATCTTGCATTTTCATGGCAGTCAGACGTGACTTTTCTGCCTCTAAGGTTTTCTCCTTCAATTGCCTTTGCATTTCTGCAAGCTCCCTGCGATTTTTCTCCT
Organism: Equus przewalskii; assembly: GCF_037783145.1. Classification (NCBI taxonomy): domain Eukaryota; kingdom Metazoa; phylum Chordata; class Mammalia; order Perissodactyla; family Equidae; genus Equus; species Equus przewalskii. The sequence goes on from NC_091831.1 coordinate 134,130,342, forward strand.
TGTACTCATCCAGCTGGTTCTGGAGCTCCAGTGTTGACGTGCGGGACACCTCGACAATGTCAGCCATCTGGAAGAAGTGATGCAGGTGTGAGCCCACCCTGTGATGCTCCATCTGGGCCCAGGGAGCTAGATTTGGGTCCCACCTAAACACAGAACACATCTCCTCTTCTTTCTTCTACAGCCTCCCCAGAAGCTCTGCAAAGCACCTGGTCATGGCTTATCCAAGTTTAGTCACCTCTAACCTGGAAGCAACATGGAGGAGCAAACAAGCACATCCTTTAGAGCTAGGTTCATAGTCCAGGGTCACATAATTGCCCTGACACATACCAGCTATATGACTGAAGCACGTACTTAACCTCTCTAGCCCTCGGTGGTGTCTTTGTTAGAAATACTGAAATCATAATATCTACCTTGAAAACAATACATAGATATAGACAGAATTCTAGTTAGATAGAAAATAGCTAGTAAAGTGACTGGTATATAGCAGCTGTCAGAAAACGGCAGGCACTCGTGTCAGCTCTAGAATACAGGGAGCCCATCAGTGTTGTACCTTCCCCCTTCTGGATATTTTAGGGCAGAGATGAGCAGAGGAACAGTAACTACGGGACTCTGAAACTGTCTTTCACACTACTGGACAAGTAAGATAGGTGCAAACGCAGAGATTATGGACAGATGCAGAGCTTCTGATTCAGGTAACATCTGTTAAATCTGAACTTACGTGCCAGCCTTCTCTGGGTAATGTTGAGAGGAGCTGGGACCAGAATTGAGGGGGTCCTAGCATTGACTTTTCCTGGACCAGTTTCTCTGTATCTGGGATTCTCAACAAGTCAAAGAGCTGCTTCAGGAGATCTGCAAACCCCTGACACATCTGTGCTTGGACGTTAACTGCAGGTTTCCTTAGATCCCATCAGGCCCTCAGCGAGGGTCCCAACCCAACGGTTCCACCCTGTTCCCCCCCCCTTCGACTCCTCTCTCTCCCTCCTCCTGCTCCCTTACCTCCTTCTGCAGTTTCTCAATGGTCTTGTCAAGGTGCCATCGCTCATTCTCCATCTCATTCTTCAGTCTCCTTAACTGCTCCTTCTGCTCGCTCTCATCTTTTAGCTTCTCAGACAACTGCTTCTGCTCCTGGGTGGCCCGACTCAGATTTCTCTGCAGATGGCAGGGAAAGGACAGTGCTGTCATTACCTACCAGGTCAGCCACAGGAACAGGTGGCAAAGGGAATTTCGCAGCCACACCACAAAGCAATCAGACCTGTCATATCAGTGATAAAGAAAAAGATCAAAATAAAGCCATCACAGAGACACAAGGACACTGCTGGTTCTGAAATTCAGAGACCAAAAAGCAAAACTGACTTAACCAAACACATAACCAGGAACGAAGGGGCAGACGAAGGACATGTTACAGAAATACAGAAAATGGCCAAGGCTGCTGGGGGTGGCAATTTGAGATAGTGTCTGAGAACCTGAGTGTTCATGCTTGAAAACTGAGGTAAAGTTATACATTAGACCAACCTAAACTTACACAGCAATTTACATCCTATGATATGTAGCATTATACCTAATATTCTAGAATTTGCTCTGCTATGCAGGAGAGTCTTACAGTTGGAATACCTAAAAATGAATCTGTAAGGAAAGAGAACATCATTCCACAGGCCAAAAGTCCACTTGGGCAGAGGGAGTTGTAATCAACAGAATCCACAGGCTGCACTCATACATAGGAAGAAGAGAATCTGGCAATCCACAGTCTGAGGAACTTAATGAGTAGAAGGTGTTAAGTGGAAGAGACACTAGTTAAAAAAAGTGCCTATGGGTGGGTATTTAGTGTATCGGCACCGAATACTAGTACGTGCTATAAAATATAACTATCTTGGGTGCACGATCTTCCCTGAGTTCCCCTGAAGCTCTCATCTCACAACATCACATTGATAGACGTCTTTTATGTAAACAACATGCAATTCTAAAACACAAGCCTAAAATATCTTAGGAAGATTATGGTGGATTCTTAAATGGCTAAGTGTTAGGGCCACTGAGGTAAGGCTATCAAGAAGTGGCACAGTTCAGAATGGAGCAGCATAATGCAGACACAGGCTGGATCATCTAGAAAATGTTACCAGGGGCTGCGGGCTGAATGTGGGTTAGTACGGGTACTGCTTAGGGCCTACCAGTCTTGTGTCCCTGCAGAGGCCACACGAGAACAAGGGTTTTTATTTGTACCATGCTTAATAGTTTATAAGCTGCTGTCACATGCAGTAACCTGGACATCTTGAAAACTCTTGCAAATCACTCTGGGCACTCCTGGTTTGCAGAGCATGGAACCACTCTGCTCGGCCAAGCACATGACCTGGGGCCAAAAGCCACTACAGAGGCCTTCCAGGCCCCTCAGTTTGGAACCAGCCAACACAGCCAGTCTGCTGAAGTTAACTGCTGCAGGGAACCAAGGTCAACAAAAGCAGTTGGCAAAAGGAAGCTAATCAGAAGTTCAGCATGGGGGCAATTAGCAGGAGCATGTCCCACCACAGCCCAGCTGGGCACACACCAGAGACAGGGGCATCCCCTGGGATTTGTGTTTGTGGTTGATTTAGTGGTGTTGGGGGTGAAGGGGAGCACACAGGGCAAGGTCAGCAAGGTATGGTTCCCGTTGTGTGGGAGAAAACTCTCAGGAACATGTATCTCAAAAATGTAAATTCTTCAAAAACAACAATACAGATGCAGAGGGCCATCCACAGATCCTTCAGGATCCAACTCAACCCCTGCCCCTACAGGTCCCCTCAGCTTCTCTTCTTCCTCCTTCTGGATCCCAATTCCAGGGGCTCCAGGCCAGCTCTGGCTCCATTCAACCTCCAAGTGGTTTGTGCATTTCTACATAGCAGCACAATTCTAAACCAAGTGGTAGGGGGTGAGCACACCAAGAATTGCATCTTTAGGACCCTCTGCCACTTTTTGACTGAGTCATGATAAATCCAACATAAGTTCACATGGCCTTCAGCTACTATGTAAAGAAATATATTGATCGTACATGACGATGCAACAGATAGCTAAAGGCACAAAGCTTTTGAAATGCAAAATGCTTGTGTGAAAAAAATACCAGTTACTCTTTCGTCTTCCCCCAAGGGTTAATTAAGCTCCCTTCAGGTGGCCAGCTTGGGGAAGAGAGGCGTGCACAAAGAAGTATCGAGCTAAAGGAGCTGAGCGCCTGGTTCCCGATTTTAGAGAAAACAAGGTATTTTAGAGTGATGGTGCATTTTTCATGGCACACTTCTGAGACCAGATAATTCAGATAAAGAGAGTGAGACTGTGGGGCCAACACAGTCTTGTCGGATTGTGTCGCCAGTGGTTAACACGGCCATACGCCATAGGACGTGGTCTCACCATCTCAACACCACTGGGAAAACAGGCCTCAACAAAAGTAACACGCCAGGGATAATTTCCAAGGCAAGGCTAGAGATCCGGAGGTGGGGTGGGTGGGGATTACATTAAGACCTTGTGGCCTTGGGGAAATCATCTATTCTCTCCACTGAATTAACTATGAACTACAGATTCACAGCTGGTGAACTACTTCCTCATGTGTGAAACTTTCTGGTTTCATCAGAGAACAAGAAAGACTGAGCGACTGTAATAGCTGCCCCCAGCTCTCTGTGTGGACAGCACAGAAGGGTGCAGATCTTTGTCTCACTACAGCACAAACGTTTTTCCTCCCCTTCTGCCCTCAACTAGCTCACAGATTTAAACCCTGCACTATGGTGGCTGGGCTGTAGCCATCATAAGCCTTAAAGAGGAGCACAGTGAAACTGCCACCCACATAAAATCAACCGAACAAGAGTTTGTAACCAAGATCTAGATTTAAAGGAAGAAAAAAGAAAGAAATCCAAAGCAAGGACACTCAGACACTGAACTCAGGAAAAAAACAGGGCTTTCCTGTATGCAAAAATAAGGTCCCTCTGCAAAGCTGGGAGAAGGCTAGACCACTGATTTGGGGTAAGAGCCCCCGAGTTATGGCCGACCTGAGTGAATCCTAGTACCCACAGTCTCCTCCCCTCCCCTCTCCTCTCCGAGGAGATGAAGCTGTCCGCTGAAAGGAAAGCTGCATTAGGCCTTTACAAATCTGACCAGACTGCTTCTCAGTTCTTACCACTTTTCACGTGCCCCTCCCCCACCTCCTCCCACCAACAAAGGAGTCCTAATGGAAAACATGAACAACCTTCCTCTTGGACAAATGCTCAAAAACACAGGTTTTCACCTCCTCAGAATCTCGCCTGAGGGAGGTTTGGTGCTGGTTCTTTAAAACTTGAGAGCAGGTAGAACGAAGGACGTACCTGGATCACACTGAGGTCACTGTGCAAAGTCAATTCAGAACTTCAGGGCAGGTGTGCTTTTTTTTTTAGACTGTACTTCAAACAATCTTTTTAACCTTCAAACGGGAAAATCTAATTTTCTAAGAATCTACTGACTTCCAATAGAGACAGCTATCTAGTTTCACAGAAACAACTTCCTCCTGCTCCTTCTAACAGCTGTCTCTTGAAGAACTGCATCCATGGAGCACATCTGCCCAGAGGAGAAAGGAAACTGGCTTCTGCCAGACAGCCGACTCCTCACCGCCTTGGGGACCAATCCCGGCAGCCTTCTCGCACAATTTATATTTTATCTTTGGAAAGTTGTCAAGCTCTTCAATGTCTAGATCAGGACTTTTCAACCTTGGCACTACTGACATTTGGAGCCAGATAATTCTTTGTTGTGGGGGCTGTCCTGTGCTTTGTAGAATGTTCAGCAGCATCCCTGGCCTCTACCCACTAGATGCCAGTAGCATCTCCCCAAGTTGTGACAACCAAAAATGTCACCAGACATTGCCCAATGTCACCCAGTTAAGAACCACTGGTCTAGATGGATAGTTTGAAGTCCAGGGTGGTTATTATCATGAAAGGAGCTACCTGGTAGGAGAGGACCAATGACAATCCATACACGTCCCTCTGATTTTGCTTCTCTGGACTTCCTTTGGGAGGGATAAAGACAATAGCCCTCAGCGTTTACCTGAGCGTCTTCCAGCTCACTCTCCAGGGTCCTTCTGGCTGACATGGCTTCTTTTTCTTCCTTTCTTGCATGCACAAGGGCTTCCTCTAATTGCTGCATTTCTGCCTGCAATGAAACACAGGATCAGTATGCACTGAGAGGCATGTTGTGCCTATGAAGCTGACTCGGTGGCAGGGAAGGCATGTGCTTTTCATGGGCCCAAGGTGGCACACAACAACTGTGTTCTTGGATGTGTGTGCCTGTCTGTGGTTCCATACTTAGGCAGGAGTGAACATCCGAACCATCTGGGATGATTTTTTGAAAAGTCAGGTATCCAGCCTCAGCCCTGGAGCTTCAGAAGCAGCAGGTACTGAAGGCATTCAGGCACACAAATCTTGGAGAAGCCCTCCAGGGGATTCTGATGGATGGTTTGGGGAGCTCTGTTGGAATACATCTCCCTTGACATTTCACTTGTCCTCTCTTTCACTATCAGCTGCCTTTTCTCACTGCCATCAGTATGTTTCTCGCTAACAGCCTCCCACTTTTAGAGATCTGGCAAACCAGATAATTGGTTTGTTAAACTTGTGTGACTTCAAAAACCACCAACTATGTGTTAAAGAATAAACAGTCACGAATGAAAATCAGTCTGATGGCAGGGTTCAGATAGCCCCTTTGGGTGTTTGGAGGGCTCTGCTAAGTGTCAAGAGGTGAAGCATGCGTGATGTCTGGGTGAGGGGGACCCCTGTGTCTGTACATATGTCTCCCACCCTGACTTCACGAGCCCTGTTCTCAGGCCTCTTTAGAAGTTCATCTCCCATTCACACCACTTGCAGGAACAAAAGAAATGGTTTGCAGAGAGGATATACTCACTATCGCCTTGATCTTTCCTACTAGCTTATGGTAATAAATCCCTTCCCACTTCTGAAACCACTCAGGAAAGAAGAATCAGCCGCTGCCAAACCCAGGCAGGGGCCCCGAGAGCCTCACCTCACACTTCTTGAGCAATTCCTTCGCTTTGGCTTCGTCGCCTCTTGCGTCAGCAATCTGCCTCTGCAGCCGAGCCACACTGCACTCCAGCTCTCCGAGGCTTTTCCGCAGCCTTTCGTTCTCCTCCTGCAGCGCCTTCATGCGCACTTTCGCCTCCACCTGGGTTTGCTCTGAACTGTTGCTCCGACTGGCCAGGACCTCAACATTCTGGTAAAAACATGGAGCGGGTGAACACGGGAAGCAGTGTCAAGGGGCATTCCCCAAGCTTCGAGGATGGCTGATACTTATTCAAAACCCACTACATGCCAGGCAACATGCTAAGCATGCTACAGCCTGCAGGCCAAGTCCAGGTCACCTCCTGTTATTAAAAAGAAAGTGTTACTGGAACACCACCATACTCATTCGTGTGCACACTGTACATGGCCACATTCCTGCTACAAGAGCAGAGTGAGGAGCTGTGGCCAAGACCACAAAGTCTACAGTGTCCCAAAGCCTGAAATATTCACTATCTGGCTCTTCACAGAAAAAGTTAGTCAACCCTTGCCTGTGTTGTCCTTGACATGGGATTTTAACCTTTTAACAACCCAAGGAGGTGGGTACTATTCTTATCACCATTTTAAAGACAAAGAAATTGAGACTTGGGTAACTGTCCAAGTTCACTTAGCAGGAGCTGAGTTCAGGCAGACCGAATCCAGAATCTGCTCTTGTAACCACTGACTCCCGGTGAGAAAATTTCCCTGACCCCTCACCACATGCAGGGCTCCTTAACAGAAGCTCTCGATGAAGGACAGTTTCTGTTTATAGCTTTTGTTAATGTCCAATACAAGACGGAAATTAAAAGTTGCTTAAATTATGACATAGATCATAGAGCAAGCTCTAAGCACGATCATCTGAAAATGAGCTTGTGCTGCACACAATTCATGACAGAAAAGAATGGCACCAATTACAGGATGGTTATTGTTAATTCCAGCTGTCACATGGGCTTTTTATTTTTTGGCTTAAGGACTTGAAATGATAAGTGACTTTGTTCAGAATTCCACTTCTCCTGGCAGATCTCTCACCTGCCTTCCATTTCTCCACTACTAGAAAGATGCCAAAATCAGCAAATCTAATGCTCACGAGACAGCAATGCAGATGTCTGCAAGGAATGGAAGGCCCAAAGAGAGCAGATTTGGCTTCAAAGGCTGTGTTATGGCTCACTTGGGAGAGCTATCTGCTGGAATTGCTTGCTTGCTTGCATAGCCTTCCAGAAAGATCTTTAAATCTCTTAACAGTACAGGACGCTGTATTATCCTAAACTTAACCAATTAGAGAGTTTCAGAAACCAGAGCATCTTTTCACAGCCTAAATGTTTAATTCTATATATCTAGTAAAGCCCGCCAGAGCCAGGCTACTGAGTCGGAAAGAGGTTAGCTGGCATTGCTAGGAGAAAACTACAGAGCCCGGCAGCTGGGCCTTCTCAGGACTACTTGGACACCATCTTCTACAGAAACCAGCAAGATGAACAGAGGAGGAATAAAGGTGGTTGAAAGTTTGTGAAGGGATCTAAAGAATCCAATAACTGCTCAGAGGGAAAGAAGGAGAAAAGTCTAGATTGTCCATTCCTGCCCTAACTCTCCCAATAAAAGAGAAGGGATTACAAAGCTAGAGTTATCAAGAGAGTATGGGACTGGCAGAAGGATACACATAGAGCTCAATGGAATAAAACCGGGGTCCCAAAAATAAACCCAACATTTACAGCTGATTGATTTTCAACAAGGGGGCCAAGATAATTCAACAAATGGTGCTGGGATAACTGGATCTCCACATGCTGAAGAATGAAGTCAGACCCCTTGCTTACAACATACACAAATATTAACTCGAAATGGATCATACGCCTAAACGTAAGATCTAAAATAACACTTTTAAAAGAAAACATGGGAGTAAATACTTGTGACCTTGAGTTAGGCAAAGGCTTTTTAGGTACAACACCAAAAGCACAAGTCACAAAAGAAAAAATAGATAAATTAGACTTCATCAAAATTTACAATTTTGGGGGCAGCCCCGTGGCCAAGTGGTTAAGTTCACGCACCCTGCTTCAGCGGCCCAGGGTTTCGCTGGTTTGAATCCTGGGCACAGACCTAGCACCGCTCACCAAGCCATGCCGAGGTGGTGTCCCACATGCCACAACTAGAAGGACCCATAACTAAAATATATGACTATGTACTGGAGGGTTTTGGGGAGAAGAAAGAAAAATAAAATCTTAAATCAATAAATAAAATTTACAATTTTTGTGCTGAAAACAATACCATCAAGAAAGTGAAAAGACAACCCACAGAATGAGAGAAAATATTTACAAATTATATAGCTGATAAAGGACTCACATCCAGAATATTTAAAGAATTCTTCCAGTCAATAATATAAATCACCCAATTAAAAAATGGGCAAAGGATCTGAGCAGACATCTTTCCAAAAAAGATATTAAAAAGTCCAAGAAGCACATGAAAAGATGCTCAGCATCATTAGTTATGAGAGAAATACAAATCAAAACCATAATGACATGCCACTTCACACTCAGCAGGAGAGCCATAATTAAAAAGACAGAGAATAGCAAGTGTTGGGGAGGATGAAGAGAAATTGGAACCCTCACACATTGCTGGCGGGAACGTAAAATGGTGCAGCCACTTTGGAAAACAGTTTGGCAGTTCTTCAAAATGTTAAACAGAGTTGTCATATGATCCAACAATTCCACGCCTAAATATAGATCTAAGAGAAATAAAAACATATGTTCACACAACAACTTGTACACGAATGTTCACAGCAGCATTATTCATAGTAGCCAAAAAGTGGAAACAACCCAAACGTCCATCAACTGATGAATGAGTAAACAAAATGTGGTATATCCAAACAATGGAATATTATTTGGCCCTAAAAAACGAATGAAGTCCTGACATATACTACAACATGGATGAACCTTGAAAACATTATGCTAAGTGAAATAAGCCAGACACAAAAGGCCACATAGCGACATTTATAAGAAATGTCCAGAATAAGGAAATCTATAGAGACAGAAAGTAGAAAAGTGGTTGCCTGGAACCGAGCAGAATGGGAAGATTGGGAGATGAGAGCTCAAGGGGAAGGGTTTCTTTTGGGGGTGATGAAAATGCTCTAAAATTAACTGTAACGATGGTGGCACAACTCTTTGAACATACTAAAGACCACTGGATTGTGCAGTTTAAATAGCTGAATTGCACGTTATGTGAATTACATCTCAACACAGCTAATTTAAGAGACGAGGGGAGCGGAGTCGGGATGGAGGGGCCAGGGCATATATTTCCCCCGTCAGTCTGAGGTCTGCTGGTGGGAGGAAGAGGAGACTAGAGTCATCTGCCTAAACTTCTGGTGAAGCGAAGAACACTTACATGCGTGGTCAGTGCTCTTTCATTCACTCAGAAATCTCAGGAAGAGCAAGGACACTGAAAACCAGATCTGGTTGAACCTGGACTGGGCCTCCCTGGCACCCTGACGTGCTGGAAAAGGACCTCGGCGGTGTTCTGACTTTTAGGACTTGGTACTTTGTCTGTCTGAAAGTTGTGGGGCACTTTCTGAGTCCTGAGGGATTACGTGCTGCGAAAACAGCTCGGGCAAGTCCATCCCTCAGTCTACGGCTGCCAGGGGTCGGCTGCAAGCCCAGCTTCCGTTTCACAGGCTCTGTGTGACTCTAGGGGAGCCCGCATGTGTTGAGACACTCACTCCTGGTTTGACTATTTGTAAAGTGATAATATGTTTTTCTCTCTGTCTTCATAGTGTGGCGACCACATTATGTTTACAGATAAATTTAACTTAAGCCTCTGTTGGCAAACCGTTTCAGAACCCCTCCCCTGACTCCACCCCGCCAACATACACCCCCCCCCCCCAGTCCATTACTTTATATAAGCCCACAGGACAAATATCCTTTTCCTGAAACCATACCTAATTCACCTGCAGCATCCCGGAATGCAAAAAAATAAAAATCATATCCCTTTGTTCAAGGGAAGTCCTACATGCAAGTTCTTCTCCATGACTTCCCAGCGAAGAAAATTGGTTGAGAGAAGCTCCAAATGCCCTTCCATCTCTGCACCTTGATCTGTGCATCATCTTTGCCAGATGCTTACGTTTATATCTCACGAATGTGGCAAAGGCAGCAGAAGTCCACCAAGGTCAGAGTTGGTAAAGATCTACTCAGACAGGAGATCACTGGGGACAAATACTGTTGACCTCCCTTAAGTTGCCGGTACTAAATTTCTGTGGTTCTTTGATCTTAAGTCCTGTACGTCATAACAAGATTGGAGAGATGTTCCATGACAAATAAAACCAAACAGCGCACGGTTTTTAATGATTCATTTAGCCATATCACACCACCAATGTAATATCTATTTTTAAAAGGATTAACGGATTTGCTTTTTAATATTTTAACCATTATTCATTCATACAAGTAGCCATAAATGGTTAATAAAAACCAATTTTAATTCCTCTGCCACTCCAAAAGGTTGGAAACACCACACTAGGTCATCAATACAAAGGCAAAAGCAGATGTGTTCTGTTCTATTGTTTTTCAAGATTGGACCATGCTTTATAATTGCACTGAGATCAATTCTTCCAGTCAGGCAGCCAAGGTCAAAGGCTGGGTAACAGAGTGTGGGTGGTAAAGGAAAAAGGTTCTCTCATCCACTGCTGGTGGGCCAGAAACTGGAATGCGCTCCTGGAGGGCAATTTGGTAGTATCATCAAAATTATAATGTACAGCCCATCTGACAAAGCAACTCGTCTTCTAGCACTTATCCTACAGGTGTGCAAAATGACATACCCACTACTAGGTTATTCACTGTGACACTGCAATAGCAAAAGACTGAAAACAACTAAATGGCAATTAACTGGGCACTCGTTAAATAAATTATATCAGATCAATGATAGCCTGTGCAGCTAGAAAAAAAAAGGAACAAGAAAGGGAGGAAAATGCAAGGAACAGCATAGTATACATGGCATGCTTCTGTTTGTATAAAAAGAAGGTAATGGGGATAAATATGTGTTTACTTGTCTACACAAGAAACTGGTAACAATGACGGGCTGTGAGGAAAGGAACTGGGGCTATGGAAAGAAGCAGAGTAAAGTATTCCATTGCAAACCCTTTTGAATTTTGAACTACGGAAATTCTCCGGGTATTAAAAATTTTTTAAATAAACACAATTTTCTTTGAAAAGATTGACTATCAATGGTCACAGGCACTTGAAGGAAAACTCCCCTCCCCAGCCCAGTTCTCACCTCCTCCAGCCTCTAGAAACCCTTCCCCAGCCCAGTCGTGGATACTTCTGGGCCATGAAAGATAGCAGAGCTGGAGCCCGGGAGCAGCTGTACAAACAGAGCAGAGTGCCAACTCTCCCACGCTGGTTTACATAGTTAAGACATTCCTTTTCACCACATATAGCTGGGAGAGGGGAAAAGGCCCAGATGGCCCAGGACTTGCACTTACACAAGTGCTTCTCCAAATTTTCCACCCAAGCAATCCTAAGGCAAAGAAGTCCAATATGGGGCGATGAGAGACATCCAAGGGACTGCAAAAAACTGCTTTCAAGGCTTGGGTTTTTCCATAAAAAATGCATGCAAATTTTGCATTCAACACTACAGCGTTTTTCAATCTACCCCAAGTCTCTTTTTATGTTACGATACTGTGGCCTTGGTGTTCCAGGAAGATGGGCCACTTCCACCCTGGAGCTTGGCCAAGCACTCTCCCTCCCCACCCACCCAGCACACGTACACATTTCTCAGCCCAAATAACACAGACAGAAGTCATCTCAAGAATGGAACTGTCATTTTTAATTCTAAAAATGCATATCTAACAGTGTAGAGGAAAGAGCAGCGTGCTCCACAGTTGGGCAGATCAGACTCAAATCCAGGCCATGCCTCTTTCTGGGGCCTTTCACTCAGCCGGGCCTCGAGGAGATTTAGTATCCTCATTTGTAAAAGGGCAAGGAAGTTACCTATCTCATGCACCATTAGAAGTTTCTAGATGATCGATGCAATGGCTCTTACTGTAGCCTTTGTTATTATGACCAGGCCAACAAAACCCACATGTGTTTCCCCAAAAGGGAAGGGACTCTGCAAAGCTCAACTACTGTGCTTCTAAATCCTCAAACTTGGCTTCAGACTGCCATCCGCACATTTTTACCAGCTACTATGAAGCCTAGATTTCTCAAAAGAGAATCGAGATCTTCTAAGAGTCCTCACAGAGCAACTGCACCACACAAGTGAGATGACCTCTTTCTTATTTCAAGGGCAAGTCAGGTTTCTTGGTTGGCTAATTCATTAAAAATTTAGCCCAATTTCCCATTCGAGGATGGTCTGGCAAACTGATGGCAACTAAGAAAATTCTTCCAAAACAGACAAACAGCATGTTTCAAGGTGCTGAATTGCTAAATTTCCACCACTTCTATAATAGTTGACTTTTAACCATTTGTTCCAATTACTGATTTAAAAGACGGGGATATAGAATTATTTGACACAAAGAAAAACAAAATCCCAGTCTTTGCCAGGTGCCACCATTCATTACAAATAATGACTTGCTTATCAGCTAGCATATTTTCATGAGTTAACATCCACATTTAGCAATGTTCACACTGTTCCCTGAGGCCAGGGGAAACTTCTATCCACGACAAACAAAAACCCCCAAATAGCACTGCAAAAGGCAATGTCTGAGTGTTCTTCCTGATCCTAAGGCGGTGACACGCTTTTCTTGTAGGAGAACACATCTGATACCTCAGACGGGTTTGCTCCTGATGGATAACAAGTAACCACAGAGAACAAGGCCTGCCCCGCTTGCCCTTGTACAGACCCAACACACAGACATATCAGGTTTTACTAATTAACACGGCCTCTGCCACAGTCGGCTTTTGTTTCTTTTCTGTCTCCCTTTTTTGCTGAATGAACGAAAACAGCTGAGGCGTGGGGGCCGCGAGTCCAGGGAATGGAATGTTGGTTTGTCGGTTCCATCCCACTGGCCACCCCCACACTCCAGTGTGTGGAGGCTGCGGGATCTCAGCTGACAGGTACCCAAGTGTCCCCGAGGTCAGGTATCTGCTGGTTTGTTACCACCTTTTCACCATCACAGCTGGGAATGTCCACTTCCATTTCCAGGACCTGAGCTACAAATAACGAGTCCCTTTCTCACGCTGAATGATGTGTAAAGAACCAAGTTTCTGCATTGTGTCTTCAGCTTCCCCCTCACCTGAGCAACAGGCAAACTATTTAGGAATAGAAACAGCATGTATTTTAGTCACGAGCCCCTCACTCCATCTTTCCCTAGTTATCTGTGAATGTCACTGCCCCAAGGCCTATAAGCCAGGGCTTCTCACATTTTAATAAGCATAGGGCTCAACTGGGGATCTCATTAAATGCTCATTCTGACTCAGGGAGTCTGGAGCTGGGCCTGACTCTGTATCTCTAACAAGCTGCCAGGTGGTACCAGTGATGCTGGTCCGTGGGTGCCACTTCGAGTAGTAAGGTCTAGGCTGATGAGAGGCTACTCAGACCTCAGGGCCATCCTGCAGATGATCCAGCTCAGGCCCCAACTGTTCAAGTCCTTCATGCTTCTTCGTATGACTCCAGTGCCTGGATTGAGTCTACAGCAGGCTTGGCAGCCAGCTCACACTGTGACCTACGCAAACCCTGACCCCTCACATCCTTAGAGTAAGAGTAATTGGTAATATTCACTCTGAATGGGTCAGAAAATCCAAAAAGAAAGATAAGAAACACAAAAGCTTGAAAAAGTTGAAATCCCTGTATGAATGGAAAGTGATGGGTTTTTCCTTCCTCCTTTTTGACTCCACCTACTTACCATTTGGTCAAGTAGGGGAGTTGAGCCACTGAAAAACATTTTTAAACCCCTATTCTTAGGGCTACATCAGAATTTCCAAAAATTCTCTCACTATATTCCTTAAATGCCAACACTATTCCTTCCCAACATATTTACAGCTCAGAACCGAGTTGGTTATACAGTTGGACTTCTCCTTGATAAGCTCTTTTTGTTTGCTTTTTTGTTTTTGGCAACAGAGCAGGGCATGAACGAGATGGGAATAAATGTGGCAAAGAAACTGGCAGAGAAGTAGAGGGTACTCATTACCAAAATCCCAAATATCTTCAAGGAAAAGCTGATGCCAAAGCCAGGAAGAGTGGAGGTCAATATTCAATTTCTTTTTGTTAGAAGATGTGGATTCTGGACCAGACTCTGCTAATAATTTACTGTATGATGACTTTAGGCAAGTCATTTGATTTCCATCTACCGTCAGTTTCCTCCTCTGTAACACAAAATGGTCAGTCCAGCTAATTTCAACGGCCCTGCCAGCTTTAACAGGCTGGGGTTCTAGAACAAACTTGAAGAAATAGGGCTGCATTAAGCAATCATGGAATTAAATAAACTAAGAATTCCAGAGGTTTTACTCCTATAACATCATCTTAAATTTCATTTTCAAATGCTGTCAGCTAAACTCAGATCATTTTTACCAGTTTCTCTGCCAGCATCGAAAGCTGAAGACGAAATCTAAAAACGGGCCACTTCCTGCCACTGAGCAGAATAAAGTGTCATTAATTTGCCATAATTCACCGAGCTTAAACATATCATGCTTAATGCAGATCTTGCTTACATCCTATTTTTTCATTGCCCTGGTGGTAATTTGCCTGCCTACAAAACCACCTAAAAGATACTCCCTTTTAATCACGTTTAATTACCCAATTCTTCCTATAGTAACTTAGTGATTACACAAGTTAAAATACCATTGGTTATACACTTCCTTTTAAACAGTTCAGAAACCAGCAAGATTTGCTCCTGGAGCAGCCTGTAATTCAGACACAGGTCTAAGACAAAAGCTAGGCTAAAAAAATGCCTCACCCTTACCTATAGAATGCATTTGACATAGGCTCTCATTTAACCCACACAACAAACCTATAGAGACACCCAAGACGGGGATAAAAATACCTATGATAAATATACTCTGCACCTAAACAGGCCAAGTGATTTTCCCAAGAGGCAACATGCTCACTAGCTCAGGCCCTGACATATGGTATCATTCCATTGATAGGAAATGTCCAGAATAGGCAAATCCATGGATGGGGCCGGCCCCGTGGCTGAGTGGTTAAGCTAGTGCGCTCTGCTTCGGCGGCCCAGGGTTTCCACCAGTTTGGATTCTGGGCGCGGACACAGCACCGCTCATCAGGCCATGCTGAGGCAGTGTCCCACATAGCACAACCAGAAGGATCTATAACTGGAATATACAACTATGTACTGGTGGGCTTTGGGGAAAAGAAGAAGAAGAAGGAAAAAAAAGATCGCCAACAGATGTTAGCTCAGGTGCCAATCTTAAAAAAAAAAAAAATCCATGGAGAAAGTATACTAGCGGTTGCCACGAGATGGGAGAAAGGGGGAATTCGGATGTAAGGGGCTTCATCTGGGGACGATGGAAATATAGTGGACTTGGACAGTGGTGATGGTTGCCCAACATTGTGAATATATACAAACCACTGAAATGTACACTTAAATAGGGTGAATTTTATGTTATATGAATGTTATCTCAATAAAAACAAAAGGAAAAAAAAAGAGTTCAGGCCGTGGAGTCAGCCAACCTGAACTGGCCTAGCTTGTTCCTCTCTCTACGCCTCGGTTTTCCTCTTGTTCTGATAACGAAGGGAGACACGCTAAGCGTGTAGCGATGTTTCAGGCACACAGGAAGAACTCCACTGATGATAGCTACATATTAAGGTAAGGAAGCCAAAAGCCGCACAACCAGAACTTGCACTCAGCCCTCCGACTCCCTGCCTGTGATCTCCGCTACTTGCTTCTATGTTCTTCCCAGTGGGTCAGCAGCTTCGGGGAAAATTCCCCACAGCCAGCCAGAGGAGGGAAAAGGAAGAGCCACACTTGCCAACCAGGGGGCCTTAGCTATGTCCACACACCCTGATTTAAAGGGGGAAAAAAAAAGGAATATGCAACTGTTATCAGGGGCCCCTCCGAGTTACAGACTTTTTTTTCCCCCCCTTTTTCTCCCCAAAGCCCCCCGGTACATAGTTGTGTATTTTCAGTTGTGGGTCCTTCTAATTGTGGCATGTGGGATGCCGCCTCAGCATGGCCTGATGAGCGGTGCCATGTCTGCGCCCAGGATTCGAACCAGCAAAACCCTGGGCCCCCGAAGCAGAGCGCATGAACTTAACCACTCGGCCACAGGGTTACAGACATTTAATTATGCTTTTGCCTTTATTTTTTTAACACCGCTCCCTAAAAAATTCTCATAAAAATTTCCCCAGTTTCCAGGAGCTCAAAAGATCCTACATCATATTTATAAGACACCATTTCCGTCCCCATGAGGGCCAAGTCTAAGCTAACCTTGTGACCAGCAAGTAAAAGTAAAAGTTCTGTTTATAGAACCCAGCATCCCCGTAGGTGCAGTTAGCCCTTAAAGGAGTTGCTGGCTGGCGGAAGGGACTCCACCCAGACAATACCATGTGTCCAGGGCTCTGGGTCACCAGGGAAATATTGGGGGGTGGAGGCAGGGAAAAAGCAGGGTTGGACACCCAGTTAGATTCGCTTCATCGCTGACAGATCAGACAGCTTTACAAGTGGTTAAAATCAGCTTGCTGTCAGCACACACATGTCCAACAGGTTGAACAGGATTTTTGAAGACAGTAGATAAACAAGCAGGATCTCCAGAGCACTGCCTACTGGGCAGCTACAGGGATCCTTCCAAGATAAACTAAAGGCTCAATCTGGAAGCCAACAGGTTCTAATCAAGTCCACAGTTCTACACTGTTCCCTTCCCAGAAATCTTATTTGTGAAAGCTGAACCTTCAACTTTTCCATTTTGCTGCTACTTTATTTCCATAAAGGCTGAGAGGATCAACCCTAAACTGTAGAAATCATGCCATTTAAGAAATTTAAATAAAAATGCTTAGACCAAGAACTCTCAATCCAATGGACCATTCCCATTAGCACCTCTTTGCACCTCCAAACTAGACCAAATTTCCATGCAGAAAATTGTCAATTTTTCCCTTTGTTCCCTACCTCCATGGCTGCAGGAACAATACTAACAGGGGCTGGAGAAAGAAAAGCATGACAGACATCACAGTCAGGAGGGCAAGAGGTTGGGCCAACACTCTCACCAAGCCTTGAGGGTGATTCCCACAATTCCCAGGATTAAGACATACAACAAGGGTGACCTTTATTTATTTCCTCCTTCAAAGATGTTGGCTGTTCTCTGGGACAGAGTTGAGCAGATCGGACTCCTGCAAAGCCCACGCACGGTCTCTGGCCCCCTCCTTGCAGGGCCAGAAATAGGAATGTCCTAATCCAGGTATGGTCACCTGCCCACTCTGAGGTTTTGTCCAAGTAACAATTTCTCTACCTCACAGTTTGGTTTTCTTAAAAACAGGGGTGGTGTTATGGATCCATTCACCGCATGGATCAAGAAAAATGAAAGATGACAGTGCCAAGTGTCAAAACACTAGTCACTATTTAAATAGCAAACAGTGTCCAGGAAGGAGCTATTATGTACCACCCAGAAGTTAGAGAACATAAATCACAGATTTCCTTCTAGACAGAGGCCTTGAAGGAGGCGTGGTGACTTTTTGGCCTTCGTCCCCTTGGACCAATTGTTTCCCAGCCGTGGCCGCTGACACTCCTCTCGCTCAGTCCCTCCATTTCTGAATGAAGAGACAACAAAATGTCATGTTCCCTCTCAGAAGAGCTGGGAGAGACACAGGGGGAGGCATGGAGTAACCAAGTTTAGTCAAAGACCTCCCCCAAGACTGCTCGAGGGCCGGGTGCCAAGGGATTTTTTAAAAAGGCCGTTTGGGGCACCTACCATAGAGGCCCCCAAAAACCACCATAGTGGTCATTAGCGCCGCTCACCAAATATTCCAGTCCTTCTGACCTCCAGGCATGTGTACGCTCCTGCTGGCCTGCCCCCTTGAAATCAGCTGTGGCCACATGACTAGCTTTGGCCAATGAAACGTGAGTGCAAGTAGCACTTGTATCCAGGTACAAGCTCTAAGAGCCAGTTAGTGAGTCACCATACGCCCCTCCCACTGCCACTGCGATCATGGACACCTGGGGCCCCAGAGCAAAGCAACCCCCACCCACACACCACCATGACCCACGTGAGAAACATAACGTGAGCAAGAAATAAGCTTCTAGTTAAACTACTGAGCTCTTGTTCCTGCAGCATAAGCTAGCCTATCACATTATGGAAAGACTCTCTATTCACAGGTTCGGCCCACCACCCTTAGTCCACTGAGAACAAAACCTTGAGTACATCATAAGCTTCATCCTGAAGAGCCAGTGGAGCTGCAACAACGAAAGAGCCTGGGCTTCCAGAGGCAGGCAGACTTGGGTTCAAATCTTGACTTTGCCACTTACTAGCCACGTGATGCTGAGCCAGTCAACCGCCCTTCACTGAGCTGCAATTTCCTGGACTCTGAAATGGCAATTCTATCACCCACCACACAGGGGCGTGGCGGGGACTAAAGGTGATGAATGTAAAGTATGCAGCGCCTGGCCAGCCACGCAGAGTGCACTCAGGAAGCTGTGATGTAGTGAACCTCACCAGTATCTTCACCCTGCTTTGGTCACTTACCAGCTGCTTCCTGCTCTGCAAAATAGCGAAGTAACGCTGTGCCTGCTCTCAGGGGAGCTGCGAGGGCTCAGCGTGAGAGTGTCTGTGGGAGCAGCTAGCGCAATGTGGGGCTCAGGTGGCAGCTGCTCAGAAAATGAGAATACCAGATCTTCCCCCATACTCTAAGCCGTTTATTCAACCTGCCCTGAGTGAGCCCTGGAGTGCCAAGAGCCAGTGAAGCTGCACCCCCTGCACATAGAGGACCCAGGCTCCCTGGGCCTTCTGCCCTGGGCTCCAGACTGCCTTCCAGGCCCCATCTGAAGCCTACTCCCCCACCCCAAGCCAAGTTGCTGGCTGCCATTTACTGGACCATAAGCACTACCTCTGCCCAGGGACTCTGACCTTGGGGACCCCCACACCAACCCAACCCCCTAAGACAGCCACACCAGCCTAGGTGACCCCTGAGTTTAAGAAGCCCCCTTGAATATTATTCGCAGAAGTATGGCCCGTCCCCAGGGTCAGCTCTGCAGGAGTAGGGGGAGGTCCCTCACCAGGGCTCCTGCTGACCTACTACTGAAGATTCAGAGAGCCTGGGGGCCCCTTCCAGCCCCAGCTTTGACAGTTACAGCATTCCAGCGAGGCTCTGAGGAGCAATCACCCTCACATCTAGGAAAATCTGCCATTTGCCACCAGACGCCTGGTCAAATGCTAACAGCATCCTGAAATGTGTGTCCTTAGGTGATAGCTTAATGAAATGCTATCAGTGGTATCGAGACATCCCGACTGCACCCAGCCCACTGAGAGCAGCCTCTGTGGAAGGAGTGCAGGAGGCAGAATGGAGGAGGGCAGGTGTCACTAGCTGTTTGACCTGAGGCAAGTCACAATCTCTGTGAGCCTCATTTCCACAGCTATCCCATGTCGAGAGAAGGGAATCCAATTAGGGATTTAAGCATTCACCACTGACTGTCTATACTGAATGAGTATACAAGTTGAGTGGGGCACAGCGCCATTCTTCAAGAATTTGAAGTCCCACAAGAGAATTAAACTGTCACAACTGAAATATAAGTAATCATGGCCTAAAGAAAGGGTCACGAGCACAACAGTCTAATGGCCTCTAAGATCACGTCCATCTCTGTGATTAAGAATATGGCGCCCACATGGCTAATAAAGGTCATTGCCTCCCTCTGGCCTACCAAAGTTTCCATTTCTCCAGATAAGTTAAAACAGACCTGGATATTCTTTCAGTCATTCATTATCTTACTCATAAAATGGTAGAACGTCAGCGCTATTTGGGACACCAAATTTCTCTGGTTCAAATCCCAAGCTGAATTTCCAATATTCCCCCATCCCTCTCCACCCCTGCTTTATCTTTAGCAGATAAGCAGTTATCCAACCTCCGCTTCCAGGGGCTGGAAACACACTACCTCTCAAAACAGGCCTTTCTGTTTTCTGACAGCACTCAGCCATGGAAACGTCTCCTTCACATGGAGCTGACATCTGCATTCCTACAACATCACTGGGACCAGCCAAGAAGGGTACAGTCCTTCCTCCAAATGACAGCCTTTCAAACACCTGAAGCCCTCATACCTCCCTCACACCATCCTATCCTGTCTTTTCTCCTTTAGGCTAAACTTTCAAAGGTCCTTCCTCACCCACTGGAGCGTGGTATCAAGTACTCCTTCAAAGTGTGGGGCCCAAAACCAAAGCAACACCCCCTGAAGAGTCTGGCCTGCCGTCGTCCTGATTACCAGCTCCCCCAGGCTCCCAAGACAATGTCTCCCAGAAACTAAAATAGTCAGATCCCTCACAAATACATGTCTGCATAGAGGCCAAGGACGAAACCTGGTGCTTGAACTCAAGGCCACAAGCCAAAGAAAGCTTCAAACACCTGGCGACACACAGACATCCACTGCATCTTTGCTAGGACCCCCCGTGAGCAGGGATCAATGGTGACGGTCAGGGTGTCACTGCCAGGTCCTACTCCTGCTCCCATCCCTTCTTCGGCTGCTAGCCCCTTTCCACTTCCCTCTCCACCAGGGTACCTCCAACCTCCCCCCTGGCTCTCGTGCATTTCTCAGATAGCTCTGGGAGGTCACCTTGTCGGCCCAATCCCATTCTCTTTGCTGGTGAACTGTACCTTAACTCTTCTGGAGGGAAAAAAAAATAAAGACAGTGTCTTTTTCTCTTAGTCTCCTTTCCCTCCCACCATTCCCTCTTTGCCCTCCCGTACTTCTCTCCCTTTATGGCCAACACCCTCCACACCATCCCATTCAAGGGCTATGCCTGAGGAACTGGATCAGGGGCCCGATTCCCTACTGGCCCTCGGTGAGCTGCTGGTTGCATGCCACAGGACAAGGCTCTGGGCCAGGCAGGCATAACATCTACTGAGTGCTTGCTCTACGCCGGACATTGTGCCCATTCCATGGGGGTCTCACTTAATTCTTAAGTTACCTCCCACCCCTCCCGAGGGAGATACTATGAAATCCTTTGCTTATAAGTGAGGAAATTGAGACACTAAGAGGTTAAGTAACTTGCTTAAGGTCTCAAGGCTAGTAAGAGTAGAGACAGGATATAATCCCAGCGGCCTGACTTAAGAGCCCAAAAGACTGAAAACCAGACAGCGAGCTCTTCACAGGCAGGGTCTGCCCCACACTCTGGGCCCCAGCCTAGGCCGGTGCCTGGCACACAGTGCACCCACAATTCAAGTTCAGTGAATTTTTGCCTCTACATGTTTTTAAGTGTCTAGGTATATTTGAACATATCCAACGATAGTCACCTAACACACATACTGCCCCACTACACACTTATTTTTTATCATCAACACACATTATTTCTACTATGTCATGAGCTAGATCAACTTTTAAATGCTACCAACTGTTCTTCGCCAGTAGCTACTTCTTTTTTTAAGGAAGATTAGCCCTGAGCTAACATCTGCTGCCAATCCTCCTCTTTTTGCTGAGGAAGACTGGCCCTGAGCTAACATCCGTGCCCAGCTTCCTCTACTTTATATGTAGGACGCCTATCACAGTATGGCGTGCCAAGCGGTGCCATGTTCGCACCCAGGATCCGAACCGGCGAACCCCAGGCCGCTGAGAAGCGGAAAGTACACACTTAACCGCTGTGCCACCGGGCCGGCCCCTAGATCAACTTTTGTTATCTGGCCTAAGAACCTTACCCCAATTTATAACAATGTCTCCATGAGAAAATTGTTCCAATTTCCAAACACGCTACATAAAAATAAATTTTTAGCACCCTCCTTTCCTAAAGTGAGTCCCCAGTTAGCAGATTCCTTCATTAGGGTGCTGTTTACCTTTGCATTACTAAGAGGTCTGTCTGACTGAAGTCGGCCCCACTTCGCTGCATCTCTGCCTCAGAAAAGATGCCTGAATTTCAGAGGAATGTGTGAATTGGACACATCTCGCATTTTTTACAAAGGCCCCATTCTCAATCCAAATTTTTTTTTTTAAAGATTGGCCCTGAGCTCACATCTGTTGCCAATCTTCTTTTTTTCTTCTTCTTCCTCTCTCCAAAGCCCCCCAGTACATAGTTGTATATTCTAGTTGTAGATCCTTCTAGTTCTGCTATGTGGGATGCCGCCTCAGCATGGCTTGATGAGTGGTGCCATGTCCACACCGAGGATCCGAACCGGTAAAACCCTGGGCCACCGAAGCAGAGCACGCGAACTTAACTACTAGGCCACAGGGTCGGCCCCTCAATCCAAATTGCTCGCAAAATTATACTTCCCTGAGAGGCATAGGGTCTTGCTTAACCTAATAAATGACTGCCCTAATTAATGAGTTTTCAGTTCCCTGAGATGGCTGGAATTTTTAGCTTAGGAGGAACTTGACATCTGTTCTAGTCGCTCGTTTTCCAGATGAGCAAACCAGGGCCTGGAGAGGTTAAGCAACTTGTTCAAAGTCACACAGCGGACTTTCAGCTGTGCCGGGAACTTGACGGACTCAAATTTAACTCCCTCATTAGGCATTAACTATTCACCTAAGTAATAGCGCTCCTGCTCCCCGACAATGACAACGCCATTCTGAACACACACCTTCGTTTCCAGCACTGCCTGGGAACCCAAACGAGTCCTCTGCCCTCAGAAAAACACAGAAGAGACTCTCTTTCAGACTTCAGACTGCAGATAGTGGCCGCCCGCCAAAGGGAAAGGGTGTGAAGAAAAACATCTTACGTTTCCTTCTCGACCTGAAAGATGCATTTTTCCATTCCTACTCCCCAACCCGAGCCCAGGCTCTCATCTACTCACGTCTAGAAAACTAGAACACTCAATTCTAGCACACATCTCACCACTCAACTCATTTACAATATGTCTTCCAGAAAGACCTTGCCAAGATGACACTTCCACCATGACACATCTCTGCTCAAAGTCCAGAATGACTCCCAACATATAACAAATTGAATCTAAATGTCTCCTAGCCTGGCCTCCAAAACCTTTCTAAATCGACTTCAGTCTCCCTATTCAATCTGATTTTGCCAAGTCTTCAAGCTCGGTGTCAGACAGATTCCTCTCTGCACTGTGTGTCAGGTTCACTCCCAATTACAGGCCTTTGAATAGTGTCCAGAACCCCCTACGGAAAGTACACTGCAAAAAAAGAATTATGTAATGCAGCATTTTCCCAAAAGTATTCTATAAAACAAAGTATTATGGAAGATTCTTTAGGAAAAAAAGAGTTTTGTGGTCATATAATTCTGAGAAGTTCTGACAGTTGAGACCTTTCTTAGAGAATCATAACCCACATTTAGCCCACTTATTAAAAGGCTCTGAGAAATCCTTTAGTAAGAAAAGCTGTTTAACTTTATCCCAGGATGTCCCAAATTTATCTCAGATCTACCCTCCATTCTCCATCTCCACTAACGCCACACCAGTCCAAGCTGCCATCGTTTCCTTCCTGGACAACAGGAGCCTCCTAGCTGGTCTACCCACCTCCCCTCTTCTGCCCTTTCTAATCCATTCCCCACATACAGGGGCAGGAGAGAGTATTCTGAATCCCAAATCAGATCATGTCACCCCCTGCTTAAATGTTGCAATGGCTTTCCTGTGCTCTTAAGGATAAAGGCAAAAACAAACAACAAACCTTAACTTGGTCCACAGGGCTTACCAGGTCCACCTACCTTCCCAGCCCCAACAGAGATCACACTCCTCCTCCTCACTCACCCCAACCTTCCACTGGCCTTTTTAAATTTTTTTAAGTTTCCTCTTGTACCATGTTCCCTTCTGCCCCAGGGCCTTTGCATACCTGCCTGGAAGAGTCTGCCTCTGCCTCTCCATATCGTTAGCTCCTGCTCAGCTCAATCATCACCTCCTCAAGGAAATGGTCCCTGACCTCCCAGACTAGGTCAAATCCTAGCCCCTCTCTTCCATGAGCCTTGTCACAGTTGCAATTTTTATTTACTGGTATGATTTTTTTTCCTTATTTTCTCTCCCACTAGACTACAAGCTTTCTGAGGGCAAAGCGTACGTGTCCATTTTTGCTCACTAGATTTAATAGTGTCTGGCCCAAAGTAAATACTCATAAAATACACACACACACACACACACACAAAATGTTGAACCAATCAACCTGAAGTATGAGCAACTGATGTGAAAAAAGAAAGTACAATACAATATATCCATAATGGAGATAGGAACCAAACGCCAGGGGAGAGGAGGTAAGGGAGCTGTAACTCGACGTGGGGGACATGCATAAAGCTAGAAAGTGCTTGGTACCAAGCAAAGAAGGGACGGGAAAGGCAGTGCAGACAAAAGAAACAGCACATGCTGAGGTACGGAAGCTTGCAAGGGCTGGTTGTTTTCCAGTTGATTCTGCTCTACATGTAGTCCATCCCCATCTGTGATCCTCAAGGGAAGGAAGAATGTCTTCTAAGCTCTCCTCTCCAGCATGAAGCCTAGGGCACTGGGGGCATGAGAAGTGAACACCTTCTAGAAAGAGAGAGAGGAAAAGAGAGAATCAGCTGTGTTTTCCTCCTGATGGGATCCTAAGGGCCACCATCCCCCTGTGTGCATGTGAGCCAGCCCACATCTTTGCTGCACAGCATGCTCACTCAGCTCGCCACGGCCTTGAGATTAAAGCCATTATCTGCCGATTCTGCAGGGCCTGCCTCTATGCCTAGCCCACCCTAACCCCCGGCTCCCATGGAATTGCCCCACTTCTGGAAATTGGAGGCCTCTCTCTAATCACGCTCTGTGGTTAGCTGCTGTCCCCAATAATATTCCTATTGATACCGAATAAGAAGCCTAGATTAAGAGAGTCAGGTCACTCACAACCGTTTCCTGTGTGCTCTGACTTTGCTGGATCAAAGTTTAGCACGTGTGAATGTGTCTCTATTCTACTCCCCAATGCCAGACGCTTCTCCTAGAGTTTGTTTTAACCAAGGGGAATCCTGTCAGGAACCACTCCTGCCCCTCCATCCCCCAACCTAACCAGGCCTGTTCTTTGTTCCACAAAACAAACAGCTCGTTCCGCCTGCCAGGCCAGCCAAGGCGCACATGCACAGGAGCACACAAAGAGGCCCTCTTGTCCAAGACTTTCTTTCCTGCTGGACTGATACGGTCACCGGTACCCTTTGTTTGAAGCCACCAGATGTGCCAGGCACCCACAGGGACCTGCAGCAGCTGAGAATGTCACTCCCTGACCTTCTATTTCCACAGCCACCCTCACGTCACCCAACCCAGTAGGAAGTGGCGCTGGGAAGTTATCTGCTGTTCTGTTCCGACTGCCGATGTGCTGCTCGCAAAGAAAGTGCATCCAACCCCCCACAGAGCAGGTGGCACGTCACACCCGGGCCCCTCACTCTTTCCTCCTAGCCTAAGAGTGTCCATCTGGCACATCTTTAGTGCACTGGAAACTGTACTGCCAACAACCTCGATTGACCCTCACTGCAGCTCTGTGGTTCTGTTATTATCCCCATTTTACTGATGGGGAAACTGAGGCTCAGACTAGTTAAGTGACATGCCCCAAATCACATGGCCAGGGCTCATATGGGTCTATGTGACTTCAGAGCACAGACCACCGACCTCTTTCTTGATAACTGCCTCGCAGAGGAGACCTGTTAGGGAGTGGAAGGCTGTACTCAACCCCAATGTCAAGCCAAGCACGACTCTCAATCTGTTCAGTAGACAGTTCTGTTGATAATTAGAACAATTTTCCTGGAAATAGTCACATTCTCCTTTTAAGACTCTACAAAGAAGGAAATAAGGCAGTCTGGGTTTTGTTTTTATTTTTTAATGTATTTGTTGCCTTTGTGAGGACATCCAATTGCACTTTAGAACAACCCTGTGAACATTTTCCCTGAAAACACACACAGCCCTCCTTTTGTCTCTCGCTCATTTATCTTATCTCCACACCCCAGAGTTAGTGAGGCTCCATCCCAGTCATTCCTGGTTATCAGTTTTGCTTTTACAAGCAACATTTATCTGGGTTGCTAAGACATTCTTGGCCTTCTAGAAACATGCTTTCATTTTTCTCATCAATTAGTCACTTTATATGCTTCCAAAGCTATGCTTTTATATAAAAATGGATGCCTTCCTAATACCCTCACCCTTCACATGGTATTAGTTAAGCTACAATGGAACTGGGGTGCTGATGCTTTATTAAATTCAATCTATACCAGGGAAAATACTGCTGGTCATCCTCCAAACCACGTTCAACACTGCCCAAGACAATGTGGGTTAGCTTAACTCTCTTTCTTTGTGTTTATAGCACTTCCTCCAAATTACAGAACCTGAAAAGAGTAAGGTGGCGACACCTTTGTATTTTCCCAGACTTAATGACAGTCCTTAAGGCCGATATTTACCATCCTCCATTCTCTCTCTCTCTCTCCCCTTGGTGGTGTTCCTAGGTCAAAAGGGCAAAGTAAGGTGGTTTTTAAGAGTCATCATAGGTATAAAACCAGAAATTCAAGTTTTACAATAAGTTTGAGTTTAAAGAACCAGTAGGTAATAGGTATGAGGAATTTTTGACATGGAAGGGAGGCCTTCTATCAAGACAGGTCAAAGCATCCTCGAGATTTGAGAACTGGCAGAGGTTTCTGAGTCACTGCGTCTTACAACCCACAAGGAAGTTGGTAATAAGACCAAGACAAGGAAGCCTGGTGGTTAATGAACTGACTGGGAAAGCAAGATGAATATTGATGATATAATGTAAATGAGTTGCGGACGGCTGGTTTCTGGGTTACACATGTGAGCTCTTTCAGTGATTT
Source organism: Equus przewalskii (assembly GCF_037783145.1). Classification (NCBI taxonomy): domain Eukaryota; kingdom Metazoa; phylum Chordata; class Mammalia; order Perissodactyla; family Equidae; genus Equus; species Equus przewalskii. The sequence goes on from NC_091831.1 coordinate 134,157,160, forward strand.
CACAGGAAAAACTTCCTGTAGAAACTACTGGAAAGGTCCATGGTTTAATGACCCACAGGGTATCACCAAGTTACATGAACTGATCTTCTAACCCATGAAGCCCCTGGAAGGATACAAAGAAAAATTTTAAAAACCCTGCCTTCAAGGATTTTCAAGGCGATGACAACCATCTTCACAGCTCCTGTCATACAAGAATGGGTGGGTGATAAATCCCTAAGAAAAGAGCAAAGAGAAAGCTATTGCATCCAGAGAAGAGAAGCTACCCTCTGGCTTTATAGTCAGTATTATACAAGAAGCACATGGAGGTATTTAGAGGGATGGCAAATGTGCCAGCGTCTGAGCTCATGCCTAGACACTCAAGTTTCCAGGAAACACCGTTGGCCAAAATCTGTTGGAAGGGACACCAGCTGAACACTGTGCACCATCACAAGTGGCTAGGGTTCAGGAATGAACAGAGAAAGACATAATCCAGTTGTCATGGGATGGAAAATGTAATATGCACCAGTTTGCAATTAGTCTAAAATGAAGAATCAGGACCATATAGCCTAAAACAGAAAGAACAAAAAGTTCATGAGACTGGGTCCTTTCCCAAAATAAAATCCATCCTTCCTAATGCTTTTTAGTTTTCTATTTCTATTTTTAATGGCCTAATCGTATACGAGTAGTTCATTACAAGCTGCTCACAAGTGGAGGGTGTTAAATGCTGAATCCAGGTGCAGAAGGGCAAAAAGGACCGAGGGACAGAGCGGTGGCAGAGGTCGGCTCTTATACACCCCGGATGTCAACAGAACCACAGCAGGGACCGAGAGATGAGGAGAGACGAAAGAGAATCCTTTGTATTTCCGTCATAAATAAAGCTTTTTGGCCACGAGTTTGGAACACAGACCCTTCTCAACCCCTCCTTCTCACTCACACACTATCCAGTTACAAATACTCAAATGATGGCTTCACCTTTAAAATAGTAAGTCACCAGATGAGCCCATAAGTGTAACATTTTTATATGACAAGAGCATAGGCATAGAAAAATGATGGTCTTTGAAGCCTACATTCCTTGCCTTGCAAGAGTTTATTTTTTAAGTGATTTTCAGGTTGATATCCCCAATCAGTATTCTCGTATCTCTCTCTGAGTGATTATTATTTGTCTTATTCTTCTGAGTACTGTGGGGTACAAGAGTAGCATATGACTTCATTCCTCATCCACACATATTTAGACGAGAAGCCTGGGTTTCTTGTGGATGGAGACCATGTCTCATTTATCCTCTTAGTTACAGTGCCTGGACCAGTGTTGGATATACAATTGGAGCTGAATAAATGTTTGCTATTTGCTGAATACCCCTGAGTGGGGAAAGCAACCACGTTGTCTACTGTAACCACAGCAGAAGGAAAGAACAGAATTGAAGAATTTGTAATCTCACTGAATCCACTAAATGGTACTTCAGAGGATTCTAAAGTTTGAGAACATGTTGGCTTATGCACATAGGTATATCTGAGTTCCTGTTAGGGCCGACACAGCGGTGCTCCCAGTCATCCAAAAGTCCTACCAAGCCTTGGATCCTCCATTCGATACTTAGTCTCTAAAAATGAGAGAAAAAGAAACAAGGCATGCCATTTACCTCTTTTCTGTTTTAATCAAGTTGACTTTTAACAATCATTTCTGCCTGTCGAGACCACTTTGGATCTTGGGTTTATCATCTAGCATTTGGGCTCTCTCTGCCTGCTGTGGGTCACCTACAGACTTGCTAAGTATGCTTTCTGTGTCTTTCTTCATGGAAAACAAGTTAACAGGATGGGGCCAAGAGTCCTGTCATCCATCACCAGAAAACTCCTTCCAGATCTGTCCGTAACCCCAATCTCCTTGCCTTCTCACCCTGTCAGAAGGAAGAGAGCAGGATTTGATGATTCTGAAAGAGTTTTTGCTGACTTCTAAGGATCATCTCTTTCTTCAGCTGCTCTTAATTGAACTTTTAATATTTACAAAAGACGGACAAGAGGATCAATGTGATTGAAATTTATCGCCATTAACTTCACTACAAATTGAAAGCATGAACTCGTTATTAAAAGCATTAGTTCTGGTTTTGTTTACTGCTGATGTCAAACCAGACTTCAGAATTATAAACACTCATATACTCATATATGGCTGCTTAACTAGTCCCTTTTTCCCACCAACACAGAAGAACAGATGTGCTCCCACAATTCTCAATGAGAAAGCAAAATTTGGAAATGAAATGCCCATACCCAAGGGGCTGTTCTAGACTTCAGGGAAATGACTTGTTTCTCTCTCAGGAGCCTGAGGCAAGTACAAATGACAGTGGGCATGTCTGGATCTTAGCATCTACCTTCTCTCTCTGCTCATGGAGTCCCCTCGCCCCCAGGCTAAGAAAGAAACTTGGGTATAATTTTCAAAATTATACGTCAAGAGAAACTTTACTTCCCCTAAGGAAATGCTTTTTTTTTCATATGGACAGCAAAAAATCACAAAGCTGATCATGTTTCTTTTTTCACTTTGACTGCCAGGAATCTCAGGACCACATTTCTAATTCACCTTCAGGATCTTTGGACTACGTGGTTGGGCTCTATTTTGTCCCCACTATCCCCAGTATTAACTCTAATTGAATTTCTATTTCCCATCATCTTTTATAAATACATATATTTTTAATTTTATTGTAGGTGCAGTTGTGAGTAGCTTCAGATTCATCCTACGAAAAATGACAGGGTATAAACAAAATTGCAAACCTATTGCTCATAGAAATTTCCCCTCCCAATGAGAACTTGCCAGCCCTTAATCTTTGCACTATGCTATTATGTGGGATTAAAGTGTAATTCTGAAATGTGTGTGATGCCTTTGAGGAAGTAAGACACGTTAGTCACACCTCATAGTCATTGTCTTCTTCTTTTTCTTTTTGATGAGGAAGACACATCCTGAGCTAACATCTGTTGTCAATCTTCCTCTTTTTGTATATGAGCCGCCACCACAGCATGGCCACTGACAAACGAGTAGTATAGGTCCATGCCCAGGAACCAAACCCAGGCCACCGAAGTGGAACACACCAAACTTAACCAGTAGGCCACAAGGGCTGGCCCTACCTCATCTTTTTAAGGTCATTTTCTAAGGCCACTGAGAGGGTGAGTTCCTCTAACCTCCCCCTTTGAGAGGTACCTGTCTTATTGCCAGGTCTGCCAGATTCTGCCTTCATCAGTCTGAGAAATCTAAGTCTGCAGTTGATAAAGTGGGCTCCTCCAGATTAATCATCATAACTGTGGATTTCAAAGAGAAAAAGCCTTAAATGAAGAAATAAAGTCTCTAACTAGAAATACCTGGGAGTGAAGCTGGTGGGCTGGAGTGTGGGGGAGTTGGTCCCACTAGTAATACGTGAATCCCACTTGGGATAAACACATTTTTAGAGGATGTACTTACAGAATCTCATTGTGAACCTTACGCTGTTCTCTAAAGTAGAGAGAGAGAGAGCGGGCATTTCTTTCTCTTACTGCCTCATGGCATCATTATCCCTTCACGATTCTGCCTCCTAGCTACAATATGGGCATCTTTGAGTGAGGGACCAAATAGCAAAAGGTCATGCATACCGTAGATTCATGAAATATTTGTTCTTGTGCTCATTCCTTCATTATATCAGTTAACAAATATGTGAGTACCTCCTGTGTGCCAGAGGCTGTGCATAAAGATGAATGAGGAGTTCATAGTCCACCAGGACAGACAGAGTAAGTTACCTGAAGTGCGGTATGGAAGTGATGCAACAGAGGTACACGTGGTGTGCAGTGGAGACAGTGGTGCCATTGGAAGGAGGCTGTTCAGAGATGACTTCACAGAAGAGGTACCAAATTGGCCATTAGAAAATTTCACCAGCTAGTTTTTTATTTTTTTAATAAAATTTAGCTTTTAGAATAGTTTTAGCTTATAGAAAAATTGCTAAGCTAATACAAAGTTCCCACATACTCCACACTCAGTTTCCTCTATTATTGCATCTTATATTTGTATGGCACATTTGTCCTAATTAATGAACCAATACTGATACATTATTTTTAACAGATGCCCACACTTCATTTATCTTTCCTTAGTTTTTACCTAATGTCCTTTTTCTATTTCAGGATCCCATCCAGGATACCACAGTTCCTCAAGACTTTCCTTGGTTAGGATAACCTTGACAGTTTGAAGATACTTGGTCAGGTATTTTGTAGAATGTCCCTCAAGTGGAATTTGCCTGATGTTTTTCTCATAATTAGACTAGGGTTATGGGTTTGGGAGAAGAAGACCACAGAGGCAGAGTGCCATTCTCATCACATCATATCAAAGATATATGCTATCAATGTGATTAATCCTGGTTGATGTGGACCTTGATCCACTGGCTGAGGTAGCTTATCAGGGTCCTCCACTGACAAGGAAAAAGAAGTTACTCTTTGTTTCCCTCTTTCCAAACTGTACTCTGTGGAAGGAAGTCACTACGTGCAGCCCACACTTAAGGAGAGGGGAGCTAAGCTCTATCTCCTTGAAATCAAAGTATCTATATAAATTCTTCTGTAAGGGAGAGCTGTCTGTTCTTCCCGTTTATTTGTTTATTCAATCATATGTTTGTATCGGTATGGATCCATAGATATTTATTTTCTATTTTGGGTTCTAAGCCAATACTACTTTGCTGCTCAAATTGTTCCAGCTTTGTCCACTGGGAGCTCTTTCAGTTGGCTCCTGTGTCCCTTTGCCATATCTGCATCAGTATGTGTGTTTCTTTTGAGCGCTTCTTTACTTCCTGCTACTACCAGGTAGGTTTTTATAACATGGTTTCCCAATAGCAAAGCCTGCCCATGTTGACAACATTTTTAAATACACCAGCATCACAGAACTTTAATATCAGAGGAGACCCCAGAGTTTGTTAATCCAGCACCTTCCTTCAACATAAGAGAAAACTGAGGGTGACATTGAAGCAGTGTGCCTGACGTCACACAGTTTTTTAATAGCAGAGCGATTATGAGGAACCCCTGCTTTCCATTGCTTAAACTCATTTCTTTTTTTTCACAATTCCAAGTATCCACTGCTGCCCACGTGTGAAAGCCCAGTCTCTGATAGAGAAACTATGTCCATCACTAAATCTCTCCAGGTGACCTCAGTAAGGGTGCATGGGGAGCAGGGTCACCTTCAGACATTCAGGGAAGACGGTGTTCTTTCTATTTTCTACACTAGTCTAATTTTCCTCACAATCTCTTACTCACATGGGATGGCAGTAACCCTAACTTGAACTTAGCAGGTAGTAGAATCTCAGTCCTTTCTGGTCTAAATAGTCTTTTTGGGGGGCCCGCCCAGTGGTATAGTGATTAAGTTCACACGCTCTGCACTCCTCCTTGGCGGCCTGGCGCTCACAGGTTTGGATCCCAGGCGTGGACCTGCAGACCACTCGTCAGGCCATGCTGTGGCAGCGTCCCACATACAAAATAGAGGAAGACTGGCACAGTTGTTAGCTCAGGGACCATCCTCCTCAAGCAAAAAAAAAGAAAAAAAAAAAGAAAGCAAGAGGAAGCCTGACAACAGATGTTAGCTCAGGGCCAATCTCCCTCACAAAAATAAATAGACAGATAGATAGATGGTAGATGAATAGACAGATAGACAGACAAACAGACAGTCTCTTTGGGGTAAATGCTCTAATTCTCTAACGTCCAGGACTTACCACCAAACCTGAAGTCTGGGGAACAACTTGGATGGTAAGGGACCTGGAAAGCACACTTCCATAGGGACAGAACAGTGCTAAAAATAGTCTCTTCAACAAACGGTGCAGGAACAACTGACAGCTACATGCAAAAGAACGGCATTACACCTCTATCTCACACCATACTCAAAAACCAACTCAAAATGGATCACCGACTAAAACGTAAGAGCTAAAACTATAAAGATCATAAAACTCTTAGAAGAAGAGTACATCATCATAACCTTCGTTTAGACGATGGTTTCTTAGATATGACACAAGTAATGAAAGAAAAAAATACAAAAGCTGGACACCATAAAAATTAAAAATGTTTGTGCTTCAAAGGACAGCATCAAGAAAGTAAAAAGACAAACCACGGAATGGGAAAAAAATTCTGCAAATTATATATATGAGAAGAGACTGGAATCTAGAATATACGAAGAACTACCACACTCAATAATAAAAAGACAACCCAAACGAAAAATGGGCAAAGGATCTGAACAGTTTTCCAAAGATCCAAATGGCCAATAAGCAGATGAAAAGATGTTTAACAGCCTTAGCCATCAGGGAAATGCAAATCACAACCACAATGATATACCATTTCACATCCACTAGGATGGCTATATTCAAAAGATAGATAATACGTGTTAGGGAGGATGTAAAGAAATTGGAACCCTCATACACTGCTGGTGGGTATGGTGCAGACACTTTGAAAATCAGTTTGACAATTCTTAAAACAATTAAACACAGAGTTACCATACAACCCAGAGATTCTACTCTTAGGTATACACCCTAAAGAAATGAAAACATCTGTCCACACAAAAACCTGTACACTTCACAGACTCTGAAACTACATCCAGAGACTGTATATTACTGAAGGCTCTTTCAAGAATGGCTATCTTAAAGATGTTTTTTCCCACCTGGCACACCTGGCAGCACTTGAACTTGTACCAATTCTATTTCATCTGGGCAGAAGACATGACCTCTAATTCTAGACCTGCACATTATGAGAAGCCAGTAAAGGCAAGATTCTCCATAAGAGCACTATCTACAAAGCTAGCAACTAAACACAGTTCTAATAACCCAGTCCCACACAGATATCTGCCTCAGTCTTGGGCCTTTTTAAAAATATAAAATAATGTGACCAAAAACAAAATCTGAGCATATAGATTTATTTGGTAACAGCCAATGACACTTATTACCAATATCAGAAAACACTAACCCCACCCCTTAGAATTCCTAAAAACACTTGTGAAGAAAGATATATATTCTAACCCAGTACACCAAATTTTCCCACTAAGTATCATTTTTGCCCAGAAAAACAAATAAACCAACTCTCCTCTTTAGTAACTTTTTTTGGCTCTGTATACCTGAAAATAAATACTACCAGCTCAGGGTAAAATGAACTCAGAAGGTTAAATAAACCCAAGAAGGGAAAGGAAAAGTTGTTCTTTGGACCCCATTCACCATCTTGGAAAAACTCATTCCCCAAAGAGAAGGCGTCCTGATCTTCACAATAAATATAGATGTGCAAATTCAACCCTTCTTCCCCAAGATACATACATACCATAGTCTTTTCTACCCGCTGTACAATTAGACTTCAGTGTGACTGTGCTGGTAGAAAGGCTTTTACGTCTGTCCACTAAAAAGCTTTCCTCCACTAAAAGCTTGGCTTACATCAGAAAAAGAGTTCAACTGGACTGGGAAATACAGCGCCAAAGAAGTGGATTATCACCACAGTACCTCAAATATGGCTGGCAGGGCCAGGCCTACAATTGCAGTGACATCAGTAAGAGTTTCTAGAACATATCCTCCCAATGGGAATATAAAACAAGGGCAGAATTCAAACAGCCTTTTCCTTAGGATCCTTTAAATATTGCAAGTGCCCTCTGGGGCCAACCAAAATTGGTAGCTCCAGCCCAGCCTCTCTGTTGTGCCAGAGGCCTCTCTTTGGATGGACGTCCCAAAGGCCCCTCAAACTCAACACAGACTCTCAATATGAACAAAAGGGAAGTCCTCGTCCCACTCACCACTCTGCCAAGACCTGGACCTCCTCTGGATTTCTCAATGCCTCCAACATTCATCCAGTCACTTGGTGTAAATATCTGAAGGTCACTCTTGACAACCTGTTCTAACCCATTCAATCAAACCATGGCTATGATCAGGGCCTCCAGTCTAAGGACTTACATGTTAAAAGTGAGGCAGAGGAGGAGTAGGCGGACTTTTCTAAGAGGCAGAATCAACCAGATTTGGTGAGAAGCAGTCTAATTCTTCCAGAAGAGCCCAGTGTCCGTCTTTCTTTCCAACCCTGAGGTTCTCTCTTCCTCACTGTTATTCACCTCCCTCTTCCTTTCTCTCCACCATCTTCTCCCGGACCCTTTGCAATGACATCACTTATATTTGCACTGAGAGTAACAGAGACATAGGACCCTAAAGTTTGTTTTACATTTTTCTGACAGGTAACTTAATATGGGAGAGGTGGGGAAGCCTGACCTGAGCCAAACTCCTTGGCCACGTCTGCTAGCCGAGCCCCATGGGAGATGAAGTTTCGAGCTTCGGCACAGTTGAGCCTAACCCTGCCCTGGATATCAGGAAGGCAGCTGATTCAACAAGGTCACCACCTCAGCCTAAGTAGCCTGGGCCCTGGTCCTGAGTCACCCTCCCTTCTGATTCCAGTCCCCTGACTCAGCTGCTCATGGACTCTCGAATTCCTGGCCCTCCTGACTCTGGCCTGGGTTGCGGACTTCCCCTTGGCAGGCTCTTTGATTTCTCTAGAAAGAGAATGCTTGACTATTAGGAGAGCTCAGTGAGGCTGGGGCACCAGAAGAGGTAGCAGGCGGCTAAACCCCTATTAAATCACTGTCCATGAGCTGTACTGCTGCCATTAAGGAATATGGGAATGTTGTATACACGCTCACCTAAAAAGATGCTCCAAATATATTGTGAGAGAGGAAAAATACATGTTGTCAAAAGTATGATCCAAAGTTTTTTTTTCTATTTCATACTTTTATGCATTGTCCAAATTATTTTAAAGGGATCTTTTCCTAACATTTCTTTGTTTTTTTTAAACTATGCATTTTGGTGAAGAAGATTGGCCCTGAGCTAACATCTGTTGCCAATCTTCCCTCTTTTTTTTTTCCCTCTCCAAAGCCCCAGTACATAGTTGGATATTCCAGTTGTAGGTCCTTCTAGTTCTTCTATATGGGACACTGCCTCAGCATGATTTGATAAGCTCCATGGACGTCCATGGTCAGGATCTCAACCCGTGAACCCTGGGCCGCAAAAGCCAAACACATGAACTTAACCGCTACGCCACCAGGCCAGCCCCATCTATGATTTCTTTTTACTAAAACAACTACAAAACAGAAAAGTTCCACAAAATTATGATGTGAATAGCAATAAACTCTCAATGGCAAATAATATGACACCAGATATCCTCAACCACTTACTTTTAACATGCAAATACAGCTGGATTTATAAACCACTAAAAAGGATGCATTCTCATTTCGTAGATGATATAACTAAGGCTAGGTCTGGTTAAATGACTAGTAACAATCTTTCTACTGCCTAAGAAAAAAAATATCATTTATTTTTATCCCTGAGATTGATCTGTATTACTCTTTTAAAAATCCATTTTTACTAAAATATACCCTTTTCAAGAACGTATGGAACATATACCAAGATAAATGAAATCCTGGTCCATAAAACAAACCTCAACAAATTTGAAAGAACTGAAATCATTCAGAGTGTGTCCTCTGACCACAGCAGAACCAAACTAGAAATCAATAAAAGAAAGATAAGAAAATCTCCAAACACTTAGAAATTAAACAACAGACTTCTAAATAATCCATGGGTCAAAAAAGGAAGCCTCAAGGAAAATAAAAAAGAACATATTAACCTGAATGAAAATTAAAATACAATATATCAAAATTTGTGGAACACAGCTAAATCAGTGCTGAGAAGGAAATTTATAGCACTAAATATTTACATAGAAAAAATGAAAAGTCTGAGTTCAATAATCTAAGCTGCCTCCTCAAGAATCTGGAAAAGGAAGTGCATTATAAACAAAAAGCAAGCAGAAGGAAGGAAATAATAAAGACAGCAGAAGTCAATGAAATTGAAAACGTAAGAATAACAGAAAAAAATCAATGAAACAAAAAGCTGATTATTTTTAAAGATCAACAAGATTGAAAAATTCTGGGAAGACTGACAAAGAAAAAAAAGATAATATACAAATTACCGATATGAGGAATGAAACAGGGAACATCACTACAGACCCTGCAGACATCAAAAGAATAATAAGGGCATACTACAAACAACTCTACACACATAAATTTGATAACCTAGGTGAAATGGACCAATTCCTCAAAAAGCACAAACTACCACAACTTACCCAACATGAAATAGATAATTTGAATACTCCCATAACTATTAAGGAAATTGAATTCATGATTGAAAAACCATCAAAATGAAATCTTCAGGCTTAGATGGCTTCATGGGAGAATTCTACCAAGCATTCAAAGAAGAACAAACATTAATCCTACACAATCTCTTCCAGAAAACAGAAGAGGAAGAAACACTTCTCAATTCATTTAATGAGGTCATAATACCCCAACACCAAAACCAGACAAAGACAGTACCAAAAAAAACCCAAAAACTATAGGTCAATATCCCTCAGCTCATTAATACAGACACAAAAATGGCAACCCCTCTCCCTTAGGGCTCCCATCCTTCCTTTTCCGCCTCTCCTTTTTTCTGGCTTGCCCTGTGTTTCAGTTCCACCCTCGACACACTCCCATCTTGGGCCAGTTGCCTTCCTCAAAAGTACATGTGTATGTAGACAGCATGTATTTGTTGGCTGGATAAAAGCGCCAGCCAGCGTACTGGGAAAAGCATTGACTAGGAACCCAAAACCTATATGCTAGAACCATCTCTAACCAAGTCACCGCACCTTCCTAGAGAGCTGGGGTAGGAGGGGCAGCGAGATTTCTACCGCACTTTGCAGCTCTTGACAGGGAAATAACTGCATTCTACTTCAGAGGGCAATACGTGCAACCTTACGGTGAACCTAACATATTCATTTAGAAAACTCCCTAACAAGTCAGAGTCTACCTTCGGATCACCGCATATTTGTTAGCAGTCTAGGCTTATCTGACAGTTGACTAGAATTTTTGATCTAGCTTTCTTCATTGCCCTGAGGCTGGTCTCATTTCAGGGATAGGAGAGAGCAAATTCTCCAGTGAGAGGGCCCCTCCAATTAAAGCGCCTTCTAGAAGCAGCGGTGCTGTTGACTCTACACTAGGAAGTTTAAGCAGTTTAATCTGCTCAGGAAAAAGGGCTGTAAACTTAAAATGAAAGGTGCGTACTGGGCGGGAGGGGGGAGGGAGCCTCTTCACCTGCCATACCCTCCAAGCCCTAATGTGGTTCCACTGCCTCTGCTACAGGGCTCCTCCATCAATGTGGCTTTTGTTCTCCTCCCACGATGAGCAGCTCCACATTAAGCCAGGCCCATGACCTTGTGCGACATCTTTGTCTCGTGAACACCATGAACGCAGTGAGCAAACAGTTCTCCACTGCTGGATGCAAACAGCCCGGAGGTACATGAATGTCAACTGTAAACTTGGAGGCAGGATTAACCTCGCAACAAGAAGTTATTTCTTTGCCACATTATCCTGTTAGTCAAATGCCAGGCCAGGCTCTAATTTCTCCCAGTTTTGTCAAGGTCAACATCAGTGGCTGCACAGAGGTATAGTAAATTATTAACCCTGGTTCTCCACTGGGCCTGAATCAGCCACCGAGTTCACTGCCTGCCAGCCACCTTTTCTCCCCAGTTTAGCAGCAGGAAGTTCACGGTATGCAGCACAGGCGCCTGCTTCTGCCTCTAAGGGTCACTAGGACAGATATGGGAAACGGCAGCAAGCTGGGCCTGTAAGGGAAACTGTTCACAACAGGATTGGTAGAAGGGAGCCCAGCAGGCAGGGTAGGTGCCTGGCATCCTGGGGTCTCAGAAACCAAGTATTGAAGGAACAGTGGGAATCTTCTTCTCACACAAGGTCACAGCCTGAGAGACATGGAAGAAAAATGCATGACCAGGCAGAGAGGACCCTGTAGATCAGAGAGCATGGGGGCTTCAAACAGCATTCTGCTCCTTTGGGTTTGGCACGTGCTGGGCTCAAGTTCAGAGTCATATTTATAAATCCAACTGGCTCAAAAGACTTTCCCATATGGATTCTACAGGACAACCCCACTGCCTATTTTCCAGAGCTTATTAATGCCTTGGCTCTTGCTCCAAAGCTACAAAGAACTCAGTGTTTTCCAACTAAATTTGCAGGCATCTAAGTCTTCCCTCCACTGTCAGCTAGCCAAAACTCGTCTGGTGCAGAACAGACATCTTCAGGCTCTTGGACAATTCAGGGATGGAAAAGACGAAGTTTTCACATCTTCCTATATCACATCTGCCCGAATACTTTCAGATCCATCTCTAATGCCACCTCTTCTGGGCTTGGTCATTTTATTTGCTTGACTTTATCCCAAGTCTTGTTCCCAAAAGTCTTTGAAGCACATTCAGCCCTTTTTTCTAACTGTAAGTGGACTCTGAGTTTCCCTAAACCCAGACACACTCTTTCTTCTCTCTGGACCACACACTTGAGAAACATGTGCAGAAATTTAACAAATAAAACAAAAAGAAAGAAAAAGAGGGGAAGTGTTAAAAGGAGAAATATGTGCACTTGGCCATATTCTCCCCTTCGGCTGTAAGTCCCCAAGGATCAGGCCCATCCACGACTTTGGAATTTCCCAGAAAAGAAACAAACTTCTCCCCCGCCCCCTCTCCCTGCCAACTCCTACTCATCGCTGACAAAACAGCATTACTTTATTCGTGACTGTGAGAACTGCTGTGAACACCCTGTGGCATAAAACACCTTGCCCTGTATTTTGTCTTTCATGAAACCAACTCAATAAAGGTGGCTCAAGCGAGTTCTGTTCCCAGAGATCACTGGGCGGAGGGGTGTCCATTACATCTGCCTCTGACTTGTTCTTACACACATTTCCAGAGTCCTAACAAGTGGTCACCACGAACATAACTTAATCTGTAGCTCAAAACCCACTAAACCACATCTGCTCGCTGCAGAGGCCACCTACTGTTCTCCTGATTTCTACTGCAATCCGTCTGCTTCCAACAACACATCTAAATCCACTTCTATCAGTTCGGCACCTCAAATAGAGCCAGCACTCAAAAACACCTCTTGAATGAATAAGTACATGAACACACAAACAAATCTATTAACTGCCCAGGGTCAGACTACGGATGGTACAAAAATGAATAAGGAAATGCTTACCACTAAAATCTCAGAAGAGAACAATCCAAATGTCCCATGCTCTGGCTTATGACGTTCCCTCCAGCTGGAATGCTCTTCCCCGGCCCTGAGTCACCTCACTAACTCTCACTGCTCCCAAGACGCAATCCTAGCCTCATTCCCTCTTAGGAACCTGGCCTGGCCTGCCTACACGGCGCAAAGTCATCCCTTTTTGTATTTCTGCTTTCCTTGCTGTATAAAAGCCTTTCCAGACCTGGATGTCATCACTCAGCATCCCAAATCGGCAGCAGCAACTTTCCTGTCTGCCTCAGGACTAGGCAGTGGGAGAACTGAGAGGAGAGACCATCTTGTCCACTCCTGCGCCCCAGGCGTCACATGACTCTCCGTGTGCTGAGTGAAAAAACAACTACAGGCAAAGGAAAATATAATAAATGCTACAGGACAGGCAGAAGGCTCAGGGGATCTCGAAGAGAAAGGACAGCAGCTGCTGGACCACAAGAAGAAGAGGGCACCTGAGCTCAGCCCTGAACGAGAGGCAGGGTTTTAACTGGCAGAGACCGAGGCACAGGGGGTGGTGAAAGATGTTAGAGATTGACAGCTAATATGAGCAGAGAGACAGAGGAAGGAAGGCAGGGGTATGGCCAAGGGGACATAGGGAGAAGTCCAGGAGAAGGACACAGGAGAGCAAGCCAGAAAAAACAGACTGAAGCTAGAATAGGTACAACCCTGGGAGACAGGCACTGTCAGTATTATTTCCCCAACTGAGAGAAGAGGATTCTGAGGGTCACAGATGTGGTTTGCCAAAAGTACTCAGTCATTCAGTCTATTGCTCACCAACTATGGTTAAAGTCACAGAGCAATCATTTGTATAAAAAGAAAAGTAAGAATAAATATGCATACCACACACACACACAAATATATACACACACTTGGATATATAGACGCCAGTTTCTCAACAGCAACACATTGTGGGGGATGGGGACGGCCTGGTGCATTATAGGATGTTTAGCAGCATCCTTGACCCCCACCCACTAGATGCCAGTAGCATTCCCCGAGTTGTGACAGCCAAAAATGTCCCCAGACATTGCCCAATGTCTCCCAGTGTGAGTGGTACAGAATCACTTCCAGCTGAGGACCACCGACACAGATTATCTCCCAAACAACACACAAGAGGGTTGCAGGGATTGGGACGAAGAGAGAGAATTGGGGCTATTTGGGCAATTGATGGATGGAAATTGAATTTTTTAAAACATCATGTGATACTACTCCACAAAATACAATACAGTACCCCAAAAAAGGATCTCCCTTTCAGTAAGCAGTGGAGACAAGGCCCACATCTTCTGATGGCAAGTCTCTGTCTACTGCACCACACTGGATTCCAGATTGGAGGGGATGGCAAAGAAAAGGCCCAGAGGTGACACAAGCGCACATTTCTGTGTAGGGAACAGGGAATTCCTTGGCGTGGCTGGCGCTGGGCTCATCACGGACATCAGTGAGGACCAGGGTTGAAAAGGCAGGTAAGAGACAGCCGTGCAGGATTCTAACTGGACGGAAGCCATGAGGGCCTTGTGAGGGGGGACGGGGCAGGCGATAGGGCGGCCAAGCTGCAGCAGGGTGAGTGTGGTCTGAAGGGGCCAAATCAGGAGGGCAAAATGGGGAGAGGGCTGCTGAAATCATCCAGGCTGAAGATAACGAGACCTGAACCAGGGCAGTGGCTGTGGGAAAGGAGATCCGAGGAGAGAAGTAATGCTGTGGACACAGAAGCCACAGACCTGGGCAGCAGACGGCAGGTGAAGGCCAAAGCACAGCTAGGGGCCCCCAGTGACTAAAAGACAATATGCGTTACTAAACTCAGGCCTCCTCTTGGCCTGCCTAGGGAGGCACAGATCAGTACTCCCGCTTCATTGTACTAGGAATAAATCTGAATGGTATAAAAGGTACTATATACTGTTTTTACGAAGTTTTCCTCTCACCCCATCCCCCTGCTTGTCCCCAAAGGCAATCACTATTTATCACTTTGTATCCTTCCTGAGACAGTCTATACATGCACAAGCATATATGTATTCATTTTTGGTTTGATTTTGATAATATGAATAGCGTTCATTTACAACAAAGGGGATAAAAAAGGGAAGGACCAGGAGACTTCTTTAAAGTCAACAGCAAAGCCAGATGTAGAACCCTGACCTCTCCTTAAACTACAGTAGCATTCTTTTCACCTTTGCAGATTCTGATTCATGCCAACGGAGAATGCTTACTGAGCACTCTGCAAAGTGCTGGAGATACAAAGGATAAGATGGTCCCTCCTTCAAGATGGGGAGAATGGCATTATCAATTACAGGCATAGTCCAGCAATACAAGGACTAGACCAAGTTGTGGAAGGATGCTGTGGTTCTGCTGGAGTCGACAGCTATCAGGAAATGGGGCATAAAAGAGATGGCTTTGTCAAAATGCTGTATTAGTTATCTACTGCTGCATAACAAATTGCCCCCAAACTCAGCAGCCTGAAATAACAGTAACCATGTCTTATCTCACAGAGTTTCTGAAGGTAAAGAATCCAAAAGTGACTTAGTTGGGTAGTTCTGGCTCAGAGTCTCTGATGAGATCATAGTCAAGATGTTGGCAAAGGCTGCAGTCATCTGAAGGCACGAGTGGGGCTGGAGGATCCACTTCCAAGATGGTGCACTCACATGGCTGTTGATGGGAGGCCTCAGGATCTCACCACATGGGACTTCCCACAGGCTGCTTGAGGACCCTCACAACATGGCAGCTGCCTTCCCCCAGAGCAAGCAATCCAAGAGGAAGGAGGAGGAAGCACAATGTCTTTTATGACCCAGCCTTGGAAGGCACACTCCACCATTTCCTACTGGTCACACAAATCAGCCCTATTCAACATGGGAAACGACTGCAAAGGAACAAGAGTATTAGGAAGCACAGATCCCTGAGGGCCACGTCAGAGGCTGGCCACAATACTACCTTACATATCTTGATGTGCTTTGACATTGTAGATATTTCTGTTTCCACACTGCTTCTTATCTAATGGATTTAGAGCTTATGACAAGTTCCATTTTCTGCTTAAAGTGATCAAATAATAGTGCCAAATTTTTCCACCAAGTAGAAATCTACTTAATGATCTTGGCAAGATTTTAGAAAAAATATTAATCAGGCAGAGTTTAGAGGATCAGAAAGAGTATAGAGGATTAGAGAAAATATAATACAGATTGAGCAGGATTTCTGACCAAATTAAAGCATTTTTCCTTTCGATTGTTAAAGATTCAACTATTTGCAATATTATAGTGGCTACATTGTCCTTGTTGTTTAAAACAGCCGCTCTCATTACACTGCCCAGTTCTGTGGGTTAACCACGTCCACACCCAGCAATGCATCTAGATACTGGTCCTCAGTGAGTGGCCACCACTCCTGCCTTGCTCACAGTCTTGGGCTGTGGGTAGTGTCCGTGGATGGTTCAGAAATCTCAGAACATTCATTCCATTTGGGGAGATAGGTAAGCACTCCACTAGGTTGTTGTCTCTACTTCTATAAATGTTTAAAGGTATTTCCAGCACTGAGATATGATAACGGCCTTATTAGACAAGAAACAAGTGAAAACTTTCTCCCTACAAACCTCCCCACAACATACCAAACTTTTCCGTCATCCATGATTCCTATCCACCCTCATCCACTTGCTCAGGGACACAGTTTACAGATTCAGGCAACCAGCACTTGGCAAAGACCAAACCTCACAAACAAAAGGGGCCCTTGATAACCCTGCTCTCTTCCCGTTCTGCCCTACACCAGAGAGAGGGACAGGCAATAATTCCATTAAAAGTGGAACTGCATCACTGAAGAGACCTCAGAGAGCCCGTGCCGCCATTCTAAGTGGCAGCATGAAGAAACCATCCCGGGGCATTCCATCTCTCTTGTAAAGACCAGAGCAGACTCCTTTTCACAGAAGGAATCTGCTTGTGTCACACACACAAACACACACACACATACACATACACACACTCTGTTTAAGAGTCTTTCATGATTTCCATTGCTCTTAGGAAAAAGAACAAAATCCTTAAGATGTGCCGCACAGGCGTGCATGAGCTGGTCCCTACTTTCCTCTCTACTACATCTCACACCAGACCTTCCACTGCCCTTCACAGCCCAGCTCACTGGCCTTCATGCAACACTTTGAGTAGACCAAGCTCCCTCCTGCCATAGCCCTTTGCACAGGCTGTTTCCTCTGCCTGGAACATTCTGGGAGGTCTTTCAAAAATCTGGTTAATTCCTATTCATCCTTCAGATCTCCATCCTCATCTTCCTCGAGGAAGCTTCCCTTCCTTCCTTCCCTCTCAAAGCACTTATCACAACAGAATTTCACATTTACACAAGCGATTAACTGAAAATGTCTGCCTCGCGCTTTTTGTCCATCTTGTTCCCACAACCTAGCACAGTGCCTGGCATAAATGAAATGCCCGACAGACATTCGCTTAATTAATTAGTGACTATGAATGAACTAGTTACTGAATGGAGATTCCAAAAACTGTACCAACAATCCATTCCTGAAGGTTAGGAGGCGACGCTGACTAATTAACGTCGAGTCTCCTGAGCTATTTACGCCTCCTCCCCGGTCACTCCTCAGTACAGGCGGGAAACCAGAAGAGCTCTCCTCCCTCCCCCCAGCAGCTTAAAGCCTGAGTCAGGAAGGCACAGACAGCAAGCCTTGTAGACCAGGCCGCATGGAGGCAGGGAGCAGGGTTTTTACCCCGTTTCTCTACCCAATTAAGTTTCCACACTTTCTCTTCACACTGCATGTGAATTGGCTGTGGTTTTCTGGGTCATCTGTGCTCTGTGCATCTGAGTGCCCTGCTCCACTCCTCCCATTGGAGCTGTGGGAAAACACCCTCCTCCTTAATCGCACTCAGGAGGCCTCAAGATACTGTTGGTGAAAACTGCCAAATGTCCCGCCTGTACCTGCATGAGGAAGCTTCTAACGCCGCCCACCACTAGCTCTTTCTCCTGCACTGTGATGCTGAGGCCAACACGCTCTCCACAGGACAGCAGCAGCTAAAGCCACGCACCTAACGTCAGGCCAGCAGACCCCAAACGAGAGCCCCTTTAATGCTGTCACCCCAACCAGGAAAGGCAGAAGGCCCCCATGTAACTATTTCATTTGATGAGGTCCTACCTTCCGGAAATCTTAACTGCAACTGGGATCTCACTGATTTTTTAATAAGTGAAATCTATTTTAACTCATCCCCCAGGTCAGCATTCCTTCTCTCTCTGGCATTTAGACAACTTTAACTTTCCAGCAATTCTAACTGTTACCTCTGAGTTTACTAAAAGGAGTTGGGTGAAAGGCAACAGGTTCCAGGTCCGCTAACATCCAGAAACTCCTAGAGGGGTCCTGGGGAAAGGAAGCATCTTTTTCATTTCTAATTCTCAAGTAGTTAGTACATAAAAGACACAGGGTTTCAAGTCACAGGACGGATGCGCTATTTCTCTCCCAAATTTTACCATCTAGAGCGGTAAGGACTTCCTACCCTGCACACGCCTCAAGCATAGCACCCATAACTCATCGTCTTTTTATCTGCACATCTTTCTCCCCAAGAGACTGTAACCCTGAGACCACGGGTTGCCTGCCTTTGTATCCTCAGAGATGGGCCCTGGTGAAACACGCTCGAACATCTGATGAAAATGAATCAGCACATCTACAACTCTTACTCTGTCCTCCCCAACCCACAGCAAGTGACTTTGGCAGCTCGATTAAGACACTAGGAGTCGGGGCCAGCACTGTGACCTAGTGGTTAAGTTCAGCACACTCCCCCCTTCAGTGGCCCAGGTTCATAGGTTCAGATCCCGGGCGCAGACCTACAACACTTGTCAGCCATGCTGTGGAGCCAACCCACATACAAAATAGAAGACTGGCACAGATGTTAGCTCAGGGCTAATCTTCCTCAAGGAAAAAGAGGAAGATTGGCAACAGATGTTAGCTCAGGGCTAGTCTTCCTCAGCAAAAAAAAAAAAAAAAAGACACCAGAGTGAAGTGCAGGGATGTCCTGTTTATGGGTCACCAAGGCCCCCTAAGAGGCTCATCAGGACCCATGTGGATCAGAGTCACAGCAGGGAGGGGGCGTGACTAGGGCTTTGATGGAGGGCTCAAAAGGAATCCTAGGACGTCACACCAGGCCTCTTATTTAGCTGCTTTCTAATCAACACAGAGACAGAAGAGTGATGCAAATATTAAAAGGTGTAATTATTAAAACAGTATGTCTGGGAGGCAAAAAAAAACAGAGAGAAAAAGATGAAAGGAAGGAAACCATTTTTAACCTTGAATTTTTCCCGTCTTACTTTTGCTGATAGAAAGTTCTGTGCCACTCTAGGCACTCTTGAGTCTGCGGAAAAGACATCTTTTCCTTTACCTGGGCACCTGATTGCAAACTCTACTCTTCTCCAGCTCGCTCTCAACAGTTGTCATTAGGAGTAAGTTGATTATTTGAAGTTAAAAAGCTGAAGAAACAAGGGTTTTCTACAGTTTCCCTTGCTAACCCAGTGCCCTCTGATAAGACAGAAATGAGATTTTACACTGAATTAGCCCTGTCTTAAGTGAGGCAGCTCCATTGATCCTGAGATTAGCACTGCTTCTACCATCTGACCCTCTGTTGACCTCATGCTTTGAAAGAAACCGTTCACAGATTGGTAGGAAAGAGGGAAGGAAAAGTCTAGAAGTGATGTGGGAAAGGGGCACCAAAGCACATATTCATTTTTATAAGACTGAGTGACACTTCTAAATTGTTGGGTAAAACACAAACACAGAGCCATAATTTGAGGACAGCTTTGGAGGGAAAAAAGTTTCAATATTATTGAATTTGAATAAAATTACTTTTTTTTTTTTTTAAATTTTATTTTTCCTTTTTCTCCCCAAAGCCCCCCGGCACATAGTTGTATATTTTAGTTGTAGGTCCTTCTACTTGTGGCATGTGGGACGCCGCCTCAGCATGGCCTGATGAGCGGTGCCATGTCGGTGCCCAGGATTCGAACTGGCGAAACCCCGGGCTGGCGAAGCGGAGTGCATGAACTTAACCACTCAGCCATGGGGCCGGCCCCTGAATAAAATTTCTATAAAGGTTATAGAATATAAAACATGGGTAACATTAGAAAGAATTTACACTAGGAGGAGAACAATATAAAAGGTCAGAGACCCAGTATATAAACACATAATGCAAAAGCAGGCTACTTATAGAAGTTTCCCAAGAATATCATTAACTAGGGCAAACACAATACTCTTCCCCTTGCTTTCCTATTACTGGACCTGTCTGCTTCTCTTTAGGGCTCTGCATCCGTGTCCTCCTCTTCTATCCGAAGCCCCCTTTTTCTTCTGTCTTGTCACAGTCCCCCAGCAGTGTCTCGCCACCCTCGTGGACTTGCTCATCACCCCACCCAACGACAGGGCCGCCCACCCTCTCGCTAACCACCTGCCCCCAGAGGCCCCACTGGAACCTTCCCACTCCCAGCAAGGCCCCCTTCCAGCCACCCAGAGGCAATGCCTTGGGCTTGGTTTTGCCTCCTCTCGCCCCCTCACCCCATCACCATCACGCTCCCGGTGGGGTCTCTCCTGTTTGTCCTGCCTCTCCTCAGCCCCACCTGAGGCTCAATCCTCCTCACTCCTTATTTTGAACCATTCTTACAATTTCTAACCTCTCCTCCCTCCAGGTCACACCACTACAAAGATACGTCCCTACCAGGTCCCTAATAAAAAACATAAATGCTCTCTCGCCAATCAAAAAACCACTCTTCTGTCACGGCATTATGGTATTCACACAGTCTTCACAATCTCACTCCACCTTTTCTATCTTAAACCTCTTTGTCTTGTTCTTAAAAAAAAAACCTTTTTATCTATTTTTTTTTTGAGGAAGATTAGCCCTGAGCTAAAATCCGCTGCCAATCCTCCTCTTTTTGCTGAGGAAGACTGGCCCTGAGCTCACATCCATGCCCATGTCCCTCTACTTTATATGTGGGATGCCTACCACAGCACGGCTTGCCAAGCGGTGCCATGTCCACACCCAGGATCCGAACCGCCAAACCCTGGGCTGCCAAAGCAGAATGTGTGCAGTTAACCGTTGCACCACCTGGCTGGCCCCCAAAAAAACCTTTTTATTATAAAAAAATTTCAAACAAACATCAGCAAAAATAAAGAGAAGAGTATAATTAACTTTTACTTACCCATCATCCAGCTTTAACACTTATCAACATATAGCTAACCTTGTTTCATCTACGCCCCCGCCCACTCTCTCCCCAAAGTTGATTATTTTAAAGCAAATCCCAGATAGCCTATAGTCTCACCCACAAATCCCTCAGTTCGCTTCTTTAAATGATAAAGACCCTTTAAAACAATAATACTATTATCACTCCTAAAAAATCTGTTTACATTATTTCTTAATACCCTTTAATAGACAGTGTTTAAATGTCCCCATGATTTCAAATATTTTTTTGTTTTTTATAACTTGTTTGTTTGCATTGGGACCCAAACAAAGTCCATCCATTGCATTTGGGTCCCTGCCTCTTAAAAGTCTCTTTTACTCTGTAGCATTTAACTTCTATTGCTCCACAAGGTTCCAGCCCAGACACACATCTCACTTTCCCACCTACAAAGTGTTGCTTGTACCTAAAACGTCCTCAGCCTCCATGCTCACATGTCCAAATACCACTCACCTTTCACAGCCCAACCTAAATACTGCCCCCTCCATGAAACCTTTCCTGATTGCCACCAGCCCCCCCTCCCAAACACAAGCATCTCCTACAGCACTTTATCTCCACTGCACCTGAGGCATTTACTCTGTCCTGCCCTGTAATCAGTCAGCCCTGTGGTATAGAGATTAAGAGTCCATGCTCTCACCCCTGTGGCCCAGGTTTGTTTCCCGGTCAGGAAACCACACCACCCGTGTGTCAGTTGTCATACTTTGGAGGCTGTGTGGTGCTGTGATGCTGAAAGCTATGCCCTTGGTATTTCAAATACCAGCAGGGTCACTCACGGTGGACAGGTTTCAGTAGAACTTCCAGACTAAGACAGACTAGGAAGAAGGACCCGACCACCCACATCCACGAAAAAATGGCCATGAAAACCCTACGAATAGCAGCGGAGCATTGGCTGATACAGTGCTGGAAGGTGAAAGGATGGCGCAAAAAGCCCAGGCAGGGTTCCCCTCTGCTGTACACAGGGCTGCTAGGAGCCAGAATCAACTCAGTGGCACTAACAACAACAAACTGTAATCAGCTTGAGCGCTACTCATTTCCCCTTCAATCTTCTGGAAGATACATTCTATCTGACTGATCTTCATAACACTCACAGAACTGAGCACAATACCTTGCACTTGGCAATTGCGCTTGGCAATTATTCAGTAAGTAAATTAATAAATGCCGTATTTATTTATTTTTTTTTCTTTTTCTCCCCAAAGCTCCCCAGGACATAGTTGCATATGTTAGTTGTGGGTCCTTCTAGTTGTGGCATGTGGGATGCTGCCTCAGCGTGACCCGAGGAGAGGCGCCATGTCTGGGCCCAGGATTCCAACCGGTGAAACCCCGGGCTGCGGAAGCAGAGCGTGCGAACTTAACCACTCAGCCACAGGGCTGGCCCCAATAAATGCTGTATTTAAAAACAGTACAAATGGAGAAGTGAAGGATGGCAAGAGTATCTCACACATCTTCATCCTCCCTCCTCTTCTCCCTCACCCATCCATTTAAGACATATTTGTTGCCTAACTGTTATACGTTGGGCACTCCGAAAACACCTAATGGTCCAGAAGTCATATCACCCAATACAAAAATAAAAGCGGCTCTTTTATCATCCTCAAAATACCTGCAACTTTTAGACACAAAATTAGTCCTTCCAAGATTAACATAAATACTATGCTACTGCTCCCAACAGACAAGATTTGTTAATTTCATGAGAAAAAAATTTAATTCATAAATGAGGCCCCAAAACAGTCTAATGCCTGGTCTTGGGATTGTTGGGACTCAAAGGGCATCTCCCCTTTGTCTCTTCATCTCTCTGATCCACAAAGGTTTACTGAATACGTACTAAGGGCCAAGGCCATTGAGGATGATGAGTGGAAAATGACAACAGTCCTTAGTATGACAGGGAAGGGAAACCAAAAACAACATTTCCAATATACCAGGTCCCTGGAAACTGTAAGGTTTAAAAGGGAACTAGGAATGTTCCTAGAGGACCTGGAATGTGAGCTGAGCCTACTCTCTGAGAAATCTGAAAACAGTAGAGTGTCTGCACTTCTCTTTTGCATAAGAGTTGGCGACAGGAAGCGGCAGGGATGAGAAAGAGAAGCTAACGGCCGTGGGCGCTCTTCATTCACACCCAGACAGCGGTCACTCACATCACCATTGACTGTCCATTTCTTCACAAGAATTCCAGCCTCTGCCACCAACCCAAGGAGAAAGACATTTCCTTTTCAAAACTAGAAAGAGTATAAAAGGATGTGACACAGAAAAAAGTATGTTATGAAATAAGGTGTCAAAGTATTTCACAGTCCTTGCAAAGAATGTTTGATAGATAGACTCCCCTTTCTGACAGACTGGGAAGATCCATTTCTCTACGGGAAGGGAAGAAGGAGCTCACCCAACCCCCCAACCCACGCCTGCTTGGTGGGAGAGGTGCAGTCCGCCCTGAGCTCGAGGAAACCCCACATAACCAAGGTGTTCGGGAATTCTCATCTGTCGAGCTATCTGTTCTTAAAAAGGTATGGCTGTTTGGGTCTATAAACACCACTTTTACAGCTTAAGTGTTTGGAATTCCTGTAAACTGCTCTTAATATACTTTGACAGTTTTTACCAAATGTTTTAGAAATTGAAAACTTTTAGTACTCAAGCGCAGGCCAGGGTGAAATATTTGTTATTCGACAATGAGAAAATAGCACTTTAGGGGTTTTTGGCCCTGGGGCAGTGGCAAAAATTAGAAAGACTGATGACAGGAGGTTGGACTGCCTTCTAAGACTCACCAAGGAAATGAACTTTTGAATGCAATGTAGTTCCTTTGAGAAATGTCAGCTTTTAGCCACAGTGGTGGGTGGATGGGTCCTTTCCTGGGACAGGAACAGACTAAAGGCTAGTGCATAAATTTAAGAAACACTTTGAACCGAATTAAAAAATTATATTTAATTCAGTCTCCTCCAGTACTTAATAGACTAGTCTTAAAATTCTATTAAATAATACCAACCTGTAAATGATGTAACACAACGGCAGCATCCATCTGCTACACTGACAGAATTTTTTCCATTAAATCTGATTCTATCACATTTGTTCAGCATTCACTTTCAGAAGCAAAAGCTAACAAAGTGCAAAAACACAATCATGATCCCCTTGAAGAAACTGCAGGGGAACTCAAAAGTAAAGCACAGAAATTCACAGAATAATAGCAGAGTTTCCTAAAAGACTTCCCCATCACCATCGGAGAAAATCCAGTAAGAACCGCACAGCAGGGACTGACAATCCAGTGGGGAGGGAATCTGTCCTCCACTTACTTCCATGCATCAGACACTGCACAGGTGTGACTGTGTGCCAGGCACTGTGCTAAGCTAAGCTTAGGGGACAAAGATCACACATTGTCGAGTGCAGATGGGTCGCGTTTGGTCTATGTGATTGTTTTTTTTTTTTTTTAATTTCAAGCAATGCTTAAAAGTCAGGAGATCTCACGGCAACATCCATATATCTGGCTTCTCTAAAAATTGAGAGCTCAGGAGCTGGCCTGGTGGCACAGTGGTTAAGTTCACACATTCCGCTTCTCGGTGGCCTGGGGTTTGCCAGTTTGGATCCCGGGTGCGGACATGGCACTGCATGGCCCGCCATGCCGTGGTAGGCATCCCACATATAAAGTAGAGGAAGATGGGCACGGATGTGAGCTCAGGGCCAGCATTCCTCAGAAAAAGGAGGATTGGCAGTAGTTAGCTCAGGGCTAATCTTCCTCAAAAAAAAAAAAAAAAATTGAGAGCTCTAGCAACAGGGGTCAGCATTCCTTCACTGGCAACTTTCAGCTACAAAAGAGATGCAACTGACCCTGCAGCAAAGGACACACTTTCCAGCTTGCCGCAGTCCGCACCATGCCCTACTGCCACCTCAACAACAGCCAGAACTTCACTCATTTATGTCCCTGACTGGCCCTCAAGGTACTTGAGTTAGCCACACCCACTCCAGGAAAAGAAAAGGGACAAAACTGGCCCTTGTGGTTAAGAAGCTCAGAGTCGACTGGAGTTGGCAGATGGGATGATAAATTACAACATGGTACGATATAAACTACAGCAGGGAAACAAGCAGGGTGCAACAGAAACCTTAAGGAGGATGCGACTAATTCCACCAAGGGAAGTGGAGGTACCTAGCTAGGGCACCTTCACAGAAGAGAGGATATCTGGGGAGGGTCTTGAAGGATGAGAAGAGGTTGGTCATGTAGAAAAGTGGAAAGAAGTCACTCTACATGTGAAAAGAGGTAAGAGGACTAAAAAAACGTGGAGTTTTCTGGACACAGGGTTAGGCAGAAAAGGGGGTCTATTGCCTAGCATGCTAACAATGTTAACTTTAAGCGTGGGGCAACGGGGAGCCAAGAGAGTTATTTAAGTCTCACGTGTGGTACTAGCTTAATTTTGCTTATTGTCAAATCACTATAAACATGCCTAAACACAATCCTCGACTACCCTTCGATGTCCATACCATGTTAACTCGAGCTTTGATGCAAGGTCTGAAGGCGATAAAGACACGACGGGTCCAGAGAAGAATCATTTTACTCCATAGTCTACTGGCAGGTACATGATGACGCAACAGCACAAAAGGCCAATAGCAAGGACAAAAAAAGGAAATGAGACGGAAAAAACAGACATGTCTCCCCAAAACAGTGAAAATCAAACGTTTCGCTTTTCTCCCTTAAACTAAACCAAACCTCAAAAAAAGCTAAGATAGGCGAATCAACAAAGGGATTTTTTTTTCCACTGTCTCAGTTATAATAACCCCAAACAGACTATTTCCCAGACTTTTTATTGTTATAACAAACAAACCCATCTTTCACTTCTTGTCATTTGCAATTACCATGCCATAATTGAAAATCAGTGAATCATGATGGAGCTTAAGAGAGAGAGGGCACTAGCTCTGAGCTGTCACTGTCATCATCACAGAATAAACGAATAATAGCAAGATTTCCTTCTTTATCATCTTTAACCTATATATTGCAGAGACTCCAAAAAATTTATACTTTGTAATTCCCCTCTTTCCCTAAAGATGGCATGATATTTCAAAGCATTTCCCCCTTCAAAACATTGCTTTTCTCTTCTTCAACAGCCAACAGGAAGCCCACACCAAAAGACTTCCACAGAATTTAGAATCTCTTCATCTGAGCCAAGAATCCAATTAAGAGAAAAATTATCTTGCAAGAGTTTGGGCAAGTCAGCCAATTAACCTTTGCAATTGTAACTTTGCTGAGAAAAGAACCTGAATTGTCTAACAAAAGGCTTCACAAGTCAGAAAGAATAAGCTAGGGCAAGGGTGAAGGAGTCCAGAAATTTGGATCCTGTCTGCAATCCTAACCCGTTAGCAAAGCCATACAACGCCATACAACGCAATAACATTTAACTAATGTCCTTAACAATTTTTCAGTTTATAGACTTAAAATGGTCAACTGCAGAACTGTTGAGCTTATTCCTTGTGAACAAACTCTTTGTCAATGATCTGATGAAACCGAGTTGGACTCTGTAACGAAAAAGAAGAGAAACAACTGGCAGCGGTGTGGGAGAGGTGGTCCTATCCTGCCATCTGTTCCCCAGCCAGATGCTCCTGCCCCATCCCAACGCCCTCTACGGTCTGACTGGCCAGTTCGGTTGACTCACCTTAGTTGCTTCCTCCACACTCTCCCTCAGGGCCTGCAGCTCGGCGTCATACTGCTCCTTCAGTTTGTCCATCTCCTGGTCGTGGCTGGAAACCTCTTCTTTCAGGGCTCCCTTCAGGGCAGTGAGTTCACGCTCCCTCTTTCTCAAGAGGTCTTCCTGCTCCTCTTTGGCAATGAGCAGATCCTGAAGATCCTGTTTGGCCTGTAAGAGTTCCTAGAGAAAGGAAACGTGGACAGGGAAGATGAGGGTCCGACAGCAGCCCTCACCTCCTCTCCAGCGTGGCCACCCAGACACACGGCCCTGCTCTCACCCGTCCTCCCCACTCTCTCCTTCCTCACACTGCTCCCCATTTAGACCATCTCTTCCTCTCCCCTTTCACTCCTCAGAGGCCATCATTCCCCTTGATTTGTCTGCCTTAGCTCTTCTGAGATTTGATTTAATTTGAGGGAGAAAAGGGAAATTGATGTAACTTTCATTGCTTTGAGGAGACATGTCTGGTTTTTCCATCTCATTTCATTTCTGTGCAAAGGTCTGTTGCCCTTGCTCTTGGCCTTTACGTGCTGCTGCGTCATGAGGGACATGCCCACTTGCTGGCCTTGCGTACTTCACACGCCCCTGGAACCCTGCATGTGGTCAAACCCTTAACCCATGATCCTAGTACTCGGGATGACTCTGTCCTATTCTCTTTCTATCGCACTTGTCCATCTGAGCAGGGCATAATATTCACATTTTCTCCTTCTTAACTGCCAAGAGTTCATAAGGAAAGTCACAAAACTGGGGCAACAAGTTCCACTACAAATCGCATTACCTAAACCCAAGTATGTCCTGCCAAAAGCTCAGCATTCTTTTTACTTCGCCATCCTCGTCCGAAACCTGCTCAGCTCTCCTCAAGCTCGGGACTCGCCCTCTCCTGCAGGCGCCCTTCCCTCACACTTGGCTGGGACTTGGGCATGACTGCCTCAGCTTCCTCTCCACCCTGGCTCTTCTCTGCACTCCAGGCCTTCTCCCCACCCGAAACCACATCACAGACAATGAGCCGTCCCTTGCCAGCCTGCTCCAAGTCTTTTCTCTATCAGTTATCTTTATTTTCTCTGACATTTTGTTCTTTTCCATTTCCTTGAATCTATGTTCTTTCACTCAGGGCACAAGAATGCTGAGTCAAGGGCAAAAAAAGAGACCAGCTTTCCATAGTGGCTGTACCAGTTTGCATTCCCACCAACAGTGTATGAGAAAACAGTATGGGGATTTCTCAAAAAGTTAAAAATAGAAATACCCTATGACCCAGCCATCCCATTACTGGGTATCTATCCTAAGAACCTGAAATCAGAAATCTCAAGAGTCCGTTGCACCCCTATGTTCATCGCAGCATTATTTACAATAGCCAAGACGTGGAACCAACCTACATGCCCAGAAACTGATGACTGGATAAAGAAGATGTGGTATATATACACAATGGAATACTACTCAGCCATAAAAAAAAGACAAAATTGGCCCATTCACAACAACGTGGATGGACCTCGAGGGTATTATGTTAAGCGAAATAAGCCAGTCAGAGAAAGACGAACTCTATATGACTCCACTCATAGGTGGAAGTTAGTATATTGATAAGGAGATCTGATCGGTGGTTACCAGGGAAAAGGGGGGGTGGGGGGAGGGCACAAAGGGGGAAGTGGTGTACCCACAACATGACTAACAAAAATGTACAACTGAAATCTCACAAGGTTGTAATCTATCATAACATTAATTAAAAAAAAAAAAAAAGAGAGACAAGCTTTACCACCAAACTCTTTGAAAGTATCATTTCTGTTCACTGCCTCTACTTCTTGGCCACCCATTCACTCCTTAATCTCTTGCTAGATAGCTTTTGTTCCTATTCTCCTAAGACTGCCCCTCCAAGGTCACAGAGGCCTCCTAATGACCACATGCAATGACTGCTTCTCAGTCCTCACCTCTGTTGACCCCTCTTTGATCTCCTCACCTATCTCCTTAAAATTCTCCTTTGCCTTGAAGTTCAAGGACACCACACTCTCCTGTTCTCTTCCCTCAGGCCACTTTTTCCATGACAATCTTTTCTGGCTTTTCTCTCTCTTCCCAAAAGCTAAGATGATCCCCAAGAATGCAACTTTGCATTCTTTATTCTTTTTTGGCAAGCTCATCTACTTTTTTTCCAACTATTCATTCTACCTGAATAACTCCCAAACCTTTACCTCCAACCCTTATCTGAGTTCAGACCTGCTCTTTCAATGACCTGCTAGACACATCCATCAGGATGTCCCATGGGCATTCCAGATTCAGTAGGTTCATATTCTTCAGTGAATTCATCATGCTCCTTCCTTTCCTCTTCCTCTGTTCATTATTCTTGTGAACAGCATCATCTGCTCAGAAGCTCACAAGCTCAGGAACTTGGCAGCAAAGTTGACCTCTCTCTTTGTCTCTCACAACCAGTTAGTTATAGTTCTATAACATCTTTGACCCTTTCCCTCACCTCCTTGGTTTACGCTCACATCACCTCCTGCCCAGGTGGTTCACAAGAGCCACTCAACTGCTCCCCAAATCCAGTATCTATTGCGGCCTCTGCCATCATCCACACAGCATCCTCTGTCTGCAGTGCCCTTCTTCCCTCTCAGTCCCACCTCTCTCTGCTTTCAGAAAATCTCTCAAGACTCAGATACTAAACACCCTCCTCCAAGAAGTCTTCCTTAAATTCCCTTCTTGAATATCCATCTCACTTCAGCTGTACTTTTTGCAGCACTTAATACTATTTTTACATTGCAGTCCACGTATTTACATTATTTTATTCTCTCTCCTGCTAGACTGTTAGCTCCTTAAAAGAAGGATATAGATCTGTTTTATTATATTTTTCATGATATTGGGAGCATATCTGTTCTGGATATAAATAAATTAACGTGGAGTACAGTGAGAGTCTGGAGAGCTCAGAATTCTAAACTAGTCTATTCTCTCACAGGTAGCTTCCAAGTAAATACACAACCTGTTCTCTTGGAGCTCCTGGAGAACTGGAGGAATGGCTGCCACCTGGGGACTCGAGGCCTCAGAGATGGTAAGTTACTCTCCATTTAACAAGTGTGTCACTAGAGAGGGGATGAAACTGTTCATGATTTAAGACATATACCTGAAAATGGAATCCTTTCCTTTTCTCTAGGACATGCACATCCATTAAACCGGGGGAACCTGTGCAATCTCAGGGTAGGGCTGCATTGCATACACCAAGACTTAGTCCTTCAAAAATCTAGCTAGCAGGCACTGACAAGCTCTGATGAAAAGTCAAGAGCTTCATCTAGGGAACTAGGGCAACTCTGGCTCTTCCAAAGCACCAAACACAGAACACATAACCAAATCTTAAGTATACCCCGTCCCAGTATTTGTCCACAGGGACAGGGCAGCCTGCTGTTGCTGCTGCCCAGCCCCTCCTTAAGGAGTATCAGGGGTAGGCCCCGTGGCCAAGTGGTTGTGTTTGCGCACTTCGCTCTGGCGGCCCAGGGTTTCGCCAGTTTGGATCTTGGGCATGGACATGGCACTGCTCATCAGGCCGTGCTGAGGCGGGATCCCACATAGCACAACCAGAGAGGCACTCACAACTAGAATATACAACCGTGTGCTGGGGGGCTTTGGGGAGAAGAAGAAGAAAAAAAAAGAAGAAGATTGGCAACAGTTGTTAGCTCAGGGGCCAATCTTTAAAAAGAAAAAAAGGAGTATCAGAGAACCGTCCCCCCATCACTGTTGCTACTGGCTACTCCTGCAGGTCTTCCTGGAGCCCCTGCCAGCCCCTTCACAACAGCCCCTGCGATTCTAATAACCCGTTTCCTGTTCTTACTCTCACACATTGCTCAATTGTTTTGACAATAAGGCAGTTCCTCTTCCCACACTTATCTTTCCTAGGATATATCTGTGTTTTGTGTTGTCTTTCGTGTACTGCCGCCAATGCATGTCAAGAACCTAGGTTTTACGGTCCATTCTACACCAACGTGCTGTTATCTGTGGCTGGGGTTGTTGCGTAAGTGAACTGTGTCACACAAATCCAATCAGATTACCCCTCACCATATCACCCAGTAGTACTTGAAGTTTTCCAGAGTAGAGATCAAAGGCGCAGGAGATTTCAAAAACTTCACTTCATCACCTCACTGGCTTTACGGCCAATTATATCAAGCCAAAGAAGAGAGAAAAAAATACATCAACCTCAAAATATAAGGAAATATCCATTAGAAATAAACATGCCTCTCCGTAGACTTCAATCAAGGAAAACAAGGAAAAATCTTGGCCATTCAGAATCAGCGCTTTCAAAACTATACATATCCAGGCTAGTTGCATACATGAAAGCAGCCGGAAGAAAGAAACCTAATGTGTATGTATGTGTGGGGAGAGACAAGGGAGGCTATAAAAGTTGACTGTGTTTGGTATTTACTACATAATAAGAACTGTGCTAAGCACTGCTAAAAATCCAAGGACATGAATATCATTAATCTCATTCATAAACGAAAAAAAAACTGGAGCTCTGAGATGCTAACACGCCTAAGATTGCATGGCTTCTAAGCGGTGGAGCCAAGATTCAGACCCAGATCGGATACAATGCCCCTTCGCTTCATTGTACAGCTTCTGCAACCCTGACAAGAAAACTACACACTCGAGAGGGGCTGAGGAGCAAGCAATTACACCGTGCTCAGTCTCTAGATGCAAACAGAACAGAGCATTGTGTTTGGCCAGAAGCGCCTGTAAGGAGGTCCACCTCTTCAAACTAAAGCACAGAAACATGATCAGAATCTGAAGACAAGAAAGAAGGAAAGTTGAAAGAAAAAGTAAAGATGCTCTGAGACCTGGCCATTATCAGCAGCAGCCAGTGGCTATCCTGATGGCAGGTGCAATGAGACAGACACACCAGAATGGCCAGAGCAGTCACTTATTTGCCCACAGAAAGCTTCATTTCACACATCACCTACTCACAGGTATCCCACATCAAAATGAGAAAAATCCTAACCCAGACCCTCTTCTGCATAAATGCCTCCCAAGAAGTTCGACGGGGTCCCTATCTCTGCCCCACACTCACAGAAAGGACAAATAAAAAGTTTTATAGTAAAAATTTAGCTGACAAAGAACTACGTAATTTTTTTTTTACCCGGAAGGATAGCCTAGATAGTGTAACACAGTTGGTGAGAAATATGATTTTTTTTTTTAGTTTTTTATAAAAATTTGTCTAACGCTCAGTAATATTGCTACAAATGAAGTTTTTAAACTATTTTAGAGACCTCATTTCTGAGCACAGTCTATCCTCAGATGAATACAATTTCATAAACGGAATATTTTACTGATATTTAAATACTTGCATTGTGGTAAATGCCGGGAATAAACCACCACCAGCCCCTGCTGGAGTGAGGCCCATCCGTCAGCCCTGCAGGCTCCCATCAAAGACAATGGTTGGTAATTGGAAAATGCCACTGTCACGGCATGAAGAGCCACATCTCACGTTTACCCATTTCCCCCAGAAGGCAGGGAAATGCATTTATGGACAAAGAAGCCAAAAACTTGTTCTATAATCATTTTGTAACTTCAGTTAAAAAAAAATTCAGAACCATCAATTGTTTAACTAAGAATAACGAAGTCATCCTATTATTGGTCAATTATATGGCTTATCCTAAGAAAACATGGTATTTTCTACTATTTCTTTCTTTCTTCCTTTTTTTAAAAAAAATATTCTATTCTCTCTTAATGTCACTTTACTGATTCCATATAGGGGCCTGATGTTATTTAACAAAACGTGAAGTATTAACAGAGATTTTATGAAAAATCTTGTGCATTGTACAGGCCTCACAAAATAAAGGGCCTTCAACCTTTTTCAAACACTCAAAAGCAGAAATGTTTAATGTTCATTAAGAGTCTGTTCTGAACTAAACGCCAGAGAAAACTTGGCCACAACTGTCTTCCGAGCCCCCTGGGCCACTTTTTATTAAGATATGAAGAATAAATTGAAAGTGACAAGGAAATGGGGTCTACTTTATTAGTGATATAGAAACCATAGATCATGTTTTAAATGTTGCTGACAAGTCAAAAGAACCTGATAAAAACAATGATTTTCCAGAGGGCGAGAAACCCACTCTGGCATGGAGAAGCTAACTGTGCCCCAGCTCATTCTGCAGAAAAGCAGCCGTGGATGACATAGTTCCTGTTATAGCAATGAGGCAAATGACCAGAAAGCCAGCAACATCAGGAACGTTTAAGGAAAGATGTGCCGTTTCCCATTCCTGTCTCTCTCCTTATCAGCCTCTGCCTGAAAACACATCACCAAAACTGAGGCTCAGGTCCTCATCTGAGTTACCGCCATGAATAAGTCAACACACTATTTAATTAAATTATGTTCAGTTCGTATATGCTCAGTATATAGTGTTTAAAGAGGCAAAGAAGAGACGGCTCATTTCAGAATTAATCTTTTTCTAAATTGGTGAAATTTTAAAAGTAATTTAAATACTGAAATTTATTTATTCATTTGCTCTGTTGCGTGGCACTGTGCTAGGCACGAGATAGGCGAAAAAGCAAAGACAATATGTTCTTGAATTAGCTGGCTAGTAGGAAAAAGAGAGAGATACAAAAACAGAGCAAGGTCAAATGTGCTAAACTAGAGAATCTAAAAGGACAGAGGACATAAGGGGAATGGGCAAGTATCAATTATAGGTTTCAGTTATTGGGAAAAGCCAGCAATTTACGAGATGTTCCAGTAGCTAAGATAATATCTTTCCCTCTTAGACTCAATGAAGTGCCACATGGGGAAATCATAGAATATGGCAAAGTTTTACCTTCTATTTAAATTTGCTTATGAAGTTATATTTTTATCGAAAGCCAAAAACTGTCCACTGACATCATTTCTGGGAACTAATCCTTAGGAAATTTTTCTAAAGAAGTAAAAGGACACATGTAAAAACCATGCACCACACTTTTTCATAATTGAAAAAAAGAGAAAGAATAAACATAGGAGGATAATTAAATATATTGTGGTTTATCTCTCTAAAAAATGAAAGATAAAGACTATAGAGTATAATAAGGAAAAATGTTTCTGACAATTTTTTTTTTTTGGGGAGAGGAAGATTGTCCCTGAGCTAACATCTATGCCAGTCTGCATCTATTTTGTACGTGGGATGCCACCACAGCATGGTTTGATGAGCGGTGTGTAGGTCTGTGCCTGGGATTCAAACCCGTGAACCCCAGACCGCTGAAGCCAAGCATGCAAATTTAACCACTATGCCACCGGGCCGGCCCAAATTAACTTCTAAAAGCAGGTATCAAAGCTGTAGGGACCCTACAATTGTCCCTAAACTATAGACAGGTAGATAGGGAAGCAAAGGAAAAATGCAGAGAGAAAAATCATTGTTACCGTGTTAGGAAAATATGTGTTTCCACCACCCCCCACTTTAAAATTTCATTTTATGTTGTCTTAATAATACTTTAGTGATAATATACATATTTTCAAAGCTCCATTCTAATGTACCTGATCTTTGTAACTCCGAGCCCTGAGAAGAAGGCAGAGCCATGAGAAGGAGTACACTACCATGAATGTGGTGGTTTGAAGGAATCGTTGGATAAAAAGAGAAAATCCAGGTGGTAAGGAACAACTCCAAGGGCTTTCCAGGAGAAAAGGGCTAAACAGAGACAGAAAGAAGGTCATGTGGGAGAAGAGACACGAGTCCCCTCCGCCCGTGTGAAAAACGAATTCCTGAGAACTCCTATGCTGTGGCCACAAGGGCTCTGCTCTCCGTTCCTGCCAAGTCATGGGGAGGAGAGAGGCTAAGTTCTAAGGGCAGGAACTGAGATCCCTCCTGGGGAATTACTTCTAAACCAAACAAGGAAGGGGGTGAGAAAACAGTGGACAGCTGAGACTTACAGGGACTTGTGGCCAGCAGCTTTTAACCCCAAGAAAGGGACAAAGACAACACCCGAGCCCTTGGGGGAAAAGCAGTAGAATATGAAAATTAAATACTAAGAAGGTACCTTCATTTCTTTGTGGTTTTTTTTTTTTTTGCTCTGTTCTAAATTGTATCATTTATTTATGGGGCTGTGCCTACAAACCAAAGCTTACAAGGAACTAAATTTCAAAACTATGCCAAAAATACAGGTAATGATAATGTTATAGCCAGGATCAAAACATCTTAAAATGGGTGCGGTAGAGATGAAAGTTCTGTCTTTTCCTGACCCTTGATTATACTAATTCCCAACAAAAAATGCAGATGTTTGAAACCTATTCTTGCTCTCTAATCATTTCATCGGGTGCATCTACTCCCTCAACAGGATAGTAATCT
This sequence comes from Equus przewalskii, assembly GCF_037783145.1. Taxonomy (NCBI): domain Eukaryota; kingdom Metazoa; phylum Chordata; class Mammalia; order Perissodactyla; family Equidae; genus Equus; species Equus przewalskii. Next base: position 134,192,322 of record NC_091831.1, read on the forward strand.
AATTCAGGGAAGAGATAATAATTGCCTTTAGGAAACCCCATAATGATGAACATTGCTAAGCAGAGGAAAGCGTCAACCTTATCCACCGACTCAGCTTGATAAGAGCTAAATATTCAACAGGGGATATACTGATGGGGCAGAAGCCAGATGGGCAGCCTGTGTACACTGCAAATACATTCATTCATTCATTCATTCATTCATCCATCCATCCATCCATAATGCATCCATGCAACCATCCACCAAGTATTTCCTGAGCGCTGTATGTCCCAGGCCCTCAGATAACGGCTGCAGATAAAATGCTAAGCAGCTATCACCAGCCCTGCCTCCTGGAGCATATAGTCTTATGGTGGCTTTAAACAAACAAAAACTTAAAAACTTAACCTTTGCTAAGTGCTGCATGGGCATTAATGTCTTTAAAACGTTTTTCCATAAATAGCACTAATTACAAATTATTTTTGCCCAAAGTTTAACCTGAATCTACTAGTGTTTAGATCTTTATTCAAATTTACTAGAAATACAGGGGAGAGTGAGACCAGGTAATGGACACCATAATGCAGAAGGTGGGGCACTGGTCTGGTCTTTTCAGAAGAGATGGGACGGAAGAAAAAGAACAGCGAAGTCGGGGATGGAGGAGGGCCATATACCAAGATAAATGAACTCGGAGAGACAGCAACGAAAGCAATGTGAGATTCTCGATGGCATCCTGGCTGGCTGGGGTGGGGGGACAACTATAAAATATACTTGGGGGACAACTGGCAACTTTTAAATAACGACCAGGTACTAGAATTATTGTTATATTATATATTATAGGAATTATTAATTTTTTAGGTGTAAAAACAGTATTGCGGTTATAAGAAAATTCCCTAATTTTTCAAAGATGCATGCTGAAGAATTTAGGAGTGAGGCTCGGTGTTATCTATAATTTGGTTGGAAATGGTTCAGCAAAGAATAGATGGATGGACAAAAAAATAGAAGGGTGAATGGATGAACAGGTGAATAAATGGAGTAAATATGGCAAAATGTTGACAACTGTTGGATTTTGTTGGGGGCTCTATGGGAATTAATGTATTATTCTTTCTGTTTTTCTGTATGGTTGAAAATTTTCCTAAGACAATGTTTAAAAACTATTATATATGATGATCATACATAATCCAGCCATAGGCACCACTGGTGGAGCAAATGCATAAAACAGAACATGGCTTCTAGCACTGAGTCGCCACACACACCCCAGCACCATCCCATCCTCTCCAGGCAGATGGGGCCTCTCTTGGCGCCAACCCCACAGCCTCTTACCTCAATCAGAACTCCCTTCTCCCTGTCCTCGGATCGTTTAGCACTGTCCAATTCATCATGCATTTCTGAGAGCTGGTCCTGGAGATCTCTGATCTCAGTCTGGTGCTGTTCCCGTTCCATCTTCACCTGGAACAGCCTGGCAGGGAAGGAAGATTATCAGAGAGACTCTCCTGGGCTCTGCTTATTTTCATCCAGTCTGATTTCAGACCTTCAGATGGTCAAGCAGAGTCATCTGAGGCCCCAACAAGCCTCTCATTCTCTGTCCTGCACTGAACACGGAATGACAAACCAGAAAAGGCACGAGGTAAGAACTCATGTCTACAGTCTAACTTGCCCAACAAGAAGACAAGTGAGAACTCAAACCAGTGTAATGGGAAAGGTTATACAGTGACATTTTTTCCCCAAAAGGAGACCATAGGGTACCAGAATTTAGACATAAAAGATAAAGAATTAACAAAAAGAACATAACATTTTTGATAAAAATTTTCACTAAAGCCACTCTACTCCCCACCTCCCACCCCCTCAGGACTCTAGACCAGGAGAGTCAGCAAATTATGGCCCATGGACCGATCTGGCCCACTGTCTGCTTTATAAATAAAGTTTTATTGGAACACAGACATACTTACTCATTTACGTATTGCTTATGGTCGTTTGCAACATACAATGGCAGAATTCAGTGGTTCTGATAAAGACCATATTGGCCCACAAACCCTAAAGTATTTACCATCAGACAGAAAAAGTCTGCCAACTTCTGCTCTAAACCAAACTCACAACTATTCTACCTTTTTATTTTGTAAAGTCTTTAATTTACCCTAAATTTTCTGATTTTTTTCTTACCAACTTCTTTTCTGAAATTAACCTCTAGAAACATTTTAAAAGCAAACACTACACCATCAAAATTGCAAAGGCAATCAAATGCTTTTATTACATAATGTCTTGTTTTTCTTGAATTTCCCTCTAGATTTCACTCCTGCTTAACCTTTCATTTAAGGCTTCCATCATATCCACAGGGCTTCGTAGCAATGTACATTTTCAGACCTTAGTTTCAGATCCTTTTGTCACAGATTTTTTTTTTTTAACTTTATTTATTTATTTATTTATTTTTGAGGAAGATTAGCCCTGAGCTAACTACTGCCAATCTTCCTCTTTTTGCTGAGGAAGACTGGCCCTCAGCTAGCATCCATGCCCATCTTCCTCTACTTTATATGTGGGACGCCTACCACGGCATGGCGTGCCAAGTGGTACCATGTCCGCACCCAGGATCCAAACCAGCAAACCCCGGGCCGCCGAAGCGGGACGTGTGCACTTAACCGCCACACCACTGGGCCTGCCCCTGTCACAGATTTTAATAGAACACAATGACAGGGCCATCTTGGGCTTGACTTTCCTTCTCTGCAGACTCAAAAAAAGGATAAGCACTGGTCACAGAGACCAGCACCACTCAAGACAAAATTCACAAGCTGGGAGGTTATGGGGGTCACATGATATGTGCTTTCTGTAGGCTGGGCCCAGGTTCTTTAAAATCTGTCTTTAGATATGACTACTTGGTACTCCTGCTTCTCGCTTATCTTTTATGAGATCCACTCTAAGGGCTGAAACTTTACAAGACATGCTTGAAGGTATACAAAGAATTTTAAAATTATTAACCTTCCTGCCTACCGGTCTACACGTCACCAGTTTCACAATTTTACAAGGTTAAGAGGGAGAAGAGAAAGGACCAGAAGTTCCTATAAATATCTGGAAGGCTGAATCATATTAAATGGACACAAAGGTTCTGGCTACCTCGGATGCAAGACTCTTGGCCCAGAACTTACTCCTCCAGGTTTTTCCGGAGCTCTCCTTCGCTTTCTTCCAGTCGCTGCTGCAGCACTGAGTTCTCTTCCACCTTAGTGTCGTGCTGGCTCTGGAGCTCTTCCAGATTTGCTTTCATTCTCTCTCTCTCTTCTTTGATGTTCTGTTGATTCTAATATGAATAAGTGTGATTTTAAAGTACCTCCACTGTACATCAATGTGAACCCACAGAAGCCTACTTCTAAACTCTGATGGACTCTATGCCTTCACACTTCTGTTATTAAATAACTTAATCAAACTACATAATTAAGGCATAAAAGTTTGTAACTAGAAAGAATATTAAATATTTAATGAATTGTAATACGTCTAAAAGAGAAACACAAACACAGCTAAACCTCATTCTGCTATTTTTATTACTTAGTTCAGATGTTTCATATACATTTAGTTTCCCATTGGCCTGCCTGAATCCAACAAGGTTTCTTTTACTCCGTCCAAAGAGACAGTCGCTATATGCTTTGGTTATTTTAAAAAAAAAAAAAAGAAAAAAAAAGTTCTTTGGCTATCAGGAGCCAAATATACAGGAATTTACTCAGTGACGAGAAGAATGTTTCTTGTGGGGAAAAAAACTGGCTTTCACTTCACTTAGGCATCCCAAGGTGCTTAAGATATTCTTTATTAATCAAGACAGAAATAAAAATAATAATATAATCGAAAAATCAGATACCTTGACTTCTAGTTGAAGCTGTCTCTGAAGTTCAGCCACTTCTGTGGTCAACTTGTTTTTCTGTTCCAATAGATCTTTGACTTCAGATGAAGAATTAGAAGCCTACAATTAATTGCAAAGACATCCTAATTTAAATTTTCAAGATGCTTTATGCTCATTCTCTTTCCCCCAAAATGTAATCAGAGTAGTAACACTAGACATCTGAAGACCCAATTCAAATGTAAACCCCTACAGAGAGCCTTCCCTGACTTCACAGGCAGAGTTAGTCACGCTGGCCCCCTCGGGACTCCAGGGAACTCAACTTTACGGCATTTATCGCAGTCACAGGAATTATTTCAGCAGGTATCTCAACACGAGTCCAATATGACTAAAACTTTTCTTTTGGTTTCAAATTGACCACTGATTCTAAAGATTACATGGAAAGGCAAAAGACCTAAAATGAACAAGACAATCTCAAAGAAGAATATAGTTGGAGGACACACATTACAAGATTTCAAGGCTTGCTATACAGTTATGGTAATTAAAACTGTATGGTATCAGCACAAGAAGAGACCAGTAGACTAACGGAATAGAACAGAGAGTCTAGGTTTTAGAGAGGATATAACTAATGGAACTGGCATATACTGGTGGGAGCATAAACTGTTTCAACCACTCTGTAAAATCATTTGGCAGTATTTAAAAGCTAAACATATGCCTACTTCATGACCCAGCAATTTTACACATAGGTTTACGCCCAAGAGAAATGAGTGAGTGTATTTACCATCAAAACATGTACAACAATGTTCACAGAAGCTTTATTCACAATAGCCAAAAACTGGAAATGTCCATCGAGGGTGTATACTATGGTATATTGAAACAATGGAAAGCTATGTATCAATAAAAAGGAGCTACTGATACATTCAACAGTAATGAATCTCACTGACGTAACACTGAGGAAATGAACCCAGACATACAAGAGTAAATATTGTAAAATTTTATTTATATAAAATTCAAGAAAGATAAAACTAATTTATGTTATACAAGTCAGAATATGATTACCTCCTGGGGGGGGGGTGTAATTGATTGGGAAGGAATACAAGGAAGCCTTCTAGAGTAATGAGAGGGTTCTGCATCTTGATCTGGGTATGTTTGCATGGATGCATAAGCATGTTAAAATTCAATGAACTATACAGTTAAGATTTGTGCAGTTTTCTGTATGTAAGTTATACCCCAATAAAACAATGCAAAGGGGCCAGCCCCGTGGCCGAGTGGTTAAGTTCACAGACTCCACTTGGGCAGCCCAGGGTTTCACCGGTTCGGATCCTGGGCGCAGACCTAGCACCATTTATCAAGCCATGCTGAGGCGGCATCCCACATAGCAGAGCCAGAAGGACCTAGAACTAGAATATACAACTATGTACTGGGGGGCTTTGGGGCAAAGAAGAAAAAAAAAAGAAAAGAAAATTGGCAATAGATGTTAGCTCGGGTGCCAATCTTAAAAAAAAAAATAACATAAAAACATAAAAATTGATATTTGTTGAAGATTCATCTGTTGCATGAAGTTATACCCAAAGCCCACATCTCTGCATTCCCAAGGCCCTTTGTACACACATCTGTTACAAAAATTTCATTACACTGGGGATTATTGCTCCATAACCACCAATGAGATGTTTCTCCCTCACTCTCTGCATATGCCTGTATGCAAGTAGTAAATAAATGTATGCTAAATAAATTGCTTTCTTCTTTTTGACGCTACATTTCCATAATGAAGAGAGACATAATGAAGAGAGAATTGATTAAACAATCTATTAGAAAATACATCTTTGATCTGAGTATGAATATTAATGCATCTCATTTTTTTTCTTCCATGGATATAAAAACAGGATGAGGCCTAAAATCCTAGAGCAAAGTGGTTAGAAAACTACAAATAAGGGAGGGGAAGAGATAAAAGCAGGAATCAAAGCAAGAAAAGGCAGAGACTTGGCTCTCATGCACCTGAATCCAGGTGTGAGCTGTGCATGATGAACCTGGAATGAGGTACTTCCTCACCTACTCCTGTGAAGGGGACCAGAACCCAAGAGTCAACAAAACAAAGGACTTCTAATTTTCTAAGGCAAAATGAGAACAATCCATTTTAGAAATCTAAATCCAACTCAATGAGGGAAATTGTAGAGTGTTCTTTCCCAAATGAAAACTCTGCCTGCTTTGCTGTTTTCCACTATTGGAGAAGGTTCTTACATTCTCTCGCAGGAAATCACTTAGCTGACACCAAAAAGATAAAAACTCCAAAGCCTTTGCCAGGAAATAATCAGATTCAGAAAATAAGAGGGAGGGAAGGGGAGTAGAAAAATATGGGCAATTAAGCAGTCACGGCAGTGTGATCAGAGCCAGAAGTCTAAGAGCCTGAATTCATCTTATCATCTCTCACTGGATTCAGCAGCAACTTCTTAACTGGTCTCCCTTCTTCTATGCTTACTTCTCTCCAAAAGCTACAAAACGAATGAATTTTTACAAATCCAACACTAAATATTCCTGTTTAAAGTCCATCAATGGTAGCGCATCACCTTCAGCCTGAAAGGCAAGCTTCTTCTTGTGATTTCTGAGGTCCTTCCTGTCTGGCGCGCCCCCACCACATCCCGGCTCTCTACTCCAGCTACACTACATTACCTCCAGTCCCCTAAACATGACAAACACACGCCTTTCACATTTTATATCTGTTCATGCCATTCCCTCTTCCTAGAACACCCTGCCTTCCCTTCTTCTCCCGAAGAATTCTATGATCTTTTGAGACACCATTAATGTCACTCACTCCAGAAGGGCTACCCTGACTTCCCCAGTTCAGAATGGATTCCCCCCGTCTGTGACCCACAATGACAATCTTAACATCAAGACCAAAGAAGATGCTCTCCCTAAGAATATGCAGGTAAGTGAAAAGCAAGAGTCATAATGATAATTCAGATTTAAGAGTTTTAGCAAAAGTTCCTAAACTAATTTTAAGAACTATGTTGAGCTCCTGAAGCTTGCCTATAAGCAAGGTGTATAATTTAAAGATTTCCCAGTAGCATATAGTTAGTATATATTAATAAATATATATACTAATACATATATAAATTATAATAATTATAAAAATTATATAATATATAAATTACATAATAATATATATATATAAATTATCTAACATATACATAAATTGTTCTATTTAATGCCAGAGCAGTAGTCATGGATTAGCTGAGTGCTAGAGGAATACTGAGCCGTAGGGCAAAGAGGGTAATTGATGTCTGAAAACATCCTCTACACATATGTTTCCAAAGTTAAAAAGAAGCTACAGAAAAACTTTCTGTTTCCTGCCTCTGAGCATCTTCTCTTTCCTGCCCAGGCAGAATTCCCCGGGGAAGAGAAAGGGAAGATGCATCAGCAAGAACTCCCTTAAACGCTGCTTCCTTTCAGGGCACAAGATGTGTCTGGTATATAACAGATGTTCATCAAACATGAGATGACTCTTTCTTTACCAAAACAATCTCCAAGTGCCAACTCGATTTCAGTACAATAAATTAAACAGGCGATTTTTTTAAAAGAATTTGGTACCACTCCATTCCTTCCTTTCCCATCTACTAATGCTGGTAGGCTTTACCGGAATCTGTCCTTCATTCTCTTGTTCTTATTCTCTCTTTCTTCTTCTCTGAAGTTCCAGAGCTTGGCCCAAGCCTGTTTGCACTTACCTTCCAAAGTTGCCTACAATAATGCTGGGGTTCTCCATCCATTCCTCCACTTCATTCTTCCTATTCCTATTTCCCCTTTCTAAATTTCACTACGTATTTGTTTCACCTTGTTATATTTTACGTATTTTTTAAATAAAATATCTTAAAGCCTTTCTGAAAAAAGACAGGGTGCAAATTATTAATATTTAAAACGTGACCTTCCATCTTAGGTCCTGCCCACTACTCAGGAAACTTTCCACTTGCTGCTATAATCAAACGTACAGACCGAAGAAACTGCAAATTTTTTTGCCACGTTCCACGTTAAAAACCCTCTGCAAAACCCAAAATTTCAATTTACTTGATTATTTCCTGGCGTGCTCCCTGCTGCTCGAGACTTTAAAGTCTGGATTTTCTCAAAGACCAGGTTGACTTTCCTTTTAGTAGCATCGTCATTATCGGTGCTTCTGGAAAAGAGGCAGCAGACGAAAACAATGAGGGGTGCAATCTTCGGTCTCAGAATATTTTATGCCATGACATACAAACAACAAGCCCTTTAGGAAGATAAATTGCAAGAGGCATGAATTAATTCAGGCTGCAAACAAAATCAGTGTGAGAAGAGCAGGATGGATGGTGTATTTTTCTTCAAATAAACTGTTATCTGTTACCACTCAATTTGGGACAGGGGCTCCCATTTTCAAACATGTAAGGAGACATAACCACATTCTCAATAAGCTTGGAGAAAACATCCAGTGAAAACTTAGTAATTGGTTGTTTGATTCAAATGACTTATATTCATTCCAAAAAGGAATTTCTCCTGGATGTGTACCTGACACAGACACACACATTTTACTTTTAAATCTCACACTAAACCTATGTCTAAAAAAATAAATCCCAAAGCTAAGATTGTCAACACAGCAGCCCGTTGCCTAGACTTTCACATGTAATGACCAGATAAAGTTGTACTAACTTCTACCACACCTTCTATCAGAAATACCTGGCAATTAAGAAAAAAAATTTAAATAAGTTTCCTGAAATAGGCACCTCCTGTAAAGTCTCTCGCCAGTTTCTCAATAAATCATGGTACAAAAAAATAAAAGAATTTAGAGAAAGAATTTTAAAAACCAAACGTTCTTTTACCTTAATCTTAACATGGTAAAACCTTTCACAGAGAGATACTAGTAACTAGTTCTTAACTAGAAGAATCTCTTTGGCTACTTTTTTTCCCCCCAAAGGAGCCCCTATCTTATACTTTGAACCTGACTCTTGTCAGCTCTATCTTACTGACAAACAATTGTAAGGCATAATATAAAAATATGAAGTGTTTTGATACCAATGAGCATTTGCCAAGTGACTCGCAGTCATGTTAGGCTGTAAAGCCTTTTTCTTTCTTTTTAATCATATCTGCTGAGAGAACCGAAACAGAAACTTCACATTCCTGACTTAGAATTCCAGCGCAGTTAGTATCGAAGGACTGAAAACCAGATTACAGTACTCAAACTCACCTCCAAGATAAGTGTGTGGAAAGCGCTGCTTTTAAATGACTCACACATGCCTTAAAAATAATGGGAGCAGGGGCTCCTGGCCAATGTCAACTCCGGGGAGGGGAGAAGGTGTTTTTATGTGTAACTTCTAACAAGGGACGATTGATGACGATTGTGTGCGCGGAGGAACTCAAGGTGATGGCAGACTTAATTAATTAAACTTAGCAGACACTCTTCCTATTTTTTAATGTGTTTTTGAAACAGTAAATAGTCACTTAAAAAACATATTCATTTTTCATTTTTAAAGTACAGCGTTCTTCCCTACACTCCTCTCCCCTGCTCTCCCCTCCCCGCCAACCTAGACTCAAATGCTGCCAGGAAAACCCCAGCCATTGAGTCTTAACCCTCAAATGGCTCACGCAGGGCAGCAGGGAGGGCAAGACACAAGGTCTCAGAAAAGGAAATTAAGACCCCCACCAGAAATGACCATATTTGGGTCCTTTCAGGAAAATCACTAACCCTTCTTTGAGGTAATTGTAGAGTATCTGCTTGGCCGTCTCCTCATTGGTTTGTTGAGTGAGCTCTTGCTGGCCTTTTAACAGATCCGGAGTGGCCTGGAACATAACGTCTGTTATTAGGTTACAGGACCGTGCTTCCCGGAAGAAGACAAAACCCCGAATCAGAAGCTTCCAAACACAGTCCTACTTTCTAAAAACAATTCCTCAGGTGAGGATCCTCACAACGGCTGGCTCCACTGCTTATTAGCTTTGTAAGCTTGGGCAACTTACTGAACTTTTCCTCACTTCAATTTTCTCACCTGTAGATTGAGGTTAATGGTGCCTTACCTTCATACGGCTGGTGTGATCCTATAATACATAACAAATAGTTCCTGGCACTTAACAACCCTTATTACCATTTTTATCACTATCATCATTTTTTATTCTTACTACCCAAACACTAAAGGTACCACTTAAATAAACTCCATCACTTTAGGATTAACCTAAATTGGAATTAACCTAATTTCTCAGGCCAGGAACTAACTCAGTCGCTCAATTTCATGAGGTAAATTGATACATCTACACAAACGTACGCACTGAACCAATTCTGCATACTTTCAGATTTCACATATACACACACAGAAAAATCGAGCCTCTCTATAGTGTTTGAAGAGTTACTTTACAGACAAGATCACAAAGGGAATCCAGTTGGATCTGAATTAATTTAGAAAACCATACAATTGGCAATAGGACATAGCCTGTGGAAGAAAACTCTAAAAAACCTGGGTGTGCAATTATTGATTCAAGATGGAAGATGAGTATTCCTACAGCCTCTGGCAGCATGACGCTGCAGGATTTAGATCATTTAGAAAAACCAAAAAAAATTTTAAAAGGCTCATACTAGTATTACCTGAGTATTTGAGGCGGAAGTAAATGCCTTCACAGAAATCCTCTTGGCACCAGAGTCAGGCGAAGTTGCTAGTGCCCGATTCTGCAGCATCAGCACAGCAGTGGCTGTTTTAATTTCCTCTTCCTTTTTATTCTGTGCTGGGAGGGAGGATGCGCTCACGGTCAAACTTCCCTGGTCACCTTTGTTTTCTGGAACTTTCCCATCTTTGTTCTGCTGCGGAGGCCTGGGGTGGGCTCCCTGCAGCCTGGCGAAGGCCCGGCCGGCGCCCTGTTTCCCACGGTGCTCCGGAGCCGGTGGCCTCTGCGGGCACACCTGCGACGGCCGGAGGAGATGCTCGCTGGACTTGCCCAAGTTCCTGCTAAATTCCGTTAGGTACTCCGAGTTCCCTTGGAGACCAAAAGGAAAGGCGCTGTCCACACTTCTGGACCTCTTCCTGTCCTCAGGATTGATTCTGTTTCGCTTCCCAGACCTTCCTCTTCTCTGCAGCCCAGGTTTTTGGTCAAATTTTTCAATTAACTGATCCACGCCAGGAATTGATCCCGTATCGATATCCCGCCCCGTTCCTGGCAGGAAGGGGATATACCTTCTGTTTTCATGACGATTCACATTGTCAGCATGAATGGCGCATTCTTGATCATCCAGCAAAAATCTGTACAAAGAGTTGGCCGAAGTGGGAGTTGTGGACGACGAGGAGGATCTCCGAGACCGAGCTCCATCCAAGACTGGTCCCGCTGAATCCTGTCGCCGGAAGGGAAGCACGTCCGGTCTGGTTTTCTTGGCTTCGGGGTGGCTGTGTGGGCTGTGGGCGGTTAGGGGCCTCCCACTAGGGGAAAGGGCCTCCTCTACCGGCCCCTCCTTGGTGCAGCTCTGAAGATTCACACACACTGAGGTCTGCTTCTTGGGGTCATCTATGACCACAGAGCTGCATAAACGAATGGCCGTCACGTTGGATTTCGCCAGGTCTTCCAAAGCAGGGCTGGTAGGCTGGGAACCACTTGGTTTGGGAAAGCAAGTCCAAGCCTTCTTATCGTCGGTACCTTCTTCTGTTAAGGTTTTTAGCCAGTTATTCTCAGAAGGTTGGTGATTTCCTAAGTTCAACTCATTCTTTTCAGGGTTGTAGGGCTGCAAAAGCTCTGGGTGCCTCTGGAAGTTCAGCATGTGGGATGGCTTCACTGGCCCCTCTTTGCGTTCTAGAACTCCATTCTTGCCCTCAAGGAGAGAGGGTTGTTTGGGGTTTCTTACTGGGCTTGTGGGTTGGGCATATGGGTTTTCTGGGAACTGCATTTCTTCGGCACTGTCCTCCTCTGCCACAGACCCATTGCTGGAATGCAGAGGCAGGTTATTTATCATTGGAGATGAAAATGATGGCCCGTTTTCAGAAAAAGATGCACCTTCCAGACACCGCTCTGTGTTATTCAGGACTATGTAGGGGTGGCCATCAATCCCCTGGACCCGAATACTGACACCATAGGAGCCTGCCTTAGTGTGCTGGGAATTCCTTGATTTTTTGGTTTCCTCACTTGCGAGTCTCAGATGGACGCCGTATTCCTGCTGCACGTGTTGATATTCACCGAAATACAGCTCCATGGTTCACTGTTCCCGCTACCAGGGAAAGAGGGAGCAAAAAGAGGACATTAAGTTAGAATTACATCTGTTTAAATGAAGATTATGAGGGGAAACTTCAAAGTTCAAAGAAAACAAAACACTTTAAACAGCAAGGAGACTTCAGAACCAAATGCTGGCCCAAACAGGCCTCTCTGAATGCCAGAGTCCTCTTGACCCTGGTGTTTGTCAACACTGGGCTTGAACCCTGGCCTCAGGGTGGACGACCTGAGCCTTTGGCATAATTTCATTATTCTATTTATAGCCGATGGCTGTTCTGGTTGCTTTGTTTTTTCCTTAGTTGGTTACCTCACACTTTATCCTATTTATTTTTAACCAATAGAATGTTCCAGTTACCAGCATTTGAGAACAAATGACTTTTCCATGAAAATAATTAAGAGCTAAGGCATTCTGATGCTCACCATTTTTCTTTTTTTCTATACTGTTAATTTTCCTGTCTAAACAACCCTTTCAACCTTTTTTATGCACAATCCTGATTTGAAATCTTAATCATTATTTATTTCGGATATACTGTTCAAAACATTTTAAGGAATTGGTTGTGAGACTGGCAGTAAATGATTAAAAATAATTTTCAATCATTTTTTCTTACCAGAACAGTTCAAGTAACATATTGATCTGAAAAAATGTTATAAAAAACTGAAGACCTGGGGCTCTTTATTTTGTGATGGGTCCTAATGTCAAGAATCATTGCCTCTGCCTTTCTGGGGTGTGGCCACCCTTGTCAGAGACTGCACACAGGTCCCCAGGCAGACACCCATCCCCCTCCCACACTCTGAGGTTCTCTCACCAGAAATTCACTTCTATCACTCTAAAAAACTCCAACAGCAAAGGAGATGCGGAGAGCCGCAACAATTGGTCACAGATAAACTGTCTCATTTCCTTCACTGTTAGGGGCTTTTTTGAGTTTTCTTTCTATTTTGGGATCAATCTGGTAGCATTTTATTATCCAAGAAAATCCTCTATTCAATCCACATTTTCAAATTTTATTTGCACAGAATTTTGCACGGTATAAATCATTTCATCTCCTCTAATTTCTACCTAATTTTCCTTTGTACTTTCTTCACCTATTTCTTGATTATACAGGTAAAACTACATGTCCATTTTTTTAAATTGTTGTTCCCCTGAAGAATCAGCTCTTAGCTTTATCAATCATTTTTAAAGTTTTCTAACATTGAGTTTTAGTTTGATCTTTGTTATTTCCTTGTGCTTTCCTCTGTTTTATTTTGTTGTTCTGTTTCCAATTTCTTAACTTGCATGCTTCACTTGTTGCTTTTCACTCTTTAATTATATCCCATGAATTGTGATATGTGACTGTGTCAGTTAGGAATTGTGTTGGTTCCTACTATTAAAGAGACCCAAAATAGCAACTTTAAGAGTTAGGGTATGTTTTCCCCAGAGGTAGGAAGTCCAGTGCTGGAATGAATCCCAGGATATCTTTGAGGAACACCTCTTGTATCTTTATATTCATCTACCTTTAGCATGTATTAGACACCTTATAATTACAAGATGGCTCATCTAGCATCACATATGCCAAAGACTTATTAGGCCAGCTGATGGTCAACCTTCTTTATAAAGGAGCTTTCCTGGAAGCCCCAGTAATCTCATACACTTTATTGGTGAGAATTGGGAAGTAGAGTTTTTTAGCTAGTCATTGACACTCTCAACAAAACCAATGTTCTGCTAGTAAAAGAGAGAAGAGAATGGATATTGGGAAGGCAGCCAATAGTTTCCACCACAGTAATGTTTCTATTATTATTTTTTAGATAGTTTCAATTTGTAGTTTTGATTTTGTCTTTGACCGAAGAGTTGTTTTTGAGAAAGTTTTTTCATATCCATTATATTTTTTGTGTTGTTTTGGCTTGGAGGATCTGTATTTCTATCTGTTGTTAATTTCTACTTGTAGTCAAAAAATGAAGTCTCTATTATTTCTTTTTAAACGTATTTAGATTTCTTTTGTCAGCAACTATATGGATAATTTTTGTCAACGTTTAATGGGTGCTGGATGTAGTCTCTATTTTAAGGCATGGCATTCAAAATACATCCATACAACCTGACCAGTTATTTAGGTCAGCTAGAGCACATCCTTACTTATTTTGTCTTTCTGATTTGTCTTGGGTCTTTCTGGATCCATTCGTCTCCTACTACTAGCATGGTGCTGTCAGTTTTGCTTGATTATTCTTTTAAATGTAAAACATATTAGATATCATCGCCTCCCATTTTACAGATAGGAACAACTTGGAGAGGTACATTTATCCGCAATATTCATCATCATCTCACCAATTCCAATTATTTCATTATGTCTACCTTCAGTTTTATCAGAGTTATACTAACATTTTTAAATAATTTAATTTTTAGTCAAAGTAAGACAAGATAGAATAAAAACCTGTACTCTCCAGCAACCCATCCCCAATCCGGGTCACATTCCCCAGAGGAAACCAACTGCAAATATTAGTTATTTCTTCTAGTACTTTCCATGTTGCTAAGCAACATGCCTAGCTGCAGTTTCTTGTCAGTTTTACATATGGTAGATGACATATCATACATATGAATTTCTCATTCTACTAGTTTCCCAATAATAAAATCAAGAGCCAATTGTTTATATTATTATGACTACATAAATATTGTCCACTAAAGGGCCAAAATTACAGACTATGGTCATCTTTCCTTTCTTACAAAACTTTTAACTTTTCTAGAGTTAATAATTGATTGCTATTTTTACTTGTCTTGTTTTCTAGATACCTATCCTTAAATTGTTTCATCAGCTACATCACATCTGTTAGATGCTTATCAGTATTAATTTCCAGATGATCAAAATAGATAATTTGGTGATTTTTCCCTGGTAACCTCCATTCTGTAGTCTTCCATCCTCCCACCCTATATTAGGGTCTACCTGCTCTCTTCCTTTTGTCTATACTGTTTCCCAAGTTTCATGTCTTCATCTTTCTTGGTTCACCCAATCAATCTGAAGGAACACACTTCAGACCAATTTTAAGCGAAGTCCAAAAGACTAAAATTTTTGAGTCCTTGTATTTTGAAAAATGTCTTTCTTCTCGGCTTACTTTTGGTTGGTAGTCTAGCTGGATTTAGAATCTAGGTTAAAAATCATCTTCCCTCAGATTTTTTAAAGTATCAGTCCATTACCTTCTAGCTTCCAGGGATGCTGTTAAGAATTCTGATGCTATTATGATATCCTTTCCTCTGTATATGTCCTGTTTATTTTTCTCTGAACATTTTCAGGACGTTTTCTTTGTCCCTGGTATTCTGAAATTTCACAATGACAGACTCAAAATCGGGCACTTTTATAAAACATGGACACAACATATTCCTTCAATTTGGAAATTCATGTCTTTAGTTCTATGAAATGTTCTTGTGTTATTTCTGTGATAATGTTTGGAGAACCATTTTATTTTGCTCTTGGTTTTTGCATCTAATATATTAGTAAGGTTGAATCTATTAGACCAGATTCCAGTTTTTCATATTTCTTTTCTCATCTACTTTTCAACTCTGTCTTCTTTGTTCTACTTAAGAGACAGCCTCAACTTTTTTAAAAAAATTCAAGTATTTAATTTGTAATTTCCAATATCTCTTCCTTGTTCTCTAGTTGTTTCTCTTTCATAAATGTTATTCTTATTTTAGACATGAAATAGCTTGTCTCTCTTTCTGAGGACTATAACTTTTTTTAAAAAAAAAAGTTTCCTCTGCTGTCTGCAGCATCGCAAAGTTTCTCTTTTCCTGTTTGTTCTGGTCCCTTTCATGTTGAAGGCTTTCCTAACATGACTTGGATCCTTGGCTGCCTGATCCTATTTAAAGATTTAAGAGTGAAATACTAAAAGGAGATTGAAAGCTCTGTATATGTGGAGAGGAGTTAACAGCTGGTGAACTTCAAGAAATGGGGGGGGGGGGGCACACCAAGCTTTCCACTGGGGACCCACACATTTCAGTATCTGGGGGCATTTTTTTCTGAAGCTGTTCAATTTCTCAAGAAAAGAATCCTGCAATCCACTGGTTGGTGGCATCATGGGGCAGCGCAGGGGACAGCACGGAGGCCCCGCTCTTATTTGATTCCCCTGTTTTCAGTCACCCACACCCCCTTCCAACTTTATTCCAGTTCCATTTCTCCAGAGAACAGACCCCAGTCTGCTGCTGGGGTGGGGACGGGGGCACGGGCAGATGGGTGCTCAGATATCCAGGGTGCAGAGGAGACCCTGGAAGTCTAACTGCTCTAGTTCTCAAGGCTCTTAAATCATGCCCTCTATGCTGGCTCCTCACCCTGCCTTCCGCAGTAACCCGTGCCTTCCATCTGAGCCTCTCAGCAGTTCTGCAGGCAAATTACTTCATTTCTATATTGCCGGCCTTCAGGCTGACGCAGCCGTCCCTGCACTACTTCAATATTACGCCTCCATTTGCTTCAGAGCGCTCCTCCGCCAAGTCTCCGTCGCCATTCTTTGTCTTTGTGGGTTTAATTTTCATTCCTTTACTATCTTTTGAGTGAGATTTGGAACAGGAGCTAACTAGCTTATCTAGCTTGACGAGGCTAATAATATTCATGAAACACTTTGAGACCAGCACAAGAACAGCAAATGTGCCTTAAAGTGATGAAGGCCAAAGCACGAAGGCCAAGACCAAAAGGACCAGATGTGTCTTGATCCCTTGTTTCCAAGCAGCGCTGGCATGTTTTATTCTGGATCTCTCAAAGTTTGTGTATTCATTAGAGTTTATAACAAATATTTTTTTAACAGAAGTGCTTCTGTACAAATTTATCCACCGTGATGCTTTTTTAAAATGTTATTTACTAAATGAGGTCACTTTACTCACCCATAATCTCTTCTTATGCTGACTCTGACTTTTCTATGAAAATATTTCTTCTAATATTTATTAATAAAATTCTTTTCTAGGGTTTCATAGTCCTTTTCATTAGTTGCTGCTACTACAGTCAACACTAATTACATTTCAATCTTTGAATAAGGCCACTTGGTTTATTACAATCTTAGCTCCCTGTTAGCAAATTAATCCGCATATTTGAATTTCATGAAACGTTCACAATTTACATTTCCTTGACAACAAACCTCAATCCAATATTTTCACAGAAAGACATTTCTCAGCTGGACACTGTCTTAAGCAAATATGGATTTCCTTCTCAATCACAGTGTAAACACTGAATTAATGAATGGATTTAAGGACGGCTATTCTCTGTGGTCAGACACCAGGCCACGTCACGATCCTACTGCGCTCCACAGCCACACTTGCTCAGTCGGGGACTAAGTCCAACCAAGGGCTTACATAATTTTGCAGTAAATGCTGACCAACTGCCAGGATGTAACATTGTGGCACTTGGCAAATGAAAGTGGTGTTTTGGAGTGGAAATAATGCTTTTGGAAAAGATCGCTAAATGATGATAATTGCTTTAGTTAGCGAGATCAATGAGTATGTTTATGAGTAAGAACAAAGAGCTTAGCACTTGGAAGAACTATGAACCTATGCCAGATAGAAACATTTCCTCTCTCTGGGCCATCACATGTTATCAGCTGAGCACAGAGATTAGTCACAATGCTGGGCCACACATTCCCGGCCTCACCACTCTAATCCCTGTGGCACCTCCAAGACCTGGAAGCATAGTCAGCAGCCATTGCAGAGGCCCTCATGGCTACCACGGATATGCAGCCAGGCAAGTCTGCCCTCCGTCCCGAGGACAACAGTCCCCGGTGGCCAGGCCAGGCTGGGCCAAACACCCAGCATAGCACCTGGCACAGAGGAGGGACTCCATGTACACAGACTTAGAATGAAAAATTCTGTTTTATCATCCAAGTCATTTCAAAGAGCACCTAAAGGAGGGGTGGGGAGCTAATGAGCCTCAGTGCAGTTTTCATCTTAATTCCAGGAAATCAGAAGGGAGCCACAAACCAAAGAGTAGTTTCCGCCGAATGGGATTTGGTAGTTGGCTGGTTCCGAGAGAAGCCATTGCCAGTCTGAGGATACATACCAGTTATAACTTCTAAAGAGTGGACAAAACTTTACTCCTAAGGACTTGCTTGTAAGTCTGGTGGGAAGACATGAATTTTGTGTGGGAATATCCACATTGAAACCTCAACTAGATAAAAGTAAAAAATCAGAGTGTGGAAAACCCAAGATTAGCAAAACGCATACTGGTTTTTCCACGTATTCCCAAACACGACAGAAAGAGGCAGCCTTACCTAAACTGAGCTTTATTTGCTTGCTTTCTTTCTCCTTTCTTTCTCCCTATCTATCTGTGCTGTAGCGCTAACACAGGAAACTGACCAAACTTAAGACTTCAAAGGAAATGTCTCACACAGTCAAGCCTTCCGAACTCCCTGGGAAAACAAGTTCAAAAATAAACTTGGAGGTTTCAGAATGACAGCAGAGTTGCTGTCTACTTTACACAGTTCAGTACGGTTTGAATCTCTTTAAATGAGCATGATGACCAAAATTTTTCTATGTTTGTGGAAAAAATTAAATCTTTAATATTGAGTGCTGCAGCTTCCCCCTAAACCCACCCAGCTTGCACAAAAAGGAGAGTGGCAAAAGGGAAAAGAAAAGCCTGCAAGAAGGTCCTCTTCTACTAGGGTTGGAGATCCTGGAGGATCATGAAGACCAGGGCTCATGGGACTAACTAATCTGACCACATGAGAATGGAGTGTGGGTGTCACGCTGGACCTCCTGGGACCCTCCCCACACCTCTGGAAGTCCACTCCCTTCCTTTCCCCATGAAGGGTCTCCCACCACATCAGTCTCTGCTCCATTTCTGTTGGTTCTGATCCCAATCCTCTTTCCTTACCTGATTAGCAAGAGTATTACCACTTAGTGTATGGTGTTCTTATATCGCCAAGTTTAATTTTAAAATTCAGTGATTGGTTATCTTATATTCCACATGGTCTCTGAAAAAACATAGAATTCATGTCCCTAAAATGTTTAAGATATGTTATTCATCCTTTCTCACCTCTGAGCCCTGAAATGATTTCTAAAAGTTCTCCCGCCGATGCAGAGCTAAGCTATAGAAGTCTGCAATTCTGAAGATGAGTAACGGAGCCTAACATCCAGGTGCAGGGGCACGGACTATGTCTACCATTTGACTCAGCTCAAATCCTGACTCTGGACAAGTTCTTTAACTTCTCTGAGTGTTCTCCTACCTCTGAAGTCAGATTATTAATAATGACTTCATAAAGTAATTGGGAAAATCAAATCACATATTGAATACTAAATGAAACAACAGGATATAACAAATGAAAAAAATTCCAACGTGGCATTTATGGCCATAATAAAGCTGACTTTGATCATAAAATGTTTTTAAATACTTTGAGGCCGAAGCTAAAAACCCCACTGGTTAACCAAACAGCATTAACCACCAACATCCTGAAATAATTTATTAACTAATTAAGAAACCAGAGGGCTGAGAATCTAAAGTACAGTGCTGTGTCCACCGTGGAAATTTAATAAATAATGGTTGGCTAAATAAATGAATGTTTTTATGTTGCCAGTTACACAGAAAAGATCTTAACCAGAAATAAGAGACCTATGACATTTGTGCTGTAGTTTCCCATAAGGAGCCTAAGCCCAAACGCGTCCATACAAGGTTGGTGCGTTTTCCCTCTAAGCCCAACTCTAGCTTCAGAATCCTCCTCAACACTGAAAAGCTCTTCAGACTCAGTTCATACCTTATGCTCACATTCACATTACTGACATTAACACAATGCTATCAGGCCACCAAGAGGAAGGTACCCAGCAAGAGAAGCTTCTGTCCTTACACAGTTTCTACAACCTTTACTTTCAACATTTTTTTCTCCAGTAAAACGCTATCTCCTTTCAGCTACAAAAATCCTGTTCTTTCTCCCAGGCTCACCGACTCCAGCAATCTCTGCCGTCTCTGGCATTCTAGTACACAGTCAGTTCTACTCAGTTCAGCACAAGCTCTTTCGTAGATCAGTTTTGGCCCAACAACTACATTTTAGGTTTTTTCAACTGATTCTGAGTCAGACATGCACGTCATCCCCCCACGGTGCCAGGCAAGTGAGGAGCGCTTCCTTTATATCATAATGTCTGGTCAGATCCTCGCAACCCCTCCCCAGTAAGGGATTCTATTTCCTCCCCCTTTAGAGAGGTATCAACTCTGAGGGCTGGTAATGTCCCCAAGGTCTCACACCAGGCTCGGAGGCAGCACCAGGATTTAGACCCAGACCTTCTGTCTCTAAGACCTGAGCCCTTTCTTGAACAGGGACCACATTTTCATTTTTCGGCCTCCCACGGTCTCTGGTACAGTTAGGCTGACATGGGCATCGGACAGCTGTGGACGTGGACCAACCTGCATCTCTATGTCCCTCTGCATTGGCAGGCCAGCAAGGCAGCTTCCTGTCTGTCAGATCTCAGTGGAAGTGTCACTCCTCAAGGGGGCCTTCCTCTTTGCCATTTTCCCAGGATCCAGAACAGCATCCTGCAAATAGCAGGTGCTGAATGAATACAGGAATGAATGAACTAATAAATCACGTAAATGCACAGCTCTTTGACTCCCCTTTTAAAATTCGAACAATTTTTTTTCAAGTCAAGATTTTCCATACAAATCCCATATGTCCATCCTGCAGGCACACCACTACCTCTGGCTGGAATATGTTTAAAACACCAGAATCTGATCATCAGCATCATTGCGGCTTTTCTTCCTGCCTCCAGGCGCCACGCTCACAAGATATGTGTTCCAAAAGTAGAAAATAGGCCCTGGGGTTATCAAGCATCTCTGAAGGGGAGTAAAGCGACACTGGGGAATTTCAACAATGCCAGCTGTAGCAAGCCCGAGTCCCTAAACTCCTCAAAGAGGATTTCTGCAAAGTGAGTCCCAAAGCTAAATATCCTCCCCGGGAATATATGTTATGCCTTCTGCAAAGTCCCTCTTCTTGGTCACTCAAAACAAGATCAAACCAGGGAAGCTTGTCCATCTTTGTCTTCATCAGAGAAAAGACTGAAGGAGTCAGCATCCTGAGCAACCTTGGCCATATGACTGCCAAACCTGAGCCACCTGGAGAGAGCTGGCAGCAAGCAGACTTACTCCTCCCTGTGGGCATCAATTCACAAGCCAAGCAAGTCTCATCAATGGATCCGCCAGTTGTTTGCAGGGGATCCAGAAAGACTATGCTATAAATGACAGGCACCAGGATTTGTCCACAGAAACCTACTGAGTATCATATAGTGTGACTGCTAAAAACGAACAGAAAATAACACTGTGTAGTCACCCAAAATATCAAAAAATGAAATTAAAATAAACCCTCTAAAATAGAAACCTAGCAGATTCCCACATGTGTAAATTCAGGTTGTCTGTACCACCCGTGTTTGATGACACCAGTAGTCTGATGAACTCTTGGGTGGGCAACAGGGGAAGGGGGACTGTCCCAGACCCCAAAGTCATGCCGAACATGTTATATCTTGTTCTCACCAGTTACTTAGGTAAATGAAGAACGGAGGGTTCTTTCAGATCTTCTGAGCATTTTTGAGGTCCTCGGCTCCCTTTCTCCTTTCCTAAAGCCCTCCCATGCCATCCCCAACTTCACATTCTGCTCTTCGTCTTCTGCCCGAGTCTCCCTGGTTTCACAGCTCCACACAGCTGGGCTCGTTAGTACAAGGGCCTCAGATTATATTTGGAAGTTGCTATGGTCAGAATGTTTCTGTCCTCGCAAGATTCATATGTTGAACTCCTCACCCCCAAAGATGATGGTATTAGGAGGCTGAGGCTCTGGAAGGTGGTTAGGTCATGAGGGTGGAGTCATTGTGAATGGGACCAGTGTTCTTATAAAAGAGACTCCACAGAGCTCCCTAGTCCCTTCCCCCATGTGAGCACACAGCGAGAAGGCGCCGGCTATGAACCTGGAAGAGGTCCTCAGAAGAATGCCCCCTGCTGGCGCCTTGATCTTGGACTTCCAGCCTCCAGAACTGTGGGAAACAGATTCCTGTTATTTATAAGCCATTCAGTCTGTGGTATTTTGTGAGAACAGCCTGAAGCGACTAAGACAGAAGTGAACAGGATATAAACAAACACATACCTTCAAATGAAATGTGTGTGGAAGGACCGTTCAAGTCTCTTTCAAAGAAAGAACTTGTCTCCCTCTTGGGCCCCATTTCCTAAGTGCAGAATCCCTTCCTCTCTGGTGTCTAGGAGTCAGGGGACGGCAGAAGGGCCTGGGGCAGAAGTTAGAACTGGGAGCTTCTGACTGCATAGCCTCCTAACCCAGGCCCTGGCGTGGATGGGTAAAGGCCATCCATTCTATTACCTTTGTTTTATATTTAAATATCTTTATTTTATACAGATGTCTCCAGTAAGGAAATTTCACAATTTATGATGTTTCTCAATAGTCAGAAATTGAATTAGCAATCAGAAATTGAAGTTTCAATTATATAAATAAAAGTATTATATAATTTAGCTTTCTAGGCTTTGTCAGTATATAGTTTTGTATTCATGTGAATATGGATATTTTTAAATGTCACTATCTTGAAAGCATACTAAAATTTAATAGTCCACTCAGAGCCTATCCTATCCTTATTTTGTTAAAAACAGCTTTCCACAAGCACTTCGAGAAGTTAAGACCTATTTCTAGGAGCCCTGTCCTCGGTCGCATCTTCACTACTAATAGCTATTTTAGTCTTTCACAAGCTTGACATACAGATGCCTTTAGAGAAAAAATTCTCAAAGACCCTTAGTATTCACTTAATGTATGAATATTAAACTATTATAGATCATGTCACCATAAAAACCAAAACAAATCTGCATATTAAATACAAACAATTATAAAACCCATACAATTCAAATTCACAACATGAATTTAATAGGCAGGATAATGTTCATTTTGCTGAAACCAAATCACCATATGTGGTACGAACAGGAAGACACCAACAACAGCAGGCAGGCCTTCATGATTTCATCGTGCACACATTACCTTGTGCAATTTTCTGTGACCTCTTTTTATGCAAACAACTAGGAAACCTTCATTTGTGCAGTGTGCCATAAAAATATCAGGTCTTCACACGGTGTGATGGCCTCATTTACATGTCCGATCCATCTCAGTTCTTTTCCAATAGTTGGAATTAAACTATTGATAATTAAACTAGTGATAATTAAAATACTGTACTAGAACCTGAAACCCAAGCATTATGAACACGGCTATTGGAATGAAGTGGTAGCATCTAGTGGTCACCCAGCTCATTCAGGATATGCTGATACTAATGTTTTATTTAATCACTAACTAAGAGCCTTTTACTGTGCTAGGCACTCTTCTACAGCACTTACATGGAGAGATAGTCCTACACTACAGAACTTACATTCTGGTCGGGAGAGAAAGATAATAAACAAGTGACACATAGTGACAAGTGCCATGAGGAAAATGAAGTAGTGTAAGGAAAGAACGAGGTGGTGGTGGCGGTGAAGGTCCATCTGAGATACAGTGGTCAAGAAAGGCCTCTCTGCGAGGGGAACATTTGATCTGAAAGAGATAATGAGATCTTTCAAGCCATGCGAGTGCCAGGCTGAGAGAGCAGCAAGTTTAGAGCTCCTGAGAAAGGAATGTGCTAGGCAAATCAAAGATCAACATGAGAGCCAAGTTGGCCAGAACACAGTGAGAAATGGGGAGGGAAGGACAGGTGAGGGCAGAGCAGTGGGCAGAAGCTAAATCGGGGGGTCTATGGGCCTCAGTAAGGACTCCGGGTCTTATCCCAAGTGGGCTGGGAAGTCAACAGAAAGAGTCAAGATGTTATTTAAAGCCAGGGGCTGGATGAGTTTAGCTAGGAAGTAATGCAGATAGAGAAGTTGAGG
Organism: Equus przewalskii; assembly: GCF_037783145.1. Lineage (NCBI taxonomy): Eukaryota > Metazoa > Chordata > Mammalia > Perissodactyla > Equidae > Equus > Equus przewalskii. The sequence continues at coordinate 134,216,118 of NC_091831.1, forward strand.
ACAGAGCTCCAGCTCCTTGCTGCACAGCATGCTCCATAGACCAGCAGTAACAACATCACCTGGGAGCCTGCTAGAAATGCAAAATCTTCTGCTGGCCTCCTGCCAGACCCACTGAGTCATTATCTGCATTTAACAAGATCCACAGGAGGGTCCAGGCTCTAGCACAGTCAACACTGAGAAGTCAAGAAGAGAAGGAGGAGGCAAAGACAACTGAAAGGAACAGCCAGTGGCACCGGAGGAAACCAGGAGAGTGAGATGGCCTAGAAGCCAAGAGAAGCTGGTGTTTCAAAAGGGAAGGAGTGGTCAAATAAATCAAACACTGCTAATAAGCAGATGAAGACTAGGAAACCATCACTGTATTAGGCAGGATGGAGATCAAAGGTGACCTTAACGAGAACTTTCACTGGAGTGGAAGGCATGAAAGCCCAACCAGAGTGGGCTAACATAAGAATGGAGTAAAGACAATTCTTTCAAGGAATGGTAACTATCACAGAAATGAAAACGTAAAAATAAAAGGCTGTCACGGAAAACTTAGATGCCTCCCTTACCCATCCCAACTCTGCCTTCCCCGTCAGTACAAAATCTCTGCATTTGTTTCCTCTCCCCAGGACCGTGCTTGCAGCCTGCGGGGTGTAAATGAAATGCATAACCTGGTCCTCATGCTCAAAGTACTCTAAGCCAGACCTCACCTACTTTTATGGAATATTACTTTTTTCCCCTCCCTCTGGCATTTGCCTATTGTCCTGTGTTGCATCTGAACCTCTAAGGGTGTACCAAGAGCAGCTCAACAGGTATGGTCTGTGTTTAATTAAGACCAATTGCAGAAGCATACAGAAATATCTTTTCACCCACAACTAAAATATACAACTATGTACCAGGGGGCTTTGGGGAGAAAAAGGAATAAAATTTAATAATCTTAAAAAAAAAAAAAAAAAGACTCTAACCCAGAAAAAAGTCACTCGTTTTCCCATTCCTCTACAGAACCCCTTGACCTACTAATGCCCACCTTGGTCCCATTCCAGGTAGAGTAGAACCTACAGAGAACCACATTCTAAAGGTAGAAAGCCTTCAGAGACCATCTAACATACTCCTGATTTCCGTTACATGAGCCACTGTCAAGCTCCCTAGTTCCCAGTTTTTAGACCCAAACCTCTGCTCTGGGATCCACTGCCATCCCCAGCATCACTTCTGCCATGCCAGTAACACAGCAAGAGCGATTCCAGTTTACTTTCCTCCACCTACACCCAGTGCTGGTGTCAGGTCCCTCATCTGTCCTAGTGTCCCGCAACATGGAGCAATTCTTTAGTTCGCAATAATAATAATAATGTAATTAACTCTTAAATACTTGTACTATGTACCAAGTGTTCTTCTAAATGCTTGTATTTTGAACATTAACCTACTCTGAACGGTGATGTCCAAAACTAACCTCGGGACATTAGCCTAATGTTGAACATTAACACACACACTTTAATTTGGGTGGTTAACAGATGACCCCATCGGAAAAAAATTGCAAAAAGAGAGAAAGTACTGAAATGTCTTCATTTTCTTATATGGGCTAAATTTAGAAAAGTTTTCTATTAAAAACCAAAGTGCAATTTGTTATCCTGGGTAGACCTCTCCAAGGGGAGCCTTGTCTGAGTCTTGGCAGTGGAAATCATGGTGTGAAGCCCCAGACAAATGCACCACATGCTCTTTGACTGTCCTGGGGGCAGCAGGAAGCAGACATTCTATCAAAACAAGTGCCAAGTTGTAAAATGAAATAGGCAATAAAAGTAAAAAAATTTTTAAATCCTGCACATGAAAACCACCACTTTCAAAAAAGAGAAAAAACTGAAGAGGAAAAGGAAGAAACACAAAAAGGAGACAATGAAAGGAAGTCCCTCCCTGAAAGTTAAGAGGTTTTTTTAAAAAAATCTGGGGCCACACACTTCTCTCAAGCCTTGGGCTTCCTTTTGTTTCTTACACCAGCGACAGCTCATAAGGCTTCTCTACTTGTATGAAGTGAGCAGAGAGTTGCTAGGAGAAAACACGATGAACTGTCTAAAGAAGCTAAAAACATTTAACAACAAGAGGAGAACGTTAAGAACCCACAATCACCATCCAAGAGAAAAATCTGCCTCAAGGAAGCTGAGCCTTTTAATTTGGACCTTCTAACAATCACTCACATCCATATTGCAATGTTATAGTTTACAAAGTATTTCCACATTTACAAACGAGGGCAGGGCCCCACTAGAGGACCCAGGAGTACATGATGCTGTACAGCTGACCGCAATGAAGAGCTGGGACTTGAATCCAGCTCTGAGCTATCCATGAGTGTGCACTATGACCCTTCCCAGAATGCTTCTTGCTTTTAAAACCAGGCCCTCCTGCTCTTACGTAGGCTAGGTAGGTTCAGGGAAAGGGATTATGTTTTCCTCCAAATAGGTAATTATACTCTCTCCACTGAGAAGCATTCCCTCAATCCTAATGCTGGTTTTTGCCATAGCATCCCATCCTCTGACAACTCCAATAAAGAGGACTTACCCTGGAGCTCCCACATCTAAAAGCACCACTAAGAACATTACCTGGACCCATCTCCTACCCCAGATGCATTGGAGGAAAGAGGCATCCCTTTGCTGTTTAAAGGTAGCAAGGAAACTGGGGAATTTGGTTTAAGAAAGGGCTCCTCAGCAGCCCAGGGGTGCCTATCCTGTTTCTACACACAACGCTGTGTTAGCTCAGGCTGCCACAACACAATACCATAAACTGAGTGACTTAAACAGCAGACGTTTATTTCTCACTGTTCTGGAGGCTGGAAGTCCAAGATCAAGGTGCCGGCCAATTCAGTTCCTGGTGAGGGTTCTCTCCTGGCTTGTAGATGGCAGGCTTCTCACTGTGTCCTCACATGGCCTTTTCTCCGTGCATGTGTGTGGAGAGATCTCTCTCTTCATCTTCTTCTAAAGCCTCTAATCTCATCATGAGCGCCTCACCCTCATAACCTAATCTAATTACTTCCTAGAGGCCCCATCTCCAAATATGGTCACAGTGAGGGTTAGGATTTCAACATTTGCATTTGGGGAGGGGACACAAACATTCAGTCCATAGCAAATGTGTAGGAACAAAAGCAAGCAGAGGGAGAGAAGATTACAAGAATCCCATCATCCAGCAGCACCCAACATTTGGTTGACAGAAGAAAAGGACTTGTTCATAAGCTTTCTCTAATTCAGTTCCCTGATGACTGAGTCTTTATCTTGCCATTTCTCTCTTTTAAAGAGCCATCAGACCAAAAGAATCTAACTGTATTACAAATACAGGAAACAACCTCACCAAAAGCGGGTGAGAGGAAAAGGTAATGAGCTAAGTAACTCTAGAAGTGAGCGGGGTCTGTAAGACCAAAAGCAAAAGGACTAGACATATTTTACTGTCATTGATAAAGTTGTTTCCCATTGAGGGATGGGGGGTAACAATGTGAAAACAGTGAAACCAGTGATCTGAAACCACTGCACATGTACACTGGAATCAAACAATTAAGTAAATGGATGGCAGCTGGTGGGAGCCTTGTTTCTCACTGCTGGAGTGGGAGGTTATAGATATACAAGGGGAGAAGTCTAGAATGATCCATGTGATAATGAAGTCAAGTTGGAAACATCAGTATAAACTCATGTTTAGCTTAATATAGATACAGATGGTTACACATTTATAAATATGCTTATATACAGTATACACATGTATTTCCTTGCTCTGTCAGCTGAGGGCCTAGGAGAACACCCCAGCAGCAAAGAGCACATCTAGCACCCAGACCTTGATTTCTAATACGAATAAATTCTCCAACAAAAGGAACCAGGGCTCCTTGAAGAAATGGCTGGTTCTAGGACTAGAGCACAAAATATACAAGATGAGCCTGGAACATCTTATAGTGTCAGAAAGTAAGGAAGTGCTTTAAAAAAAGAAAACACCAACAATGCCCACAATGACGGAGGTATTTCAAAGAGACATGGTGCTCCCAATGGCCAAAGCTGGAAGACTTTGAGCAACAAAATAAAGTAGCATCGGATTAGAACCCAAAGGATAAAAATAAATATCCATGTGTGCTTACTGATATAAGCAAATGATTGAATAAATACATAAACGGGGAAGAACACACAAATCTCCCATGCAGAAGAATTCCGAATAATTGATTTAGATACTCTGCTCCAGAGGAAAGGGAATATAACCCCTTACTCTCTAAGTGTAGGCTGCACATAGTGACTTCTATCCAGAGAGGACAGTATGGAAAGAAAAAAGAACAACTTTACAGTGGAGAAACCTGACAAACACTACCTCAGCTTGGTCCATACTTTACCAAGATTGACATCGATAGTAATAAGTCATATTAATAGTGTGCATTGTGATGAAAATGGCACTTTACCTCTGTGGTCTTCCTCTCCGAAACCTCTAGCCCTAGTGTCATCATGAGGAAAGCATAAGACAAATTCCAGTGGAGGGACATCCTATAAGATACCTGACCGTGCTTCTCCAAGCTGTTAAAGTCACCAAAAACAAACAAAGTCTCAGAAACTATCACATCCAAGAGGAGCCTAAGGAGACATGACAACTAAATGTAATATGGGATCCTGGAACAGAAAAAGGACTTTAGATAAAAACTAAGCAAATCTGAATAAGACTCTAGCTAACAATAATTTAGCAATATTTGTCCCTTAATTCTGACAAATCAAATGTAATGTTGTTAATAATAGAGGAAACTGGGTTGGGGGGTATATGGAAACTCTCTGTACTATCTTCACAATTTTCTCATAAATCTGAGACTCTTCTAGAATACAACGCTTTTTTGTTTGTTTGTTTGTTTGTTTTTTTGGAGGAAGATTAGCCCTCAGCTAACTACTGCCAGTCCTCCTCTTTTTGCTGAGGAAGCCTGGCTCTAAGCTAACATCCGTGCCCATCTTCCTCTAGTTTATACGTGGGACGCCTACCACAGCATGGCTGCCAAGCAGTGCCATGTCCGCACCCGGGATCCGAACCAGCGAACCCCGGGCCGCCGAGAAGCGGAACGTGCGAACTTAACCGCTGCGCCACCGGGCCGGCCCCAATACAACGCTTTTTTTAAGTAACTTTTTTTAAAAAGCCATCAAGCAGTCAAAGCCACTACTGTGGTCAGTGTGGTCACTCCAGTGCCAATACTTGTGACTGCTGACTTGTCCTACCCCTCCGGCCTGCCGGGTGGCCAGAACGGAGATACTCATGTCCTTCAACAGGTCACTGGGCACACCATCCTCATTAGGTCTCAAAACACTGCTCCTGGATTAGACCTCTGCCAGGAAGAACAGGACAATTTTCCAGGAGCCGGTGAACACAGAGCATCACATTCCAGGTACCTCAAGAGACATCCAGTGAGTGCCCGAGCTTGGAGTTCTGCACAAAGTAGGGTGTGAATATGATCTACGTGGTGCTAATTTATGAGCTGCGCACAGTTTCCCACAAGCCAAAGAGCAGAACTAAATGACTAAAAAAAACTTGCAAACCGCATCGTGTGGGAAGGAGAAGGAACAAGTAGCGAGGTGGGCAAACACAGAAGATATACCTTCCTCCAAGAACATGGGAGCAGAGTTTAAATGGGGACATTAAACAAAACCTGTATACTAATGTTGCTTATATAAGCCAGAATTCTGCCCCCTTCCTCCTCCATCTCAGAGTCAAAGAATGTGCTTCTCCAAGAGAGAAACGTTAATTAGACAAAAAAACAGAAGAGCTGATTTAGTCACAGAGCAGAACCAAAGAAACCAAACAGGAGGAAAAAAGAGAAATCGAAAGGGATTGAGAGCAAGGAAGGAGCAGTGGAAAATGAGAGATAAGATGGAGGCGATTATATGGAGAAAGATATTAATTAAATTCGCTTGGCCACGGGAAGCCACAGTGACAGGAGGCATGGAGTGGGGTGTTATTTGGGTTGAACAGAAGGAGTGGCCAAGTTAAAGCCCCACTTAAAACATTCCTTAATAAGCACCACATGAAAATGCAGCTTCCTGATCCAAAGCCGGAAGTCTCCTTTCCCCCAGCCATGCTCTTCCCAACTACTCCTCTCTTACGAATGCTTGTGGCCCTGATGTCTCAGACCCCCTGGACTGTCCCCTGCTGGAGCCCAGGTTAACACCACCCCTGCTTTGGTCTGGACCCAGTGCTGCCAAAGCCTCAAGCCACCCAGCTGAAGACAGTGTCTGCCACCCAACAACACAGCTCCAACCCAGAGGCCCACCAAATACCCAGGCAACATCTCCCCACATCCTCCCCTAGTATCTCTTCTCTCAGCAGCTGTATTTCCAGATTTCTATGATTTTTTATTTTAATTAATGCTGTCTCCCCAATCAGGCAGTAAGATCCATGAGTACAGGGACCATATTGGTTTTTGCTCACCATTTTGCCTCCAGTGCCCCACAGCATGCCAGACATAATGCAATTGTTTATGAATTAAATGAAGGAAGGAAGGAAAGAGACTCTTCCCCCAGCAATCTAAGACCACCAGAAGGAAAAAAGGACATTTCGATGAGTGGCTAGTACAGAGTTTGACCTTGGAACCAGCTTACCCATAGAAATGGTAGTATAAATAGTGATGAGGTATCTGGTGCTATTAAACAAACTAGATATGTAATTAATAGTACAGCAATAAATAATACCGGCCATTCATCGCTCATTTACCAAGTGCCAAGTACTATGCTAAGTAAGCACTCTTCATACATTATTCAACAACTCTGCCAGGTAGGTACTACTTATCACCATTTTGCTGGTGAGGCAACTGAGGCTCAGTGGAGTTAAGTTATTTGCCCAAGGTCACCCAGAGAGCTGTGGCAGAGCCAGAAGTCATCTAGGCCTGACTCCAGAGTTCAGCTATATAACAGGTGCAACAGATGCTGGTTGGGGGCCTGGGACCTAACCACCATTTATGACACTGAATCCCCAGGAAGATGCCTTCCAGCTCCAAACAATCAACTTATTGCAAAATAAATTTTCAGAACTCATCAGGTTTGTAGGTTGGGACCTCCTGCAGAGGATCATGAGGAGAAGGAAGGCTGAGGACGTGGCTACCAGGACAGCACCCAGCCAGGGTCGACTGAGCATCTCTGTGTGCACCCCAGCAGTAGACATGAAACCAGGTCCAAGGACACTCTGAGAGCAGGTGCCTCCAAGAGCAGGTGCTGATCTGGGTGACTTCCCAGAGTATCTCCAATTCAAACCAGAAGGAAGATGGCCAGCCCACAGCTGTAAGCCCAGAAGACAAGGAGGCCATGATAAGAGCAGGAAAAAAGGAGGTCATGAGAGGATGCTGGCTTAGTGAGAAGGGAGAGCAAAATGCAAAAGGCTATCCAGATTTCTAAGGGGAAAATGAGAACATTCCAACAACTTTGAAGAGGTGGTGAGCTGTGCTTCCAAAAGCCCTGGGAACAGAGACGTCCTCTGCCCACACAAAGAGAGAGACTGGGCATGTCACCACCCTGAACTCTGACCTCTAAGAAGGAACCGTGGACTTCCAGCCCAACATGTAAAGAAAGAGCTTGGACATTGTCACTCCCTTCCTCACAAGAAAAAAGCTTAACAAACTGAAAAGGATTGGCCACTCCATGGGGCCACCATGGGGATTAAAGGTGATGGTGAATGTGGAAGCACTTTTTCAACTGTAGACATTAAAGAAAGACAAAGTGTCAAAACCATATTTCTGTGGGTTTTTTTTTTTAAATCCAACCTCTGATATATGAAGAGTATAAAAAACATGGCAATAGTTTCAGTCTACAAAAGCAGGTGGATTCTCCACACAAAGGCTCCAGAGTAGTGAGTCCAAGCATGGTGAAAGGACTCTGAGGAAGTGGCCATCTAAAAGCCTGCTCAGGGGTCATTGGGAAAAAATCATGAGGGACTGGCCTTTTTCCTTTTCTGGCAGGGCAGCTGAGTTAGGGGGCCAAAGAACTAGAACCACACAGCTGGATTTCCAAAGGCACCATTAGGTTTCTCTTGGGGTCTTTGGGTCCGCCAATATTTACCAAGAACCCATCCCATGGAGGGCCCACATTGGGCCCTGAGGCAGACAGTGGTGATGAAGGAAGTGGGAAGACAGCAACAAACCACACGGCCTCCAAAGTGGGGCACAAGAGGCAGCTGAGAAGCTCATTACTGCACGGGGATGGGTGGCATGGGGAAGACTTTAAGGCAAGGAGGCATTTGCAACTTAGTGGCTTAAAACAACACACATTCATTTTTATTATAATGGAGTTCGTCAGACGTCTCAGTAGGCTAAAATCTTGGTGTCAACAGGGCTGTGTTCCTTCTAGAGGCTTTGGGGGAAAATCTATCCCCTTGCCTTTTCCAGCTTCTAGAGGCTGTCTGCCTTTCTCAGCTCTTGGCCCCTTCCTCCATTTTCGAAGCCAGCAGTGTAGCATCCTCTCTCTGACTTTGCTTCCATCGTCATGCCCCCTTCTCTGACTCCCACTCTCCTGACTCCCTCTGTCCCTTATAAGGACCTGTGAAGACACTGGGCCCACCTGGATAATCCAGGAGAATCTCCCCACCTCAAGGTCCTTAATCTAATCACGCCCTTAAGCCATGTAAGACAACATATTCACAGGTTCCAGAATTAGGATGTGGACATCTTTTGGGGGGCTGTTATTCTGCCTACCACATAAGTGGTCAGGGAAAGTCAACTCCCAGAAAAGAAAAAAAAAATTCTGTTCAGAAAGAAGTAGGGATGACATGAGACCTTTTTTCACCTTCCCTGGTTCTGATTTCCCAAGGCTGCAGCCTCCCGCCCTTGCGTTCCTTGAGACACCACTCATCTGCTCTGTCAGTTACCCCTGAAGATTCTTCACTATGCCCTTGCCCAAAACCACAGTGGTGGGTGTGGGATTTACGCCCATCTCTCTTTCCCCGTCAAGTTTGTGCCCTGAACCCCTAGAACAACAGGAACGCAGGAAACAGTGCATTGTGGGAGTGTTAAGGAGCTAAACAGATGAGCAGACTGGATGGATGGCTCAAGCCTAGCAAAATGAAGTTCAACAGGGAGAATCAAAGGCCCTGAGGAAACCAACTATTTGACTGCAGGAGGGGTGAGGCATAGAAGCAAACCTTGGGTGGCTTTTTTCTTTTTTTTTTAATCTTGGAGGATCAAGGTGATGACACGTTCACTGTGAGATGACTGTTGTGGAGCACAGTGATCTCCGGAAATTATACATGCAGATTCAGCAGGACAGGGCCCTTACCCATACTGCAGACTCCCCTGAAATCAAGAACAACTCCCCGCCACGATTTCAGAAGTGTGTCCTTTCTGCCAAGCACACAGCCTCAGGGGAACACACAGGGAGTCCTGAGGACAAAGGGGCCACCAGCCCAGCAGTCACATTAGGCAGATGAAGCCTGCTGATCGTACTGTCAGAACCCCTCCCTGGTAATTTAGGGGTCCCTTCTGCTTGGGGCTGATCAGCAAGAGCCCACTTTAACAAAGGAGTGACCAGGATGACTTCAGGACCAAGGAGCCAAGAGAAGGCACCGGGTACAGAAGGAGGGGGACAGGGCTAAGAAGATGATAAACTGTCATCAAATACAAATACCAGAAGGGCTGTCATGTGAAAAGGGGATTACACTCGCTCTGTGTGCCTCCCAAAGTTAAGAACAAGGAACAATGAGTAGACATGCCAGGGACACAAATTCCAATTCAATCTAAGTGGGAGAAGTTTTCTAACAGAGATGCCAAAAGATAAAGCGGGCTATTTCAGGAGACAATGAGTTACCCATCAGCACAGGAATGCAAACAGGGCGCAGCTGCCCATTCAGGCAGGTTTGAGAAGTGACTCTTGTGTCAGCCCCTCAATAAGGGTAGGGTCTTCCAAATCTGAGAGTCAATGATTTCACCTCATATTTACTCAGAAACAATCATCCATTTACAGACCCAGAGAAAACATGGAGATAATCACAGCAAAGATAGAAGCTCAGAGGTGAATTCGGTCAGGAACAGTCTTTAAGAGGTAAGAGGATAGCAGAACCACCAAAGAACCAAGTTTTCTCCCCCTCTTATCCTGTGCTTTTATCTGCACTGAATGCTGACTTGAGGATAAGTCTCTTACTGAGTGAAGCCACTCCTTCCTGTGGCCTGCAGCCTGGGTGCGGGCGTCCGGCCCACCCACCAGCAGACATCCACCGCCTGAGGGACTCCAGCCTGGACCAGAAATGAATGAGAATTGAGAATTACTTCAGGCACATCATGACGTCAGGCTTATCCCAAAACAAACTCACAACTATCATTAGCTGGTTCCCCTCTTGGCAGAGGAAGGAAGTCAACCCAAGCCTGTCCCAAAGGAAAACTGGGGATGTCACATTAAAAGGCTGTGAACATTAGTGGGGCTTTGAATGCTGGTTGAGCAATCAACAGAGCAGACAGAGATATGAGCCTTGACAGAATCTCCTCAAGAAGCACTGGATACTCATGGTTTAAAACATCTAACCTTTCAATTCTAGGAAAGAGGCAGAAAAGAAACATGAAGTCTCTCAAGGAGGTACTGCAAGATATTAAGAAACTCCACATAGAAGCTGAGCCAAAGGCCAAGGAAATTATCCACATCAAAGAGGAGAATGAAGAAAATAGTGAGAGCTGAACAGTACATGGCAGAAATGTCAGCACAGCTAAGCTGTAAGCTCCCTGAGGCCAAGGACAAGCAGATGTGGTGTTGGCTTCCGAGGGAGAGCACAGCTGGTTTTACAAAAACATGCACAAATGAATGCTGAGCCAGGAGGGGGTGGGACTTGAGGGGGTGAAGACAGCTGCTAGGCAGCTCCAGATGATTCTAGTAGGAGATAAACTTAATTCTAGTAGGAGATAAGCTTAAATTCTAATGATGACCATTCAGAACCCAGCTCATGTCAGAAAAATCTCTTGTTTCTACGGATGGAGCCCCTGCATATGACACGCCTCCAGAATATTTTTGAGAAAAACATCACCAAATAGCACCATCCAGTGTGGCAGAAATTTGATAAATTTTAGTAAATTCCTTCAAAGGTTGGGCTTTTTTTAAACTTGGTCTTTGTAGTACAGTACGAATTATGTTCTCTAAACTGTTACAGCTTATTTTCAGACTCCTGTATTAAAATACAAAACTACAGATGCATTATCATTTTCAGGCAAATCTGATTTTCTCCACTGAATCTGAGAAGACACAAACATGATAAACCTCACTCTCTTAGTAAGAAAAGGATCGCATTTCATCTTTTACCCAAAGAGAAAAGAAAGTAAAGCCACACAAATGCATCGTGTTTAACACAAGATTTATAAAATTAGAGGGCAAGGTTTAATATTTTGAAAAAGCAGTATGCTAGGTTCTATTTACAGTTTCTCTAATAGTCTAAGACTTTTTACAGGTTTTTAACAAATAACACCAAAACAGGTATATTTAGATTGGATTTATTTTTTCCTCTCTCTCTTTCACTTGTTATTATTGAGCTTCCTCATATTCACTCCCCTCCACCCCAAAACGCAAACACAGAAAGACGCATTGGGACCATGCAGACGTGCTCAAAATGCCTGCCTAGAAAGAGAGAGGAAGCAATGGGAGGGCACCTGAAGCCCTCCTCCATCTATTGACTGAGCCTGCAGGCAGCAGAAGAGGACAAACGAGATGGCATCCGCCCAAGGGACCAAGCGTCATTTAGGTCACAAGCAGAAAGCCAGAGCTCCTGTCCCATGGTGCTATAAACATCTCCCACGTCGACTAAGGGACAGGATTTACAATTTACTGAGTGCCCACCCTGGGTGAGGCATCGTTTGGGGCCTAGGTGCCTACATCCACATTTAATCTTCCTAACAGTCTTGTAAAATGGGAAAACGGAAAGATGAGGAGCTTCAGTTTTGGAGGAGGTGATAGGCTGACAGAGGACAGAGCGGGAATCCTCAAGGCATCTGGTCTGTCCCACTCGAAGTCCTTACTTGCCCACTTCACTAGACCATGCTACCTCCTCTGCACGCAGTCCTAATACTGCAAAGAGTGAATCCCCCTACCTAGTATGTGATCCCACTCTCCTGAAGGGGTGAGCGCTCACTGGTCAGAATCTGGAACCACCTTGGCTAAAATACCTTCGAGGCTGATGGCTTGTGCCTTTCATTTTCTAAAATGGAAGGAATCGTCACCACTTGTCAAGGTCGGAAAGGGGAAGGCCCTAATACAAGGCAGCATGCGGCAAAAATGCTCTGTGGGGAACTTTCTGTTCTAATTCCCTTCTAGTAGTTTGGATTTTCCAACCAAACAGGATTTTATTGGCTTGTTTCTCTACATTTTTCTCATAAGAAAAACAGCTGCCTGGTTAGACTCAACTTAGAACCACACCTACTCTTGTAGTAGCTTCCAACTGCCTAACAGCGCCAACAGTCCCAGGACCATTCGATCCTTCCTCAAAACCCCCGACTTACCATGGGACTCGGCATCCATGTCAACCCCATCCCCTCTCAGTGACCTGGAAGCATCCTAGATTCTCCTTCATCCTTCTGCACCACACCAGTCAGTGACTGCTTCTTGCCGACTCTGCCTTCTAGAACATCTCAGCAGTTCTTCCCCATTCCCACGCTGGCATCCTAATCTGGGGCGTCTATGGGTCTCACCTGGATGTCAGCAAGGGCCTCCCAGACTGTCCCTCAGCCTCCAGCCTCGTTTTCCACCAACCATTCTCCACACGACCTTTTGTCATCTTTTCAAATTTGTCCACTCACTCTTCCTTTGCGTTCAGGATAAATACAAGTTCCTGGGGCTGGCCCCGTGGCCAAGTGGTTAAGTTCGCACGCTCCACTTCAGCGGCCCAGGGTTTCGTCGGTTCGGATCCTGGGCACGGACATGGCACGGCTCCTCAAACCATGCTGAGGCGGTGTCCCACATGCCACAACTAGAAGGACCCACAACTAAAAGTACACAACTATGTACCGGGGGGCCTTGGGGAGAAAAAGGAGAAACAAAATCTTTAAAAAAAAAAAAAAATACAAGCTCCCTAGTATGGCATCCAAGACCTGGCCCCTGAAGATCACGGGCTACATGGGACTCCCCTACGCAGGCTCGAGGGTCTCCAAAGGCACCATGTTCCATGGCTTCCACGAGCTTGCCTGCCCAAGCTCCACTCTTCTCAGGCCTCACCTCCCCTGATTCCCCCACCAGGTTTCCTGCCTTTTGTTCACACATACAACACACACACACGCACGCACGCACGCACGCACGCACGCCCACACTGCTCAGCTCGGCCTAAACACTCACTGCAGCTGTCCCCTTACTTCTCTACCTCCCCATCACAGTCGGGGCTCCCGGAGAGCAGGGCCCGCCCCTTAATCTCTACAATGTTTAGTTCCTAACTGCCCTCAACGAATGCACGCAGCACAGGGGGTTGGAAGTCAAGAGGCAATTTTAAGAGCATACCCCCTCATAAAGAGGGAGCCGAGGACAGTCCTATGCTGACAGTTGGAAAAGTGCATAGTCTCCAGAAGTTTAGCTCTGGGACGACTGCCCAAACTTTGCTTTGGGGCTTAAAAGTCACATTTCTGAATAATCGGCTCTGTGAGTCCAAAGGGAACATCTGGGCAGTGAGCATTTGAGAAAAGAGATTCACCTCTGAGAGAGGCACGCAGGACAAACGTCTCCATCAAAGGAAATGATTTCAGCTTACAATCTTAGTGTTCATCATCCCTGATGTTTGGGGCCCCAGGGAAACCTAACTCTGTTTTCCCTTTACCAAAATAAGCACATAACAGGGTGTGCTCTGTCCTCCGTTGCTTTTGGGAACCGACTTCTTGGGATAGACTGTTTTCTCTCCAAGGACCCAGCTCGCTGTGAGATGCAGCAGGACACGGATATTTAGTCAGGTCACTTAACTTCCACCCCACCCTCTCAGCTCCATGTCTTTGAAGATACTAAACAGAATAACAATTTTTTAATACTTTCAGACACGGAACAAACTGTCAGAATCCCTTTTTTGAACTTAAAAATGTAAATATCACCAAAAGAGGGCCTTTTTTTTCAGTAGCAAAAAGGCTACATGTCATCCTAATGAGCTTTCCGAGAAGAAATCTCACCCACCCTAGGCCTATTTTTCATAATCATTTGTTTAAACACTTTTTGGGCGGTAAGACCAGCATCAATTCGGAAAACAATGCAGACGAGTTGTTTGCCTCATCATACTTGCTAAAAACAAATAAAGAAAGAAAAAATAAACCCAGACATCAGGTAAGTTATAGCAAGTGCTAAAAGTTAGTTCTTGCTGCCATAACAGAATGTCTTTACGCTCCTCATGTATAAAGAAAGACATCTGGGAAGGCCACCTCCCCAAAGCAGAGGCCATGACTAGACACTGCCAGCAATAAGCAGATGATCCAACAGTTACCCCCAGCAGACAAGAAAACTAGTCACAGGGACAAATGGCCCAACCTTCCAAGTGGCCTGTGAACCAACCAGAAATGAGACAACAGTCATAAATTCCAGTATTAACTAGTACAGTAAGCACTAGGTTACTATTTGGTAAGCACTCAATTAATATTTTGACAAATAAATGAATGTAAGAAAAAATTATTTGTTTCAGAATGTATTCACAGGGGCCAGCCTGGTGGCGTACTGGTTAAGTTGGCACACTCCACTTCAGTGGCCCAGGGTTTGCTGGCTCAGATCCTGGGCACAGACCTAGTACCACTCGTCAAGCCATGCTGTGGCAGCATCCCACACAGAAGAAGTAGAAGGACCTACAACTAGTATACACAACTATGTACTGGGGCTTTGGGGAGAAAAAAAAAAATAAGGAAGATTGACAACAGATGTTAGCTCAGGACCACTCTTCCTCACCAAAAAAAAAAAATGTATGCAGAGCCCAGTGTGGTCAATTAGTTCAGCACACATACTAAGAATTTTCCAGATTTACACAGCACCTTCATGTGAATTTGATTACTGTGCTCTTATGTGCTTAACTGACATTTTAAAACACATTTTTGAAATGAGGACCCTGTGGACCAGGCAGCCTTCTGGTTTCCTGAGTTCTCACTCCAAGCTTTTTGTTCCCACCTCAGGGCCCTGCCTCTATTACTGACCCTCTTCTGAGTTACTATGCCATGACCACCTTGCAATGACTGAAGAACAAATCCCACAGAAAATCCTGGGCTGCTCTACTAGGCTCTTAACTGGACTGACCACCTCCTTCCTTCTCAAAACTCTTAATTGGTTTCCCACTCCCATCACAATGAAACATTAAGATGATCCGCAAAATCCAGCATGCTCTGCCCCCTATCCCAACCGCCTCCTCTTAGCACACTCTCTCCTCACTCACCCCCCTCCAGCTACAGCGGCCTCCTTGCTGTTCCCAGAACACACCAAGCACACTCCTGCCCTTACGCCTACTGTCTTAGGGCCACTAGTGTCCTTGTCCCCTTTTCCCAACACCCTTCCCCAGGGAGCCAGCTCCAGACTTTCCTTCAGGTCTCAACTTCTTGTCGACCATCTCATAGAAAACGCCATCCCCATAAAGTAGGGCTCACCACTATCCCCCACTTCCTCACAGTCCACCTTATCTGCCATATTCTTCTTCCAGCTCTCGTCTCCCACTGACACGCCTCTGTGTGTTTATCAGCATCTCCCCACTGACTAGGTCTCTCCCACTACAACACAAGCCACCATGAGGGTACCTTTGCTTTGCTATCCTTTGCTAAGCATACCACTGTATCCTCAGGTCTAAAGTAGGGCCTGGCACATGGCAGGCACTTAGTAAATATCTGTATTAAAAGAATGAATGAATGAATGAAAAGCATTTGTATTAAATGTAAGTTGCAGCATCACAGGGTTAAAAACAGTCAACACCTTCTAAGAGCTTTCCTGTCTTCTCAGAACCCTGGGGAAAGGGGCAGAGTCTGGACCAGGGGAGAGGGATGCGGAGAGAGCACAGACAAAGTCAGATTAATGGACCATTTCTCAGGGGGTCCCTTCAAAGATAGGAAAGAGGTGACGATTGCAAATGACAAAGCAAAGAATGCTGCAGAAAATAGGGACCCTAGACAGAGTCAGAACAGGAAGATCTGGAAAGAGAAAAGCTACCTGAGGGCAGGAAAAGCAAAGGTCACAGCCCTCAAACCAGAGGCAGCACAGAGTGGCGGCCCAGTGCAAGGCAGTGACACAGGAGGGACAAGACGCATCACATGAGTGTGAGAGAGAAAATGGCCCACCTAGAGATGGTGGGAGCGACGACGTTGACGTCACCACTGACACCAGAGGCAATGGGATGGGTGAAGTGAAAAAAAGGAGCCATCACCTTGGTCACTAATATTTGTATAGCACTTTACAGTTTAGAAAGCATCGACACAACATGACTTCATTGATTTACATAAAAGACTGTGAAGTGGGCAGAATAATGTTACAGCTGAGGAAACTGAGGCTCAGAAAGGCCAAATGACTTCCTGTCCAAGACTGCATAGCTAGCAAGTGGCAGAGGTGGAAGTCTACGGGTCTTCAGGTTCCAAGGACTCAATTCTTGAGGCGCCTCCAGATGTGATCAATAGGACATTATCTATCACACGCTAATGACTATTTATTCAAAAGCAGGATGCCCCTTCTGAATTCCTCCCAGGATTTACTCTAGGACCACATCACTTGGAAGAAATTTGGTCTCCTCTGTCTAGGCCCTCCTCAGTACTGAAAAGCTGAAGAGACCAAAGAGAAGTCAAACCCAGGCCTCTAAAAACGTTGCCTCAGGGCTCTGAAAAATCACAGCCAGAGGCTGCAGAAAAACTGAACAAAACTGCTACTGAAAGCATTTCTATGTGAAAATGCGCAGTCTGCAAAAACTTGCCATAAGGGCCCATATTCTTCAATAAGTTCCTTCAAAATGTCATTACCATAGCTTTTCATAGAAACTTGGTTTCAGAAAATCCATGACAGGTTCATGGGATTTATAAGAACTGCATTCTTGACTTGAAAATATCTCACATGCTATGAAAAATGAAAAAAAAACCTCAACATTCATAAATCCATGAAGATGCTGTTCCACTTTTGTTCCCAGCTGGTAGGTGCAAAATTGAAGAGGATTAAAAAGGGATCTGCCATGGAGTTCCCAGCGGTCCAAGGCTGGGCCCCTCCACGCTCAGGGAGGAGAAGGGAGAACTGAGATCAGCCACTTTCCTGGAAACGCTGCAGAGCTCCCAGGTTCTGGGCATGGCTAGTAAGAACAAGCAGAGGGGGCCGCCCTGAGAAAGCCCTGAAGGGGAAGAGACGAAATTGTCTAACAGTCTAAATCAACACCTCAGATTGCGCTGGAAGCGGATGAGAAGGCAAGGCTGACCACAGAGCACTGGCCCGGGGCGCTCCCTGGGCAGCAAACACATCTGGGCTCTCGGCGCCAACAGTGCTACGGGAGGCCCCCTTCCTCCAGGGAGGCCTCAGAAGGGGATGGGGCAGGGAACTGGGCGCTGGGCTGAACATCTGTCTCCTAGAAAGTCAGGGGCAACCTGCAGCTCAGGGGAAAAAGTCAACCCCGAACAGGGAGCGATGTCTCTCTAGACGAGGACAAAGATACATGGCCATCTTCTCAGGCGGCTTCTTTCCTTCTGTACAACATCACCTCCATCTATTTACACTGAGGTTTTGCCAGCCTGCCTCCATCCAGCCAGATGTTGCCTTTCAAGAATTGCGTATTTCTATAATTATTTCCAGGAGAAGCAAACAGTCTTGAGCCACCGGGGTTTGCCATGGAATTCACTTTTTCCCACAAAGGGGTGTGGGTCCGCCTCTGCCCCTGCTCTCGGGGGGCACACGATGGGGTGGGCTGTCCAAACCCCGGCAGTCAACGAAACCTGTTTTGAAATAAACTCTTTGGCATCAGTGAAGAGTTAATTCACCATCTCAGGTTTTGCTTTTTATTTGGGTCTTGTTTTTTTTTAAAAACCCGTATTTCTTTGAAAGAAGCTTTACTGTGGAGGGAGAAAGAGCTTTAAGCACACTTCCATTAGGCCATACTTACAAAAACAATATCATTTTCTTAGCAGCAGAGTCTTGGCCTAAATGCTTCCAGGAAACCAGCATGTTCTCCTGGGCCCCAAAGAGGGGCGTGTCAGCCTGGCCGACAAAGCTCAGCATGAGTCAGGAGCAGGCTGGTCCGGCCAAGACCACCTCTGAGGTTGCCACTGAGAAGGCAGACCCTCTTGTCAATAGCTGGCAATCAAGGCTCCTTAATAGTCACTTTCAAAAGACTCCCCTGACATCAAGTTGCTGGCAGGCACTGTGGAAAGTACAGCCTTCAAATGATAGCAAAAGATTCCGTGGTGGCCTTTTCTGACATCATTCGAACCACCACCTCCAATTTCTTGAGTGGATTCAGAAAAGTACCCAGGGCTGAGATTTTCATTTGAAATAATGCATGCATGCAGTTGGAGTCTCAAAGGCCTACTGCCCAGCGCCTTGTCAAAATATGTGAGCCTGTAGCCCTACAGGCCTGCACAGAGGACTGGGAGAAACCTTCCTGGGGGTCAGGATAGGAAAAACAAAAGGTTCCCATGAGTCATTTAATCAAGGCAGGAAGGGCAGAGGTCGGAGCAGCTGGAGCCTTTAAACTCTCACCTCAATGCCATTGCACATTTAAACTGTCAAACACTTAGCAAGCACCTACTGCATACAAGTCGCCTTCAAGATGTGGAGGACACACTGTGAAGCCTCCACACAGCAAAGGTATCAGCTGGGTTAGGTTCAGCTGCATGTGATGGAAAACCCAAAAGAACTTTGGCTTAAACAATAAGAAAGAAGTGAGGGGCCGCTCCATGGCCGAGTGGTGTTAAGTTCGTGCACTCTGCTTCGGCAACCCAGGGTTTTGTCAGTTGGGATCCCTGGGCACAGACATGGGCACTGCTCATCAGGCCATGCTGAGGCAGCGTCCCACATAGCACAACCAGAAGGACCTACGACTAGAATATACAACTATGTACTGGGGGCCTTTGGGGAGAAGGAGAAGAAAAAAAAAGAGGAAGAAGAAGATTGGCAACAGATGTTAGCTCAGGTGCCAATCTTTAAAAAAAAGAAAGAAGTATGGAGGTAAGCAGTCCAGGGCTGGTATCATGACCCCATGATCATTAGGGACCCAGGTTCCTCCTCTGTTTGTGCTCCACTTACTTAGAGCATGGCTTCCATCTTCACAGTTGCCTCATGATCCAAGGTGGCTGCTGGATTTCAGCCATTGTGTCCATATCCCAAGCAGTCAGTAGGAGGACAGAGAAAAAGCAAAAGGGGTGCATTGTCCACACATGTCAGTCCCTGGAACTTTCCCAAGCCCCACACATAACACCTTCGCCTTTTACTTACTAAAGTTTAAGTCATTGGCCTATATCCAGGTGAAAAGGAGGCTGGGAAATATAGTCTTTTAGTTGGCACATCACTACATCCTAAAAAAAAATCAGGCTTTTGGTTACTGAGGAAGAAGGGGAGAACAGATACTGGACACAAAATTAGCAGTCTTTGCCACAGAATGCATAAAAGGAGAATTTGAGAAGGAGCCAATCTGGAGCTCTACTAAGTTCAGAAGAGCAGGTAGTGGGGAAAAAAAAAAAGGCATTGAGGGATGAAGCTCAAATGACATTATTCTTCAGGGACAGCTAAAAACTTTATTTAAAGCTGAAGGTGTTTTGAACAAGTAATAAAACCAATTTTCCAGAACCATCCACCTTTGAATTGAACTTATTTCACGAAACACTAAAGCTAGTAAGGAAATTTCTTAGGCATCCTAAAACTGTGGCTCCACTGGAATCTCCTGGGATCTTTTAATAACACACATCTGAGATCCACTTTTGGAAATTTAGATGGTTTAGGGTTGAGGCCTAAAATTCTGCATGCGCGTGCGCACATGCACACACAATTCAACCAGGTAACTTTTTTTCTTTTTTTTGCTGAGGAAGATTTGCCCTGAGCTAATGTCTGAGCCAACCCTCCTGTATTTTGTATGTGGGTTGCCACCACAGCATGGCTGACGAGCTTTGCCTGGGATCTGAACCCAGGTTGCCAAAGCAGAGTGCGCCAAACTTAACCAATAGGCCACAGGGCCAGCCCAAGGTAACTCTGCTGATGGGTGGTCTGGTTTAAAAACAGTGACTTCATCCAAACCCTCATTTCAAACATGAGGAGACAATTTAAAGCAGTCATGTGACTTGTCCAGGGTCCCAATTAGCTGTAGGCAGAACTAGGACTAGAATCTTCACTCATAATCCAGTCTTCTTTTCCCTGAAATCATCTCTCTGTAGAATTTGAATTTCGGCTTCCAGGTTTCCGAACACAAAGATTCAGACCATCCAACCACCCTCTGGCTGAAGAATCTTAGTTTCCAGGCTGGACTAAGTCTCCAACTAAATTATACTCACTTAGCCACTGGCAAACATGGTACAATCAACTGTTTGCTGGAATCCCTACTTCTGCATTTAGACCCAACGCCTTCAAAAAGCGTGCTTCTTGGTCTGCAATGCCACCTAAAGTGGGGAACGTAAGGAATTTAAGGCTTTAAAAATGAATATGTATATGTAATATGTGTACATAAATCTGTATCCATATATCTACATCAACATCCCTCTTCTCTGAGATCTCAAAGACCCTGGGGAGAGAGGCAAGGGGGGACTGACCACCCAGGGATGAAGGACAGAGCCTGGAGGTGATCCGTATTTCAGTCAGCATCTGAACGCAGTCCCTTCCCGTGCTGGAGAATTCCCCACCGACACAGGAGTCTTGAAGAGACAGTGTCCACCAGCAACCGGTATGAATGAGAAAGCCCAATTCTCATCTCTGCCCCCAGCAGCTGGAGAGCGGGTTTGTGTCCCAAGTGCAGCGTGGCCCCTGGTGGCATGTCCTAATCAGAGCATGCCTGTGGTGGCACCAGGCCACGGTCCTACCTTCCCGGTTTCCCTTGGTCCCTGCCCATTTCCACAGCCTGGTTCCCACCTTCCCAGCAATTCTGCGAGCCTTACGATAGCCTCATAATACATCTCTCTGCTTAGATGTACCAGGGTTAGTTTCTACTGCTGAAAATTAAGACCTGTGATTGACGTCCTCACGGAACAGGGAGGGCTCCAGTTCCCCAGGGGTTGTCCATTTCAGGATAAGTGGATAACCTGACATGGTGAGAAGGGATTTAAGGAGGAGCTGAGGAGGCTGGCCCCGTGGCCGAGTGGTTAAGTTCGCGCGCTCCACTGCAGGCAGCCCAGTGTTTCGCTGGTTCGAATCCTGGGCGCGGACATGGCACTGCTCATCAAACCACGCTGAGGCAGCATCCCACATGCCACAACTAGAAGGACCCACAACAAAGAATATACAACTATGTACCGGCGGGGGGGGGGCCTTGGGGAGAAAAAGGAAAAAAATAAAATCTCTAAAAAAAAAAAAAAAAAAAAGGAGGAGCTGGGGCCAGGTTCGAACCTGCCACACGCAGAGACCCGAGGGCACGTGAGGAGCTGCTGCCGCTGGAAGACTAGCAATTCCCCTGGCGCTTCTCTTTCTTCCTCCTCCTCCTCTGGCCCTGTCTGCCTCACGTGTTGACAGAGACGAATCCGTCTCTCCTCTTTCGCCTCTTATATCCCAGAAATAAAGGTCTCTCTTTTGAATGAAAAATGAAGCTCAAAAACACTTCCTATCTGACACTTGTGACTCTCAATTTGCGCTTGGAAAACACCAGGAAATATGTAGAAATGGACTTTGACGAGCATGGGGGAAACAAAAGTGCAAATTGGTACTTTTACGGCAGACACCATCAAATTTTAAATGTGCGCACCATCTAATCCAGCAATTCTACTTCTAGTAATTAGCCCTAAACAAAAGAATTATGTAAACAACACTTCTATGTGTATAAATACTTGTATACAAGATATTTATAATAAGTCAATGTCCATGAATAGGAGGTTGCTAAATTATGATATAGTATCGACACCACGGAATACCAAGAAGCTGATAAAAAAAAAATATTTATTTACACAGCCAAGGAAAGTATCAACATACAGGGTTAAAAACTATATAACGAAAATAAGCATCAGACTAATGGACAGAGTTATAGAGTCACCCCATTGCTATAACATAATTTTATGTACAAAGTTACATAAAAATCTAAAAGAGTCTGCCAAATTCTTAAGAAGTAGTTATGACTGGAAGTGATAAAAGAGGGTACTTTCAATTTAAATGACACATTTCTGTAGTGCTTCAGTTTTCATTACAAACAAGTTATTATTATAATAAGAAAAAAAATCAATGGAAGCTGAAATGGCCTTTGAGTGTACAAGCAGTGGTGCTGGGAAGCCCAGCTTCCCTTTTAGGCAACAGGCTGTCTCAAAGCCAGCACCCAGCACAACACAATGCAGCATCAGCTTCCTCCTTCCTTGGCTTCTTACAGACACTCCGACACGGCTGGAAAGTACTATCCCCAGCCCAAAGCCAAGGAGAAACAATAACATAGATGCGTGAGCTGCTATGGAAGCAAACAAGGGGTCCCTTACAGAAGACGACAGAAGAACCACCAAAAGCATCTTGAGAATTAGAAGCACAGCAACGATAAATAAGATGAACAAGAAAGAAAATGGTACATTTTATTGAGTGTCTAGGTTTTAGTAACTCAGGGAAACACGTCCCTATTAAAATTTCAATTAAAAAGCTAAATGTTTAGTCTTATGGCTTGAAGAAATAAACTTCAGAAATCAGGAAAACGAACTAATATGAAATATCTAATTGTTCGACATGCTCTAGAATTAAGCTATCATTTTTGTTTAGGTTGTATTTACAGAATAACGTTTTAAGAATTCTTGTTCTTATTTTTAAAAGCCATTAGATTAAATATTCATTCTTCTTAAAAGCAATTCCCACACACGCCCAAAATTAACTTATACTTACATGAGAAACTTTACCCAAGGTCAGCAATCCTCAGCACAAAGATCCTACACCCTCTGCTCTCAAGAGAAAACCAAGAGACCTCTACTGATTGCCATGAAGATACAGAGTGAATGCAGGATTGGAGCACTGCGTATTTCTGGTGTTATTTTTTTCCACCAAAAGATTTTTATTGGCAACAAAAATTAGTCCTGGGTCTTAAGGAGATTAAGCATGGCTTCAAAAAACAAGGTTCCACTTTTTCAAAACACTAAGCAACCAAAGTTTCAGCCAATGCAAATTATTCGATTATAGACTACAAATAGGATTTTGAGACTAGATTCACTGTTGAACAACAACAAACAGTTAGAGGCAACGCATTTGAAGGAAACAGGACAATTGTTAAAAACACAAAGCGTATGCACCAAATGGTGAAGTATTCTCCATTCAAAGTGTTGTTCCTGTGTGTTAATGTTCAAGTGGGTTAAAACAATAGCGGTGTATGCCCCTTCACAACTGGGCAAACAACCTGCCAGTTAAATTAAATTCAGTTTACACTATGACCTGAGCCCAGTTTTCCAACATACCCAGTTACTAGGTGTGAAATAAGACTTCTTCTTCAAACATGCTGTACCTTATATGGCTGCCACACCAGTTACACTTTCTCACAGCGCTCAACTCTACTCTGGGAGCACACAGCTCTTCCCATGCAGTCCCCGGGCATGGCAGGTGCACAATAATGCTGGCTTCCTTTCCCCTTTCCTCCTTCCACACTCATAACATCATGAAGACTACTCCTGAGCCTTCCAGTCACTGTTTTCCTGTTTCATTATATGGGCACCCAAAATACTCCCTGTAATATTATCTTGCTTGCATGGAACAACTCCAATTTTGTACTGAGCATACATATGCACATATATGCAGTGGGGAATAAAAGGAAATACAACCAAATATTAACAGTGTACATCTTGATGGTAGAACTGAAAAGTTTTTAATTTTCATCTTCTACTTTTCTATATTTTCCAAATGTTTTACAATAACCATCTATTGAGTCAAAATCGAGTTTAATACAACACAGTTCCACTACACACTCACCAGAATGACCAAAATGAAGATAACGCCAATACCAAGTGTTCACACTGGAGCCACTGAAACTCCCACACTGCTAGGTGGGACTGTGAACTGGTACAACCACTTCGGAAAACTAGTTCACAGTATCGATCACAGCTCCACATATATGAAGGCCCAGCAATTCCACTCCTAGATATATATACCCAAAGAACCCACATACATACAAAAGAACGTAACACCATTCATAACAGCCAAGAACTACAAACAACCCAAAAGTCCGTCAACAGTAGACAAATCCATGATGGAGGCATAGTCCTACAACGAGAAATGTAGCAATACATTTAGCAATGAGAAAGAACAAATTAGTGCTACATGCAAATCCATGCATGAATTTCAGACATAATGCTGAAAGAAAAAAGCCAGACACAAGAGTACATACTGTATGAATATGATTCCATTTTATGAAGTTTAAGAATAGTCAAAATTCACCTACGGTGGGTGATAAAACAGGATGGTGGTTATCTGTGCTAAGGAATAATAACCAGGAGGAAGTACGAGAAAACTTCTGCAAGATACTATACACTTATGATTTCTGCACTTTTCTACTTAAAAAAAAAATGGGTTTGCACCGTAGCTCTAACCACTTACTAGCTGCCTGGCCTTGGGCAAATTTCTTAACCTCTCTAAACTTCAGTTTCTACAACTGTAAATGGGAATGAAAACAAAAACATCACTTTTGATGGAAATGTGATGAGAATTAAATTAGGCAATGCATTAGCATGTTTAACCTAGTGCCTAGCGCAAGCGCCACATACGTAACAATCACAGCAAGGGCGAACATCCCCTGAGGGCTTCCTCGGTGCCTGGCACTGCTCTAAGCTCTAAGCTCTTAATCACTTTGGAGACCATCTCTCCCAGCTCTTGGTGGGTAAGAACACCCACTACTCAAGGCCAGAAGCGCAGGCTGTGACCTGGGCGTTCAGAAGTCATCTGTATAGAACACCAACCACAGCATTTATTTCAAGAAAAAAGGGGAATCGCTAGTTATGTTGCTGCTGAGGTTTCAAGGAAAGGAAACTGGCAGGAGCCACACATCAGGATTAATCACAGACTATTGAAGAGAAAAACGACTCGAGCTTCTGAAAGCAGTAGCTGCTTTCTGCAGGAAGAGAAAGAATATTTGACTCCAGCGGAATAATTCATTATAAATTGAGGAGTCATTTGGGAACTCAAAGAGCTCATCTTTCTTCCCTACGGGAACAGAAGAGACAAGCAGCTCTCTGCTAAAAGTTTCTCACGTCGACCAGCTAAATTTACTATCCTTTAACGTATTTCCAATTCACAACTAAAATAATTTTTAAAGTATAGGCTTGCTATGTAAAGTAACTTAAAATGTTGGTCATGAAGCAAGGGACTCAGATTATAGAGTTAAAGGAAACATTGACAGAATAGTCTCCAAATTACAAGATTAACCGGTAGATTTAGGAATGACTCATGTCTCATGAATTTTTGCTTCCATTAATGTTTAATTTACTTTCAACTAAGGAAAGACAAGACTGTCTGGATTCAAACCTAGCCCCACGACTTGCCAGCCCCATCACCTTGAACAAGTTACTTAATCTCTCTGTGCCTCAGTTTCCTCAACAGTAAAACAGGTTAAGAATAGGGTTATTATAAGGACTAAATGAGTTAATAGGTGTTGGGTGCTTAAAACAGGACCAAGCACTATAAGTGGTATACAAGTGTTACTACCATTAATTTTTATATTTTCTGATGTGGATGCAGAATTCATTTAAAACTATAAAATTTAATCACACAATTTGCAGATATAGGATAGACTATCTAAAAACCAGAATGTGTTTACTAAGATTATGTCAAGTGAGGATGAATATCGGTTTTGTAGGTACACACGTGCACAAACTCTTTTTCCTTCCCTCTCTCCTTCTCTCTCTCTCATAAGTAATTTAAATCACTCTAGAACATAGTGTACCAATGATCCTAGGTTCTCTTGGTCCCAAAATGATCCCGTCAAAGACGTGAAATATTACTCTTCTTCCAAGTATTTCTAAGGACCCATTTAAAAAACACACCCTGAAAAGGTATATTTGCTTTTCCTATTTCAAAAACCTGCTGGAACCTTTCCACGGCACATTTGAGCCACAAAGTGGATGGTGTTCAAACACCGACTCTTTTCAACCTGTAGCAGAGGAGGCATGCTGAAATTTTACATTTTCCTCCAATTGTGAGCACAGAAAGCTTTTCATTTTGTTCCAAAGGAAATGATCTTACCACAGGTCAATGATATCATCACTGTCTGAATAAAGTGGGCATCCGGTGGCATACAGAGGGCTAAATGCTAAAATCAAGATATAAAAATTAAAAGACTCAGAAAGCAAACCCTTAAGCCAAGGAATTATAAGCAATATCAGCACAACACAGTGGTAGTGTGCTAATTCTCCCTACCCCAGTAAAAAGGCTTTTCAATACCCACATGCCTTTGCCTTTCCACGTGGAAGAGAATTACACTCAGAAATACAACTACAAATAATTCTTTCATCTCACCAACAAGCACATTCACACTTTTCTACTAACACTAGCCAATCAGATCGAAAATCCCTCTCATTACTATTATCTGTGGTTTTCTTCCTATCATCAGAGTGACATAACTAAGATAGCAATTTTCTGATTTATTAGTCCAGGGTATCAAAGAACCCTATTTTGCTTAAAAAAATAACTGTTTATTCTATACTTAGTAGACTTTAGGACATCTGGATACCTCTCCACTGAAGCCACATCTATAAAGACAGCTAAGTCACGATGGTAGTTCCTGTCTGCCCCACCTTCGATCGTAAAGACCTTATTCAGCTCTATTATCCAGATGTGGCACAGTAGGCTTCAGTACGAGATGGATGATGAAGAGGAAGTTTCACACTCAGATTCTTAGCAACGAATTAGATGCTGGGAGCTCAAGGGAAAAGTGGAAAACGGCAGCCATATTTTACTTGCAAAATGAATTTCCAGCAGAATCTACTTTCTTGCTGACTTGGGCTGTTTGGTTGGGTTTGGGCACTTCATCGAGTTGTTTTGGGTCTTGATCGAAACATTCATTCATTCTTCAAATGTGTATATGACTCTACCATGGGTAAGACTGTGCCAGATACCAAGGGAGATTAAAAAATGACCTTAGTTCACTCCTGGACTTTTTCCTTACACAATCTCCCCTCACACACAGAAAAATGGCATGCCCATCCCCTCACAATACCACATTTCTGCTAATGCCCACGTGAGGGCCCTGGTTTCCTCTCCTTCAGCCCCTGTACACTAAGAAAATACTCATTATTTTTATTATAAAGGTAATACATATAGTGATTTTTATAAAATTCAAGCAGTCAAGAAGGGCATTTGTGGGGGCCTGGAATTGGCCACCCCAAGATATCTCTTTGGCATGATGATTATTTGGGGCTCATTACTTTGCAGACAGGAAAGCAACTGAAAAGTAGAATTTACTTACCCTTTGTAAGAGACATTTACATTGTAAAGGAACTCTCCATCTGTAAAGATATCTCCCTCTCTGTACCAGGAATAAGGGAAGATGACCTTGTCTCTAGAAACTCTTGATCAATGGGGAAGGCAAGGACTTGAATCTGCATAAAAATCTTATTCCTGTTTCTGGTAACCTCCTGTAACTGACTCCCCCCAACCCCAACATCCTCCTTTGTCTTTAGATATTTAAGGTGGGGGCTTCAGCCACTTTGGCGAGTTGCTCAGCTTGCCTGATCTCTCCCACGTATACACGTTGTAAAGCTTTGTTTAAATTTCTCCTGCTATTCTGTCTCATGTGAATTTAATTCGTTCTCCGGCCAGACGAACCCAGAGAAGGTAGACAAAATGTTTTCCTCCCCTACGGCATGAAGTGAAAAAGAAACTTTCCCTCCCAACCATACCACTAAACCCACAGCCCAGAAATAACCACATTTCTTGGGACTTCTAGAAATTTATATTCGCAATCAAGAATTAAGTCCTTTTCTAAACCAAAATGGGATCTCCGAATACATACTGATTTGCACCTTGATGTAAAAAAAAAAAAAAAATTAACAGTATATTTTTTAAATTTTTCTTTATCAGTGCTTACAGATTCGCCCAAGTCCATAACATGCATATACCTTAATTAATTCAACCAGTCCTCTATTGAAAGATATTTAGGTTATTTGCTGTGTTTTGCTATTATAATGCTGCAATGGATATCTTTGCATGTTTGCTAGCAGACTTGTGCAGGTATATTCACAGGATAAATTCCTAACTGTGAAAAGGCTGAGTTAGGGGATACACATTCTTAATTTTGAAAGATAATGCTGTGGCTGACACAAGGGCCACCTGCCCACAGTAACTGCCACTTTCTCCCTAGCCAGCAAAGCTCCAGTTTCGTCCTCTCTCTTCCCAGTGCCCATGTGCTTCAGGGAAGGCTGGCCCCCTTTCTAAGTCCAACATGGGTCTAAGCAAGCTATGGGAACCCCATCTTCCAAAGCAATTTATTGGTTTAGTGCGGGCATGTGACCTATTTTTGCCAAAGGGGTATGGAATTTCTGTGGGGGGTGGGAGGGGTCCTAGCAAAAGTTTCTCTGCTTTCCTCTCTGCTTGCCTCTGGACATCACTGTGTGTGAGGATACAGGCTGGAGAAGTGGCAGCCACATTGGGACCATGAGGAGATACACTTGAGGACAAATGTCAAACACTGAGGCTGACAAAGAGGAAAGAGAAAATGCATCTGGGTCTTCCATTAATTAACCCCAAATGGTAAAAGTAACCATTTACTTGCAGATGAATTATCCCCAGTGTCAAACTGCTCTCCAAAAAGAAATCTGCTGGATTTCTAATCCCACCCACAGCACGTAGGAAAGTATCTGTCTCCTCACACCTCACACACAAAGTTTTAGTCCCCTTCTATTCTCAGTGCATTTTACTTAACGGCCAGAACCTTTTCTTCCTCAGAGAGTCCAGCAGCTCTTTACTAAACAAAGGACACAATGCAAAATGTAACACAAAGGCTGCTTGCCCTTGGCCAACACTTCGTTCTGCTCCTCCCAGGGCATCACACTGAGACTCACGGTTCACCCAGCTCCTCCAGGAAAGCAGGCACTGTTATCATAGGGCTGGGATATACTCTAATGCCTCAGAGCCAGCCACGCTCTGCCTGCGCTGGGACAGTCACAGGGGTGTGGAAGGACAAGCCCTGGACTGGAACTGGATGACCTAGCTGGGACCTGCTACCCACGAGCTGGTCGACTGAAGAGAAGTCCACTAACCTCTCGAGGCCTATTTCTTGAGATCTGAAAGGAGGACTCTGGAAACGAAGACCCAGAGTCCTTATACAGATGGGGACAGGGTTCCTGAAGGCCCAATGATCAACTGTCACTGGCTCTTCAAGGCGGGACTTAGGCTGATTCCTGCACATCTATGCTGAGAGAGGACCACAGGAATGGAAAGCCGACCTCCTAACTTCGGCCCTCTTAGTCCTCTTTGCTCTCTCTACCTGTCAACTCTCCTGCCACCACAGTGGGCAGCCCGTCAGGTCATGACTACTGACCAGAAGAAAACCCAGCCCGTCACTTCTGCTCCTCCCACAGAGAAACAGAACCTCCCAGGAGCACCATTTCAGTGAACGAAGATGAAGAGATGTTCAGCTAGCCAAGAGTCAGTGAGCGCCAGGCTAATTTATAGTATTACTAAGGCCTACACTGGTACCTGAGCAAAACGTCTATGATTCTGCACCCAGCTGGCCCAGGTTTAGCAAGCTCCCACAAGGCTGGCCTGACCCATACTTCCTTCTGCCCCCTCATTCATTCTCTACACTGTGGTGGACTGGGTCACTGTTCCCAACACTTTACTCCCCTATAATGGGCTTATATGTCCACCTTCTTTGCCATGTGACTTTGCAGTACCTCCCACTAGAATGGCCAAGTATGCTTCCCCTCCCAGTGATGTTGGGCTTGCCCGTGTGATTTGCATTGACCAATGGAATGTCAGAAGTGACAATGGGGTGGTTATGAGCCAAAGCCTTAAGAGGCATTGTACATTTCCATTTGCCCTCTTGTGTTACTGTGATCTGCCATGACACAGGCATGCCCTGGGTAGCTGCTGCCCCTTCAGCCTGGGCCCCAGAATACCCACATGTGGAACAGACCTGAAGCCAAACAGAAGCTGGAGTCTAGCCTGGCCCAGCCAAGGCCAGCCCAGGTCAACCAAGCCATATCCCACTGACAGATGAACAAATAGGAAAATAAATGTTTGTGGTTGTAAGGCATCGAGATCAGGGATTGTCTGCACACAGCAAAACCTAATACAACCAGTGTAAGAGCAAATATCACGTTTGCCTGGCACATAATAGACATGCAAAAATAAAATATCCGTGCTTATCTTAAGGAGGGCTTAATTCATTCATCATCCCAGCACATACAGAAGCCACTACACCGGACCCACAGGAAGCTGAGCAAAATGAAAAATACAAAAGTAACTAATGCCATGTTTTTCTAGTCTAGCAAAACTCCAAGCTTCCTAAATCCTGCTGGGGGAGAGGGGTCTGTGTTGACAAAGCTTCTATTCATTTCGTTCATTCATTTATTGTCCTGGGTTAAATCACAGAAGGGATGAACCTCAGCATCTGTGCATTTAAGGGATCTGATTCTTATATGTATTGACGGTGAAATCTACTTCCTTACACAAATGTCCTATTTATTTCAAAGACAGTTATTTTTTAAAAGAAAGAACTCGTTATTTTTTAATGAATGCCTTTGTTCTATTAATTTTCATTTATTCACTCAACAAACGTTTACTGAGCACCTCTGATCCCCTAGGCCTAGGATGTGTAGCTGTGCTAGGAAGCAGCGCGCACAATTTCTAGCCCTAACCCCTGGCTGCCCAGATGCAGCCACTGACCACAAAGGAATCATATAAAGTATAGTTGACATATTCATGTTAGTATCCAAATTAAAAAAAAAAAAACACTCCCTATAGTTTAACTCCAACATGATGTTAGCATTTTACTTTTAAAAGAATTGTATTTCATCTGCAAATATGAAGATTTCACCACCCCTGCTCCTTTTGTGGAGGACAGTACAGAAGACAAGTTTCAGCCATTTCCTTCTTCCATTCCCCCTCCACAGAGTTGTGGGAGCCTCGTATGTTTAATTACCTTTGGCATGAAGTCTTCTCAAAGTTCTTTTGGAAGTCTAAATAA
Source organism: Equus przewalskii (assembly GCF_037783145.1). Lineage (NCBI taxonomy): Eukaryota > Metazoa > Chordata > Mammalia > Perissodactyla > Equidae > Equus > Equus przewalskii. Next base: position 134,247,252 of record NC_091831.1, read on the forward strand.
ATTATATCCACTGGTTTGTCCTTCTCCCCACCCGTATTTTCTCCCTCAGAGAACTTTAATAGATTCATCAAGCATGATTTATCCACCTGCAAGTCACGTTTTTTTAAGGCTCCGGTAATCTCACCCTGTCCCATGGACGGCACAGGCCTGGGGGGACGGGGGTGGGTTCAATCTGAAAACAAGGAGCATTTCTATGATTCTAAGTGGGAATTCACAAAAGGGAAGTGTCAGAAGAAGAAAAAGAACACACACATAGACACCTCCCTATCCAGATACCATTCTAAGCACTTTAGACATAAGAACTCATACAACATATAACCCTGGAGCCAGGATCTGGACAAGGCAGACCGGACAGTCCAGTGCCAGAGTCTACGCTGGTGACCGCCACGCACTGCAGCCTCTCTATGCATCCCAACCCGTGCCAGTGACTCTGGATTCCCACCCTCCTGTCCTGGGCCAGTGCAGCGAGGATTCCCAGGAAATCAGCACACAGGGAAGGCATCCTAGAGCGTCCTTTATTTCAGGACGCAGCTTTTCTCTGGATACTCCTCTGTGAGAAATCCTACAGTTTCCCACAAAAGGGCCTCTGTCAGCCCCGCAAGGCAGCCAACATCCTGCTTCCTCTTGGCGGAGCCTACTCACCTCTCCAGAACCACAGCAAACAGCAGAGCCTCCTCAGCCATCAGGGCCCAAGGCCTCCCTAGCACAGGAAAGCTCCAGATCCGGCCTGGAGGCTCAGGCCTCGCCCTAAGGACCCAGAATCTTGGACTTCCTAAGCTGCTCTCCTAAATGCCTTCATCTCTTCTCACTGAAGCCCCCCCCCACCAACCTGGCTACTAAGGTCAGAATTGCCGGGAGGGAAACAGAGAGGAACACATCACCCCCTTTCAGTTTCGTCTCTCTCCAGAGAGCTGGTTTTACATCTCTAGGCCACTTTAGGCCTCCCTAAATCTTCTACTAGCGGTGACTGAAGGCAGAGGGGGGAGGATGGAGTCAAGACTGCGTCAATGACAAGCTACAAATCCGGCCCAGGCCTCCACCTGGAAATCTAAAGCAAAGGATATTATTAAAGTCACAGGTTAAGGATCGCTCACTCCACAGCTCCTCATTTAGAAGCCCGCAGTGGCGTTCAATGTAAACACTTCCCAAGAATGCTTTAAAACAGAGGGAGGTTTTCATTAAACGACTTAATTGAGGGCCACTTCTCATCTGTGGAAAGCTTTTAAACCGAGGAATACAGGGGCCTGGCGGGGGTTTTCCAGACACTTGTTTTTCAAAGCAGCCGTGCTGTCCTGGGGAAACGAAGCACACCTCCAGGGCCCTGCATGCTCCTGCTGCTAATTCTTCAGCAGAAACAAAATATCCAATAAGATGTGCTCCCCAGCAGCACCACGAACCTGGCCTGAGAGCTTCGTTCCAACGTTCATTTCAAGGGTCATTAGGATCCCTGGATGGGAAAAGTGGAAAAAATAAGGCTGGCTAAAAGGGACCAAAATAAATGAAGAAAGACATTTTAAAGCTTGAAAACGGGACTCAATGTGGGAGAAGAAGCCTGATGGAACTGTGGCTTGAGTGGCTCTACAAGACACCAGGTAAGAAGGAACGAAGTATGCTGCCCAGGTGAACCTGGAGTACATTATGCTTCGTGAAAGAAGCCAGACACAAAAGGCCACATGTTGTAGGATTCCATTTATATCAAATACCCAGAATGGGCAATTCTACAGAGACAGAAAGTAGACTAGTGGCTGCCAGGGTCTGGGGGGAGGGAAGAATGTGAAGTAACTGCTCAATGGGTACAGAGTTTCTCTTTGGGGTGATGAAAAAGTTCTGGAATTAGATAGTGGTGGTAATTGCACAATGCTGTGAGGTACCTAATGCCAGAGAACTGGTTAATGAAGACCACTTTAAATTGGTTAAAATGGTCGATTTTTTGTTGGGTGTATTTTACCACAATAAAATAAAAAATGATGCCAAGAACTCCAGAAAAATCCTTTTTCAGCTCCCAACCCAGGAGCAATCCCTCCCTCACCTGAGTAAAAATATCCTTGCTACAGGCCAAAGCAATAAATGATGTTATTGTACCAATAACACCTCATTTACTGAGCTAAGCTTCCCACGTGCACCATGCACTTCTCAACGACCCGTCACTCCCCCCCCCCCCCCACACACACACCTGTCCTCAGGTGAGTGGCGTTACCGTGAGCCTCATTTACAAGTGAGGAAACCAAGGCACAGGGAGGTCAAGGAGCTTGCCGGGGGTCACACACCAACAAGAGAAAAGTCAAGGATGAACCCAGAGGTAGGGGAGCAGGCGGCTTACACCCCGACTCAGGCTCTCAACTACGGCCACACTGCCTCTGATGGCACGCTCCGCTGCAGGCACGTTTCCTGGGCCACTCTGCCCGAAACACAGATGGTCTTTGGCTATTGAGCCCTAATCTTTCTTTAGTTGCATTTACCAAGTGACCACTTACGAATGAGGTTTCCTGAAAACCACGTTCAAAGGCACATGCGCCACCTTCACGTGTGAAGAGCTACTTCATTTGTGGAGAGCTGATTCACACAGGCGGATTTATTTTATTTAGTCCTGGGGACAACATGATACGACAGGAGGGTGAGGCAATTCCCTGTCCTTTTACAAGGAGAAAAGCTCGCCTCACAAGGGCTGTAGCTGACCTCAGGCCACACGGCGGGGGCGGGAGCCTGGCTTCCTCTCCAGGGCCCCACCCGGCTGTCTTCCTTAAGAGGCTGACATCCTCAAGAGCCAGGTTTAACTACCCCGAGAGGTTAAGGGACTTTTTTTTTTTAAGCAGATAAGTTATTTATATGTAAATTTATATGTATTATTTATATGTAAATAGATGCAAGCAATTACAAATGAAGATCAGGAGCACTTCCTGGGGAGGAGAGTAGCTACTCCCACACTTCAGGGGCACCTGTGGGGTAACCCAGAAGCATCAATAAAAGGTTACATTCCATTCCCCGCACCCCACTTAAGAAAGGAGGGCTCTGTGTGACTGGCCGTAGCTCCTTTTGATGAGAGATGTTAAAAACAACCACCGCTGGTGGCCGTTTCGGCCGCGCAGGGTTCGCTGGTTCGGATGTGGCAGGCATCCCACATAGAAAGTAGAGAAAGATGGGCACGGATGTTAGCTCAGGGCCAGTCTTCCTCAGCAAAAAGAAGAGGATTGGCAGCAGATGTTAGCTCAGGGCTAATCTTCCTCAAAAAAAAAAAAAACCACACCACTGTTTGTTAGAGGCTCCACCTTGCCAGGGACCACTGACATTTGAGGCCACATAATTCTTTGTTGTAGGGGCTGTCCTTATAGGGTATTCAGCAGCATCTCTGGCCTCTACCCACTAGAAGCGGGCAGCCACCACCGCTCCCCAGTCATGACAACCAAGAATGTCTCCAGATGTTATGTCGCCCAGTGGGGACCCTGTTTGAGAGCCACTATACTCTCTCAAAGAGATGTGGCCCTAACAATTCTGTGAGGTAAGCACTACACCCCCATGTTACAGATGAGGAAACAAACCCAAAGTGGATGAGGAACCCGCCCAGAACACCATACTCCTAGTGATGGACAAATGTAGCTTCCAGTCCAGGTAGGGGAGACCCAAGGCTCTTACCCCCGGTGTGAAGAAGGAACAAGAATACAGGAGAGAGAAGTACTTTCTCCCAGCTTGTGGATGGGAGAAATGTCAAGCTGCGCCATGCCCTAGGAAAACAGACGGTGGGCTTGAACCTTCCCGGTGTTTGGTCCTCAACTCCAAAAAAACATGCTCGGCTGGCTCTGCCGGCAGGAACAGCCCCAACAACGCCTGGCAGTCTGGAGGGCCTCCTTTACTCACAGAACAAGCTGCATGCCCTTCGAATAAGACATACTTTAAGCACAGACACAAACAAAAGATCACTGGCCATGAGAACTTGAAATACATTTTTAAAAACAGGCTTGTATCAAGAATTCTCTCTGATTATTGGTGTGAAAACTTGTCCTCATACTCCCATCCTTCTTAGCGCTCTTCTGTTTAGAAATCACTGCGGCTGCCAGAGAGAAAGAGATGAAATACAAGCACGTGAAGTTTCAAAAGGGCTGGCTGACTTCCATCCTTCCTTCCACAAAACTTTACTGAGCATCTATTTTCTGCTGGACACGGGGAGACGAGGTCAGGGGAGAGATTTCTCCTCTTTATAGGTCTGTTTACAGGTTTGTGGGAGTTCAGACACGTAAACAAGGGCACTGATGGTGTCCTAATTGTTGAGGTAAAGGCATAGACAGCAGTCAGTAATCTGATGAAGAAATGACTGAGTAGGTAAACTGAGGAAGAATGAAGAGGCAGGGCAGCAACCAGACCTCTGGGTCTAGAGAGGCCATCTAAGGCAGTACCAGCACGGCTCAGGGCCACACAAGTGTGAACCCTGGGTCCTACCACTTGGGAGCTACACAACTTTGACAAGTTACCCAACTGCTCACAGCCTTGAGTCCCTCAAGTGTAAAATGGGTTTCCGATAGGTCCTGTCCCATAGAGGTGCTATGACAAAGCTCTCCGACAGGGTTGGAGGTGAGTGCTCTATAAGCATTTGCTATTGTTATGAGAATTGCTGATCTTGGGTAGATCTCCTGGGAAGTCTGGAGACCCTCTCTCTCTTTGGTACCCCACCCAGCTGCCTCACACCCAGGAAGCGGACTCACAGCAGGTACCCAGACCTGTAGTGAGAGGTGGTCACGCCCTGAGCAGACCAGATGTGAAGAACCAGGTAATCAATGGCTCTGCTCACCATCCCCCCCTACTCTCGTCCTTCTTTTCTCCCTCTCTCCCATCTTACACTCCTCCACCCCCACCCCCCAAAAAAACACGGTGGGCCCAGGGCAGTGCAGACAGAGCTGAGCTGCTCTGGCTACATCTGGAACAAAGGTATTCAAGTCCCAAAGCTGAACCTTACAAGTAACAGAAATCTTAAGCCTGGTAAACCCCACCCTGCAGCCCCCTTTGCAAATTCTTCTCTCTTATCAGTGCCTCCATTCTTTCTCTATCAGCTCCTCTCCAACTCCTAAAGCTTTCACTGTAATCACCCCTCTCAGTAAACTTTCCAGGTTTTTGATATTTGATTAGGGCAAGGACGGAGGCCAATCAACTTTTCAGCTGCTAGTGTAATTCTGAGCAAGTCACTGTCTTTAAAAATCTCACGGACAAAAATGCTGGAGAATCAAATCTTTTTTTTAAAAAAAGCTACCAATACATCTACCACAAAGCTCAAGGATATAGCTTAGTTCACAGGACATATTAGAACCTCTGCACAACTTTGAAAACTGGGCCATTTCTTTTTCCTTTGTCATCAAATCCAGAGAGCAGCTGTTTAGAGTCTGAAACCCTGAGCTGGAATCCCCGAACTTCCCCTTAGTACCGCTCCAGACCTCACCAGGTTCCTCACCCGGGAAATGGCAGGAACCACACCGATGTCACAGGATCCCTGGGAGAAGTCATGGTCCCAGTGGGTCCTCTCTCCTGAATACTCTATAAATTTGCAAGGGAAAACAGTGCCTGTTTCAAATGCAATAAAATATAAGGATAGAAAGCCAGGGGAAATCAGAGGTAAAAACCAAAAGAATTATTGAAGCCAAAACTAGAAAATCTTGGTTGTCTTGCCTCAATTCTCTAGCAATGAGATAAGCAATAGTGAAAGATTATGAATAATAAAGGAGCTTTATAGACCTAAGAAAACTACAGAGTAACAGCCTGAACCATTCTGTACTCTACCTAGGGCAAGCAGAACCCCCTGAGATGGGGCAGCAGGGAAAAAACGCCCTAGGAACAAGGAGGCTGCCAGCCAGGCTGGCAGGAATAATCCACATTCAGGACAACCGCCCTGTGCCCTAATCCCAAACACTCGAACTCCAGGACGACCCTCCACTGAGTCCCCTGGAAATGTTCCCGGAGCCGAGGCTCCTCAGGTGGAAATATTGAGCTGGAGCCCACTGTAGTAATGAGCACGCATTCAGTAACCCTGTTTTAAACTCACCTTTACTAATTATAGCTCCACACGGCCTCCGAGCCCTTACGACCTGTAATTTTAAGAGCTTGAGGTAATTACAATGCACCAAAGTTTTGTTTTTGTCACAAGTACCACATAAACAGGAGGGGAACGTGCACAGCTTCGCTCCGCTCCAGAAAGTTCAACGTTGAATTTTGTTTTTAACATCTTACCTAACGACCAGTTATCTACAGAAATTCAGAGGTTTGCAGAACTTGCAGAAATGTGGAGATAATGTCTCTCTAACCTAGGATTTGGGATCCATTCAGAGCCTTTCTCAACAGCCAAATCTACCCTCTCCATTAAAAAAATCCAGAAAAGTAGGATTTCATAAAATTTCCCTTGGGATGACAAGCCGGCTGTGATCTTTAGTCTAATATGACACATCATCTAGTAGAGGAAAACTGTCAACCAACCCAGACCCAAGGAGACTGTGATGTTAGAAAAACAAGGCACTGAAAACACAGTTCCTTCATCAGTTCCGCTTAAGGGGAGATGGAGCAGTGGAAAGAGCTTAGCTTTGTCTTCAGATAGACCCAAGTACTCTCGAACCTCAACTCTGCCACTTCTTCGGGGGGCGGTGATCCAGCACCTCTCTGGGCCTCAGTTTCCTCATCTGTAAAATGAGGCCCCTGCCACCTGCCTTTCAGGAACGGACGGGTTCAAAGTAATGGAAGAGAGTGCTGAGTGAGACCTGGCACTCAGAAGACGGTCAATAAAAAATGGTAACTACTCGCACAACCCTGCGGTTATTAGCCCGATACGGCTCTTTGAAAGCCGCTTCCCAAGGGAAAAACAGTGTGAAGTCCAGTTTCAGTCTGTCCAAGGAAACCTGAGCTAAAGTGACAACAGTACGACAAAGGACGAACGCCCACACGCTGCCTGCAGTCATGGACAAGGCACAGAGGCTTGCTCTCTAAGGACGTGACGCCCTGCACCCTGCTCCCAGCTCTGCGGCAGAGGTAGCCACTACCAATTAAGCTTATTTTGCCAGTTACTGACATGCCAAAAACGGGTCCAGCCTCATTCTCCACCAGCTTCCCAACCCCGGGGAGTACCCTGCACTCCTCGGTTCGGTACTCTGTAAGCAAAATGTATCTACCAGAATCGGGCCTCCTCTTTCTCCACCGCCCACCTCTCCGCCTGATCTGTGCACAAACCCTTCTCTGTCCTCCGGCAGAAAAGTGTTTGCAATCCGTCATTTAAAACTGGATGTAGGGACCTAATAAAATAACTCCTAACTTAAACCCAAGGAAAGCTTTTCTTGTGCCTGTTGTGCCAGTGAATTGAGGTGTGTACCCGGGTGAGGCTAGTCAGGGGGTTCCTGGCTCCTCATGTTCTTTGAGCTCATCGTGATCCTAAGAGCTGTACGCATGGTTTCCATCTCCACCAGATGGACTCCGTAAGGCAGGGACTGGACCCTGTTTACCATGAACTCAAGGAGGAAGACAGAGCTTTGCCAATAGTGGGGACTTGATAAGAATTTGTTAAATGAGTGAATAAAGAAATGAAACAATAGGGCCGGCCCAGTGGCACAGTGTTTGAGTTTGCACGTTCCACTTCAGCAGCCCAGGGTTCGTTCACTGGTTCAGAACCCCAGGTGTGGACCCATGCACCACTTGTCAATCCATGCCATGGCAGGCATCCCACGTATAAAGTAGAGGAAGATGGGCATGGATGTTAGTTCAGGGCCAGTCTTCCTCAGCAAAAAAAAAAAAAAAAAGAGGATTGGTGGCAGATGTTAGCTCAGGGCTAATCTTCCTCAAAAAAAAAAGAAAGAAATGAAACAACAAAAGCTTGGGGTGAATTTATGATGAAGCACTCTCTCCCCCAGGGACACTGGTTTGGCAGATGGACAGTGCATGAAGCGGGAAGGCAAAGAGGGGCTGGGATGGGGCGTTCAACTGAAAACTCCAATAAGCTTCTCCTACGGAAAGCCAGTCAACCCTGGTGCTATTCCCATCAATCCTTTTTTTTAATTTTTTTCCTTTTCCACTTTCAGGGTTCTCACATGGTAACTTATTTCTTGATAACAGCAATGTCACGTGACAGAATAAAGTAAGTGCCTGGTCATTCAGGGGAAATTACCCAATTTCAATTCCCCTTGAACTTTGTTTTTCTCCTCTGATGCCAACCTCTCAGCCATTTCACTGCCCTTTAGTGCCGGGATCAGAGGAGGAAAAGAAAGAAAAAGCACAAAGTCAGTTGTGTTTTTTAAAGAGGTCAATGGCATCTCTTAAATTAATAGGTTTCAGGGAGAAAGGGAGTTAAGGAGGCCATTAACTTCTTTAAACCACCGGTACAGGCAAATTAACTGTCCCCACTTGAAGAAAGAAAAAAAGGAAGCCAATAGGGCAGTTTATTCTTAACACAAATCAACACTCAACAGTCTTCTGAATGCTATATACTCTTTCTCTAATGAAGAAGCCCCTCACCGAGTCTTTCTTATTTTTCTTCACTTTCTTCTAATCACTTTAGAATATTAGAGTTGCTCCCCCAAAGTGAGAAATATTTCCATAAAGCTGTTTAGGTCCATATTAAACACACTTTTTCTTTCTTTCCAGAATGTACTATTATATTCACAGTGTAACCATTGCTATTTTCAGGCGCAACTTTTCAGACACCAAGAATTCAAGAGCATCCTCAAATAAACATTTTTCCCCAAAATGGAGACAAGATTACCAAGTTAACAAACCATTCAATAATGGCTTCATTTTGTGGCCTGGTCCAAAAAAACAAGAAAAAAAATCAACAGTAGGAAAACACTTTCCATATGGTCTTGTTCCCCAAAGGTTGAGGGTTTGGGTCAGGGGCCACCCTGTGAGACCATGCACTCCACATAACCTCCATTCTCAAGCCAAGACAATTAAGACGTATCCCACAGCAGCCCCACTTCCAGCAATTGAATACAGCGATAGGAGCAGCAGATGGCAGTGGAAGGTGGGAAAAAGAGAAAAACTGATTGGGGCAAAACGCTACAATTTTTTATTTTTCAAAATGAATGTTCTTTTGACTCATTTTAGGAGCTAGAAATGAATATAAACATTCTTCCACCTCTGGAGGGCATTTTCTTAAAAGTATGTCACGACACCACTAATAAAAATGCATCATGGAGGGTCAGCACCTAAGAAAAAATAAAATCCACTGGTTTATGGCCAGATAGCCACATCCAGGTGGGGATCTAATACAAACATCATACTTAGCTACAACAGTAAATTAACCAAAATCCCAGGAGACTGTCACAAGAATAACATGGACACTGAAAATACACTTTCTTAATAAAATATATATGATCAATCAATAGATACATATGTTTAATTTTTCCTTGGTCCTATTTCCCTATCATTTTTAAAGATCATTTGACAAGTGGCTGAGGTCTCACCTCAGATGTGCCATGCTACCAGAAGGCACTCATCCTCTAACTCAATATTCTGTCAACTGTGCTGGGCTTAATCACACATCGGGAAGAAGCTGAAGCCACAAATGCATGCACATTAACACAGTATCAACCACAAAACCTTAAGGATCTTGTTTGCTTACTTTCTTGAAGGAAAATTTCCTATATTTATGCAAAATTGTTATCTGTGATGGAAGGTCTCCAAAAGCTGATGGATTCCTAAGGTATTTTCCTCCCTTTAATCTGAAATCCTTCCCAAACGGACATGTCAAACTATCACTTGGTTTTCCCTGAATAGGACAACGCTGTGTTATAACCTTGACACCTCCAAGGACTTCTCGGCTTTAATTCCTACACTCCCACCTCCTTGGCAGAAAATGCCCAGGCAATATTTACTGTAAACAGAAAAGCAGAAGCAAAGGGAACTTCAGAAGACGGGCACCATCTGCAGTGTAAGGCTGGAAAGCAGCAACAGGCTCTTTAGGAGGAGAGGTGGGTTACAGAAGGCAGAGGCAGGAGTGCCCGAGACGAGCTCTCTATTAGGGCTGATCTTCTCCAGTAGTTCAAAAAGCGGCTGTGGGAGCAAGTGCTCAAGCAGACTTTCTCCAGTGTGGCTGCACATTAGAATCACCTGGCTTTTTAAATTCCACTGTCTAGGCTGCACTACAGACAGAGTGAATCAAGATCTCCAGAGGTGGGACCTGGGCATTAGTATTTTCAAAAACTCTCTAGGTGTGCAGCCAAGTTTGAGAACCAATCCCCAGAAGTCCCAACGTGTTCTAACAGCGTGTGGTGAGCAGCATGAGCAGCGTTGGAAAGGCACGGCTTCCCTGGGGTGAAGGGGTACACACACAGTAAATACACAAAGTTTTAAAAAGTCCTGTGTAACTAACTCCAGTATGACAGCCAAGCACCTGTCTGGAGGCCAGACAGTGATGCAACCGGGAAAAGTCCCTTGGAAAGCTAGACTATGTGCCATCGTGAGACGGGGGCTTTCAGGACGACCCGCCTGGACCAGGAAGGCCAGGAAGAAGGGGGCGGCCACAAGCCCTTTCTTTGCAAGGGATGGTCTGGACGAGCGCGCCGAGAAATTAAGTAAAACAGGGTGGGACAGGGACGGAGGAACCTGGCTCGCTCCTAGCTGTCACTCGAGCCCCAGGGTCGAGGTAGGGGTGCGAAAGCGGCCAATCCCTCTTCGCTAAAGTGAGGTCCTGGAGACCCTGCCCCAGGCCTGGCCCCGGCGCGGGTCCCCAGGGATCCCCACCATCTGTTCGGCACGTCCTCCTGGCAGGAGCCCACCTTCCAGCCCGAGGACGGGCGCGCCGAGGGCGGACGCGCGGGCTGAGCGCGGCGCACCTGGCGGAGCCCCAGCCCTGCGGGTCCCGCCGCCCAGGCGACACCTCGGCTCCCCGCGCCCGCCGCACTTACCACCGCCGCCGCCGCCTCCGGGTCCCGCTCGCGCCGCCGCCAGCAGAGTCCGGCCCGAGTGCAGGGGCCGCGGCGCCGCCAGGAGGCCGGGCGAGCCCGTGCCCCGCCCTCCGGGGAGGAGGGGCAGGGGCCGCGCGGGGCCAGAGCCGCCCGACCAGCCGCCCCGGCTGCGGGAGCCCGGCGCCCAGACGCCCCCTCTCGGGCGGGCCCGCCCCAGCCCTCTTGTGGCCCGGCCGCGCCCCCCTGCTCTCCCCTGGCCCCTCGCGCCGCCCCACGCCGCTCGGGATCCGTTTCCCCGGGCACCCCTACCTCACCCTTCTCGGGCTCACCCTCCGCCCCCCGCCAGCACCTCTTCCCCACCCTCATCGGGCCTCACACTCCTGTGCAGCCGCGCTTTGTCCTCACCCTTCCCCAGATCGGAATGTCCTCCCACCTCCCCTCTGGCATCAGCGGTATGTTTCACCTCTAGCCTCCCCCTTGCCCAATTCCCCGTGCCCAGGATGCCCGCCCTGTCCCTTCTCCACAGCCCCTGAGTCCTGTCTTCTCCTTACCCTTCCGGGCAGACTTTCTCTCCCCAACTACTCAGAAACTTAGAGTGTAACTTTCTTCTACCACAATCAAATCTACAAATATTTATGGAGTACCTACCGTCTAGACACGGGGAGAAAGCTAAAAGATTATAGTCTCCACTTACAATCTAACAATAATAAATGTCTGTCCCTGTTAGGGAGGCGGGGGAGTGAGGTGCCCAAGGTCACACAGCTGATGGTAGTAGGGCCGGAAGTAGAAGCCAGATTTCTGGGATGTAGTTTAGGCCCCTTCCAGGGGAAACTGCAAGATGCTGCCGACCGGCTGTGAGAGCTGGAGGAAAAAGGTTTCATGTCCTCATCTGGAAATGAGGAGCAGGATACCCACCCCACCAGTTGCAAAGATTATCTGAGAAAACAGGTATGGAAATGTCACACAAGTGTACTTAATAAGTAAATGTTTGCTGACATAGAGAATGAAACAGAGGCTCGAAACGTCAATCATTTAAAATAATATAAAAAAGACTAAAAAGTAATAGCGAATGAGAGAAAATGTTTGCAAATCATATATCTGATAAGGTGTTAATATCCAAAATATATAAAGAACTCATACAACTCAAGAGCGGGGGTGGGGGGGAAGGGGGGGTGGCAGGAAACAATCTGATTAAGAAATGGGCAGAGGATCTGAATAGATAAGAAGACACTTACAGATGGCCAACAGATATGTGAAAAGGTGCTCAGCATCACTAACCATCAGGAAAATGCAAATCAAAACCACAATGAGATACCATCTCACACCTGTTAGAATGGCTATTAACAAAAAGACAAGAGATAACAAGTGTTGGTGAGGCTGTAGAGAAAAGGGAACCCTGTGCACTGCTGGTGGGAATGTAAATTGCCGCAGCCACTATGGAAAACAGTATGGAGGTTCCTCAAAAAATTAAAAATAGAACTACCACATGATCCAGAAATTCCACTTCTGGATATTTATCCTAAAGAAAGCAAAATCACAGTCTCAAAAAGATATGTTCACCACCATGTTCACTGCAGCATTATTTACAATAGCTGAGACGTGGAAACAATCTAAGTGTGCATCCATGGATGAATGGATAAAGAAAATGTGGTGTGTATATGCAGTGGAATATTATTCAGCCCTAGAAGGGAAGCTGCATCATGGAACACTTCCTGTGGCTCTGCTGTGAGGATGTAGTGAACGTGGGTAACAAAGAGAGCGCGGAAGGGCATTCGTGGAACGTGTGAGCAGACACAGAAGACAGGAAGCAGGAGGAAGTGAACAAAGCAGAAAATAGTCAACTGGTGTATTTGGTTGACATGGAGACGCTGTGCTTGCGAAGAAAGACGAGGACTTTTGTTTGGAGCCTTTGGAAGAGCCTGCCTTAGTTTGGGTTGCCCTGAAAGTGGAGCCTGAGGCAGGACTTGGGGCAGGCGGTGTATTTAGAGGGCAACCCCGGAAGCAGGAGGGAGGGAGCAGGAAGAGTGAGATGGGAAGGAGGAAGCCATGATTAGAGTGTGTTACTGAGACTGGTGCTGTGTATAGTGGGGCCTTGTAAGAAGTTGCTGAATGCCTCCTCCCTCCCCTGGAATTGACAACCTGAAGGGCAGGGGGCTGGAGTATTTCTCCAAGGCTCCAGCAGGGACTGCCCTTGGGGGCTACACTCCCTACCCCAGCTCCCATTCTGAGAGGGCTGCTTGGGACAAAAGTGCTCACTGGAGGTGGGAAGCTGTCAGCACTGGCACTGAGTCTGCACGGGACTGTCCCAGCAGCCCTCCCACGGCATGGGGCAGCTGGCAGCTTCTCTCGGCACCATTCCCCCTCTTCGCTCCCTCCAACACCAGCTGTTTCATAGTGGAGCAACTCTGGCAAGATACCTCCTCTTGAACAGCTTTCCCCAGAACCCGAGAGGTCAGACTTCCAGCAAGTTCCACCGGCCTGCCACCACAGCCATGCCCTCTCCAAAGAGGCCTGGCTCTGAGCCAGGGCAGAGGGGAGGCTGTTCCTTGGGAGCCCAATCTCACTCTTAGACCATCCACACTTACCATGTGAAGTTAAGAATCTCTGTCTCAAACTGTTCACTTTTCCAAGTGTTCACTCATGTAGGTGCTAAGGGAAGGGACTTAAACATCAAACAATTATATTAAGTTTCTGTTGGAAGTTCTGGAGTCCCTTGGGCAGGCAAACTTGCTAGGTCTTCCTTCTGCCTCCAGAAAAAAATCTAACCCCTTGGCAAGGTGTGGATAGCCCCTCGTGCTCTGGCCCAGCCTGCGGGAACAGTCAACGTGGCTGCGTCCCTGCCCACCCCACCCCCTGCTCTCAAGGCTCCTTCATCTAGAATACCCATCCCTTTGGCTCCAATCTTCAGAGGGTCAGCTCAAGTCCTTCCTCCTCCATCCTCCAATTTTGCCTTTCGGAGTGCTTTATCCCAGCACCTATGTCTTTGTAATTCAGCCCTCCCACACACTCTGAGCTCCTTAACTGAAGGCAGAGGGTCAGACCCCTCCTTGAGTCTCCAGCCACTAGCACATAGCAGGTGTTCAGTAGATGTCTGATGAATGAAGGAATGAACACGTGCTAGTCAGTGCACACATGCACAGCTATCAAGAAATGCCACTGAGAACAAGTTCTGAGGTCATTGTCTGGTGGCCAGACCAGGGAACGACCCGGCCCATGTGAATCCTAATAAAGACTAGCCTGTGGCCTTGGACGAGTAACCTAATCTCTCTGTGGCCTGGATCCCAAGGTCTGTAAAGGGAAGTGGTATTCACATACCCCACAGGGAGGAGGTAGAGACGAATTACTATTTAAATCCCCTAAGTAGGCTTTGAAAAAGCAAATGTGTTTGTGTACAGTATGGAGGAAGGTAATGAAGCTGAGTGTGTCATTAACACATTCTTATTCTGTGGGAGATGGGAAGATAAAGAAACTATCAATTAATTTTTTGTCCACTCTAAAGGTAGGACATCCCTATCATAAAGGTGGAAATGTTGAAGGAGGAGTGAAGTTTCTCAGTAAAAAAAAAAAAACCACAAACAAGCCAGGTTTCAGTTTGACTCCATGCTACCTTCTCCAGGATTTGCTCTAAGGGGACCACAGATTTTTCCCACAGGTGTTTCAACTTGCACAATAAATTTAAAAATCAAGGGAGAATAAATAGCAACTTTAGAGGAAGCCAGCATGGTCAAAAGTGTTTCATATACATTTGTGGATCAGCTGGATGCCAGCAGGGATGGACTTTCTAGAAGCTTGGCCTGCCTGCCTGCCTGCCTGGAGGCTGAAGAAGACCAGAAGGAATGTCAAAGCTCAGTGGATCGGTGGAGGGAGGATGCCTGGAGAAACAGGACACGTTTACAATCCCTGTGTCCTCTGTCATTCCCAAACCACCAACTGATACTAATTCAATGAAGACGCATTTGTTAAATATTAGCCCGAAAATGTCCCCAGCTATGTTGAAACAACTCCAGGATACAAAAGTCTTGCCTTTTCCACCGTGCTTTGGCCAAAGTCAGGATAGCTCAAATTCCAAGATTAAAAACAAAACCTTTAAAAAAATTTTGACTCTGTGGGCCGCATTTTCTCTGCAGCAAGTTAATTAACCTTTCTAAGGGTTATTTGGTCACAGATAATCTAAGCCATCTTGAGGGCCACATTCTCAGACCAACTGGGCTACAGAGGAGGCCTGAAACACCAGATCAAATGTTTTTCAGTGCTGCATTTTTGTTCATTTAGGACTGCCCACACCCACTAATGAGGGCTTTCTCCTTCCAGAACACATTTTTCTTGGCTATGTCTAAAGCAAAAGCAGTAAGCTGGGACTATTTTGTGGTTAGGCCTGAAATAATGAAAACTAGGATTTGGTTTATCTTGTAGAAGTAGATACAATTTATCTTCCTAGACCTTAAGTGTAAGGGGTTGCCTTAGGGCTTGGAGCTGCTCTACTCAAGAGCAGGTTGAAGTCCACAGACTGGCGATGCCCTCTGCCTACAGTCCTATGGTGAAGGCAACCGTGATTATAGCAGGAACTTGGATTTCTTGGGCAGCTTGAGGAACTTCACATTCAACATTTAAATTTCAGAACAACCTGGTAGGTGTTCTTATCCCCATTTGACAGATGAGGGAGTTGTGGCTCAGAAAACAACTTGCCCAAGATCAAATCCTTCATAAATACATGGAGGAGAAGTTTCCAGTGCTCCTGGGTCCGTCAGGACCAGCGCTTAGAGGGAGAATCACAGAGCTTAAACGGGAAGGCATCTAGCAATGATTCGTCCCAAGTCTTCTTTCCCTCATTTCACACCAGACTCGGCTTCCTCCTCTCCAGCTCCCTGCCAGAAGCCGAGGGGACCTCAGCCACAGGGAGTTTTGTGGTGGGTGGTTTTGGGTGCGTCTCCCTCTGTGTGTTTTACTCTCACACCCAGCACTCATAGGTGACAGCCTCCTCTGAGTACCACCCTGTGCCAGAAGACCCAGCATTGACCTGTCCCTCCGTGCCGGATCCCTCAGTCCCGCCCAGCCCTGCGTCCCTTCCATGAAATTCAAGGACTTAGAGATTGATGTCCACAGGCCTTTCCTTCGCCGTGAGAATTCCAGAGTTTGTGCCAACATGAAGATGACTTTCAAAACATGGATATGGGTTTGCAAAGAGGAAAAAGGGGCAGCAGAGGTTTGTGTAACTCAGCCTTGGGAAGTTCTGCCCACAGGAGGGGCCAGGCGAGAGCTGAGCTGAGCATCAGGGGCCGGCGTAGCCGGGCAGGGAGCCCCATATTGCTGGGGACCAGAGTCACCCCGGACCTCTCGCTCAGGGCCAGTGCAGCTTTTTCTCCAGTGCGCTCCAGTCCACTCCAGTCTGCTCTGTCCCTGAAACACCCACGACCTGGTCAGCGATTCTGCTTCAGAAAGGCACTGGATGTTTGGATGGAAGACTAGACACTCCAGAACGCCTCTCAGGCCATCATTGGCAACATAGCGAAATTTACAGGTAGCTCGTTGAAACAGGGTAGAGACACTGAACATAGGGGATAGGACATGCTTAAGGGCAATTTAGGCATCATTATTGCCAATGCAAGGTATAGACATCACTGACGTATTTCAGTGTGTCATCTTAATGTGAACAGAATTTTATATTCAAGAATATTCAAAGACACACCCTTACACTGGTCTTTTTAATACAGGGCTGTGTTATGACTTCCATGGGCCCTAGGCATTTTTGCACTATGGGTCCCCTCCTCCAAAAAAAAAATACTAAAAATTATATTTTATTAATGCATTGGTATAAAGAAAAACACGTTAATATTAGATAGTAACATATTTCCTTCCACCTAAAAGTTCATTTATGTCTTCTGATTTTAAAAGAAACAAAACATTTTTGTGGGCCCGGCTCTGTGCCTGTGTCTCATGGATGGGTCACCCCTGCTTAAATACTGAGGGTTTCGGCCCTACACTGACTCCCTGGGAAACTCTAAAGAATAGCTTTGCTTGGAGTCCCACCCCAGCCAATTAAATCGAAGTGTCTAGGGGTGGGCCCAGGCAGCCTATTTTGGTATTTTTACAAGTTCTCCCCGGTGATTCAGGTGTGCAGCAGGGCTGATCCTGGCTCTACGAATATTTGTCTCATAGGACTTTAATTTTCTCAATAGCAAATTCTTGTATTGCTTTTTTTTAAAGAGACTATCCGTTAAGGCTGGAGAGGGACCCCTGTCCTAAGATCAATTTTCCAAGCAGAGAACCTGACTGTATTTTACATCTAATAGTGAAAATCCAATTCTTTACATCACAGTAGGACGATGTTTTTGAAATATTAATGAAAAAATTCTCCCTTTCTGCTCTTTGAAGCTCTACCTTCGCTTTCCAAGGCCCTGTCGTTTGCCCGTTGCATTGAGGGAGAGATGGAGGCAGAAAAGAAAGAAATCTCAGAGTGGCAGCTTTCAGAGGCCTTCCGACTTGGAGGTCTCTAGGCCTAGACCAAAAATTTGGAAAATGTGGGGCTTACTTGTGGAATTTTCTCTGGAGGACTAGAAAATATTATTCTAGACTAGGAGGGGAAGAGATTAAGAGGTAGGGGAGAGGGGTTAAGAAACCATTCGAACAGGAATGAGAAAAAATAGGTGTAAGGGCCACTGGGAGGAAATTGAGGGAGGAGCCGTGGGAGCCAGGTGGCCTCTGTGCCGGCTGCTCCCAGACTTGCCAGCTGCCCCTCCCTGGGTAAGGCTTCCCTTCCTCCACAGTCAGCCCTTTGCCTGGTGACCACCCAGAAGGGGGATGCCCACTCATGCCCAGAGATTTTACATGCTTCCCTTCTCCTGATCCTGGGCACTCCATTCCCACCTTACAATATTCTAGAACATTCTTAAGACCCTGGAAAGAGGATAGAGCTTTGAACACTCCCTCTAATAAGATGGCCTGACATATTTTCATAGGCTTAAAAACTTTTTAGAAGATATCGAAGAAGTGAAAGATAACTCCCACAAACAGTTCAATGTATGTTTCAGTGCCTTAATACCCACATTTCATACCAGAAAAAGATCTATCCAGTCAGCAGTAAAATACAGACATCTCAGAATTATAACTTCCTTAATGGATATAACAAAGGTCGAGAACATTTTCGGAAGCAATGTAACCTACTTTTGATTTTATGTAGACAGATAAGTACGACATTAGGTGACATATAAAAGAACAGTATAATGTAACAAACTGAATTGGGCCAGAACATTCTCCGGTAAGAGAGCCCTTAAGATCACACACCATCTCTCTTATTTACATTCCTGTCCACAAGATAGAACCGCACAGGAAGAATGTAGTTTTAATAAGCTTGGAGAGCTATAAAATGGTTATGTTGTTATAAACTTTGGTTGTTATATACCAGCAGAGGACACAGTGTTTGTTTTCTGTTTTAAATTTTGTTTTCATAAAGCAACTTTTCTATGCATTTGCAAAGAATGATAAAATGGGAAGAGATTTTTCAAAAGGGAATACTTCATTGCTTCTGAAATCTCGCAGCTGAGAGTGTCATTGCCAGGTCTACATTTCTTTCTCCAGCGGTTACTATTTGAGTGAGAAGTACTTAATAAAATTGATAGTTTTCAAAACATTGTGTTTCGGTGAAAATTTTCTGGAGACGGATGGTGGTGATGGTTGCACAACAATGTGAATGTATTTAATGCCACCGAACTGTACACTTAAAAATGGTGTACATGGTAAGTTTTATGTTTTGTAGATTTTACCACAATTTAAAAAGGAAGAATGAAGAACCCCTGGGTCCAGATCACAGGGGGAAAAATACACAAAAACGTTATGTTTATAGTTTTGTGTGTGTGTGTGTGTATACATCTATATGGCCAAAGGAAGAGATAGATTTATATTTATTAAAAAAGAGAGTTTTCTGGTTATTTGTGTCTGGCTGATGGAAGTGTAAAATATGAGTATCGGTGCATGTTTAAGACCTTCTAGGCTAGTAAAAAGACCTGGTAAATGGAGGAAATTTGAGTCCAGGTATTACTTTATAAAGCATTACAAGCTAATTAGCTTATGATAAGAAAAGAAATTCACAAAATCACTTATAACAGTATCCTGTTCAAGACCCACCTAGCCAGGCTTTCTTCCAGTCTT
This sequence comes from Equus przewalskii, assembly GCF_037783145.1. Lineage (NCBI taxonomy): Eukaryota > Metazoa > Chordata > Mammalia > Perissodactyla > Equidae > Equus > Equus przewalskii. The sequence continues at coordinate 134,266,256 of NC_091831.1, forward strand.
ATACCCAGTTCCTACCATTCAAAGCACCCAGAGCCAGGAGAAAAAAATCCACACAAACAAACAACAAACTCATCTTATGAAATCTCCAAAAGTTACCAATATATTTTGAAATTTTTTCTTATTCCAATGAACTATTGGAGGGGCATCAATAAAGCAGTATTAAGATACATGTGATGATAAACTCTTTATATAGACCTGGATATTATATAGTTGTTGATAATGGGACTGATGATGGCATGAGGCATCATTTTTTTAAAAAGATATCCATTACCTAGCATTCCTATTATTCTCCAACAACTGCACTAGCAATAAAAATGCCAGTTTGATCTCCTCTGCCTGATTCTGATGTCTGTTTCAGTAGATAAGGACCTGAGAAGTGGAGGAGGGAGGACCTTCTATGTGCCAGGCATTTATATGCATTCTTTCATTCAGTACTGACAATAGCCCAGACGATATTGTTACTCTCATTGTGCAAGAAGGAAAGTGGTACACAGAAATTATATAATTCACCCAAGATGGCACAGCTAGCAAGTGGCAGGGCAAGGATTCAAACCCAGGCCTGTCTGACTCTGGAGCCTATGTGCTTAATCATTGTGATACATCGCATGTCTACAGAGGCAGCTCTCTTATATGTAATGTTTATTTTAGAATGCATATTTTTTCGTTACAAAAGTAACTCAGACCTTCCAGGTCAAGATGGCTGAGTGAGGACAGACTGAAATCACTCCCTTCTACTACAAACACAGGAATAAATGAAAGATAAAAGCTCCCATATGGAATGGAAACCTGTAACTATAACGGACTCATGGAGAACCAAGGTCAGATATGACGCAGAAAAAGCATTTGACAAAATAGAACATCTTTTCATGATAAAAAACTCAACAAGTTGGGTATAGAAGAAACATACCTCAACATAACAAAGGCCATATGTGAAAAGCCCAGTGCTAACATCATACTCAATGGTAAAGGTTGAAAGTTTTTCCTCTAAGATCAGGAACAAGACAAGAGTGTCCACTCTCACCATTCTTATTCAACATAGCACTGAAAGTCTTAGAGAGAACAATTAGCCAAAAAGAAGAAATAAAAGGCATCCAACTTGGAAAGGAAGAAGTAAAATTGTCTCTGTTTGTAGATGCATGATCTTAAATTATATAAAATACTAACGAATCCATCAAAAATCTGTTAGAACAACTCAATGAATTCAGTAAAGTTTCAGGATACAAAATGAACATATAGAAATCAGTTGTGTTTTTATACACTAAAAACAAAATATCTGAAAAAGAAATAAAGAAGACAGTCTCCTTTACAATAGCATAAAGAGAATAAAATACATAGGAATAAATTTAACCAAGGAGGTGAAAGGTTTTTCAACTGAAATTATAAGAATTTAATGAGGGGTCGGCCCCATGGCTGAGTGGTTAAGTTCATGCGCTCCACTTCAGTGGCCCAGGGTTTTGCCAGTTTGGATCCTGGGTACAGACATGGCATCACTCATCAAGCCATGCTGAGGCAGCATCCTGCATGCCACAACTAGAAGGACCCACAACTAAAAAATATACAACTATGTACCGGGGGGGTTTGAGGAGAAAAAGGAAAAACAAAACCTTTAAAAAAAAAAGAATTTAATGAAAGAAATTGAATAAGACACAAACAAATTGAAAGATATCCAATGTTTATGGATCAGAAGAATTAATGTTGTTAAAATGTCCATATTAGCCAGAGCCGTCTATAGATTCGATGCAATCCCTATAAAAATTCCAGTGGATTGGAGTGACATCAGCATCATGGCAGAGTGAGCTGTTCCCTTAGTATCTCCTCCCTAAGATACAATGAAAAGGACATTCATTAACCAACAGAGGATATCCACACAGCACAATACAACATCTGAGAGATCCATGCAGCCATAGGTCTGAAGGTGGGGGGACTAGACCCTCAGGAAGCAGTGGAAGGAGGTAAGCAGACCTCCTCCCCTGCCCCAGCAGCAGTGATCTAGGACATGGGACCTCAAGCAGCAGCTGGTGCATGGCTCTGAGAGGAGATGGGGAAACAGGCAGCCCTACACAGGAACACCTTTGCTCTCAGAGTTGCTTTCCAGCCTGCAGGAATACTCCATACAGAGGCAGCTCAGATGCTACGTGGGTGCCCCCCCCAAGCTGAGCAGCCCAGGTGGGCCACCAGTGAGTGCAGAGTGGGATGGTGCGGGATTGTGCATGCAAAAGAAAGTGCCCCTCCCTACCTCTCCTGCCTGGTGCACCAGCTCAGCTGGTTGTCCAGGGCAGTGGTTCCATGCCAGAGTGCCTGTGCCTGCATGTGTGAAGCAGCGGTGGCCTGTGGGCAAACACAGATGGGCCCTGTTGGCACAGCTTCCAACTGATGGGCAAACTTCCATTGGACACGCGAGTTCAGAAAACACAGCTCCGGAACCCCCACCCCTGCAGTGGTGGCACATGGAATCTGTGGCCAGATACTACCACTATGCACCAGCAAAGGTCCACTCCATCAAACACCATGAAGAAATACATTAACACTCCAGAGCAGAGCAGAAGGAAAATGACAAGTCTCAAGAAACCAATCCTGAAGTCTCAGAAATTTACAATCTAAATGACAGAGAATTCAAAATAGTTATCATAAAGAAACTCAAAGAGTTACAAGAAAACACAGGAAGACAGTTCAGTGAACTCAGGAGTAAAATTAATGAGCAGAAGGAATTCTTCACAAAAGAGTATGAAACTCTAAAAAAAAAAACCCACAAATGCTAGAGATGAAGAACACAATGAATGAGATTTAAAAAAAATCTAGAATCCTTAAAAAACAGAGCTAATCAGAGCCGCCCAGTGGTGTAGTGGTTAAGTTCATGTGCTCTGCTTCAGGGGCCTGGGATTCATTAGTTCAGATGCTGGGCGTGGACCTACTCACTGCTTATCAAGCCATGCTGTGGCAGGCATCCCCTGTATAAAGTAGAGGAAGATGGGCACAGATGTTAGCTCAGGACCAATCTTCCTACACAAAAAGAGGAGGATTGGCAACGGATATTAGCTCAGGGCCAATCTTCCTCAAAAAAAAAAAAAAAAAAAACAGACCTGAGGGGCTGGTCCAGCCATGTAGTGGTTAAGTTTGCATGCTCTGCTTTGGCTCCCTGCAGTTCATGAGTTTGGATCCCAGGCATGGACCCGGCAGTGCTCGTCAAGCCATGCTGTGGCTGTGTCCCACATAAAATGGAGGAACACTGACACAGATGTTGAGTCAGCAACAGTCTTCCTGAAGCAAAAAGAGGAGGATTGGCAATGGATGTTAGCTCAGGGCCAATCTTCTTCACCAAGGAAAAAAAAGCTGAAATTATGGAGGACAGAATTAATAATTTAGAGGACAGAAATTCAGAAATGCTTCAGGTGGAGGAGAAGAGAGAACTAAGACTAAAAAGAAATGAAGACATTCTCTGAGAAACATCCAACCCAATTAGGAAATGCAACATAAGGATTATAGGTAATTCAGAGGGAGAAGTGAAGGAGATAGGAGCAGAGAGCTTGTTCAAAGAAATAATAGTTGAGAACTTCCCAAACCTGGAGAAGGAGCAGGAATTACAATTAAATGACGCCAAAAGAACTCCTAATTACATCAATGCAAAAAGACCTTCCCCAAGGTATATATTAGTAAAACTAGCAAAACTCAATGACAAAGAAAAAATATTAAAGGCAGCAAGGTAGAAGAAAATACATACAAAGGAACCCCTATCATGCTTTCAGCAGATTTCTCAGCAGAAACCTTACAGGCTAGGAGAGAATGGAATGATATATTCAAAATACTGCAAGACAAAAACTTTCAGCCAAGAATACTCTATCCAGAGAAACTATCCTTCAGACACAATAGAGAAATAAAAAATTTTCCAGATAAACAAAAGCTGAGGGAGTTCATTGGACCCCCCAAACAAGAAATGATCAAGAAAGCCCCCGTACCTGAAAAAAAAGGAAAAGGTTTATAAAGCCTTGAGCAAGGAGATAAACAGACAAACAAAATCAGAAAATTGAAGCTTTCTATCAGAATAGGTTAGCAAACAATTATAACATTAAAGATAAAGGGAAGGAAAGTATCAGAAATAACTATAAACACTTCATTTTAATTACAAACTCACAACACAAAATGGAATAAGTTGTGACAACAATAAATTAAACAGGGAAGAGGAAAGGGATGGAACCTGCTTGGGCTAAGGAGATAAGTGGCTATCAGAAAATAGACTATCTCATCTACAAGATCTTTATACAAACCTCGTGGTAACCTCTACAAAAAAAAAAAAGTCAGAACAGAGACACCAATGATAAATAGAGAAAACTTAGAAAACCATCATAGAAAATCACCAAACTGAAATGGCAGTCAAAAATACACGAGATGAGAAACATAGAACAACCGGAAAATGAGATAAAATGGCAGTATTAAGCCCTCATATATCAACAATCACTCTAAATGTAAATGGATTCACTTCTCCAATGAAAAGACACAGAATGGCGGAATGGATTAAAAAACAAGACCCAACAATATGCTGCCTCCAGGAAACACATCTCAGCTCTAAAGACAAACACAGGCTCAGAGTGAAGGGATGGAAGACAATACTCCAAGAAAATGGCAAATGAAAGAAAGCAAGTGTTGCCAAACTTATATCAGATAAAGCAAACTTCAAGATAAAAAAGGCAATGAGAGACAAAGAAGGCAGTATATAATGATAAAAGGGACATTCCATCAAGAGGACATAACACTTATGAATACATATGCACCCAACACAGGAGGACCAAAGTACATAAAGCAACTATTAACAGACCTAAAGGGAGAAATTAACAGGAACACAATAATAGTAGGGGACCTCAATACCACACTTACTTCAAGGGATGCATCATCCAGACAGAAATAGTGGATGAAAAACTAGACCAGATGGACTTAATAGATATATATAGAACACTCCATCCAAAAACAGCAGAATACACATTCCTATCAAGTGCCCATGGAATATTCTCAAAGATAGATCATATTCTGGGAAACAAGGCAAGCCTCAATAAATTTAAGAAGCTTGAAATCATATCAAGCATCTTTTCCAACCTAATGCTATGAAACTAGAAATCAACTAGAAGAAAAAAGCTGGGAAAATCACAAATATGTGGAGACTAAACAAAATGCTACTGAAAAACCAATGGATCAATGAAGAAATCAAAGGAGAAATCAAGAAAATATCTGGAGACAAATGAAAATGAAAATATATCATACCAACTCTTATGGGATGCAGCAAAAGTGGTCCTAAGAGGGAAATTCATAGCAATAAAAGCCCACCTCTACAAACAAGAAAAATCTCAAATAAGTAATCTTAAACTACACCTAACAGAACTAGAAAAAGAAGAATAAAGTCCAAAGCCAGCAGAAGGAGGGAAACAGTAAAAATTAGAGCAGAAATAAATGCAATAGAAACCAAACAACAACAACAACAATAACAACAACAGTAGAAAGGATCAATGAAACTAAGAGCTGGCTCTTTGAGAAGATAAATAAAGTTGACAAATCCTTAGCCAGGCTCTAAGAAAAAAAGAGAGAAGGCTCAAATAAATAAAATTAGAAATGAAAAAGGAGAAACTACAATGGATACCACAGAAATACAAAGGATTATAAGAGAATACTATGAAAAACTATATGCCAACAAATTGGACAATCTAGAAGAAATGGATAAATTCTTAGTCTCCTACAACCTCCCAAAACTGAATCAAGAAGAAATAGAGAATCTGAATGGACCAATCACAAGTAAAGAGATTGAAACAGTAATCAAAAACCTCCCAAAAAACAAAAGTTCAGGACCAGACAGCTTCTCTGGAGAATTCTACAAAACATTCAAAGCAGATTTAGCACCTACCCTTCTCAAACTATTCCAAAAAATTGAAGAAGATGGAATACTTCCTGACTCATTCTACGAGGCCAACATCACCCTGATCCCAAAACCAGACAAGGACAACACAAAGAAGGAAAATTGCAGGCCAATATTGCTGATGAACATAGATCCAAAAATCCTCAACAAAATATTGGCAAACTGAATACAGCAATACATTAAAAGGATCATACACCATGACCAAGTGGGATTTATACTGGGGATGCAGCGGTGGTTCAACATCCACAAATCAATCAATGTGATACACCACATTAACAAAATGAGCCATAAAAATCACATGATCATCTCAATAGATGCAGATAAAGCATTTGACAAGATCCAACACCCATTTATGATACCAACTCTCATTAAATGGGTATAGAAGGAAAGGACCTCAACATGATAAAGCCTATATATGACAAACCCATAGCCAACATCATACTCAACAGCGAAAAATGGAAAGCCATCCCTATGAAAAAAGGAACACAAGGGTGTCCACTCTCACTACTCTTATTTATTCAACATGGTACTGGAGGGTTTGGCCAGAGCAATCAGGCAAGACGAAGATGTAAAAGGTAACCAAATTGGCAAAGAGGAAGGGAAACTCTCGCTGTTTGCAGATGACATGATTCTATATATAGAAAACTCTAAGGAATCCATCAGAAAACTATTAGAAATAATTCACAACTACAGGAAAGTTTCAGGGCACAAAATCAACTTACAAAAATCAGTTCCATTTCTATACTGTAATAACAACTAACAGAAAGAGAACTCAAGAATACAATCCCATTTACAATCACAACGAAAAGAATAAAATATCCAGCAATAAATCTAACCAAGGAGGTGAAAGACCTATACGATGAAAACTATAAGATATTATTGAAAGAAATAAAAAATGACATAAAGAAATGGAAAGATATTCCATGCACATGGATTTGAGGAATAAATATATTTAAAATGTCCATACTACCTAAAGGAATCTACAGATTCAATGCAATCCCAATCAGAATCTCAATGACATTCTTCACAGAAATAGAACAAAGAATCCTAAATATTCATTTGGAACATGAAAAGACCCCACATAGCTAAAGCAATCTTGAGAAAAAAGAACAAAACGGGAGGCATCACAATCCCTGATTTCAAAACATCCTACAAAGCTACAGTAAGCAAAACAGCATGGTACTTGTGCAGAAACAGGTGCACAGATCAATAGAATGGAATTGAAAGTCCAGAAATAAAACCACACATCTATGGACAGCTAATCTTCGACAAAGGAGCTAAGGACATACAATGGAGAAAGGAAGGCCTCTTCAATAAACGATGTTGGGAAAACTGTACAGCCACATGCAAAAGAATGAAAGTAGATCATTATCTTACCCCATACATAAAAATTAACTCAAAATGGATTAAAGACTTGAAGGTAAGAGGTGAAACCATAAAACTCCTAGAAGAAAATATAGGCAGTACGCTCTTTGACATCAGTCTTAACAGCATCTTTTCAAATACCATGTATACTCAGGCATGGGAAACAAAAGAAAAAATAACCAAATGGGACTATATCAGAATAAAGAGCTTCTGCAAGGCAAAGGCAACCAGGAACAAAACAAAAAGACGACACACCAACTGGGAGAAAATATTTGCAAATCATATATCTGACAAGGGGTTAATCTCCAAAATATATAAAGAACTCATAGAACTTGACAACAAAAAGCAAACAATCTGGGCCAGCCCCAGTGGCCTAGTGGTTAAATTCAGCATGCTCTGCTTTGGCAGCCTGTGTTTGGTTCCTCAGTGAGGACCTACACCACTCTGTTAATGGCCATGCTGTGCTGGTGGCCCACATACTAAAAGAAAAAAACATAGAAGAAGATTAGCATGGATGTTAGCTAAGGGCCAATCTTCCTCAGCTGAAAAAAAAGAACACAATCAAAAAATGCACAGAGGATATGAACAGACATTTTCCCAAAGAAGATATATAGATGGCAAACGGGCACTTGAAAAGATGTTCAATATCAGTAATCATTAGGGAAATGCAAATCAAAACTACATGAGATATCACCTTACACCCATCAGAATGGTTATAATTACCAAGACAAAAAACGACAAATGTGTGAGAGGATGTGGAGAAGAGAACCCTCATACACTGCCAGTGGGAATGCAAACTGGTGCAGCCACTATGGAAAACAGTATGGAGATTTCTCAAAAAATTTAAAATAGAAATACCATACGACTCAGCCATCCCACAACTGGGTATTTATCCAAAGAACTTGAAATCAACAATTCAAAGAGACTATGCACCATGTTCATTGCAGCATTATTCACAATAACCAAGACGTGGAAGCAACCCAAGTGCCCATCAACTGATGAATGGATAAGGAAGATGTGGTATGTATATATACCTGAAACCAGAAAACTCCTAGCATAAAATGGAAAACTCCTTGATATTGATCTTGGTAATGATTTTTTGGCTATGACACCAAAAGCATAAGCAATAAAAGCAAAAATAAATAAGTGAGACTATATCAAACTAAAAAGCTTCCATACAGCAAAAGAAACAATCACCAAAATGAAAGGGGAACCTATGGAATGGGAGAAAATATTTGTAAATCATATACTGGATAAGGGATTAATATCCAAACTATATAAAGAACTGATACAACTCAATAACAACAACAAAATTTGATCAAAAAATGGGCAGAGGAACTGAATAAACATTTTTCCAAAGAAGTCATACAGATGGCCAACAGGTACGTGAAGAGGTGCTCAACTTCACTAATCATAAGGGAAACGAAACTCAAAACCATAATGAGATATCACCTCACACCTTTTAAAATGGCTATCATCAAAAAGACAAAAGATAATAAGTGTTGGCGAGGATATGGAGAAAAGACCTGTTGTGGAATTGTAGATTGGTACAGCCACTAGGGAAAAACAGCATGGAGGTTTCTGAAAAAATTAAAAACAGAACTACTATATGATCCAGCAATCCCACTTCTGGGAATATATCCAATGGAAGTGAAATCAGGATCTGGAAAAAATATCTGCACTCTCATGTTCATTACGGCGTTATTCACAACTGCCAAGATATGGAAACAACCTACGTGTCCATCAATGGATGAATGGGTAAAGAAGATATGGTATATATAAAAAATGGAATATTATTCTGCTGTGAGAAAGAAGGAAATCCTGCCATTTGAGACAACATGGATGGACCTTGAGGGCAGTATGCTAAGTGAAATAAGCCAAACAGAGAAAAACAAATACTGTATGATCTCACTTATATGTGGAATCTAAAAAAGCCAAACTCGTAGAAACTGAGAGTAGTATGGTGGTTGCTGGGGCTGAGGGGTGGAGGAAATGGGGAGATGTCAGTCAAAGACTATCCAATTATCTAATGTCCCTTTTCCTCTCCAGGATCCTTCTGGATGCCACATTGCATTTAGTTGTTGTGTCTCTATCTCCTCCAATCTATGAGGCTTCCTCAGTCTTATTGTTCACGATCTTGACACTGTTGAAGAGTACTGGTCAGTTATGGTGGAGAATGTGCCCCCGTTTGGGTTTATCTGACATTTTCTCTTGATTAGATTGAGGTGATGCATTTCTGCTAAGAACAGCACAAAGGGAATGAGCCCTCAGTGCATCATGTCAGGGGGATACGATGTTGCTATGTTTTAACACTGGATCACAGGTTAAGGTGGTGTCTGCTGGGTTCCTCCACTGTAAAGTTACTGTTTTTCCTTTTGTAGTTAATAAATATCTTGAGGGAGCTACTTTGAGGCTATGTAAATAGCCTGTCTCATCTCAAATTTTGCCCACTAATTTTAACATCCATTGGTGGATCACGCCACACTTTTACTGTGATGTTTGTCTAATGGTGATTTTATATTCCCCTTATTAATTATTATTAAACAATTCCCTCGCATATTAATTGTTACAAGTAATTGAAATTCTCTGTCCAGAAGAGCTGTCCTTTCTTATCTATTTGTTTGTTTACATGAGTATGAACTCATGTATGTTTATTTTATTCTGTGGGTTATAATCCAGTGCTATCATCATTTGTCTTGTTGATCAAATTCTTCTACCTTTGGCCATGGGGAGCTCTTTCAGGTTGGCTCCTGCGCCTTTTTGACATACTCCTATCCCTTTTTAGGACTTCCTTACTTTCTGGTATCTCAAGATGCTCCAGGCTCTTCTTATATTTTTCCTGCCCAGAGCGAGGAATCAACCACTTCTCCAAGGATACCTGGCTCCTTTTATTTAGAAATGAAGATTTGAACACTAGGTGCACTTATTGTCACTGGATGTCATCGCGTCTAGGCTCTCTCAGAGAACAGAACAGAATATATATGTACACTAGCCCATGCATGCACACACATCTATATTTCTGTATCGACCTGTCTGTATACATTGATATACATATGACACATATATACATAAACACATATTCACACTGATATCTCAGATTCCAACCCAACAGCATGGGGTTCATTTAGCCTCCCCCTTTTCTGATTTGTGACTTCTTTCTCTAACAGGAGAAACCTGGCTCTAAACATCTACAACATATTTACTTATCTGTTCAGTATACACATAAAGTCATCTCAGAATTGCTGACTCAGACTCCTGTGAGAACAAATTTACTAGGAATACAGGATTTGTGTACATTCTTTTTGTCCTGAGCCTACAAGTCAAAATTTGATTTTCCAAAGGTGCTTAAGTGAGTTCTTTTCTTCCCCACCCCCTTCAGTGTGGTTCTGTTATTCATCTGCTTTGGGTTCATCTGTAGCAATTTGTGTTCTATTTAGGGAACACACACCCTGGGTAATTTTTACATACCGCAGAATTAAAATTCGCTCTTCAAGGTTTACAGTTCTACAGGTTTTGACAAATGTACACAGTCATAAATCTACCACCAGAGTCATGAAACAGAACAGTTCCTTCCTCCCCACCCCCAAATTCCCTCATGCTGCCCCCTTGTGATCAGCCCCTCCCTACGTTCTCTATTTCTGGCAACCACTGATCTGTTTTCCATCCCTATAGTTTTGCCTTTTCCAGAACGTCATATAAGTGGATTCTTACAAAATGTAGCTTTCGGGATCTGGCTTCTTTCACTTAACAAAATAAATTCACTTTACTCTACAGATCATGACTCACTGTTATCATTATTGATTTTCTTGCCCAAATTCCCCAGTTTGGGCTGTTGAGAGCCATTTCAAGCTGGCTCCTGTGATCTTTGGATGTGACCCCATCATTTTCCGAGCATTTCTTTACTTTCTGGCACCATAAGCTGGTCCTGGCTTATTTTGTACTTGCCCATTCTCAGTCCTGAAATCCCAGGGCATTTTTCCAAGGAGCGTATGCATCTGGTGAATCTACTCCAGAGGGCCAGACAGCCTGTCCTCAGAGAGGGGGGCCTGGGGAGAATCTTGCTCATCCACTGCAGTGCCCAAGAGACAGGAGAGAGGAGAGGACTTTCCTCCTCAGAAGGCACTGAGGTGGCAGAACAGAGGGGCTACGTGCAGATGTGGTTTTACTGTGTAATTCAGGCTGGTGGAGGGCACGTACCAACGTTGACATCATCGTGTATCTTTGGCTTCTCTGGTTTCTGGCAACATCTCCAAACAGCATTGCGCACGGAAGTCTGTCCAAGGGTTTCAAATATGATGCTAAGCCTAGGATGTCCCCCTTCATCGTGGGATGCAGTCTCGCTGCCTTTATACCAAGTGTCCTCCGCTTCCAGCCATTGATAATCAGAGTTGTATTCATCAACAAAACCCACCAGTGGCTTTCTCATCCAATTACCTCAGCTGAGGAACCCCTTGATGTCGACTTAAAAACTATGTTTAATATGTGCTTTAAAAATGTTTGATACTTTTGAAACCCCTTGCCAAAGCAGTTTGTATCAGAGGCAGGCTGCGTTAGTTCCCTGGTGTTGCTATGGGAACGGGTGTCTGTGAATTTCAAGTGACACCTAGTTAGCAGCTGGCTGTTAGCAGCTCTTTCTTTTTTGAAAGTGGGACATTTCTTCCTTCAGGTTGTGAACAATTAGCCATGGGGAATTTTACTCAGGAAGGAGATGCCACTATGTGACTGGACTCCTGCTCAGCTGTGGCAGCCTGGAGCGGGTGAGGGGCACCAGTGGGAACTGGCTCAGACTTGCTCTCAGAGAAGGACACACCAGCTGAGGCTGCCCTTCAGCAGCTGAGGCAAACTTCTCTGGTTGAGGCAGGAAAGCCATGCGGAGCCTGCAGGGTGGGTGACTGTTGTGGGGGTGGGGGGAGCTGTAGGTAGGAGGAACCACTTTGGGTGCCACAGTGCCTGCTGGAGTTCTCTTCCTGCCCAGGGGCCAGCACCAAAGACCAGATTCCTGACCCTCCCCCCTTAATTTGTGGGCTGCAGTTCTACCACCTGTCCCCAGGTACTCTCGAAACCATTAACATTCACTTCGGATGAGTTACATTTGTTGGCTGAACTGATCCCAGCATGTTCCCATGTTCCAGGTGTCACCCAGAAGCCCTTGCTCTCAAGAAGCTCTCCATGTGGCCAATGCTGGTCCAGAGGAGACTAGGGTGCCTGGGATCCTCAGGCCTCCATAGGCCCCAGCCTGGCCGGCTGCCCTGGCACACTGAGGCTGGACACAGTGAGCCTTGCAGCCACACCTGCAGGCACCAGTCTCCCTTGCGGAGTGGGTGAGGAGCATCCAGTGAGTTGAAGAGCAGGGTCAGAGGCTGGGTCAAGGGTGTGCTCCCAAGTTTTCATCCACAGGGCAAGTAGGGACCCAGGGAGGAGGCAGGTGAAGATTACATCTCACAGATGCACCAGGCCCGAAAAGCTGTGAGTGAAGCACGTGGGAGCCAGGGAGGAAGTGGGGAGATGAGTCAGAGAGGCGACTGCATGGAGAGAGCAGCTATCCTGGACCAGGGCCTCAGAGATCAGTGCAGATGCTGGGTTTTGTTCCTTTGGTCTCTTAGAAGAGAGACCACTAAAAGGGTCCAGGAGAGGCTCATCCTCAAACTTTGGGAGGACTTTGGATGCTGACCTGGCCAGAGGGCCCAGGGCTGAGATCCCAGGACTATGTGTAAGTGTCAGTTACCACTCAGAGGGGATTCAGGGACAGTTAGAACAAAGCATCTTCCAGAGTAACAAGGAAGGGCACATGGGTGTTGTCACTCTTGAGAGTCAGCATTAAGTAAACTCATTTTTGTAAACAGCAAAAGGAAGAACAAGAGTAATGACTGTCATCTAAGGCAGTGGTTCTCAACCCTGGCCACACGTCACAACCATCGGGAAAAGTCGAGTCACTTTCTAAACCAGGTAATTTTAACCCAATGATCCAATGGCTCTGGGGTACAGCGGGGCTGGACTTTTAAACACTCCCTGAGTGATTCCAGCTGGTGGCCAGAGTAGCAAACTCTCTAGTGAGAGCAGCATCACGGGCCAGGGGGATGTCCCAGCAAAATGTCTAAGCAAAATTGTTAACAGGAGTCCCTGCCACACCCCCCACAGCTGAGAATGGGCAGGGTGGCTTCCCAGCTTTTGGAGGATGAGGGGGCTCTGGACAGCAAAGTCCACCATGACCTCCAAATGAAACCTGTGGGCAGGGGACCCACGAGGGACAAGGAAGCACAGGGGACTCCAGAGAGGGCAGTGAGGATGGAGTTGATGAAGGCCTCAGGTGCTGACTAATTGATGACCTTGGTATTTGAGAACAATGGTATTAGACTTTACGGGTGACACCAGTTGGAGGGGAGGGAGTCACCCAGTGGTGGCTGCCAGGAGAGAAAGGGAAGTTAAGGGACATGTCTGTGAGTCCACTCAAAAGTCACCAAAACCTAGGAGGTCATCAGGCCTGACTTCCTTACTTAAGAGACATGGAAAATGAGTCACTGGAAGGTGAGGGGACTCACCATGATCACACAGCCAGATGGGGGCCTGGAGAGACCAGATGCCCACTCCCTCGTCTCAGTCAGTACTGTCCATTCTAAAAACACTTTCTGAGCACTGGGTAATGACATGTGCTAGCTGATGGGGATCTAGCGGAAACCCCTGTCCCCAAGGAGGTCGCTATCAACTCGCACATCCTACAGTGGTTTCCTATTGTGCTGTAACAAATTACCACACTTAGTGGCTTAACACAACACAGATTTATTATCATATAGTTCTGTGGTTCAGAAGCCTGACATGGGTCTCACTGGGCTCAAATCAAGGTGCCGGCAGGGCTGTGCTCCTTTCTGAAAGCTCCAGGGGAGAATCCATTTCCTTGCCTTTTCCAGCTTCTAGAGGCCACCCACACTCCGGGCTTATGGTTCTCCTTCTCCGTCTTGAAAGCCAGCAATGTCAGGCGGAGTTCTGCCTCACTCTGACCTCCTCTTCTGCCTCCCTTCTCCCCTTAAGGACCCTAATGATTGCACTGAACCCAAACAGACGACCCAGGATAATTTCCCTATCTTAAGGTCAGCTGATGAACAACCTTAATTCCCCTTTGCCATGTAACAACACGTTCACATGTTCCAGGGACCAGGACATGGACATCTTTGGGGGATCAATATTCTGCCTGCCACACTTCCCTTGAGAATTTGTGACAAGCTGTTGTGGTGAGAGAAGGGCTGGGAATCTGAAAGGTCAGGACGGCAGAATTAGGTGTCAGAAGAAGAAAACGGCATCTGGTGATTATCCCAGGATGGAAACTTTACAATAAACACAGAGGCCAGAGAAGGGAGGTTGGCAACATAAAGGATTTGTGTACGCCTCTCTCACCTAATTACATACAGGTGTGTTTCCCAGAAAGTGGAAATGTTATGCAGGGTCAGGGAGGCCAAGCTCTCTCCCAGGGCCAGAGGCATCGTGTCTGGAATGAGCCAGAAGTTTAAAAGCTAACCTGTTATGAAGTCGGCCAAGAGAAGAGAAGGGCAAAGCTTCCCGGCCCGGCCCCCTTGAACGCTGGCTTGCATAATTCCAAGCAAGCAACCAGGAGGGTTTACAGGCTCCGGAGAAGCTCCCTATTTCAGCCAGCAGGTGGGCACCATAGAAACTTCAGCCTGAAAGGATATATTTGGAATGGAAATAATCTCCCTGTCTTCACCTCCCTGCTGCCCCGGAGATCCCTCCACAACGCAATCCTGAGCACATGAGCCCAGCTTAAGCCCTCAGTGGCTATGTGCCTCCTTCACCACAAAGCCCACGCTTCACTGAAGGGCTGAGGAGGCCCTTCACTACCTGGAACCTGCCCTCTCCTGCAAGCAGCTCACGTTCCTGAAAACACAGCCATCTTTACCTACTCCACGCCTCTGGAATAAATGCCCCTTCTTTCTCTTTCTGGAAAACTAACTCACCCCTCGAGACCAAATTGAACTTCCCCACGATTCCCATAGGAGCTGAGTGGCCGCCTCCTCTCCCTGTTCGCAGTCTGATTCTCCTGCTGTGCTGAGCACCTAGGGGGGCAGGAGAGTCATCATTTTCTTATATTTCCCAGGGACCCACTGAGCAAAGGGCCTGGCACAGGGGGTGTTCTGGAAATGTTCGTCACGTGAAGGAGGATTTTAGAAGGTTGGCATGCTATGCTTTCCCAGTTCCCCAGGAATTAGGAATCTGGAAGTAGAATTCAAATGAGTTTCATTAATGTATGAAATTGGACTAAATCCACAATTAAAAGAAAAATCATGTTGGCAGTTCTGCTAGATTGCTGGCATTCATGGCCACCATTAATGACCTCCCTGTATCCACACCCTTGGCTGCATGACTTCACAACTCCTCCCATTAAGAGGTGAAGTGTGCTGTCTCATCCTTTGAATTGGAGCTGTCCTTGTGACTTGCTTTGGCCAACAGAATGTAGCAGGAGTGGTGATGTGCCATTTTCAAGGCCAGGCCTCAGGAGGCCTTGAATGTTTCTGCTCTTCTCTCAGGACCCCTGCCTCAGCCATGAGAATAAGCCTGGACCAGCCTGCTGGAGAAAGAGAGAACAAGCATGGGCTACTTTGCAAAGTAGAGCCAATTCATCCTACCTGAGGCCATGTTAAATCGGCCAACCGCCAGCTCAGCCACCAGCTGACCAGAGTCTGCCCAGCTGAGCTGAGCCAAGCTTGGCCCAAACCACTAGAACCACTCATCCAACCTGTAGACACATGAGCAATAATAATAGTTGTGGTTTCAGGCTCCTCAAATTGAGGGAGTTTTGTTACACAGCATTATTGTGGCAATAGATAACCGATACAGGACAGGTGATGGCTGAGAAGCAAGTGAGAAATGAGTGCTTGGATGTTATGGGAGTGG
The DNA here is from genome assembly GCF_037783145.1 of Equus przewalskii. Taxonomy (NCBI): domain Eukaryota; kingdom Metazoa; phylum Chordata; class Mammalia; order Perissodactyla; family Equidae; genus Equus; species Equus przewalskii. The sequence goes on from NC_091831.1 coordinate 134,282,418, forward strand.
AAGGGAGGGAGGCAAGGGAATTCATCTTCTTTATTATTTTAATTATTAAAGTTTCATCCTGGGGAAAATGAGGTCTTTCCTCCTTTGAGCTACATGCACTAAGGCCGCTTTTCATTTGCTTCTTCCTGGCGTTCACTTGGAGAGGAGAAGCAGGAATGGACTCCAACGTAATATTTTCCTGAGTGGAAATAATTAATTCAATGCTTCCTGAAATAAGGAAGCCATCAGAGACCTATTTTTTGAACCCGCCTGGTGGATCTGGTATTTGCATTCTGGATACTGGTTTCAGGAAGAAGTTATGGGCCTGGTGGAAAAGATCACTTGAGGAAGGCTGTCTTTGGAACCTCAAAAATAAAAACAAAGATAAGAGCTGATCTGACCCTGCAGTTTTGACAAAAGTGGAAGGGAGCAAGCACGTCAGGGAGCTGAGGGCCTGGAGCCTGAAGGAGTGTGGGGTCGGGATGGGCAGCTGGAGGCGTCCTGAAGACCTGGAAGTGTGACTATCGACTCAGTGCATCCTGAGCACATGTATGTCTGTCTCGGATGGACTTGACCTTGCTCCTAACATTCCCTCATAACCCACTGGGCCTGATTCAGCGCTCACTGATTGGAAACTGCCCAAAGCACACTTCAGAATTTTTCTTAACAACGATGAGGAAAGAGAATAAAGGGGCTGCTCTTATTGGGCACTGAACTGTAGCCATCACTCCAAGCCCAACTCAAATCTCCCTGCTTCCCTGGGCTCCAAACTGGAAGGGCCCCTCCCTCCTCCGAATCCCACTTAGGATTCCTGAGGGCTGGGGGCACATATCTCCGTTGGCCTGATGTGTAACACAAGTGTTATCAAATTGCCAAACCTTTAAAATGGTCCTAGCTACTTCAGGTGCAAATGTTCAGCATTTAAACTGGCTAAATACACTTGGGAACCCCACACCACATATAACATGGCTTCCGTGGGAAATGTGTTCTGTTCTAAAACAGCCAGCCTACAGATGACCTTTTGTCAAGGCACCAGCCATTTCCAAGGTGGTCATCTTTGAGCAAGGGAGAAGCCCATTTCTCTGCAGGGCTTTTTAATTTTAATTAATAAATGCATTTAAAGATGTTTTGCATGATTTAACTGTCGCTCTAGTTCAGTTCACTCCTTTGATCAGAATTTTCCCCAACCTCTGATCCAAAAATTACCTCCCTTCCCTAAACAGCAGTGAGCTCTCAGTTGAGAAGGTTTCCTCACTTCCCTCCTTCTCACACACCTCAGCTCTGTGCTTTCTAAAGCGCTCCAATTACCGGAGGGCCATAGTCTAGAATCATTATTCCACAACAGCGGTGGCCACAAGAGATTGATCATCCACTTTTCCTACCTTGGTCCCCAGGAGCCAGCTTCTTTCCTCTGGAAACAGTTGTGAGGCTAGGCCCGGATGGCTACAGCCACTGACAGCGCTCCTTCCCAGAAAGGGCCAATGGGACAGAGAGGGAGGAGCGAGGGTGGAGACACCTGGGTGCAGCCAGCAAATTCAGCTAAAGCAAGACTGGCAGTCAACACATGGGGCCTGACTCCCCACATCAGAAGACTACTTTGCCATGATTTTTCTCTTTCAATCCTTCTTTTCTTATTTATTTTAAAATAATAAATAAATATGGAAATATGGAAATTTTCAAACACGCAAAAGTAGGAACATAAAATGAACCCCCATATTCTTGTCATCCAGCTTCAACAATTGTCTACTTATGGCCAATCTCATGTTATTTATACCTCTACCCATTTCCCTCCCTCCTGATTATTTGGAAATAAATCCCAGGTATCATAAATATTTTAGTAATTCTAAAAGATAAGGACTCTTTTTCAAATAACACAATAAAAAATACTCTTATCAAATCTGAAAGGACTCAATGCAATCCCTATCAAAATTCTAATGGCATTTTTCACAGAAATAGAAAACACAATTCTAAAATTTGTAGAGAATCACAAAAGACCTTGGATAGCCAAAGGAAGCCTGAGAAAGAAGAACAAAGCTGGAGGCCTCACGCTTTCTGATTTCAACAATATTACAAAGCCATAGTAATCAAAAAGGTATGTACTGTTGTAAAACAGACACACAGACCAATGGAACAGAATCAAGAGCCCAGAAATAAACTCAATAAACTAATATTAGACAACGGAGCCAAGAATACTCAATGGGGAAATGACAATCTCTTCAATAAATGGTGTTGGGAAAACTGGACAGCCACATGCAGAAAAATGAAATTGAACCCTGTCTTACACCACTCACAAAAATTAACTAACAATGGATTAAAGACTTAAATGTAAGATCTGAAACTATAAAACTCCTAGCTGAAAACACAGAGAAAAATCTCCATGACATTAGTCTTAGCAACAATTTTTGGATATGACACCAAAATTACAAGCAACAAAGGCAAAAATAAACATCAAACTAAAGAGCTTCTGCAGAGCAAAAGAAACTATTAACCAAGTGAAAAGGCAACCTGCAGAATGGGAGAAAATATTTGTAAATCATATACTGGATAAGGGGTTAATATCTAAAATACGTAAAGAACTGATCCAACTCAATAACAAAAAACAGTCTGATCAAAATGGTGAGAGGAACTGAATAGACATTTTCCCAAAAAGACACACAAATGGCGAACAGGGACATGAAAATGTGCTCCATGTCACTAAGCATCAGGGAAATACAAATCAAAATCACAATGAGCTATGACATCACACCTGTTAGGATGGCTTTCATCAAAAAAACAAGAGATAAGATTTGGAGAGGATGTGGAGAAAAGGGAATCTTTGTGCACTGTTAGTGGGAATGTAAATTGGTGCAGCCACTATGGAAAACAGTATGGAGGTTCCTCAAAAACTTAAAAATAGAACTAACATATGATCCAGTAATTCCACTGCTGGGTATCTATCCAAAGGAAATGAAATCCGGATATCAAAGAGATATCTGCACTCCCATGTTCATTGCAGCCTTATTCAGAATAGCCAAGACAACCTAAGTGTCCATTGATGGATGAACGGATAAAGAAAAAGTGGCAGACACAGCCATATTAGAGGGCGGGTTGGGGTCTGCACGAGGTCTTCTGGCACACACACACATATATATATATATGTATGTCTCTATGGATTTGCCTATTCTGGACATTTCATATAAATGGAATCATTTGTGGTCTTCTGTGACTGGCTTATTCATTTAGCTTAGTGTATTCGAGGTTCTTCCATGTTGAAGCATGTGTCAGAACTTCATTCCTTTCTATTCTCAAATAATAAGCCATTGTACAGACAGACCACATCTTGTTTATTCATTCCTCAGTTGATGGACATTTGGGTTGTTCCCACTTTTTGACTATTGTGAAGAATTGTGCTATGCACATTCACATACAAGTTTTTGAGTGGACATGCGTTTTTATTTCTCTTGATGTTTACTTAGGAGTGGAATTGCTGGTTCACATGCCACTCTGTGCTTAACTTTTGAGGAATTGCCAGACTGTTTTCCACAGTGGCTGCCTCGTTTCACATTCCCATAGGAGGGTTCCAATTTCTCCACATCCTCATCAACACTTGTTATTGTCATCTTTTCGGTTGTCGCTCTCCTGGTGGCCGTAAAGTACCTATGGATTTTGAATCACGTACTCCCCAGGCTAGGGCTGCGCACGCTCAGTAGTGAAGCTCAAACATGTCATCTTTTCAAGCCAGGTGGGCGAGTAGCTCAGGCTCCCACACACACTCTGCCATGTTCCTGAGCTGCGGGGAATAATAGCAGAATGAGACACAATCTCTGCCCTCAAGGAGCTCAAGGTCCAGCCAAGGAGATGTGAACTAGCTCTTCTGTTGGCAGGAAGAGAGGCCCCTGAGGTGGGCTCCAGTAAGGGCAAGGTTTGCAGCAAGACCTCCCAGTGGGTCTCACAAATGAGGACAGGAGCCAGGACGCCCCCAGGAGCAAAGTCTCAGTCTCTCTTGCTGGCTCTCTCTCCCGTCTCTGCTGACTACCTTTCTTGGTTTATCCATAGCCGCTATAGCCCCATCTCCCAATTTTGATTGACAAGTGGCTCCTGACTCCACGTGGCCTCTCCACCAGGCAATAGCCATCATCACCCAATGGCTCAGTCTCCATGCTGGATTCCACATTCTCCGGCAGCCATGTGTTTTTGCACCAGACCACAGAAGACCCATGAGGGTCCCCGGGTCCATTCAGCTGTGGCGAGGGAGAGGAGCAGGGGCCTGCAGAATGAGAGAGAGCCTTCTGGTCCTAGCAGTCAGGGTGGGCACAGCCACATCAGAGGTGGGCTTGAGGTCTGTGCTAGGTCTACAACCCCTGGGAACCGAAAAGACGAAGAAGAGGGGCCTTCTATTCCAGGCGCAAAGGCGGGAAACAACAACATGCTCTCAGGGCCCGGTAGGCAGTGGGTTTGGAGAGAGGGAGAAGTGGAGAAAAACAGAGAGGCGGCCTTCGTTGCATTGTTCTGGGTCATGATTGTTCACTGGAGAGCATGGATCCTATCGTACAGATCAGTAGTTTTCTAGCTTATTTTTAGCAACAGAAACCTTTTGTTTTCACATCAAATATTACCCAGAAGCTTCATGCATGAATCAGAGGAGAGCAGGGCCACTCTGGTAGAAGCAGAAGTGATAAGGAAGTGGCTTTCCCGGGACCCCTCTGTCCCCTCTGTCACCTCATCCTCACCTCCCAGGTCCCTCCTCCAATTCCCAGGGCTCCGCGGAACAAGGACAGCCTCCGATGGGTGCTGGGCCCATGGGAAGGGTTTCACAGAAGAAGAGGGGTCGTTTGAAAAGGGCCTGGATTGTGCAGGCCGAGGGAGGGCAGGGAGTCTAGGACGCAGGGTGGGGGGGGGCCTGGACCATGGAGGGGCGACCACAGAGGTGGAGAGGCTCTGGGGAAAAGAGGGAGAATTTGGTACAGTCTGAGGAAAAGAGGAGAAGCCTTTTTAAGGGCACTTCTGATCCTAGGAGGCTGGGGCATGGATGTGAGGCAGGGGACCCAGCGGGGGAGGAAGGTGACAAGGTTTGAGGACAGGCTAAGTTGGCAATAAGGACAAGTTAAAAAAAAAAAAACAGAAAAACAGGTTACCCCACAAGCTGCCACACAAAAGTGGGGTCCCCACTGCTGCCCCAAGAGACAAATCAGGGCAGGCCTTCCGAGAGACCCCTGCCGTCTGGCTCCTCTCAAATCTAAGCGGTTTGCTGAGGGATTTCTTGATCGGAGCTGGGAGGTTTAAGGCGGACGCAAAGTTAGAGTTAATTAAATCATACCAAATTATAGAAAAACCTCATTATTTCAACATTGGTTAATTAAAAGTTGCGACTGTTTCAAAGTCACTGCTAGTCCCCAACCAACGAGACGCCTTTTATTCCTGTTTAATAAAAGTGCTGACATAAGCCGAACTTGGTAAATGCAAAGTCCAGTGGGGATTGGAGAATTTTCCTTTTTGTTCTTTGGATTTCAAATTAATAAGGTTTTATTGTACAAAAAGCTCAGGTACCTGAATGCTGTGATGCCAGCAGGATGCCGACTGCCAAGTAAGAGTTCTAAAATAATTAATTTTTCTCCTTGGTCTGGCAACCTAATATACCAGGAACTATAGATTCTAGAGATTTTCCCCCCAGAAAATTTCCTTCTAGTCCATCTATATAAGACCAATTTTTGAAAAGCACTACTCAGTGCATCAGCTATATATTTTATAAACAGTTAGGAGTTTGCTTTTGTCTTCAAAATAGAGCACTGGCCAAGTGTGGCCACCTGTGCCAGGTCACCGGCCCCTAATCCGGTTCCAGGTGGGAGACCCCAGCAGGGACCAGGCTCTCCCACATGGCCTGACCTCCCTGACCAGCTTTGCCATTTGTTCCTGATCCCAGGGGTCTCCCGCCCAGCCCCTGCTCAGGGTCCTTGCCAAGCCTGCTGCGGCTGGCCTCAGGGCCCTGGAAGTCACCTCCCCATGTGGCTGGTGCTGCCCCAGTCCCCAGGGCTCCCTGCACAGCTCCTGACATCTGCCTCGGCTGTGGTGCAGGGACCAGGTGAGTCATTCATCTTCCCGAACAGCTTCGGTTAGCACAGGTCATTACTCTCTACAGGACAGGTGACTCTCAGAAGGATGAGTGTCACTCTCAGGCCATGTACAGTTGCATAGAAACAAATGAATGTGTTTGAAACTTGAAAATTCATTAGTCTCTCTTTCAGTGAAAATAGCTACTTTAAGAAGACAGGTACAAATGAGTCTAGGAAAAGGGGTCCATCGCTGAAAGACACCGTGTTCGCTTCCTCTGTCCTTATTGCCTCTTGCCTGTTAGTCTGTGTAATTCTGTGTACTCATTTGCTGGGCTGTCATAACAAAGGACCACACACTGGGCGGCTTTACCAATGGAAAGTTATTTTCTCATAGTTCTGGAGGCCAGAAGTCTGAGATGAAGGTTTTGATGGGTTGGTTTCTTCTGAGGCCTCTCTCCTTGGCTTGCAACGGCTGTCTTCTCCCTGTGTCTTCACCTGGTCTTCCCTCTGTGTATCTGTGTCCGGATTCCCTCATCTCACACAGACACCGGTCATCACACTGGATGAGGGTCTAGCCTAGTGACCTTATTTTAACCTAATTATCCCTGTAAAGAACTTATCTCCAAATACAGTCACATTCTGAGGTGCTGGGAGCTACAGCTTCAACATACGAATTTGGGTGGGGCAGGGGAGGGGGGGACGGGTCACATTTCAGTCCATAACATTTACGACCTGGCATCATCTCTCCATAGACTAGAATTTAGATCTAATAGCTTGAAGGAACTTCAAGTCATTGGTGATATGCAAAACACATAAAAATATTCAAAGCCCTTTAAATCCAAATTATTAAACAAAAAATCAGTATATCTGCAGAACATAGAGGTTATGCCACGTTTGTCTTATTTGTTGATAACCTGTTTTTTATGTCTTATTACAGAACAATTGCTTATGACATTTTGTGCTTCGATGTAAGAGGGTGTATGGAAGGACATTTTTTCTGAGTTACACAGCAATGATACTTGAATACGAATTCTGTTATGAACTTCCTTTGTAACTATACTTAAATAAGTCACAGCCGCTATTTTTATATGACATTTAAAATACTCATTGTTCATTCTTTATATGTTTTGTGCAAGAATTAACAAAAATAATTGGATACTTGTAATAAGACAATAGGTTAGTAAAAATAAAAAAGGCACCTCAAGTTATAACTCACAAACTTGGTCACAGCACTTTGTATGTTCTTCCAACACAGCCTGGAATCTCTATCCAGCACCCTATGTTCCTTCCAGCAAATTCTCTATTACCAGCTATTCATTGTAGGAAGCCAATCAGTGAAAATAAGGTTTCAGAGAAAATAAAAGCTAAAAACACAGTTGGAGGGCTTCAGGCCCTCCCTCACCGAGGTGGATCCTCCCCACAGGTCAGCACTCAGCACTCAGCACTCAGCACTTAGAACTGAGCACTCAGCACTCTGAAGTGTGGCCCGATGTCCTGCCTGGCCCCTCAGTAGGAGCCATGCTCCATCTTGCCTCTGGATCTCGTTCCCTTGGGCTACAGGACACCTGCCACCCAGTTCAGACCTCCATCCCCGAGAGCTCCCCCTCTTCCTGACCACCTGGCCCTACTTCTGACTTTCTCAGGTTACATGAAGCAGACGTTAGGGAGGCTGCCAGGACCAGTAACTCCTCAGCTCCTACTTCACCTGCTCTTTGAAGGTAATCCTGGGCGTGTCACACTCAGAGCTGTGTGTTCCCAATGTGGCCACCACCACTCAGAGCTCTGTCTGCCCCATTATTTCCCTCCATCAGGAAAGACCCATCTCTTCACATTTCAATGCCTGGGGCCTCCTTTCGACTCCCTGCTTCTCCTCCAGCGTGTCCACTCTCCTCATTTGCAGTGTGTGATGAGCACCCTTCAGACCAGGGCAGAGCCATCCCGGTGACCCCCCTGATTTCCTGGCTCCTGCCCCACCCCGCACTTCCTAGGAACTCCCAAAATCCCAGAGCCAAGTTAGCGATGGCGAGGACTCTGTGTCCATCAACAGTGTGAGAAGTGCTGTTTACCACCCCCTTCTCTCCCCCCACCCTCCAACTCGCATGCCTCCCGAGTTCCCGACCCCATACAGAGGCAAAGGACAGATTGTGCAAAGCTGCCTGCCTGGCCCCGAATGGCCCGCCAAACCTCACCCCTGCCCTTGCATGACCTCTGACCCCTCCATCTTCAACCCAGGCTCAATACTTGTCCCTACCGCCTCCTCTTCAGGCCAAGGGAAGACTTCATTAAAGAATTCATCCTGCTCCCTGCACCTCCAGACAAGAAGGCACAACATTTCCAGAGACAGACCAGATTCTCTGAAAAGACCCAACAAATTCAACAGCTTTTAAATAGTCACTGGGTGCAAAGGGTATCTTTGCTAAAGAGACAGATTAGTAAATGGACAGGAGCTGACACTGTGAGTTCCTTACTCAGACAGCAGCTCTGGTCCTCAGGGGGAACGTGAGCAATGGCCAGGCGTGGACACAGCCTAATTAGACTTCCTAGATCATTAGCGACTTTTGAAAAGCAGTCCGCTCCCCTGGGCCGCATTTTCCCATCCTCTTCCGTTTGGAGCCTTCAGCGGACGCAGCTGTTGTGCAATGGTGCCACCTGGTGGTCTTTTGCAGAATAACCTCTGGAGTAGCCTCTGTGCCACTCCTGAAATCCTGCGGAGAGACTGAAATTTCGAATCGCTTTCCCTGTTGTCTGCCCGCGTGGCACCTCAGACAAAACGAGTGAACACTGGCATCCACCTGTCTTGCTTTTGTCTCTTAAAAAATGAAATTGCTCAGCTGTCTTCACTGATGTACTGTGGAAAGAACGCGAGACTTAAAATGAGGAGATTCAGGTTCATACCCCACAATGGCATCTTCCTAGTTATAGGATTTGGGAAAGTTACTCAACACGTGTACAACCGAGCATGTGCCTGGTCCAGGAGAGGAGCTCAAAGTCAAGTCAGTTCTGTCTTGAGTGGCTGGAATGTAACAGTCTCTTGGTCACTTTGTCATCGGTTCGGCAACAGTGGCTAAGGTTGTGATGGAGACCGTGTCTCAGCAGGTGGGTCCCTGCTTGGAGCTCTGTGGCCACAGGGTCACCGCCAGGCCTGACACTTGTCCCATGGAGCAGATGATCGGTGGGGCCCGTATGTCCACAAACTCCCACCAGGGCCTGTGGCAGCCCAGGTGACCCCTCTCAGCGTTGGTTTCTTGTCTGTCAAATGAGGCTATGGTAACAAGGTGAGCTATTTAGTAAAACAAAAAATTGGTCTTTGGGGTTTTGTTTTGGGTGTGTGGGGGGGGGGGGTGGCAGTAGGAGGGTGGAAGTGTCATTCGGCCAATGCTTTTACTCTGATTCCCAAAAGAATAGGGCATCTTCCTTCTCCTCTTCTCCCCCTTCTGGGGATAAGAGGCCACTTTGTGTTTCTGAAGGACTGAGCTTTCTCACCTACTCACCCCAACTCCACAGTACAGAGCTCCCATGGTTTAGGCCTATGGGGAGCAGGGAGAGGGCGTAAACTGAGTGGTCCCAGGTGAGCTTGATATCTTGAGTTGAGAGGGGGAGTCAGTCAACAGTGCCAGGAAAGATGCGGGGACAGGGGTGGTGGTCTCAGGCAAATGGGGAGGAGTTGGGGTGGAGGGGGTACCCAAGATTGCTCACGGGGATGCGACATGACTACCCAGGGGCCAAGCTGAGACTCAATTGATGCCACTGCCTCTGGGGACCAAGATGACAGAAGAGCCAGTCTCTCAGCCGTGCTCATGGTGTCCTGAGGCCCGCAGTGCCACTTCTCTGCATGGTGCAAGACCCTCTGGGGTCCATAGGACCCCAGCGAGCAGACAAGATCCCCAAACACAACAGATGGGTTTCCTCCCAAGCCTGGGAGATGGAATGCTAAAGGAAATACTAAAGGATTTCCAGGATGGAAAACTAAAGGAAACCGATGACTTTCGTGCCTGAGTGTCATGGAGCAAATCCCCACCCACCGCCCTGACACGACAACACCCGAGAGCAGCTGGGAGGACCCGATGGCTCAGCGGCCATTGGCTCCCTTTCCTGGCCATCATGAGTTTGTTTTTATAAACTCGGCATAGAGGCCACACACAAGCCAAGAAGGGCTGGGAAAAGAACTTTCATGATCCACTTCCTGAGGCACTGCCTGCAGGAAGTTCTTTTTCACACCAAGAAATTCGAGCTCTAGGATCCACATTTTTAGTGGGAACGTGGCCAGTCAACACGCATCCTCTGGGCCGGCTGTGGACCAGATGCTGAGGAGAAAAACATCCACCGGATCAGAGAGAAAGCCGGGGCCACCTTCGGCAGTTCAGCTCATGACCGGGGTGCCTGCCACTCCACGGCAAGCTGCTTCTGTCTGATTTCAGTCAGAAAGGTGCAGTGACAGCGGCCCCTCCGAGGCTCAGGGAAGTGTGGAGATGGGCCCTGTGCTTTCCTCCCCACAGGAGGACACTTTGGTTAGTTGTGGGGCCAATCCTCCCGGCCTTTTATTCTCAGAGCCCCAGCCCCACACCCACCCCAGCCTGGAGCTCTCTGAGCCCCTCCACTTCAAGAATAAGTGTAGCATGTGGAGGGGCGGTGGCCTCCCACAGCCCCCGACGTCCCCCATTAAGGTCCCCGTGAGCCACAAAATGTCCCAGAAGAAAAATGAACTCTATCTCAGAAACACTAAAAAACCCATCAAAGAACATGAAGTCACCTTCATAATTTGGGAAACATAAACAGTTCTGTTCATTCTGCAACACATTTTTCACAATCAGGAAGTGAGAACAAAGAGAAGCTCGGAGGATCACATCACGCAGAGGACCCCCGCCCCACCCCAGTCATCTCGGTCAGGCTGGGCCTTTGTCTGGGAAACCCCGCAAGGCAGGTCACCCCTCCTGGGGCTGCTGAGCCTACAGGACCAGGGTGACCTCTTTCCTTGCTCTGGAACGAGGGCCAGCCCTTAAGATCCAGGGCCTCAGTCCCTTAGGGCCCTGCTGGCCCTTGGGGCTGGTCACACACAAGCAGGATGTGGACCTGGATGCCTGCCCCTCCTCTGCAGTGCCCTCCCCTGGGCAGAGAACTCCTGACCTTCACCCCAGGAAGAAGAGTCCTGAGACTGGGGGGTGGGGAGGACAGGGACACAATGCGGTTTCCTGTGCAGGGCTTTGTTCTCCCTCCCTCTGCTCTGATGCGGGGAGGACCGGGACCCAAGCCCTTTCTCACGGGGTGCCTCCCTGAGGACTTCGAGCTTCTTCCATTACCATGTGACTGACAGATTCCACGTGTGAAAGAGACTCTGAAGGAGATCTCCCTGTCGGCAAATGAAGAAACCGAAGAACAAAGAGGTTATGAGATTTGCCCCAAATCACACAGCAACTTAGTGGAAGAGCCAGTGTGCTTGTGCTACAGGCTATGGAGCAGCGGTGCTCAGCTGCTGTGGCCCTTAGAATCACCTCGGAGCTTTCACCCCACCACGCCCCACCCAGCCCCAGGCCCTGCCAATTAAACCGGACTCTCTAGGGGCGCCACCTGGGGGCTTGGTAGTTGTAAAAGTTCTCCCGGTGATTCCCTGCGCAGCCAGAGTGGAGAGGAACCCCTCTAGATTCAGGCACGGAGGCTCCACAGATCGTGCGGCTGTGTGATCTTAAGAAATCCCTTGACCTTTCTGAGTCCCACTTGCAAATTCCTCTGTAAAGATGCCTATCCTCCTGATAAAGAGCAAACAGAAGGATCCAGACTCTGGAGCTCCTCCCGAGAGCAAAGGCGTTATGAGATGCGATCAAATATCGAAAGATTTGCGTCAGCTTGGTGGGCTGTGGCCTTCTGCTTCTACAGTAACCACTGAAAAAGTGGCAGGCCATTTCTTTAACAGAAGCATATTTGGACTAAGCCCCCTCCTGCTGGGACCACGGTCGAGCGGTCAGGCCACAGCACAGCGGCCGGCGCAGCCTCAGTAAATGAGCGCGAGTGGGGTGGGAGGCCGGGTTGTTCGAAGGCACCCTGCTATGTTAAACCCCCAGGGCCCAACTCGACAGGCCATGGAGTCTAGGCTGGGTCAGTGAGCGTGGCTGTCCCCGAATAACTTCATTTGGTCCCTCTGAGCCTGCCACACCCCACAGGATGGCGAGAAAGCCAAGGTAGCACTGGTTTCTTGGTTCAGAGAAGGACAGAAGGATCATTTTCTGGGGAAAAAATATTCATTAAAGCAGGTCTTTCTCTCTTGGCAAAAAATAAGTAATTTCCTCCAGCAGTCTTCGCCAAGATTTTTTAGCAAATAACCACTGGACAGGGAGACCTGAGGGGCATGAGTGATCGCCATGGCAAAGAGTCAGCTGGAGAACAAAGCAAAAGGCAATAGGGAGCCACTGTGGGTCCTTGAGTAGGGGAGGGGCATGATAACCCAGGGTGGAGGGCAGACAGGAGAGGCCTCTAGAGCAGAACCTCAGCAAGCCGCTGGGTCCTGGGCTCCCTGATCATAAGGAGCTGCTGCGTCCTGGGGTCACCTGGGCCTCCTGCCTCTCTGATAGTCCCAAACTTCCACCCCCGGAGACCACTCAGTCCACATGCCTCTCAGTAGGGTTTCTCTTACAGACAAACTGCTGAGCACAAGACAGTGTGAGGCTGCCCGGTGGCAGGCTGTCCCATTTCTCTTGCACTGAGCCTGGAGACCACAAGCACCTCCTCATCTTGGAAGATCCTGTGAATGGTGACAGCTGCCAAGTTTCCAGGAAACCTGTGGTCTCCTGGAACACTAGTAATGACAGTGAGAACCATGACTGCCATTTACGGAGCACACTATGTGACTCTGAATCCATCCAGGTCCTCATCCTGATGCTGAGGTTCCCTGACCTTGCCTTTGGTCACCCTCCTCTCACTCACTCTGCCCCAGCATGCTGGCCTCATGCTGTCTTTGAACTCGAGAGGCATGCACCTACCTCAGGACATTTGCACTTGCTGTTCCAGCTCCCTAGCATGCTCTTCCCCTCAGTGTCCTCAGGCTCCTCCCTGATTTCATTCAGGTTCCCGCTGAAATGTCACCTTCTCTCTAACACAGCTCCCACTCACCTGCACTCCCTCTTGATTTTTCTTTTCACCTATCACACCTGACATGTATATAGTCTCTTCTGGTGTGCTGGGTCGCCGGGCCCAGAGAGGAGCATGCAGGATGCAGAGCAGGTGCTCAGAACATACCTATGGACGAAGAAAAGCAAAATGTCAGCACATGGGTCAATCACTGGAATCCTTGGAGCTGGGACCCACGGTCTAGATGCGTGTATGTTTGTGAGTGTGTGAGTGTGTGCATGTGGGTGTGTATGAGTGCCCGGGTGAGCATGCCTGTACGAGGGAGAGTTGGGGCTCTGGAATCAGACCTACCTTGTTTCAGTTCCTCCTCTGCCACTTCCTCTGGGCTTTGACTCTCCTTCTGTGAAAGCGAGGACGGAGGTGCCTTCTCATTGCCTGGTGCGGTTGGGAGATTAGAGAGATGGTGCAGTGAAGGCAGGGGGTGCTGACCAGATAAAGAGAAGCTTCTTTCCTCCCTCCCTCCCTCCCTTCCTTCCTACTCTCCTTCCCACCCTCCCTCTTTCCTACTTTCCTTCCTTCCCAACTCACAGGGTGGTTGTGAAAATCAACTGAGACGATGCCGTGATGGTGTGGAAGACAACAGCCTGTGTGAGCCCTGCATGGCCCGCTCACTCAGCTGTTGCCTTGGGAACGGAGTGCCCATTAGGTGCCAGGCCCTGTGGGCCCATGGTCACCGCTGTATCTCCAGCTCCTAGCATGGTGCCTACATGGACATGTAACAAGTGCTCAGTATAAATATTCATTGAGTGAATGGATGAATGAGTGAATGGGTGCCGGGGAGATTGCAGCCTCTGCAACTCTCAGTGCTTCCAGAAGCCACAAGGAGGCTCCCACCTGTGGGAGAGCCGAGCAGCGTGAAGGCGAAGGGCCCGCCCCGCATGGCTGTGCGGCACCGGGGCCCAGGGCTGTGAGCTCTGTCCCACCAGTGTCCCGAGACAGGGGCAGCAGCGGTTTGTGGCAGGGGACCGTCACGCTCTTCCTGCTCACAGGGGGTGGTTTCTTCCGAGGGGCAGATCCCACTCCTCCACCCTCACATTTACGCTGCAGAGCGGGGCCCTGGGTGTCGCATGCTTGTCTTTGGAAATGAGTAAAAGGCATCACCCAGATTTGTTTCTAAAATGGGCCTGGAAAATGTTCAGGGAAAGATTTATTTTTGCAAGCAGGCTTCTGCCAGACACAGATTGTATCTTCTGGGAAAATGCTAGGTCCTGGCTAACGAGGGAAGACAGCTGAGAAGCAAGGCTGGGTGTTTAAGTCCAATGCCATTGCCAGGCAGGGCTGGGGTCCGGGACATCACCTCCACGGCCCGGGAGAGGCTGGAGGCCCGGCCCACGGAGGCCGATTAGGCTGCAAAGGGCACGGCCTGAGCACTTTTCTCCCGTGGAGGAGCCCCTCTCTCACTTCAGATAAGAGGACCACCCCACCGTACCCACAGCTGCCCCACCAGCTCTTCCGAAAAGTCAGGTGGAGACCGACTCCAGGACACCAAGTTCCATTTCAAATGCACCCGGAAAAGAGCCCATGTCACCCGTTGTCTGCGGCAGAGCTTCACGATGCCCTACGGCTTTCCCACAGCAACAGGAGTGGGGTCTGCTGAGCCAGGAGGAGCTCCTTGGGCAGACGGTCTTCTTCAGGGTTAGGAGTGAACCAACTGCCAGTAGGCGGTGGGTACCTCGGGAGCCCCAAGCCCTCAAGGGCTCCATCAACACCGAAGACGGTAGCAGAACTGAGTTCACTCACCTCCTAGTAGCTCACAAATGAAAACTCTATCAGGAGGTCTGGGGAGAGGAGCCCGGCAGCCCCCAGTGCCCTCTCACTTCCCTCGGCCCTGTGCTCTCCCCCAGCTCTCTTCTGGGTATCTGAGTACTGGGGGCACAGAGACGAGATGCTGTTCCCCAGGCTCTTGCCCTCATTTGGGGGGCGCCCATGTGTGTGCCTTTGGCCAGCGGCTTCTCATCTGTTCACCAGGACCTGGCCTCCCTGATCCACGAACCCTCAGGCTTCCTGGGGACACAGCCACTCAGCCCTCCCTGTCCACACTGGCCGTGGGTAGCCCCAACAACCACAGCCTCCCAGCCTCCCTCCCGCCGTGTGTGTCCTCCTTGGGTTTCCACACACAGCCCTGCTTCCCACCCACCCTGCACTCTGTGAAGGCAGCGAGGGGGGTCTGCAAGCTATTTTCAAGATTTCAAAAAGCCCAAAGGAAATCATGCATTTACCTCAATGAGGTTCCCAGACTAAATAAAACATTAAGTTTATTTGCTTTGGGCTGGAGTCATATCAACCCAGCGTGGTAACGGTGGTTATCTGGACTGATCAGAAGCACTAATTGGCAGTTGCATGTCTTTGATGAATAAAACTCAAAGAAACAAATTATTATTCAATAACTGTAGTTTGTTGGGTAGATAAAAGCTTTCAAAACATGGAAGCCCTTGAGGAAAGAACTAAAAAGGGTCTTTCGTGGTGAAAGGGGTGGGGACCTCTGATCTACGCAAATGGCATATTTTCGTTAAAGCAAAGCACACACATTTTTCCATGGGCCTTTGATGCCAGATTTCTCATTAGCGAATTTGACTTCACAGCATTCCTACGAATAATACATTGTTCATGCCAGCTTCTCCCAAAGTGTAATTCGCCAAACCCAGCTAATAAGCGCTCCTTGGGAGTTCACGGGAAAAGGTCTGTGATCAAAAAACTTTTGGAAAAAAATAGCTAAGCAAAATTAAACCATTTATTATGGGATTTTTCAGAGCCCTTAATAGGTAATGGAGACTCCCCAAGAGGGAGATGAGGGTGTGGTCCATTTTTTGAGGCACATTCTCAAGTAACAAGTGTTCCACAGAGCACACTTTGGAACACTTGAGTTTATGATGACAAAGGTGACAGCCATAGGGACGGGCAAAAATAAAGAGGAGAAAGATGGATGAAGAGATAGCGGAGGGGCGGAAGGCGATGAGGCGGGCCCGGGGGTGGGGTGGGGCTGCAGAAAGGCAGTGGTGCCAGCACTTCTGGAAACCAACACTTTGCTCTCTTCCTGTCCCCTTGCAGAATGGAGAGGGGGAGAGGTACAGAGCAGGTGTGCCTGACAGGCCGTGTTATCCCAGGACCCTGGATCCACAAGGAAGAGCTCAAGTGACTTGGGAAAGCTTCACTTAATTTGATCTCCAGCCCTCCTTGTGTCATCTCCTGTGAAAACAGCAGGAAGTCGGGAATTTATGAGAAGGGTGTCAACACGTTTTAGTGAAACCCACTTAATAAGGTCCTACCTAACTCCTCATTTCTTTAGACCCTCGGAGTCCCTCTTCCTTCCTCTCAGGCCACCCCAGCACCAACACGTCAACCCCCACAAAGCCGCTTCTTGGCTTACCAGCAGCACAAATGACAGGATTCTCAGTGTGGGGCTATGGTTATGGCTGTGTGACATGTCCAGATGCAACAAGAAAAATTAAGTGACACATCCAGATGTTTCCCCACACCATTCCAAATGTGAAGAATCTGGAATAACGCAGAGAAGGCCAGTATGGAAGGGGCGGGGGGATGTGGCCTTGTGAGGGCTTCTCCAGGCCGATGCACAGACATGGGGCCGAGTTTGCTTTCTTTCGCCAAGAGAGAAAAGGTGCTCCTAATCAGGAGAGGAGACAGCGCCTGCAGGCAGTGGCGTGGGGAAGGAACAGAGGAGGAAGGAAAAAGGAAAAGGACTTATATTCAGCTCCCACAATAATGCCAGGCTCTTCTACCCATATTCTTTCATTTCATCCTCATCTACCCAGTAAAGTAGATCTATTATCTTCACTTTACAGATGAGAAAACCAAGGCTCAGAAAGGCTGTGGATAATAAGTGATCTGTGTGGCCCCAAGTTCCACAGGCTGCCCCTCTGCTGTGTCATCTCCAGGAATTCAGGAGACCCAACTTGGTTTAAGCAAAGTGGTTGCCCAGTCAAGAATCCTGTGAGAAGACTCTGGAAGATACAGCTGAAAAACTGAGGAGGGCAGTTTCAGGAGGAAGCAGAGAGGTTCATCTGGGGTCCTGGCTTCCCCAGGGTCAGAGGCAGAGGGTGCAAGGCAGTGACAGAACCAGCTGACCCCAAGGGGCTGGCCAGAGAAGAGACCAGGGGTCATCAGGGTTGTGACATTTGAACCAGCACAGGCTCCTCAGCCAGGACATGTTTAATGAATTCTTAAAACTACGATTGGAAATGATTTAAAAATTTCATCAGAAGGAATCTAGAAATGATTCCCCCTACTTCTTTTTATTTGTGTAGAACTTTGAACTTTGTATGGCAATTTCACATCTATGTTCTCATCTTATTCATGTTAACAGTCCTGGGAAGTGGGGGGCGGGGTAAGTAAGGTTTTATGTTCCCACCTGACAGTTAAGGAGATTGGGGCTCACAGAAGCAGGGAAAGGCATCTTTCATGCCTGACCACTGGGGCTGACAGAATTCCTTACTTATCCACGCTTCTCAATACAGTACAATATCTAATCTAGAAACACCTCTGAAATGAGCCATTTAACGACTGGATTGTCAGGCCCAGTTAACATCTGTGGCGGAACTAGAAGTCCAGTCTCCCGGCACCAGAGTCATGGTTTCTCCCCCTCCGGCCATCCTATTTGTAGACTGAACATCAAAAGTCACCTTCCACAGATTTCACAGGCTTTACACACCAAAATGGCATCCTGTCTCTGGAAACACTCTCTGGTGTACTAAGAGATGGTCACCCAGAGTCACATCCACCAGGATTCGGTGACTTCATGCGTAAGCTATCTTCAGCTCAGGCAGTGTCTGGAATTTACCCAGAGGTCTTCTGGAACCACAAGCAGATGACTGTTTAGAAAATCGACCCCGGCATTAACGGTAAATTTAACGCCAGCTCTTCTTCCCAGTGACCTCATTTGTTGAGTCAGACTTAATTCTATCACAATCCTCTCAGCTCAAGGATCCCAGTCACTGGATGGCGCGTCTCTGAGGCATTCTCAGACTGAGCACAGCACTTGATCGCCTTAAGGGATGGGAAAAAATTCTGTCAATCAACAGTTGCTGGGTTTCAATGATGTGCTAGTGTGGCTGCCTTTTTCTCTACACGGTGAATTCAACCAGGTACTTTTGAAGGCAGACATTAATTCCTCATTAATTTTCAGTGAGTGCTGTCATCAAATGTTAGTAGGGGTGAGTGAAACTGAAATATTATTCTGAGGAGAAATCATCGTAACATCTCTGATAGGGACAAGCAGCCAATTGAGGACAGTTGAATGGAGGGGCTGGCTGTCTGCTTGTTATTGACGCGGCTTCCATTCCGCGGGAATAGAAACGAGCTGATTATGAAGTTCATTATTATGTTACTTCGATGACAGAGACAAGGGCATTTTAAGACAGGAGAATAGAGAGTTATAGAGTTATCAAGTCACTGGTTAAGATAAGGAAAAAAGAAACAAGGAGATAAGTTAAAATAATCGCTTCGGAGCCCAAATCAGGTAAACAATTCTTTTTAATTAAGAAAGAAATTTAAAGCGCGAAAGAAGAGAAAAGGGGCTTAAAGACAATTTCTGTCAGTGTGAGGTATTTTCAGGAAAGAATTAGGGCAACCAAGGATTATTATTTTCTTAAGCTTTTGATTGAAATCTCAGACTTTCATCCGTTCTGAAGTCAGAATATCAAGAGACAGTGGCTCGACCTCCGGTGAGGAGAAACGAAAGGCCCAAAATAACCCGGGGCTGATGAAATTCCAGGGCGAAGTCAGTGGGAAAGAGATGGCGGTTCAGCCAGTCCTTGCAAGAAGCCCATTTTTTCCTACCTAGCTTCGTGTGCCAGCCACACAGCACATCAGATAATTTCCCACCTCCGCACTTTCCTTCTTGGGTTTTCTCCATCAGGGCTGCCCTCTCCGGGGGTTAACTCGAAACTTCACTCCTGCAGGCACACGTTTCACCCTCCTTCAGACAGCTGTGGGGCTTGCTGTCTAATGGCCACGTCCTCCTCTTCCTGGCAGGAGAGCGGACTCCTCCGGGCAGAGTCCTTTCTTGTCCTTTCCGACAAACCCACACCCAGGGCTGATGGGCTTGGCTTTTGAACCTGACAGGTAGTTTAGCTCCCTGCCGGGTAAAATGAATTCAGTGAAGTCTCCAGCATTTAAAAAAATATCTATTTCTCTTTTACCGTTGGGCAAAAAAAAATCTCTTGGCTGTGTAGACGTGCTCTAGTCAGTCCACACCATGGAGTATTACACACTGTTAAAAAGAACGAGTGAGAACTCTTATCTCCCCAAGCAGAGGGGTTTTCATTATGTATTTATTGTTCAGGGAGCAAAACAAGTGGCAGAGAATCGCATCTAGTATGATCCAACTTTTGTAAGATAATTAGTGACAAAAAAAGGGTTGACTCCCTTTTCGTGTGAATATGTTTGAACGCACAAGGAGAAAAGGACAAGTTTTCAATAGTGTTGCCTTGGGCCATAGGCATAGGTTAAGGGACAGAAGCGATGTAAGAAAATACGTTTTGAAGAAAGAGCTTATAAACAAGCACAAATGTGTATGCATTAGGGTAGCCATTACAGGTTCTCCTATAAGAGAAAAACGAAAAATAAAAACAACTCAAAGTTCAACCTTAGAGTTTTAGTTAAAGTCATTGTGGTACAAACACACCTTGTGATCCACAACATAGACGACGACAGAGGGAGGTGGGCTAGGAGCTTTGAGCTGAGGAAGAGGAGGCCCGTGTGTTGGGGAGGAGGTGCAGGTCCCCCATCCCCTCCGTGCTTCCGCTGGCCTCCTCTCTTCCCTCTCCCTCCTTCCCGTCCTCTTTCCCTTCTTCCTCACTTTTCTGTCTCCCCTCCCTCACCTCTTCTCCATCTTTCTCTCTCTTCTTTCCTCTCCCTCCTCTTTCTCCAGGAAACTTTGCCGGGGCTGTGGTATGCCCAGGGCCTGGCGCAGGGCCAGAGAGCCAGTGAGCTTCTAGACTGGGTCTTCTTCCTCCTTCTGTTTCTCCCAGGATCTGGGGAGATACGTGACTTATCCAAGGACACAAAATGTGTCACCTCCTCCCCCACCCCCCAAAAAGGCCTAGGACCCGATTCCCCCAACTCCAAGCGGAGTCTTTCTCTGCTGCATCAAGCGGCTGAAAGAAACGACTGTGGACAGGTTTTTTTTACTGCTCTGCAACCCCTGCGCGGGAAGCCGAGCGAGCTGATGGCCGTGTTCACCTGTCTCATACGGGAGGTGCCGCGAGCTCGCGCATCCGGGGAGCCTCTTACTGCGCGGCCACGCCCTGAACCGAGTCTCCCCTTTCCCGGAGCTGCCCGCTGATCCAGAGGCAGGTGGGAGGCCCGCTGGCGCCCGACGGCTGGGGATCCCTTAGTGCTGTTCCTCTGCTTCAGAAACGGCTCTTTCCAAGTTAGCTTTATTCTCCCTTTACCGTCCGCTGGGCGCCTGGGGCCGGCGCGCTCCCTGCCTCTAGGCCTCCCTCGCGTCTCCATTCGAGGCATCTCCATTTGAGGCATGCAGAGAGGGGCGCGGGCCACCCAACAAGCCCTGCTCCCCACCCACCTTGGTCTCTGCAGGTGAGAGCTCCAAGGGGCTGCGGAGAGTCCCCGCGAAAGCGCAGGCCCACAGCCTTGCGCAGGCGCGGAGCGCTCCCGGGTACAGGCCGGGTCTCCCGGGTCCTGTTCGCTGTGATCTGCTTGCTCCCTGCCCCTCAACGCCTCAGGCTCTCAGTCTCAGCGCAGGTCCCCCCTTCTGTCTACTTGCACAAGCCAGAAACTCAGGGCCCAGTCTTGACAATTCCTTCTCCTTCATCCCCACCTGAATTAATCGCCACACCCTGTCAATCTCCTCCCTTAAATGTCCCGCGAGCCCCTCCGGGTCCCACCTTCCTGTCCAAGGTGCTCTCATCACCTGGCTGGACCACTGCGCCCCTCTTCACTTTGCCTCCCCACAGACCAACTGGATGGGGATGTCTGGAGGTGAGGCCCGGGCTGAGTTCTTCTCAAACCTCTCTGTGCTTCCAGTGCATCTGGGGCTGCAGACTCTGGGGACACGCCATTCTCCGAGCATCTGGGGCTGCAAACTCCAGCTCCCGGCCATTCTCTGAACAGCAGCCAAGATAATTCTTCTGAAGCACAAATTCGATCATCACTCCCCTCTTTAAAACCTGTCAAAGGCTTCCCAGATGGCTCCTCTGATCAAGACGACCCCTCCCACACACAAGGGACGGCCTTTGCCCACCTTCTCAGCTGCCCTTCTTCCCAGGGCTGCCTGCTCTTGGAGGCATCCCCTCACCCTGGCCTCCCTCCAGCCCTTCTCATCCTTCATACTCCCTTCCGCCAGAGTCAGCACGCGTTCCTCCCCTTCTGGGAACATGTCCCTTGCGCATCCCATCCTCTCCTCCTTCCCAGATATCAGACAAGCTCCCAGGGGACTGTTTTCTCTTCTTTCTTCAAACTTCTTTGTTTGCAATTACGCATTTGTGAACATGATTATTTGATTAATGCCTCTCTTCCCCCCCATGAAGGCAGAACTATGTCTGAATTCGGCATTGTCATACGCAGGCTAATCATTCAGGAATATTTGTTGAATTGAATGTCTAGATAATTACAACACATGTTCAGATGAGGAGAGTGATGGCAGACACAGGATTGGGAAGATCACAACCCCAGACTCAGGATTCCGGGAGAGGTTCCTGAAGGAGGAGGCATCTTCTTGGAGGGCCAAGGACTAACGGGGCTTTTGCGGCCTCCGGGGTGGAGGTGGCGTGCTCTGCAGGGAGAGGGTGCGGAGGCTGGGTGGATGGACCCCTGAGCAATCCACCGGAAACGGCAAATGCGGGCTAAGACTGGCAAGATGAGCTGTGACCTTGAGCTCCAAGCTAAGGAGCTTGGGCTCGACCCTGTGGCCCCAGAGACTCCTTGAACACTAATTTTAGCCTAGAGGGACCCTCACTGGTATTTCCGGCATTAGTGCAGTATACAAGCCTGTTGTCACTGGCAGGGATCTGAGCTCATTCAAGCCCAGCCCCTTCATTTGGCAGGTGAGAAAGCTGAGGCCCAGAGAGGGAGAGTGATTTCCTCAAGGTCACGTAGCTGACTCCTGGTGTAGTGCTCTTTCCAAAAGAAGAGAAGGTTCATCTCAATCAGCTGTCAGTCTAATTTTAGCCCCTCATTATTCTTTCTCTTTTTTCCTCCCACCAGCCAATCTCTTTGCCCATTATTAGAAAATTTGTTTATTCACATGGGTCCTGCTGTGCTGGCCACAGCTGCTTTGAAGCCCTGGCTTCTGAGCCTGACTCTGCCACTTAAATACAGTGGGGCCTTGGGTCAGGCCTAAGGTCCCTTTCCTCTTGTGGACCTCAGTTTCCAGTCTGCACTGCTAACCCCAGCCTTCCCAGAGAGCCATGTAGGGAAAGCTTTCTGCCAGCCTACTGATAATGCAAATGAATGTGCAAAAGCCCTGTGGCACCCTGGGGCTAATAACTACATCCAGCTAGTTAGGCCCAGAAAGGGCCATGGAGATACTTGTGGAGACCCTGACAGTAACTCCTGGTGGGCCTAGCTGGCTGTTTCTAACATTGTTTTTAACGCCTGCCCTCAACTACTGCAAAGAGGCAAATGGAAGTGTCAGGCATCAAATAGAACTCTGTGCAGAATGAGGCTCTGAGGGAGCCATGGGGGGCCCCAGCATGCCCCAGGATCAAAGAAGAATAGAGGAAATAGCCCCAAACTAAAGCCAGTCATTGTTCCTGTCTTAAACCCATTACATCATATTGTCCCCAAAGACTGACTCAGTTCCTCCTTCAAGGACTTGTAAATCATTCTTTTTTCTGAAAACTGTTACTCTACAAATGAAGGAATCCCCATAGCAACCATTTTATGTCCTTGGAGCCTCAAGAAGGAAGTACAGGGAGAGCTCTCTGCATCTTCCCAGGGTCTGAGGCCTCTCGTTTACCTAAGTCTGAGAGACAAAGAAATCGGCCTCAGCTTCAGATTCAGGTGAGGGAGAAGCTAAAGGAGCATCTGAAGGGAAACCATAAGCAGGGATGTCAGCGTCAGAGCAAATTCGCAGGCCTCTGAGGAAGCGTGGGCAGCACAGAGGAGGGCTGGGCCAGTCCGGAGGTCTGCGGGCCGGACAGCCACGCCATCTGCTCTCCTCGGCCAGTGGCTGGGCCTTGGCTGTGGCCCAGGCTGCTCTGGGGAGACCTCCTTCCCTCCACATTCCTCCTTTTTCGCCTCCCTTTTTTCCCTTGTGTCAGAAAGCATGTCCTTTCCTCCTTGACAGAATGGGAAAAGAATTAGAAAAACCACCTCGGGTCAGTCTGGGCCTCTAACACGCATTTCAGAGGGCAGAACCCAGGCTGGGCGCCCTCCTTGCAGGCCGGCAGGAATGTCTGGGTCTGCTGGTCCCAGTCGTGGGGGGGTGCATGTGTGCTTGTGCTCCCATGGCAGTGGTGACTGCCTAGAAGCTTCTGGGTCTCTGCAGAGCAGACTCTCTCTTCCCCACTCCCATGGCTGCTCCTCTTCACCCTCCGGTCCATAGAGGGTTCTGCTGGACTGAACTGGGACAAACACCTATTAGTAGCTTCAGGGATGTATATGGGGCCCCTGCCAGGCAAGTGGCCAAGGTGGGCTTCCCTTCTGACACCCCCAGGCCCACCCTGGACCTCCGAGGCACAGAGAGAAAAAGGCCTGGGGAGTGGGAGGGCCGGGCCTCGCCCCATTGGAGACCACAGTGCTTCTCCACGGCCTGGGGCTCTCTCCTGCCTCCTGGGTCCTGGGATGCTTCTGTCTGTCTGTCTGTCTCTCCCATTTGGCATAAAGCCTTCAGCTGCCCGCTGTGTCCACACCATCCACCTCAGTGTCCTGTTCAGGCCTGCCCTACTCACCATGTCCAGAACCCCAGAACCTTCTCTCTCCTCACTCTGGAACAGTCACACCCCTTTGCTTCAGAGCTTTGCATTAGGGATGCAGTGAAACAGAACGACGTGCTGACAGGCTGTTTGGGACGTGGGCCTCCGGCCCTGACTCCCACCCTCTCCGGGCTTCCCTCTCACAGCACCGGGGCCACCACCTGCGCCTTAGCCAGCACCAGCTGTTTCCCTCTCCCCCCAGGACAGACCCTCACCCACACATGGGTGGTCCACCGGAGGCGGGTGACTGGTGTTGCCCACCCCTGGGGACTCGGGAGGAGAGCAGGAGGCAGAGGAATCATGACCATCCCCAGGGGAGGGATAAAACCCAGGAACTCCCTCTACGTGTTTCCCACCAGGACCACCCAGAGCTCTGGGCAGCAGCCCCTAGAGGGTCTCGGCTGATGGCTGCTCCCTGTGGGTGCACACTGTCAGCAGCAGGTGAGGGGGACTCTGCTCTGGGTGCTCATCAGGTGCGCCTGGTCTGGGAGTGGGTTCCTCTGGCATGCACGGTGGTTCACTGCTCATCATCCCGAAGAAAAAGAAAAACGAGACACCTTCACTCCCCCTCCACATTTTAAGGAAAATGATTCTGTGAAGGACCTCCCCTCTGCCTCCAGTCAAGTGCTGTGATCAGCGCCCCTTCTCCCCGGTCTTCTCCAGCATCCCTCCTGGCACTCCTGCATCCCCATTTCCTTGGCACCGGCTCTGTACTGCAGCCCGGGGTTCGCGCTGGGAGAGATGGGGAAGATAAGATCGTCCTCAGGTCTGAGCACCTATTGCCGGGAAAGCAAGGAGCCCCTGGGGAGGCTGTCCCTCCATGTCCAGGTGGGAGCGTGGTGTCTGCCGCCCCGCTCCTGCTGTTGGGGCTGCCTTCATTTCCCGGATTGGGGTTAACAGTAAGGCTTTTCAGCTGCTGGATGTCCTCCGGGCCAAGTTAGACCCTGGGTTATGATATAAATAGCTGATCATACGTGTCACCCATAATATTATTTATTAATTCTTACTATTATTATTAATTCCCTCAGGGTGAGCACAGCTCTCGCCCTGGCGGTAAGCTACCTCCCCCACTAGACTGAACATTATTTGAAGCCCCGCCCCCCCCACCATCACCACCAGAGCGCCTTAGGAACGCCGGGGATTGGCCCCAGGCCTGGCAGAGAGTAGGTTCCCAGTGGAACTGACCCGATGGGCAGAGGTAACCCAGAGATGAGGAGCAGGGCTGGGCCTGGAGGCACCAGGGGGCAGATGCTGGCCCTGCCACTTCCCACCTGGGTAGTCTCCATCCTGAGCTCATCTGTTGAAGAGGAATAATAATGCCCACCTTGTGGGATGGCTATGAGGATCACAGACAGTGTATGTAAAACCGGAAAGAAAAATGACAAGGGTCCCTCTCAGAAAGGGTTTTCTAGAGAAGCTCATAGGTATGGAGTGGAAATTTCCAAGGGAGAGGTTCTTCAGTCAACAAACATTTTGTAAGCACCTCTGTGCTGGGTGCTGGGGTGTCCAGGAGTGCCTGAGAACAAGAGAACAGGACAGAGGGGCTGGGATGGAGGGCAGCAGAAATGGGTGGGCATGAGCCGGGCAGGCAGAATCCAGAGGGGCAGGACAGGGAGCCAAGGGTGTGGCTGCTCAGCCAGCGTTCGCTCCGACCCAGGCACTAGGGAGTCATAGAGGGCAGCATCTCCTCTCAAGGTGGAGATGAAGTTGGGGCAGAAGGGCCACATGGAGATTCACCAATGGGCTGAGCCTGGGAGGATGTTCAGCCGCTACGTCTGCCAGAGTGGTGGCTTTGGCTTAAAGCTATGGAGGGTAGTTCTAAGGCTTAGACGGGAAAGACTCCCTCTCAGCACCCAGGGAGATGCAGGGGAGTGGAGCCAAGGGCTGGGGCATGCACATGGCGGCAGGAAGGGGGGACAAGCTTGACCTGGCATTGTCAGGTCCAGGAAGGCTGGCAGGCATGGGACTTTCACTTGAGTACGAGCCTCTTCTGGGGTATAAATTCGTGATATGACCCACCCACAGAGTGAGCCTGGAGGGCTTTTTCTTCTTCCAAATGAGGGGAAGTCATAGCTTCAATGATCAACTTCTACATTGACCCTAAACTCCTTTGTAAAAAGATGACATGCTACAATTCAGGAGTCCATTAATGGATGAATGGATAAACCAAATACGGAATATCCACACGAGGGAACATTCCTCAGCCACTAAAAGGAATGAAGTGCTGATACCTGCTACGACGTAGATGAATCTTGAAAATCTTATGCTAAATGAAATAAGCCTGACACTGAAGGGCACATATTATGTGATTCCCTGTTTGTGAAATGTCTAGAATAGGCAAATCCACAGAGACAGAAAGCAGGTGGTGCGTGCCAAGAGCTGCAGGGAGAGGGGAGCGGAAGTGATGCTCCATGGGTTCAGGGTTTTCATTGAGGGTGAGGAAAATATTTTGAGACTTGATATAAGTGGTAGTTGTACAACATTGTGAATGTACTAAATGCCACTGAATTGTAAACTTTAAAATGGTCAATTTTTTGATTTTATGTTACATGAATTTTAACTCAATGTTTTAAAAAGCTTGCAGGTGAAAGAAGAGAAACGAAACACAGTCACGGATGCTCTGATGCAGTCGGGTCCCACTTCAGGAGGGAAGGCTTACTCCCCAGCTGCTGGGAGGCTGCCCACTGACAGGCTCGGTTGTCACCCCGCACAGGGCACCTCACCCCAGTCACACCCCTCCCCAGGTGGTCACAGCCCATGCCTGACTGATGTGAGGGTATAAAGGCCCAGCCCCCTTTGCAGGTCTGGGGGGTCACCAGCTGCAGAGCACCCAAAGGACCTGAGCCCTTTCGGAGACTGACCACAGCTCCATTCCTCCCTCTGCCCAGCATGCCCTCCTCCCACCTCTTCCCTTCCCACGTGGATCCCAAGTAAGAAAGCCCCTCGCTCTCACCTCCATCTGAGTCGGCTTCCCGGGACCCGTGCAATAGAATCCCAAATGTGAAAGCTTTACATTCCCGTGCAGAGCAGGGGACAATCATCTGGACCACTTGGGGACACGAACTCTTTGTCGTCACATAGGACAGACTGAGGGACTGGGATGTTTCTGTTTTTCCCATCTGAGGAACAGGCTTGCAGACCGGGCCCTGTCGTGGCATCTTGGTTTCACAGTTGCTTTGGGACCCCTGCCAGGACAGGGCCTCTGGCTAGCAGAACTTTGGAAAGACATTCGTTTACCCAACCGCCCTGATCCCCTACGTTCCTCGTTTCCAAGCCTTTTAAAAATAGAAGTGTGAAAACCATTTAATTGCCAAGAAGCCGTGGGGTCTGTGCTTTTGTGGCCACGGTCAAGTTGGAAAGCAGCCTTGAGATGTAGGAGGAAAACAAGTCCCTGTTTTTCTCCCTCGCCTGTGACTCAGACACCCTCCGGGAACGTCATCCTGTGCCAGGCCCAGAGTCACGTGCTGGGCAGCAGTCACTGGACAGGCTGCGTTTGTGCTATAATTACACAGGGCGGTGGAGGTTTCTGGAGCAGCTTCCCCTTCCACCCTGGCCTTTCCTTCCAGCCCTGGGCTGTGATCAGAGGGGATTATTGCCCGGTAGATGAGGTAGAGGTGGCAGGTGGGGAGGCTGGGTCCTGGGAACTCAGGCAAGAAATGAAGTCACAACCTCAACATTTCTGCCACTTATCTTCCAAAAGAAAATATCAGAGCCGCCTATTTCCACAGGTCCGAGCAGCTTCCTTTCAAAAGCATTTTAAGAGCCTGGGATAAAGCAGGATAATGTATCAGGAATTTACTTAAATGTAGCAATCTCGAAGATGTGATATTTTGCAGAATCGGGGCTGACGTCTACTTTGGTGGAAATTATGAGGGCAGAGTCGGCCCAGCAAATGATGGTGTAAACAAGATGTCATTGCACAGAGAAGGAGCAGACTTTTCCAGAACTATAAAAATCTTCCATTTCCATATAGGAACTGATAAGCTAATGATAAACCATTTTCCTGTCTTCATTAAAGATCCCAAAGGAGTTTTCCGGCTTGGAATTTATCTCTCTTAAATTCTACATGCGCTTGAAGCAATAAAACTGTTTTGTTTAAGTGATGTAATTCAGGGCCTGGCCCCGTGCCTGAGTGGTTAAGATCACATGCTCCGCTTCGGCGGACCGGGTTTCGCCGGTTCGGATCCTGGGCACAGACGTGGCACCGCTCATCAGGCCATGCTGAGGCAGCATCCCACATGCTGCCACAACTGGAAGGATCCACAACTAAAATATGCAACTATGTAGTGGGGGGATTTGGGGAGAAAAAGAAGAAGGGGGGAAAAAAAAGAAAATTGGCAACAAATGTTAGCTCAGGTGGCAATCAAAAATAAAAGATAGAATTCAGATTTCATTTTACTAATTTGGTGAGGCTTCCACCACTTAATTAAGATAGTAGCTGGCAAAACGCTATACCAATTATTGAAAGTATTAATACTTTGACTATTTTGAAAATAACATAAATGACATTATTTTAGATAAGGGCTTGGGTCAATTTTGTGGACGAAATGCAATCATGACACTGGCTCTGCGTCCTTGGCCATATATCTGGGGGGTCACGCTTGGTGACGTTGCCCGCGTCAGGTCGGGCACACAAGGAGATTGCGCCTGGCTCCTTCTCAAGGATAAATTACCATGTCTGCCAGGAGGATGTTGTGGAGACCAAATGAGCTCTCCTTTCTGACACCATCCCTCTGCGAGTTTGGACCTGACTGTCCTCAGGACGGGGGCTAGAAACTGCTTGGATCTCTGCTCCTTTTCCCTGGACTTGTAATTTGGAAATATATAGTCTTTTTCCTCCTCTCTCCACGGTTCCTCCTGGAAGCCTCCGGGCTGAGCTGACATGTGCACACCTTGAAAATGCCTTCCCCCTTACTGTGTAGTTCTCATTAGGGAAATGTACTCAGGTTTTTCACCCTTGGCTTTGAAAAAAAAAAATCAGAAAGTTTCTGATGTGAGGAAACACTGAGCAGTTTTCCTGGTGACTTTTTGAGAAACAGCCTCTTCCAGTGGTATAGTGTCAGGATGTGTGACCTGTGCAGCCACACAGGGCCCCGTGCTCAGAGGGTCCCATGCTTGGCTTAACGCTCTGCTGTCCCATGGATGAATCTTGAAGACATTATGCTCAATGGAATAAGGCAGGCACAAAAGGACAAAAACGGCATGATTCCACTCACATGAGGTACATAAAGCAGTCAAATTCATAGAGACACAAAGTAACATGGGGGCTTCCAGGGGCTGGGGGCACAGGGAGTGGGGAGCTGTTTAATGAGTACAGAGTTTCAGCTTAGGAAGACGGAAAAGCTCTGAAGATGGATGATGGTGACGGTCGCACAACGTGAATGTACTTAATGCCACTGAACTGCACACTCAAAAAGGATAAACTGGGGGGCGAGCCTCGTGGCCTAGTGGTTAAGTTCAGTGTGCTCTGCTTTGGCAGCCTGGGTTCAGTTGCTGGGCACGGACCTACACCACTCATCATCGGCCATGCTGTGGCAGCAACCAAGATACAAAATAGAGGAAGACTGGCACAGATGTTAGCTCAGGTTCAATCTTCCTCAACAAAAAAGAAAAAAAGAAAAGGATTAAACTGGCAAATTTTATGTTATATATATT
This sequence comes from Equus przewalskii, assembly GCF_037783145.1. Taxonomy (NCBI): domain Eukaryota; kingdom Metazoa; phylum Chordata; class Mammalia; order Perissodactyla; family Equidae; genus Equus; species Equus przewalskii. The sequence continues at coordinate 134,312,092 of NC_091831.1, forward strand.
TTTACCACAATAAAAACAAAACCAGAATTCTGCTGCTGCTGTCGTGAAACTGTGAATTTTTTAACAAGGGGACCCACGTTTTCATTTTGCACTGGGCCTCATAAATTATGTAGCCAGAACTGAGCAGTGCTTCTGGAACCTTAATGGATACAAATCACCCAGGTACACCTTCTGAGTCACTATCTGGGTGGGGCCCAGGAGTCTGCATTGCTAACAGGCTCCCAGGAGCTGCTGAGGCTGCTGTTTGTGGACCACACTTTGTAGCAAGGATGTAGAGCAGTGAGATCTGGTTCAGATCCCAGGAGAGTTCCCAGCACAATTCCCAAGGAGCTCTGTCTCCTTTGAGGAGGGCATGACTTTCACGGTCCTTCACCTGGCCACAGGATGCACTGAAATTTGAGCCAAACCTTTTGCTGCTCCCCCTGCATTAAGCAGTAAACTCACCAGGTCTTCTTGTTGTCCAGGGCCCCTTTTCTGGCTTGGTTAATGGTATCCCTGTTATGATTCCATCTCAAATCCACTTCTTTTGCTGCCTCCGGCAAAACAGGAAACTGACCCCAAAGACAAGTCACGATGCCACGTCTGCCACGTCGGCCACAGCAAACTCTTGCACTTCCTTGCATCTTTTGCAGGCTCCTCACCCTCATAAATCAGGCCTCCGGATACATCCACAGTCCTGGGGCTTGGCTGGGACTAATGCCTCTTACCCTGCTTTCTAACACTCCTCTCCATCTTTGGGACATTGAGGCTCCCTCCAGGGCCACTGTCTGGGGCTTTGTTCCCTAGAGCCTCCAATTAGCACTGTCTGTTGTCTGTGCCCCTCAAACCCTGAACCCAGCATGGTGAAGCTTAGAGGTCTTCCAGGGTTTCTCCCTCTGTCCCCGTAACTTCCTAGAGTGCTTATGTAAACAAAACACTGCACAACAGTAAAAACAATCATAGCTCACTGTGGCAGTTGTTGATTCATTGTCTCTCAGCTTCAAATTCACCCTTTTTGCCTGCTCTGTGAAATTGAATCTGGTCCTTTTAAATATTTTTCCTCTGGCAGCCGGCACTGAAGCTTTCAGTAGAGGGCACCGGAGAACAGGGCAGGAGGACAGGGTCTGGTGCTGCTGTGCTCACCTGCAGGCTCCTGCAGCCAGTGTCAGCAGCCTCACCAGGTCCAGCTTCTGCTTCTGCAGCCTGGGCAGCGTATCCAGTGCAGGGCTCCAGCAGGGCACGACAGCCCACAGCACCCAGGAGCATCAGCAAACCCCGCCTCCAACCGCCAGAGTGAGACACCTTCCTGAACAGCTTTCCCCAGCACCCTGGATGGCACATCTCCAGCAAGTTCCATAGGACAGATTTCCAGCAAGTTCCACAGTGACTTCTCTGCTATCCAGCGAGCCCAGCTGTGCCGTCCACTACAGGGTCTGGCCCTTGGGCCTGGTGTGGGGGCTCTTCTGTGGGCGCGTTCTGTCCACCAGCAGGTTACTGACTGCTCCTTCATCTGCTCCTCCTGTATTCTCCAGTGTTCCTCCAACCCTCTGTTATAGTTGGGAAGTCTTCATGTTAGACTTTCCAGGTTCAAATTCCTGTGGGGTTTCCTCTCCAGATTGGACCCAGACTGATAGACTCACATGCTAACATTTATATAGCACTGACTATGTATTAGGCATGGTTTTAAGCAATGTATATTTAAGATATATATTCATTTATCCCTCAAATGCCATAGGTACTCTTATCGTCCCATTTTACAAGTGGAGAAACTGAGGTGCAGAGAGGTTAAGGTTGGCATGTGCTGCCGTTTTCAGGGCCCACTCTTCCTGGTGTCAGCTGTGTTCATGCCGAGAGCTGGGTGGGCTCTGGTTCTATTATGTGAAGCACTGATGAACCCTCGTCCTGTCCCTGCGTGCCGTCATGGTGCCAGGCCCGTCAGAGGTCTCCATAACCATTCGTTACTGTTAGCATCACTTGCTCTGTGGCGATCAGAAGGGAGGCTGGGCCACACCCCAAGCAGTTTCCCTCCGTGGCCACAAGCCAGCAGAGGAGAGGTGGGCCTTGGTGGAGGGGGCCGGCAACCTCAAAGGTTCCTCCTACCTCAGGATTTCATGAGTCGTTGAAGTCACAAGGGTTTGCACGCTGGTTTAATGGAAGGCATTTTGGGGGGCTTTCCATAAAGTGATCCCTGCCCTACTTCTGCTATCAAGACCATGAAGAACTGGTGTCAGCTTACCAGTATGTGCCACAGTGATGGCCCTGGACAGCAGGACCACCAGCGACAGGGAGGGTCTCCAGGCGGCACTGCCATGAGGGGAGCCGCAGCTGAGCCTCACCCTGGGCTCAGGGCACTGCTGCGTCTGACGAATCTGTGGATTCAATACCATTGAGTCCTCTGGGACTTCATGCCATCCCTGTTTCGTGTGAGGAAGGAAGGAAGGAATAAGAAGTGTGCCTGGGGTGAAGGTGCCTGGGAACAGAGAGGGGAGAAGCGGGGAGTGAAAGAAGAGTGTGGGGCCTATTCCCCCTCCCCCAGGAACTAGGTCTGTCCCCAGTGGAGACATCCACAAGGGTCTTTGTGGGGCACAGAGCACAAGTGGAGGCTCCAGGGTCGGGGCGAGAGGCGAGACCCGGACTGAGCACAGCATGGCCCTAGCCCAGGGCACTGAGGGAGGCCCTAAACTGTTTCAGCTACTCAAGGGTTTGGCTCTGAAACGGTGCAGGCCCTGGGGCAGCGCGGCACAGAGGCCACGGGGTGGGGACAGCATCAACACGCGGCCCCTGGGGGCTTCAGGGAAAGGACTGTTCCTGGGCCCAGGTGAGAGAGAGTCTGGAGGCTCCCGAGGGCCTGGGAGATATTCGTGGGCAGCCTCTGAGGTCCTGAGCTACGCAGAGGGAAATGGGATGAGCCCGGGCAATGAGAGCATTTATGCTGATTCAGCTTTACGGGGATGAATTTGCTGAATTGTACTGGGTTTGGTGAGGAGAACAGGGAGTCAGTGCTTAAGGAGGTGAGACTGTGGGGAAGCCAGACAGAGGCAGACGCCACCTGAAAGCAGGCCTGAGAATCACTTACAGAAGTTCCCAGAAAGGTTTCCCATTTGTTCCAGGTGCTTCCTGGGAAGAGAGCGGGGCAGGGCAGGAGAGGAGGCCGTGGTTCATTCTGTCAGCAAAGGCAGCAAAGAGCTCAGCGCGCTCTGGGTTTAGACTCCTGTCCAGGGGAGTCCGGGGTTATTGCTATTCCGTACCAGTGACTCTGGCCCAGTGGCAATCAGGACAGGATTTAGTGTTCCTCCAAAACCGGGTCAGCATCTGGAGGCCTAAGCAGAGAGGTCTGCTTTGAAGGCAACGGCACAGCTGCAATAATGTCTTCCACCCCCAGGAAAAATGGGGGCAGGTTAAGAGAGGGCCAGAAAGGAGCCCTGCCAAAGCGGGGCAGCTTAAAAAGTGATCCTCCAGCTCCTTCCTATTTTAGTAGTAGGAGAACTGATGGCCTCGGAACATGTAGTGAGGGACAGGAGCAGCAGCTTGGAAAATGCCCAATCTCTTCTTTTTTGCAAAGATGAATCTTGCCCACTTTACTCCTCTTTAGCTTTTTGGATGAACTCCACTCCTTTAAGCGTGCACCAGCCAGACGCGTGGGATGAGAAATTTGGGGGTGGGCATCAGGGTGTCATGGGGGAGGCCCTTTGGAAGCAAGCGTCTTTCTAAGAATGTTCTACCCAAGGACTAGATAAGCATAGACTAAATTTGTGAAAGATTCCCCTATCAGAAAGAATCCTCTAGGAGGTTCTTCATAAACACAATTCATCAATTTGGAGCTGTAGCTGTTGAATAATTATGGGAACAAAGATCACAACTTTTTGGGTAACAAGGCGGGTAATGTCTGGGTCGAGGCACGTGGGCTAGGTGGGCCTGGGGAGGGGTGTTGCTGGTTTCTCCTGTAAGCCTAGAGTAAAAAGAACATCCGTAAATTAGCCAAAGGAAACTAAATCCTTCCCACTGATAATTATTTTACAGGAGTCAAGAGGCAGTCTGCTCAAGGCCTGGCTGAGTGGACCCGCCCATGGAGAGCTGCCTCCTCCCCAGGCACAGCGCCCCCTCTCCGGGCCTCGATGCTGGGCAGGCCTCAGCAGCACTTTGCCCGTTCACGGCCACGGTTCCCGTCATCCTGGCCTGCAGCCCTCAACGCTCTCCATCTTGCCTGTTGCTTCTCAGCTTGTCACCTTTCACAAGCTCGTGTTCTGCAGTTCTGGCAAGCATTTCTGTGCGCAGAAGTGGAGGTGGTGGTGGTGGGTGTTACGGGCTGAATTGGTCCCCCTCAAATTCCTATGTTGAAGTACACAGTGTGGGCCTGTATTAGGAGACAGGGTCTTTGAAGAGATGATTAAGTTAAAATGAGGTCCTTGGGGTGGGCCCTAATCCAGTGACTAGTGACCTTCTAAGAAGGGGAGATTAGGACACAGACGTGCACGGAGGGAAGGCCCTGTGAGAGCGCAGGGAGAAGACGGGCCTCTGCAGGCCAGGGAAAGACGCCTCAAAGAAACCAACCCGCCAGCAGCTTGATTTTGGACTCCTGGACTGCAGAGTTGTGAGAGAAGAAATTTTTGTTGTTTGGCCACCCAGTCTGTGGTACTTGGTTATGGCAGCCGGAGCAGACTGAAACAGTGGAGGAGGGAAGAAAGTAGACATGGAAGAAGTTGCTAGAACCTCTGAGAAGGCCGGGGCTGAGGACACTAGGAGGGGGTGGCCTATAGAAAGAAGGCATGCTGCTGAGGGGTGGAGCTGGGGGTTGTCCGGCTGCCCGGGGGCAGGTCTGGGACCAGGACAAAGACCAGCGGGAATGCAAAGCAGGGATTCCGAGAGACTCACAGAGGGGAGGGCCGCTGGAGGGGCATGCCTGCCCTCTCCACCCACAAGGACACAGGACAGTATCCTGATATACTGACCCTCTATTCCAAACGGGGTCAACCTTATAACTACCAGGAACATGAAGGCACAGCCAAAAGTACATGAGACCCATTTCCTGAGATGTGAGACACAAGCCAAGGTTCTGTTTGTTCTCTGACAATGTAAACATTGCACATTTTTATTGAGAGAAAATAAAAAGCAAAGAATCCACATGAGTGTCTCCAGAGGGACTCCTACCCCTGCCATGTCCGAGGAATCTGGCCTTCGCCGGCGTTTCGGCCCTGCCAGCCCTCAGGTGGCCGCCCAGGAGGACGGCCATGTCCAGGGGTGCATTAGGACCTGGTGAGCTCTGAGTGCTTTCATTTTCGTGGGCCCTTTTCTCCATCAAAACAATACTCAAAGTTATATTTCATGACTGTGTTGGTATAAAGATGAATATGTTAATATTGTATATTAAAACATTTTCTTCGACCTAAAAGTTTATTTCTTCCCTCTGATTTTAAAAGAAATTGAAACATTCCTGTGGGCCTCTTCAGGATGGTGGGCCTGGGCGCTGAGCCCACCAGGCCTCATGGGTGAGTTGGCCCTGCTCCTGGTTTGAGGGGCCCTGGAGCCCAGAGGCCACACCGGCTGGGCAGAAGGGTTAGGGAGAATGGGCTCTGTCCTTTGGAAGACGGAAAATCAGATTTGGTTCTTAGCAGAACAGGGGCAGAGAGCAAGGCACAAGGGGACGAGGCCAGGACCCAGTCACTGGCTGCTGTTGCTCCGTCCCCAGAGAGCTGAGTGGGACTCGCAGGGAGGGCACCTTGAAGCTGCCTGGCTTGCCCTTCTCCCCTAGGGGTCTTTGATCTCCTTGAGAGGGGCAGGGCTGGCCGGAGCCTGGGGTCTAGCTCAAAGGCGGATCAGGCAGCCTGGGTGGCTGTGGAGCTTCCAGGCAGGAAGTCTGCAGGTGCACCGGATGTGGCCTTGCTGCATCCTCCTGGTTGTAACCTGGCAGACAGCCTGCGTCCCACCGTTTCCCCAACAATATCCAGCGGGGGGCTGGCTGGTGGACAACTGGGAAGTTCTTTTTGATGGACTGTTAGCCACTAAGTTTGTGGCCCACGTGGTGGGTACCCAACCAGCCCTTGAACTGACCCCTCTGCCAATGGTCACAACAACTTCAGGCAGCAGGGGGCGCCCCAGCGCCGGCGGTTGGAGGTCAGCTGGGCTGGGGGTGCGGCTGGGGCCAGGGCCACCACGGAGGGCAGGGGCTCCAGGGAAACCAGCTGGGGAGGAAAAAGCCGAGGGCTCGGAGCTGGGCTGCACCGTGACTCTGAGGAGCCGCCAACAGAGGCAGCTTAGGTCTGGAAAGGGCCCTCCTCGGGACGGGAGGTCCGGTTTGAACAGCAAATCAGGTGTTAAAGACAATTCATCATCCCTCACCCCAAGCCCGCCTCTGCAAAGCCCTCTCCCTGCCTGAACTCTGGGCTCCTCCCTGACGGGCAGAGGGCACAGTCCACCGGCTCCAGGAACACACACTTCAAGGTCAGGAACGGTTGGGGGGAAAGCTCAAGGTGCCCTCCCCCTGCAGGCTCTGAGTCTGGAGAGCCCCTCTGATGGCTTGTCTTCATCTAAAAATAAACGCGGAGGGAAAGAAGGACACACTGCCCCCTTCAGAGATGGGCTGGCGGGCCACCTCCGAGGGTTATGCAAGGCTGCCCCCCCCACCCCACCCCCACCCCAACCCCAAGGAGCCCACTCAGTGGTCTTGACATTTAAACAAACTCGGGCCTTTCCGCAGCTGAGGACAAACAGAAGATGGGGAGAGTCAGGGGCCGATGAAGGGGCACAAAGGGAGAGGGTGTAGGTAGCAGAGGGCAAAGCCAGGCAGGACTCGTTCTGCAACAGCCTTTGCTGTACAGGCTGCCAAGCTTCCGCCAACGCCCCCTTCTTTGATATGCTCCGAGATGGCGGCAGCTGCTTTCATAGCCCAATGAGGAGTCCCACAGTTAGGCTGGGTCATGGAAAGTGGAGTGACGGAGAAGTAGGGGCCAGCATCTTACCTCTAGAGCCTGGACCTAGTCCCTGTCTCTCCCCAACTTCCTCACAATTCACATAGATGGACTATGAAGCCCAGACAAGTTAAGTAACTTGCACAGGGTCACACGGCAAGTTGGCAAAAAGATATGAAATGCAAGACCCAAATAACCAGACTCCCAGTCTCGTATTCTTTGCTTAGTTGTTCATTGAGCGGTTCAATCAACGAACAATCACTGAGAGCACACTGTGTGTCTGGCTCTGCTCTGACCTCAGTCTCCAGGCTGGTTCTCTGGTGGTTGGTTCTCACCAGCTTTTACCGTCTTCCCCCAAAATCCCATCCACACACCACATCTCGCTGATGTGAGAAAAGCTGTGGTTCTCTCCACCGGACCTGCTCCCCCTCTGCCTGCACGGCGGTGCCTTCATGGCAGTGCCTTCACCGGGCTGGCGGCATTCTGTCTGCAAACCTCCTTCTCATGTGCAGGGCCCGCAGGAGGAGCCGGACGAACACGGCCGGCCCCAAACGGCCTCCTTTCAGGGGGCCTTCCCTCCCTGGGTCTGGAGGAGGCCAGCACTGCCAGCCGTACAGTGGGTCTGGAGCTGAGTGACTCCCGCAGACAGGGTGGCGCGTCTGGGGTCATTCCTGATCACAATACTTCGCCTTCGCTCGTGCTAAGTGCTCTCCACACACTGTATTTTTTAAACGTTCCAACAGCTCCCGGTGAGTCCAGCGCTTATCCTTATTTCACAGATGAGGAACTGAGGCTTAAAGGATGAGGTAGAACGAGGGAGAAGCCACAGACCTTCCTTGCAGAAGAATCCCAAATATAAAAGTGAATACTCCTCCCTCCAGGAGGCGTGGCTTAATTCCTCCATCCTTGAGGTGGGCTGGACTTAGTGACTGGCTTCTAAGGAATAAAACGTGGAAGGGAAGGAGTCACTTTGCAGTGGAGACACCTGGCAGACGCCACCTTACCTGAGTACCCACGGCAAACCTCACCGGTGAGCATTCATGTTGACAGTAGGTACCCCCTCCCGCGATGTGAGAAGGGCGCTTCACCTCCCTGGTATTCTTCACAAAAATCCGCAACCCCAGTGTAATCGTGAGAAAATGCCAGAAAAATCCAAACCGAGGTGCATGCTACAAAAATACCAGCTCACTGCTCTTCAAAGTGTCAAAGTCACGGGAGAACAAGGGAAGGCCGAGAAATGGTCACAGATTGGACACGTAGTAAAATGCAGCATGGCATCGTGGATCGGATCCTGGAGCAGGAAAAGGACATAAGTGGAAAACACGGTGAAATCTGAATCAAGTCTGTCTTTTAGTTGTCAGTAACGTATCCCTGTTAATTTCTTGGTTTTGCTAAACAGACCGTGGTTATGTAAGATGTTAACATTAGAGGAAACGGGGTGAAAGATATAAAAGAACTTTCTGTACTGTATTTGCAACTCTCTGTAAACCTAAAATTACTGAAAAGAAAGAGTTAAACCAAAAAGCTTAAGCCTGAGGTCACAAGCCACGCCAGGACTCAGATCCAGGCCCCTGACTGGCTAAATAAAGCCTTCAGTGTGAGCGACAACCCTTGGTTGTGTCTTCAAATAACCTTACCTGCTGTCAGTTGAGTGTTGCGTTCCAGGCACTTTTAGATCAATAATCCACCCAATAAGTCATTCCTTGTTTTCCAGGCATTTTCTCTGTGTCTTTCTCCTCCTGTGAGCGGTACGCTCTTCACAGGATGGAGCTTCTCAGTAGGAGTTATGGTTCCAGGTTCAAACGTTGGCACTTCACAGGCGTGCACGTGCACACACACACATACACTCAAACAGCCAAGCATTTACCCAGATGTCTGCTTTGGATGGTCCATCTCCCTTTTCTTGTTTTCTAGGGAAAGGGGGAGAGTCCTGCTCCCCAGTCAAAAGATACACTGGGGAGCTGTCCCAGTGAAAGACACAAATAGGGATGTATTTTTCCCCAGAACTGTGAGCTCCCTGGAAACATCCGATCCCAGCTCTGGAAAACCTCCAGCCAACAGCAACCTCAGCAGCCCCTGCTGGCACGTGAGGGCCCAACAGGCCTGTAAGGGAAGGTTCCACCAGGAGCCCTTCACCGTGCTCCCGGCCCCCAGCTGGGACCTCCTCTTCATGGGGGCTTCTGGTGAACATTTTATTTAAAAGCAAGACCCGCCTCTGGTTTAAACCAACTGGGTGTTGGAAGTTTTGCGTTTCTTGCTATCAGATCCACCAGGAGAAATAATCAAAGCCACGGGCTGGAGGACGGGTCAAGTCTGAGGCCAGGATTTGGTCTCTCAGCAGGAGAGAAGTTGCCTCCATGTGGAATAGTGACCTCTATGAACCGAGAAGGTTTCTGGGGAACTCCTCGCTGATAAGGTGAATAAAACACCCGGGGCCCCCATGCCACCCCCTCTCCATTGCTTTGAGCTCTGTCGTCTTATATTATTCTGCTCACCTTCAAAGGAGGAGCACTTGCCTTCTCCAGCCCCCTGTGTTGGCAGAAAGGGCAGAGTTCTCTGTGACCACGTCCCTTTCCCCGGGGAATCAACCAGCTTGGCTTTGCGCCGAGCGCCAGTGCGCTTTGCTTGAGGGCGGTGATGCACACGGGTAGGGAGATGGAAAGAGCGTGAAATTCAGAGATCCCCCATCTTGCTTTCCACAGGCCTTTCAGTCTCCAGACAAAGTTGAGATTCATATAAAATTTCAAAAAATAAATCTCATTTATTTAGTTAGTGAAACTAGTCTAACACATTTCATCTAAATAACTAACAATGACAGAAAGTTCTACGGTCTCAATTCATATTCACCTTTTCTAAGCCTACTAAGAAGGGTTATTTCTGCTTTTTAGTGGGAACAAAGTCTGAGCCAGCATCCGTCTGAGTTCAGGGTCCTTGGCTTGGCTTTGGCATGGGGAGGGTTCTGTGGCAGGTTAAAGGCTGTGAGATAGGTGAGCCAAAGACGGGGCACAGTGCGGGGCAGGGAGCAGGTGGAACTGAAGCCCGGCCACCGAACTCCAGGGAAGGGACCAAGCTGTTCACTGGTTGCTCCAGAAAGGAGCCTGGAAGAGGGTGGGAAGGTGGGATTTCTCTCTCTGGGATGAGTGGGATCAGGTTGCCTGGCAACGGATAGGCAGGCTGAGGGCGGGGTGTGGAAGCGGCCCTGCGGAGGACCCTACCAGGAAAAGGAAGGCAGCCCACCGTGCAGGGTCACCTGGCCGCATGCCCCTCTCCTTGGATATCCCTGAGCTGGCTTAAAGAGGCCAGCCCGTGGCAACCACACTGCCGGGCCTTGGGCAGGACTCATGAGCTCTGCTGGGCCATGGGACCCCTCCTCTGCCCCGGTGTGGCGACAGGGCAGGAAGACGGTTCCTGACCCACAGAATCTAAGAAAGGAAATTTCACTTCTAAACTGTTTGGGGTCTTTTGCTGCCTCAGTCACCTAATTCCTAAAAGAACTTTGCCCTCCCTCCCACTTCCCTGTGTGTCACTGAGCAATTAGGAGGGGAGCTGGGCCGGGGAGCTTGTCCTCATTCACCATGGGCTCTAATTGCTGCCTCCCACTTTTTACAGCCCACAGAGGGGGAGGGTTCACACCCCAGCCCCAAATCCCAGAAGCCCCCTCCTCCCATACACAAATAGCAGCCCCTTTCCTGGGTCCATGCACACCCCAAAGCCAGGACAATCAAAGGGACTTTCAGGTATGCAATGTAAAGCCTTTGAGCACACCACCACCCAGGAGGGGTGCCTAGTGGGGGCTTGACTTGGTGGTGGAGAGGGTCTGTTTTCTTTGAGACGCTCCAAGTGCAGGATCTGGTGGCCCCCTCCCCTCTGTCCATCCAGAATGGTGCTGAAGGATTGGGAAGCTCTGATCTGGCAAGAAGAGGAGATAGACCGCAGGGGAGGAAAAGGAGTTAGAGAAAAGAGAGTCATGAAGGAGAAGGCAGCCTAGCAGATGAGTCATTGGTCAGCCTTGCAGGTGGAGTTCCCGGGACCACAGGCATTGCAGCACTGGGGGTCGGGGGATGTGTGGAACAGGGAACAGGGGTTACCTCAACACACACCCCTCACCCTGCCCTGTGCACCTGTATGGGTTGGAAGGTATGACTTGAACTAGGAGTAAATCACTACATCATACATTCTCCAGACTCTGTGTGCCTGGCTGGCTAACACAGTAATATAATTTAGCAAAGAACCCTCTCATCTCCTGGGAAGGACTCATACCTGCATAGATTGAAGATTTGAAGATTCCTCAGGTAGTGTAGTAAATTTATGTTCACCTACCTGCCTCCCCAACTAGGTTTCCAGGTCCTGGAGGGTAGTGTGACCCCAACCAATGCCCCATGGAGCAGAAGAACTGTCCTGCTGAGCCCTGCCTGAACTCCTGACCCACAGTCTCATCAGAAATGAAAACGTTATTTGTAACCGGATAACTGAACGAATGAGGGAATGGACACGGGGCTGACATCTGCCTGGGAAACCTGATTTGTTTCTCCCAGAGGACCCAAGGTCAATGGCTGGAGTAAGCTTTTAACGTCCTGCCTGTTCAACGGACATCTAATTAGAATTCAGCTCAACGTGGCAAGTGTACGAATCTGTGTGGTACAGTGGGTGGGCCTCTGCTCTAAACTCTCACCACGTGAGGCCCACAGTCCCGCAGGCCCCCCACCAATGTTTGCTGCTGCTGCTGCTGCTACTATTAGTTTGATTATCACCATGATCTGTGCCTGTGACACCCTCGCTCGTCTGAGTTAACTGCTCCTTCCTCAGGCCCCAGAGCCCTGGGTCCACACCTGGGGAGCGTTTGCTGTGCTGTCTTATAATTTCTCCTTCATTTCTCGGCCTCTCCTGCTGGTCTGCGTTGTGGTTATCTTTGTGTCTCCTTAAGCATCCAGTGTGGTACCTGCCACTTCAGGAGACCTCAACCATTTGAAGGAGGGCGTTGGGGGGAGGTGGGGTGGAGGCAGGGAGCCCCATCAGCTCCACTTCAGCTCTACCTGGCAGGGAATCGGAGCTCCAAGACGCTGAAATTTATTTGTGTGACTTTCACTTTTTGTTATGAACAATGTCAAACAAAAGCTGGGGAGAATAAAAATAATAAATCTTCATGTATCTCCATCTAGTTTCAAGAATTATCAATATTCTTGTTTCATCTACTCTACATTTTTTTTTTTGCTAGAATATTTTAAAATAAATCCCAGATATCATCATTTCACTCATAAACACTTCAAAATGTGAGCTTGAGATGTAGCATCACTGAATTTGGGGGTTAAATGAACCTCAGAAGTCATCCTGTGTTCCCACAGGCCAGCCTGGGCTGGCAGGCTGTGCAGCAGGGGGCCAGGAGGACGTCGGGTGCACAGTGGACACGGTAATCAGCTCTCTGCCAGGGGCTTCTGGAAGGGTCCCTGGGATGACTGGTTTACTTCTTCCCGGGCCCGTCAGAATCCATCCAGAGGATTCTCTTACTTCCTTCTCTCCAACTTCCCTCTCCCTGTCACGGCACCCTTATGATGTGGGGATTTTTGTTTCCATTTCATAAGCAATGCAGTTTATGCTCAGAGACACCAAGTGACTTGCCCAGGGTTACCCCGTCACTGGGGGCAGAAGAAGGAATCTCACCCGGTTCTGTTGGACTCCAGTGCCCCAGCTTGCTCGATGGCGCCACCGGGCCAGGCCAGATGTCCTCTTCTCAGTTTATCATCAAGAAGGGAGCAGTCCATGAACAGCGCCTTCCCAACGGCAAACAGCTGAGGGCTGGCTCCGAGTTTCTCCTGACTGGTGGTAAATGTTGCTTTTGAAAAGGTGGCTCTGGGGAGCTTCAGCCTTAATCTGAGAGCTAGGTTCTAGGAAATGTGTTCAATGAGTGGGAGAAAGTTTTATTGGGGGGAGAGGGCTTCCAAGTGATCCTCAAGACGCTTCCTATCAGGAACTCCCCCTACAGCAGAGCCTGCTGCAGTCTCACTGCCCACGCTGCCAGGGGCCTCCCTCCCCATTGTATCTCCTGTCCTTTGATGTCGGACAAACCCCATTCATCTCTTTCCTATCACTACAAAGGAGCCTCCTAATTACTTTGTTTAGACAGCCTCTTTTCCAAATATTAAACATTTGGTCTTCCCAGGCCCCCCAAGCACTTAACATCATCCAGGTTGTTGCAAAATCCACTTTCCCCCTAACTGGTTGGCAGATTCTTCTCTCCCCACCACCAGCCTCCCTGGGCAGATCTGGACACGTCACCCCCACACATTCTTTCCCCCATGCCGGCTGCTCTAGGACACAGCCCTTCCTCTGGGAGAGGGTCAGGGCAGTAGGGTTCTCAGTCCTGCTGGGGACCTCTGGGGAAGCCACACAAGCACTTAGGGGTGGCCTGTCATCCCTGAGGGAGGCAATTCGGGGAGGCTTTGTCCTTGGTGATGGCAGGCCCAGCACCTAGACCAGGGCGAACTGCCTGCTGCTGGGAGAGCAGACACTTCCAATTTCCAGACCATAAGCTGCCTCGAGTGGCCTGTGTCTCTCCAGATACCACCTGCTTGGGACCTGGGGGTACAGTAGGCTCTCCCTCTCCTTCAGAAAGTCACTCTAATCCTGGAGAACATTCCGATTCTCCATCTCAACAGCCCTGCCACCCTCTCTTTAGGCAGGGCAGTTGGCTCACATTGCTTCCTCCTCAACAGCCATTAATGTTCTCCCT